>NC_092312.1:16250000-17500000 GCF_036785885.1 Coffea arabica
CCTTAAGTGAAAAAACAAATTTACGGAGTCTACAGACTCACGACACAAGTATACCAAAATAGCAAGGCCCTTTGTCGAAGGCACACCCCAAGAAAAAAAAAACAATAATTAACTTTTTATATACAGACAGTTTAGTAATTTTTTTTTACACTAACAATTTTGGATATATGTTACATGTGCATAATTTGAAATTTAAATTTGAATTCATATAATCTAATATAATCTAAACCTATTATAATAAAAAAAATTATACGCTGATAATTTATAAACAATACGATACAATATAATATAGATCCTCAAATTATTTGGACGCTTGTTCAACAGACTCAGACTCTCCAAAGTGACTTGTAAATCGGCTCGATTGTAAAAATTGGGGGGTTTATTATAATCTTATTAACAATATATATATATATATATATATATATATATGTATGTATGTGTGTGTATTAAACATAAAGATTCTTGTTCCTTTTCCTAACAGAATGAGTGCCGCGTAAGAACTGACTCACTTGTCACGAGTTCATGTCCAGATGGCTTTTTACTTTGACGAGAGATGCCATTATACTCGGTTGATATTAGCATGAAATATTCGAACAATAACTTAGCTGTATTATGGCATCGGAGCATGTACGTTTCCTAGAACAAGCATTTGGAATTTTAATCGAAAGCGCCAATTTATACCGTCTGGGATAACTGCCTCCAATACTAACCCAGAAAGCTTTTCCATATTGCAGTTATGCGTTCTGATGTAAGAATTTATCAGTTGATTCCCCGAAATTTTCCCAGGTGCCCATATGCCTATGCCTATGCCTATGCGTGCTGAAAATATTCTGCCGGCCTCATTTCATACTAAGCTATCAATATCATGCCTCAACTTTTTTTTGTCCCTTGTTTTTTTCACCCCATTCCATTTCCAGTTCAGGGTATGCCGCATTTATTCTTACGAATAATCATCATATTATCCCCGGCGTCACACCAAGTGGATATTTGTGCTTAGACTCAAAAAAAAAAAAAAAAAGAGGACTACATAATTGTTCATATATGTATATATACATACACATAATATAAAAACAAAAGTTTTTCTTTTTTTCCTTGAGGGAAAAAAATGATGCTAAAATAGGAGATATAGAACCATGTTATATTAAATTGTTCTTATTTAGATAAACATCATTCAGATATAGTCTTGTTATGGCTACGGATTTTAAGGTCCTACTAATTTCCAAAAAAGGAAAAATACATTAAAGAGCTGCAAGAAGAAGAGAGGAAGCGAGGGGAGTACACAGAGGTATTATAAGTTTCGAAGGAAACACTGTGCAAACTCTTCTTCCTCCCTCAAAGCCCTCTGCTGCCGAGCAATAAAAGCCTCCACAGTTCGTCGGAACTCTTCATTGCTCATTTCGTCCTCCTTATATGAACTACCCAACACCGCCGGCTTCTCCTCATTATCTACATGTCCCCTGCATTTAACCGTCGCCAACCGCCTCAGTTCTCGGCCAGCACACTCCTGCTGTTGCTGCTGCACCGCCCTCTTCAAGTTTTCCGACTGGCTCCTCTGAATCTTTACCTTCCTTTCCTTGGTATTATCACTACGGGAATTGTGTGCATCAGAACTCACTGCTACTTCTCTACCGACACAAGTGCTGCCACTCTGTTTCCTCTGTTTTTTACACGCAGTATTCTCTTCTTTATAAACACTTGGATTCTTTTCAGAATTAATTTTGACGTATTCGTCGTACAAATCTAGCTTGCTGTTGACTGTCGTGTCACCATTTTTCGCAGATGGATGCCCAGATTTGAGAAACAGGAGGAGGACTATGGCGTTGCCAAGGATGAATACCAACCCGGGACTCACCGCCGTGACCGAGAATCCCCTGAAATACTCACCCGAGAGCTTAAAAGCGACAGGAAGTTGGACTGTGAACCTGGAGACAATGATCAACAATATGCAGAACTCCATCAGGCGGAACATGGCCGTAATCTTGTGAAGCCTGCGGTGCCGTAGCTTGGCGTTTGCTTTCTCCATTTTGATTTTGTGGAAGTGGAAGGAATCCATTTCAGGACAGCTGAACTGTTTGTCACTCTGATCTTTAGTGGAGGTTTTGAGAATGATCTTTGTTTTTATTTAGGGGGGCTTCACTCGAAGGAGAATTCCTTTGAGGTCAAGAACTTGGCTAGAGCCAGTGGATTCAAGACACGGCAAACATGAATTATTGGGACCATATTGAAGCTGGAAGAAATACAGAGAGGATAACAGGACAAGTGTGATGTGGTAGAGAAACACAGAGAGTAAAATAAATGTGTGTTGCTTTTTATGGCCCTTGAATGAAATTATTGTGGTAATAATTATAATGGTTTCTCCACACTTGGCCTTCGGAGTTGGGAGTGGTTGTCACTTTGAAGACAAAAAATATCATTGTGGTAGTGCGGTATTTATAGGAACACAAAAAATAGATTCTTTGTTCCTTCTTTTTTTTTTTATTGTTCAATTATTATCATTTTCCCCCTTTATTGCTACTTTTACTATGGGGTATATCTTGCAGAAAGTCTAGCACAATAATTAAACGGCCACCGTTAGGAAAAAAAAAAAAAAATTAAACGGCCACGACTGGCTAACTGGTAGCTTTAGTTGGGTGGAGATTTTTTTTCTAGAAATGAATATTTGAATCAATTCTTGAGTTGATTCTAGCAGCTGGCTAAGGGTTTAATTAGGATTTTAAATATCTGCGTTGCTTGCATCTATTATCTATTTTGGATAAGAAAGTTGAAGCATTTAGTTCAAGCAGAGAGACAGGTAACCAATGTCTGATATGGAGACAAGCATCGGATTATGCTCATGGGGAAAAAGACATTGCCATGCGCCAAAGATACTTATCCCACGAAGGCAAACAAAAAAAAAAAAAAAAGAATATAGTTAGTAAATGCGGATGTGTGTAATACGATATATTATATGATACTTTTTTATTTAAACTATGATTAAAAGTTCGGCATGAAGTATGTGTTCGGCAAAATTATGCATATAAATTTGTAAGTGAATAGTATGAATATATTTGAAAGTTACCATGGTCTTCAAAGACTATACTACATTTATACTAATTTTAAACTTGTCTTTTGGTATGAGACGTAAAGTACATTAAATTTTTATCACCTCATTATTTAAATATGCATAAATATACGATTATTCTTATATATGTCACTTTTATTTTTTGTATATAACTTATAAGTATGTCATTATCCTTACTCAAAAAATTTAAAAAAAAAATCAAGTAAAATATGTTAAAAGTTCACTGCCTGCTATATACGGTTAATTGAAATGCATGAATATTTTTTTACAGTATTTTTGAAACGTATAAAATATGAAAGTTTTTCTGAACGATATGCATGAAAGTGTACTGTATACAAGCATTGACTGGCCAGGATACTAAATTTAGGACTTCTCTTTGAAAACGTGTATTCTTTTTCTTTTTTCTTTTTTTTTTGCCACGTCAATGTTATTCACCATTTCATTCAACTCGAAAAATATAATTTTGGAGGACGTAATGTAAATATAATTTTGGGTGATTTTTAATTATCACCTGCTAAGCAAAGTAATCTCAGCCAAAGACAATTTTAGCTAATTAATGAAAATCTGACGCAACTCCTTGAGAAACCCGCAATTATTATTATAAGGAGCTAATTACTGTAATGTTGCTACAATTTACAGTTAATGAAATGACAATTTGAGGTTGACATGTTCGCTACGCGTTTCCACGTGTTAATCCGATACCCAAGTGTTGCCATTGCATTGGAGCTGAATGTTGATCACCTCCTTGCTTACGAGCTAAGAAACGGACACGTGGCAGCTGCTTTCGCTTCACGAAGTCTACTTTCCGCCTTTGGGCTTATGAAGAAGGACTTTGAGTTGAGCCCACCACGCACAATTTCAGTTAGCTGGTAGTCCTCCTGTGAAGTTCTGTAGGTCCTCCTTAAGTTGTGTGGGACTCTTTTTGGTATGTTTTGAGTGTATTTTAACTTTTTTTTTATTAAATATCTATTGTCAAAAACAAAAACAAAAAACTTTTGCGAGGTCTTGTGAGAGTGTGTTTTTGAAAAAAAAGAATGAGTGCTCCCCTTAGGAGTTGTCGCATATCGAAGCTTAGTATGGGTAAGTAGCAAGACTTAAGAGGGATGGTGAAGTTCTGTGGGTTCCCTCTTAAGTTGAGTGAGACTCTCTTTAGTGTGCCCTGAGTGTAGTTTAGTTTTTCCCCTGTTAAATGCATATTGTCGAAAAAAGGTAGTCCACCTGTGCTGCGAGCGTGACTGCGTGAGGGAGAGACTTTAAAAAATCTCCATTTGTCTAAGATTCTTTAATTTCATTTCTTATTATTTTTATTAAGAGGGATGTTATGTATTGGCGAGACGAAATAAATCTCGAGAGTCCACGGGGACGCCAAACCTCTCTCCTCATCGCCTTAAGACTTGATGATAAAGCTTTAATAAAAAGGAGGAGGCAGCCCACAGTTGAGCTAAAACTGCTTGAGCTTCTAGTTTCCGTTTCCTTTTGGATCAACGGAGCTTTTAAAACCCTTTTTGAATATGAGAAAGCTCTGCCGCTTGACTTGCATTTGCCTTGGAGTCCCATTATTTTCATATATTGTTCTTTCGGTGAAGCAGAAGCACTTGTTTTTCTTCCTTTCCGTCTCAAAACGATCTCTAGTTCCGTAAGGCCAATTATTAAAACACTTGAGAAAGAAGTAGAGTCACTTGCGTGCAAAACACCTGCTCTTGCTCTTGGTAGGCAACTGCTTAGAGCAATTTTTTTTTTCTTTTTTTTTTTTTGGGAAAGCATCTTCAACAATTTTCTCCTACGCCTTGACATCTTTCTTCCTCGTGTCATTCTTCTTCTTATATCTCTACATATCAAAGGAGAAGCACTTGAGTTGGTAGGCAGGATTAGCGTGATGATGCACTAACAGTAATAAATGAAACTCAAAGAGTACAAAGTAATATTCAAGGATTAAGTCTTGAGAAAAGCAATAACGAAATGGTCTCTATAGCCGTCACTCTTCCACCAAGATTACGATGGAAGGGTAACCTCCAAACTTTTCTCCTAACAGCCGATGATACCGCCTCAGTTGACAGCTACCCAAATACAAATTAACATGGGGTTTCAGTCTTATTCAACTGTACTTTTTATTTGGTGAGTACAATATGGATAATACCTTACATAATCTCAGTGCACAAGAAGATAACTACTAAACACCTTATGCTGTTAACTGGTTACATAATCTTAGGACCGGTTTGATAACCCATTTCAGCACTTAAATTTAATGGATTCAGATCTTAATATATTCAGACCGTTTGATAACCAAAAATTGAACATCTGAGTAAATTAAGCTATTCACTTATCACTGAATGTGATGTGCGTTCAAATGTATTAGATTTTAATATTTAACAATTCAATAACTTAATAGATTCAGACTTCAATTTTATCAAATGCATCCTTAGCGTATAATACACTATTTGATTTAAATACATGTCATATATATATATATATATATATATATATAATTTAAAGTTCAAATTCAAATTTTATCATATGTATCCAGATGTACTAGTGTATATATTGACAGTGTATCAAAGAATATATTGACCGTGGTTAATTGTTTTGTTTTTTTTTTCCAATTGTATTTTGCTGTCCTTGATCGCAGAATCTGTTACACCACTGAAAGGCGGGTATGATTGTGTAAAGCACGAATCCAAGTAGGTGATTAAAGAAGTGGGTCCAGTGGGCAGGAAAAATTAGTGAATTATTGGGCTCTGTGGCAGGCGGCCCTTTCATTCCAAATGAGCCAGATCTCTGGGCTCCATTATGGTGGCCAGTCTAAATTATCCGAAAGTGGTTAGTTAATTAGATCCAAAAGTGGGAGACAAGCGCCTTTTTGAAGCAGCAACCACTTGTTCAATTATTATACCACCCCACCCCACCCCCCAAATTGCTTCAGGTCGATTCAGAATATCAATAATTATACAATGTTGCTTCTAAATCCAGAGTTGATGAAAAGTAAATCAATCTTTTCATTGATCTTAATGCATCTTTTTGATTCTAAAAGGCTACACAGAAGGATAAGGATGCACTCATTAACCTCAAATCTAGTTGGCTTTTGTTTATAAAGAAATAACCTCGTATGGTTGAGTTTGTTATTCTTCGGTTAATGGAAGATTAACACAGTCTAAGCCTTTTCTTTATATCGGCCGGTACCGAAGCTTTGTTTGAGGAGTGGTGGATGATTCGATGACACGACGGAGCTGATTAGATGGATTTGTTATACTTCAAAGATTGAATGACAAAAAGGGGATTCCACATTGAAAAATAGACCCGTATGCCCCCATCTCCATGAGGCGTATAGATGCTCTTCGCCTCATCTTTGTGCACGCGGTACAACCACGGCAAGGGGAAGCCAAAGATCCCCCGCCCCCTCCCTCTCTTTTGGCGAAGTCGTCTTTTCCTTGTGGAATAACAGTAGCAATAGTTTAAGCATATCACCGTTAATTTATCACACGCAAAAGTCCTCGTACCTGTGAACCGACTTTCCCATGTAACTCCTAATGAAACTGAGAAACACAGATGTTGATAGGATCCGCTTTTGCTGGTACTGATGGTAGTTTAATTTCGAGTCTTGCAAGATTATTGCCAATGGGCTTGATGAGAGAAGGGCAATGACAATGAGTGCAGACACTTGTGATGGCAACCAACGAACTGTCTTTGGTTCATATTTCGAAATGTGAGAGATTATGAATCGAATTATATAAAATTTTATTTGACAATTTTGTTCTTAAAAAATAATCACGTACAAGGCACGTGGTGGATTCTAACCAAAATTTAGTCGGAAGCTTAGGTAGGGATCAAATTTGATCAATGTGAATTTGTAAATGACATAAAATTACAGTTTTAAAAGTGAGTGATGAAAAAAGTCATCTTATAAACGTCTTTTATTCATATTCTGAAATCGAAACAATAAATGAGAGAACTCATTTTAGTTTGGAGGAGTCATTGAATTCATTTTATTAAAGTGTCAAACAGTTTGAAGCCCAAATTATAAGTGGGAAAGGAGAGCGAGCAAAATCTAAAAATTTCATTCCAAATGATTCATGAATTGGTCAACCAAACATCTGGTATGGGTATCGTTACCTTTGATACCCGTTTATTATGCCCTTTATATCCATTTACCAAACACTCCCTCAGAAATTCAACGAGTGGCCTTCGAATTTGGAGGGAAAAAAGAAGCGCAAGGGTTCGGCCTAATGAATTCATGAGCCCATTACGCTAATTGTTACCTAAGCAGCCCAAGTACAAGAACCCTTCAGATGTCCCAAAGATAAATTGAACCCGCGGCTTTTAACACGCCCTTAGTGACCCACTAACTGCTCTGCTAGGGGCGAGAACTTTCCAGCAGCCCGGAGAATCTTTATTAAGTAACCCACTGGGCTGATCGTTCAACGAATACTTGTTTCATTAGCCGATCGGCCCATCTCAAAACTGAAAGCCCTTTTAACATCCCAACACGACGCCGCTTAGCTCGAAGAGAAGCAAATAAAAGCCCCAAGCCCTAGCAGGTTTAAGATTTATTTGGCCGGTCTCTTCGCTTCTCTCCACTCTGTAGTCCTCCGCCGCTCCCAAGAAAAACCCTAGAACTCCTCCTCTCCTGCAATGGTTGGTCGTCCTTGTGCTCTGCTATTCTCCATATCTACTTGTCGAATTCGAGGTCTTTGATGGTGTATTTTGAATTGATTTTGTTGGTTTGTGGTTGTTTGCAGGCGCCGAAGAAGGATAAGGCCCCACCTCCGTCCTCCAAGCCAGCCAAGTCCGGTGGCGGGAAGCAGAAGAAGAAGAAGTGGAGCAAGGGGAAGCAAAAGGAGAAGGTCAACAACATGGTGCTCTTCGACAAGGCCACCTATGACAAGCTGCTGTCTGAGGCTCCTAAATACAAGCTTATTACCCCTTCTGTTCTTTCCGACCGTCTCAGGGTATTTTCGCCTACTCATTTTTTAGATTTACTTGCGATGTTTTAGTTTTATGGTAGCCTATGCTGGTTATTCTAGATTTGCCTTGACTTTCTTGTGCACGAGATTCTTACTGTTGTTAGGTTACTGGATAGTTATCCGTATCTACGACTGGAGCAGGAAATGAAGAAATGTTTATAGATGCTTAGTTTTCTTTTTTGTTCAACATGGGTAGCTATTCGTGATTTTGATGACTACTCACGGTTATGGTTGTTTCGATATAAATTGGATGGATGTGAGTGAGTCTACACGGCAAGATTGCTGTATTTTCTAAATTTACCTCTCTGGGAATTGGTTGGGATGATATTGACCTATGGAATAACTCTTCTCGTTGTGCACATAGCACAAACACTAGCCTGAAGCTCACAATATTCTTGACCTCTCAATTGAGTACTGTTTGGTTGATTTGCTGCTTACTTTGTGCTATGTATTTGTCCTGTATACCTATTAATGGGGAACTTGTAGAAGGGTTGTAGTGTTCGGTAGTAAATATAAGTGTCCCTGTCTGAGCTTACCTTCCGATTGTTCGCAACAACAAATCCATATTCATTAGGAAAAAGTTAAAATTCCCAGATCACGGTTTTGAGAAGTCCACTTTGTCCATTTTTTGAGTTGTCGGTGTTATGATTTAAAGATTAGTTCCTACTAAGTGGCTATTTTCTCAGAGCGTTTTGATGTTTCAGACAAAGGACTTGAGGTTTCTACCCAAGCATTTTAACAAGACACTGATATATTTTAGTCTTAATTCGTTGTTCACTCATTACTTTTTTTGATTTCCTTTTTTCTGCCTTGTTGATTTTTCTCAATCCCTTAATTTTCTGATGTGGTAAAATTTTCATTTGATTCTTCAGTTAAAGAGTTTTTCTATTAAATTTTTTCATTGAATAACCTTGCAGATTAGCGGATCACTTGCAAGGAAGGCTATCAGGGAACTGATGGCTAGAGGTTTGATCAGGATGGTCTCAGCTCATGCGAGCCAGCAGATATACACCAGAGCTACCAACACTTAGACAAGATTGCTCCTTCAACTTGCTTAGGAAGAGTTGAAATGTTTTTGGTTATGTTAGACTTGTGTCTGTCTTTGAAATAGTTCTATTCTTGTCTTCTATTAAATGCTGTGAGACGTATCTATTGTCCTACTTGAAGGATGTGATCACAATTTTAAGTTTGATACTGAATTTTTTTCTCAGGTTCATGGTTTATACCATTCTGTAGTTTATCATTGTTACTCTTTTGTTGACTCGGTTCCCATGGCTGGGTGGATGTCTTTGAAGTATTCAATCTTTGTCATGATGCAGTTTACAAGCCACAAAACCTGTTCCTGGGGTGTGTGTGATGTAATGCTACCTCTTCCTAGTTGAGGCATGTGTTCCTGGTATTTTGGTTTCTAGAAAGATAATTCTCGATTTGTGCAACAGAAATGGTACATGGAACTGGTGATTGGTGGGCGTTCGGCTGAAATTTGCATCGCTGGGTGATGGTTGTAGTTGGAACTACGGGTAATAATTTCAGAAGCCTCCTTTAAGTTTAATGGCAGTTGCACTGGCTCTCCTCAAGGTTTCAAGAATTTCAGAAACCTCTCTTAGAACACGGTCATGTTTTGAAATTCGGACTGGGTAGTGATTTTGTGGGGGTTAGGGAGATCAGGGTTGGATTCATTGAATAATGGGGATGTTTGTTATAAATATATTTAATTTCATAGTCATAAATGATTAAGTAAAATTAAAAACAGCTGGAATTGCAGTAGTGAAAAATTGAAACCGAAATTGAAGGTATCAAAATCACAACAGAGCCGGTTTCAATTCTACTACACTCCTATAAATATGGGAACTGCTCTCTCTCCGCTATAAAGGATGACTCCTTTTTTTGAAGGATAAAATGGAAAAATATTATTATTATGGGCGGTCTTCCTATTTATCAAACCGAGGCTGATCACAAATATCAATGCATTATTGAGGCGGGGACTTACCGCCTGTACACTGTACAGTGACGTGAGGTTCTTCCATTTGAACCGTCCACAAGGTTGCTGCATGCATGTGCAAGATCCAGTTTCGTTTACGAATCACGACTCGACTGCAAATTGCAAAGTGCTTCCAAAATTTTGTACAACAAACCGAAGGAAAAGATATCTGTAGTCACCACTTGATGGTACACCATACTAGTACTATTTAATTTCAGAATCCCACTATCTGATGTGAAACATACCAAGAATTGCCCTTGATATTAATTCCTGCTTAAATTTTGAACGATCCATGCCCTTTCAAGCGTTGCAGACAAAGATGGAAGTAATACCATACGGAATCCTCCAAAAGCAACGTGGGCTGTCCATTTCACGCACACCTAATATAGTTGAATTGCATCTCAAGAGCACATATAGATATAGATAGTTAAATTGGAGGGTATGTCGTTCCTAAACGTTTGATTAAATTATAGGTTGGAGTAGAAGGATTCCTAAAAGTTCTCCGTCTGTCGAAAAAAATTAGGTCGGAGTAGAAATTCAAGTATGTTGTGACAGAAGCGAGTGCTGTAGGGCCAAAAAGGACGAACGATCCCCCATTTTCAAATGTTCCGTACAGCTTCCAGGAGAGGAGAGTAGAGACAAATGGCTGCCTGGCTGAGACGTTTCTAGACGGTCCTCCGTTGTGCTCTAGACAACCAAACTAGTGCAGTCACACACAGAGCAGCACTAGTTGGAAGTTACACACACATACAGCAGCATTATTCTGCGTTTCTTTCCGTGGGAGAAAAAAAGAAAATTCTGAAGGGGCACTCAAATTATTATATTATATTAGTCATGTTGTTTGTTGTCTTTGATCTTCTACAGTCGTAGTCAGTAGATAGGGGCAACTATATATATATATATATTTGTATGAAGATTAACGTCAAAACAACTATTGATTTGTCACGCTTCGAAAGTGCTGGAGAGCTGATGGGTTCAATTTGCAAATGGGCCAAGGTGATAGCTCTCCGGCTCCTCAACCTCTACCGTCGAATACAGCTTATTGCTGGTTGACAAAAAATGGTTAGGGCCCTTTAGAAAAAGCAAGATATCTTTTTTTTTTTTTTTTTTTTTAAAGTGATTAGTGTAAAATACAAGAAGGATTTTGGTATATACCGAATGATAAAATGATGATTCAAGGAATGTTAGCCGCAAATGGTGACCCCCCCACCCCACCCCACCCCACAATTTGAGCTCTGCACCATGCCATGCCGCCTCAAATCAGCAAATTCACAGTCCCCCTTTCGTTTCATGAATTCCATTAGTCACCCGCTAAAGCAAAAACAACACAGTAAATCAGCAACATCTAGTGATGCAGACAAGTGTTCGGCCTGTATGGGAGTCCTGTTGGATTTTTGCTGAAGTACCCTAGGGAAGTGTGACTGTTGCAGAAACCAGATCAGCAGAAACAATACAGCCAATTGATCATCGTAATAATGCATCCAATAATCCCCTATTAATTAATGGGTGTGACACAGAGAGAGAGTCATGGTCGTACATGTTATCACTATGATATTTGATTGCAATTATATATTTATATATATTATATTTTGTTTTCTGGGTGTGCTTGCTGGGGATATAAAAACCAAAGATTGCCAGATTTCTCGTGAAAGCTCACATGCCAGTGAAAGCCCACTAGCCAGCAGCCCTTCGATATCGCAATTCAACAAACATTCACGCATTTCCTCCTCCTTGATCAGTCCTTCGGTTTTCAAACTCCTCCATCACCTCCCAATCAACTTTTATTTGTATTACTGCATAACTAACGGCTTTTCGCTAGAATCTTGGCCACTAACTTCCAAGTACTGGGAATTCGGATTCTCGTAGTCGTTTGATCTTTTTTTTTTTCTTGATCAGGGATTGGGCCAATTGTCTTGCTTTTGCACCTGATTTCCATGTAAGGCCCTTCATTAATGTGAAAGATTCATTTTTTTAGCTTTTCTCGTTGTAGACGCTCTATCCTTGCGGGAGTTATTAGTGGTAAGAGTATTATATTGGATAAGAAAAATGGTAACTTTGATTAAGGGTCACATTTGGCTGTCTCCACTCGTTAATTAGCACATAGTACTAGAATCTTTATGTGATTTATACTTTACTTGGTTACTTAGATTGCTTCTGTCACTTTACTGGGACTAGAGATAGCTCTCTTGCTTCTTCACCTGTGATCCTTCTTACTAATTTTTTCTTTTGGGTTCAATCGCAAGCTACTGATTCGAGTAATTCTGGGTTGGTTGTGGTAGTGAGACAAGCATGGTGATGGATACTGGCTTTGCAACAATGAAAGCCACTGCCCACTTGGCAACAGTAAATGGAGAAAATGGAATTTGGGGGGAGAGGGTCAAAGGCAGCCTAAATGGCAATTTTTGGGTTAATCAGTTGGCAAAAAGCTTAAAACTTGACTACGAAAAGAAACAGAAATTTAAACCTGGGGCTGCTTTCTCGGTCATCACCAGAGAAACTGGAAAAGAGACTCTGGTAAGTTCATTTTAGAGAATTTGTTTTTGGAGATTTTTGCTTGTTGATCCATCAGCCTTGAAGAATAAGTGAATAACTAGGTTCAAATGGTTCTAGTAAACTTGGAAGCGCTGCATGATATGTTTTTTGATGTTACCACAGTTTCGTTGATGTGCTGTTATAATTTTCTTGATATGCCTGTTGGATCTGTGATTCAGACCATAGAAGCACCACGTTTTGAGAGACGGAGGGCGGACCCTAAGAATGTGGCTGCTATCATACTAGGAGGAGGTGCTGGGACTCAACTTTTCCCTCTGACGAGCAGAACTGCAACTCCTGCTGTAAGATCATAATTCTGGTCTCTTGTGCCTGTTTAAGTATCTGGTTTTCTAGTTATTTGATAAAAATAGATTTACCTTGCAATTTGTGTTATACTGTTCTTTTCAGAATGTATTAATTTTGTTATGTCACGTTGGTTTCAGGTCCCAGTTGGAGGATGCTATAGACTTATAGACATTCCAATGAGTAACTGCATCAATAGTGGCATTAACAAGATTTTCGTGCTGACTCAATTCAACTCTGCTTCACTGAATCGTCATATCGCTCGAACCTATCATGGAAATGGTGTGAACTTTGGAGATGGATTTGTAGAGGTAGGAATCTGTTATTGTTGTATTCCTTTGTCATTTATTAAACTAAGTTCCAATATAGTAATTGAACTTTGATGCAATAATTGAAAAGAAACTAAGGCCTTGATAATTGAGGTACAAGAGAAGCTAGAGTGAAATAGGGACGGGACTCAAAACTCTCTGTAAGATAATTGTTTAGATCCGCTGAATTAGTATGCAGAAAGAAAGAAAAGGTTATACCTCTTCCTTCAAAACGTGTTTTTTTATATAGAACTTAATGTGGAGTGGAGTATTTGGTAACTTTGTATCAAACAGGTTCTGGCAGCAACACAAACTTCAGGGGAAGCAGGAATGAAGTGGTTCCAAGGAACTGCAGACGCTGTTCGCCAATTTCTATGGATGTTTGAGGTCAGTGCTTCTTTTTGCAGGTCCAGGATGCTATTTCACTTTGATCCATATAAGATCTAACTCAATAGTATCTCAGCAAATCATCTACTCTGCTTTTATCGGCTTCATATTGTTATTAGTTTACATGGATATCTACTATTTTCTATCATAATTTTATAATACTAGAAATGCTTTTTCATTTACTTAAATTTAAATCTCATAGGATGCAAGGAACAAGGACATTGATAACATACTCATTTTGTCTGGAGATCAACTTTACCGGATGGACTACATGGACTTTGTGCAGGTCTGTTCATCGTAAACTATTGTTTTTGGATACTTGTGTACCTAATATTTAAATGTGTCATTAATGCTTCAGATCCTTTGACAGAATCATGTTGATCGGAATGCTGATATCACACTTTCATGTGTCCCAGTTGGTGAGAGGTCTGTTAGAAAGCTTTACTTGTCAATCAACAACTCGCTTTAAATCATGTTCTACCTGCTACTTGCTATTTCAGTTGTTCTTACTATTGGATTCCTTTACCAAAATTGAGAGAAACTTCCTATTGGATTTCATGAATGCCGGTTTTCAATGTGATGGGAGAGGGAGGAGTCAACAATTGACGAGAAATTTTCTTTTAGATATTTTGTAGATTCAAATGTATTTTTGGGTTGTAATTAGATTTGAAAATCTTATCTATTTCACATCAAATGGTTTTGCTTGGCAGCCGTGCTTCAGAATTTGGACTTGTGAAGATTGACAGCAGAGGCAAAGTGGTCCAGTTTTCTGAAAAACCCAAAGGTTCTGATCTGAAGGCAATGGTGAGCATGTGAATTGATAAACCTGCTTTCTGATCTGAAATTTCTTTTTTCTTTTGCAAAAGGTTGTTTTTCAAGTTCAAGCCTAATTCTTTGTGAAATTTATCTGCCAGTTCTGCAGCTACTAATCCAAACATCATAGCTAAAAGAGACTTTTTGTTTGCAACTTACCCCTTGTATTTTTAGATACGCCGCAAAAGCTGCTGCTTACTTTAGTAGCTATTATACATGGGTAACTATTATTTCCTTAACTCATTTTTTTGGAGGCACTCGAGGTTTCAAAAGCTAAATTAAAAGATGTGAAAAGTATAAGATACACACCTCTGTTCGTGAAAGCCGTCAATTCAAATTGTCAGGCTATTTCAATATACAACTGTTTTTTAATTTTTTGTCTTTCACTGCAGCATGTGGATACTACCATCCTGGGTTTGTCTCCACAAGAAGCATTCAAATCTCCTTATATTGCTTCGATGGGAGTTTATGTATTTAAGACAGAGGTACTGCTGCAGCTTTTGAAATGGAGGTATCCTACATCGAATGACTTTGGATCTGAAATCATACCTTCAGTTGTTAAGGAGCGTAATGTCAGAGTAAGCCAACTAACTTCAAATTTTGCTCTCTGCATATAAGTAACCAACCACGTTTGACTTTTTGTCTTCAGAAAAATACCCATCCATGACAATGGGCATCATTTTTACAGGCTTATATATTCAGAGACTACTGGGAGGATATAGGAACAATTAAATCTTTCTATGAATCTAACTTAGCCCTGACAGATGAGGTTTGTCTGTTTGTCTTTCTCTTGCCTCTTTCACAAGTATTTAAGTCATTTTGAAATCTAAATTTCTGTTTGTGATTTCAATGTTTTGATACATCCCAAAATATTTGTTTGAAGAGATTGAATTCATGCCTGGGCCCAAATGGAAATCGGAAATTAGCTCTTCATATGTCTTTGCATATGCTTCTGAAAGATTTAAGAAAATGTTTCAATTGCAGTCCGCGAAGTTTCAATTTTATGACCCAAAGACACCTTTCTTCACATCTCCCCGATTCTTGCCTCCAACCAAGATAGATAAATGCCAGGTAATCTTGTGTATTTGAGCATGACTAACTATAGTTTATGACTTTATGCATCTGGTATCTGATAACTCAAAAACATTTCGCAGATTATGGATTCAATAATCTCACATGGATGCTTCTTGAGAGAGTGTACTGTTGAACATTCTATTGTGGGTGAAAGATCGCGTTTAGATTATGGTGTGGAACTGAAGGTTTGATTAATGCTCAGCTACTATGATCATGATGCTTATTCATGGCAAACTGGTGACAACAAATATAGACTGGTTTGGTACTTGGTAATAAATCATCATTTCAACTGCCTTTTACAGGATACCTTCATGATGGGGGCTGACTATTACCAAACTGAGTCAGAAATAGCTTCTCTCCTTGCCGAAGGGAAAGTACCCATCGGTATTGGACAGAATACAAAAATCAGGTATGTTGACATTTTGTAAGTTCAGTTACTATCATGACATAATTCCTCGCTCAATCCTGACACATCTTACTCGGCAAACATGCATGCAGGAATTGCATAATTGACAAGAATGCAAAGATTGGGAAGGATGTGGCCATCCTGAATAAAGATGTAAGCTTAAGCATCTTTTGCTTGCTGGACTAAGTATCAATTCCCAATTTTTGGTATAATAATAAAAATAGACTAATCCAAGGAAATATCATCTACGCATTCTACGAATCCTCAGGGTGTTCAAGAAGCAGACCGACCTGAAGAAGGGTTCTACATTCGGGCAGGCATCACTGTAATACTGGAGAAAGCAACAATTAATGATCGTACGGTGATATGATATGATCTCTTGCATCTATGGGGTGCTTGGAAGTTGGTGATGGGCAAGAACCTAGAGATATGACGATTGAACCACCCTTTTTGCGGTGATACCCATTGCAACCGGTGGTTCCAGTAAGGAGCTCCAGGGAGCATGAATCGCAACATCTATAGCCTATGTCTAAGGAGCCGATGCTTTGTTAGTGTGTTAGTCCATAATAAAACTGGGCTGAGCTTTCCAGTTGCCGCCTCCTGTTTTGCTCGTAGTTTTGCTTATTATACGTAGGATTAATCAATCACTCTTCTTCTGTAACATATCAACACGACGGTAACTGCGCAATCATCTCTTGTGCGATTACCTTTTTTGGGTGCGAGAATACAGTTATGGATCCATGTACATACCCTGAACCACGCCAGAGTTACGCTTATAAAGTTTCATTTATCTGAGAAAAGAAATACTCAAAGACTCGAGAGACTTGCAAGAACTGTCATAGTGCTGTAAAAATTTCTTAATCTGTAAGAAGTTCTGCTCGTTAAAATCAGTCATGAGGCCAGGACAGGGCATCACCAGAAGCATCCCGCGGCACTTTTACAACAAATGGGCTGGGAAATTACATGATCTTTAACGTGAGCAACTCGGAAAATTAGAAAGGAAGGCAGAATACGTGAGCTACCAATAGATAAAATACCCACAAACGGAAGGGAAGATCACGATAGATATGCAAAGCAGCAAAACGTCAAATTGTGCGCCAGTGCAAGTCAAAAAGGTTGTAGTTTAGCTTTTAATGAAACTTATCTTAATATTCCCCTCTTTCCATTTTAATTATTAGTCGCGGTTTCAATTTTTATCCATCCCAGAACCCAACCTGTAGGGGAAAACAGACGCAAAAGCAAATTTCAAACGATATAAACAAATCCTTTGATGCGTATATGACGAAGGAAATTTCAAGAATCAGCCATGAAGTCGAAACCCATTCTTCAATGTCAATATCTAGGTGGCAAACAAGAAGAAAAGTTGATATGAGAAATATAAATAAGGCGGTTAAAGATTCAAATAGCGTACTAGTGGAGAAGAGAGAAGCCTGCTGCAGAAACTTTGGCCAGTGCTGATAATGATCCCAGATCGTCCCTTTGATTCAGCCAGGGGCCTCCCCAACTCTTTCTTTCATCACATTCCCATCAACTCCATCTCAGAAATAATCGCCACCAAAGTTCCATTCCGGGTACTACATTGCCAACGAATTTCTATCCCACCTTTTCTGCAAGAATTGTTTCGTTCAGTTCTGCTCTATAACTTGTGTCTTGCATGGATAGATGTTACACCATTAAAAATAATACGTTACTTTACAAAACAACCGCCAGTACTAAAGCTTCTCCTTTCTTATTCTACATACCAGCGAAGTACAAAAGAGGAAATTTTAATAAAAAAAAAAAATTATAGAGACAAAAATGTACTCACTAATGCCATAATCAGGCTTCCAAACACCACAAGCACCAAAAATTGGACTTGATCAAGAGTAGTAGCTTTCTAGCTATCTCTTCCTCTTCAAAGAAGGACACAGTCCTTTTTGGATGAATACTTTCATAAGCCCCTCGTGTTCCAAACTATAAAAGATCCCCTCCTCCGGAATTCACATGTTTGAAAACCATTCATGGCCTTTCCCATCAGGGCCATAGCAGCAATGCTCGGGCATTGCTTGTCTTGACGGTCCTCAGATGCCAATTTTGAACTCTGTGGCTCAAAAACCACCATTGCATCAGTCTTCTTTTGTGGCATTCCAGATTGATTATGATACCACCTCCGTATCCAAGACAGCGAGGTCAATGTATCCTTGCCTTTCTTCGCTGCATCCGTGGAGGATGACTCACCATACCTTCTTAAGGCAGTCGCATCATCTAACACCATCAATTCTTTACCAGGTAGTCTACTAACAGTCAGCTCCGAGTTAACCACACTGCCTTTGAGAATTTTTCCTGAAGACAAATTGCTTTTCTCATGGCGACTTTCCTTACCCATATTTGAGCTCCTTGTACCTAAACTAAAAGATTCTGAAGCACTCAATCTAAGACGCTTAATCCATCGGTTGCTTGGCTCTGGTTTCGAAGAACCACCAGCATAGCAGTCTGATTCAGATTGACTTGGCTGCTCTGCATGGGCAAGGAGTGTTTCCATGTCCAAGCTTTGAGTTCTTGATGAGCTTGGATCCACATTATCTCCAGAAGGTAAAGCAGGCAGCTCCAAGTTGATATCAGGTAGTTTGATACTATGCCGTCTGTGTCCAGCTTCCCCCGTTGAACCGATAATAACTTGAGGTGTTATTAAGCCCATTCTGAAGTCCTGCATAAGCAAAAATTATCACTGTTATAGTGAACGACCTCTGCACCATAGTCCTATCTCCACTTTGTTTCAATTTTGTATGTTGGAGGGGGAACCAGAAAAAGCATGGAAGATGAAAGCAGAGGAAGAAAGAAAGAGAGGTGGAAGAGAGGAAGACAAGCGCGACAAACTTGAATAAAATAGAAAACAACTACTTTAGAGGGGAGGGGTGGGTAGAAAGAAGAAAAGAAGTCAGTTTATGTAAAAGGCTAGACGCTTGGGAGTAAAACAAGAACTTTCTGTCCACTATTTATTGAAAATGCATACACTATAGATCTTCCATGCTTGACGACTACGGTGGTCGTACATTATTGCACACAATAACCTCCTCAAGTTAAATTCTACTAGCAACGGTGATTGAAAGGATTGACTGAGGCCACGTAACTCCATATCAGCTTTTGGTTGGTTCATTATGCTTTCACGTAATCTCCGCAGCAGATTACATTCATTTTGGTAGACAGTAAATGTGGACCAACAGTACCAATTCAATTTAGGTACAACTTAAAGAAGTTGTTAAGACCTCTAACTACCAAGAGAAAGCATATGTTTTGCCACTAAATCCCACATGAAGCAGATGTATTTTGGTATTAACTAATTTGTGAAAAATCCAGATGACTAAGTAGTGATCATCATTCACACTACATAAACTTCCTATTAAGTGTATGCAGAAAAGATCTCTCATCTACATGTCAAAATTAACTTTGTTGACAAAAACAAATACAGTGACACGTTTCATGATTAAAAAAGAGGACTTTTTTTTGGGAGAAATGATGGTGGATATTCAGTTTATCTAGCCATTCAAAATGAACAAGAAAATCACTTCATATAGTTTTCCCTTAATCTTGAAGACCATTGCAATCAAGTTCTAAATTTATCACTTACAACCTTACTTCCTTCCAATGGCATGGAAGCACCATCAATTTACTTCAAATTTCTCTGACAAATTATTTTTTGGAAGAAGAAGACAGATCGATCAGCTTTCAAAGTAGCACAAAACAGCTGAAGAATAGATTGAAAGGAAACAATCTAAAGGCTTGTTTGTCAGAAGAGTCAAATATGTCGAAGATGTACCTTATTTGGTGGAGAAGAGTTTGCACCTGGAACAGTGAAGAAGAGAAATAAACTCAGACGGTAAAAATACATAAGCCTAGTTAGCAATACAACTTCAGACAAACACAATGCTTTAGCTCTCCAGAAAAGCTTCCGATATATATCTATTAATATGATTATCAAAAAATTTCAACATTAACTAAATGTCATTATTTAAAGGTAATACATACTGAAAAGCTGGTTCTTCTCCTTTAACTCATCCAGATCCATGGTGTCTGTTTCAGCTGATGATTCATTTTTTAGGTTAGAGCCATCTACAACCTTTTTCCCTCCTCTTTTCATGGAATTGCCCAAAGCCTTCAAATCTTCAGCATAAAAGAATCTACCTGAAGTATTCACATCTCCAACATTTTCTTTCCCTTCAGTATCAGTAGATTCACCAAGGGACTGAATCTTTACCCCTTGTTGACTAGAGAATGGAGATAGACTTTGGAAATTAAAGAATGTATTTCCATTCAATCCAGTGCATTCTCTTGAACTTGTGAACGTTTGTTTTTCTTTAAATGAGTTAAGGTCAGTCTTCTTTGTTATCAACCAACTTTGAGTTGTCTGAGAAAATCTGGGATGATCTCCATGCAGCGGGACTACAGAGTCCACAGTAGTGCAGATTCTCATGGTCTCGACATCCTGAAGTGACTGTGAAAATTTCCGTAGTGAGTTAGAGCCATGATATAACCTCTGTGGGCTGGTTGGCTCCTGAAGATTGGACCGATTCTGCAAAAGACTGATACCAGATAAATTCTGCATCCTCCGGAATTGTTCTCCACCAAATATTGGCAAGTGATTGTTGCTTGCCCGGGGATCCATTTGGAACAGCGATGCCTTATTTTGCCGCATAAATGAAGTTAAAGATCTCGCAGATTTTGAGTGCCTTTCAACTTTTTCTTCACAAACCAAAAACGTTGACTGTCTCTGATAATCAAAGTTTTCACGCTCAAAAACACTCACATTGGTAGGTGACAATCGCTCTTCAGAAGTTGGCAAAGGCTTGCCCCTTGCCAGTGGAAGCACAGGTATTCTGTCATCCCCATTTTCAATTCCACACTGCACCATGTGATTTGATGATCTAGGAAGTTCTTCTAGAAAAGGCCTTGAAATCACAAAGCTGCTATCTCTAAACACCCGACTAGTTTCTCCAGGTTCTTTGTTAATCTGCAACAGTTCATCAGACCCAGAATCACACTCTCTAGATGGAATTTTGTTAACATCTGGAGTTACTGTGAGAGGCGGGAGCATATAGCTGCTCCCAAGAGATAGTGTAGGCGTATTGGAGTCAAGGTTGCTAGTTATCCATGGCCTTAATGCTTTCATATCACAAATTTCTTTGCTATTCTTTACAGCTGAAACATTCTCGGCAACTGTGCCTGGACCATCTGTTGGGAAAGATTGAAATGCTAGCTTTTTAGTTCCCAAGGTTGTTGAAGTCGTTCTGAAATTCTCATTTATGAAATTGAAATTTCCAGTTTCAATTCCTCTGGTTTCTTTAGCTGGCGAGTAACTGTTGGACTCTATCGCTTTCTCTCTACTCAACAGATAATCGTTGGCAGCATAACAATTTTGTTTGTTTCCAAAAGAAGTAGATGAAATATTATGATTCGGTGTAACACTATCACAACTTCTTCGTGTCCAATGAGACATCCAAACAGAATGGTAAGTGTGTAAAGCTTCACCAGATTTTCCATCACAACCGTTGCATACATGAACTAAATGATCTGACATGATGAGTCAACTCACCAACCTGTAAGTACCCCTCAAGAGGTCATGAGGTGTTTACCTAATCAAGACCAGGCAAAGAGAATTGTCAGGCCATCACGAGAAGGTAAGGTTCTAAAACAAACATCTCACATGATCATCATACTTAAGTTAATGCAGATGACTCTACAGAAGTGATAAAGCCACATGTATCAGATGGTGGCTGATTTTCCCCTTGCCACCTCCACTTGGCCCCAAACACACATAAAAACAATTGGGAAGAAAAAAAATATTAAAAAAGAAGGGACAGTCTCAGATGCGTTACAGGAATTTTAGACCTTCCTAAAAAGTCGCCATAGATGCATAACCAAAATGTAGAGCTCATGCGGGCATCTCTGTGATAAGATGCTAAAATGAGGTGATAGCTTTCCCTACTGAAAACCTTCTTTAACACAAGCTTGAATTTTGGTACTGAAGTCTGAAACCAAAGGCAACTCTTACTGCATCTCAATTTGTATACTTATTCTTTTATTACTTTTGGTTGCAAAGAGATAGAAGGTTCTAAAACCATTGCTATAGGCTAAATAAATATTAGTGCTATTTCCCAAAAACTCCTGATTGTTGACCTGGTTCTAGAATATGGAAAACTACTTCAGATATAACATGGATTTTGTCACATGTAATCATACCACGATTAGTAGCATAGTTTAGCAGTGAGGGTTATGGCGACCAAGAGGTCGTATCATTTACCGCAAGTTCATACATAAGAAGTAGCGTAGTTTTGTGTTGAAGCGCTAGATCAAACAATCAAGTGTGCATCAACTACTTCCGTGATCTGCAAGGACGATTAGAACTGATCAAGTTGAGCATATGGGAGAAGTATTTGAATAACAACTACCAGCAAGTGAATATTGGAATGACTTGGCCCGTTCTGCACTGGCAACATCCTTGTTACACGACTTTAAAAAATACAAAACAGAGCAAAATGATGCCTGCATTTATGCTACTTACATAATGAGAAATATTAAAACCTACAATTAGCTAAGTGAGTTTAGCTGATTGTTAGCGTGGAAAAAGATTTGCTCTTTTTAACACTGATAAGAATGCGTACAGCCCCTAAAACGCCATCTATAGAAATTCCCAGGTAACCCACAAAATTTTGCAAGCCAAGCTGGAGCAAAGATTTTTCCCATATATTACTTTCCACAATCTTCATGTAACGTTCTGGGATATGGGTTTGACTCGAAAGAAGTAAACTCACCTTCGATTTTAGCAGAAGAAATCAAAAGATCCGTTGAACCACCAAGGCTGCAGATTAAGCACGATGAAAGAAAGTTCAAATCCATGAAAGATACAAGAAAAGGAGCTCAAAGATACTGGCAAACAGATCGGAGTTGAAAGGAGTGGTTGTTTCTTGAATTTTGTACTACATAAAGGATAAAACTCAAAAGAAAGGACTGAGGAGTAAGGAGGAGAGACGAGAGAGTTATGTGGCCAGGGGAAGAAGCAACCAAAAACCAAGGAGTCAAAGTTACTGCTCGCAGTACTACAAATGGTGTGAACATAAAGCGGAGGAAGGATTAACTATACGCTGCTGGGGACAAGGCCGCGCCAAACGCGAGAGTTTTAACCTGTGGTAAAATATTTATTCTAATGAATTTATAAAAGATGCAATAGAATTAGAACTGTATAGTAATAGATTTCATTGAATCGGTTGAAAGTTGCTATCAGTAAATTGGTCAGATCAACAAATTTGTATGGCAATGGGATTCATGTGTTTGTATTGTAAATTATTTGAGATAATTTTGTGACAAAATTACTGTAGCACTTTTTTGATATGATATATATGAGATAAAAATGTGATTGAAAAATATATTGATGATGCAAGTCAGCGTGTGTAAATAAGGTGTAAATAAAATGTACCTTTTTCCAATCGGATTGAAGTGCTTGAAATTACAAGTAAATTTGTCAAATCAATAAATTTATGCATGATGGTTCAACTATTTAAATTACCTCTAAACAGTAACAATTCCAATGAATAAATGCAAGTTCAAACAAATGGAAACAAAGTAAATTATCAAATGAATGATTTTTTCAATTAGAGTAAAACGGGCATAATAAAGAACAAGACACATGCCAAACATCGTAATCATTGATATCAAATCTGCATATGCTTATATCAAAATATGTGTTCTTGTAATAAAAACTGGTATTCACTAAAAAAAATGCTGACGTTTTCGATACACAATTTTGGGGGGGGGGGGGGGGGTGGGGGGGGGAGAACAACAATTCAAACAAATTCAAGGAAAATATATGCAAATAAAATCTGCTAAAGTTTTACAAACCAATTGAATTCCACTTTTTTGGTGCAAACTAAATTTACAACAAATTATTTTTTCTCGTTAAAGAAACAATCCAAAATTGTCTTAAACAACAATAAATCAACAATTGACATGTATCAACTGTGAGGCAAAAATTATATCCTACATTAATCATGAAATTGCGATGGGCATATAACCATTTGCTTAAATTTTAACCACCTATAACAACGAACATCAAATTTTGTAAATACAGATAAAAGATGTAAGAAAAATCCTATGATTATACAATAGCTCCTAAGAAAATATTACAATAGAAAATTCACAATTTTTTACTGTATCAAATAAACACCAAAAACTGCAAAAATAGAGAAAACAAATAAGTGCCCTTCCAAGGCAGTCGAGCTGATCTCACTAAAGGTTAGTACATCCGAGATCCAGTGTTCGAGTATTGTAACAAAAATGAGGAATAACCCAACAACCGGAATAAGGGTTAGGGTCTGAAGTGGGGTCAGGTCCTTTTTCGTTTGTCAAAAAAATAAGCATATCTGTCCAACTACTTGTAACGAAATATAGAGCACAAGCACTTGAACGGTTTGTTTGGATAGAGATTTATTAGCCAAAATTTATTTGCTTACATCATCATTACAATTTCCAACGCACCTTTTCATCTTCCCAATTACCTTTTTATCTCATAGACATCACATCACAAAAAGTGCTACAGTAAAAATATCTCAAATAATTTACAATCCAAACAGAGCATTAATTCTTATTAAAAGCCTCTATTATTGCAAAGAAACTTAATAGCACAACAATTATACTTGTAGCGGATTGGAAATAAATTCTTCACCTGTTGCACATTAAATCTATTGAACATAAATCAATTTTTAGAGTTGAATGGACATAACTCTCTAAACAGCCACAGCAAAATATGAATATTAAGAGCTTTTTTGAACCAATCATATATTCAACATTAAGAGCCTCCATTAATGCACTTAAAAAGCTGCCCAACAATTAAGTATAAATGAAAAGGAAAAGGACTGCAATTGGACTTGTGCGTGGTTGCAATGTACGCGTTAAAACTGCTTTAAACATGACTCAATTACTAAATTCAATGCGGCCCATTGGTTACAGAAGCTGAATTGCATATTGTAAGTCTCCAGTGGTTTGCAATCTAATGAACTTTATATTTGTATTAATTAATGCTAAAATTAACTGTTAGTTTAAAGGATAAATTGGTTATTGTACATTCACTTAAAATCCCGATAATCATATAAAGACACAATATTCAAATTCTACTCAACTACACATCACAGCATTATACACTTAGTTTTATCACTTGCACTTGCCTTTTTCTCTACTTAAAATACCCAAAAGGATGGCACATGAAAATTTTTCAATAAACACCTTTTTATATATGTACAGGACTCGGTAGTAAGTATTGGAGCACTGCTACGTGCAAAGAAGAAAAAATAATTAATAGAAAAAAAAAAAAAAGAGTGAAAGCATCTAAAGCAGCCGAGGGCAGAAGAGAAAAGGCCGAGACGGGGAGTCGTATTATGGTAGTAGTAGATAGATCATAGATGAACCACCAGCTCTTGGCTGGTGGCGACCACCGAACCCTTAAGGCTTTGGTGGTTCTGCTTCAAATTTAGATAGGTGTATAGTGCATCCGTTTGATCCGGTGATAGTTCTATTTTCATCGATTTTTCGTAGGTTCAATTAAGTTTTTTTCGTAATTAGAGTAAGAATAGAAATATGAATGATAATTGAAAAAAAAAAAAAAATAGATCATAGATAGAGCCGCTGTGTTTTGTCTGTTTCCAGCCAAATTCAGCTGACACGAATGCCATTGCTATGTTGAGCCGGGAAGATGAAAAGAAATTCATTTATCCATTTAGACAACAGAAAAGAAATGAGACCCCGGCCCTACCTCCTGTGCACTTTTGGCTTTCTGTCGGCCAGCGGGCCAGGAGAAAATGAACGTGGTTGTATTTGTTGTCTTTTTATTCTTTTTTTTATTATTTTTTTCCCCTACTATGTCCATATTGCTGTCTTTATTATTATTTATTATTATTAGTAATAAGAAAATGTTCCGTTTTTTGGTCGTCAATATTTTAGAAAATTTATTGATGTGTATATATGTCTAGATAGGGGACGTTCCTAGTCCCCACCTACTATCAGAAAAGAAAGAAAAGAGAAGAAGGTTAAAAATGGGAAAAAAAAAGAGTTTCTATGCATGAGATAGTAAATATGATTAAAAGCGAAACCTAGTGTATTTTTTTTTTTTTTTTGTCGAAACTACAACATTGTATTAATAAGGAAAATTACAGAGTAATTGGGCAACTGCCCGTACAATCTGCTTGGGCTAATTCAAGCAGCCAAACTGGGAAGTTTTCCTTCCATTCAGTATCGTTCTCCAAAGTAACAGCTATTTTAGCTATCTTGTGACTAACAAAGTTGTTCACCCTTTTTGTTAGGGTGAAACAACATTCATCAAATTTTGATTTAAGAATCCTAACATCATGTACAATTGTTGCTATAGCAGCGTCCTCCTCCTCGCTACTCACTGCCTTAACCACCTGACTACAGTCCGTTTCAAACTCAACCCTTCGCCAACCTTGCTTGCGGGCAACTATCATAGCTTCCCTTAACGCCTTTGCTTCCTCCACCTTTGGGCTAGCACAACTCAGACTAGGAACAGCCCAAGCCCCCCGCAAACGTCCCAGCCAGTCCCGCGCCACCAGCCCCCATCCTGCCCTATCAGCTTCCTGATGTAGAGCTGCATCTGAATTCACCTTAACCCAACCAGCCCTTGGCTTCCCCCACCCTGAAACTGTTTTCTCTTTATCCTTCTGACCCTCATCAGTATTCCTCACTCCTTCCAGCAGATCCTGATACTCCCTCCATTCCCTCAATGCCTTCTCTACCACCACCCTTGGATCATCACGATTCTCACCAAACTGTCTCGCATTCCTGGACTTCCATATTTGCCACAGTAGGTTGACAGTTAGAGTGATGCGTTCCCTCCCATTATCCTCTTTTGCCGCCCCCTTTAATTCCTCCCACCAATGCCAGAAACTGCCTGATAACCTCTCTAAACCATCCCAATTCAGTGGCGCAAGCTTCCATATCACCCTGGCATAGTGACATTGAAACAAGCAGTGTTCAATAGTCTCCACCTTCTCCCCACAGCTTACACACACTGGATCACCTTTCGAGCACCTTCCTCTGATCACTGCATTCACTGGCAGCACCCCATGCAAGCATTTCCAAACGAAATGCTTCAGCTTTTGCTTCATGCTCAAGCCCCACAAAAAGGTCCAGCTCGGATGAGTTCCCATCTTTGTACAACTAG
This sequence comes from Coffea arabica, assembly GCF_036785885.1. Classification (NCBI taxonomy): domain Eukaryota; kingdom Viridiplantae; phylum Streptophyta; class Magnoliopsida; order Gentianales; family Rubiaceae; genus Coffea; species Coffea arabica. The sequence goes on from NC_092312.1 coordinate 16,277,027, forward strand.
AACTAGCATTTGCTGTGCTCTGCAGCCTCCTCCTTTTCCTTTTCTTGGCCAATCTATAGCCTGATTTAACTGTATACTGACCTGTAGCAGAGAAGTTCCAATATATTCTATCCTTTAGTGGTTGTATCCCAAGCGGAATTCTCAATATCTCCCTCCCTTCCTCCTCCTCAAAAACTTGCTTGACCAACTCCCTATCCCACTTCCCATCCCTAATTAGTTCACACACTTTCTGTACCTTCACCCCCTCCCTTCTCCTTGATTTGATCCTTCCATCCTCAGCACAAGGGAGCCACCGATCCAACCAAATGTTAATAGATTTCCCATCCCCAATCCTCTTCCTAGTTCCTTCTTCCAAAAGATCTTTTGCACTAAGAAGACTTTTCCAACACCATGAATCACCACTGGCTGCCTTTGTATCCCAAATGGACCTTCCTTTAAAGTATCTTGCCTTCATTACCCTGCTCACCAGAAGATTTGGCCTAGTCAAAAGTCTCCAAAGCTGTTTCGCCAGCAATGCTAAATTGAACTCACTCAACTCCCTGAACCCCAAACCACCATCTGCCTTAACCTCAGTCAGCTTTCCCCACTTGAGCCAATGAATCCTTTGTTCAGCTTCCTTCTGACCCCACCAGAACCTGGCCATCTCAGAGCATATCTCCCTGCACAAGGACTGTGGCAGTAAGCAGCAAGACATGACATAGGTAGGTAGAGCCATTACCACTGACTTCAGCAATATCTCTTTCCCAGCATGACTCAATAGCTTCTCTTTCCACCCCGTAAGCCTTGCAGTTGTTTTTTGACGTATAAATTCGAAAACCTGCCTTTTAGACCTCCCAATAACCAGCGGTAAGCCCAAGTATTTGCTCTGTAACACTTGCCTCATTCCCTGTAGCTCAGCCAGCACTCTTCTTTTATGCACCTCCTTTACGTTCCTACTAAAAAATATTGAGGATTTCTCTATATTGATCTTCTGACCAGAAGCTCGTTCATAAGCTTCTAGAATCATCCTCAGCTGACCAGCTTCCTCTCCATTAGCCTTGCAGAAAATCAGTGAATCATCTGCAAAAAACAAATGCGACAACCTGGGAGCACCTCTTGCAAGCTTCAATCCTGACAACCTCCCTCGATCATTAGCTTGCTTTAATAGAGAGGTAAAACCTTCAGCACATATCAAGAACAAAAATGGGGACAAAGGATCCCCTTGTCTCAATCCTCTAGTAGGTCTAATGAAACCAGTCTTTTCCCCATTAAAATTCACAGCATAGGAGACACTAGTCACACAGTTCATAATCCAATTGATCCACCTAGGACAGAAACCCATCCTAAACATCACCTTGGCCAAAAATTCCCACTCAACCCTGTCATATGCCTTGGACATATCTAGTTTGAGAGCCATGTACCCCTCTTTCCCATTCCTTTTATTTTTTAGGAAATGCACACATTCGTGAGCTACAAGAACATTATCCAAGATCTGTCTTCCCGGGACAAACGCAGACTGAGACTCACTGATACAACTACTAAGAACAGTTTTGAATCTATTGGTCAGAACTTTGGAAATGATTTTATAAAGCACATTACATAGGCTAATTGGTCTGAAATCAGTCATTCTACAAGGAGCTTCAGTTTTGGGAATCAAGCTAATCAAAGTTTCATTGATAGACTTTAGCAAATAACCAGAGTGGAAAAAGCTATGCACCGCCCTGATAACATCAGATTTAATAATATGCCAAAACTTTTGAAAAAAGGCAGGCGACATACCATCTGGACCTGGGGACTTGTTCGGATGCATTGAGAATACAGCTCGACTTATTTCCTGCTCAGTAACTGGCCTGATTAGTCTCCTACTCATAGCAGCAGTTATAGTTTGTGGAACTCCTTGCAATAGTCCTGCAAAATCCCCAGGCTTATCTGAGGAGAAAATTTGTGAAAAATAATCCAAGATTTCCTTGCAGGTCTCCTCCTCTCCCTCACACCATTCCCCACTCCCCTTCTGCAGAACACTAATTCTATTTCTTTTTCTCCTACCAGCCACCAAAGCATGAAAATAGCCCGTGTTTTTATCCCCCTCCTTAAGCCACTGCACCCTAGCCTTTTGACTCCAGTAAATTTCTTCTCTCTTGTAAGCCTCAGCCAATTGTTTCTTCATTTTGATCAACTGTGCCCGAGAACCTCCATCCACTTTTTCCTTCATTTCCTGTATCTGTTTTTTCAGCAAATCAATCTGTTTACGAGAATTTCCTGCACATCCTCTATTCCATTTCAACAAATCCATTCTAACCTGTCTAATTCTACACTGTACTTTGTATAAACTGGAACCCTGCTGCCTCTCCCCCCATGCCTTCCTTACCACTTCCCCTATACCCTCTTGTTGTAGCCACCTTGAATCAAACATAAACCTTTTTTTCCCCCTCCGCCTTAATGGTCTTGTATCCAAGATTAACATACAATGATCAGAAGCCTCAGTATCCACCTGTAAACACTTAGCTTTCCCCATCCGATCTACCCAATCCTTGGAACCTAGAATCCTATCTAATCTCTCTTTCACCTCCCCTGCATTCCCCCAATTATTGCTCCAAGTCCATGGTTTGCCTTCATATCCAATATCCACCAGTTCATTGTCATTGATAAAAGATCTGAAGTCTCGCAACCTCCTTTCTGACCGCAGGTTCCCACCCCACTTTTCGCCATTGGAAACGATGTCATTCATATCCCCCATAATAGCCCAATATTTTCCCCACAATATCTTCCTCCTGGACACAACCTCCCACTGTGCCTTTCTAACTTCCGCATCCGTACTAGCATAAACACATATACACCACCACTCACATTTTGCTTCACTATCTTCTATTAAAATCTCAATGGTAAAGCTAGTAAACAAAGTCTTTTTAACCGCCAATTCCTTTCTCCATAATACAGCCAAACCCCCTGCAATACCAACTGGATCCACCACAAAAACATTATCAAACTTAATCCACTGCTTCACCTTATTTAAGTAACTTTTCTTTTTTTTTGTTTCTGACAAAAAAACTAAGTCTGGAGAGTGGAGTCTCACGACCTCCCTCAACTGGGGAACTGTCAAGGGGCTCCCCACACCACGACAGTTCCACACCAGAGCCTTCATGAACACCTTGGAGCCCCTTCTAGGGTGGGCTCCAAACCCTCAGACAGATCCATACATTCGCAAACCTCAATCCCAGTTCTAGCCTTCTTCCAATTTTCCTTGCCTACTCCCCCCACGCTCCCCTCCCTCTCTCCAACCACCAGCTTCCTTTTCCCATTCCCAGCTCCACTCAGCTCTACATTCACCTCCCCCAAGAAACCTAGTGTATTAACTCTTCATTTTTAGCCTTTTTTGGATTGTATTTTTTATAAAAAAAAATTACTGTAATAATTTAATAAATAAAAAAATGTGTTTACGAATGGCGGAATTGCTGTCCAAAACCAAACTAATAAAGGGCAACAGAGCAACGGACTCCGTTAACAGTCGCAATAAGCCAATGAATTTGTTGGTGGTGGTGCGGTGTTTCAGAAGAAAGAGAGTAGGGTTAAATTAAACCAATCGATAAGGACGACGACTATTTAGAGGATGAGACAGGGCCGGGAGATTTCAGATTAGTACGGAGCTGGCGAGGAGGCCCAATAATTAGAAAAAGAACATATAAAAAATTGCTTGGCTGTTTTGATTGCCACGAACTCACTTCTTATACCAGACACGTCCTCAATTGCTCATATGGCTCCTTCATTGTCCACGTCATTCTCTCCTGTTACTCTATTATTATTATTATATGTCTATTAATTATATTTGTTCTGCCAAGGCGCCATTAATTACAGTTTAATCCACAAAACTTGAATTAGCGGGAGTATATTGCAAAGAGACAGCTTAATTTGCTCGGTTTGAAAAGACTTTTACCTGCTCTTGGGGACTTGCGCCCGTCGTCCCTTTGTATGGAACCTAATGAGCGGAAATCACGCCAAAAAAAATTTTACAAACCACTTTTTAATTAATCTTTTTGTCTTTTTTTTTATTTTTTAAAACTCGTGTGCATCCCATCATTCAAAATGTTTTCATAATTATCTCAAATAATTTTCCATCTATTGAAAAAAATACCAAAATTAAATAAGAAAACGTAACCAAAGTAAGAAATTTAATAAAAGTAAGCATCTGGCCTATTAAGTTAAATGCATTTGCTGGAGCACTTAATAGCAAAATCCCTACGTAATGGCTTTCAATTATCCATTAACCGATAAAGCAATCAATATAGGATGAATAGCAAAAAAATCCGATGAGCTATTACACCAATTGCATTTTATACCCTAGGGTAATTTAATAGGTAGATTGCACGAATTCGGTGTCTATGGTAATCATTTGGTTTTGAAAAACAAAATGTACTTTTAGTTAGGGTGACGTATTTATATTTGTAGAAATTTGTCAATTTACGAGTGTAGTTCAAGAATTGTGGCCTTTTGTTTTGAAAAAAAAAAGTCGTGATGTTTAATTATAACTCGAAGTAAAAAGTTTTTAACTAAATTTCTATTTTTCGTCGTTGGATTATTTTAACAAAACAACAACAAAAGTTAAGTGAATGAAACATAATAAGTACATAATATAATTTTTATTAAATCAAAACATTCATTAATACGTTATAAGACAACTATTCATTTATCTATATTCTCGTCTTTGCAACTGTAAAGATTTAAAAATTATTTTTTATTTTTTATTTTTTCTTTGAATACGTTTTTCATTATTTTACTTTATTTATTTTAATTTTTTAGATACTTTTATAAGAGAGTTAAGATTTTTATCGTTTTTGTTTTATATGTTAGTGCATGTTAAGTTCGTAATACATTAGAGAAGTTGGACCCAATAGTGAAGTATGTGCCATAAATTTTGAAGATTTGAAAGAGTTTTGTGCAAAGGGATATTATTTTATAAGGTGTTAAGAGATAATTAGAGGTTGACTAGATATTTTAGTACTTGAAAGACAATTAAATGATGATTACCTCTTGGAGTGCCATTTGTTAAAAAATCATGGAACCTTAATCTTGACCAAAATCATTCTTAGTCTTTATTTTAAAAAAATTGACCAAAAAACCTCTCATTTTTCTTTCTCCTTGCCCAAACCTCCTAGCAAGAAAAGAGAGGAAAAAAACTCCAAATTCTAACTTGATTCCTTACTTAAATTCTAGAGAAATTCATCTTAAAATCCTAATCCAATCCTTGGAAAATTATATCAAAAAAGGGAGGAGATCTTGTGTGGAGAAATTTGGGGGAAAAGGAAGCTCTTGGTTGCATTTCCTCATAAGGTTTAAAGGTATTTATGTCCATAAACCATATTTTCTTCTTTATTTTGCACATGAACAGATTTAAGATTTGGTTATGGTAGATTCTATGGAAAATTTTAATAGTGCGTGTAGTAAATTGAAATTTCCAACTTTGATTTAGAAATTTCAGTTTTGATATGTTAATTTCAATTTTGCTATGTCCTTATTGTCTTGTCATGAGAATTTTGTAGTTTTTGTATGCACTTTTGGTTTAACTATAGGAATTTTCAACTTTATTTTGTAAATTTCGGCGTAGGGTTTAATTTCAAAATTTGGTATGATAGTATAATAGCTAGTTTTATGTCTAATTTAATTAGTTTTGTGGCCTAAAATAAGTACCTCTTATAACTTATAACTTGTGGTCTTGATTAAGGTTGGTTTGCCATGTAGTTAAGCCTTGAATTTGGAGGAAAATTTAAGGAGAAATAGGGGAAATGCTGTCCGATTTGGAATCATCTTGGTTTCCTTTGATTCTTGAGTGATTTTGTGGTAAATTTGTTTAAGATACTTTGTGAACCTCTAAGTTTTACTTATATACTGAATTTTGGTTGAAATGAAGAAATTTCATTGATGTTTCCCTATAATTTTGTTGGTTGCAAATTTGCTTGTTGGCCAATCTAATAGTGATGCATTTCACTTTGTTTTTCAACATTTTCATGCTGAGTTTCGGTCAAATCTTGGTCTAATCACTTGTTAAGATTCTTATGGGTTGAACTTGAGTGAAAATCATGAATTTTGGAAGGTGAAAACCTCATATTGTGCTTGTTTCTTTTCTAAAAATTCTGTTTGGATGGCAGCTTAGTTGCCTTGCTGTTTTAGTCTTAAAGTCCCCTTATTCGGTGGTCTTTTGAACTCAATCTTACTCATATTACTTGCTAAAATCTTGAACTACAAAGGTGTGCTGAATTGGAATAAATCCAATAACTTTAAAAGGGTGAACTGCCTTGATTTCTTCACTATTTTGCTACTGAAAATTTCCAGCAACGAAATGAAATGTGGAATTCTTTGGTTGCTCGTGTTTCTTGGATTCATATGCTCTCATTCCACTCCAAAATCATACTTGAATCTTTACCCTAACATCTATTTGGATTTTCTTTGGTTCACCAAAGTTTTGAACGGTTGAACCATGATATTTTGTCTTGGTTACTTTTAGGGTTTGACGGTGAATACGAGAATCACCGAGGGACAAACGTTTAGCGTTGCTCTACTTTGAAACAGTAAGTGTACCATTTACATGACTTATTGCTTAAGTGAACTACTTTGTAATTCAGATTTATGATTTGTATGACTATGGTTTTGGTTTAATATGAACTGGACAAGTGTGTACTTTATGACACTCGGTCCCACTTGACTATTTGATTGGTCTACTGTTTATTTGAAATATGGTACTTGTGCATAAATTTGACGTTGTTTGGAATATCATATCCAACGACCACACTGTGAATTTGGACCTGAATGTCATTAGTAGTTAATCGAATCGAACCAACAAGAATTTGGTTGAGATAGATTGACGGGTCATGAGGAAAACTGTCACTGATTCACTAAGTATTGAATTCTTTTGATATTTGGTATATTCGAGTAGTACCACCACTGTTGCTATTTGGTATTCGGGTCCGATAAGGGGTATGATTGGTGAACGGAAACTATGATAAAGTGGGGATCTACGGTCAATGTTAATGCTTCTCTAAATGTTGACAGAATGTCAACGGATTTGGATCAAATTACTGCGACTGGGAATTTGGCTTTTGAGATCCAATTGTATCCTTTTACCTCAATCACTTTGTGTTAGTTGTGGTGTTTACTTATCTCCCTAGCTGGTGCTTAGATTTGATAGTTTAAAGTTCGAACTATGTGATTTTGACTATGTGACCCTATGGTACCTCATTGAGCAAAACCTCATTCTGTTATCCTTATTTTTCTTTCAAGGGCGAAAACTTGGGCCGAAAATTTTGGGAAGAGTTTGAGCTAGCACTAGTCTTTAAGCGTTTTTTTTTAAACTCCTTTGTATTAGCAAATCTTGTATGTATTCGCATAAGATTGAACATTTTGACTTATACTCTAAGTTTGAATCGTTAATGACTCTATTGTATATAGTTGGGTAGAAATGTTTTGATGTTACTTGTTCATATTAGTGTTTTTTAAGAATATTTGGATTATTGAATTCTGGTGAGAGTTGGACAGATAGTCCGCTAACTCTTGGGATATGTTCTAGGAGAAAGTGCAGCTGTCATAGCAACCCTCAAGGAAAAATGTACAACTTGACCATTCCATAGTTCAAACTTTGAAAAACAATCACACATAGTGCAAAATAGAAGTAGAAAAATAACATTGCTAATTAGATATAAATCTTGATTTTATATATTTGTGAAGAGAATTTTAAAATTATATGAATTTTATCAGTTTGTATTATATACAAAAGATCATACATACAGTATGTAGAACCAAAAACTTAAATATTAAAGTTGAAAGATCAAGAACTTAAAAATTCAAAGAAATTTTTGTTGACATAATAGATTGATTTTTAATAACTTAATATGTCATGCTAAAAAAGATAATAACAAGTTAAATTTTATAAATAAATTAACTAAATAGCAAGATCACAAGTATTGAAGTATGAGTTCAAAATTAGGTAGAGAAGGAATTGAATTTTTGGAAAGAAGACTTTCAATGTAAAATTTCAAAATTATCTAGGGGCCATGAGGTATATGTCAAAACTGGGGGGGGGGGGTGGCCGCCACCCTGTCCTCTGGTGGTTCCGCCGATGCAGACAAGTATATTTGTTTAGCTCATAGATTATGTCGCAAAGTTACAATGGCGGTATATCTCAATTCTCAACTAAGGCGCTATTGAAATTATGATTGTAGTCTCATAATGATATTAATTTTAAACCCTCGTGGTTGAAATGTTGTCTATTTTAAACTGAATTTGTTCTGAATCCGATGTATATGAAAACACAAAAGGAAGCTGGTGAATCTCTTAGCAAGGAAAAGTCATCATCTTATTCCTCTGTGGGGAACAAATCACAACCTCAAAATTCTTCAAAAATACTAGAACAAAAGAGGCTGCGATACTTGCGAGCTTGGACAAGTAGAGGCTTCCTATTTGTGTAGGATAACATCAAACTCGCAGGTCCAACTAGGCTACAGGGGGATAGCGTTGGGCCTTCACTTGTCAACATTACTATTCCAACATCATGGGCCTAAATTTGGAGCGATCAAATAAGTATTGCCCGAAACTGATGACCATCCATCATCACAATTTACAAACTCTCACCCCCACCAACTGGCAGCGCAAACCTTGAGGCGGGTCATAACAAAAATCCCAACTCAAATGCCCTGATATTTGCCCAACTTCATCACCAATTTCCTTTTTTTTTTTTGGCCCGCATTGTAACTATGAATTTGTGAAACTATTAATATCAAAACACTTGCTAATTGCTACGGCGGGATGGCTCAATTCGAGCTTGACGTGAGTTTTTTTTTTTTTGTTATTTAATAGTAGTACTTAACTTTCTTGATTTTCAAATATATTTTTTTAACGTTAAATCCACTTTGCACCATTTTACTATATTTGAATTCTCACTTTGATCCTTAAAACTTCAAAATGGAACACTTTAGTTCCTAAATTATAAAATTTATTGTACTTAAGTTCCTAAAATATATAATTTATATATTTTAATCCCTAATGTATAAAACTTGTTCCAATTCAGTTCCTAAAGAATATCACTCTGGCATAAAATTTGTCTCACTTTTTTAATAAATGTTATTTAAGTGGGATAAATTTTATAATGTAGGGATTAAAGTGTCCCATTTTTAAATTTAAGGATTAAAGTAAAAATTTAGATATAATTAAAGGGTGTAAAGTGGAATTAACTATATTATTGACCCCCTCTCTCTTTTCCACTAGGCATTTTTTTTTTGGTGTCAACACAGGGTGTCCGGGTCAATACTCGAAAGTGGGCCCGACTTAATCCCCCCTGGAGTACAGCGCCACCCCAACCGCACCCAAGCGTTAAGTGAGGTTCGATCCCACGACCTGCGAGTGCCGGAAGCAGCCACAGACCGCGTGATCTAGCCGCGGGGGCTTTTCCACTAGGCATTTGCCGGTTACTGAGAAGTGAAGCGAGTTACAATGAACAGAAAAAGAAAAAGGAAATGCGAAAAAGCTTATTGGGTGAAAACATGTTGGCGAATAATTTGTCAAACTTGTGTGTTAATTTGCCCTATTGCTTACTGGCCATGACTCAATAATATTAGGAAGGCTTGCCAAACTTTTATTGAAAATTTTTTTTTGCCTTGTTTTAATTTTGAAACTGTTACTGGCACACACAATAAGGGGCGAGGCCACATGGGAGTTAGAGCCCTCATATTTGATAAAATTATACAATGACCTAGAAATATTTTAAGATTTTTTAGTATGTACAACATTTACTTAAAATTCTCTCATTTTAGTTGCATTGTCCCCTTAGGTTTAAGAAAATTCCTTTTTCTTATACATTATTCTCCTAAGTTTTATACATTCCCTCCTCAATTTAGATTGACACCCTAAAAACTAAGTTTTTTTTTATTGCCCTTAATAAAAAATTTGAGCCTATTTTAAATTAAACATTGATGACACTTTAATGGGAAAAAAGAATTTGACCTTTTAAATTGAAGGATGTAGAATATTTCTTAACTATTGCACCACTTTTTTTTTTTTTTTTTTAAATTTTAGAACGAACTATTGCACCACTTCACAGTAGGAACATAATATATAATACTGGGAAAAAATTAGTCAAATGTTTAAAAAAAAAATGGCCCAAAAAAAATAAAAGGGAAAAACCAGCTGAAGAAGAATGACAAAAATGTACAACGAGCAAAGCATATTCTCTACGTCGTCGGGTGACGTACAGTAGTGTGATTCGTAGTTTTGTTTCTCACCATCTGCCGACTCGCCCGGTAACCAAAGCATATGATAATATAGCCAGCCAAAGCACATCCAATCCAAATTCTTAAAACACGGCCAAAATTAAATTACAAAATCTGCCAAAGATCAGGTCCTCGCTCCATTGCGCCCCCCACCAAACAGATCCCTTCCTTGATTTCGCGTCCGCCGCCTGTTCAAATTTTCGCTAGTTTTACGGCCACCGAAGGTAAAACTCACCCACCCCCGCCCTTTATTTTTCCCTGATTTTGGTAGCTAAATTTGTCGCACGGACTCTTTCCTATTGTGATAACATGCTTTTATATATACGTCATGATCCTTTTTTAGTTCACGATTAGGGTTTTGGGGATTAGTTTCTTCCAGATCTGCTTGTACTTGGTCTTCGATTCTTACATTAGGGTTTTGTTCATGTTTATGATCATATGAATTTGATGGAGGACCGGGGAATAAGTGGTCGGTGAAAAAGTCATTGACTCGACTCGAATTTTATAAGCTATTATCCCTTTGACCTACAAACCACATTGGAGGCTTGGGTGGACTATACTGTTGCTTCAGAGTTATTATTTGGAAGTGCTTGGTTAATTGTATAAAAATGGGAGTAGAAGGTGGGCAAAATCAAGGATGAATCTTTGTTTGTCATTTCCCTTTTAATTCCAGTCATTATTTTGTTGATGAAAAATGTATCTGTTTCTTGTTAATTGGAATTAGTTTTATGCTTTATCTCTCAAAATTCATGATTCAATGCATTTTTCCGAGTACTTTATTGATAATGAAACTAGTCGAGTTTCTGCCAATATTTCTTATTTCGTGAGGAAAGAGGAATCTTTGAAAATAATACTTCTGTGGCAACGTATTAATGAGAAATCTCTGATAATTGTTTGGGGAAAGTTTACTTTTGTGCATTAGGTTCTGTTATATGGATGCACATTTCATCAAAGGAGAAATAAACAAATAAGAAAATGCGGTTAAATGTATGAAAGGTCTGAGTAAAATTGCATGAAGTGCTAGGATGGGGTGAGATCATGTATTTCCTTATCCAGAATGGTGTCTCAGTCTAGGAGTTCAGAAATTTAATGACTTCTGTAGGTTGAGTAATGCTTTTGGCTTAGGTGTATGGTAATAAATGCATGTAATTAAGGAAGTATTTAAAATTGTTTGGAATCATCTGATACACATGATGCACGTGCAGGAATAGATGCTTAAATTAAATACACATTTATAATTGTGGGAAATGGGACAAGTCACTTTGGAATGACAGTTTTTAAGGTATCTAGGTTTTGTTTTTGTGTTTTTAAGGCATCCAGTTTTTTGTTTTTGTGTTTTTAACAAGTCTGACATCCTTTCTATCTGTTTGCTATGAGGATTGGAAACATGCTTAATGATGTGTGTATGTGATGGTTAGAGTATGTGCATATGTGGGTAACACGTGGGCATTTGGAGGCCTGGGATTGCGAAGGTTCATTCTTTTTTGGAACTATAGCTGGTTGACCTCTTTGGCATCTTCTGTTGGATTTGTAGGATCACAAAGGTGAATAATCATGGAGGGTGTTGGAGGCGATGGTGTCTCAGGTGCAGCTGCATCGCTGAATCAAAGGGGTCATGAAGTATGGAAACTTTTCCAGTATTACCTGGACAAATCTACTCCGCATGCAGTTTATAGATGGATTGGAACTTGTGTTCTATTAGTTCTTTATGCTCTGCGAGTTTATTACGTTCAAGGCTTCTACATTGTTACCTATGGTTTGGGAATCTATATCCTGAATTTGCTCATAGGATTTTTGTCACCCCTTGTTGACCCCGAGATGGAGCCTTCTGATGGGCCTTTGTTACCAACAAAGGGTTCTGATGAGTTCAAGCCATTTATTCGCCGTCTTCCAGAGTTTAAGTTCTGGTACTTTTCCTTTCATTAATTGGATTAATTTCCTCTGTTATTTTTTCCAAGGGTTTGTTGCTTTGGATTCTTTACAAGGTTTGCAAATGCATTTTGCAAAAGTTTAATTGTGTTGATGATTTCGAAAGATATCAAATGTTAGTGTATTTCTAATCACAATACAAAACTTCCTTTCTTTCTTGAACAGACAACCAAATGACTGGATATTAATTCAGCTGACTTGAATGGTGTATTATCATCGTACTTGCACATTGTTGTTGTTAAATTTTTCCCCCTTCTCTTTTTCTTTATCAGTTAGATGCTATTGCCAATTTTTATTGATCTTGCAGTTAGAAAATCGTTTTTTCAAGGTTTCTAGTAACTTATATTTTATTTGGTTATAATGAAGAAAGCTAGCTTCAGTTACTTGGACAGTTGCAAGCTAAAGTGTTTGTGTGACTATTTACGAAATGATTCTCTGGTAGTTTTTCATGTGTTTAACATGTGATTTAAATCATTTGTTGATTGGAAAATATTTTGATACATGTTACTTTACTAAGATTATTTTCAGACATTTTGATACAAGAAGCAGTCTTTGAAAAGATGGTTGTATTCAAACTTCAATAGGTATTTTTGTCTAACTGTTCTAATAATTCAGACTGCAGTATTCTTGAGTTTTTAGAAGCACATTGTTATTTCATATTGTTCCATTTAATTCAATTGATCCCAGAACGTGTCATTGTTGTGACCTACTGAAATTGAGAAGCTTCTTTCTATTATTCAACCAGAATATAAGGAGCTTAGAGATGTTCTGGTGACACCATAAGTCTCTGCAATTGGCGTAATGGTCAGTTGTTGATCTTTATATTGCGGTGGATACTGACCAATAGATCTTTTCCTTCTTCATCCTCTGGTTTATAAGTTCCTTCATGTTTTATGGTTACATCCTCTTTGTATTTGAGCACATCGACCATGTTTAAAACCTAGCAACTTAGTCCTACCCCTGTTTGATAACCTGGTATATATTCATCACAAGGGGGATTGTTTATATAGAATCAAATTGATGAAAAGATTCTGAGTTAGATTTACTTTATTTTTTGACATTTATGAGCTTATTTAGTTTTAATTGCTCCCATTCTATAGTGGTCTTTGCTATTTCTATATCTGACGTAATCCTTGCCAAATGGCACATGGTTGAGCGTGCCCAACCTTTTAATGCTTCATACAGAGCTAAAAGTTGACCATATATACCATTTTAAAGCTGTATTTCTGGTTGATGGTTCACTATTGTATGGAAACTTAATGCATTTTATGATAATGTACAGATAAGGTCATAGTGCGCATCTGATGTGAATCGAGATAGGGGCTTTATTCGTACGAAGTTTTATTAATCATCAGTTGACTACTTTTTTCTGTGACATAACCATGGAGTTAACTTTTCCAATGTGTGTTTGTGCTGCCAGGTATGCAATCACCAAGGCTTTTTGCGTGGCATTTGTCATGACCTTTTTCTCCATATTTGATGTCCCTGTCTTTTGGCCCATACTGTTGTGCTACTGGCTTGTACTTTTTGTCCTGACGATGAAGCGCCAAATCATGCACATGATAAAATACAAATACATCCCATTTAACATCGGGAAGCAGGTGATTTGTATCTTTTTATCTAAATAACATCTTTATTGCATTTATCTGAAAAATCCAAATTAGAGAAACTTGTCTTCTGCTGATAGATTTTGGGCTTTCTTGTATTAATACCCAAATTGGTTGTGGTTTTTGTATCTCAGAAATACACGGGAAAGAAACCTGTTAGTGGCAGTAGTCCCCGGGCTGACTGAAGTTGTCTGGTTCCTCTGCTACGGGTTAGTGGATTTTACAGAGAAGGAATCTGCAGGACTAGGAGGGAGGCAGTAAAGGAGAAAAAGTACAAGAAGGAGAAGGACCAAAAAAAAAAAAAGAAAAAAAAGGAAGATTGGTACTGATATTTTACTAAATGCGATTTGTATTGACATTAAAAATTGGACATGAATTTGAAAATGTAGATTTTATTTCTGCCTGGTTACTTGATGATATTAGCAGCCATAATGTTTCTTGCGCCCTTTCATTTTGGTCCAATGGAGCAATCTTCTGCTTAAAGTTAATTAGCTGTGCTTTTTGTACTGGCATGGGGGTGTAAAACCAAGTGATTTTGTACCGACTGAAAGTATCATCTGCTTAGCGTAGTGATTGATATGTTGTTATTTGTAGTCGCATTGCAGTATTTATTATTCAGAAAACTTCATATTCTGGCTTTTGTCTGAGCGCTCTAGATGAATGAAAAGGTGAAACTTGGCAAGATTTTGTGTCTCTACAGAACAAGGAGAAGACAGATGTCTCCAGCAAAGGGGGAAGGGTGTTCTCTATTTTATCGCAGCATAAAATTCCTTCACTTCTATTATAGTCTTTCTTTTACCCGATTTCCATCGTAGCTTCCTCTTGCTATTCGTCGTAACCCTACGACATCTATTCTCTCTTCCACATCTAGCACCCTGTCAAAGCTTCGTGACAGAAATTTTAAGATCCGTTAGTTAATATGAAACCGTCGATTTGAGGATGCTAATGAGTTTGTAATAAGAGCTATCGAGTGGAGTGTTCCATGTTGCCTATTTTGGGTTGAACTGGTCTGTTTTGCTAAGAGCAGTAGCTTTGTAGCTACTCCTCAGTTCACGGTTTGGCTTCCTGAACAGCTAGTTTCAATCAAAATTCGAAAGAGAATTTACGAACTCAATTCCCATTCTTGTTTTCTTTGTTGAGCAAATTATTCGGGTAGGCACTAAAATTTTCAAATAATTATAGTGTGTTTAGATTGCTGAATTATTTCATATAATATTTCGCTTGTATCATAAACATATTTCTTAATCCATTTTTTAATATTTACAATTATCTTTTATCTCACATATACCACATTACAAAAAAATGCTACAGTAATTGTTCTAAATAATATTTTAAATAATACTCTATCCAAACACACTGTTTTGGTCACTCAATTTTTAGGAGTATGTATTTAGTCACTAAATTATCAAAAGTGTAAATTTTGGACTGTTCTATTGGTTCCACTGTTAAGTCTGTTAAATTTGGTTGTTTTATGACTAGTGTGACCCTTAGATTTGGCACACTTAACGGTGAAAATATATTAAATGGTTTAAAATTTACACTTTTAATAGTTTAGTGAGTAAACACGTACTCATAAAAGTTAAGTTGTCAAAACTCTACTATTCGAAAAGTTTAGTAGTTTTTCGAGTAATTTGATCCTATTTGTTTGTTTGGGTATCACATTTAACTTATATGGTTTCCAGGATTACATTTCACTCTTTACAATTCTTGAACTGGGAAGTTTGGGGTAAGCCCGTTTGATAATTCAATTCAACATTTAAAATTAATGGATTCAAATCTTTTCATGTTTCAATGCATTTGATAACCAAAAAATAGAACATTTGAATTAATTAAATGATATTGAATTTTTTAGGTAAAACTTGCTTCCAAAATTAATTTAATGTGATATACACTAAAATCGTATTGAATGTGATATACATTTTAATGGTATTGAATGTGATATACACTAAAATGTATCAAATTTAATATTTCTCAATTCAATAATTTAATAGATTTAGACTTCAGATTTTAGAATTCAAATTTCAGTTTTATCAAACGCATACTTACTTTTTAGAAATTATGAACGCTGCAGAAATTCCCTGCTTTAAAATTTTTATTATAGGACCAAAAAAAAAAAATCCGTGAGCCCGTGTAACATTAACCGAATGAATTTTGGCTCGCCAACTTTCTGGTGGTGTAGGAGGAGGAGAAAGAGGTGATTATGTGGTGTTGGTGTGTTTATTTTTGGGTTTTTCTTTGAGGTTATTGTAGATTTTGTTGAAGAAAAAAAAACTAATTTTTTAATAAACTTCCGATCTAAATGCAACCGGTGTTTTGACGTAATGGCAAGTTAATACTCCCTCCATCCCAAAATAAGGGACGTTTTTGGGGATTCTAACTTATTATGCACAGTTCAATCAATTTGAATGTGAGACATTTTTTTCCAATCGTGCCCCTTTGATCGATATCAAATCTTAATTGCTGTCAATGGTGATGTGAAAAGAATCTGTGGGTCCATGTAAAATGTAAACTCTTTTTCATGCTGTTGTCAAGCACACGCCTATTTATGGCCATCAAAATTTTTGGTGCTGTCCATGCACCTTTTTTTTAGATGTCTATTTATTGCTTTTGTGGGTTCCATCATACTTGTTTTTTATTTTATCAATGTCTCTTTTGAGGCTACAAATGGAATGTTAGAGAAAAAAATTGTAGTGTGACTCAAATTTTGGGACATGAAAAAAGGTGAACTATGACAATAACAATGGGACGGAGGGAGTATTAATTAATTAATCAACATTTTGGATGTTTTGATCATCAGTCAAGTACATGACAAGACCAAAGGCAAATACAAACTTCAAGAGCAGTTACCTGTGCAAACGGAGTTCCATGAATGGAATCGTTTATTTATTTTTTATTATATTAATATAGGGGTGTCCGGATCAATTCTTACGGGACTCGACTAATCCCCTGCGGTCCAAAAGAGGAGGCCCCACTCCACACCGAGCACGTTAACAACGGGATTCGAACCTTGGACAAGTCAAGAAGATCGTCATACCCTATGGAGGGAAAACAGACCGCTCAAGTTATTCCGTGGGGCAGAAGACCAGCCACATAAAGTGACAAGTTTGTGGGAGGTAGGGATTGAACCTCTGACCTTCAACATCACCAAAATCCAAAGATGGTGATGACCACTGGATCAAATAACCAGTGGCTGGTCTTTGACCAAATGGCCATTGGACCAAAGAGTGAATGGAATCGTTTATTTGATTGTGTAAAATTTCAACAAAATTAGGAGAAAATTTTTTCCATAACCATTATAGGGACAGATTATCAAGACGTGAAATAATTCTGAAACAATAAAAATTTGGATAGATTTAATCCAATGATTCAAAAATTGTGACATCATTTCATCCACTCAAACATTAAATACATAATGAAAATATGATAAAATTTGGGCCACCAACCCAAGTTTGTGAAACATTTAGCATTAAGCATTGCAGCCAAGGTATATAGGGTATTATTATTATATACTTCCTCCCTCTTTTTATAACTGACGTTTAAGAAATTTGCTCTAATGTATTTTTATCTGTCATTTTATTATCTCCATACAGTATTAATTATTTTTTCATAATTTTACCTTTTTATCTCTCTTTTTCAATACATGGTTCTTAATTATTACTCCTAGTAATTGTTGCTTGGTGGGAGTTAGTTTGCATTGCTTTTGACCTAATAATGAAACAGTACCATTTAGTATTCTAGTGAGAGAAAATATGGGCGAATTGGATAATTAATGAGGGTATAAAAGGAAAATAGTGTACAGATTTAAGCAATGAAAAACTTTTCTTAATTGGTGTGTAAAACGTTAAACGTAAGTTATAAAAAAAAAGAGGGAGTCTATATAAACCAGCCGATGTTGTAAATTTCCCAAAGCACTCTGCCTAACTGGTTCAACCTTGTCCAGATGTCCCTCACTAAAACCCTAATAAGATAATCACAAACTAACTCATTCTGAAAGTTCCGCTTCTCCTCCAGCCATAAAACCCTAACTCCAGAAGCGAGATACAGAAATGGGGAAAGTAAAAGGAAAGCATCGTTTGGACAAATACTATCACTTAGCCAAAGAACACGGCTACAGATCCCGAGCCGCATGGAAATTAGTTCAGCTCGACTCCAAATTCGGCTTCCTCCGCTCAGCTCGTTCTGTTCTAGACCTCTGTGCCGCTCCTGGAGGTTGGATGCAAGTTGCAGTCGAACGTGTCCCTGTCGGCAGCTTCGTTATCGGCGTCGACCTCGACCCCATCCGCCCTATCCGTGGCGCAATTGCAATTCAGGAGGACATCACTACTCCCAAGTGTAGAGCTGCCGTTAAGAATCTAATGGCCGAGAACGGCTGTAAGGCGTTTGATTTGGTGCTTCACGATGGTTCGCCCAACGTTGGTGGTGCTTGGGCCAAGGAAGCTACTGGTCAGAATGCTTTGGTTATTGACTCTGTTAAGCTCGCCGCTGAGCTTTTAGCTCCTAAAGGAACATTTGTCACCAAGGTATTAAAATGCAAAGCAATTTTTCTATGATTTTTGATGAATTTATGTTAAATGAACAATTGTTCTGCTTTTGTAGGTTTTCAGGTCTCAAGATTACAGTGCTGTTGTTTATTGTCTTAAGCAGGTTGGAGTTTTCATCCTTTGTTTGTTCTGTAAGTTTTTCCATTTTTTCCCCCTCGGACTGTGGATAAATCGTTCTTTTCATTTTGGAATGTTTGGGCAGCTTTTTGAGAAAGTTGAGGTGGATAAGCCTCTGGCTAGTCGTTCAGCATCTGCAGAAATTTATGTTTTAGGATTTAGGTATAAGGCTCCTGCTAAGATTGATCCTCGTCTTCTTGATGTAAAGCATCTTTTTGAAAGAGGCAAAGATCCGCCTAAGGTAATTTGATTTCTTGACCATGGAGATGCTTCTGGTTTGATATGATATGGTTATAGATTCAGATTTTCTCTGTGGTGTTGATGTAGGTTGTCGATGTACTTAGGGGAACAAAGCAAAAGAGACATCGCGATGGGTAAAAGCACTTTTCTCACCTCAACTCTCATTATTTGATGAAATTGGTGATAACTTTGTCTGCAACAGAGTGAAATTTGACCCACTACTTCCATTAGACTAGACAACCCTACATTTCCATGCTTTTCAATTGCTATGCTCTTAAAAATATGCATTGTGAGAATATTTTAAGGTTACAACCATGAGGCAGCAGCAACAAATTTTACTCAGTGTGTCCATTGGGTTTGGAAAGGTCACTTCAACTGAAACCTGAAAGGCAATCATCTTTCCGGTTTTGTTGATAAAGCACCAAAACAAGCGTATGATGAACACCAATTTGATACACATAATGACAAGAATTCATACATTTGATTATTCTTTTTCTTTAAATTTTCTTGCTAAAGTACATGGTAGTGGAAGTCTTTGCATTTGTATTTTGTTTCATGATTTTGCCTTGAAGTTTCTCAAGTTTTGATTCAAAATGCATTTCAATTACATGAGGCTAAAGGAATTTTATATTCATCTCTGAGGAAGTTTTGTTGTGCAGCTATGAAGATGGGGACACAACATTGAGGAAAGTATCATCAGCTGCGGATTTTATTTGGTCTGAGGCTCCTCTCGAGATCCTTGGTTCAGTTACTACCATAACTTTTGAGGACCCTGCCTCTTTGCCAATAAAGGATCACAATATGACCACTGAGGAGGTACAAGTTTCTTCTGTTATTTTCTTCTTGCATTAGCAATTTGATTCTCCTTTTTCTTTAACTGGAGGTCTTCCACTTAATTTCATTGCCTTTGCTTCAATTGATGATGGGCCAGGTTAAGGCATTGTGTGATGACTTACGTGTTCTAGGGAAGCAAGACTTCAAGCACCTGTTAAAGTAAGCATTACTTTGCTTCCCAGTGTTGTCAAATTAGCTACCTTAGATATGCTTCAGTTACTGGACATTTTTTCATTGGAATGTGTAGTTGTTACATTCTCAAATCCACCCATTCACTTTTTCTCTTGATTATTGGCAGCATAATGCATGCATACTAGACGTTACACTGTTAAATCTGCTCATTCACTTAATTTCATTTCCTCCATTTTGATTTCACATATAGATGGCGTATGCATATAAGAAAGGCATTGTCTCCTTCACAAAAGTCTACTACTGCATCCAAAGAAACTGGAGATGAGATGGAAGAGGATGAAGATCAGAAAGTTCTTACTGAAATGGAGGAGTTGACATATGCCATGGAGCGGAAGAAAAAAAGAGCAAAAAAACTTCTGGCAAAGAGGAGAGCCAAGGTCAACTACTGATTTCTTTCCACCTTGTTTTCTCCCATATTTGTGAAAATGCATGTTAAATGTAATTCAACAGTTAAAAATGATAGGCATTTTGAGAGACAAATTATCCTACTGGGGAAAAAAAGACTAAGGACAAACTTGTGCTATGAACATCAATTGGATAATTTAAGAAGGAAAAAACCGGCGGTGTTGATGGTATAAATGTTTCATGAAGTAAAGATCTATGTTGTATGTGGAAGATGAGGGTAGAAAGTTTCCAAAATGACGGTGGCCATAGAGATGGGAATGTGCAGACACCTGTCCCGTGGGGGTTCAATAGGGCAGTGGTGGGGGAAGTTTTTCTTTCACTGCCTTTAATCTAGGCAAAGTAGAATAATATCTTGATTGCTGGAGACAAGATTTCACTAATCTAGGGGAAATAGAACAATGGAAGCTTGGAACAGAACTAGCAAAATATCTTGATTGCTGGAGTTTGAAGTATGTTGAAGTCATGGAATTTCTTGAGGATGAAATTACTTAGATCGTGACAGCTGAAAATCTTCTTCTGCGCACTTGCTGTCATCCATATTCTAGTTTGTAAATATGTTGAGGCCTGTGCTAGTCAGTGTCTATATTTGTTCTCTTCATGCTTTTTTTTTGGACACCTGTTTGGTCTTGCTGTTGTAGCATGTCCTTGAATAGAAATTTTTTGGGCCTTACCGATAATTCATTTCGACCTCTCCTGTTATCTCATACTTTACCCCTTTTCCCCCTTTTTTTGTACTTAATGATTCTCAATATGAGCTGGAAAGGTGGTGTTTTTCTATGATATTTACTTCACTTGATGCTTGCAACTGCAGGACAAAGCACGAAAGGCTCTAGGAATGCAAGTAGATGCAACAGTGGATGGCTATACTGATCAGGAGCTGTTTTCTTTATCTTCGATTAAGGTATCTTCTTGGTTTTTTCCCATTTAATTAGTTACCACTTTCAAGCAACACAAGTAAATTGATTCATTTCTGGATTTTTTTCCTGGGTAATTCATTTGTGGATGGTTATATATGATATATCTGATTATTAGTGTTTTGATGTTTCGCTTGACATCTCGGGAACTGTCTGTTTACGTATGCTTAATTAGTCTTAACTGCTTGGTCTCTAGTCATGACTTGTGCCTGGGAAATGATGTCTATAGGATACTGGAGCTTAGCAAGGTGCTGCATTGTAAAAATTGGCTTCAGATGAAAATGAAGCTTTGGCTGTATTTCTCAATCAAATGTGGTTCTTTTATTTGTATGATGATTAGTTTCTTCCAGACTATGTTATTTTGTCATTTCAATTACTTTTCTTGTCCGTATACTTGTGGTGCAGTTTGGTTATGCAGTTGTGGATGAGCTGTTCTTGTTCAGTCATTTTACCTGATGCCATTTGTTTGTTGACATTCAGGGAAAGAAAGATCTAGTTGCTGTTGATAACAATGAGTATGATGATGAAGCTGGTGAGGCAGGAACGAGTGACAATGAAGAAAGCCATGATGAAGCTTATGATGGTACATCTAGTGATGCAGATTCTGATGAAGAACGGAGGCGGTACTTTTCATCTCTTTTCTTGATACGAGTTTATATCTGTTGGTTTTTGCATAAGCATTTACCTGAATGATCAAGTCTATTTGTAGATATGACGAGCAAGTGGAACAATTACTTGATGAAGCTTATGAACAGTTTGTCGTGAAAAAGGAAGGAAAAGCGAAACAGAGAAAGCGGGCAAAACAGAATCAAGATGATCAACTTTTTGAAGTATGGACTTCTTTTTGAATTTTCTACTATTTTTCTCTAATTTGAATGCCAGAGCTTTGCTCCATCAGTGTTTATCTAACAGGTGTCTGTTGCACGACTTTTTCCCTTGTTCTTGTGTGTCTTCTGTTCTGTTGGAATCCTTGTTTTGTATTACTGGAAAGGAATACACTCATTTGATTAGAAGTTGGTCGGTGCATTTAATTGGTTGCTTAAATCAACTGATTTTAGTTCTCTATTGTTGAAGCAATTGTGGATGTTCTGATAGTTTGGTTGTGCTCTTTACCATTGTCTTGTTTTGAGGTCAAGAAAAATTGATTCTAAAAAGCAGCTCTGAGGTGCTTCTGAAAATTGCTATTGGTTTTTCAAAACATCGAAAGTAACAAATATGCTTTCAATTTCTTGAACAGTATTTTGACAGGTCAAGCTCTTGGGCCGATTTTCTCAGAAATACTTTTGGCTTTCTAACTGGAATTGAACTTTTGTATAAGTGGTTCTTGTATTTCTCTGAGCACTTGAGTTGTAGCTCAATTTACCTATCACAGCCATATTGTCAGTCATTCCGAAATCTGAAACGTAAGGTATTGTTGGCGCCTTTGTGACCACAAAGTTGTCTCTTTTTCAGTGTTAACAGATGAAAGTTGTGGATCATTAGTGTAATTTGTCATTACGTTGTGATAATCAATTGTATCACTCATCTTATATGAGATGTCTCGGAGCCACACATGGCAGGGAACTGTTGTGTTTGGGATGGGGGATGCAGGAAAGTAAAGAACAGGAGCGTGAATAATTTTTTTAGTTGTTTAGCTCTTGCTTTTAATCATTCATGTATTATGTCATTGTTCATTTATTTAAAGTTTGCATAGTTGTATTCGGCCTCTTATGTGAATCTGCATGAAATCCATCTTTGATTTCATTCTGTAGTTGCTTATGATGAAATCACCTCTTTCACTGTTCATTTATGGATATATTATTCCCTGTTTGGATAGGACGGCAATGATGATGATGCAATTCATTCCGACCAAGACTCGGATAATGATCGTGGAGTTCGGGAAGTAAACCCTCTTGTTGTCCCACTTGTGGAGGACATGCCAACCCAGGAAGAGATTGCAGCGAAGTGGTTTAGTCAAGATGTTTTTGCAAGGGATGATGAGGAGGAAGATTTGGGGATGGTTGACAGTGATGATGAAATGCAGCTCGATGGTCCTGGAGAATCTCTAAAGAGGAAAGCGGATGATGGACTTAAAGAACAGCTCAGGGGTCCTGAAAAGAAAGCAGCAAGCACTTTGCAGCATGCCCAAGTTTCCAAGTCAAATGAAGATTTTGAAATAGTTCCTGCTCCAGCAACAGATTCGAGTGACTCATCATCATCAGATGACTCGGATGAAGATGAGATAGAAACAAAAGCTGAGATATTGGCTTATGCCAAAAAGATGCTGAGAAAGAAGCAGAGGGAAGAAATACTTGATGATGCATACAACAAATACATGTTTCATGATGTTGGGTTGCCAAAGTGGTTTGTTGATGAAGAAAAGAAGCACTACCAGCCAATCAAACCTGTCACAAAAGAAGAGGTTGCTGCAATGAGAGCTCAATTCAAGGAAATTGATGCTCGACCTGCAAAGAAAGTTGCAGAGGCCAAGGCCCGAAAGAAACGTGCTACATTTAGGAAGTTGGAGAAAGTCAGGAAGAAGGCAAACTCTATATCCGACCAGGCAGACATCTCTGATCGTTCAAAGAGAAAAATGATAGAACAACTTTACAGTAAGGCAACACCTAAAAGACCTAAGAAGGAATATGTGGTATCTAAGAAAGGGGTTCAAGTTAAGGCTGGTAAAGGTAAAGTCCTTGTTGATAGACGAATGAAAAAGGACGGGAGGTCACATGGAATGAGCAAGCAGGGCAAAGGGAAGAAGGGAATACAGAAAGGTAAAGGGTCTGCTGGTAAACGAGGAAAGGTTGGTAGAAAAGAGAGTAGATAGGAGGGAGGTGTTTTAGGGCACACCTGATTAATTGTTTGAGTACAGCAAAGAGCGGCGAAGATTTTGCCTTGGACGTTTTGTTTCCTCGCGTTTTATTTGATTTTTGAGGCCTTTAACCTGTGCCCAGGTTCTGGCTATGGAATTAGCAGTAGGATGGAGCCTGAGCGCTTCAATTTCACTAGTGAGATGCTAGGAAGGCTAAATTATAGTGGCAGCAGACGTTCGTGCAGTTTCCGAGTAATTGTTGCTAATTACAATGATGTCTTGAAAAAGAAACTGCTGCGAACGAAATTGGTCGAACTTGTCTCAACTTCAGTAACACATGAGTCTTCTGTTTTTATTTTATAGGTTGGGGTGCAGATATAATGAAATGCAATGAATTAACACATGATTACATTTAATAATTACGCCACGGTGACTAGTAACTAGGCAAGGCTCTAGGCCAGCCTTAAATGGAAGGCCGTCTATGACAGCCTTAAAAAATTCTATCCTTGTGACCTGTGGCCATCATGCATTAATCATAGCAAGCATTACAAACTTGGAGAAAAATTTTAAAAAAAGAAACAAGATTTATCATAGCAAGCTTCTTAGATTGGATTGACTACTAAAACTGGAGGGAATAATGGTCCGGTAAGATTACCACGTGAAATTGGTCATCATCATAGCTTGGAAAGCGTCGAGAAGGGGTCGCAGTGGACAGGGAACAAGCAAGTAATTTCAGACTAATTGGTCAAGCATCTCATCCACAGTAGCGTATTTGACATCAGGGAAATGTTCAGAAGCCTCTGCTCCCAATGAACTATCTATCTCGAAATTGGTATGATCTCCCTTCACATATGCTGCGTGCAAGATTGACAATATCGCATTCATCGGGAAAGAAGCTTCTGCAAGAAAAATAAAACAGAGGTTGATATCTAGTCGGCAGAAAGATTTTTAAGTGCTGCCTGTAGGAGGGTTCTACAAAATAATAGTGATGACAGCATTTAGGCTTCTGAAATACCCAGAGCCAAGAATAGAAACTAATTCTCTGACCTTGAATATTCCTCAGCAGTTGCTCCTCAGAAATATACGTTCTTTCCAGTGTTTTACCAATTTTTTTCTCCCACAAAGATACAAGCTCGTTTAGTGAAATAGTATTTTGAGGTGGTCTCACATAGAGAACCTTATTCAAGGTCTGCGGATCATCAACAGCTTTGATAGTGTAGATAGCAACATCTTCCTCCTTACAGTAAATAGCTGCATTAAAGAACAAAGCTGGATGATGTGCTTACTCAAAAATGAACGTCCCTAAGATTTTCATGTGGATCTAGCATTGCGGAGGATAACAGAATGAACAAGCTACCTGAGTCATGCATTGACCACACGGTGCTGTGAAATTTGACTTTTAAAGATAAGGAGTACACGGAATGACAGTGTTACATATATATATATATGGAGGCTCTGGTGATTTACCTTTTGGATTCCCATCCCCGAAGATAACAACTTTATCTCTTGGGGGAGCAGTAGCACCGGGTTGTGACAGTGTTCGTAGAAAATAACCAGCGAAAAAATTGTTTACAACATAAGTAAAGGGAATTCCTTCAGCCTCAACCATGCGGCGAATTCGAACTTTGGCATCATACATTGTTTTTGCAGGCTGGACAGGATGGACACGGTCCGCATCATTCCCAAACTCGGAAGGGAAAAATCTCTACGGAAATGAAATGTTTTGGGCACTACGTTAATAACAATATAAATTCATCAAAGACCTGTATAGAAACATCTATCCTTGTATGTGCTCTGTAATACAAGGCAAAGGTTCCTTTATGGATCAAGAGAGACTCCAAAGGGA
This sequence comes from Coffea arabica, assembly GCF_036785885.1. Classification (NCBI taxonomy): domain Eukaryota; kingdom Viridiplantae; phylum Streptophyta; class Magnoliopsida; order Gentianales; family Rubiaceae; genus Coffea; species Coffea arabica. The sequence continues at coordinate 16,302,675 of NC_092312.1, forward strand.
AAATGAAGGGCTTAGAGTAGAACCAAGAACCTCATAATCACTTTTTCCTTTTTCTTCAAATAAAAGAGGAGACAAATAGCTGAATCTTACCTATTTTGTCATGAATCAACGGATTGAGTTTGGACTCGGGCAGTCAACCAACACAAATATCAAATCAAGAAAACAATAACAAAACAATATCTACCATTCACGTCAGGATAGGCCTTGAAAAGGAAACATAAAATTAGAAATCTAACACAAAGATCCTATAAGCAATGTCTCATTTCTATCTTTTGTCATATTAGCATATTTGTCTCCTATTTCCACTTGGATGTTTTCTGACAAATTACAATTGATAAGCTCTGGGACAGAAATGTGCAAGTGTTCGAACAAAATTTCTGCATCTCCTAGTGCTTTCTGCAGTTCGGGCTACATTCATTGTCGCACATGATTTGTTGAATTGTTTTATATAAACTTGGCTAGAGTGGATCATGACATTGGCCAGTGTTCCTCCACCTGTCTTAATTATCTTATAGCAGCATCGAAGGGTAGCTCTGATCATCATTGGAGAACCTCAATTAAAGATCATAAAGCACATCCACCTGATGACAAGGTTAAGTGAAATAGAAAATCACCTTGACATTACCAGCTTCCTTAATAGCAGCAATGATGTTGGTCTGATCAGCCAACTGCTCACGGCTAACGGTAGAGATTACCACGTCCACCTGCTTTATGGCGTTTACTAAGCTTGCATGATCATAGATATCTCCCTGTCTCCGGTCAAGGAGCAAAGGGCAAACAAAAAGAAACAAGTAAAGTAAATCATTAGCATTTATATTACACTTACTTGATTGTTTAGCGACCTTAAATTAAATGCGCATAGGATTTTGTTAGTGTATAGACTAAATTGGTAAAGAAATGGCTGAAAACTTAAGTGCACGTTAATAACTATAATAATACAAACATAGAGTAGAGTGACGCCGGAGTTCCTGAAGTTCTGGACGATTTGGGACTTGGAAGGATTAGAGAGGGTGGATTCTCTGATTAGAGCAAAGGTCGGATGACCCATTTTGGCGCTGGTATCCACTATGAATTTTCCGATGTACCCAGTGCCACCAATTATCAGAATCTTGCTCTTTCCCGCCATTTCTTGATTTTCCGGCGAAGTCAAAGATGAAATAATACGTAGCCCGGTTGTAGCGGAGAGAATTAGCTGAGCGAGTCGGCAAAATAAATTATGCCTGCAAATGTCGGCAAAATGAATTTAAAAACCTATCTGGCCATTGGATTCGCATCTTCTACTTTTGGCACAAAACAAATTTAATTTACAAATCACTCAATCAACTTCTAAAGTGTACTACATATTCCACAAGCTATTTTAAATTTGCAAATCACACAATTAAGTTCTAAAATGTAGGGTTCCACGTTGAAATTTAAAATGAAACTATGAAAGCTAATGTAACCACCTAAAGAGTAGCAATTAAAGCTGAGTAGGTGATTTAATGTAAAATCATTTAATAGATATGAAATATGTAGTGACCATACCATATTGTTTGCCTTAAAATTTTTTTTCTTGTTATGTGTTGAGAGATTAGGAGCACAATGATATAATAATAGTTTAAATATAAAATGATCGTTTTTATCTTTTTTGGAGTGTCATAAAAGCAAACAAGAAAACCACGTATAGCAAGAAATTGGTAAGAGTAAACGGCCAAAAAAAAAAAAAAAAGTCAATCAACTATTTAAAATTGCACCATTTGGGAATCAAACTTTTCCATTGATTTAAAAGGGTCATTGAACTTGTAAAAGTGTAGTTGTTTTTTGGCCATTTCATTAAATTCCATGATAGCCAAAAATGCATCCATGTGAGCAATACGCTTGAGTTTTCAGGGACAAAAATGTCTCACAACCCTTTATGCATATTTAAAAAAGATTAAGAATCTTTTGATTTTTCGAATTTCACTAATTTTCTCTAGATCTTAACCAAAATTTTTAGGCCCTGTTAATGATTAAATTCGTAATCTAGAAAGAATTGATAAAGTTTGAAAACTAAGAAGATTCTTAACTTTTTCTCAATGCGTGCCAAAGATTGTAAAATATTTTTGTTGTTGAAAATCTAAGCATATTGATCATATGCTTGCATTTTTGACTATTTTAACACTAGAATTCGAGAAAATGACCACAAAAAGATACACTTTAACCAATTTGATGATCTTTTTGGCAAAAAAATTTTTAGTAATGTAATTTTAAATAATTGAATAACTTTTTTTTTTTTTTTTTTTTTTAACAATTTAGAAGGAGAAGATCCCACTTCTAGACCAAAGGAGTCGGTACTGACGTTTGAACAATACGTACGTACGTATGATTCTTAGTTCATAAAAAATTGGAAAAAAACATGTCATCCTCTGTACAAACTTATGAAGAAAATATAAAATTATAGCTCTTCTCAGACATTTTTTTGATGAAATAAAAAATTTGAAAGTCAAAAGGAAAAATTGTCCAACTAAGGATCAGAAAATGGCTTGTGTACCTCCCTCTAACGCATTTCCAGAATCTTAACACGCATAATTGGGCATCAATCAGCGTGAAATTCCCCCAGTGTGCTTGTGAAAAGCTATTTCCCAGTTCGCGATAGGATAAGCCTTGCCCAAAGTTAGCTCACCAAGACGACCTCAAGAATGTTGGATACTTGGAAACGGTCCTCTAGCCACGACTCACAAATTCAACGTAAGCCCGAAAACCACAGAAACATAGAAATAAATAGAAAGTCGCTCAAAAATGGAACCTAAAAAGAAAGGGATAATTTCAGAAACCTCCCTTGAAAGTGTGTGACAGTATCACTTAGCACCCCTTAAACTTTAAAAAAAATATCACTTAGCACCCCTTAACTTTTAAAGACGTGCATTTCTTAGAATGAAACAGCAATACGGCAGCAAGCAAATTCATAGTAAGGTATCTAAATAGTCGCTTATTGTAGTGTACGTGACTTGCGGATACAGTTGTGACCCTTCAACTCCATTTGAGGACTCGATGTCGTAGTATGTCTGATCCCCCTTTACAAAAGCAGAATATATGAAAACCATCTCCATGCAATCCGGGTATGGGGTTTCTGCACATTGCTACTTCATGTCAATAAATGCCCTCGAAAAGAATCACGTAAAGCCAGTTAGTAATTGATTTAGAGAAGGATAATACGAGCACACAATCTTGTTGCTTGAGCCAACTACCCTATTGTTGTATCTTCTAAATCAAGAGAAACAAACATTTCTGTATAGTTGCAAAACTCTTACAGGGTTTGTTTCCGGTCATTTCTGTAATACCAAATTTTTGTTGCTTTCTCCAAACTCTTTTCATGGCATTGTCTTCAGAGCAGTCGGACATTTTTGTGTTAAAAGTTTTCATTCTGTTTTTGGACTAAAGCAAAAAATTTACCTTCAGATGATTGACCGAAATCTTAAACTAACTGCAATAAGTAGCTTTACCTCTTTGTGCGTCAGCAAACCATCAATAAACTCATGTAGCTTTCATTTTCTCAAGTAGCTCTTGTTCTGTGATGCAAGTCTTCTGAAGTTCCTTGCCAATTTTAGTCTCCCAAATCTCCATCAACTCATTCATGGAGTAAACGTTCCCTGGAGGTCGCAGATATAGTGCCTTATTTAATGATCGTGGATCATCCACAGTGCAAACAGTGAATGCCGCAACATCACTTTCCTTCACAAAAACACCTGGAGAAGATGAAACTACTTAGTGTTGAGAGTACAACCAAAATAAATTAATCAAAAGAAACTAAATACAGAGGCCAGATCATATATAACATACAAAATTTCCAAGATAAAAGGAGATCAAGAGGCAATAGAACAGGCACTCCAGCCTACCTTTAATAGTTCCATCTCCGTATATAGTGGCTTTGTCTCTTGGAGGAGATTTTAAGCCTGGTTGCACGAGCGAGGGAAGCAAGAACCTCATAAAGAAGTTGCAACAAATATAGGTGTAAGGGATGTGTTCAGCCTCTATAAGACGCCGAATTTCAGCCTTTTTTGAATAGAAGCTGTAGTCCAGGTCGGCTACTTGAGTTTTGTCAGGGTCTAAACCAAACTCGGATGGAATGAACCTCTGCAATAGTTCATATTTTGTTGATATAGCACTGAACAAAAGCAGTCATCCTGCAGGATAACAATACTTCAATTTGGACAAGGAGATACAGCATGACCAATTATCAGACCCTATTCACCAAGATTTCTAGTTCATTCAATTTATAGGTGTCTCTACCGTGCATGTAAGCTAACCTATCACACTACTTAGTGCCGTCTACGGTTTTGGGAATTCGCGTTTGCCACCGTAAACCTGAATTTTCGACCAAGCTAAAATGGTGCTACAAATAAAGGTTATCCTAGATAAATCATAATGATGTATTTTTTAAACTATTGTCTAGTTGGGAAGAGTACTCTTGGTCCTGAACAAACCTAAATAGGCTAAATCGACCAAGGCTTCACAGGATTGTGGCCAATATTAACCTTTTTGTCTTCTTAGCCATAATTTTGACAAGCTTAGCTTCTTTTTGTTTTAACAGCAAAGGAACTTGCCTAGCAGTCTATTCAACTGTTAAAACTGCCAAAATTCATTTACACTATGTTTTAATCACGGATTAGCGAACTGAAAATTTCCAAATATATGTGAGAACCTTAAAGCAAATACTACTACATCACATCACTTGAAACCATATACATAATTGGGCGTTTACAAGACCAAAAAAAAAGGAAGTAGATGCAAAAGCCAAAACTATTCACTTGGGGGCAACAAAAAAGAAAAACCTTGATGCAACCAGCAAGCTTGATAGCTTGGATGAGGAGCTTCTGATCGAGGACATGCTGGGACGGAATCGAACAAATGACCACATCGACTTTCTTGATTGCTTCAATGAGGCTGTCTTCGTCTTGCAAAGAGCCCTACATTTCATTTAAGGTTTTTAACAGTGCATTTTGAGCCAAATCAAAATAACAAAAAAAAAAGGATGATCAAGTAAACTACTAGTGTCTTCTACTGCTAGATAGGAGGAGAAATGGGGGAACCTTGAGTAGGGTAACGCCGGCATTGGAGAGGAATTGGAGCTTCTCGGACTTGTTTGGATCAGAGAAAGCGGAATCTCTGACGAGGCCAAAAGTGGGATGAGAGGCACCGACGCTGGCTTTAGCGAGGTCAAAACCTAGGCTACCAGTGACCCCGATTATCAGTATTTTGCTCTTCTTGCTGCTGTTGTTGGTCATCTTCGTCTCCACCCCGCCGGAGGTTTCCCTTTTTTTTTTTTTTTCAACTTCTTAGGGTCGTCGTACGACTTCGTTTTTTATTAAGGTAATTGATCCACGTGAAAGATGAATCGCATCGCATGTGGAAAGGCAGCGTCAAATCGTGCGTGCGCAGCACAAATGTACAATCAAAATCAACAATCGTCCATCATGGGGTCAACTTTGGACAAGAATTTCATGCAAAAATGGCCAGAGTACCGTACGTGTTTGGATGGAAGGTTAATTGGAAATTATTTTGAATAATCATTATCATATACTTTTTTTTACATAAAATGAAAAAGGTGATTAAATTGATAAAAATATAATAATTACAAAATATGTTTGCGATGCAATCATATTTTCAATCAATTACCAATGTGATAGTACTTGATCACATGGTTCTAGTCCTACTTGAGAATGAGGTGATCAGCGAGTCCCCCTTTTTTTCTTTTTATTTTCGTCTTTTTTTTTTTAAAAAAAAATAATTCTTTTAGTGACACAAAGGTGGGATTTTAAGAAAAGGAAAAGGAGAAAGGAGTATTAAATATAAGTTCTCTAATTTTTGGAATCTTAATCTTGATTATGTTGAATCTTCTTTTCTCCTGAACCTTTTGCTCTTAAAAACGAAAAAGAATATTACTAAATCTCATAAATTTCTAAGAATTTCAAAACCCACATTACAACTTTGTGTTTGACTTTACACTTGGGGTGCATTTGATAAAATCGAATTTTAAAAATTGAAACTTGAAATGTAAATTTTGAATCTATTAAGTATAAAATCATATCATCTGCGCATATTTTACACTAAGTGATAAATGAATAGTTTATCACTCACTTTTGAAATTACGTTTGGCCTCTTAGATGCTCTATTTTCTGTCAAATATATTTGAATATGTTACCATTTGAATTAATTAAGTGTTGAATTAAATTATCAAACATATCTTTAGTTAGAATGGTCAAGTAGCAAAATTTGCACGAGAGCTTTTAGGAAGATGAGAGCTACTTTGGATTTGTCATTCTCCCAATGTTGTTGGGCTTAATTTGAGCATCAGAAACATTTTTGGGTCAATATTGGGCTTGAGAAACCCCATAGCCAAAGAGGCCTCAATATACCTCCCCCTGGCTTCCTCGCGCTTTTAAATTTCAAAAAAAAATCCAACGGAAGAACCACCGCCATAAAATACCTGAGTCTCCCCCAATCCCCTTCCTCTTCCTCTTCCTCGCTGCTATCTGGCTTTTGCTAGTAGTAGTCTGTAAGATCACTGATTTCTACCCTCCTTTCCTCATTGGGCTTTTCAACCTGAAATCTTTGTTTGTCTTCCGCTGTCGTTGAGCAACAACTGTCTTGCAGTTGCCGATATTAAGAAAGCGCTTCAGTTCTTCATGGTCCACTTCGTCCCTTGTCATTCTTTCCTGGTTGATTCTTGGAATTCAAGTCCCAAACTGTTTTTCGTAAGATGAAATACCTGTTCTTCGTGTAGTAATCTTCTTTAGTCACGTGATTTTCTAGAACATAATGGAATTTTCTTTCTTTGTTTCAGATCCTTGCTTGAAGATTTCGAGTACCCTAGAAAACAGGGTTCTAGAATTGAAACAGCCCAACAATCCCCTTTTCCAATTTTATCTCGGGTAAGTTTTTATCATTTTGTTTAATTTCCTGCTTTTAACACTCTATGAAACTGACGGGGTTTGTTTCTTTGTGGGTGGTAGAATTGGGAAAAGATGAATGATCTCATGACAAGATCGTTTCTAAGTTACGTGGAATTAAAGAAACAAGCCATGAAGGACCTTGAAGCAGAGCCTGATATTGAGATGGGGCAACTTGACCCTGTTGATGAAAAAAACCTCTCCCAGTTCTTCGAAGAAGTAGGTGCTATCAAGGCAGATATGGAAGAGATCACCAATCTGCTTCTTGACCTCAAAGATCTCAATGAAGACACTAAATCCATTCACAGCGCCAAAATCCTTCGAGGCGTTCGAGACCGAATTAATTCTGATATGGTTACTATCCTCAGGAAGGCAAAGATTATCAAAGGGAGGTTGGAATTGCTTGATACATCGAATGCAGAAAATCGTGGTGTGTCCGATGCTTATAAAGCAGGAAGCCCTGTTGAACGAACAAGAGTTTCAGTAACAAATGGCTTGAGGATGAAATTGAGGGATTTGATGAATGAATTCCAGGGCTTGAGAGAAAGAATTGTTGCTGATCACAGGGAAGGTCTCAAGAGGAGATATTACAGTGCTACTGGAGAGGAACCAAGTGAGGAATTGCTTGAAAAGATGATTACAGGGAATGCGAAGGAGAGAGTTTTTGAGGGCAAGGCAGATTTGCTGCTGGAGAATCAAGAAAGGCATGAGGCTCTGAAGGAGATTCAGAAAAGCTTGACAGAGCTCCATCAAGTCTTTCTGGACATGGCAGTGATGATTGATAATCAGGGTGACCAGATAAATAACATTGAACAAAATGTGGCCAATGCCAAATCATTCATCACTGGCGGCGCAAAAGATCTTAATCGGGCAAAAAAGTTGAAGAAGAGGTCTACTTTGGCTTGTTGGGTCAGCGTAGTGGTGCTGGTGTTTGTACTGGTGTGCCTTATGGCAATTCTGTTCTGAATCTGAGATGACAAGAATAGTATAGCTTGGATTTTATAAGAGCTTCATTGAAGAGGCTTTTTCCAGGATTCAATTAAGCTTGAAGTTCTTGTCTGGGAAACGTTTTTTACTTTGTCTGATGTTCTGATTGTAAAACTGCACCTGTGATGATATCTATCCATCACTGTCTGCTTACTGTAATTTGAGCACAGAAACTATAGGATCCTTGAGATTCATATGGTGTAATGTTGGTGTTTCTTCTTTTCCTTGAAATGTTTTTCAGACGACATACTTTATCAGTATCAATTAAGTAGCCATTGGTTAAAGTTATGCTTGTCATTTCTGCATTGGATACAAGGTAAAACGTTATTGGGAAGAACTGGGGCCTGGAAAACAACAGTGTAACAATTGTCAGGATCTTATTTAGTTTGCCTCAGATATCTTAATCGAATAAGAGACAATGAAACTCCATAATTGCAGGTTAGCAAAGAATTGATTCTCGATGTTTGACTCTTGGGTAAAAGAGAAGGAAGAGCTCGATTCTCCATCATGAGTGGCAATGATGTTAAGCTAAAAAACAGATTAAATTTTTGTTTGCATGTGCATGATTATTTAGAGCGCAATATACATTTGATTCAACTTAAATACATCATTGGTGGTGATGTTAATATGAGGGCAATTGATTGATGTATGTATTAGGGATGTGATGAACAGATCTTAAGGGTAAAGCAGAGGAGATGAGCAAACAGGGTCTGCTGTTATGCGTTATATCAGAATGCAGATCTGGAATTTTATTCCTCAGAATTGGTCTGAGCTTACATTTCAAAGAATGAAGGGATACAAAACAATTTCTTTGAACTTCTCATAATATAACACCCTTTCTTCCTGCATTTTGCAGGAAGGTTCACAATCAACTGTCAATTAATTAACTTTCCCCCATTTTGAAAAATAATCAAATCAATCAGGATCACCTAACAAGAGGGAAGATCTTTGGGTGGAGGTAATATAGTTTGATCTGGGCCTGGACCATTTTCTACCACAAAAGCTGTCTTGAGTCCCCAGCTTGTATGGAGCTCTAGGTGACAGTGCATGAACCAAACCCCTGATGAGAATAGAATTGTAGAATGTTTCATGTGAGTATTACATACATAACGATCTGGAAATAAAAATAATGTGTTCACCAAAATCTGATAGTTATTAATGTTACTGCATTGAGTTTACCTGGATTATCAGCCCTAAACCTTATAGCAGTCCAACCACCTGTAGGAACTCCAATTGTGTTTCTTTCTGGAGGATCAACCAAATTGTATTTTGCTGGGTCTTTCTTAGGATCAAAGTTCCCAATTCCAGTACCCACGACAAAGAAGTTGTAACCATGGAGATGAATTGGATGAGACTCCACACGGAGAAGATTGGTATCTTGTAGCACCAACTCGACCGTTGAATTAAATGCAATCCTACTAAGACGTGGCCTGGTGCTTCGCACAGTTCTTAGGTTGGCTGTAAGTGGTGCACCAGTGTAGTTGAATGGAGTTGGCGGACGATCTGGAAAATCTGTTGTAAAGACCCCTGTAAGGTTAAAATAATGTGCCTGGAGCAGACCAATTTGAGGCATTATAAAAGTGATATTGTTCAAGGAAGCAGTGAGTCGCGTCCCATTTTGGCAGGTAGGACATGGATTCATTCCCAAACCTATAGTGTAAAACAGATGCCTATCAACTTTAAGGGGCACATTTGCTGGGAATTGTGGTGAATTTAGACTTCTAAGCTTAGCGCTGTAGCTCAGTGCAAAGGAAGTGTCATTAGGAGCTGGTAAATTAGGAAGGCTAGGCAATACGTTATTTGGGACTCCTTTATACTGCAGAATAGCAGTAGCAGTTTTGTTATCAATGGGAAGCGGTGCATCCATGAAAGGCCTTGCAGCCATGAAATATCTACTCGAGATTTTATTGGCATGAACAAGAACATTGGTTGTCTGGCCAGGCGCTATCAGAATTGCATCAGTTGAAAAAGGTTTTGTATAGACTGCATCGACTTCTACCACAGTCATGTTATGTCCAGCAATTGCAAAGAAAAGCTCATCGTTGAGTGCCGCATTGATGATTCTGAAGAGATATTTTTTCCCCTGTTCAACTTCCACAGCGTATGTGTCTGTGCAAGATAGAAAACGGGAACTCAATCCAAGGAGTCATACACCATCAATATGCAGCTACCACAAAGCAGACATGCAAACAATGTACGTAGTAGCACATACGTTTTTCAGAACACGGGAAAAGTGGCCCTGGTTTGCCATTTATGGTGTGTGCATCCGACATCCTTGGAGGCAGTCCCAGCTTGTTACCTTGTTTAACCACCTCTTCAACATCATCATTCCACCATTCTCCTGCATTTTAAGCAAACTGTAAGTTCAGAACAACCGGTGATGTGCAATTAACGCAAATTCGCGAACTCAACACAGTTTCTTTCGCTGATCATAAACTTACCTAAGACTAAATTGAATTCGAAATCGGGCTGAGGGAAAGGATATGCCATCCCTTGTTTAGGCATTATGACAATAGCCCCGTAAACTGTGGCTCTCAGCCAGAAAATGTGTGCATGCCACCATAGCGTACCTCTCTGCCCTGTCACATTGAAATCGTACGTGTAACTTTGCCCCGTCTGGATTGGACATTGTGTTACATAAGCTGGTCCATCTGCCCATCCGTTGCGGTATTGCTTTAAACCATGCCTGTATCCACCATTAATCAGTTTTGCATCATTGGTACGAAGAACAAGCCTTCTAGTATGGTATTACTATAATTTAGGCAGTTAGATTATCTCAATCAAGTGCTAATTAGTGAAATTATCCTACCAATGGATGGACATATTGTACTGTGCGTAGTTTGTAACATTAATTTGAACTCTATCTCCTTCTCTGGCATATATAGTTGGTCCAGGAAACATTCCGTTCACTGTCACAATAGGCTTCGCGTGGCACAACCTACTAACATTCTTCACCTGAATCTGAAAATATTCGAAGGTGCAAGAATCAGCCCAAAAGTGCGCATTATATGTAAACATTGTTTTTCTAATGAAAATTCGAATTTCTTACATCAAACTGGTACTGCTTTAGAGCGGCATTGACAGGAGGAAGAGAAATCCACCCAATGGAACACATGAATAAAAAAGCACAATTCAAGTAAAAACTGCAGTGACGTCTCCCCATATTTCCCAGCCACCCAGCCAAGATCTTTTCAACTTTTGTAGGGACTATTTTGTCTTTGGTTGGTTGAACAAGAAAGTCATGCTTTGCACGATTTTATAGGACTTAAAAAGGAGTTGGGATGAAGCCCATCAATTTGTTAAGCGGAGAATTGGTGGCCTTACTAAAAATTAGGTAGAAAGTATGGTGTTAACACAGTAGTATAACTTACAAGCAATATAATGACGGTGACCTCTAACTGGTCGGAACCCAACAAATTAGAAGAATAAAGAAGACGCAGAAACCTCACGTTTTGGTTTAAAAAAGAGTAGATTTGAGTATGAGAGGTACATACAGCCAAACGTCGACCAAGGTCCAGTGAGCTTTATCGTTAAGGATAAGGAAAAGTTTAAGATTTCTCCCAAGTTTTTTAGCTTTAGTTTGAGTATCGTAATTCTAATTCGTTATATACTTTTACCCCAAAAGAATCCGAGTTACTCCATTTTCTCTTGTTTCCATTCTGCAATTATGAAGTGGTTTATTGACATCCATGTTCAGGGCCACAGGCACAAACTTTTTCGCATGGTTAGTAGTACTTGGCAGTACGATTTCGGTCAGAATTGAACCTGCTAAAATATTTTCAAGTATTACCTTCTTGAGTTTTCTTGGAGGTGGGTTGTGTGGACCAAGTTTTTCGTGTAAAATTGCCAAGAGAAAAAAATAGGGTTAAATTACTGGTTACAATGTTTATTGAGCCCCAGAAAGAAGAGGACAATTGATGACATTGCTTCTAAGGATTCTGGCTTTGGCATGCTGAAGTGTTTTGCTTATCAAGTTAACCTATGTAAATGCAGGAGAAAAGAATTAAAAAGAAAGAGAAAGTAGGCATTGGGAAAGTGGTATAATTTGCCAAAAGAATTTACGATAGAAGGAATTACAAGCCATACAATGTACAAGAACAACTGACTTAGCATTTACTCTGTATACAAAAATAAACAAATCAAGATACAGCAGTTCCTCTGTCTGTATAATTACATTATTACGTATTTTGTCTGCAAATTTCTTGTGAAGCCATCCGTGATCATGAATGAATACAATACTTGTCATTGAAGCTTTCCCTTTTCATTTCTCCAGTGGAGTGGACCAGTCATAATCAGAATTAATAACTTCATGGGGTACTTGCTATTCTAGGTTTTCCCTTGAGCTTTCAAGGTGGAAATTGTTGAGCCAGTCTGCTGTTTGAAGTGGGTCGGGACAGGTCTCAGCCAGGCTCGCCCTCCTATCATGGTCTTGGTCAGAAACGGTGCTGCGTCGTGATTAGATAGGCTGTGATACCATTTAACCCTGTTTGACCTATTGGCACCAGGGCCGTAGCACTTGTATTCACCAAAGTAAGCCGTGCTGCAATTCCCTCAAGAAAATAAGAAAACTTAGTACAAGTACTTTGTTAGAAAGCTTGCTTAATGTTCATAATGTATAATTTCGGGATCTATTAATTAACATAATGCATATCTCCAAGAATTAGTTTATCATTTAGCTAAGGAATGCATCTTATTGTATAATGAGGTGGTACATTAACAGGCAGAAGACAGTCACTTGAGCTTTTAGTAATTGATGGACATAAGCTGGAGCATAGGCATCTGTTTTACATCCTCAGAATCAGTGGATAGCAAAAGGTACGTAACTGTACCTTTGCTTGCGGGGATCACCCCAGTCGTTCCATCCCTCTGGCAGTATCACACTAGACATGTAGGTTAGGGCGAAAACCACCCTGGAGTAAGATCCCCATGGCCGCCCAAGAACAGTGCTCCCGGCACCAGTTATCTTACCACCCAAGAATGTAAATCCAGTATTTTCCAGAGGAGAACTTCTTTGTTGAGCTGTGATAGCTCCTTCATTTTCTGCTGTCGAGTGCAGATGGCACCTCTGCAATGCAGAGTTCCATGATTATCAGTTGTCTTAAGATAGTTGTGATATCTATATATATAGACTGTTCTTTTTTCTTTTTTTTTTTCCATTCTATATATAGATATTTGTGATATCTATATATCTCACATTTCTCTATGAAAGTACTTTCCTACATCATGCTTCTAGAAATATGTACTATAGGTACTTACTTCAAAAAGAGAAGCTCCATTTCCGCATATGAAATCGACGCCTCCTTCAATATAACAACTGCTGTAATAATGCCTTCCTGCATCATCTAGGAGAGTGTCTTGATAGGAGACAATCGCGCAACCGTAAAAAGCAGCTCTATCTCCAGATACTCTCAGTGCAACGGCCTTGCCACTTGTTCCATAGGTATTCTAGACCACCAACAAGTACTAGACGTTTCAATGAACATCCGTGTAGAATAAAACACAAGTAATTTTTGATTTTCCAGGGTCATTATTATTGCCAATTATCGTCCTGTTTCATAGTAGTGCTAATTCGAGATATATACCTGAATTGTTAGATAGCGTCCTACAAAATCAGAAGCCAATACTGCCATTGTTGGAGAATCATATATTTCTCCAGTGTCATTCCATGCTATGATTGTTTTTGAGGCTTCTGTTCCGCTCAATGTTATGAAAGGCTTATCCGCCGGCACAACAATTTTCTCCCTGCTAGTCAGAAATGATTGAACACTTTCCATCAAAATATACAAACATATATAGTCACGAAATACACACTACTTATCTATCTATAGAAAACCCTTATTCCCAAAAAAAAAAAAAATTCCAATAATATGGAGTACTTAATTTGGCAAAACTTTCAGTAGCTTTCTCACTAGAAAAAGGGTTATTATACAATAAATGCTCTTGCAAAGACCTAGGCTAGTGTTAGAACGGGCTAGGAAAATTGGATCAGGAACACATATTTGGTGAAAGACTGAGAATTGAATTTTGGAAGGCTCATAGCTAGACCTGTATACTCCTGGCTTGACCCAGATGAATACTAGTTCAGAGTTGTTAGAAGGGACAGCATTGATGGCATCCTGTATTTTGTCATAATCTCCCATTCCTGACTGATCAACTCTAATGAGGATAGCAGTGGACATGTCCATTGGGGTGCTTGTGCTAGAAGAGGAAGCCATGAGTAAATTATCCGAAACCAGTTTCACTAGCAATATAACGCTAGCATAAATCATGAATGATGGAGCACCCATGTGCATCGGTAATACTGTTGGGTCGTCTCGATGGGGGTGCAGCGAATAAACTTTTTACTAAACAATGATAGAATGAACTATGAAGCAAAGTGAACACAGAAATTTGCCGCATGTGATGAGAATGTCAGTCCCTTAATATAAGGCTAGCCCGGCGTAGACTGTCAACGAATTGGTGGCTGATTAATATTCACATAACTGAAGTTCCAAGTTTTTGGTGAAGAACTTCACGTAAGCATGCAGAGACAGAAAGAAAGAAGGATTGCTCTCATATGAAGCAGTTGCCAGCAGGCAGTAGTACTCAACTGGTTCTGATGTCAATGACTCGTTTGATCATATTGTCAAATGTCATGCACCTTCGTCACATTCACTCAACGCGTTAAACATGAGCAGATGGGCTTACTGCATTAACAATTACTCAACTTCGTGACTCAACATTCGCAGCCACACCTTAGGCTAAAAATTCAAGAAACTTCCTGCAATAATAGGAGGTCAATTTTACACAGCTCCCCCATTTTTGTTTTTTGTTTTTTGTTTTTCCCATTTTTTTCCTCCTCAAACGTACATGCAGGGATGGAGATGAGAGCCAAACTCGTGGTTGGGCTACTCAATCAAAAGCTCGTTATCGGTTTAGGAGAAAGTTTTGCACAGAAATTGCAGCATCGGATCAATGCCTATCAATTTACTCATCATACAAGTGTCCGTGAACTAGTAGATGGAAAAAACAGCCAAATGGCAATTAGGTCTAATCTCTCCCATCTTAATTAGCATGGAATCTTGCTTTATTATGTTAATGGAATTTGAAGTTCAAACTCAAGGAATGTCTTTCTGTTTTGGTACGACTTTATAGTTTGCGTATGTAATCCTAAATCCGTCCAAAGCGTTAGTCAAAAACAAGAATTAATGCACAAGGAATGAAGAATCAACTAATAAGAGCGGGTAGAGTATGCTATCCATGTTTCGTAATAAACACTATCCGTTGTTTTCTTGGTGTGGAGGGATGAGATTTACCAAAAAAAAAAAAAAAAACGATAGTGATCTTAGGACAATTTTGTCTTAGCCAGCTACTGTCCATTACTGCTGCATTTTACATTCAGTCCACGTTTTTCCATGAATGAACACCTATTTAACACGATTAACTTTGTTTATATTCTAGGTGGTCGTATTAGCTAAGATCAACTTTCAGTATTAATGTATCAATTTGGATTACATGTACTTTATTGGCTACAAATACTTGCAAGCCATCATTGATATCCTGACAAGTGATATCGTGTATTCATCATGCATATGTCAAGTACTTCCAAGCAGAACTCAGGTCGTAGAATGTAGTACGTGCTCATTAGCTTTAGAAAAATACTGTATATGAATAGAAAATATACAACTCTATAAAGAATTAATGGGATATAAAACAAGCTTTTTTAACTCAAATCGATTCACGAAATCTTACGTTGTGATTTATGATTGGTCTACCTAAGATTTGAACATGGCACATAATATTTGGTAAAACCAATTCAATTGGTCCGAGAGTGAGATATTTTATGACATTTTTAAATTTCTTATAGTATTTTATGCACGTTAATTCTATACTTCTTTAAACATTCACTTACTTGTTCAATTCGTCCTGAACTTGGGACATGTACGATTATGATTTTCGTGCAATTATAAACTTGTTGTATTTTTTTTTCAATAAATTTGTGATGTATATTAGATGCTTTTTTTTATGCAAATAAATTTTATTTGTACACACCAACTTAATATATGAATAGAATTATATATATAAATATACTCTAAATTCTGTCAGAAATACAATAATCGCCCGTAAACCCATCAATCTTAATCGCAACCCATCGGTCATAGGAGCGGGTACTTGCGTTCACAAACTATGGTATTTCATCATTCTTTTCGGCGCTTTTTGGATGGTATTTGGTTGCATGGCTGGCTGGGGAACCAAACTAATCGAAAGCAGAAGAAAGAACAACCAAATGGGATGACAAAACACAGGCAAAATTCGGTGATAAAGAAAGAGGAAAAGAAAAAGGGAAAAAAGAAAGAGAATTCGGTAAAATGTGTCACTAGCAATTCCATGATGCATGTTCACGAGGGGGTAAAGAAAGAATTAAGAAACAAAAAAAGCACTATGCGCTTCTTAGGTGCAAATGAGTTAAACTTAATCCAACAATTTGCAAGTTTGCTTAGAACAATTTGCAAGTTTGCTTAGTCAAAATTCTAGGTCAACTTTAATTCTATACTTCTTTAAACATTCACTTACTTGCTCAATTTGTCCTGAACTTAGAACACATACGAACATGATTTTCGTGCAATTATAAACTTGTATTTTTTAAATAAATTTGTGATGTATATTAGATGATTTTTTATACAAAGAAATTTTATTTGTACACACCAACTTAATATATGACTAGAATCCTTATACTATATAAGAATGAGTTTGTACCAAAGAATGGTTTTGAATTTCAACCGTAAGAGTAGGGGTATTTTGGGATTGTAAGGTTGTTTTGAGTGTAGTTATAACGTTGGGTACTACTTAAGATAGCATGTGCATTTTTATATTTACTGAAATGTTCTTGTGATTTGTTCAAAGGTTTGGGTATTTTGGGAATGTGTGATTATGTGGTTATCTTTTGTATAATGGGTATAACCCACGATAGCTTATTTATTGGTGTAATTACTTAAATGTACTTATAGAGGCATTGATTGGCTTGTGTTAGTTAAATTATAAGTAGTATCAATTATTACCATTGCTTTACTATTACAACTTGAAGACATTCAAATGCTATTTTCATCTCAATTAAAGCGTTTATTAAGGAATTTATGACTAAGCATCAGTTTCATCTTCATTTCTTCAAATGTCCTCTCCTTCACTTTTTTTTTTTTTTGTCGAAACGATAGATGTCCTATAACCTAATCTAGCCTAGTCTAAGAGGAAGGGGAGGGGGTTCTATGTGAGTACAGATTCCATCGATGAAGGTCAATTAAGACCGCCACAAATTGTGGCAAATTTGTGGGAGGCAGGGATTGAACCCCTGACCTCCAGCATCACCTTTAATGGTGATGACCACTGGACCAAATGGCCAGTGGCTCAAATGTCCTCTCCTTCACATTCTTCCGTTATGTTCCTCTCATCTTCTAGTAAATACTTATTTGTACTACCTTTGTACTCTAGATTTCAATATGGTTTTATGCTAAAACTATTCTTGGTGGCTTAGCTTGAGGTGAGGTTTTATTATTTTTTTTATGGTATGATTTGCTTTGTAAAATCATAGTTTCTATTGTGAGTTAAATGCTTCTATTCCGAAATTAGATACTCTGTTAGCGTAATTTATTGTTAATATTATTGCTTCCCACAAATTTGGTTACTGTGTACAATTTAAACAGTGTGATTTTGTTTGGAGCAACTATGAGAAAAAAGTTTTTGCAAGGAGTATTTGGAACAAGGTAAACCAAAAAACTATTGCAATTGATGCATTATGGTGTGGTTTATACTACAATTGAATTGTTTGAATGGTGTGATTTCTTATCTAATTGTTTGCTTTGGTAATAAGGTGATTCATTTATGCAATTGATTTTGGTGATAGTTAGATTCCGAGTTATTTTGAATTGGTAGTTAATACTTTGTCCTACTGATTTATGTTTGTATCAAAGTTTATTCTTTCATGTATACGTTTGTATATTTGCTTAAGCTATTCATCAGAGTACTTGACTTGAATGTGGATGATTGGAAGGTTGAAACCAATAAAGAATAACTACCAATAAAACTTGAAATCCCAAGTAAATCTACCTCCAATAATCAAACAAGTAGTTGGCTAAAGTCCTCTCCCCCTTAGTTGCAATTTTCCACTGATGATCAAATTCTGAACGTTGTGATCATGTTGTCCCGTAGACCTTTATGTATATTTGGAATTCTCCTAATTTTTGGGAACTTGGTGGAACTCCTATTATTTTAGATTGTCTGTTTAGACTATTAAATCATTGCCATGTACACAATTTTCTCATGATTATTTTCCTATTCAGTTCTTTTTCTTAGTTTCTTGTTTGGAGATGAAAGTTCCTATAGACATTTAAACAACAATATAATTTATTCTTCTGCCTTTATGACTTCATAAGTGCATTTTCTATGTAACATTTGTCCAGGAAAAGAGTTTCCTGAAGATGATAAAATACGAAGACTCATGCTTTATGCTGGTGCTAAACACGTTTTACATAAGGTTTCAAATTCTAGTTTCTTTAGTGTCGAACAATGAATTCCAAACTTTCTTTGTCGTATTTGATGATTATTTCTTTTTAAATTGTACTATTATTTGTTTGTTGGTAGTAGCTTGAGAACCTTGATTTTCACCAGTATGATTTGATTTATTCTTAGTATTATTTTATTGTGTACAAGAATCAAGTAGTACTATCCAATGTCATCTATTGTTAAGCACAATCACTTCTATGTATTATTTTTTCCTGTTAAAATACATTTTTGTTTCCTGCCTGGATAGTCTTATGCTTCTCCTTTCTAAGCTGAGGATATTTCTCTTCTGTTTGCTCAGAGTCTGCAGGAAGTTGCAATAGTCAAGTTTCATTGTTCATTGTCTGACTCATAATATCTTTTACGAAAGTGAAGGTTTTGCTCTGGGAGAAGGCAGAGAATGATTTGGACAAATTAAAATTGAGATTTTAATCTAATAACATATCTAGCAATTTTGCAGTTCTATCTACGAGATAACAAAGACAATGCAATGAAAGATACTACTACTACAACAGACAACTACCATATGCAATACAAGCTAAATGCAACAACCTATTACTTTACTTTCATGTAAATATGAGTACTCGTTAGGGAATGAAATTTTATGGATTCCACTTTTACTCAATCTTCCATTCTTACGAAGTTTAATATATAATTATCCTTAATCTTTTCATGATTATCTTTCTATTATTAAAAATTAGATTTCCATGCTGTTACATCAAATAAAAAATAAAAAACTATTTTATACCATATGCACCAAACTCCCGCACATTGCCCGGGCTATCTTCCTCTAGTTGTATACATAAATACACACTAAATTATGTCAGAAATACAATAATCGCCTGTAAACCCATCAATCTCAATCGCAGCCCATAGGTCATAGGAGTGTGTAATTATGTTCACAAACTAATCGAAGGCAGAAGAAAGAACAACCAAATGGGATGACAAAACACATGCAAAATTCGGTGACAAAGACAGCTAAAAAAGAAAAAAAAAGAGAATTCGGTAAAAAGTGTTTGCAAATGAGTCGAGTTTAATCGAGTAATTCACGAACTTACTTGGTCAAAACTCGAGTTCAAATTCGCATTGACCAAATTCGAGCAACTCAAACTATTTGACGAGTCGAGTTTGAGCTTAATATATGAATCTCGAAAACTTATCGAACTTAATCGAGCTTTATCAAGTTTCATATATATATATATATATATATGTATGTATATTTTTTAAAAAAATTTTATTTATTAGTGTGAAATATCTATTTTCTACCTTGTTTAAAATTATATAAAATATAAATTTATATTTCTTAAGCTCGATTCGGGTCAATTAGGTTTGATTGGGCTCAATAAGTATGAGTTCGAGTTCAAACTTGAGTAATGCAAAATAAAATCGAACTCGAGTTGAACTTAATTTTCAAAAGTTTGATGAGTTCGAGTCCAAGTTTTTTAACTCAAAGTTGAACTCGAGTAGTATACTACTTGACTCGATGACACCCCTATTGTTCATGACAATTCCATGATGCATGTTCTCGAGAAGGAAAAGAAAGATTTAAAAAATGATAGATAAAGCAGTATGTGTTTTCTAAGATGCAAATGAGTTGAATTTAATCGAGTAATCGAATAACATGCAAGTTAATTCAGTCAAAATTCAAGGTCAAACTTGCATTGATCGAGTTTGAATTCAAATTCAAGCAGTTCGAGTTACTTGACAAGTCGAGCACAAGTTTAATATATGAACCTCATCGAATTTAATCGAGTTTTACATATATTTTTTTAATTTTTTATTTAGTAGTATAAATTATCTATTTTGTCCCTTATTTAAAATTATATAAAATTTAAATTTATATTTGTTAAACTCAATTAATTTCGACTGATCTCGAATTAATCTTAATTGGACTCGCTGTGTACGGGCTTGAGTTTGAACTTGATTATTGTAAAACAAAGTGGATCTCGAGCCCGACTCAATTCGAACGCAACCTTCTACTTTCTACGACCGCAAGTGCATTGTCGATTTTAGGATAAACACGAAAATGAGACTGTCTATTGAGGACAGAACTGTAAACCTACAAGCGGCATGCAGCCTGCGGTTCAACTCCGTTGTTATAAATTACGAAAATTAAGTCAGAAAACCCTAATCCAATCTCACTGGAGCTGCGGCGGGTCTTATAGGTGGTGAGACGAAATCTGTGAGTGTGAGATCACCGCTGCTAGCTTTGAGCTTAATCCTTTTAAACATGGGAGTATGTATCGTTTTGTGAAATGTTGAATTTGTGTTTGTTTTGTTGAGATTTTGAAGGAGAAGGTGCTATGATGACGATGATGTCATAATATCTCGTTAATCTGATTTCAACTGAGGAAAATCCTCCAATCCATTCTTACTAG
Source organism: Coffea arabica (assembly GCF_036785885.1). Lineage (NCBI taxonomy): Eukaryota > Viridiplantae > Streptophyta > Magnoliopsida > Gentianales > Rubiaceae > Coffea > Coffea arabica. The sequence continues at coordinate 16,323,481 of NC_092312.1, forward strand.
ACTGAGCACCTTCTCCTCCAATTTTTCCTGTCAAAATTCTTATTTTGTGTGTGTGTGTGGGGGTGATTTATCCGTCTTACTTCCGGACAGTGTCCTTTTCCTTTCTATTTGATCTTTTGCATCCTTCCTTTGTTTTTTTCCCCCTTTTTTTTTTTTTTGGTTTTGGGTTCGAACAAAATCTGCTATTTCTGGTGGCTTTCAGATTGGCATTTTCAGTGGCATTACTATTATCATTACGTCAGGTTGTGGCTGGGTTGTTAATAGCTGATTTAAACTTTCCAGCTTTTGGGAGCTTTCTTTTTCCTTTCTTATTTTGTTTTCATCCCAGCCTTTCCCGGTGGAAATGAGGAAATGAAGGGTTTTAATATACCTTGTTCATACAGGGGGAAATTGAGGGATCATATCAGGATGAGGCATCCTAATTCCCCTGCAAAAATATAAGTGGATTGGGCTCCAACCAAAGACTTGAAGATATTTTAAGAGAGAGAGAGAGAGACAGAGAGGGGGGGGGATGTGCTTGAAATAGCCGGCAACAGGGTGGCGGTTAGATAGACGGAGCCTCCATTCTTCTTTTTTTTTTTAATCGATAAGAAGAGGTCCCTATTTTAGAGAGGGGAGGAGAGGACCTGAGGAGGAGGTTCAAGTAATTCAGAGAGACTGAACCACCTACCGATAGAGCCTCCATTCAATATATTTGTTCTTCTAACTGATGGACCCAAAAACTAATCAGCCAACACAAATGGTAAATTCTGTGACTCGTTCTGTGACATATACTGATAGGGCTGAATTGCACCAAGCGGGCCCAGATTCACGCGTGTCTAATTTAAATTCGTTTATTGCACACATTTTAATGCTAATTATACGTTGTTAAAGCATAAAAAAAAGTGGCTAATTCCTCTGTTTATTGTCAACAAAAAAAAAAAAAAAAAATCGTGCAAGTATTGATCTGACAAAGAGGAAGTATTGAACTCTGCTACTAAAGCCCGCTAGGCTACCAAAATTTTTTTCAGAAAAAAATTACTGGCTATACAGCCCAGTAGCCTTGATCGCCGGTCATGCAAAGAGTGGGGAAGCTTCTCGCTTGTTTTCTCATAAACCTTCCAGAAATGTGATTTCTTAGACTCGCAGAACGGTTTGAGTACGCAGATGCACTGGCGTTGTATCTGGAAATGGAGAAAGAGAAAGGAGTGAGACCCAACCAAATGACCATAGCTATACTCGGTTATAGGACCAACTGCTACTTCCGAATCTTTTCGACGGATATTCACATCTTTCCTGCCTAATCGTGATTGCTGATGCGGGGGGAAGGCATTTCACCGGATGACATCACATTTGTTGGGGCAATCTTGGTGTGCAGGCATAAAGGACGAGAACTCTTCAAGGCAATGGAGCAATAATTTTCTCTCACTCCTAGACTGGAACATTATATGGATGTATGATTGATCTTTTAGGTCGTGCAGTGCAGGAGACTTGCAAGAAGCTTATCATCTTATACAGAGAGTAGCATGCCCATGAGACCTAACAGATCTCTAGGGTCCGTTTGGATTCCTTATTTTTGTTTCTGTTTTTGAAAAATTATTTTTCACGTTCCAAATACTATAGTAAATGTGTATTTTCAAAACAAACTCCAAAAACATCATATCCAAACATTATATAAAAAACAACTCCATATGTATATTTCAATTATGTATATTATATATATATATATTATATTAATATAAATTGAAATATACAAATTGAAAATTATATTTATATATTATATAATATTTATATTAATACATTTATACATAATATTAATATATATTTATAATATATTAATTTATACATTTATATAATATTCATTTATAATTTATAATAATATACACTTATACATTTATAAATATATTTATATTATTATTATATATAATATAATACATTTATAATACATTTATATAAATATATAAATATATTTATTTATAAATATTTATAAATATTTATTTATAAATATTTTTATATATTTATTTATAAATATTTATAAATGTATTATAAATGCATAAATGTATATTTATATAAAAATATAAAAATTTTAAATTATAAAAATACTCAAAAATATGTTTTAAAAATACCTCCAAAAATAATCCAAAAAATATCTACAGTAAAAGTTTTTCATATAATTTTTCAAAAATAACCCTAAAAATAACTAATCAAAACGAACTTGTATTTTAAAAATGAAATATTACAGTGCTATTTTTAAAAAATAACCCAAAAATAGCTAATCCAAACGGAGCCAGATCTGTTATTTGGGGGACAATGCAGCCTTTTGCCTTTTGGCCTTTTGATGACGGCTGCTGGGCTTAGCCATCAGTTTAAAAAAAAAACAGATGGTGCCAAGGGTGACAACAAAATATTAAGTACTGACTGAATGAGGAAGTCGCGTCTCGTAGTAGTCATAAAATTAAGTACTGGAATCAAAGTGTGTGGTTTAAAATTCATGTGGTGTCTAAGAAGTCAAATAACAATTTCAACACGGGATCACCGTCACGGCGGTTGTCGGTTTGCTGCCTGCAGCACAGTGAGTGAAGCTGTGCGCCATCCTACATATCTAATACCCGGCCACACTTAATTGTTTTTCATCTCCATCAATTATTAGTACCATCGATCAAAATCTTGGTCCAAAGAAGAAATCGACAGCCAGCTAGCCAGACAGGGAACTAGTGAAAAAAAAAATGGAGACGCTAATGGAAGACGAAGAGTACAATTGGAGAGAAGTTAAGCTTCCGTCGCTGCTACCGATTGTAGGGGAGCCGGAATTGGAGAGGGAGCAGGGGGACAGACGAAGGGGTCGGGACATCTTGATCGCTGTGGATCACGGGCCCAATAGCAAGCACGCCTTTGATTGGGCCGTTGCTCATTTCTGCCGTCTCGCCGATACAATCCATCTCCTCCACGTCGTCTCCAGTACATCCTCCCTCCATTTCTAGCCATCATACTGACACCATTTTTCTTCGGGGGCCTTGTGTGGGGATGGACAAAAAAATCACCCCAAGTTATTTCATATTTTGTCCTAAATTATTTAGTGTATTAGGAGTAAATTCTGCACCAGCATCATCTCTGTCACTTGTTACCTAATATTATTTACGGCGCATCGAGAATTAGATTTTTTGTAACCTCATGGTATTGTTTTGCTAGGCTTGGAGAATCAGATCGTGTATGAGATGACTCAGACACTAATGGAGAAGCTTTGTGTAGAGGCCTTTCAGGTTGCCATGGTCAGTGACTCCTTCCATTTTTTTTCCTTCTCTCTGTCGGTTTTTTCTAACTTAATTCGCTTCTCTTTCAAAAACACTTTCAGGATTTCATATTCCATAAGTCATGACTAAGTATACCAAGTATCAGCATGTCACTAATTCTAATCTGTAGTTCCGCAATCACGCTTTTTGTGCATCGCATTTTGATGTTTTCTAGCCTTTCTAGAGCCTCATGTCATGCAAACTATTGTGAAGTATGAGGAAAATGTAATTTCTTATTTGTAGCCCTCAATGTCTATGAAACTTGAACTGTTTGTTCCAAATAGGTGAAATCGTTTGCTAGAATTGCGGAAGGAGATGCAGGTAAGGTTATCTGTAGGGAAGCTGAAAGGTTGAAGCCTGCAGCCGTTGTCATGGGTACCAGGGGTCGAGGCATAATTCAGAGGTTTGTGTTTGTGTTGTGTTCGACTGTGTTTCCCTTTTGCCTTGGTTTTTTTTCATGTGCTTGTGCACCTGTGCGTCTTCTCTGTATGACTTACGCGTTCGCTTCATGTTTCATCAGTGTATTGCAGGGAAGTGTGAGTGAGTTCTGCTTTCACCACTGTAAAGTAGCACCCATAATTATAGTTCCTGGAAAAGGTATACCTGAGCTCCCTGAAGGCCTGAACTTTTAGTATGACCATGCCAACATAGATTTTTACTGATATCTGACGTTTCTCAAGTGAATCTTTTTCTGTAAAAATTGCAGAGGCTGGGAATGAAACTGTGGTTTAGTTGAAATTGGGCTACATAAGCAACTTGGGTCTGAAGATCGTCCACCAGTGGGAGTCATTTAACATGTTATTGATAACAACAGCTGTTTAAGGCAGGATTCATTTCATTCGACGTGAGTGTGTTGATGATAGTTTCGTATCATGTGTATGGTTGTTTGATCAGTCTTGAAGATTTCGTTATACTTTCAGATGCTATTATTTGATCATGTGAAACGTTCATTGTATATACGTAGTGAGTTTGTTGTTGACCTTTTTAAACTAGGATTGCAGTTGTTTTATGGAAATTGCCGTTAACCATATCAGCCGTTCTAATTTACACTGTTGTAGATTGTGGTCCTTTGGAACAGGGAAGTAAGAATGCTGGCTATTTTGTGCTGAATTATAACTTTTATAGATTGTGGTCCTTTGGAAATATGTGAAGTAAGAATGCTGGCTGTTCTTGCAGAATGCTCACAGTTTAATCAGGAATACATGAAGGCATATTTTTCTGTTTTTCTCTTATCATAGTTTTCTCATATGTTTCATCTCTTGATTCTTCAATGGTTCTCCCTCCTCTATCTCCCCCCCCCCCCCCCCCCAAAAAAAAGAAATTTGTTTACTTGTATCATGAAGCACAGCTCTCTCATCTTTTTTTTTTTGGGTAAATGGTTCTCTCATCTTATTCCTACTTGTCTTACAAATTCATAGGTTTATCCAACTTTCACGTATTGCTATGTATTGGTTCACAATTCTTTTTTGGGGTTTGGGTCTTGAGAAAAGGGGATATGTTACCATGTAGATACCTTGATTCCGAGCTTTGGCATGTAAAGCCTGGACCTACTCAAAGAAGAACATACTTTGGTTGGTTTCAGTCTGACTCAGGAGTCCTCATCTTTGGAAGTCTCTGAGAAAATGTTTTTGTGGGATTTTCTCTAAAAGCATCGGGTTGAAATTTGCATCTGACATGTGCATTTAATATGATCAGGAAATCAAAAGGGGAAAGTGTCTGCTGGTTTAGTTTTCTCTGCTTCATAAAACTAAAGATAACGATACAGAACAGGAATCTTAGTCCACAAATTACTGAGTTCAGAAGCTGCATCTGGTGATAGGTTGCAATGTTTTTTTTCCACACTTGAGAAATTCTTTTTCTTTGTTTATAGTAAGAGAAATAATGAACAGAGAAGATCTTGGACTACAAAATTTCTCATCGCTTAATTTCTGTTCCATATGAAGTTGAGTTTTGTGCCAGAATTTGTGTTTAAACATTGGAGATAACCACCAATAGAGACACAAATAACTTTGAAGTCATCTGTATAGTGCATGTCTCCTGGCAGATTACTGCCTTTTCCTATGACGGTCAATGAGAAGGTCCAAGGATGAAGCGATAAATATACATATGAGCTCTGAGGAAGCATACTTCTAATTTTCTTGTGTGTCTCGATCCTCGAAAAGGAGTTTGATTGAATAATGAAAACACGCATCAGAAAAACTGTGTTCACCTCATAAAAATATGGTGATCTGTTTCTTAAACTGGTACTTATATTGGTGGTGTAATAGAAGCTTGAATTACAGCATGATTTGCCAAAAGTTTATACGTACCTGCTTCCAGTACATGTGAAAATTTTCATGCTTCCACACATGCACGCAGCGGAATGAAAGTCATCTTGTGATATTTGTGAAAAAAAACTTCAATCCGCTTGTCTTCTACTTGTTGCACATGAAAGTGGTCAGCATCAGTTCTTAACCCCAAATTAGTCCCTTTGTTGTCTGATTGTCTGGGGCTTAATCGACACGTCTTATTCTGTCCCAAAAAACAAACCGCTATAGTTCACCTGTTGGCTCTTTTACTTAATTCTGCGTCAAATGCTGATAATTGCCAGTCAGATTCAAAAACAACTTGTGCTAGTTGATGAGTATGACCCGTCTGATTAATAATTAATTCAAACTGTAGTTTTGATCTTGTTATTCCTTATGTTCTGTTTCCTATCAATGTTTGTGAACTTTCTGTTAAAGAGTCCAGTAGTTTTTCCCACTCGCAAGTCACACAATTTTTAGTACCAATCTTGGTTAACTTTTATGAATGTAACTTTCAGAAAACTGAAAGTGGCAGGCAGAATACAAGGCTGTGGTCAGAAAACATACTGCTAAGGTTATATTATTTCTTGCAGAGATACATATAACATGCTCATCGTATACTTGAACGAGGAAAAGAATTAGAACGGGTAACAGATAGATTGAGCTCATCTAAGGGGTTTCGTGATTCAGATCACCATCTTTACATTGCTGCCTCCTAAATAACCTGCAATATACAAGTTCATATGGTTGCATCAGTTGAATAGAAGGTTTCGAACATGGAGTTGGATGCTTTCCAATATGTGATTGAAGGAAAACTGTAACAAATATTTATACTGATGGTATCTGTCTCTGTGCTACCTTACTAATGCTTTAATGAAAAATATCAAATTGATCAGATTGGATTCCTCTGTTTCACCTTGTTTCTAAAGAGAAACAATTTAAAGAAAACGATAAATTCACCAGATCCTCCAAACTCCTCATCTGTGCGAAACAGCGTATGATCTTGAGGGCACATAATCCCTTTTGGCGCGGCATTGTTGAAGTACCAAGACATGTCATCTCTTGGCTAGTAAAACCATGGTGGTCACTTTTTTTTTTTTTTTTTTTTTGTTTTTTAATGAGAAAACTGGATATTGGACTTGGTAGTTGTCCAAAGAGTGATGAATTCTCATTACTTTACGTGAATTAGGGAAAAGTACGGCAAGAAACCTACCGAGCATTTTCGGCAATCTCGAACTGGAGAGGACCCATTTTGTACAAAGTAATATCACTTAATGTTGTGGGGTAATTATTATGTTTCACATCTATTAGTGTCCAATTTAGCTTGATTCTCGTCTTTCTCCTTGTGGAATTATCAAATAGCCACCAAAAGTTTGACAAGACATTAGGATACCTGTACATGGCTGAGAAAGCAATGATGTTGATTTCCCTTGTTGAAACTCCAGCGCGTAGAGGCTCTGTAACTCAGCATCCCAAGTTGAAGAGGGATGGATTTGCTGTATTTTGATTCATTTGTGAGATAAGTCATTTCGTTCATAGGATAATTACTCTATTCTACACGACATGAGCAGAGACATAATACTAGAGGAGATTACACTGAAATAAGGTGAGTCCCTGAGCGTTTCATGGATTGACACAGGGGCACTAATGGTTCTCCGAAGTGCCATTTCAGAGGGATCTGCGCCAGTTTCCAATCCGCAACACGAAACCACTTGCTGTATTGAATCAAAAGGGTAATTGAGAGGATTAATTATCTCTGATGTTGAACCAATTGTGTGTAATTCAGATGTGCCAACAGCAAAAATCTGCAGAGACAATGAACAAAAGCTTCTTAGAGACAAACTTTCAACCACTCATCATGCTAGTCCTATTAGGGGGCACAGGTAATCCCTTTCATTTCATTAATTGCTTTCAATGCATTGTCTTTTACTGCTCAATCAGCACGCTGTCGGGATCTACCACCTTGCTGGTATAACCTTGGTTTTCAGACTCTCTAGCTAACTTGTGATATTCCCTTACCTCTTTTGTGGAAATGTCGCCGATGTTGAAATCAAGCCTTGGATTTATTGCGGCCAGTTTCATGGACAGGAACTGTTGCGAGGATGAGAGTTAGAATACCTTGACATGCATATATTCAATTAACAAGCATATGATAAGAGTGGATAGCTGGTGTTCGTACCTCAACTTGTCTTTGAAGCGACTGAACATAGTTGATTATCTCATCGAGCATTCCTGCTTTTCCGGTGATCTTATTACATCCTGGTACCAAATCCTGCAGATATTTCATCCTCTCGCTAATCTTTTCCCTCCTTACCTGCGTGTTTCACGTAGATTGCACGATGTTAGCATTGTATTGATCCTAATAACAAATGCCACCACACAAACCAACAGAAGAAACGGAGGCTTCAGTCAGAATTGAAATCCAACTCACTCTTTCAGCCAAGCTATGGCTATCAGTGGCTTGACCACGACGTGCTCGGACATGAATGTAGTCTGGTTTCTGAACCTCAGATATCTTCGAGTTCTCTGAAGCTTCTCTGTTGATAGTGTTGTTTGTAGCAGTATTCTTGCTCGTGCTTTTTTGCTCTGTGACCTTGGAATCTTCCTCTTTCTGGCATCCTCTCGATCTCTTGTCTTTGCCCTCCTGTTCTGTTGCTTCCTAATTAAGTTCCGAGGAGTTAAAAAAAAAAAAAAAAAAAGTGCATGGATCAACTAGAACAAAGAAGGACAAACGAGCAATTTAACATCCGAGAGAACAGGAATCAGTGTACTCCCGGATGATGTGGCTAAACTGATTAGACGTAAGCTGCCTAGAGTAGATTCCCTGGCACTAGCGCTTGCATTTCAAAGAAATTGCATCACAAACCTTCTGGTTTTGGGTCTTGTCAGCCTTCCTCTTCTTGAAGCTCTCTCTCCCTGCACTAGAGCTCAGCTTCTCAGGCAGTGTAGTCTCCCTTCCCTTACTGGCAGCGGTTGCCACATCCGCCATTGCAGCTGCCATTGCTGGTGGACAACTGACAGTCCTCGAGACTGCGTAATCCATTCCGAAACCAGTAATGTTTCCAAGCTCGCAAGCCCCAAGCCCTGCACTTGGCCCTCCAATATTTGTAAAATTATCACAGCCAGTAGTAGTTTGGACACCTGGATCCTGCTTCAATATCCCCTGAGTCAGCAGCCCAGAAAAATGGTGATCATTAGTGATAAACCCATGAAAATGGTGATGAGCTTGAGCAGGAGAGGAGAACACATTCAGCTGGTCAGTTGAGTTGAAAAAATCATGTCCCAGTTGCCGCACTTGTAATGGTAGTGGCGGTGGGTGGTGGAGCTGCTCTTCTTGCCACTTCATCCAAATTGCTTCTTGCCGTTCTAGCACGCTCATTATATCAAAACCACCGTCCCTGTTGAAATTTGCCGGCGTGTTTAGAGGGTCCAGCATAAAGCACTCTTTCTTTTAAAGAGAAATTGAGCAAAACCTGCAGAGAGAGTTAGGGAGGGAGGGAGGAAAAGAAGTGGTTCTCACATCCTGCAAAATTTTAGCAAGTCATTTGCACTTTGCGGAAAGTACCAAATAAAGGCGGTTTGTACAATTTGTACAACCTAGATTAGGTATCTTTTCTGCACTCTCAGCCAACATGCAAATGCTGTCACCTCTCTCTCTCTCTGTTTTTTTTTTTTTTTTTTGGCTCTCTCGCGTGTGTTTTTTTGGCAAGACAGAAAAAGATATGGTGAAAAGAAATGGTGACCTTTTCTTTCTTTGCCTCTGAGTTTTTAGAGGGAAAACCTGCGCTAAGGGTCAAGGGTAGGGAGCGGGGGGCCGGGGGCTATAAATAACCGGTGGAAAAAGTAGCCAAAATTTCTGACAAGCGACCCCAACGCCGGACTCTGGCGCCACCAGCCGGAGTAAATATGACAGAGAAAATGATAAAAAGAAATGCGCACCGGATTTTTTGTCCAACGTTCCCTACCACTCTCTCTTATTTTTTATTATATTATTATTTTTTCTACATAAATATCACGTTTTAATTTTTTTTATTTTCTTAAAATTCAATAACTATTAATTAAATAATACACAAAATTTAAAAAACTCAAAAAACTAAAATACATAAAAAAATAAGATTTTTTATGAATTTTCTGTTGTATTTTTTAATTTTCTATTATATATTATTTTTTTGAAGCTACTGTATTTATATTTTATTTAATTAATAGGTATTAGATTTTAAAAAAATAAAAAAGAACTAAAACATAATATTTATATAAAAAATATAATAATATAATAAAAAATAATAATAATATAATAAAAAGTGGCACAGAAAATAATATCTAGAAGAAAATCCGTTGCGAAAGCAATGCTACTGCTACTTGTGTAAGCTTACTAGTATATCCCAAATCCCAATAGATTTAGCCATCGAACGTAACCGTGACCAGTGGCCATGGAGAGTGGGCCCATGGTGACATGACAAGGCACGTGGGCCTCTCTTAAGGCCACTGAGTTGGAGAAGAGAAGGCCTACTTGGGGTTGGAGGAATCTGGGCTCCTCCTATGGGCCAGATGAATTTGTCTGACTCGTTCAATTGAACGTGTCAGATTGATGACGTGGGACATAGAAATCGGAGCTCAGCAGGTTTTTTTGTCGGCTCAGTTTATTTATCTACAATTGCACGATCGGACCAGCCTAATAATAGGTTTGTTTGGATTGTAAGTTACGTGGGATTATTTGAAATATTTTTACTGTATCACTTTTTGTGATGTGATGTATGTGAGATAAAAAGATAATTGAGAAGGTAAAAAGGTGTATTGAAAATTGTAATGATGATGTAAGCAAATAAAACTGGATAAATAATGTTCAATCCAAACAAACCTATTAATGTGATTGACATTTTGATCATTAATTTTTGGATGAAAACAAATAAATAAAAAAAAATTTTAAAAAAAAATTTACATAAAACGAATAATACAAACAAATTATAACTCTAATCAATTCACAAAACGGTAAGAATTACACCATTAACCCAAAGAGACTCACTTTCCATGTGACTTGAATCCAGGACCTTGAGTCTAATTTGACCTGATGTCATCTAATCTGGGTTTAAATTGCACTCAGCAATTGCCACTTAGAAATGCTCGTGTTCGTGATATGCATATGCATCTTCCAAGTTAAAAGAAGCTTTTTAAAAGGTTGCCCCCGCGAGCAATTGAAGGATGTAAACACCACCTCAGGAAGCCGGCGCAGTGCGTTCGCTCCTCCATCCGGAGTTGCGTGCTTTTGGCACGAAAACACTTTTGGATAAAGTATTGTTTAAAGTATTATTTGAAATAATTACTGTAACACTTTTTGTGAGCTATGATGTATGTAAAATAAAAATGTGGTTGAAAATATAAAAAAAGTAGGTTAAGAAATATATTTATGATGCAAACTAAATATTATTTGAAAAAATTTGATATTCAAACATTTCATTGTTATTGTCATAATTTCAATTTATTGATATTTCAAAAATAAGAATCACAATTTCAAATTTAACACATAATTTCTAATCTTTATATTTAAAAAAGTAATTTTTTAAAATTTCAATACACATCTATCAAAAGAATATTTTAAATTCAATGATACATATATAAATTCATCAATATCGCCTCATTTAAGCATAACAATTACTATGTCTCCCCCATAAAAAAGTTAAATCCTCAAAAAATGACTCTACTATTGGGATGATAAACATCATCTCATAAAATTAGGAGTTGAGTTTTATATATTAAAAAATATTGTTGGTAAAAGCTCAAATTTGGTGCTTTAAAAATGGCTTTTGTGTATTAAAAATAAAACATTAAACTTAATCATTTTATTCTATATAATGAACTAAGATAAATACATTTAATAAATTTTGAATTACACATTATCTAATACAATAAATCTTGTTGAACTATGTATCCAAATAATATATTAAAAGCACTTAACATAAGTGATTTCATTATAAGTTCTATTATGTGGAGTACTTTTTAATAAACTACTCCAATCCCAAATGGATCCTAAAGCTTTTAACTTTTTTTTTTTTTTTTTTTATAGTTGTGATAACACTTTTATAACATAATCTACCCTGTAGATTTTTTGGGATCCTAAAGCTTTTAACTTTTTTTTTTTAGATAACGACAACATTTCTATAACCTAATCTATTCTGTGGATAGGAGGAGGAGTCTAAAGACAATATGTAAGGGGTTAACAAGTATACAGATCTGATTAGACCAAAAGAATGTTCTAGGATCTCTTTTAAATTTTTTTCATTACAAGTGGGATTTGAACCCCGATCTACGATGTAAAGAAGGACTTAGTCCTTTTTTTTGTGTCACTGAGTCAAAGCTCAGTGCTTACCTAAAGCTCTTGACTGAGGAGCCGCTGTTGTTGAAACTTGAAAGGCATCTCAATCTTACCAAACATAGAAAATTCTTACTTAAACTTGAATGATAGAAACTAATAGGAAAGAAAAGGACACCTAGATTAATTTTGTTTCTGTTACAACATTACTACAAATTACTAGTATGACAATTAGCGACGGGACGAATGGATTAATTGTACATGGAAAGGCATTTTTTCCCCCTTTTCCGTTTCTAGGAAGAGATTACAGGATCGTAACAAAACGGGCGGTAGCAACCCCTATAACGTCTGCACCAAGTATTTGCCTTATCCCTTCAGGTGGCTCTCCAATGCATCTCTCTGATATGCTGCTTGTATAGTTACAGTTTCTTAGGCCACAACCGAGGAGCATAGAGTGACATCCAGCTTTAAGGACCACCATTCTCCGGGCGAGGATCAAATTTTCTATGTGATCGTTATCAAGGGACAACATAATCCGGGAAAGATTTGGTTTCATTTTCACCAAATATTTATTGGCCTAGTCAAAATTTATGTGGCGGATGGTCCCAATTGTTTAGTTGCTACACTGGCTATGGCCTTCGATTGCAACAGTGAAAATTCTTGTCTTCCCATTTGTTGTGAGGGTGGATAAGATGCAAAAAAAGTGTCCATCTCGCGTAATTATTGCCTAATTCTAACGTACTAAGAGTGATACTATAAAGGGTCATTCTTACCTGAAACTAGACCTTCTATATTTGAGCAGTGCTTGAGGCAGGATATGAAGATTAGGAAAGGAGAGCATGCATATTTACATGCATAAACTTTGGGTTTGTTGCAAAATTGAGAAGAAATTTGATCACAAATTTTCGAACTGTCAATTTGACAACTTCATTTGTAAAAAGAAATGATTTGTTTTTTTTTTTTTGTTTAAAAACTTGGAGTACAAAAGGGTTCTGCTAATAAACCTCCAGAATATGGTGAAGCCTAATGATTGAATGTATTTTGCATTAATGAAATTAATCCACCAATAAGCACTCAAGTATTTGCCATATTTATCTTATTTTTGGTAGAGAAACTAGAAGAATATTTATATCTTTTCAATATGAGACACGCCTATTCAGTAATTCAAAACTTTTTGTAAATAAACAACATAACCAACTACTATTACTCATGCACGGAGTAGTAATGTCATGTGGCACTGGCACATCACATAGGGGTTTTAACTCAGTTTCAAATGGGATGGAGCATATTGCCAATCCGACAGTTGTTTGGATGGCGATCATCTGCAAATGATAGTAGTTGTTTGGTTGGAAGTTTTAATCATGCAGTAACAGGGGGAGGACCCCAAATGGCAAATCCAGTAAGCTGGGATCGTTGGTGAGAACGAGTCCAGAGAGGACGAAGGCTACCCCCACTAAGCTTATATCCTTCGGCCCGTGGGTGGGTCACCCCCGTCCATTCTCCCTTCTCCCTTTTGATCTATCCTTCTCAAGGTTTCATGCTCAGGCAAACGGGACCTCCATTTCTCCGACGTCCCAGTTCTTCTATCGCTTTCTTTGTGGGCTAAATAAACGGAAAACTACCCTAGGCCACCATGTCTCAAAAAGTGTTTTTTTTTTTTTTTGGCCCTTTTCTTTTCTCACAAAAACATGTAAGCAGTAGTATCATCAGGAATGTCCATACTAACCAAGAATTAAAGTACTGTTTTCTCTGCTTGAGGGATTTATCGGGTAGCACTATTTTACAATTTGCGACATGGTTTTCATACCCTGCTAGTGTCTACTGATATGCCCTATTGTGGTAGTATAAAATATTTGTGAAGATAGATCACTTTATAAACACTTAAAAAGGGTAGGTAAATAAATCCAATTCTATTCGGCGGGGAGGTTCATCGTCGCATGAACTTCACAATTAAGAAAGGATGGGTGATGTTGTTGGGAAAAGGAGCCAAAGGAGTCAATTATGGAGTTTGCTGACAGCTGCTGATATCTATCAATAGAAATCCTGTGTGTTATGGGTTGTCCAAACTTCTAGGCAGAGCACAAATGATGCTAGTAGTTCTTTTATTTGGACACAGCTTACTAATGCACGAGTCCAAAGAGATAAGAGGAGAAAAGCCCTCTCGCGCCGCCCCGCCCCGCCCCCAGAAACCGAAAAAACCAAGGATGGTAAAGAGTGACAAGAGATGAATAGAAGTGGGAAGGGAAAACATATACTCCCTCCATTCCACTTTGATAGTTCTGGTTCTTTTTTTACACAGTTTAATAAAAAATAGTTAACTTTATTGGAACAATCAATTTAGGTAACTATTTTTCTAAAATACCCTTACATTAATTAGATTACAACTTTATAGAAACTTGAATTGATGGTAAAAAAAAAAAAATCAACTCTCATTAAATAGGGTAGTTTTATAGTAACAACAACTTACATTGAATAAGGGTATTTTAAGAAATTTAAAATATAACTACATTCTTCAATTGAAAAGTGAACTACAATTTGGGACGGAGGGACTACTATATAACTTTTTCCCACTCTTTTAAGCATTTGTTGTTTTGCCCTCTCTCTCATATCCTGTAAGCACTTTGCAATTGTGGGTGGCAGTGCATGTACTTTCAGAACTGAACCTTCATTGGTGGCGATCCAAAAAATTCTTGGTAAGTGCAATAAATTGACTCAACCTTTCATGTGAAAGATTCCTACGTTAAACCCTCATCATCATAGCTTGCATGGATCATTCATGAATATACCACATACAAGGATATATGGATAACAACAACAACATTTACATTAAGTACAGAGTTGGTAAATGGGGGAAGAGTGGTAAGGAGCCTCAGCCAGCTGAACAAGTATAGCAGCAGATCCAATGAAACCATCCTGGTTTTGACTCAGAGATGACAAAAACAACAACACAATTGTTGCAAGTGTATGGCACATTCTTTTCTCCAATTGATTGCCTGGTTTTGATGCACCTTTATTTATTTCTGTTCCTTTCCTCGATTAAGAAAGAAAACAAAATAACGAGGGCAAGTTGTGAGTAGAATAGTAGTAACATGTTGACAGGTAAGCACAGTTACGTCCATCTCCAGCTGAGCTTGTGTTTCCTTACGTACTCTTTAGGTAAACCAAAATCATTATGTTATCAGGTGAGCTTCGACGTGTCATATACCCAAGGCATTCAAATATCATTGAACATTATTATTAATTACTTGATCGAGTCAATATTCAATGACACAATAACAACTACGACAGTTAATGCAAGAGTGAAACCTGAAGATTCAAGAAACAGGAACGTCTGAACAGGATTCAAGGGGTGTTATCCGTCATAGCTATGACGGACTCATCATGATAGTATTATATATGTGCATTCGCGGATAATATGAAAAACTGTATACCCCATTTTATGGAGCAAGAACGACTCCTAGTTCCAAGATTCAGGTACCTGACTACTGATGCCGCTTCCCTAGTCGACCTGCCATCACTATTTCCATCAACAAGTTTGTAGTCTATAATATACTCCCTCCGTCCCACTTTGATAGTCCTGTTTCTTTTTTCACACAGTTTAAAAAAAAAGTAGTTAACTTTATTGGAAAAGTAAATTCAGATTGCTATTTTCCTAAAATACCCTCACATTAAATATGGTACAACTTTATGGGAACTTGAATTGATGGTAAAAAAAGAATCAACTCTCATTAAATGGAATATGTTTATAGTAACAACTACTTACATTGAATAAGTGTATTTTAGAAAAATTAAAATACAACTACGTTCTTCAATTGGAAAGTGGACTACAATTTGGAACAGATGAAAAAGGAATACAGGACTATCAAAGTAGGACGAATGGAGTAATAAAGATGCAGCAGTCTTCCCAAAAGGTTTCTTTGCCAGATTGCTACAATAGTGGTAGTATATAATATGCTACTAACATATAATGGCTGTCAAGTAATGCGATTCTAACATATAATGCGATTCTAACATATCGCTTGAGAAGACCACAAAATGCTTTCCAATCAACATGACTCAATATGATTTCGCTATACTTTTCTTAAAATCTAACTTAAATGACTTCCTTATACTATATAAGATCGAGTTTTGGTTAAAGAATAGGTTGAATAGGTGGGGGATTTTTGGAAATGTGAAATGTTGTGTATTAGTTTAAAAGCTTTAGGTACAACTTAACGAAGCATGTATTTGGGTATGTTTAATATATTTAAAATTATCATTGCTGAACCATCTGGGTATTGATGGAATGTGTAATGAGTGCTCATGAAATTATTGGTAGCTAAGGGATATTCCGGTAATTACACCAGCACACAAGCATATGTGGGTTGTACAAAATGCAAAAAGCATTATTCTCTATAGAGGTATTTTGGTTAGAGGTAAGTAGAGAGAAAATGGTGAAGCCTAACATACAGCATAGTAATACTTTTGCCAATATTGGTTGCCCATAATGCCCTTTCAAATAATGAACTTAATGGCTTAAATTTGACATAAGACTGATAAAGCTTTGTTGGAGAGAGCTTTAATGGAGGGTACTTGAAAAATCACTTGTGCAACTGATGAATAGTGTACCTGCAACAAATAAAGCTTCATTTGCAGTCAATACAAATATTGTTGCAATACTTTTGAGCTACCATAACCAATAAATAGTGTAACCGAAGCAAGTGAAGCATCATTTGCAGTCAATACAAGTGTTATTGCAATACATTTGAGTTGCTGCCCATAATGGAAATTCTATACATATTAAAGAATCTTGACTCACATATATGTGGTCTATTTTCTCTTTTGTTTAGAAAGGTATAGCCACTTCATGCGAGACTAAGGCTATGTTTGCACCGCACTCAACCAGTAAGCAAGGCTGGAATCCTATGTCGTTATGCATAACTCCTGGGATTGTCTGTGTGTTCTTAGTACTTGCAATTAGCGACTTTTATTGCGTTGCCTAGCTGCAAGATAGCATTTTTTTCATAGATTCGGTTGCCCTCTGTAATTTGATTGGATTGGTTATAATCTTATAGGTTTGGAGCAACAGTAAGAAAGAGCTCTCGGTGGGGATTCTGGAATAAGGTTAGCTTTTTGTGTTGCTCTGCCTTTCTGTATTATCACCGACCTTAAATTTGACACCGTTTTATTATAATGCTGTGTGAATTGATTGATTATATCGTTTATTGTTGATTTGGGAGTGAAGTGTTCACTTCACTTACTACTAAATATGTTCCTTATTCTATATTGTATGAGAACAAATTTTTATGTTGTATTCCATGCTCGAAATAGCTATAAAATTAATGACAACTTAATCTATAATGAGAAGAAGCAATTTGAGACTTGCATTCACGTACTTATTTGTCAAATGCAAGTTCGTCAAAGGTACCGGTTAAACATGAGACCACATCAAAATGGATTAGCAGTGCTACAAGCGTACACAATAATAGAGCACTTGAGAGATCTCCAGGAACTCAACTCCCGAAGAGCTCGCTGTCATATCTAAGTACACAACTAACTATACAACCACATCAACATCCTGGAATTCTGGCAATGCAATAAGCGTAGCTGAAGTAGCAGAAAAACTAGACTTTATCTCTCAAGGAACGGCAATAGATGTCGCAATGATAGAAATGGAGACAAGGAAAAGAGTCGGCCCAACCAATTTGGACACCTCATCTTCTACAAAGTCCAGTGAAAGAACCAGTGGTGCAACACTTGCACAACAAAATAACGAAACCACCAAGAAACAACACAACTGAGTACTTAAAGCTGCCTATTAAAGTATCTAAATTAGTCTACTACTATTACTATCACTAAATAAGGGACTACATGGTGCCAGGATTATAGCTATTACTATTTTTGTTTTCAACAATGCTTCCTTTATGGACTATTACTACTGTTCTTGTTCGACTACTTTATGGACTATTTTTTTTTTTTTAATAGTAACTGCTTCTCATTATTTGATGGCTATTTCTTCTCACAATATACTATTGCTTGTTCAATAAAAAAACCTCCTTCCCCACAAGCATCAAACACCTACGCGTTGTGCGGACACTCCCCCCTAGTATCAAAAGAAAGACAACAAAGGCTGCAAGTACGGGAATACAATTTTGGTCACACAATTAGTACTTTATATTAAAAGGTATGGCGTTGATGACTTTTTAATAACTTCGCAGGAGATGAGATGTTGCTGCCTTCTCGTACAAGTGGAGTTTTTTTTTTTTTTTTTTTAAAGGAGAAACACTGCCCCGCATGTGTTTTAAACATTTTCCCACCGAACAAAGACATAAAAATCTCAAGGTGGATTTGGTTAAAGCGATAAACAAATACACTTCCCTGCATATAACAGAGTTGTGAGGATAAGTCAAGGAGTCAAACAAAAAAAAAAAAAAACAAACTTGACCATTTCTCCTTTGTTCTGCCCAACTCATGCTTAGCATTGTTCTATCCAAATCCCAATTTGCACTTGCACTAAAAAATTTAATTAGTTCGTGCATATTCTTTTCCAGCTTCTCTCTAGTATTGATCTCACTACACACACACATATGTACGAATCTGACCATTAGGATACAAGGCTGTGGATTTTGCTCTTCCTTCTTAGAAATTTATCATTATGGTCTAATGGCCATTTAACATCGATTGGGGGTATATTATTAGGGTCTTCTTGTAATCCAATTGTGCGGCGTGAACAATGTTCATAGCCGACCGACGGGCTTATCACACTCATGGGAAAGGCCCATTAAGGGGAGACAGAGACAGATCTTCAGCATTTTGTTGTTCAAGACATCGGTCCACATTCGGCAACTATTTTTAGAGTGCTTTAAGGCCTTCAATCAAAAAAAAGTTGCAACCGTGGCTCGAGTTGGCGCAGGCTATTTGTTTTTGGAGTTTTTTTTTAGAGTTTTTGTAGAAAAATGTAGAGCAATAATTTAATATACATGAGATAAAAATGTGATTAAAAAAATGTGATCACGAAAAATGTAAAATTTTTTTGTTGGAGAAAATTGCAATTCAAACATAGCCTAATTTTGCTAAAATGTGTCTCTTTTGATCGTTAAGCTGCATTGGAATTCGACTGATTTGATTCATGTACAATAAATTTTTTGTGTACTGAGATATACAAAAATTTACACCTGATTTGACTGTTGGTAAAAGTTCAAGATCAGCTAGCGTGACATGATGTATGTGGTAATCTGGTCCAGCTTTGAACCATTAGATCTACAGCCTTAACTTTGACATTTTTGCATTGGTGTGAGCAAGGTGCATAAAAAGAATCATTTAGACGTTAACATTTTTTCATTCGAGAGTGATTATCTTCACCTGCATGTAAGGATGAAGAGTCACGCGGGTTGCCTTATAAATTTTCTTCATATTGAGATTTGGGGTTTTTTTTTTTTTTTTTAACATTGGCTCAAGAGGGGAAAAATTGGAAAAGTCTCCCCTGCAACATTAGTAAATTGGATGACTATAGTCCCAAGTATTTGGCCCATAGATCAATTTATACCCTTGCATTTTAAGGAAAAGAAATAAAATTTTTTTTTTTGTTTAAGGAAAAGAAATGCATCCTAAAACTTAGATGAATTAGATATGTATACTTTTACACTAATGGTAGAAAACCTCTGTATACATAAATTCACTGATTTTGAGAGACAAGCTGCTCTGTACACGAGTTGTCCTTTCTCTAGGTTACACAATTATAATTGCCATGAGGAGGGAAAATCATGATCCTTTCGCAGGAGAAAAAAAAAAGGGTGCAGTTGTACAGGTTGCTTCTAGAATCTATGTATATACGTATTTTAGGAGGTTAAGCCTCTCGTCGATTATTATTATTGTGCCACAAACCAACCACTTTTTTTTTGGTTTTTTTTTTTTTTTCTGACGGAGTGGGTATCCGAGCCTTTGACCCGACTAATCCCACTCTGGTTCGGGAGAGAAGGTTCCACTCCACTCTGAGCACGGTAGCAAGGGACCCTGGTTGTTCAGGTAAGTCAATCATACCCTAAAAAGGGGGAGCTGATCGCTCGAGCTATCTCTTGGGGCACAAACCAACCACTCAATAGACGAAAGAAAGTAGTTTTCTAGCATCTGAATTCTACACACATTGGACACTTGTGTCCATATCATAAGCATGCATTTCGGGTAGCTTTCTTTTGGTAATTTTGTTGAAAAATGGGAAGTTTGCGGATTCAGCATTACATATGACAAGCTTGAAAGGCCAAATTGGTCTACAAATCCAAATACTGAAGAAGAAGAAAAAAAAAACGGGTAGAATAATTAAAGCTTTTTGCTTTCTTTTTTTGGTACGAAGCATTTTTGCTTTCTTGTTCCTCTAGCTTGGGATGCTAAATAGGATCAAAGTGATCAACCAAATTAATTGCCTCTTGTCGATGAGAAAGAAATACGTCATTTGAACTCAGAGATAGATAATTATTCGTTCAGGGATAGTTACTCTCCAATATTCAAGATCAAGACCTCTACTGCACGAGCCAAGTGGTATCCGTGACATCGAAAGTGAACTCATGATTTTTCCAGTCAAGAATCCGGCATTTTGCATGTTCTTAGTCAATAGAGGTCCAGTCTCATCGTATTCGCAACAATGATTGGTTTCACATTCTCAAGTCCCAACTTGCTCCTAAAATATCCCAGCAATTGTTTCTTTACCAAGGAAAAAAAAAAAAGCCAAAGAAGATGTATAAAAAGAAAAGAACAAGAAAAAGGAGGGGGGGGGGGGGGGGGGGGGGAGGGGGGAGGAGAAAAAGACAGTAATGTAATTAGAACTTGAATCTTCATTATAGGTGAAATTATCCCTCGTTCCATTTGGTTGGCGCACGAAACTCAGCCAGCTATCCCCTTATCTTCAAATGTGCGATGGCAACAGAAGAAAGAAAAATGTAGGATGGCTAAATTGGAGATTCTTTATTTATTCCGCCAATTTCTCTTCTCCTTTTACTCCAATCACACGCACAAAAGTTCCATCATATGGATTCCTCCTAAACTTAGACTTGTGCTCTGTACTAACAATGGCATGGACCAGGAATATGAAGGCTGGACCTTCAGTCTCCCACAAGGGCTTGGTGCAGCTTTTGCCACCGAAGATCTGCCTCTTGAATCTTGAGTCTCCGGAAAGAGACTAATAATCATTAGACAGTTTTGTTATGTGATGCATGCACATAGATTGGGAGAAAGGTTCCCTTCCAACTTGTGGGGAAGGACCACGCACCAATTGCAAGGACGGGAACCATGAGGAGGAGGCGTAGCTGCTTCCAAAACCTTTACGCTATTATACAGAATTAATTCTGCATGCGCCGCCACCGATAGCAACAGTGAGCGAGCATCATCGATGTATATATGGACCCATATACAAATATGGAAATTTAAAGTTGATTTTGGGTTAAGTGACATGCATCCATATCCGTTAATTAATTAATAAACTATTTGTATATAGATGATTAATCCTACCGTATAATGATTATTAAAACTATATATATATATATATATATATATATATATATGTTGCTAGCGGCCTCCTGAACATTGTAACTGTGAAATATCAAAGTTTTTTTTTTTTGTTCTCTCTTTTACTAAAGTAAGGAGGGATAAGATTTGAAAACGAAATATGGGACGTAAGTCCAAAACCTCTAATTTTTGAAAAATCTAGTGGTGCAATCTGCATGAAAAATCAAGTGTCAGTTTTCATCAATATCTTTGGACCACCCAACCCAAGGGCGGGCGGGCGGCGGCATTGAATATTGGCTCAATCATTTGTTCCTTCCTCCCGCAGCGCCACATTTTAACAATCTACATTAATTAATCGGACAAAGCAAAAGTGTTGTAAAGAAATCCAACCCACCCGAACTTCGCATAAAGTCGCTCAACATTTTGCCTTCTCCGACTTTTTCGTTATCATCTACAGTATATGCCATTGGGTTGAATAGTATCCATATTCCATGGCATGGAATTTTTCTACTGATTTTGATACGCACAAACTCACACAAGGAGGAGAAAATTTTGTAGAATGGGAGTGGGGAGATGATTCACTTGTGAGTTGGGTAGACTTTTTGCGTGAACGATGGAAAAGGCAGTAAAAAAAAATGCACGGCTCCGATCACGATATTTTGGATCAAAATTTTTTATCTTAATAATATTTTTATTTCATATATATCAAATTGGTGTCATATATATATATATATATATATATATATATATATATATATATATATATATATATATTTTTTTTTTTTTAACAGAAGCTTTAGAAAATAACAATAATGCAAACGTAATCTTATACTTCCTCCGTCCCACTTTGATAGTCTTATTTTCCTTTTTCGTCTGTCCCAAATTGTAGTCCACTTTCCCATTAAGAAATGTAGTAATCTTTTAAATTGTCTAAAATACCCTTATTAAATATCTTGTTATTAATACATTGTTATTAAATACTAACCCATTACATTCAATACATTGAGTTTTTCCAATACTAACCCATTAGCTGTAACTGATATTAATTGGCACTCTTCGTGATTAGCATAAGAGTATTTTAAAAAATTATTAATTTAAATTTATATTTCCAATCAAATTAATTACACTTTTTTAATCTGTGTGAAAAAAAAAATCAAGACTAATAAAACGGGACGGAGGGAGTATGTTTCTAACCTTTGCGTTATTTGTGTGGGTTGTAGAATTGGACTTGACACGAAGGCATAGCAGACAAGTCAAGGGGCATAAACCATGAAGCATTGGGCCGTTCATTGTATCTTTTTCTCTGGTCTTTCTCATTGGACCACTGGACCACGGCTTTAATAATTTTATGGTATCTATTGGCAAGTATTTGGATATACTTTGGGTGTATGAGATTGTAAGATGCATGGTACATTATAAGGCGGACCAATACGGACAATTCATGCATGGGCATATATACCCACATTAAAAAAATAAAAAATAAAAGGAACAAATGATGTAGGTAATTACATGTAATTTGGCAAATTATTCAACTACCAATTGGCCTATCTATTTTTCTATCTCTTGGAGTATATCCCGATACGAATATGTAAAAAAAAAAAAAAAAAATCGGGTAATTTGTAAAAAATTGTTGATTCTTAAGGAACCGAACACATCCTGACCTAGAGACCCCGAGTTCCATTGTCTCGCTAAGTGTCGGGTTAGTTGGAATTTGAATTAACTCTTCGTAATTTGTCGTACTAATTCGACAAATTGTGAATTTTAATCTACTTTCACGTGATTTTTCAACGTTTAATACTAAAAAATTTTTCTTGCTGGATTTATAGTCGAGATAAAGGAGGTATAGTATGTCATTATTCACAATTCAACTGCGATATCATTTGATTACAGGAAGAAGCCAGAAGGTGGATGAGTCTGGAAAATATAGCTGTGGGATTAATTCGTTCGTGAACTAAAAGACAGACAAGCATGCATGCATGCATGCATTTTGCCATTTAGTGGTGGTGGCGCTGCTGCTGCTGCTGCCGCTGCCGCCACTGGTTTGTGACTTTTTCAAGTGGGCGGCGACTGAGACAGCAGGCCGCTACAGCTAAGATCATTAATCCTTTTGAAATTTAACGATTTGGATCCGTCGAAACTCTGCAGCTAACAATTCCAATGATATCTGGCGAGGGCCTCCCCTGTGGCTTCTTGCCTGGCATTTTTCATATGTTAGTCCAAAATTATGAGGTCACTGGCCAGCAAGTTACAAAACCGGGGCTGGCCATGGCAACATGTTGATGAGCTTCAGAGCTCAAAGTCCGAGAGGGGCAGGGGTCGATGCAGTCATCCGCCGGGGGCAGGAGTTGTGTCGGAAATATTGAAGTTCAAGACGTGGAAATACGGTTAAATTTTATTTTTGTACCATTTAGCTGTATTCCGGTTATTTTTTTGATCCCTAAACCATATATTGGAACACTTAATTTGGTCCCTTAAACTTTAAAGGCTGTTCCACTCAAGTACGATTATTAATAGGATGTTCAAAATTAATAGAATACTAGTCAAGTGAGAAGCAGCTGTAATCCAAAAAAGAATCCTAACACTAGATAGAAGAAAAGAATTTGGGGACCAAAATGAGAATCGAGACATAGTTTAAGGACTACAGTGTCCTCATATAGAGTTTAAGCACCAAAAAGAGATTTGACCTATAATTTAGGAAGTAAGGGGGGCACTTGGTCCTTGCTTTGGAATTGGAAAGGGAAATGGAATAATTTCTAGAGGGCCCACTAACGAGGGTTTTGATCAATTCCTTTCAATTTGATCGGGAATCATGATGAATGGCTAAATTTTAAGGCATGATTCCAATATTTCAATTCCTATTACACCGGACCAAGCGCGCGGTATCGGAATTATTGTAATTCTAAGTATCAAAACCCCTAAACTAAGCGGGCCCTAAATTGTACCAATTTAGAGTTTAGGCATTAAAGTGCAAACTGAAAGTATAATTGAAGGGTGCAAAGTATAACCCTCGCTCCGTTGAGTTTCGATCCTTAATTACTATTACAATTCAATCAAATGAGCGTTTCCCTATGTATTAGTATCCTTGAATTGCCATTAAAAGTTGAGAGCACCGGATTATGTTTTGACATTTATAACGTACCATCGAGTATATTTGCTGGTCCAAGTTCAAGTGAATGTCTTTGTTTCTCGGCTTAAAATTTGCAAAGAGGACAAGACATCTAATCCCATTTTTCTTTCTTTTTGGACGACAAGATTTATATATAGATGCTCACGTCTTTGTAAGGATCAAGATTTATGGTAATTTAGGAAGGTTAGTGGGAGGATCTCCAAGCTTTGAATATATGGCTTGGCAACTTAACGTGCGGTGGCCACTGGGCACAGGGTAAAGTTGAATTGAACGAGTGGTGACAAAATCAGGGAACAATAATAATATCTCCCCATTTCGTCTTCTACTTTGCCGACTACCTTTCAACTTGACATCCTCACCCCAGTTGCAGATATTGCCAGGCAGGGAAAAGAACGGGATTAGAGTAAGTTTTGACTTAAACAACCATGCATTTTGTCCCAAATAGTAATACTCAGCCGAAGGTGGGGTAGAATTGTCCATCAAGTCAAAATTTGCTACTTTTTTGCTCTCCTTTCGCCCTCCAAAAGAAAAGAAAAGAAAAGAAAAGAAAACAGAAAGTGGACATATTTTTTTTTCTATTTCATTTATCTTAATTGCATTTTAATTAGAATCCTGTTTATGACTAGCATGATTCTGGCCGAGTATTCAGAGATCATCAAAAGCCGAGGAAGATATATGAGGACTCTTGGAAAAAGAATTGCAATTATGTGCCCTTCCCAATTTTAAATTTTCAGAACGTGGATGGCTATTCCGTTTCTCCAATTCTTTTGACAGGAGAAGGTAAATCCGTAAAAGTAGTGCTCAAAACTGAAGAATCTAATTGATTATTCCAAGAAGATGCAGAGCCTCTTTGTGTGTGTGTGTGTGTGTGTGTGTGTGGATGAAATCTAGTTTAACAATACCGGTTATAAGGGCGTCGACTTCATCAGCTAGCATTCGGACACACAAAGCCCGCATAAATCTATGTAATGAATATTTGCTCAGTATTTTGTACCCAAAAAAAATTTGATGGAAAAATAGGCAATCCTTTTACATTAATAGGAAAGCATTAAATCTTACAATTAATTCATCAACTTGATGATAAATTCACGGCCATATCAAAATCTGGCCAAGAAAACAATATAGTGGTCAGCTTTTTAATTTATACCCAATTACAACTTATTCATATTCATTTTCTTATTAATTGCATGCAGTAATTAACTTTAAATATTCATTCATGAAAGTGTCTAAAAATCTTGAGTGGCAATAACTAAAATAAAAAAAAAAAAAAAGATAATGATAGACTACTAATTATTTGAAAAAAAATCAGAGTGTGACATATCTATTGCCCCATTTGGATAAATAGATGCAACAAATTCCCCACCCTCTTGCTGCTTCACCACCTTGTGGTTGCAGAGGAGACGGGTGGGTCACTCACTCCTCAACCTTTAGCCAAAAAAAATAGATGCACAGATCGGCTCCTCCTTCACTGCCATGCCATGCATCTCTTATAGCTCCTCCCTCGCGGCTATAAATAGAGAGGATCGCTCCCATCGAAAATCCCAAGTTCATCTATTTCTCATTCCCCGCCTTCTTGATCATAGTACAAGATAAACACGATACAAATCACGTAAGTAATAGTGCCATGGCTTCAAGCTCGCTAAGTTCACGCAGGACAGGATCATCATCATCATCATCATCAGCCGCAGCATGGACTCCGCAGCAAAACAAACTGTTTGAGAAGGCTCTTGCCCAATACGATAAGGAGACGCCGGACCGGTGGCAGAACGTGGCCAGGGTTGTGGGCGGAGGGAAATCCGCAGATGAAGTCAAGAGACACTATGAAATCCTTGTTGAGGATGTCAGGCGCATCGAAACAGGTCGCGTTCCGTACCCAAACTACACCACCACAAGGGGAACCACTGCTATTCCTAACTAAACAAAAGGTACCGAAACCTCACTAGCTGCTAGCTGCTAGCTGCTAGCTACTAGGACTGGATGTGTGTCTGCTCTTGACGGGTTTAAACAGTAGCTTCTTGTCCATTTTACCTTTGCCTGATTAAAGTAACAGGACCATTGAACGTAAAATAAAAATTACTGTTTGCCTAGATTTCTATGTACGTGAGCCCACGAAAAGCATTGAACCTCTTACATCTGTTTGCTTCCCAATTAAGCAATTAACCCCAAAAGCATCACATCTGACTCGTAAAAATATACGATAAAGTAAGTAGTCTTGTTTCAAGATTTCCACCACCTGTCTACATTCAACACAGGACCTTCAACAGAGAACGTACAACGCGAGAAAAAGATGAAATTTAACGGAGATGCGATGTCATAAGTCGGTCTCCCATGCTAACATTCACTGAAAAGCCGCCTTGCTTGTGTTTTGCAGGCCTCTCAAGCGCTGCAAAAATGCCCAAACCGTAATAATTCGGAGTATTATGTCTACGATCGATCCCGCAGTCCCGTGTATCAACTTAATTATAAACTCAACTCACAATATTATATTATATTTTTAGTGAGGTATTTTGAAGGTGCATACTATTTTCCTTTTCCAGTGCAATAATTAATTCCTCCCGTGAATGGATAAATTAAATGTTGTGTTGTCTAACTTTTATATTTTGCGGCAGTTATTTATCATATGAAAGTGAAGAAGCACGATTTTAATTTTATTTTCATTCTCAACCTTATTCAGTCAGATTGCGGGCCTCCTGGCTTCGTTTTCCAAGTCAAATAAATGCACTCCGTAATTTGGACCACTTTTTATTTTTATGGACTGATATTCGACAAACAAAGACCGGCCACCTAAAATGAACAACTCATAATAGTCGAGGAAAATGATTAATTGGCCTCTAAACATACCTCGACCGGAAACTCAATAAATAAGCTATATATGTTCATAATATATATCACATCGGCCTCTTGGGCCACCAATGTGACAGGAAGTAGAGAGAAACTTGTAACTAAACTTCCAACTTCCTCCCCACAGTGGACCTCACAATTTTTCGGACCTCAACGTTAAGCTCTTTTAGAAAACTATATATATGTTCAGAGTTTTAAACAATTTTAGAACTAAATTCGCTTTGACATGCATATGTTTAATTTCTTCAATCTACTTTTCGTGCTCTTAGTTGCATGTAATCAGACGGCATTTGATCGTATTAGTTAATTGAGCTGCGGAGGAATAAAGGATAAATGACGAACATAAGCTGTATATTTAGCCTGAATAGGCTTATTTCACTTGGAAAACCTTAGGCATTTCCCCTGTCTCTGGAAAGTTAACATAACATGTGCCCAACCAAAGTATACATTAGTATCTTGTGCTGCAAACATTGGAGTTATACATCAAACAACATTTTCTTATTACAAACCGCGCGTACTACAAAAGAAAGAACGAATTTACTGGAACTTCGTATGTGCAGTGTTCAAAGGAAATTGTAGTATAGTTATATGCAATCCCCAATTCTCAATTCTCATGCGTAATAAAGTTCTGAGGAATCTATCTTTATGGCAATGTCATGCGTTTGCTCTAATTTTTTTTTTAATTATTTAATGGTACCGCTTTAAAAAGCAATCATACGCAACCTTATCTCTTCGTTGACTCCTCTAAAATGCGTTGAGGATTTCTTGTTGTGGGTTAGAATCATCCCCATTGGATTTCTTTTCATTGGTCTCTTCATTTATCCATATCTAAATTTATACAATGTTGTAAAATTATGCAATTATGTTATTCTTTTTCCTTTTAATCTCTAGACCAACATGAGAAAAAATGATACTTTTTTTAGAATATTTTGGCACTCAATTTATTCTAAAACATTTGAACAGTGAAAAATGAGTCAAAAGTATGATAAAATTTGCAATGAAAAATCAAAAGGCAAAACTTGGTCAATTTGACATAAAATTTCATATTTAACTAACTAACACTAGCACTTCAATATATGGGATAATTTCAGAAACCTCCCTTGAGGTTTTTAGTCATTTAAGACAGCTCCCCTCACGTTTTGAAAATTACACATACCTCTCCTAGAACATAGGTTTGGGTTTCACCTTGATGATGTAAGACCAGAAAAATATATGAATGCCCAAAATTGCCCTCATCTAAATTTCCTTAATAACGGTGGATTTTGACATCTCTATAGGTTTCGTCCATATGTTGCACACCAAATCGTTAGTTATAAAACACACAATCCTTACATTTTTCCCACTCAAATGGCCAATCCCTCAGTTACCAAAATTTTTATAATCTCTGCTCTCAATATTTGGGTTGGTCATCCTAAATCAAGCCTATATATTTTTCTCTGAATTGACATAATTTTATTGAGAACAAGTTTGATTTTTATCAAGAGGAAACAGGCAAAACATCAACAAAAGTGTAAGTTTGGGGTAGTAGTTTTAGTACAATCTATCAAACTAATATTTTTCAGTAATCTAGTAATTTTTTTTATACCCAATGATATGAACAATTGGATTGTTGGCCGTGATGATTGCTTGCTAATCAACAACAGTAGCATATTTGAGTGATAAAAGGAAGCAGACATCTACCTTAATTAGTATATTTGGGTAATAGAAGACTACAATTTTATTGGTCATAATTGAACTAGTTTGGCCACAATACATTGCCTGATCAAGAAGAATTATTTTCCTTTTTTCTGTTGTCTTTCTCTTTTTTTTTTTTTTTTATCAATGACTTGTCATTTGAAAAATTATGAAGATTATTATAGTCATTGTCTATCATCAAGAAAGGTAAGCGTAATATTAAAAATCTCAAGGGAATACAGTGAAATTGTTAGAAATCTCAGGGGAAATTTCTGAAATTATCCCTAAATATATTATGAACGGAGTTGATTTTCATAAAGAAATTTTAAATTAATTTTATTTGGATGTAATGGAGAGAAGTTCCCTCCAATGCAACGGAGAAGAGTCCGGTCCACTTATTGTTAGCACTCCAACAACGTACTATATTATCACTTGGTCACGGTTACGTAGAAGTGTCACGTGATACATTAACGCTAATTATACCATATCCCGCATTAAATAAACAAGCCACTTCGACTGTGTTTGGCAGTATTAGCGGCATCCACGGCACTAGCTGCTTCATTTTTAGAACGCAGATGGACCGTTTCCTTATGGCTAATAAAAAAAATTAATCCAGAAAGTGACATTGAACGTATAACACATGGCAAAAGAGTCTAGAATGGAGCGCTTTAGTTTAAGAACCCAAAGATAGGTGATTAGCAACTAGCCGACATGGTTGAAACCTTAAACTGAATATCCATGTAAATCCAGCTTCAACTGAAAACCAAAAATAAAAAAAGGGACGAAGGGTTTTTGGTTTTTTTTTTTTTTTTTTTTTAAAAAAAATATGACATCCATAAGAAAGCTAGAAAAGGATGAGCTTAATGAGTGAAGTCCATTTTTTACCCACCATATAGCTTATGATAAACTATACACCGATGCAAGAATTTTCTTGAGGCAGCGGTTGTAAAGGTAGGGTCGGTCCATCTGAACTAAATGCCCTGCACCCTCTATCCATACCAATCTTGCTTTATCTCCT
This sequence comes from Coffea arabica, assembly GCF_036785885.1. NCBI lineage: Eukaryota > Viridiplantae > Streptophyta > Magnoliopsida > Gentianales > Rubiaceae > Coffea > Coffea arabica. The sequence goes on from NC_092312.1 coordinate 16,353,479, forward strand.
AATTTCCTATAAAATCATGAAAGGCCAGATTTGAAAAATGATAATAAATACTGCAGGAGATTATTCTTACGCAAACAATAAATAAATAAATGAAGAAAACACCATAACTCTGCTTATCACCACTTAATTAAAACATCTTATTAACATTTTAATATGGCTGAAAATGGGCTTACTTTTTTAGCATCCAAGCAAACTCCAGGCTCAAAATCCTGTCATTGGCGCCCCAAAGTAGATGGATCCTCTGCGTCAGATTTTCCAAATTGGAAGAGCCAAGAAAGAAAAAATCACTTCTTCTATACTATATATATATATATATGATGCGTAGTAAATCTCAAAGATGGTTACTTTTTCTGCTTGATATCCTAAATGAATAATCACAAACATTTTTGAAATTTGTATTAGGGATAGACTTCACACCCACAAACCTGAGAGTAGTTAGCTGGAGCCAAGTCATCATCACCGAAGTTTAAAGCGTCAAGCAGTTGAGCCTTCTCCTTTCTATTGTTGTACATTACCTGCCAATTAAACCATAACTTTTGTTTTTGACCCATCAAGTTTTGATCTCACTACATATTTACCCCTCTTGGGTATTGAATCTGTCTGAATGCGAAAGTGTTACGCCATAACTTTGCTATATGACATTTTCAGTCTCTTATAGTAGTAGTATTATAGTAGTATAAGATTTGAGAGCAACACATCATCACCCAATCACCCACCCACCCACCCACTAATATGTATAACTCTAGTTAGGGCAATAAATACGTTAAAGCAAAAATTAGGGACTAAAGTGAGATATCCTCAACATATAGAGATAAATTTTGCTAAAATAAAATGCTTGGGACAAATTGGACTGAGTGAAGTCATGTCCTTCCAAATACGACAAGCTAATCATCCCCGAAACTACTTTTAGAAACAAAAAAAAAAAAAAAAAAAGAGACTAGTACATAGGGGAAAATAAAAAAGAAAAGGGACCCGATATCTGAAAGTGAGGCATAATTGCAAAAGTTAGGTCTCCTTTAAATTGCAATTTTCTAAATTTTTAATTAAAAAAATATACTGTAATAATTTGATATATGCAAATTTTAATCACAAAAAATACATCATAGATTTGATACATGTAAAATATAAATATAAATAAGAAATGTGATCACAAAAAAATGTAAAACTTTTAATTTGAAAAATTGCAAACCAAATAATTTATGGACAACAAGGAAATCAACACAACTTGACGCACCTCCAGAAAATCAGAAACAACGAAGTCAGGAAACCATTGGAATCTGTGACTGCCAAAGGACAGCAGCATTCTACCAGCACTGATCGTTTCCGGCAACAAAAAATGTGACCACCGTGAAAATCTCTTCTTCTTCCACGATTCTGGGGCCTCATCACTGGTCTCGTCATCTGACTCCATAACTGTCCCGGTAACAACCACGGACTCGACCATGTTAGGATGCAGCTTAGCCAGCTTGAACGCTACCATCCCTCCATAACTGAACCCCACGACGCTGCACTTTTCCACTCCCAACATCCGCAACCCCTTAGCCAGGGACTCCGCCTGAAAGTTGGTGGACCGATCAGGACGGTCCGTGATCGAGGCACCAAAGAATAGAAGGTCAGGCACTACAACCGCATACTTCCTACTCAATGCTCGGACTTGGAAGATCCAAGTCAGCAAGCCATCTGCACAAAATCCGTGTAGCAATACCACAACTGGTTTGTTAGCCATTTCATTAGGGACCCAAAAGTTCATGATGGTCCCTGCTTCGATTTCGATTTTCTGTTGTGTGATCCCAACCAGCTTCATCAACAAAGCTCCAAAGGGCTTCGCGGCAGTGAACAGGTTCACCATTGTTCCAGTCTCTGTGTAGTGCAGATGGATTAGAGGGCTTTAAAATGCTAAGCTTTTGCTGATATATATTTCTCGAGTTGTGTGCCCATGTATATATATACTCCCTCTATCTCGTTTTGATAGTCTAATCTTTTCTGCACCGTTTAAGTAAAAGTAATTAAATTGATTACAAAATAAATTTAAATTATTATTTTTTTAAAATATTCATGCATTAAATAAAATTAACTTTTTATATATCAATATATTTTAAAAAATTTAATTGTATTAAATGGGGTAGGTTATATTTAATACTAATAATTTATATTAAATAAAATAATTTATAGTAATAATAATTTATATTAAATAAAAATATTTTTAAAAAATTAAAAAAATAATTATATTTTTTAATTAAAAAGTAAATTATAATTTGAGACAGATAAAAAAAAATTAGGACTGTCAAAATTAACTGAGTAAGTATATAAAATCTAGAATTTGATGTGCTTGCCAAGACAACGACTACTGCATCAGCATGTCATAAAGACTGCGAGAAGCTGTGCTGTGCAGGCTAAGGAGAGTTATGATGGCGCAGAATGCCCATGGCGTCAGCATTTATCGGGGCGGATTTCATTTAGTACGCGTCCTTGCACACCGGTGGAAGATCCTTAGGTCGCATTCATGGTAATTACTGCTGTTCGTCTACCAGTACTTTTCAGACAAAGAAAGTTAATACTACGTAGTACAAAATGTTTTTTTCCTTTTTTTTTTTTTTTTTCCAATGCCAACTTCATGGACATGAGACGTCTCGTGGAGTGAGCAAATGAGATAATGGGGGCTATAAGAATGAAGTTGATCAATGGTCAGTAATTGAGTTGAGAGTGCTGATCATACGTTTCAATTCACCGATACTTAAGCTTGTCATGTGCTCCTAATAATTTGGTTTCCTGAGTAATTATTGACTCTTAATCGACGTCCACTTCTCCGGCTGCGCATGATTCCTTTTCCAATGTTACATCCACAACTCTCTGCCTTCTTAATTTGTCCGCAAAACAAAGAAAAACACACGAGCAATTTAGTTCACAAACATGAATCTGCTACTGCAGCTGGGTTCGGACTTCACTACTCTTCTAATAATAACTGTTCTCCATTCTACTTGCTCGTTAATTCTATATCTGGTTTTAGGATTACCATAAACTAAACACTGAGTATTAAAGTTTGTCCTGTCTCAAGAAAGAGAAATCTTATTAAGCAACACAGAACAAAGAAGACTTTGTCACATCATAAGATTCATAACCAGAAAACTATGCCCTCCTTCGGAACCAATTGGCTAATTGGACTGGATGTTGATATCCAGCTTTCTTGGTGAAAAGCGGTAAAAGGCACGACCAGTAAAGGGAAAGAAGCAGCTGGAAAGCATGCTGGAAATAAATGGAGCCTGACTGTTGATCACCAACCCTAGGAGGAAAGTGGTAACACTAATGGTCCACTGTAGGAACTCAACTGCTCCCGGATGATAATTTTCATGTTTACGGGGCTCATCATTAAGGATGATAGGATATAAATGCGATCCCGGCCACCGATTTCGTACAAAAATCGATAATTTTACTGGGACAGTAGCTCCAACTCACATTGACTACGATGTCCTTGACGAGTCCATACCAAGTGTTGACGTTCGATGAGAGATTTACTGCCGTGGCATTAAAAACACTACAACGGCAATAACATTGGGGAATAGTAGTATAAGTCAGGATTGGAGTAAATTAGGATTTAAGTCTTTAAATGCAAAGGGCAAGACTAGGTGGTTTGGCGTTGTGACTTGTGAATTAAAACATCCACACCACCCCCCGCCCGCCCCCGGAAAAAAAATTGTTGACTGACCGATAAAACTAAGCACCGTTTGGATTTTTTTTCTTTTCCTTTTTTCAGAAAAATTGTTAACATGTTACCATTTTTTTTTTTTGGATTAAATGCAGAAACCCCCCCCCCCAATTTGTCATTCATTAAAACCTTTACAACCTTGGTCAACTAAAAAATAAAATGAAAAAAAAAAGAGAAAAACACCTTTTTTGTGTTTTTGTTTTCTGGGAAAAACGAGTCTTGTGCATGCCAAGAACATTGAAGTAGTGCCATCAATAACATGCAATAACGAAGATTTATGGTTTCAACAAGGTCAAGTACAAAATGTGAATTCAGTTCTTACATTGGTATCGCAGGCGATGGAATGGCCTAAAGAAAATGAGGTCTAGTACAATAATAGCGGACGCAAACGGCATAATCTAATCCCTTGTCAAGGCTATGATCGACTTGAAAGAGCTACATCTCACGACTCAGTGGCGGAGCCACATTCAGCCCAGGGTTGCAATTGGTTGTCTCTTTTTTCTGGTTCGATCGGTTCAAGAAAAAGGTTAATCATAATAGCATGTGTTCTTCCAGCTCCAGAAACACGACGCTTGAGGAATGTGCATTGTTAATTACAACCAAGGCTAATTAGTTAACTAGAGGATGTAAATGAATTTAGTGTGTGAAAACATTTCTTTCTTGCTTTCTTTCCCTTTTCAAAAATAAATAAAAAAGTGACCCAACAATTAATACAATACAGCCACAAATGAAGGTTCATTGCTTCGACGTTTTTTTTTTTTTTTTTTTTTTTTGGGGGTTAAATTTTCACAGGCGGAGTGACTGAAGAATTTTCTTGAGGTGGTTGTTGTAAATGCAGGGTCGCTCTAGATGAGAAATGTGTCCGGCGTTCTCCATGCAGTACAAGCTGGCCTTGTTTTTCAATTCCCTACAACAAAAGCCAGTGACTCTTTCAGTACATTAATGGAAGCTAAAAAGTTGCCTTACAACTTGAGTATATTATAGATAAAAGTTGAGTTTGGACTTTGGGGGGAGGAGACACACAAGTTTATGTTATGGGGCAACATCCAAGTCGAGAATGTTGTCTTCATTCGCCCACAGTAGATAAATTCTCTGCAGTAATTAAGGAGGCATTTTCGAGTTAGCGCCACTAGATCATACAATATGGAGTAGTATTTTTTACAATATATATATATATATATATATATAGCATGGGCAACCTGGGAATACGCTGTGGGTGTAAACTCCTGGTCGGGGACAACCATTGCCTCTAGAAGCTCCGTTCTCTCTTTCCTGCTATGGAACATAGCCTGCAATGAGGAAAAGAAATATGTGAGTATCTTTTCCCTCTATATTTGCGGCTACAGGATTGGATGCTACCCTTTTTAGCTTGGAAAATTAGATTTAGACAGAAAACAAGGGAAAAGGAAAGAAAACTTTTTTTTTATTTAAATTCATTTTTGAAGGAAGACAAGGGTAAAGTTGCTCCTTGTTACTTGTTAGGGACGTTCAAATGGAAAGAAAATTAACCAGAGAGAGAGAGAGAGAGAAACGAAATGGAATGATGGAGATAGATGAAGGGAAACTTCAACTCATTTCTTGTTTTTTTTATATATATATATATATGTGCCAAATTAACCCACAAGTGTCAAATATTAATAACACCAAATGAGTTCAAAATCAATTATTTTCTCTTTTTGCCCTTGTCTCTCAATCCTATTTTCTTTTCTCACAGAACTGTACCTTTCTCCTTTTCTTTTCTTTTATTTTTTTTCCCTTCCTGAATTCCCAAACTCGGCCTTACATCTGACACTGACCTTAGATGGCTGACTGGAGGAAAGTTGGTAAGCATCTACCACCTTCTGCCTGCCCCCACAAAATTATGAAAGAACTTATCCTCAAAAGATTGAGAGACCAAGTTCCAAGTTCAAAATTGATAAGGAGTGGACACCAAAACTGTAGGTCTACAAGATCGTCTAGGAAGTCGGAACCAATATTCAATTGCTAAGTCAGACATTGATCGTGCCACTTCCTGAGGTTAGGATGATACGAATTGATATTACTACATAATAAATTCAGTAAGTTTTGACATAGATGTTATATACATAATTGACGCTGAATAAAAAGAGGCATATCGTCGTACCCGAAACCCAAAAAAAGGGAAGGAATTATTGTAGGATGATATAAGTCTTTCTATTTTATAAAAAAAGTGCTGCATTAATTATTCTAAATGATACGTAAAATAATCACCTATTCGAACACCTCCAATGCAATCTATCCTGTGTTTCCAGTTGGGATAATCGAAGAGAAATTGGAGAGAAGGCAACTCCTCCAACAAGCATGCATAGAATACAGGCAACTGAGATTGAACTGAAATACCATTAACCATTGAAACGCTTGCTAGGGGGGCAATTATCTACTACCCTCTGCCTGAAAAACCGTCATCTGCATCTGCTTTTGCCACTTTTTCTTTGGCCCAATCTTTAAGATTTTATTCTATTCCTAACATGAATATTACTAGTACTTCATCATATACCGGGGATGTTGTGGATATAATACATCGATAAATTTGTTTAGAAAGTAGATCTGGTCTAAACATCATCCACCTATGATTAGGTATATTCAAGCTTTACGTCGTACTTGTATTCTTGCCATCACTATCACCCAAAAACACATCGATTATGATATTTGCATAGTGGTAGCTGTTTAAGTTGGGAATAGACGTGTTTTAGAGGAAGAAGATATCAGCTCTGCATTTTACCACATTTTCAAATATTGGGTTGATGAGATGGTGTAATAAATTTGGGGTTAAAAGACCATATCTATCCAAGTTTTTGTCAATTTGTTAAAGCAAAATTCTCCCGCCCGCTACCAGTTTCTCTATAGGGAAGGGATTTGGGTGAACATTCGAATAAGTAGCAAGAGAGAAAAGAATATAGCAAAGTACCTGGAGAAAATCCTTAAAGATGAAATTAGGAAACCTGGTGAATAAGCTTGAGTAGCTCCCGATTGAAAGAAGCCGTCTGAGTCCCTGCACTGTTTCCGGGAACAAAATGTCCGACCAGTTCGAGAACCCAAGCTTCTCCAATGTCGCCATGCTGTTTGATTCCGTCGAATCCGGAACTGATCCGAACACAATCATGGATTCCACCAAGTCAGGATACAGTCTCGCCAGTTTGAATGCAATCATCCCTCCATAGCTAAACCCCACCACGCTGCACCTCTCCACTCCCAGCTTCATCAAGCCTTTGGCCAAGCACTCGGCCTGAAAATCTGCCGTCCGTTCAGGTCTCCCGGTGATGGAGTCCCCGAAGAAAAGGAGGTCAGGGACGTAAACGGCGTAGTTTCTTGTCAAGCCCAGAACTTGGAAAAGCCACGTAAGAATGCCGTCGGCGAAGAATCCATGAATAAGTACCATCGGCGACTTATTTGTTGATGGTCTTTGGTTTTGGTGGCTGACGACTTGGGTTGGGACCCAAAAATTCATGATTGTCCCCCCGGTTCGATAATACCAGCCAGCTTCATCACTCCATGCCAATGTTTTTAAATCCGGACCGTCAATCGAATCGGTGAGGTAAAAGGATCAAAATTTAATCGATCAATCGGTTCAATCGAAATTTAATAAATAAATAAATAAATAATATATATATATATATATATATACACACACCTATGCACAGAATAAGATATAAATGTCGAACCACAATAAATATAAGAGCAATATCCAATAATTAACACACACACAATTAACATAGTTATCAAACTTACATGTCCAATTGTCTAAATATTAAAATTAACAAAAAACAATACATGTCTAGAAAACAATCAAAAGGTTCAAACGAGTCCAATTTCTGAGGCTTCGATAATCTTCTTCATAATTCTGGGACAACAAAACTTCAAAAAAAGCCATCTTGACAAGTCATCATCATTATCCAAGACCATTATATGAATCACTGACAAGTGATAAAAGTATAAAATCATGTTAGTTTCATCACACCAACTGATACAAATCTTAAAAATAAAAATAAAAGAGTACAAATAATTCTATACCAATTACCATTTGAATATTTAATGTCAATCATCATCTTCATCATTAAAAAAGTTTCGACGCTGAAATATTTCTAAATCAACATCTTCTACTTCATCTCCATCGTCTAAAAAATTAGCATATTTAATTATATACATATTCAACGATTGAATATTATATCATACTAGCTTTATTTTTTGCATCAAACTAATGATTTATGTCAAACTAACCTTCAAGTTGTTCAGAATTTGACCATTGACCATGAATTGGAGGTTCTTCAAGTTCTTCCTCTAACTCCTCATAATCAAGCTCCTCTTCTTATTCTTCTTCAACCACCCAAAATTCTGTTTTATTAATTGACTCATAATCAACGAGATCATACGATATCTTTTGCTCATTATGCCTATAACATATATATATATATATATGTATATATACAACATATACACTTAGTTAGTACTAAAATATTTTCTTAAAAAGAATGAAATGTCATTTATAAAAATAAACCATTTACATGTACCAATACTGCAAACGTAAATTGTAATGCACATATACAAGATCATTGAGCCTTTGATGCTCCAACCTATTTGTAAGTGCCCGGTGCAACCCAATGAGTACAAACAATTTCACAATGATGCACAAAGATATATCAAATTTAAGCACAATAAAGAAAACTTAATTAAAGAGAAAAGATAAGAAATGCAAACCAAATATCAATCCAATAGCCTCTTCAATTGATGGCGATGCTAATCAAGATGTACAAGTGAAGGTTCACTCCTTCCTCACCCCAAATACTCTTTGGTTGAGCCAAGGAGTTTTACAACAATTCTAGTTAACCCTCAACAACCTACACTTGAAAGATCACTCACCCAATTAAGAACTATTTTATACAAATGAGGCAACCTTCACCAAGGTTTTACCACTCCAAGTGATAGGTTCACCTTCACCAAGGTTTTCACTTGAGCAACCTCACAACCCAACTTTCCCAACCCCTTATACAACCAACAAAGAATCTTTCTACTCAAAAATCTCACTTGTAAGCTTGTATTTTGTGTTGGCAAAAGTATCTTGTCTTCTTGTACTTTGGGGTGTTTATAGAAGGTGAGAAATGGCTTCAAAAGACTCTCCAACGGTCAAATATTAAATGCTGTCAAAACTAGCCGTTGGCCTGTCGGACGTCCGAGACCTCCTGTCGGACGTCCGAACCCTGCGTCCAAACCACCTGTCGGACGTCCGAACCCTGCGTCCGAACGTAGGCAGAGAGTCATCAAATCTTTGCGAAATTTCTCGGACGTCCGATGCGATCGATGTGCGTCCGAGGCGTGCGTCCGATCCTTCCGGACGTCCGATGCTTCTTCACGAGCGTCCGACAGAGTTTCCTTCTTGATGTTCTTCATTCTTTCGGACGTCCGATAGCGTCCGACATGAGTGCCCTATTTTTGCTTCTTCTTTTATGCCACAAGAATCTGTTCTAACAAATTACTCACATAAAAACATTAGCCCAAATCTACATTTTGGTTTGTTAATCATCAAAATCAAGGATTGATCGACCAAGGTCAACAATCTCCCCCTTTTTGATGATGACAAACAAAATGAAGATTTCTTTTATCAAATAAGTTCAAATAAAGCTCCCCCTTAGAAAGTGCCAACATACAAAGAAATTTCAATAAATCCTACTCCCCCTTTTGGCATCAATCAAAAACAAACTCCCCCTTTATTTTTCAAATCAAGACCATATTGAATATCAAAATTTTCAATTGTACTTACAACCATATAGCACTTCTTGGATCAAATCATCATGATGTGTCTAAATATGAGAAATTTCATTTGGTACCCTTTCTTTATAGGGTCCTTGGGAGTTAATACGACATGATCTAGCAATCCACATGAATTTCATGCCTTTTCTCATATTTTTCTTTACATAGCAATCATTTTCCATATGTCCAAATTTGCAATAAAAGTTACACATGATAGAAGTATTTTGCACATAGGTAGATTTAATGCAACTAATTTTCTTATTTCTTATCATAGCAAACTTATTTGTGCCTTGAAAAGATTTGCTTTCTTTTGTTTGAGAAAACTTTTATTTTTCATTTTGGAGAAACTCGTTCAAGTCATTAATTCTTTTCTTTAACACATTTTGTTCCTCCAACATTTTTTCATAAAACTTTGTTTTTTGTTCTAACTTCCTTTTCAAATTATTTTTGCAATCAAAAACACTTTTTTGATTTTTTAAATCATCATTTTCCATTCTCAAACATTTGTTTTTTTGAAACAGTTTGGAGTTTTCTTCCAACAAATTATTTATTTTTGTTTTCAAATCTTTATTTTTAGCATAAGATTTTCTCAAACTTTTATGCATTTTAATCATAAGAATTTTCACATCATCATCTTCATTATCTTCATCACAAGAAGAGTGATAAGAACTTACCTCATCTTCTCCAACGGCCATTAGTGCCATTTGGGCCAACTCTTCTTTTTCTCTTTTTGAATTGCATTCATCCCATGTAATTTTGCAATCTCCTCTTGAGCATCTCTTGTTGAAGGTCTTCTTGAAACTTTTGATGTGAGGAGTTGTATCATTGTCCACTTCCATGAATTCATTACCCATGAAGGATGGGTTATCCCCCACTTGAGATGCTTTAAAAGCTATGCCTCTCTTATACATTCTTGCATTTTCTTCCTCTTGCACTTTGAATTTCAGCTTTAATTCATAAGAGGTTAGGGTATCCACAAGAGATTCAATGGACATAAAATTTAAATCCTTTGCCTCTTCTATAGCATTTATTTTGTTTTCCCATTCTTTTGGCAAGGCATTCAAAATCTTTCTATTTTTCTCACCCAAAGAATATTCTTTTCCAAGCAATTTAAGATCTTCAATAATGTCACAAAATCTACTACACATCTTATCAACATTTTGAAGAGGATGCATTTTGAAAAATTCATATTGAGAAACAAGCAAAGATTTCTTTTGTTCTTTAATATCTTGGTTACCTTCATGAAATACACACAATTTATCCCAAATATCTTTAGCTGATTTACAACCTTTAATCCTGCTAGATTCATTTACATCTAATGCATTGTACAATATACAAATGGCCTTGGCATTTAAAGAAAGGTATCTCTTGTCTTTTTCATTCAATTCTTGTCTAGTCTTTAATCTACTCAAATTGGTGGTGGAGTCAACTATTCTAGTTTCATAAGGACCATCTTCTACCACATACCATAATTCAATATAAACGGATTGTAAGAAAATCATCATTCTTTGTTTCCACATGCTAAAATGAGAACCATTAAACATAGGTGGTCTATCAATAGATTGCCCTTCTAAAAAAGAAACTTTTATGGTTGCCATGATTTTTACTCTAAGCGGTTAAGCTTGATCAAAAGAGACCAAACTCTGATACCAACTGTAAGTGCCCGGTGCAACCCAATGAGTACAAACAATTTCACAATGATGCACAAAGATATATCAAATTTAAGCACAATAAAGAAAACTTAATTAAAGAGAAAAGATAAGAAATGCAAACCAAATATCAATCCAATAGTCTCTTCAATTGATGGCGATGCTAATCAAGATGTACAAGTGAAGGTTCACTCCTTCCTCACCCCAAATACTCTTTGGTTGAGCCAAGGAGTTTTACAACAATTCTAGTTAACCCTCAACAACCTACACTTGAAAGATCACTCACCCAATTAAAAACTATTTTATACAAATGAGGCAACCTTCACCAAGGTTTTACCACTCCAAGTGATAGGTTCACCTTCACCAAGGTTTTCACTTGAGCAACCTCACAACCCAACTTTCCCAACCCCTTATACAACCAACAAAGAATCTTTCTACTCAAAAATCTCACTTGTAAGCTTGTATTTTGTGTTGGCAAAAGTCTCTTGTCTTCTTGTGCTTTGGGGTGTTTATAGAAGGTGAGAAATGGCTTCAAAAGACTCTCCAACGATCAAATATTAAATGCTGTCAAAACTAGCCGTTGGCCTGTCGGACGTCCGAGACCTCCTGTCGGACGTCCGAACCCTGCGTCCAAACCACCTGTCGGACGTCCGAACCCTGCGTCCGAACGTAGGCAGAGAGTCATCAAATCTTTGCGAAATTTCTCGGACGTCCGATGCGATCGATGTGCGTCCGAGGCGTGCGTCCGATCCTTCCGGACGTCCGATGCTTCCTCACGAGCGTCCGACAGAGTTTCCTTCTTGATGTTCTTCATTCTTTCGGACGTCCGATAGCGTCCGACATGAGTGCCCTGTTTTTGCTTCTTCTTTTATGCCACAAGAATCTGTTATAACAAATTACTCACATAAAAACATTAGCCCAAATCTACATTTTGATTTGTTAATCATCAAAACCAAGGATTGATCGACCAAGGTCAACACTATTCCTTGTCTTAGTATGAATACGTTCAAAAACACTCCAATTACGCGCACATCCTGAAGAAGAAGCTGTTTGACTCAAAACCCGAATTGCAAGTTTTTGTAAGTTGGGAGCATCACAACCAAAGAGTTTCCACCAATTCTCTGTCATATTCAAAAGTTAAATATAAACAAAATATTTTTAAATTAGATATATATATTAGAAAGATTTAAATGCTAGAAAAATATAAATTACCTGGTCTATCTTTCTTGCTAGTAAGAATAGCAAGTTTTCTGTCAAAACTTCCCTCCTGCTCTCGATACATTCCAATTTCTTTTGTTAAATTTTCCTCACTGCATCAATTTACATTTGATTCTATGTAATCCAACAAACCATTTGTAATTTCTGGATGTGTAGAGAATGTAGCAGTGTCATATTAAAAAGCGGGATTTAAAAAATATGCCGTAGCATGCAAATTTTTCCTCAACATCCTATCCCATCGGTCATTGATGATATCAATGTAAGGCTTATATAGCCTTTCATTATTCCTAAACAACTTCTTGATTCCAGTAATTGCTCTAAACAAACCTTCATACACATACCCCAAAGAAGGTCTTTCATCAGTGTCACAAACTCTCAACAACCGAATAATAGGACCCATTATTCTCACTGTAATCAAACAATTATTCCATGAAAAAATTGTGGAAACCTCCCCTGAGGTGTCTAGCACTGGCACTCACCTTCCTTATGGTTTAAGAAATTGCACTGATCTCCCTTGAACTTACTGATTCTTTGCATATTCAGTTCAGGCAATTAAAATATTGTTTGAGGGAGTGAAATAAAAAATTTGTACCATATTTGCCATTTGTGCAATATGCCAAGTATTATTAACAAATGAATGACAAAATACTACAAATCAATTAACAATTAATAAACTTTAAAAAGTGTAGTTTATGGGTAAATAGACATTACCTATTCAAAGTATTAGCTCTTTATGAGTATTTTATTTTCAAACATTTAATTTATGATAAATACATCAATGTTTATAAGTAAAATTCAACAAATGTTACAGTAATATTCTTACAAAAAAGAAACTAATAGATTCTATATTTAATATAAATTAAATATTAAAAAAAAAAGAAATGACCCATAAAATATAAATTCTTTATGATTTTCCTCTATTACATGAGCAGAGTATTGGATCTTTATGAGCATTTTATTCTGAATCATTCAATTTATGTTAAATATATAAATGTTTGTAACTAAATTGAAAAAGTGTTGCACTAATATTTTTGCGAAAGGAAAACTGGTAGGTTTTGTATTTAATAAAAATTAAATATGTGAAAGTAAATACAAATTTATTAATAGATAATGCCTATTTACACATAAACTACACCGTTTAAAGTTTATTAATTGTTAATTAATTTGTAATATTTTGTCATTCCTTTACTAATACTACTTGGCATGTAGCACAAAGGACAAATCTATCACAAATTTTTCATTTTATTCTCTAAAATAATATTTTAATCATCTGGACTGAATATGCAAAAAATCAGTAAGTTCAAGAGAGGTCCGTGCAATTTCTTAAACCATAGGAGGGGTGAATACAAGTGCCAGAAACCTTAGGGGAGGTTTCTGCAATTTTCCCAATATATATTGTCATGTTTCCCTCAGTGTATAACAAGGACGCGATGCTGGGGGAAATCGTGCAATTTCGGTCGCGCCAAATTCAACATTTTCGAACAACTTCCACATAAAATGATAGTACTACAACTACTACTTGACAAGCTTTGGAAAGGACACAAACCCCAAGCTCACATCGGATAACAACAATTACTACTAATGAGTAGTACGAGTATCATCTACTTACTTAAATTATTGTCCAATCTTCGTGGAAATCTATAGAAGTACCTGTCAGACACACAACTGTTGGTGATGGTAGCTTGATGAAATACTAATTATCAATTGCTAGACGGCTAATCAGTTGGCCATCTCAACAGGATACCTATCGACGCAATCTTGCCATGGACTATTTGGAGATGGCTTCACATTTCTGAGAGCCTGCCAAACTGCACTGTTGCACTTGAATCCACTCCCAAAGGCAATCTGCCAAACTCGATGCCCTTTTTTCATCCTCCCCTTAGCTTCAGTGTATGCCAATTCGTACCAAATCGAGCTAGAAGAAGTGTTCCCAAATCGATGCAGAGTCATCCTAGAGGCCTCCACGTGAATTGGTGAAAGTTGCAAATTCTTCTCGAGCTCATCAATCACGCCCCTCCCACCAGCGTGAATGCAGAAATGGTCAAAGGCAAGCTTGAAATCTGGGATATAGGGCCTGATCTTGGCGTCATTGCAGAGCTTCCGGGCCGCAAGGGTCACAAAGAAAAGCAATTGTTCGCTGATGGGCAGCACCAGAGGCCCCAGCGTCGTGATATTGGTCTTGAGGGCACCCCCCGCAATAGCCATCAAATCTTTGGATAAGGACACCCCGGTTTTCCCATGGTCATCTTGTTCCTGATAAACACACCTGAAGGCAGTGTCTTGGGCCCCTTTGTGAGTCCTCACCACATGGACAAGCTTGTACTTGGCCCTTCTCTTCTCAGATGCCTTATTTGACAATAGCGTGGCTGCACACCCCACACGGAACAAGCAATTTGGGATCAGCATTGATTTCTTGTTACCAAAATACCAGTTCTGGGTGATGTTCTCGGTGCTGACAACTACTGCGTATGTGTTCCGGTGAACCTGGAGCATGTCCTTAGCAAGATCAATTCCGATAACTCCAGCACTACAGCCCATGCCCCCCAAATTGAAGCTCTGAATATTGCCTCTTAATCCGTACCTGTTGACGATCATGGCAGAGAGGGAAGGCGTGGGATTGAACAAACTGCAATTCACGACAAGAATACCGATGTCCTTAGGCTTGACGTTGGTGGATTTGAAGAGATTTTCAAGCGCGCCGAACATGACTTGCTCAGCTTCTTCACGTGCGGTGGACATGGACGGTCGGGGTGGGACGCAGTGCATTGCCTCGGGCAAGTACGTCTCCACGCCAAGACCAGACCTTTCCAAGATCTTGCGCTGAAACTCCAAAGAAGACTCGTCGAAATCTCCAGTGAGCCTGGAGTGGTCCATGAATTTGTTGAACTTGACTTGGAGATGATGAGGAGGACGATAACAGGCATAGTCGACGAGGTAAACGGATCTAGGCCGGGTCATGATGTAAACAGTGGATCCGAAGACCATGATGGCAGTGGCGAGGAGGACGGTGATGAGATTGAGTTGGAGTTGGAGATAGAGAGTCTGGAAGTCTTGATAGTTCATCTGGGAGGCTTGGAGGAGTGTGATGGCAATGAGGGGGAGCAGGCACAGCGTCAAAAAGTGAGACATGAGATGGTGGTATCCCAGTTTAACGTACTTTAGGTTGACGCTCTGGACAAAATCTGGAAGCCCTTTTCGAGCTCTTTTAATCCTAACAACCGGATCGGCACCGGAACAGCAAAGGTTACCGTCAGCCGCCTCGTTGTGATTGCTCATACTACGGCAGGAGGACAGTAATGGCTTTTGGTTCTGGGTTTTGTGTTTTGAGTTTGGGGTTGTAATGTAACGTAACTAATGTTATGTTGCGGGATTGTTTCACTTTCAAATAATCAAATGTGTTTTGTTTTTTTTTGGGGGGGGGGGGGGGGGGGGGGAGGGGGGAGGATGGGTTGCTGTCGACCAGGTATTATATGTACCGTGCGTGTGCTATGTGATCTATGATGTAGAGGAGTGTGTGTTGCGGGTGTGCTAGCTGTGAGTAAGTAGCTGTGAGTAAGTAGGTACAGAGGGGAGGACGGATCTGGAAAGAAGGAAAGGGTAGATACAACTGCACAACGGCCAGAGTCAGTCAATAACAAGGCATTGGATGAGAACTGTACAATCTTGTGGACTGCTCTACTCTAGTTTTTTTTTTTGTTGGAATCAGCAAAATGGTGATGGTATGTAACCATATAGTAGCAGACACCGAGCGAGCATTGATGAAGAAGGTTAGAAATAGCGGAAATGGAGGGAAATTTTAAAGCGATTAATTTAATTTGTCAGGTTTATTCTTAGCTCTGCTGCTGCTGCTAGTAATTGTTTACCCTCCTCACTCTTCTCTGTTTATGGTCATCTCCCATTGATCTCTGGCTCTAAGCCGGGGAATGATTTTGTACACAAATTCAACAATACTTATTGCGTTAAGTGGTAAGACGCATTTTGGTTATCAAACATACTGAATACAAAATTCTGCATGATTTAATTTGCAGCGTTAAACAGAGACGAATTATGTAACACAACAACTTGCAATTGTAAAGTGATTTATCGCCACACATGGTAAAGTGGACTAGTCTAACCTTCGTACTTGACGTCAATTTGACCGATTGATTATTAAATTCCAATAAAACGTTTGGAACGGAAAAGAAAAATAACTTCAAACGTTTCATGTAACCAAATTACATTTACAAACGGAACTAAAATACTTGAATGAACATTGAGTACAAACTTCACTTCACGCTCCAATTGAAGGTGTGATCTTTTCTACTTACTTTTGAGGTTTGAATTTGTTTTCTCTCTTTTTTCTTTTTTTTTTTTTGCGGTCCCTGAAAAGTGAATGTGTTTGTTTGTTTGATAATAACACTCCAAAAAAGTACCTTATTTGATTACTCCTCGTTAATTTGGTTTAAAGGTAATTTTTGGTAAAGTCGAAAATTGGAGCTTTTGGTTTGGCAAGCATTTCCCGAATACAAACCTGTGTTAGGATCGAAATAGTTCTTTTTTCTTTTTTCTTTTTTTTTGTGTTGGGAATTCTGCCATGACATCAACAATCAAATTTCCAAAAATAGCTTTTAACTTTCTCACTTAGTCCGAGTGAAGGCAATGGGCTGCGGCCCAACGGGAGACCATTACCCTCCGCCAAGCCCATTACAGACAACTTGTTTTCCAAGCCGGGACACACTACTCTACGCCCGGGGCGTTAATCAATTTAAGCCGACACCCAATCAGACAAAATGTCGGCTTTTTTCTGCCCACTGAATTTTCAACACGTGGAGACTAGATCAGCCCCACCTCTATTCTCTTGTAAATAATTTTATTTATTTATTCCACAGAGCATTCTCACACGATTTTTAATATTTGCCGGCGTTTTTTTTTTTTTTTTTTCGATTTCGAAGTTAGTTAGAACTTAGAAGGCAAGCTCACCCAATTGCTTCAGTTTGATCTGAAAGGTACTCGTTTTCTATCCCTTAATGCGAATAATTTCATTTACTTTTCTTAATTTTTTGGTGCTCCTGCTTTTAGGTTCGGAAATCTTCCATGCATAATCCTTTACTATGTTTTATCGCAATCTGTCAGCGATTCCCCTAACAAACTAATTCAAGTTGAAGTGGAAGAGTAAAAGGAAAAAATTGAAGTCTCGTAAAGAAATCTGAGTCTATTGATATTGTTTGCATTCTCTGTAAGCCTCTGCGGAATTTTGTCAAATAGTTGATATGCGTGTTGTTCCTTAATACTTGCTATTGCTTTTTTGTGGCTTGTTAACTTGTAGCTGGGCTCGAAGGCACGGTTAGATGAGAAAGATTTTTTGAATTATCTTGTCTATAATTTTATCCTCTCGGGCTTCTTCTTCCCGATGTCCATCATGAGGGATTCGTTTCTTTAAGTTGCCTAGAATTTAAAAGTCCGACAAAATTTCGTTGTTCGTAATCTGCGAACAACTTTTTAGTTGGGTTGTCTGACTTGTCCGATGCTTCCCAAGATGAGGCGCATGTGGTTACTATTCTTTTTCTAGCTTCTATTGAAAAAATTACATGATGCTTTCCATTTCTTTGCATTCCCACTTCTAAAAGGTTTAGGAGCTTATGAGAGCGGGAACAGGGACAGTGTTGATTGGTCAGGGAAGCACCTTGATCGTTGTATGGCTTTACATACTTGGATTTGGTCGACTGAGAATGTTATCAGTTCACAAATTTGTGAATTTTTAGTGGCCCTGTTATAGTATGGTTTTCTCTAATTTGAATATTGACGTTCGATCCTGTGAAATATTAAATACCATGTAGCCTGTTGGTTTTGCGGTAGTGCATTATTAAATGCTCTGTAGTTTGTTGGTTTCACCTGACGATATGCTGATTCTTATTCAAATGTTTGATATTTAGTTATGTGTGGTTTGGAACTGGTACAACTAGATAAGGTTGACTAGGTAGTGGGAATTGTGTAACAATATAGTCTTGCCTAATGCATTTTAAGAGCTTATCCGATCTTAGACTTGGGCTAGGTGATTTTCTTTTGCTTAGATTTGAGTTTATGTGATCAGCTGCAGAAGGTCTGTGAATCTTGAAATCAATTTGCTTGCTATTTGGAAACAGTTCCACTTTCTTGTTTCCTATTTCCTTTCTATTGTACTTGAAGTGGGAACTCCTTGGGTGTCTGGTCTTTCAGAATCTTGTTGATAAACATAACAAGTACATGCTAAGCTCTTCCTAGGTAAACGAATATTTGCTCCTTGTTGAGTTAATGCTATTGTCAGTGAACACCTTAGGGTTAACATTTTTTTTTTGTTTGTGGCATGGTCATAGTTCTTTAGGGAAAAGCTTCACACCAGGTACCATGGCAGCTGAAAATAGCCAAAATGAAAAGCTGCCATCCTCCAAAGCTCCAACTCAAGCCATGACTTCTTGCAGAAAGAAGAAGAATGAAGATGCAACCTTTTTGGAAGATTTGAAGGATCACATAGATGAGTTCATGCATGCTTCAATGGATGAGCACAAAACTTGCTTTCAGAAGACAATAAAAAAGGTTTTAGTCCACTTCCTTATACCAAATCCTATGAGGAACTTCTTGAACCGCGAATTATGAATATTCTTTGTCTAATTACTAGTATTGTTGATATTAATTTTGACCTCGTGCAGATGTTTAGCATGTCAAAAGTTGTTGCAGAGCGAAACGCAGAGACTGCTAATGTTGAAAGCTCACTGCCCCTTCGAACATCATTGTCCGAGTAAAATGTCCCGCAAGTTTTGTATTAACAGCCTGATGTCAAATAAAAGAGGAAGACTTTACAGTTGGTCGCACATCCCACTCTGTGGATGTGTGTTTTCTGTCTGAAATGGGAGAATCGTCCATCTTCCCCATTTTGAGTTAGTTTGTCATTTATATCACTGTGTTAACATGGTGGAGTTGATAGCGTTTGTTAAATTGCATATTAACCTGGACCGGGGCTGGTCATGAGATGAAATTTGGTTGGGTTTCTAGTGTCTTTTTTTGCAAAAAAATACAGTTGATTTCAAGCCTTTGACTTTGCGTGTGCGGTGTTGTATGTTCATATATTGTGTAAATAGCTTCGTAATTAGTTACCAGGCAGTTTTGTAACTCGTGAAGTGTGCTTGATGATCTGTTGGATCATAAAGGACGAATACTCTTTTCCTTGGATGCAGTTAGCAAAATACTACATACGGAAAATTTTAATGCTGAGATGCGTCATACGGCCTGCAAAAATTAGAAAAATGTTGATTGCACTGTGTGTTTTTTATTTTTTTTTTTTAAATAATGGTACTCTCGCTAACTATCTTTTTCATCATATATAGTAATCTAATAAATGAAAATTACATGATAAAATTTGATAATGAAAAAAACAATGGAGTGCGACTAATATGTAACTTCTGAATTTTACTTAATGTCCCACCCAATGTCTGGATGGGCAACCATCGCCTCATGAACCGTAGGCATATGAACCGTGTAAATAGTTTTTAAATTTTTTGTGGGGCGCTGATTTATTATTTTCTTTTTTGAAAATTATGTCTGAAAGATGAAAGGTAGTTGAAGGGATTTCCTAGAAACACAAAGTCTATTTATTTTTTTTTAGAAAAAAAAATTCTGTATGATTTATTTATTTGTGTTTTGCAAATCATGTCTGAAAGAAAGATAGAAGGGAGGCGGAAAGTATTTAGTAGAAACACAACGCCTATTATGCCCTGCCCGGTTTTGGTGTCAGTTGTTCACCAGTTCGTAAGGGAAGGCAGTTGGATTAGAGATTGGAGTGCCAATGCCAACAATGTCTGCATGTGCGGGTTGTTGAAGGAACAACGCCCCGAAAAATGAAGAATGAAAAATGGTGCCTGTAATAATACAGTACTAATTTTCAAGTACTCTTTTATCTAATATCCTAACTGCTGCTACCTCAATGGACGCCCAAAGTGGTAGCTGAGATTGTCTGTCGACTTCAATCTCATGAGAACGCAGGCTGTCCTCAAGTTCAGTAACAAAAATTTCAACGTTCTGTTTGAATTTATTGTGACGGAAATTCTGGTAGTAGACTAAGAAGGAAAGGGAAAAGAAGAAGAAAAAAAAAAACAAGAAGTGTCATTTAGACTTGTCTGTCTTAGGGCTGTGCTCAAATTGTTGTTGAAAAGAGTTCCTTCGGACTTTACACAGGAGGGACGTATAATATTGGACCCCAAAACAGGTAGAAATCTAGGAATCCCACGTACGCATATATAACTTTTGGTTTCTTGGACGGACCCTATTGGCATTATAGCTAAAACAGGCTCATGAATCAGGCGCATATATGAGTTTGGACGATCAGTTTTTTTTTTTTTTTTTTTTTTATGGACCCCTTGATGATGATGATGATGATGATGATGAGGACGAGGACAGATTATAAGATTTAAGTACTGAAACTCAAATGGTATCACGATCAGGCTGTGCTGCTGTATCATCCATTCTATGAACTACGTAGATTATCCAGCTACTTCATTTTCGCAGTTGCTTCTCATCATCACCGGACCGTAACTGAAAATTTGCCCAGATACTGTTCAAATCAAACTGTAGGAAACTAGAGTGGTGTGCTATATATATAGTACAGTAATTGATTTACTAGTAGTAATAAGTACGACTGGAATTGATTACTGAAAATAACGAAAGCGAAAATGCTTCCACGTTTTACAAGACATTCTTATCAAAGGTAGAAAACACTGCAAGTACTCGTACTATAGTACGACTGGGATTACACAAATATTCTACTTGCTTTTCTTGATTGACAAATCAAAGGTAGAAAATACTTTATTTTTTTTTGAATAAAGGCTCCATCCATGCACGTTTAGAACAGAGCTGAATGATAATGAACTCTTGCATCTTAATTTCTTCACGACTGGACGCCTTCTGTGCTTCACCAGAGCTCCAGCCTTTTCACCCTGCATGTCAATATATATACATGTCACTGGTCATTATTAGTTTTCTAAAGTTTGATAGCCAAAATTTACGATTACTAGCTACTAATGATTCTTGTTCCTAATTAATTTTCATTGCATGGTGAGGTGGTGAGTCCGTAAGCCTAGCTAGGGTGTATACTTCAAATTTAATTTTTTTTTTAAAAGAAAAAAGAAGACATTCTTATCGACTTCATGACTCATCCACACGCAAACTTCGTTCTAACTGTCTATCAAGTTCTTTTTGCTAGTGCGAAAAAAAAAAAAAAAGGAAGAAGAAAACAAAAAATCAAGAGGGTTTCATGAAATAGTTATTAGTTGCACGCAGAAAGGGCAAGGCACGTAGGGGCAACGAAAAAAAAAAATACAGTAGCTTCTGGAACAGAAAGTAGTACCGTGAAGATAAATCACATCATCTATTGAGAAGTACTAGGTAATTTGTCGACTGTCCAAAAGTCGTCTTCGTACGCATTATTCTACTTTGGAAATCTATGTAAAATGATTCCCTGATCCCTCCCAAAAGGTCCCATCCAAGGGCTTGTGCGCCATGTCAAAGATAAATCTCATATCTTCACTAAGCCCCTACAACTGCAAGCTAGTTCATATACGGCGGTTGACATAACAACGTACATGAGCCTGTCCATGGCTCGAGTCTGTTGGTGCTAGTTTAAAGCGCAATATAGATTGATTGATTAATTAATATGGCTGCAATTATGTCTGCTGATAATGCAGGAATTAGAAAGAATTTTAATGGGGTTCACTCAGTATGGATTGTTTGAAAAAATTAGACAAGTTTTGTTATAAGTAGCTGGTATGGTATGTAGCTTTTCTGATGATCAGTAGCAGTAGTAGCGGTGTTAGTTACCTGAAGCGGTGGTCCTGTAGTTGGGATAGGGCACATGACCGCTCTCGATTTGCTTGATGTCTTCAACAAGGATTTCATAGTGCCTCTTCACCTCATCTGGGGTTTTCCCACCAACGGCCCTGGCCACCTTGGACCAGCGGTCAGGTGTGTCCTTATCGTACTCGGCCAAAGCCTTTTCAAAGGCTTTGTTCTGTG
Source organism: Coffea arabica (assembly GCF_036785885.1). Lineage (NCBI taxonomy): Eukaryota > Viridiplantae > Streptophyta > Magnoliopsida > Gentianales > Rubiaceae > Coffea > Coffea arabica. Next base: position 16,375,832 of record NC_092312.1, read on the forward strand.
TTACGGTCCAAGAACCTGATGATGAGGTGGTGCGGGAGGAAATTGAGCTTGATGCCATGCAAACAGGTAATTAAAGAAGGTTAGGAAATGGAGAGGGAATAATGAGCAAATGGATCTAGTACGTACTGCTAGAAGTAGAAGGAGAAAAAAAAGAGGGCGAGAGCTGTAGCTCAGTAAATTAAACGGAGGGCAAGGGGTGCTTTGTTTTGTGCAAGGAGGCTGGCAGGAGTGCGTGCGTTTTATAAGCTTCAGGAAGGGTGGGGTCGTGCCAGTTGGCCTATAGAACTTGCAAATAGCTGAAGAACTTTAGTGTGTTGTCCGCTTAGGAACCGCAGGAAAAACGAAACAATGAACCATAACAATAACAATGACAATAATATTTTGTGTTTTTAGAAGAATCAGTATCTCCAAGGTCCTCAACATATTCTTCCTTCCTGGCTATTCCACTTGACATCACAAATTCTGTTGCCTCTTCTTCTTCTTCTTTTTTTTTTTTTTTTTTTTTTTTTTTTGTTGTGGGTCAGTGTCATATCCTCCATAGATTTTCTTTCCTTCATCGGCACCATACCAACGGGAGGGCCAGGTTTTTGTTCCCAATCAATGTAGGATTGAAGCTACTACTGTTCCTATATATACATTCCTCTTCTACGTACACATGTACTGGGATATATATATGTGATGTATTTAATACTCCATCTTGTTGAAAGCACAGTTACACGATGCATGCTAGTACTGGATTTTTTTTGTAATAGCCAATTATTTTATATATATATATATATATGATGTCTTCACAGCAGCGCCTCGTATAATATGCAAAATGCAAATAAGAAGAAAAAAGAATATCTGAAGTGATTGTTATTAGTTACCCTAATAAGCATATATAGGCATACTAATTCAAATCTTCCTCGTTTGGTTCTGTCATTTGCGAACAAGCTTAAGATTAGTTTGCGGTAAACTTCACATTTCTAATTTAAACAGCTAATTACCAAATCCAAATTAGGTCATGCGGTTGGTTTATGCGGCCGGGACAGCCAATTGCCTTAGAAAGTAAAATCTTCCTAATTTGGCGGACCCAACCCGCTTGTAGTTTTGCCGTAAAACTCAAGCATCCCTCCCTAAGAAAACCCATGTCAAACCCTACTCATTCCACCACCCCTCCTCAGTCCTCTCCTTCTTTCCAATTTGACAGGAAGGATTATAAGTTATAAGCAGGTATGTGTCAAAACTTATCCCCTGCCGTTTGGCACGACCTATCAGCTAGTTTATGCTCCATCCTCTAACAAAATGTCCGAATCCACTGCATTCTTTCTCACGAGCATTAGCTCCCTGTCTTGACAAAATCAAATCAAATCAAATCTTCACTCGCTTGAGAGTTTGAGTAGGGTAACTTTCTTGGAATTAGGATCTGTGGTGATTTTCATGGTAATGAATGTGCATAGAAGGTTTAGCACGAGAGACTTTGAGGGCTTGCCTGGCATCGGATCACAAAAAAATACGACTCAGGAATTAGGATGATCTTTCTGGATTGAGGAGCAATGCCACTAGAGATTATACTGTTGTCACTACTGTGTACATGCATGCGTGCTGCTGTACTATGTCCTGAACAACATTCCAAATTCTATAGCTGTCCAGATGAGATGAAGCCCCGTACAATGACTATTTAGTGTTTACACTACTTTGTAGTCTAGTCTCTCTACCATCTGTTCCAAGAAAAGATCTACACGTTTCTTAGACACTCGTATATGGATCCCGGCCGTTCTGAATCTTTATGCTATTTGCGGTCAAGAAAACAGCACTAGCGGATCAGGATTCTCTGCAATTGTCAAAACATTTCATAAATTTGTACCAGGCAGTAGTTGATTGTCCAAGTGGATTAATTTAACACCACCAATTTTAATCAAACACAAAATTTGTTGTATTTTTTCACGTTATCATCATGATATTTATAGTTCTTTTCTTTATCTTAGTATCTAAATTTGTTGTGTTAGTGTATACATTGTGCGATGTACTTCATACTGATGAGTACACAAATCCCTCATCCTGCATTTTTGGAGGGGTGGTCAGTTATTTGCATTTTTGTCACCCCTTCCAACCATTACGAATAATCAAGCCTCTCCCTTCCCTTCCCTTCCCTTCCTCTGTTAGGAACATTATATTTGGTTCTGATTTTGCCGTACTAGAGTTCAATTTTTTTTAAGATCTCCGGGCCAACAAAAAGTTTGTCGATATTTCTGACATTCTGAAAATGCATACTGTGATTTTATTTTATTTTATTTTTTATGTGTTCAAGGGAGCCGGCCGGTTAGCATTATATACAAGGAGGAGGTGGAGTCAAGATGAGTATATCTTTGAAGCTATTATTGCAGACTAGCAGCAACCTTAACTCGTAAATGGTACAATTCTCACATGCGAGAATCTTATTTTTGAGATACATGTCCTGTGACCTTATATCATGTTTCATGTCTTTTAGTTTATTTTTTGTTAAACATGGAGCCGGTGAAAAAAACAGCGAAATTAAAATGCACTTACTTCGTATATATATAGTCTGTCTATCTTTTACATTTACTTTTGTTCTTCCCTTAGCCGCATGAAGATATTCCATTCATAGAGTCTCTTTGGTAGCTGGGTTGCCGTAATGATTGTCCACTCCAAAGAAACAATAATGCAATCCAACAAAAGTTCGGAAATAAAACAAATAACCACTTTTTTAAACCTGTCTGATCTTCAACGTCCACTACATAGCAGTTAGCATATCTAGACTAATGAAATTGCTAATTACTATTGATATAACCCAAAAAAAAAAAAAAAGAAAACACAGCTTGATGAGAAAGAACTAGCTAGGAAGTAACCTCCAAGGTGGATTGGGGTAATAGGAAAATGAAATACTCCAAGGTGGATTGTATCGCCTTGCAATTTTGGTGGGTCTGAGTTTTGGCATGCTTCTGCATATTGCCGGTGGATTTTATCCTCCATTAGACGTACGACTCGCTGATTTTATCCTTCTGGACGAAGGCAAGCCAACAAAGGTTTCCATTTCGTTTTTAAAAAAAAAAAAAAAAAAAGCAAATTTGGTGGGTCTGAGTTTTTGAAGGGTTTTTTTAAATTTAAAAAAAAAAAAAAGAAGAAGAAGTAGAAGAAGAAACAAAAAAATATATATATACGACAGCCAAGAGAAAAAACGACACAAACACAATAAATAGGAATCTTGAATAAATAAAATAATACAATGAGTTTTTTTTTTTCGAACAACGGTAACAATTGTGTAATCTATTCTATTCTAATCTATCTATCGGGGAGAGAAGCCTAAGGAGACTTATATGTTAGGTGCTAATAGATATACAATTATGAGTATATCAAAAAAGTGTTATGACACCGCACTTAAATTTTTTTTTTTTTTTCTTACGGATGAAATTTGAACCCACTAAGCTTACAGAACGAGTTTATAACGAGGGGAGCCAAGCCCAAGGAGGGACTTACGTGTTAGGGACTGAGTCTCATAATTGTAAGTTCGATTTGTTCAGGCTGAGCTGGGTACCAAAAAGCGAATAGATTCGAAATATTCTGCATTAAATCGCACTCTGTAGAAGGAAGTATCAACCACCGACATAAGTGACATAAGTGCTATCGTAGGATTCAGGATACAAGTTGCAGGATTTTTATACATCACTGGCATGTACAGGAAGTCGTGTTGACCTATCAATAATGATGATGCCCGAACTCAAAACTCATTTAGGAAAAATAAATAAAGTAGTAGTGCTATGTTTTATTTTTAGGTTCTGAATGCCTGCAACTAAGTAGTAGTGTTTATCTGTCAGTTAAACTTTAAAAGGTAGAGTGAATTTGTGGTTACAATCCGGTGGTTGAAGTCAACTTGGAACTGGACTTTGGGGGCTGAATTGAACACATATAATGCAGTTGCACTGAGGCAGTGGGTTAGTGCTGACCAGTTAGTACTTTTATTGCCACTTGACGATGAAATGTTCAAACAAGAGAGGGATAATTTCAAACAAAAACCTCCCTCCAGATTTTTCATACTATCACGAGATTTTTAAAATCTCACTTATCTCTCTTGAATTGGCATTTCTAGCGTAAACTATTTATTTTAGTTGTATTGAAATAAGAGCAAAATTTACACTTTGAAAATTTCACACGCATGAAGAGATTATTTTAGTTTTCGATACAACTTTAACTATATCATGAATTAAAACATATTTCTCCAACAAAAAAAAATATCTTGACTTTCTTAAGTGTAACTATGCACGAAATTTTTTTTTAGGGTGTTTAATTACTCTCTAAAATTCTCCTAAGTGGTTGATCTTGATTACACTTAATTTATTCACGTCATTTGCTATCCCACCATGACTCCAATGTAAAAGAAATATGGACTATTATTAGCTAGCAATTTGCTTTTACATTTTTTGCTTTTAAAATTTTATTTTGTTTTGACTTTTTGATTAAATAGTTATTAAGAGCAAGGGTCATGTTGTTAGTTTGTGACCTTTGATAGGAATATTTAGTCTTGTCAAATTGACAAGGGAGATAAATGAGATTTTAAAAATTTAAAAAAAAAAAAACTGAGTGACATTATGATGATAAACCTCAGGGGAGATTTTTGAAATTATCCCAACAAGAAATGACGCGGGAAATCCGTAGCAGTTGATTTGAGGGCAATGTGAGTGACGGGCAGCCCCCGTATCAGTAAAAAACAATAATAATGCCATACAGAATCTTTTGTCTCCTTCTCTTTTTGAGCTTAGGCCAAAACGGAGAGCATCCGCTTGGTCCAGTTGCCTCTGATTTACCTTTCCCTCTCAGTCTTGATTCTGGGAATAAAATCTCCACAACAGATCGTGTTACTTTTCCCACTTACCAGACCTCCACAAGAGAGGAAAAAGCCCAATCTCTCTCCTTTCTCTCTCTTTATTTTCATGTTTTCATCTGCCACCGTCAATCTCTCTTGCTCATTATGCCGTGTTTTGGAAATCTAACAACTAATTTTGGTAAAGCATGCATGGCCTGTTTACGCAAGTTCGTGGACTGTGATTCCCAGGGACAGAGCTTGGTGCAGAGAGGTCAAATGGGCAGAATCTGGGCGGGATTTAAATGGAAATGAAAAAACATGGTGCTGTGTCCAAGTAGTTTTATACAGGTCACGAGACTAATATGAGAGGACTAAAGTGGGTCATACCTATTTTGAAATATTGTCTAAAATTACTAAGCATTTCATCATACAAAGGAAGACACATTTGTACAATAATTACTCTACAGTCAATATTAACGTAACAATAATAATATTTTTCTAACCAATCCAATCTCATATACTCCGTCTGTCCCATTTTGATAGTCCTAGTTTTTTTTTTCACACACTTTAAGAAAAAATAGTTAATTTTGTTGGAAAAACAAATTTAGATTGCTATTTTTCTAAAATACCCTTACATTAAATAAAGTTGGCTTTTCATATATCAATATGTTTTAGAAAATCCAAATGCATTAAATGGGGTAGACTGTATTCAATACTAACAATCTATATTAAATAAGGTAATTTAAAATAATAACAACTTACATTAAATAAGGGTGTTTTAGAAAAATTAAAAGACAACTACATTCTTTAATTATAAAATGGACTACAATTTGGAACAGACGAAAATGAAAAATAGGACTATCAAAGTGGGACGGAGAGAGTATATCTAAAACTCATCTTGCCCAAATTATCTCTAAGCATTCGAACTTGGAATCCTTTTGCCACCATTAAATTAATTGACAGCGTGCCTCTCGTCTGTACCATTGCATTTTGGAAGTGTTATTCCTATGGTACTTGATCACTTTCTCTTTGGACAAATTCTCTTGCTACATCGCCAATCTTTTCTTTTCTCGTTTGCTTCATGTTCATGATGCCCGCATTGGAAGTCCTATCTTTATTAGGACTGTCAATAGGGTTGGGTCAGCTCGAGCTCGGCTCGTTCGACCCGACAGAAAGTCCGATGAGCCCGATCATTTAGTGAGTCGGTCTGAGTTTGAGCCTAAAAATTAGGCCCGAATTAAATGTGAGTCGAGTTTGGGCCTTATTAGGCTCAAACCCGATATAGGTTCGGACCTTTAATTACCTATATATATAATATTTATATTTTGATATTATGTATAATTATATATCCAAATATATTTTTACTAAATACTAAATATATATATAAATTACAAAACACAAAAATACATCTAAAGACTCTTTCATGAGCTTTCTTGAGAGCCAATATTAGTAATGCATAACTAAATCTCTAATTTTTCTTATTGGTTGAGTAAATTTTTGTATTAGCATATTATTGGTTGATTTTTTTTTGGTCTACAAACACAAAAATCATCAAGCATATTTGGATTTAAATCACAAGATTATAAAAAAAAGTTTCAACTTTTAAAGATGTATTGGCTTATGATCGCATGTTTTATTACTATTTTTCATGCATTTTAAATGGATTAAATATAAATATTGTTGAAAAAAATTTTGGTTTATATACTTTTTAAGAACTATTATTTGTTCATGTTTAGTTTTAATATTATAGTCTTGTAAATGTTAAATTAGTTTTACAACTTAATAGTTATAGTAATTATATTAAGAAAATTAAGGAGTAATAAGTGAGTTTGGGCTAAACCCGATTAAGGCTCACAACCCGAATATTATGTGAGCTGAGTATGAGCTTCACATTTACGAACCTAAAACTCATAACCCGAAACCCGAAAATGTTTCAAATTAAATGAGTTGAGTTTGAACTCATCAAAGCCCGACTCATTAGACCCAATTGATAGGCCTAATCTTTATCCAACTGGATGAAATAAAAATGATTGGGCAACAAAAAACATTTTAGCAGAATACACTCTTATCTCAATTATTTATAATACCTCAATGAATAGCAGGTCGGTATACTTTTTTTGAATCTATGTCAGTTTGCTTGGAAATTTCCAAATTTCATTTTGGAGCGTTTTACCAAACGATTGCTTGCATAGTATTTGATCCCCGAATCTGATGAACACAAGAGTGTGAGGGACCAAAAAAGGCTACCCTTAAATGTCAGCAAACCGTCTACGTGATCTGTTTTTTCGCCACAACTGAGGAGATAAGATGCCAGTCGAAGGTCCCGTAATTGGAGGAGAAGATCATTTACAAAATCTGTTCTCTGATCCATTAGCTACTGCGGGATTTTATTTCTTAGGCCACACACTACCAATCTCCTAACCAACAAAACTTTTACTAGTATTTTATTTTATGAAGCAGTCAGCAAGTAGCCGCCGCCACCCAAAACCAACACAAAAAAAAAATCTACCTTTTTGGCTGTGTGGGCAGAATCCTTGCAACTTACTGTTGAACCAACCAACCAACCCCCAACCCCCTCCCCGGGGGACCCCCAAACAAAAGAAACAGCTTTAATGAGTCTGTCTGCTGAAAATGCTCAGCTTGCATTGGAACCGAAGATGTGATATTTTTTTGGGTAAAAAATATAAAAGTCCTTGCGATAAATTTAATATACAAAAAAATTTTTATATAATTTTAAAATATACAAAACGACGCCTCATATTTTGAACTAAATTATAAAAGTAATGAAATTCATTAAAGTTAACAGAAATGACTTATTGAAACTTAAAAACACTTTTTATACATAATTTTTAACAAATATACTTGTTGTACTCTTTAGACCCCAATTATCTCTCTCTGGAGAATGAACCAAGTGATTTTGTTGAACTGCCTTTTGCTTTGTTATGTCAGGACATTTTTGTCATTTCGCCCGTTCCCGTTAATTTTAATGAATTTCGTCACCTTTACAATTTAGTTCAAAGAATGAAGTGTCATTTTGTGCATTTTGAAACCACGAACGACTTTTGTGTATATTAGATTTACCATATGAAGCTTTTTTGCTTTTTATCTTTTTTTTTTTTTAGTGTAATGGCTCTAGCGTAGGAATCCATCCCTAAACTAGAGGGAAAACCGTGGTGATTTCCTGATGGTGGAAATTGTGGATATTAGGCCCGTGGTGGCAATGGCATCACTCAAATCGCATGTAATTCCACCATGGATATGTGCCTTTCAAGATGGAATCGTAGAAAATCACACACACACATACACACACTTAAGAATTGAAAAGGACCTTTGTTGAATAGACAGGCTTTAAGTCACTAGGCCTTTAGTCGGGTGGTCACCACCAAAGACTTAAGTATTGGCGGTCTTCGATGCCTCCCACCAGTTTATCACTAAATGTGACAGTTTTAATTGGCCTTCTTTGATGGAATTTGTACTCAACTGCAGTCAATTTTATTACTAGCACCACATTAATATCCTTCCAACCTAACAGTAAAAGCTTTTGTGTGATTATAAAAAGTTTTACCAAGTTCTTTTTACACATGGACGACAACATGAAGTAGCAGAAAACTAGCAAGTTGTTCTAAGTAAGCAGGAATCCAAGCTATTGATAATGACGACTAAGTGAATTGGTAGTCGGAAGGAATTACCTAATCCAGATTTTTAGAGAAAATCTTGCCTTACTTCATTCCCCTGTCCATTTTCAAACTTGTCGGAAAGTTAGTAGTAAGGATACAAACCAAAAAAATAACAAAAAAAGAAAAGAAAAGAAAAGAGAGGAAACAATTGATCGTATTATCTTCACCCTTCAGTGTAATTGGTTAAACTCATTCTGCCATTCAATTTAGTGACCACCTCATTCAACATTTATCACCGGCAAGAAAATGTTTGAGAATCTCGTCCAATGGAAATATTCTAAATCTGATCTATACTATCCTTTGTCACTTTTCCAAAGTTCACACGACCAAATCGCAATGATTGCAGGGTGACAAGAAAGGACCAAACTAAATTAACATCACTCCCACCCCACAATCGAAAGGTTCAGATAGCTCCAACAGAAGAATATACTTTATCGATCTCAAAAAAAAAAAAAAGTGTCCCAACTGAATAAAGCATGGCGGAAAGACTTGCCGTATAGCAACTTTGGAGAATTTGAGCTTGAATCGGCCCCGATAAACAAGTTGCCCGTGTCATATTCATCGGATCCAGTCCACAGATGATGGACCTCAGCTGATGATTGGCTGAAAATTCCTCCTCTCAGTCCTCTGTCTAGGCATTTATTATTTTCTTCTACTTTCTACGAATCTGTAGGTAGAAAATTGAGAAGGGAATTTTTGTTACGAAAACTTATGCAAGTCTCGGTGTAGATATTTGTTTTCGGAATCTAATCGTGGAAATGGGAGAGCCTAAGTTAGTAGAGAAAATAACGTCTGCGGATGCTTTTTCTGTCAGTACCACTTTTAAACGGAGGGTGGCCACTTTTGGGGAGTGGTCCGACCCACAAGTTGGGGCAAAATATATGGTAACTTGGGCTCCTAATTCCATGGTCCAGAAAGCAATTATGTCCTTCGAGTAAAATGAGGTGGATGCTGGTCTATAGACTACGATCACCAGCTTAGGGAAAAATAAATATCAGGAAGAGGAATCCTACTTAATTCTTTGTTTATTTTCTTTTTCTTTTTTCCTTGAGAGAAATTCACTTAATATAGCCCAAAATCTACTCCTTGAACGTCAAAGACTTCAAAATGGCCCCCAAGACCTTTCTTCTAGTATTGAATAATGGTTCACGGAAGTGTTTGGATTGCAAATTTATCTCAAATAATATTTCGCTTGTATCATAAATACATTTTCTAATCTACCTTTTTATATTTCCAACTACTTTTTATCTCACATATATCACATCACAAAAAGTACTACTGTAATTATTCTAAATAATATTTCAAATAATACTCTATCCAAACATTAGTCTAGGTAACCAGAATTTTCTTGGTGTCACTTTTAAACTCTTTCCTATATCCTTTTTATCTTGTGAAATTTGAAGTCTCCCATGAACTAATATATATATATATATATATATATATATATATATATAAAGCTAACATTGTATGCTAGGAAGTTTAGTCAAAATAACTTGAATAATCAGTTAAAGATCACAACTTCCACAGTAAGGTCATGTAGCAATATTATTTGGAATAATTGCTATAGCACCTTTTTATGATATGACGTATGTGAGATAAAAATAATTAAAAATATATTTATGGTGCAAGTAAAATAATATTTAAAAACTTGACTATACAAACACACCTATGCATGATTTCCAATTGTTAGCGGATGCATAATATGACCTATTTTCCATATTGAAAGGTTAACTGTGCAACTTGTTCAAAATTTAGCTTTATAAGTGGAATACAGAAATAGGCTAGACTCCAGGAGAGCAAATCATCTGTCCAATATTTTGTGTCCAATTTCCTGTCCAATGTGAAACTACGTAGTTTCACTTATTATATCTGCTGATATGGCAACTAAAAATAAGTGGCTGTTTAGCTGCCTTATACTTCTTTTTCCTTTCTTCTTTTTGGGTTTCCTTTATTTATACAACTTTGTTACGGTTCTCATCTTTTTTAAAACAAAGTATCAAGGATTTCAAATACAAAAGAATATTTAAAAAAGATGAGAATTGTAACAAAGTTGTGTAAATAAAAGGAAACCCAAAAAAGAAGAAAGAAAAAGAAGTATAAGGCAGCCAAACAGCCACCTATTTTTAGTTACCATATCAGCAGATATAATAAGTGAAACTACGTAGTTTCATATTTGACAGAAAATTGGACACAAAATATTGGACAGAGGATCTGCTCTCAGACTCCAGAGGGCGAGTCCGGAGACGTTGGGTTGAAGGGCGTTTTCATTTTTTTTCTTTGGGAAAAAAAAAAGAAGAAAAAACCCCAAGTCATGCGATCTTTGGTTAGTTGTTTCCTATACATATATAAAAAGCAGTTAGCATCTAACTCTTGGGAATTTTTCATCTGTCTTATGGAGGGGTATTTTAGGGAGTGAAAAAATGACATGGTGGATTTTGTGCAAAGAGTACAAGCTGGTTGATGTTGTAATAATAGTGTACTCTCTATATTGCCCTTTTGGCTAGGTTGTGACAGACCGTTGGGAAATGAGCATTATTCTCTATAGTGGTATTTTGGTCAGAGAAAAGTAAGGAGAAAATGGTGAAGCCTATCATACAACATGGTAATACTTTTGCCAATGTTGGTTGCCTATAATGCCCTCTTAAGGGGGCACATAGCTTTTAAATAATGAACTTAATGGCTTAAATTTGACATAAGAGTGATAAAGCTTTGTTGGAGAGAGCTTTCATGGAGGGTAATTGAAAAATCACTTGTGTAACCGATGAATAGTGTAACCGCAACAAGTGAAGCATCATTTGCGGTCAATACAAATATTATTGCAATACTTTTGGGCGGCAATGGAAATTCTATACATATTAAAGAATCTTGGCTCACATATTTGTGGTCCGTTTGCTCTTTTGTTTAGAAAGGTATATTCACTTCCTGCTGCAATTTCACCATTTTTTATGTGTAGGAAGTATATTAGACGTGTTACTGTGCATGGGGAATTTTTTAATATTTGCTAACTATATTTGTGAATTGTCAATTTTACTTTTGTAGTCGGCTGAGCAGTGAGAAAAAAATGGTCTGCATATAGGGATTTTTGGTGAAGGTAAGCTCTGAATCTTCACTCCACAAAACAAAAGGTGCATGCCAATTGTATATTGTTAACGGGGATTTCGATTTATATGCTAAAAGTCTAAGTTCTCTCCGAAATTGACAAAAAGACAGAACTCTCCGTTACGGGGTACTTGGGGGGTCTTTACTTTCTAGTAGCAAGATCCCTGTGGAGGTTCTATCCTACATCGACTATGGGGGGGGTTTGGGGGGTTAGTTTATAAGTCCCCTAGATGTCTTCAAAAGTTGCCGGCTTTTGAAGATTGTTCGGGGATTTCGATTTATATGCTAAAAGCCTGAGTTCTCTCAGAAATTGACAAAAAAAAAAATTGTATATTGTTAACACCTTGTATAGGATTCTTTGCCCAATAGTGTGACTGTTTGTGTAGCTATCTCTGCTTATTGTGCTTTATTAATTTAAATGTTTGGTTTAGCCTACTTTTTTTTTTTCAAAAATGATAACTATTGTATAATCTAATCCATCATATACTAGGGGGAGAGAGTGGATCTAAGGGGGTTTAGGAGTAATCCGAAGGGGATTAAACCACACCAAATCAAACAAGTGTACTACGCACCCATTTGAATTTTTTTAAGCAAAGCCATTTTTAATGTGATAATTGGTGGAAGACAAGATTTGATGCTTTGATGGTGAACCCTTGCCTCCCACCCCCACCAAACTTTAATGCTTCGGTGGTGGCCACTAGCCTTTGGTGGTTGCTTGGATTAGCCTACTTGACAAAAGTTTTGCTTTCAGTATTTAATTTACCATCATCATTTTGCAGTTGCTCTTATTTATTGGAATTGAGTTGTTGTTGGTTAAAACTGATGTAAACTATTAGGCATTCCTATGTTTGCCACCGTTATGATAGCAGATGCAAAATTAACCTTATTTGCACTGATATCTAGGATGGTTGGATGTAACGATAAATTTATTACTAAAAAACAATTTCGCAATGAAAGATCAAGTCAGAGATATGGTTCATTATCCATTGAGTAAAAAGAAAAAATTAGTGAAAAACAACCACAACATTATAAGAGACGTAAAGCAGTTGAGAAATTTGTTGGACCTCCATTTCAACCCATGATGGGGAAATTTTCTGGTGTCCTTATTGTGAGTGTTGGAAATTTGCTTGTTTCTTTTGCTGCAACTACACTTATTGCAATTTTTCTCATTGCAATTTTGTGTATCATTCTTCTGTTTTCATGGCTAAAATTTATAATTTCCTACAAGCCCTTTCACACATACATATTTTGTAATGCACTACAACTCATACAACTGCACTTATAGCCACCAACATCTAGAAGTTAATACACAAAAACCAACCCACAAGTCAAAACACCCGTGTTGTGGGCGGGCGGTCCCCTAGTATTGCCATATGTATACTCGTACAAAATGTTTTTCATCAACAAGGAAGAAGCCTGCACGAGTAGAACAAGCAAGAACGGGTTTAGACATACGTAACGTAGGGGCCATAAGGCGTGGCTCAAAAAAGAAAAAAAAAAAAAAAAAAGGTAAGCGTACACCAGCAGGATTGGTACGCATCAAACTCAAAAGCATTTATGCCGGCGAAGGAAGTTGATATGAATTTTATATTTGTTCGATTGCGCAAATGGCAAACCAGTCAGAAGATGATATTTGTTCGTTAGTCTAATTTGGTACCATATAAAACAATCCATGCTCCAGTTTGGTTTATTCAAATCTTGCTTCCAAGAAATCGACTGCCATAATATCCTACTAATTCGGAAGGATGATTGTGCGTCAATACTTCAGACGTAAAAGTTAGCTATCGATGCAACTTAAGATGAAAAAGTTAAAAGTGGGACACAAGAACGTCGATGTATGAAATATATGATTCAAGCCACTCTTGAATTTCAAGGTAATGAATGATCATGCTAGTAGCTTTTCCGAAAGATCCCGTGGGTCTGATCTAAACTGAGCTGGCCATGTATTGGCAAAAGCCCAGCTGCACTTCGACAGGTTCTGAACCCACAGTAGGTAAAGCCCACGTCAATTTCTCACTTGCCAGTGCTCCCGCCCAAGTTCTACCGGTAAAATCAGGAAGCGAGGGAGTGTGGTCTAGATGGGCTCGTCCGGGTCATGCCCATAGCGTAACTTTATTAAGTTCCAATTGCAACCAGGACGAGGGTCCCGAGCGAATTTCTCTAGCAAATTCTGCTTTATGCTATTTTAATCTTTTATATTAATCGAAATTTATTAGCATCCCCTGTTTTAGTGGGAAAAAAAAGGAAGATAATACTTGTTAATTTGCATATCTCTTACTTCCCAAGAAGAGCGAGAAAGCAATGGCAATGGAGGTATCCAGGACGGCCATGGGAGAATTGTGCAGAAGAGGGAATCCAGCAGTTCGCAGGGGAAGCAACCCCAGAAGGGATAAAAAAAATCAAGAGGAATGGAATGGAAGAGAACACAGATGCTAATAATTATGTTCGAATGACCCAAATAAAGGGACAATGTGCAACACTAGAGGCGAGACACCTCGCCCCTCCTGTGGGTTTCCTGTTAAAATTTGGCAAAGAATTCCAGGTTGAATTAGGGCCAAAAGCTCAATCTGACAATTAGTTCTACGTAGCACAGCATATGGAGTAGTATTTTTCAAACCACGCCCGCAGAAATCCAAGACAGAGTAGAGGTTAATATCATGACGCTAGTGAAATCCACTGTCTAGGGGAGTCTGAAATTTAACTTGGGCACTGCTAATTTCTCCATTCAAGCCAACTAAGCAATGACATCTGCGCAAGTGAAGGGCGATTTTCTTCCCCTTCATTTCCTCCTCGTCCTAACCAAAATTTGAAAAGAGACACAATTGAATACTACCAGCACCAGAGTAGCACTGTAGCAGTCCATGACCCCCCCCCCCCAAAAAAAAACATTTTTTCCAACCAGCTAAGCTAGAGCAATGTTTTGACATTCTGGTAACAGAGCGGGCATATGATACGCGACAGAGCAGATCACAACAGCACTAAATCTGGTAAGCAGAGGAAAATAGAACATCATACACATACAAATAATTCCAGATCATCAGTGATCGAACGAGACAAAAAAAATCATGGTGATTCTGAACCTTAATTTACTTCATTCCACGGAACTCTGTAAATTTCGATTTCTTTTTTCACGAGGACAATAACATAAAACGTAACCAACGAACCAGCGGTCAAAAAAGTAAGTACTGTAACAAAGCAACCATAAACAAGACCAACTTCAACAGATCATAATCGTAAATTCCAAACAACCACTACCCAGACCCCACAACACAACACCCCACCCCAATCCCCCATAAAAGGAAGCGAGGGAAACATCTAAGACAACTCAACGCAACCACCTTGAACAGATCACCCCCACCCCTAAAAAGCTCCTAAAATTTAACTCCTCCAGTTTCCGTCTGAAGCACCACCGCCTCTGGAGTAACGAGACCCGCCACCGCCG
The DNA here is from genome assembly GCF_036785885.1 of Coffea arabica. Lineage (NCBI taxonomy): Eukaryota > Viridiplantae > Streptophyta > Magnoliopsida > Gentianales > Rubiaceae > Coffea > Coffea arabica. The sequence continues at coordinate 16,390,851 of NC_092312.1, forward strand.
CCGTAGCCACGGTCACCACCTCCATAACCACCTTCGCGACGGCCACCACCGTAGCCACCTCCACCGCCGTATCCTCCCTCGCGACGGCCACCTCCGTAGCCACCACCTCCACCCTCACGGCGTGGGCCGCGGAATCCGCCTCCGCCCCCGCCGCTGCCGCGTGACTGAGCCTCGTTGACCGTGATGTTACGCCCGTCGAGATTCTGGCCGTTCATCGCCTCAATCGCATCCCGCATGGATTGCTCATCCCTGAAGGTCACGAACCCGAATCCCCTGGATCTCCCAGTCTCGCGATCGTTAATGATCTGAATGATGAATTCACCACAAGAGAAGAAAAAGAAACATCAGATCCGAAGGCAGATAGATCCAGAATTTAATCATTAGATCTGAAACACAATTAACGATTCAATCTTCGTCTCTTTGGGGATAAAAAGAGGAAGACAGAACGTACCGTTTCAGGGTATTTCGAATAATAGTAACACAAATAGTAACAGTAACAAGAGTAACAGAGTAACACAGAGTAACAGTAGGTGAAGATCAAGAGTCAACAAAGCCGAATCGGGTCGGATCCGATCTCTGCGACCACAAACAGACCTTCGATTCGATGACTTCGCCGTACTGAGCGAAAGCTTGTTCGAGAGATTGGTCGGTGGTGGCCCAAGCCAACCCACCGACGAAGCATCGGTATTCAACATCTGAGGCGGCCATTTTTTCCCGACTGTTTTCTAAAGGGAGGACAGCAAAATAAAGGAAAGGGGGAGGGCAGTAAGAGATGAGCCCGCCTCAGAAGAAAAGAGATATGAGAAGATGGTGAGGGGAATGCGCTGAATATATAGGGAGGAAGAGGCTCAAGAGGACTAGCCGGCTAGGGTTAGTTAGGGTTTACTCCCCAAAGGGAATCCGCGTCGCGCGAGTTTGCCCCCTTCCTATTTGCTAACTCTGGTTAGACGAATTTGAGACCTGATGGAGGAGTGGGGTCGTCCGCGGGTTCATGCATGATTCCTCCGCGAGCGCAATTGGCAGCACGCATGCTTGGGAAATGCGATTACTCTATAATTCCAAGGGAAAATTGCAGTAACCTCCTTTAAGGTTTCTGACACTTGCACTCACCTCCCTGTGATTTGAGAAATAGCACTGACATCTCTTAAACTTACTGATTCTTTGCATGTTCAGTCCAGATCATTAAAATATTATTTTAGAAAATAAAATGAGAAATTTGTGCTAGATTTGTCCTTTGTGCTACATGCCAAGTAGTATTAGTAAAGGAATGACAAAGTATTACAAATCAATTAATAAACTTTAAGGGGTGTAATTTATGGATAAATAGGCATTATCTATTCAAAGTACCAATGCTTTATAGGCATTTTACTCTCAAATATTTAATTTATGAATCATAATAAATACATCAATGTTTCTAAGTAAAATTCAAAAAGTATTACATTAATATTCTTACAAAAAAATTGGTAGGCTATATATTTAATATAAGTTAAATATTTTTAAAAAAAGAAATAGCCCATAAAGTATTAATTTTTTATGATTTTCCTCAATTACATGAACAAAGTATTGGTTCTTTATGAGTATTTTATACTGAATTATTTAATTTATGTTAAACATATGAGTTTGTTTGGATAAGAGTTTATTTTGATGATTTATTTGAGATAATTACTGTAATACTTTATGTGATGTGATTTGTGTGAGATAAAAAAGTGATTGGAAAGATAAAAAGGTGATTGAGATTTGTGAAGTAAATTATTTTATTGCAAATTATCTCAATCCAAACACACTCATAAATATCTGTAACTAAAATTAAAAACGTGTTATACTAATATTTTTATGAAAGAGAAATTGGTAGGTTTTATATTTAACAAATAAGTTTTATATTTAACAAAAATTAAATATGTGAAAGTAAATACAAATTTAAATAGAATACTTCTGTGACAATTGCCCAGAAAGGAAATGTTGAATGCTTCGATCAATTACCAAAGCAGTCCAATCAGATGGGCTGCGTGAAGAATGCACGTGTCACGGGCGCTGTTCAGTGATTCAAGTTGCTCTGATTAACTTATTGGACTTAACCAGAGTTAAAGATGGGGTTGCCAAGATATTTCAGAGGAGCCCACGGTCACGTGACAAACCGGTGGTAGATATTTTAAGGGGATAATTTCAGAAACTTTCCTCGAGGTTTCATGATATCTTCACTAAGCATCGCTTAACTTTAAAAGACCACTTGCTTTCCTTACTTTTAAATTTTTATAAATTTATTATCGACCCATTTTAAAACACGTTATTTAAAAACACATTTTTTGGATGAAGAAGATGTTTTTATTCTTAAAGCGCCCTTTGTTGTTATAATTTCTTTTTCAAAATTGATACTAGCATTTAATAGAAAGTTAAAAATAAAAACAAGTTATACAAATGTGTAATTTTGATAGATACAATATAAAAATAGGTATTCTAACATACAAAAAAAATTTGTTTTAAGAATGTATTCAAAGTGTTTTCAAACCAAAAGAAGGATTATTGGTTAAGCATTTTCGGCCAATTTGAGGAGTTTTTAAATTTTTAGAATTTTTAAAATTTCTTATTTAGATTGATGACTTGAAAACCCCAAAAAAAAAAAAGACAAAATTTCTTATGTTTACAAACCCATTTGAGATTTTTTTTTTTCAAATGAGAAAATTGAAGCTGAAGACTGGAGTTCATGAAGTGCATTTAAAGATGAGACGTGGCTATCTTTTCTCTCATCTTTTTTTTTTTTTGGGGGTCGAGATGTGACTATCATGATCAATGCTTCCCTATATTTGCTTTTTAATTCTTAAAAAAAAAAAAAAACTTTTCAAGTGCTTGGAATGTTAAGAAGAAGTTGCAAGTCCCAGTTTTGGGGTGCAATATTAGTAGTGAAAACATTAGAGACCTGTTTTTTTTTTTTTTCCCCTTTCTCCACCTCCACCACAGCATTCGGCGCCGGCCTCCTTTTTTTTTTTTTTTTTTTTTTTCCTTTCTCCCTTTCCCCCTCCTCCTCCCCCTCCCCTAACCTCCCATTCCCCCTTTGACCGATCTGCAACCTCTCTTTTGGCTATTTTTTTTTTTCCTCTCCTTCCTCCCTGGCCACCCTCCCCCTTCCCCTAGCTGCAATCTGGTCGATCACAGCTAGTCAAGGAGCGATCTCGTCACGCGACCACATTGGGCAAAAGGGGAGGGGGAAGGAGAGGAGAGTAGGAAAGGGGAGAGGGAGATGGAGAAGAAGGGAGAGAAAAAAAAAACCATGGCTGCTGCCAGCTGGTTCTCTGGCTTCGGGAGGGAGAGGAGGAGGGTGAAGGGGAGCCGAGAGGGAGAAGATGGGAAGAAAAAAAGAACAAAAAATTGTCTTGACCATGGTTGTTGGTTCTTCAAAGCTGGAGGCAGAGGTGGCGGGGAAGGGAAGAGGGTGGGGGAAGGAAGAAGAAGAAAAGAGGAAAGAAAAGAAAAAGGAAAGATAGAGAAAAAGAAAAGGAAAAAAATTTGGAACCTTCAGATGGTTCTTCAATGTCGGAGCAGAAGTGACGGTGAAGGGAAGGGGAAGGGGGAAAGGGGAAGGAAGAAAAAGAAGAAGAAGAGAGGAAAGAAAAGAAAGAAAAGGAAAAAATAAAATTTTATCTTAAAAAATTTGTTTAAAAACTTATATAGTGCACAACAGTAAAATTTTGGACAAACTTTCAAAAAACTCATGTTCCAAACGGGACCTAGGTCTGCTGGGTTGGGGAAGTGCAGCGACGAGCCTTTCGAAGTCCTTCTTGGGCCTTCTCTGGAGAGTCGAATGAGCCCGCATACAGGTAGCTTCTTAATGGGCTCGTCCGCTCAGACCCATATTTTGACGTGAACTGAACTGATCCATTTTTTTTCCCTCCCTCGTCTAAAATTTTGAAACTGATTCACCTAATAACGACTCCCATTAACCAGGACAAAACTAGCAACTACCACCAATCATCACGTTTGCAGATTTGAGCAGTTGCGAACATGGCGATGCGAAGATTTTCAAAGCCGTAGTCAACATAAACTGTAATTGCATGCATCATCTTGTACTCAAGTACTAGCACCTATTTGTGCGTTTCTTACTATGTATATTTTTCTTCTCGTAATAATCAGCTTCTTAAAATGCTTGTCAAACTAATTTACTCCGTCAAATACATTCCGCAAGAAAGCAACTATATAGCCCACCTTTCTTTTCATGTATATTCAAATCGCAAGGCGGAATAAAAGACGAAGCAGTGTATCGGTGCTGACCGTTTCATCATCTCAAGTGTTCTTTCAAGAAAAAAAAAAGAATCAAGTGTTTGTCTATCACTTCAACTTTGATAAACAGTAGTAATAATGTACCAAGTGAATAGGGTTTTCATGCATTCTTTTACCAATTAGTGTTACTATCGCACTACAGGGTTGTAGACCCAAGACGCGACTATTACTGCCCACTACGGGCTCTTGAAACTCAAGACACGACTAGAGTTTTAACAGTCAAGTCTAATTATTAAGGCGTCATAATCTTTACCTCGAAATGAATATTCTAAATTGGATTTGAATATTGTATATTGGTTCATAACATTTAATTTTTCTGATGTACGACCGGACATCACATTCATCCATCTACTTTAGACTTTCCATCTTTACAAAACCCAAACTTAATACTTCAACAGATCATAATCGTAAATTCCAAACAACCACTACCCAGACCCCACAACACAACACCCCACCCCAACCCCCCATAAAAGGAGGCGAGGGAAACATCTAAGACAACTCAACGCAACCACCTTGAACAGATCACCCCCACCCCTAAAAAGCTCCTAAAATTTAACTCCTCCAGTTTCCGTCTGAAGCACCACCGCCTCTGGAGTAACGAGACCCGCCACCGCCGCCGTAGCCACGGTCACCACCTCCATAACCACCTTCGCGACGGCCACCACCGTAGCCACCTCCACCGCCGTATCCTCCCTCGCGACGGCCACCTCCGTAGCCACCACCTCCACCCTCACGGCGTGGGCCGCGGAATCCGCCTCCGCCCCCGCCGCTGCCGCGTGACTGAGCCTCGTTGACCGTGATGTTACGCCCGTCGAGATTCTGGCCGTTCATCGCCTCAATCGCATCCCGCATGGATTGCTCATCCCTGAAGGTCACGAACCCGAATCCCCTGGATCTCCCAGTCTCGCGATCGTTAATGATCTGAATGATGAATTCACCACAAGAGAAGAAAAAGAAACATCAGATCCGAAGGCAGATAGATCCAGAATTTAATCATTAGATCTGAAACACAATTAACGATTCAATCTTCGTCTCTTTGGGGATAAAAAGAGGAAGACAGAACGTACCGTTTCAGGGTATTTCGAATAATAGTAACACAAATAGTAACAGTAACAAGAGTAACAGAGTAACACAGAGTAACAGTAGGTGAAGATCAAGAGTCAACAAAGCCGAATCGGGTCGGATCCGATCTCTGCGACCACAAACAGACCTTCGATTCGATGACTTCGCCGTACTGAGCGAAAGCTTGTTCGAGAGATTGGTCGGTGGTGGCCCAAGCCAACCCACCGACGAAGCATCGGTATTCAACATCTGAGGCGGCCATTTTTTCCCGACTGTTTTCTAAAGGGAGGACAGCAAAATAAAGGAAAGGGGGAGGGCAGTAAGAGATGAGCCCGCCTCAGAAGAAAAGAGATATGAGAAGATGGTGAGGGGAATGCGCTGAATATATAGGGAGGAAGAGGCTCAAGAGGACTAGCCGGCTAGGGTTAGTTAGGGTTTACTCCCCAAAGGGAATCCGCGTCGCGCGAGTTTGCCCCCTTCCTATTTGCTAACTCTGGTTAGACGAATTTGAGACCTGATGGAGGAGTGGGGTCGTCCGCGGGTTCATGCATGATTCCGCCGCGAGCGCAATTGGCAGCACGCATGCTTGGGAAATGCGATTACTCTATAACCTAGTGTGAATACCCGTGCTACGCACGGTACTGATATTATTAAAAAAAATAAAATAGTGAACAACTAAAGATAAAAAAATTGAACCAACAAAATTTAAATGTAATATCTGTTTAACAATAGTTTGAAATATAATAGAATGTGTATATCATTCAAGAACTGTCTTTTTTCGAAAGATGGGTCCTGAAAAAAAAATTAAAATTTATATTAAAAAAGGGAATGATATATTTCTACAAATGAATGCAATTGAATGTTGTTAAAATGAAATACTTACAAATACTAAGCATTCGATTTGATAATCTTTCTTGAAGGTACGAACACTCTTCACATCAATCCACTTTTAGTACGAAAGCCAAAATTGATGATTTAATTAACTATGTTGAATTTTGTGGAGTGTGTACTACAAATGAAAATGCACGATCTTTGACGATATAAAAAACTGTATATTTACCATGATCACGCAAAAGTATTGGTGATGCGGATGGCTGTCGAACTTGAAGAGAGGCAATATTTTCATTTCTTTGATCTAGAAAAAATATATATGTTAAATCAAAAATAAATAGTTTTTGTATTTATTTTATGTGTAGTAAGTGATACATTGTATGAGAATTGTAACAAAAAAATACAATAGTTAATATAGAAGTAGTTCAATAGAATTTAATACAATTGTGTTGTAATCAAATGAAAATTACACACCAATAGAATTGTTATTAACACTCATAGTTAATGAAGTAATCCCTATATAAATATATTTTGGTATATGTAGACCCCTCAAATCCCGCAAAACCAATCACCACTTATTGAAAACAAACCAATAAATGAACTAAAATGCCTCCCATTTATGCCTCAAATTGCACTTTAACCCATGAATTTTGTGTGAAATTATCCCTCTAATTGCTTTTGTCCTTTTCGATTTTTTCACATGTCGCTAACTGCTTCATTCCCTCTGCTATCACTTATATATTTAAAATCAATTTTTAATATTAAATAAAAAGGAATGTATTAGTTTATAATATGTTCATAATGTAGATAAATTATTAAATTTGGAAAAGGGCGTATGTTCTTATAGGCTTATTTTCTTTTTCTTTTTTTTGGAAAATGAGTTTGTTCTTGTAGATTTTTTTTTATTTTTTGGATACAGAATTGTTTTTCAAAGATTTTGGTTCGTAGTCCCTACTATGTTTAAACCATCTTTTAATATCCAATTCAATATTGTCTTTTAATTTGGCAGCCTCTATAATTTTTAATTTATTCTTTTGGTTTAAGTTCAGTTAGAATTCAGAATTTTTCAAATACCAAGAGAAACCAGATTTTTTTTTAAAATCACTGTCTTGAGTCAGGTAGAGCGCCGAAATATGAGTCAGGATTATTTCTTTTATGCAGTTAGTTTCCTGATATCTGGTATGATATATAATTATGTCCCTTGGTTTTTTTTTTCATATAGATATCGTTAGGTCTTTGGCATCACTACTGAACATTATCCAAGTTTAGAAGGACGCGTTTTTTCTAATCCAGTGGATGCAAAAATACAAAAATATAAAAAATGAAGGTAATACTGTGATTCAAACTCTAAAAAGTAGGATACCATCCTTCAAAAAATTTTATGCCTTCTTTAGCATCTCAAAAAGATGCAACATAGAACAGTTATTTGAATGCTAATAAACTCTCTTTCTACCAATTTTGAAAGGCCAACCATTAAAAGTGAAGTGAAAATTATTGCAGTCAATGCAGAGAGAAAATGATAAAGAAAAGAAATGCTAGAATGCAATTTTGCCAAAAAAATTTCTGACGAAATTAAAAATTAATCTAATTTTAATAATGGGCGTATAGTGCCTTAGTTATTAGTAGTATCTGAATTGTTTTTCTCTAATTATAAACCACTAGTGTGAATACCCGTGCTACGCACGGTGCTTACATTATTAAAAAAAAATTACAATCTATGGAAAAATTTAAAAAAAGTAAAATATTATTTTACTATAAAATAATATTATAAAATATTATTTTTTAATTAATGAATGGTAATATGTGTATTTAATAGTAAGATTTGAGAAAATCTATCCTTAATTTGGTAATGTTTCTGATAGTAGTTGATAATATTTTATGTTTGAGACATTATTTAGTGGGTGAACTCGATGTGAAATGTGAAGCATGATTTCGACCATATGAGTTTTGAGTCACTATATTTTTTATGATATGTAATTAAACATTTAGAATAGTAAAATATATTTTTTATTATGTTAATTATTGCCTCAAACAAATTGTCAATTTTGGTAGTAAAAATGACAATATATTTATGTGAACCTTTGATATTAGATAAGATTGTAGTGATCCTATTCATTAGGATTGACCACTGCATATGCAATAATAGCTTTTAGTACTATTTGTTAACATGTAACATATTAACAAAGCCATTGGGGAGCTTTCGGTGGCATTTATTAAAGTGCTTATAAACAATTGGTACTATTTCCACATTCTTATAAACAATGAAAACAACAATAATTTTATAATATTCGGAATGTTATTAATACTTAGAAGTACAATAATAATCCCAATAATATTCCCCAATTTTAAAGAATACATAAGACCTAAATTTCTAACTTGATTCTTATAAACAATGAAAACAACAATAATAATATAATATTGGGAATATTATTAATAATTGAAATAACAATGGAAACACCAATATTTAAAGAATAAGTACCGTAACTTCTAATTTGATTCTTATAAACAATGGAAACAGCAATAATATTATAATATTGGGAATATTATTAATAATTGCAATTATAATGAAAATGGCAATATATAAATTTCTAACTTGATTCTTATAAACAATGAAAACAACAATAATAATATAATATTGGAAATATTATTAATAATTGAAATAACAATGGAAACACCAATATTTAAAGAATAAGTACCGTAACTTCTAATTTGATTCTTATAAACAATGGAAACAGCAATAATATTATAATATTGGGAATATTATTAATAATTGCAATTATAATGAAAATGGCAATATATAAAGAATAGATAATACCGGCTTGATTCTTATAAACAATGAAAACAATAATAATATTATAATATTAGAAATATTATTAATAATTGAAAGTATAATGAAAATACCAATATTTAAAGAATAAATAGTGGCAAAACTTCTAACTTGATTCTTATAAACAATGGATACCATCTAATTCTGGATTGTGCCCATGCATAGCACAATCAAGATGTGACATGAGTTTTAATTTTTTTTAGAACCTCATTCCTAGGATCCATCGACTACAACACACACACAATGAAAACAGTAATTTTAATTAAAATGAAATTTCTAAATTGATTCTTATAAACAATGGAAACAGTAATAACATTATAATATGGGGAATATTGTTAATAATGGTAACTACAGTGAAAATCATAAATGTTTAAAGAATAAATAGTACCAAAACTTATAAACAATGGGAACAACAATCATATTATAATATTGGAAATATTAGTAATAATTGAAATTATAATTGTATTAAAATACGTATTAAATTAAGTTACAAATTTCTAGCTAATTATTCCTTCAGCCAATGTTGGTATATATTACGAAGTTAACTATATAACCATATAACCCTGATAGGTAACAGAACAGAACATAACCAACAGTTGATCATCCCTTCAGCCAAAGTTTATATATACGAAAAGAGTTTCCTGTCCACTGGACTCGCACAATCAGATCATCATTCACACCATAAGCTAAATAAGATAAACAAACTTTATATACACATCCATTGTGACCATATACTTCCAAATCAGCCATTGAACATTACCTCAAAAGCAAGGATCTTTAAAGTAATTTAAATTAAATTAACATCAGTAGTCAACACGATAATCGAATTATTTAATTGAAATTATAATATTGGAATAATTGAAATCAGAAGCCAGAAATTGCATTCACAGACGATTATAATAGTGAATGAGCAAACCATACCACAAAAACTGATGTGATTCTGAGTTCATTTTTGGCACTAAAACAGAATCTTCGTGATTCCCACCACCTACTTTCTAGTCCCCTAAAAGTCTCACCCCCTGGTACACTGCACCAGGACGGAGGTCATCTATATTGCTAAAGCATCTATAGCCATCGATCTTAGGTGCCATTGTCCATAAGATTCTTAGGTGCCATTGTCTCATATGTTTTTGCAAGATTTATTTTTTGAATCTATTCCCCTTTTTTATTTTTTGCTATTTCTCTCAAGCGTCAACATTTTTGTCTTGCACGATTCCAATTTTTTCACCGCAAAATTACAGCATAATCCCGATTTGAACAGCCCAAGGACATGTAATGCAGTAAGACACAAAATCTGCCAAAAAAAAAACTCAAAACACAAAAAACGAACCTACCCGCTAGTAGTAATCTCTTAATGTCAACCTTCTGAACATTTTATTTCAAAGTAACGAAGAAACTCCACAGATCACAACTCATAATTAATAGTAGTATTATTTTTCGTGATCAAAATTGATGGTACTACAATATGTTACCATATTAAGAGTTTGGGGCAAAGATTACATAAGTTACATCATGAGCACAACTCATGATATGATCAGGTTTTCAATATTAAAAGAATATCAATATTAAAAGAATAAATAGTACCGAAACTTCTAATTTGATTGGCGCGGCGTTTGAGTCGATATAGTCGATATTTTATCCATCGTAGTTGATGTGAGATTTCTCTTTCGTCGGCGCAAAGTTGTTGGAACTGTTCCAATTCTTGTGCGGGACCGTGGTGGCGTCCTTTTCGTTTCATTAGCAGATGTTTCCTCCGTTGCAATCTTGCGAGTTTGAAATTCAGGTGTTGATGACATGCCTGTAAACGGCCATGTTCTATTGTGAAGCTAATTAGAGAGGTTCGAGAAGGAAGTTGATTGAAAGGGTTTTAATTGAAATGGAAATGTGGGTGTGGAGTAAAATTGTAAGAGTAATTCCCAAAAGTGGTAATTCCCAAAAGAAGTACCAAGTATATTCCGTGGCAGTTGGGAAGAGATCAGGTGCAATCCTCAATTCCGTTGTATCAGGGGCCAAGTACCAACTATATTGTAAGTGGGAAGAGTTTTAATGTAAGTGGAAGTTATTTTTTTGTTTGAGGGAACGTGGGAGTGTTAGAGTTTTAATGTAAGTGAAAGTTACATTTTTGTTTGAGAGAACGTGGGAGTTTTAGTTGGAATTAACTTCTTATTTGAAGGAAACGTGGGGATGTAATGGGCCCATGATATTTTTTACGAAATAAGATAAATGTAAAATGTTAGGAAAATAGAGTTGAGAGTGGGAAGGGTTGTGGAGGCTTGTTCCTGAAAATCCCTTCTCAAATTTATATAGATATAGATTTTTAATTATTTTTTATTATCAAAAAAATATTTTTTTAATTTCATGCACGATCATTTTTTGAATAAAATTATGAAAATAACTATCGTAACACTTTTTTTATGTGATAAATGTGCAATAAAAAATAATTAAAAAATTTCAGTAATACAAACAAATAAATTTTTATAATATACAATTTATGTTAGAAATAGTAAAACCCTCAATCATGAATCTATACCATTCGCAATTATATAAGTAAGCAATACCTTATGTTAGAAATGCGATTGTGATTTTGTGTTTATACTTTATCCCACTATTGACTATCTTTGCTTTACAATGTAACAATAAACAAACAATCGTTCATAGGATTTTGTAAAAAATTTTCAGAAATAATGGATGATCAAAAAATCAATGCAATATCATTCATGACAAAAAACAAAGCAAAAGCAAAACATACTTAAAAGGCAGAGGGGACTGACCAGAAAAATTAAGTTGGCAAGAATATACTTCCAATTCTCCGCAAGAAGGTTGAGTTCTGCTAAAGTCTCTGCACATAATATCTTCCACTACTGCTCATAAAAGAAACAAAATCAATACATTTACAAAATGAATAGAGAACCAAAAACAAATAAGAAAATGAGAGAGAGTGGGGGTGAGATAGTGGGATAGTGGGAATAGAGAATTTGTAGGAGTGGTTATAGGATGAGTTAAGATAGTGGGATAGTGGCAGTGAGATAGTGGGAATATTGATGGGTGATAAGGTGGGTTATAACCCACTACATTTTATATATTAAAATAAATACAAAAATCTAGAAAAAAGAATGAGAAGTTTAGAAGTCATTGAGAGGGTTTCTGCTAAAAATCCCTTCCTGAATACATATAGATATACTGCTCATAAAAGAAACAAAATCAATACATTTACAAAATGAATAGAGAACCAAAAACAAATAAGAAAATGAGAGAGAGTGGGGGTGAGATAGTGGGATAGTGGGAATAGAGAATTTGTAAGAGTGGTTATAGGATGAGTTAAGATAGTGGGATAGTGGCAGTGAGATAGTGGGAATATTGATGGGTGATAAGGTGGGTTATAACCCATCACATTTTATATATTAAAATAAGGGAAAATGACCTGTTTCATCCCTCACATTTCACAAAAATATTCTTTTCATCCCTCACTTTTAAAATGAATCAATTTCATCCCTGACATTTAAAAATTAAACCTATTACATCTCTGAACCTAATTTTCAATCTGAATCAAACCATCCAATAACCCAATAATAAATTTCGGAGATAGAATTGATAGGTCACTCGGTCAATTTCATCATATTCACATGACATTTATCAAACCAAAAAAATAAATATTATAACATAAAGGCCATTATTTGTCTTGGAATAGTAGGCCTTTTCTTTTGGGTAAATTTTTTTTTGCGCCGTTAGTATATTCGCTTGCGAGTCTAGATGTGTATCATAAATACAAAATTTGGTGTTTAAATTTAAATTGAAATGATATGGTAGGTACATAAAACCATCAGTGTATACAATGACAATGTAGGAATTCAAGTTGAGTTATATTCAAGTTGAGTTAATCAATTAATCTACCAATTATACCTCCAAAATTTGTAATTAGGTTGATAGATGGTTTGATTCAGATTGAAAATTGGGTTCAAGGATGTAATAGCTTTAATTTTTAAATGTCAGGGATGAAATTGTTTCATTTTAAAAGTGAGGGATGAAAAGAATATTTTTATAAAATATGATAGATGAAATATGTCATTTTCCCTTAAAATAAATACAAAAATCTAGAAAAAAGAATGAGAAGTTTAGAAGTCATTGAGAGGGTTTCTGCTAAAAATCCCTTCCTGAATACATATAGATATAGATTCTAAGGGAAAATTGCAGTAACCTCCTTTAAGGTTTCTGACACTTGCACTCACCTCCCTGTGATTTGAGAAATAGCACTGACATCTCTTGAACTTACTGATTCTTTGTATATTCAGTTCAGATCATTAAAATATTATTTTAAGGAGTGAAATGAGAAATTTGTGCCAGATTTGTACTTTGTGTTACATGCCAAGTAGTATTAATAAAGGAATGACAAAGTATTACAAATCAATTAATAAACTTTAAGGGGTGTAATTTATGGGTAAATAGGCATTATCTATTCAAAGTACCAATGCTTTATGGGCATTTTACTCTCAAACATTTAATTTATGAATCATAATAAATACATCAATGTTTCTAATTAAAATTAAAAAAGTATTACAATAATATTCTTACAAAAAAAATAATAGGTAATATATTTAATATAAGTTAAATATTTAAAAAAAAGAAATAGCCCATAAAGTATTATTTTTTTATAATTTTCCTCAATTACATGAACAAAGTATTGGCTCTTTATGAGTATTTTATATTGAATCATTTAATTTATATTAAACATATGAGTTTGTTTGGATAAGAGTTTATTTGGATGATTTATTCGAGATAATTACTGTAATACTTTATTTGGATGATTTATGTGATGTGATGTATGTAACATAAAAGGTGATTAAAATTTGTGAAATAAATTATTTTATTGCAAATTATCTCAATCCAAACACACTCATAAATATCTGTAACTAAAATTGAAAACGTGTTATACTAATATTTTTATGAAAGAGAAACTGATAGTTTTTATATTTAACAAAAATTAAATGTGTGAAAGTAAATACAAATTTAAATAGAATACTTCTGTGACAATTGCCCAGAAAGGAAATGTTGAATGCTTCGATCAATTACCAAAACAGTCCAATCAGATAGGATGCGTGAAGAATGCACGTGTCACGGACGGACGCTGTTCAGTGATTCAAGTTGCTCTCATTAACTTATTGGACTTAACCAGAGTTAAAGATGGGGTTGCCAAGATGTTTCAGAGGAGCCCACGGTCACGTGACAAACCGGTGGTAGATATTTTAAGGGGATAATTTCAGAAACTTTCCTCGAGGTTTCTGATATCTTCACTAAGCATCGCTTAACTTTAAGAGACCACTTGCTTTCCTTACTTTTAAATTTTTATAAATTTATTATCGACCCATTTTAAAACACGTTATTTAAAAACACATTTTTTGGATGAAGAAGATGTTTTTATTCTTAAAGCGCCCTTTGTTGTTATAATTTCTTTTTCAAAATTGATACTAGCATTTAATAGAAAGTTAAAAATAAAAACAAGTTATACAAATGTGTAATTTTGATAGATATAATATAAAAATAGGTATTCTAACATACAAAAAAAATTGTTTTAAGAATGTGTTCAAAGTGTTTTCAAACCAAATGAAGGATTATTGGTTAAGCATTTTCGGTCAATTTGAGGAGTTTTTAAATTTTTAGAATTTTAAAATTTTCTTATTTAGATTGATAAAAGACAAAATTTCTTATGTTTACAAACTCATTTGAGATTTTTTTTTTTCAAATGAGAAAATTGAAGCTGAAGACTGGTCTTCATGAAGTGCATTTAAAGATGAGATGTGGCTATCTTTTTTCTCATCCTTTTTTTTTAGGGCCCGAGATGTGACTATCATGATCAATGCTTCTCTATATTTGCTTTTTAATTCTTTAAAAAAAAAAAAAACTTTTCAAGTGCTTGGAATGTTAAGAAGAAGTTGCAAGTCCCAGTTTTGGGGTGCAATATTAGTAGTGAAAACATTAGAGACCTGTTTTTTTTTTTTCTCCTTTCTCCACCTCTGCCACAGCTTTTGGCGCCGGCCTCCTTTTTTTTTTTTTTTTTTTTCCTTTCTCCCTCTCCCTCTCCCCCTCTCCTAACCTCCCCCTTCCCTAACCATGGTTGTTGGGAAGATGGGAAGAAAAAAAGAACAAAAAATTGTCTTGACCATGGTTGTTGGTTCTTCAAAGCTGGAGGCAGAGGTGGCGGGGAAGGGAAGAGGGTGGGGGAAGGAAGAAGAAGAAAAGAGGAAAGAAAAGAAAAAGGAAAGATAGAGAAAAAGAAAAGGAAAAAAATTTGGGACCTTCAGATGGTTCTTCAATGTCGGAGCAGAAGTGACGGGGAAGGGAAGGGGAAGGGGGAAAGGGGAAGGAAGAAAAAGAAGAAGAAGAGAGGAAAGAAAAGAAAGAAAAGGAAAAAATAAAATTTTATCTTAAAAAATTTGTTTAAAAACTTATATAGTGCACTACAGTAAAATTTTGGACAAACTTTCAAAAAACCCATGTTCCAAACGGGGCCTAGGTCTGCTGGGTTGGGGAAGTGCAGCGACGAGCCTTTCGCAGTCCTTCTTGGGCCTTCTCTGGAGAGTCGAATGAGCCCGCATACAGGTAGCTTCTTAATGGGCTCGTCCGCTCAGACCCATATTTTGACGTGAACTGAACTGATCCATTTTTTTTCCCTCCCTCGTCTAAAATTTTGAAACTGATTCACCTAATAACGACTCCCATTAACCAGGACAAAACTAGCAACTACCACCAATCATCACGTTTGCAGATTTGAGCAGTTGCGAACATGGCGATGCGAAGATTTTCAAAGCCGTAGTCAACATAAACTGTAATTGCACGCATCATCTTGTACTCAAGTACTAGCACCTATTTGTGCGTTTCTTACTATGTATATTTTTCTTCTCGTAGTAATCAGCTTCTTAAAATGCTTGTCAAACTAATTTACTCCGTCAACAATTCCGCAAGAAAGATGTTTTCTCGTATGTGTATATATACGTTTGCGTACGTATATAACTTTCTTCTGACTTGCCGACCGTTGAAGCTGAGTATGAGATTGGCTTATTTCGAAGTGTCACTTCGGTTGTTAGCATTAAATAATGCCAGAATATGATTAGTCAAATGTGGGAGTTCAAGAGATTTTTCTTTCCTTCGCTCTAGATCTCTCTTTGTAATGTTTTTAGTTGACTAATCAATTGGAAAAGGCCCTCCCCTCATAATTCAACTTTCCTCTTCAATTTTTGGTGTTCTATCCCGCTAATTATATGTATAGTCATACCCTGAAGTTGTGACCAAAATCATCAGTGGACCTTCTTTGTTCGTGAATTACACCTAACAGACTCCAGCATGGCTTACCAAAAAGAGAAAAAGAATGCCCAGCAAAACCTACATGCTGCGTACAAACTTCCCCATCAGCTTTCTAATTTTCCGATTCAACATTTTCTGATTCTCCCCGCTAAAACTCTTCCCACACATAACATCAAAGCATGTACAGTAAACCAATAGGCAAGTTCGGCCCCGCCTACTATCAAAATTCAAGAATACGGCCAACCTCATAAAATGAATACGTACCCGATATTGTTTTTTTTTTAAGTTGCCTGCTACAATATCCAGAGCTTTGTCCTGACTATTTCGTTGGTCGACTCGGATCGCACACCTGACTGTGGTGGGTGAGTCTCCCAACAAGAGTGACTGCGACGCACCCGATATTGTTGCGGGAATAAGAAGAGGGGAAAAAATGGAAAGAGATGTAGTACTAATAGGAAGTAAACAGTTTGGGTAGTTTAATTTGGAAAAAAATTTACTAATATTATCCTACTTACATTATAAGCATAATTTCTAATTATTTTTTAACATCACATACATTTATCACGTGTCAAACGGTACTGCAAAGTTACTCTAAATAATTTTTCCAAACACGAGCTGGCCGCAAGGGAGAGCGGGAAGCTACTCACTACAAATTGGGCTTAGTGCAGACAAAAAGCATAGTACATCACCCGTCACCTGCCACCACCTCTTCTCTTCTCTTCTCCTACTCCTCCTTTTTCCTCCTCTTTATTCCCTCCCCCTCTCCTAAATAAGTTGAAACATAAAATAACAGGAAACCCTTTGTTATTGAGGGTAGCATGAAGTTTGAAGATGGTTGTTGGTAGCAGATTGTTATTGAGGGTGGTAGTTTAAGAAGAACATCAACATCAACATAAAAAAAAAACAAGTCTCCCTTTGTATATGGTATAAGTATCGTTCGAGGTCGGTCAACTACTTTTCCGTCGAATTGTTGCTCCGCATGAAGTTTGAAGTTTGAACTTAGGCCGCCGCCTACAACCCCTTGAACAAGGAGAAGACGAAACCTTTGGGATTGGCTCACTTGAACGAGTTGACGGCGATTAGTTCTTGGTTGCTTTTGGTTTAGGGTCTCCATCAATCGAAGTTCCGCCTGCCTTTGTTAGAATTAGGAAGAGTAACACGCACGGAACGGGAGTACATCTTTGACATTTGAATCCTCCAGGAGAACTCATGCCTTTCCTCACGTAACGTTTGATTAATTGACTTGAGATCTAAAGCACGGTACAAAAATTGACTTTTCATATTCTTTTGAGTTTGAAGTAGCAAGAAGCATGCTAAGGCCGCGTTTGGGATTGGTATAATTTATTGAAAAGTACTTCCCCAATAAAGTTTTTAATAGAAGCATTGTTTAAGTGCCTTTACATATACTATTTGGGGAAATAGTTGCTTTTACTGTTTGGAGATATATATATATATATATATATATATATATATATATATATATAGTTCAATAAATACCTATTGTATTGGATGGATAATGTGTGATTTGAAAATTTCTAAAAGTATTTATCTTTTTATTTAGTTCATAATACAGGATAAAATGATTTATTTTTTAAATCACAAAAGTTACTCTAAAAGCACCAAATTTGAGCTTTTGCAAAAAGTGGTTTTAACATCTAGAAGTGTTTTTTAACTAAAAGCACCGCCGCAACTCCAAAACAATTCCAACTGCAGTTATTTCTTGTAATTTTGAGAACAGTTACACCAAGAAATACCCAAAGGCACGCCGTGAATATTTTACTTGTATTCCTTAAATCTGTCTGGAACGTAATAACATAATATTCTCCGGGTGCAGCTTCTGCCTACACGATTACATATATTACATTTGTACTAGCAGTTGATATTAGTAGCATTAACGACTGGTAGCTAGTAATAATTAATTTGTCGGGAAATGGATTTAAAATACTAGACTGTGTATTATTGATACAAATTCACCAACCTACTCCGCGCCCTAATTGCACTTGTACTTCACCTTCCATCTTGTTTTTCAATAAATCCATTCATAGATTGTAATTTAACCTAAATTTCATGGCCACTTCGACTGTCAGTTACGGGTGATAGGTTTATTTATGCCCCAAGGGTCAAGCAAAAGCATGAGTGGCT
The DNA here is from genome assembly GCF_036785885.1 of Coffea arabica. Classification (NCBI taxonomy): domain Eukaryota; kingdom Viridiplantae; phylum Streptophyta; class Magnoliopsida; order Gentianales; family Rubiaceae; genus Coffea; species Coffea arabica. The sequence goes on from NC_092312.1 coordinate 16,409,281, forward strand.
TCGAAGGTCGATGCTACTAACATAACATATAGTATTATTAATTAATTATTATTATTATTGACTTCAAAGGGCTTCCTACGGCTGTATAGATTATTTTATAGCAATCCAAGCAACTACCTCGAGTATTTCTTGTTATGATCACTCTTGTATTTTTTTTTTTAATTATGAATCAGACAATATATTTTTTGGGGGTGAATGTGTTTCATTGACTCTTGAATATTTCAAATTATTTAATATTTTCCCTAAATTTTAGCACTTCCCATTTTGGGTATATATACATATATATGGCAAATACGCATGAAATTTTCTCCGGAAGGGTTTGATAGTTTAATTATTTTGTGAGGCATTTTAGGTCATTTAATCAACAAAAAATGAAAAGATTAAGCGGAGTGCCAAAATGATCGCCCTTGCCAACTTTTAGCTGTCTTTTTAAGAAACGAACTAAATAAAATCTCCCCACTTTTAACCGTTGATTTCGTAGGAAAAAAAAAAAAAGGAGAAAAGGGGCTTAGGTTCACGATTAGAAGTTAAGGATTATTTCCTTTAACATAATATACTACTATCGCTTGCATTGACTTTTTTGGTTTTCCACTTGCAGTAAAAAGAACCGACATCTATAAGAAAACCGTGAAAAATTAGGGTTTGTTTGGATTGCAATTTTTCTTGAAAAATTATTACATTTTATGTGAACACATTTTTTAATATTATTTATATCAAATCGCTATAGTAATTTTTTTTACAAAAAGTTTCGAAAAATACAATCCAAACAAAACCTAATTTTTGGATTCAGTTGGAGCACCATTTGTTTCTGCAATAACTTTTTTTTTTTAAAAAAAAAAAGAAAGAAAGAAGAAGTTAAATTAACCTAAATATTAAAGGAAAAAAACAATTTTTATTTGGATTGTAATTTTTCACTGCGTTTTCTATTGACACATTTTTCAATCACCTTTTTATCCCATATATATATATTAAATAACTATATAGTAATTTTTCTAAAAAAAAAAAAAGTCCAGAGAAAAATGCAATTCAAACAAAGCTGAACTCTACCTGTCAAAATAATTGGTTTCCTTTTTACTAGTTGAGTTGCAAGTGCAAACAGTAGAGTAAGTGTGTACGTTCCTCAATGCCTCGTTGAAAAGCCAAAGGGAAGAAAGGAAAAGAACCAACCAAAAGAATCCAAAATAAAAGATGCACATAATTGGATTGTGGCTATGCAGTAGTACATATTTGCGTTGATAATAATCTAATACATATTTTATTAGTTGTGCCACGAGCGGCTACCGGCCTCCTTCCTTTACATGGGTAATCATTACAGTGCTGAAGACCACCACATGATATGGGTAATCGAGAGCTTTTATATTTTATTAAAATGTTGATGCCATCTTCTAATAAAGTGTCTAATCATAGATCTGACACTCTCGGTTGGTTCATGTTACCGCCTCTTTCTTCCTCTCCCTCTTCCGTTTCTAGAGACATGGAAAAAGAGAAAAATAATGAAATGATGTATTATAAACGTTACAACCAATTAGTATATGACTTAGTTAATTAAGCCTCAGTAGAAGACAGAAAATATATAATACTAGTAACAGCTAAGCAGCTAAGCAAACAGCTCCAAGAGAGAAAATTGAATTTGAATGTCATGGTTGAGTCGTAGACAGGTAGTAGTAATAGTTACTACCACTTAGTAAACTAGAATGCACATATCCATCAGCTGAATTCTCAGCCAGAAAATAAAAGAGGAGCTCTAATCACAACTGCAACATCATTGTGAATGAGTTTTAACTACTATAAAATATCAGCTCCGTTTGGATTAGCTGTTTTTTATTATGTTTTTGAAAAGTTTTACCGTAGCAGTCTATAAAATTTTTTTAAAATTTTAATATGTTGTATGGATGAGATGTTTTTTGAGTTATTGTGTATTATTGTAACATTGTATTTGAAAAACTTATTTTTAAAAAAAATGATCAATCCAAATATTTTTTAATAAGTACTTAATGAACATTTATTAATACGCTCAAAATTGAGCATACGATATAACTAAGGTTAAAAAAAAAAAAAAAGACTAGCACCACACCCCTCCAAAAATTATTATTAAAAAAAAAAACACTAGTGCCGTTGCTGTCCATTGTGGATGGTGCCTGTTGTTGCCACCTGAAGTAGAAGACTGTTCTTCTAGACTCCCAGAGTTAGTAGTACAGTGTTTGACTGCATTGTCACGTATCTTTTGTCTGCACTCTCCAGGAAATTCCAATTTACTCATTTACTCCTCCAGGCAAATTACAAACTCTCCAATTTTTTCCTTTTCTCCCACCCAACCAAACTGGACAGAGAGGCTACAATTGGAAAACTGCGGCCTATGACAGTCACTGAGTTGTACTTAATTTGTAAACTGGATATGCAATGCAGCTAATTAGTACATCCAACAGTATCGTCTTTGACAAAAAAAAAAAAAGTACATCCAACAATATCGTGTTTGACGGATCTGGGGCCCTGCGAGTTCCATTTTAATTACTCCATCTCCTCGGAGTAAAATAGTTATTTTAATTTTTGTTATACTATGTTAAAATTTAATTATACTGTATCTAAATTTTTGTTATATTATTATTATTTTTCAACACGGTTAATACTTTAATTGGACGATATATCCCAGTTTTGGTCAATACTTATTTTAACTTCATTCTCAAAAATATGGCGAGTACATAATTAGCATGAGTTTTCGTGGGTCCCACCTTAGATTGCTCGTTTGGACCGGTGTGTTCGGTGTTACTTCTACGTTCGTGTTAAATTAAGTGTGCGTGTGTTTCTTCTGTCTATAGAAAAAAACATAATTAGCATGAGTCAGCATGATTATTAGGTTCATGTCAAGCTTACTCGTCCCTGATCATCCTAATTTTTTTTTTTTAAAAAAAAAATTGGGCTTTCCATTTAAAACATTTTATCAGCGATTAGCGTGATACCTACTCCTTTTTTTTTTTTTTTTTTTATTCCTTCATTGTTTTATTCCGTGTAACTAATCCACATGACGTGATGTTTTAAAAACGGCATTGTGTTGAACTGAAAATGTCAAGTGTGAATTAGCGTTGCGTGTAGGAGTGAATTCATCTTATCTCTTTCGGCAAGGCTAAAAAATTTGGTCGCCCCCTCAAATTATTAAGTTTGTCGGCTTTTAACTCTCCAACTATTAAGTGTATATTTTTTGCCCCTCGAACTACCAAAAAAGGTAAATTTTTCACTCCACTGACTAGAGATATCTTTAGAAACCTCTTTTGAAATTTGTGTTAACATCACTTGACAGTCAAGGTTTCAAGAATACTACTAACATCTCCTAAATGGCATTATCACATTCTGATTATTCGTTACGGGTTAAAGAAAGTAATTATCACAATCATTTCATCGCTCTCCTATAAAAAAAAAAGTGTATCCGTTAATTAATGAGGGATTTAAAGAAAAACTTTGAGATGGCCCTCACAGTCTTGCACTAACACGTTTGTTTTGAGGAGCAATCGAAGACATCATAATCAATGTTGCAAAAGCAAAGTACAGAGAACTTGAGCAATCATTTCATATCTCGGACTTCTAGCACTCATTTTCCACTTTCTATTGGCAGGCTAATCTATAAACAGAAAAATGATTATCCAGCGTTCGTTTAAGAATTGTATTTGACAAAAGCAGGTTTTGAGTTTTTATTCTGATAGCTGTTCTTGCATTTATGTTTAGGGTTAACGGCAATATGTACCTTAAATGACATCTCCATGATTCTGACTTTTGACCACTATTCTCTCCAAATTTTAACATGATGTAGTGGATTTTTAACCCAACCAAAAAAAAAAAAAAAGATATGTTTTGATTGCTATATGTGGAGATCACATTGCGAAATCAAATTCAATTGATAATTTAATTTATTGTGTTGCACTGGGAGAGTTGAAAAGTTCAAGGTTTGAGCTGATTTAATTGGACAATAAAGGACGCAAAGTGAGGGATTTGCATTTGGTAATTAACTTTACTTTTGTCTAAGTTGTTATATTGCATTACGCATTAAATGACTTAAAAAAAATTAATAAAGTCACATTTGTAGACAAATTTTCTTTCTAAATATATAAAATAGAAATCAATATTATTAATAAACTAATTGAAAACGTCTGGCAAGATTTGATTGACAAAAAAGTTGCGCTAATAACAGATAATACATACAACGCGTTTGAATTTAATTTCTTAATAGTAGAAGGAACGAAAGAGGGATTAAATTTCGTTCCTTAAGATCAACCGTCTCCAACCTCCGCCATACTCGATTTTGTCTGAATTCAATACTTTCCACCTAACAAACTATAATTTTTTCAATGAAAAAACGGAATTTGGTTATATTTGGTCCGCAGAGGAGGCGGTAATATAAGTAACCAAGTATAGAATTGCTTTAAAGATTCATTTACAGTAATTCTTCTCCCACCCCCCCCCCCCCCCCCTTTTCTCATTAAGATGCTGTAAATGACGAGAAGAAGATTAATGTGAATTGCTTTCCAGCTACGAGACATGTAATGTAATTTATGGAGACTCTTTTCTCTTTATTATCCAGCTCAGCAGCAGCCTAGCAGACGCTCGCTCACAAAATCACATCTCACACCTCCACTCCTTTCTAAATCATGGAATAAATTTATACAACAACACACGTAAAAAAAAAACAAATTTATACTGCTGTAATAAATTCAACTGCGTCACACCTCTAATATAAATTAAGATTCACAATATTAAATTAAAACCCTTAAAAAATCTCGTACCAACTTAAGTGTCTCCTCAATCTGTCCCACCATCAAGAGAAATAAATCTCAAGAAAATCACATCTACTGCTATTAATATTCGCAGATTTGAGAGTGAGAAAAGTAGTGGCACTATGAAATATGAATGAATGATTTCTACAATTATTTTGTGTCCTATTCTATTAGCATAATGCTAGCGACTTTATACGGTAGTAGTTTGAGCTTAGCTGGATGAAGCGGAATTTCCGGCCGGTCAAACCCCCAAGCCCCAGTCCCAACTCCCAATCGGAGTTGAGTGGTGAGAACCGGAACCGAACGTATCCTTGAGCCATACCGATACGTACAGGTCCGCCGGCCGAACCACGGCTCGTGCACTCCCGCCTTAACCCCAACAAAAAAAAAGGCCGCTTTCTTGAAGTCGTACACGGGCAAAAGCAGTGGGAAATTAAAAGCCAAAGAAAAATGATAGTAACAAAAAATACTTACGTACTTGCTGCAGTTCGGATTGCTATTTTTTTCTAAAAAAATATATTATAATAATGTGATGTATGAAAAATAAAAATTTAATTTAGAAACGTATTCACAAAAAATGAAATTTTTTTTTTGAAAAAAATAGAAATCCGAACATGGATGTTGGCGGGATTTTATGTCTTTCCCACGTGTTTTTCCTTTGCATTAAATTTTCTTCATAAAGCGGAAACAAATTTTGAAACCATTCTCCACCCATGTTCTACTACTATTATTTATTCAATAACAAAAGAGGTAGGGTTAAACCATAATGAGTTAGTCATACGACGAGTAAAATATAAAAGATAATGAGCTCGGGTCTGTTTGGATTGTGAATTATTAGAGATATTTTTACTGTAGCATTTTTTGTGATGTGATGTATGTGAGATAAAAAGGTAATTGGGAAGGTAAAAAGATGTATTGAAAATTGTAATGATGATGTAAGTAAATAAATTTTGAGAAATAAAGCCCAATCCAAACAAAGCCCTCGTCTAGATTGTTATTTTCTAAAATTTTTGTAATTGTAATGATGTGATGTATGTAAGATAAAAATAATTAAAAATATATTTATAAAAAACGTAAAAATTTTTTTGGAGGAAAATGAAAATCCAAGCAATAAGTTAGGGGTATTGAATTTAACCCCTTTTACTCATCACTTATCTCTATGCGCACAAATTGCTACTTGAGTATTAGTAGATTTTATCATTTACAGCGTATGCATATGAAATAGCCTTTGAGACTCACGCGCATACATGGCCAGTTCAGTTCAGACTGATTACCCTTTTTCTAATAGTCAAGTTAGCAAATTTGAAACAATATGCTCCTATCTGTGATTTTCCAGAGAGGAGAGGAGAGCAGAGCGGAGCAGAGATAAATATTGCTGCTGTTGTTGAGCATCATCTACAATAGCCTTGACCCAGACCAACCCACCCTTTTACTTTCTCTCTCTGTCTTGTGTCTACTACTCAAATGATTCACTCTTTCTTGCTCTTAAACACTCCCTTATTTTTTTACTAATTGATAATCATTTCTCTCTCCTTTTGTCAACCGAAGAAACTGAAAGAAAACAAAGAAAGAGTAATAGTAGGTGTGCAGAAAGAAAAAAGAGAGAGAAAGAAGTAAAAGGGTACATAGAAAAAAAAAAAAAAAGATTTCAAGAAAAACCCAGAAAAAGATAGAATATTTTCAAGAATCAAATCAAGGTTTCTGATTCATTCAACCTTAGAATTCATAAAGGTAAGCCCTTTTGAGCTTTTCTTCCTTTCTTGCAAGAAACAAAAAAGCAAATGTATATTCTGCTGCTGCTGTTTATCAAGAATCCCTAAATTTCTTGAATAAATAGACACTTATACTTTTGTAGTTACTGGAAATATACAGTCAGGGGTATAGCATATATGGTTTTGATGAATGTGAGGATTTTTGGAGTTCAATGAAGGTTAAGCGGCGATGGTGGATCGGCGGAGCAAAGTGGCTTTGGTCTGTTTTGTGGTTTTGTCCTTATTGTTTAACTTTACATTAGAACAGCAGCAGCAATTGCTGAGTTCTCGACTTGAGAGATTGGCTTTACTTAAATTGAGATCTTCATTGGGTTTGAGAGCTAGAGAATGGCCTATAAAGTCTGACCCTTGTTCACGTTGGGCTGGTATTCAATGCCAGAATGGACGTGTTACTAGGATCAATATCTCTGGTTTTAAGCGTACTCGTATTGGAAGTCAAAACCCTCAATTTTCAGTTGATGCCCTCCGGAACTTCACCTTTTTGGCTTCCTTTAATGCGTCCAATTTCGCGCTTCCAGGCGCAATTCCTCAATGGTTTGGTTTCGCACTTGCCTCTCTACAAGTGCTTGATCTTAGGTCTTGCTCAATTGGTGGTTCTATTCCTGCAAGTTTTGGCAATTTGAGTAGCTTAACTAGCTTGTATTTATCTGGAAATACTATTACAGGGGTAGTTCCATCAACTTTGGGTAATTTGTTACGCCTTGAGGTTCTTGATCTTTCGCAAAATTCTCTAACTGGCATCATTCCTCCGACTTTTTCTGGTCTAAGAAATCTTACTTTGCTTGATATGTCATCAAATTACTTAACTGGGGGCATCCCTCCTGGTATTGGAAGTTTAGCTAGGTTGAAGTTCGTGAATTTTTCTGGGAATAGTTTGTCTTCTTCGATACCCGCCCAACTCGGTGATCTTTCCGGTCTGGTTGACCTTGATCTTGGATCCAACTCTTTAGTGGGGCCCGTGCCTTCAGACTTGAGAGGTTTAAGGAATTTGCAGAGACTTGATATTGGGAATAATTTCCTCTCAGGATCGTTGCCTGGGAATCTGTTTCCTGCTTTGAATCAGTTGCAGTATCTGGTGTTGAGTCATAATGGCTTTACTGGTGGTCTTCCTGACGCACTGTGGACAATGTCTCGCTTGCAAGTTTTCGATGCCTCCAGAAATAACTTTACTGGTACACTGCCCAATCTTAATTCAAGTGTTAACGGCACAACTGCAGTGTTTAACTTATCTCAGAATCTGTTTTATGGAGGTCTCGGTTCTGTGATTAGGAGGTTTGCTTTTACTGATCTTTCTGGTAATTATTTCCAAGGTACGCCTCCAGATTATGCCAGAAGCAAAGTGTCTCTTGGCAAAAATTGCCTCCAACAACTGTCAAATCAAAGGACTGCACAAGAATGCGAATCATTTTATGCAGAGAGGGGTCTAATATTTGATAACTTTGGACTGCCAAATTCAACTCAAACTCCTACTCAATCACGCAAGAAGAGTCACAGAACTGTTATCATATTTGCTGCAGTTTTGGGAGGAGCCGCACTTATTGTGCTCTTGGTGATTTTGCTTATACTTTTGATTGTTTGCGGTCGCAGGAGGGATGCAACGAATCAAAGAGGCACTGGTGTTGGCCCTGTTCCTGCAGGTGCAAGCCCTCCATCTCCAGGAATGTCTTTAAACTTTACCAGCTTGGGAGATGCATTTACATATCAGCAGATTCTCCATGCCACAGGTGAGTTTGGTGATGAGAATCTCATCAAACATGGCCATTCTGGTGATATTTTCCGGGGTATTCTTGAAGGGGGAATTCCAGTGGTAATTAAAAGATTTGATTTGCGCTCAGTCAAGAAAGAAGCATGCATGTTGGAGCTAGACTTTTTCAGCAAGGTTTCTCATCCCAGGTTGGTCCCTCTCTTGGGACATTGCTTAGAGAATGAGAATGAAAAGTTTCTAGTTTACAAATATATGCCAAATGGAGACTTGTCCAGTTCTTTATTCAGGAAAACCAATTCAGACGATGACAGTTTACAATCTCTTGATTGGATAACTAGACTGAAAATTGCTATAGGAGCTGCGGAGGGCCTTTCTTTTTTGCATCATGAATGCTCCCCACCCTTTGTTCATAGGTACTTCCACATTTGCTTATCATTCTATTTCCTATTTCCTTTTGTTGCCATCATTATATGATTTGGTGACTTTCTAACACTTATCTTTTTTGGGCATGAAGCTGTTTGATTATGCTAGCATAATGATCTTCCCATATCAGATTAAGAAACTGACATCAAAGTGTCTGCCTTAGACGGCAATAGTTTTACATATTTAGACATCCATGCATCTAGTACGTCTCATGCATTGTCATTACATCTAGCCATTGAATTCACTTGTCACTTGTAGCTTGATGTGTTCAATATACGGAAGATGTTATACATGTGGCAATTTCTATACCCATGGTATACGGTTCAAGGTTTCAGTTAAGCAACTCAGAGGAGGAGTCATAAAAAGGTCAAAAGGAAAGACTTTAAGTTTACTCCTATATGCTGGTCCCGCCGTAGTCTAGTGGCTGGTTGGTTGATTTCTACCTTTGCTCTGTAAAGCTTCAGTCTTTTCTTTTGCTTCTTTGTGCCCAAAAAGATTATCCTTAGGGATCATGCTACCACATCTCCTAGGTTTTTCCAAACTTTTTGCAATTTAGTTGCACATGTTTCCGTCACTTAGCGTGCCTTTATTAGTCAATGAGTACATTCAATTCCTTGCTATTCTTGTTTGCTTTTTACAAACTACAATACAAAATACCAATTTTTTTCATAATCTCTTCTTCCTGTGTTTCTTGTAACCTTTGCAGAACTGGTTGTATTTTCTTTGGTTCTTCAAAAGTAAGCACAGGCTAAGACCCGTCTCTAATATGGTTTTGTTTGTAATAATGAACTTCAGTCATGCTTTGAAGGACGTAGAACAAAAAGGCGACTTCAATGTTAATGGTCACAATAGATAAATATAAATAGAAACGATGTTTCACTAAAATTTTCTTTACATAAGATACGTTTTTAAACTTAAAAAGTTTGAAATGAAATTACCAGTATTTTTAAGCAATTTATTACCCCCTGTTAGGAAAAGACTGCTATAGCATTTCCCAAGTGACTCTTTTTATACTTAAGAACTTGTAGGAGTATAAAAGTCTAGAACCCTTTTGTTTTGAACGAAGTTTATTGCTGCTTCTTGGGAAAGGAGACTGTTAATGTGTGTCTTTGTAGAACTGGCTTAAGCAATTTTGGAATTTACTAGCAAACTTTTTCTAGAAGACACAGAAAACCTTTTCAAAATTACTTTTTAACTTTTAAGGGAGTGGGAGTTGGGGAAGATCGAGGCATGGAATTCGGCAAAGACAAATATACTGCTTATGGAGTTATGGTGTTCAACCTAAACTTCATGGACAATTAATCTAGCATTGTGTCAATATGAAAACTCCTTTCCGAGCATAACTGTTCCTTAGATTATGTTTCACTAAGAAATTCTTATTACTTAGTCAACTTTATGTTCTTAATTAGCTTATCCATTTCTAAGTTGCCTCATCTTGTGTAATTAATCCTTATCTAGAGACCTTAATGATATGATTGTCATGAACCCTGCTGGAGCTTCCATTGCCACTGCATACATGCATAAAACGTCCATATTTAAACAAAGCATATCTTTGTAACTTCAATAGTTTTAAGAGGCTGATTCTACATTGAAGTTGAGTTAGCATTTCCAAAACAAGCCCCTCAAGAAATACTTTATCTGATAATGCACGTATTTTGTAGCTAAATACAGCCTGTGATAAGGGAATTAGTTTTCCACCCAAAAAACTAGATGCTGAAAGGGTTGAGTCATTAATTTCTTCTCTTGGGTGCATCCAGACTCCCAGTTTTCATAGTCATGAACTTTAATATGCTCCTATCTTGCCTGCCACTATTACCTAGATTACAATGCTCAACAGATATCTGATGCATTCAATCTTTTAACTCTCACTAATCAATAATTATATTCATTAACCGTATCTAACTTGACTAAATTTTGTTCCTCAACATTCTATATCTTCTCCATTTCATGTGCTTTACATTGTGTAATATAGAGCAATGGTTGAAATTTGCTGCAGGCACAGTATGCTCCTAGCTTACCCTATTGATGATTTTCGGATGTGTTGAGTTAATGAAAAACACATGCAAGGGGTTAGAACAACCGTAAGCACCTTATTATAGCCCAGGTGCCCAAACTGGCACACGAAAATTTTGAAAAAGTAAACGAAAATGAAAATTACATAAGAGGCTGAATTGGTGTTGCAAGATGTAATGTAGTTACTGTTCAGTATTTCAAAGCCTTTTTGAGTTTGCTTTGTGACTGCATGGGACAATGTATGTGGTGAGTTCAGCTTGTAATAACTTGGATAAATAAAAGAGAAACCTGATGAGTATTAGTTTGCATTCTACATGATTTTTGCATTTCCAAACTGATGACTTGGTTGCATTTTGACTTTAGGTATTTGTAAGGTTTTCTGGGTGGATGTTTCTGATTACTCTCTGAAGGTTTCTGCTTATGTGTGGTGGTAGACAATATATATTTGGTGCATGCTAAAATGCATGTTCAATAAGTTATGATCCTCAATTCCCTAACTCCTCCCAATATAGGTGTCAAAAGTAACTTATTTTCGCTCTACTTTATGGCTTAAAGTCAAGAAGTTTTGTTTTTCCATTTAGTTTGGGTAAGACAAACTTGCTGCGCGTCTCAGAGTAAGGTGTGCTTAATATCATTGTTGGTGCATTGCATAAACTCTCTACTTTCCTTAGTTTCCTATTTCGTCTGATTATACAAATAGATTTGTAATGATCCTCTTTTCTTTTTGACATTGTCCCTGAAGAGATATACAAGCAAGCAGCATTCTTCTTGATGATAAATTTGAAGTGCGGTTAGGGAGCTTAAGTCAGGTCTGTGCTCAAGAAGGGGACAATCATCAAAATAGAATCACCCGGTTGCTGCGGTTGCCACAGTAAGTGATCCTTGATATTTGCTGCTTCGTGCAAGTCCAAACTCCATTTTTGGATGTATGGCACAAGGCCCATGCATAGAAAAAGCTTTATCTGAAGCGTTTGGGATCTACCCTTCTACTGGGAAATTACTTTATGTTCTTTCCAACTGGGTTGAAGATGTCGCTATTTGTTACTTTTATACTTTTATATACTTGCATGCCTATCTTAAGGAATACATGCACTTGGGCCTCTTCCAAACTTGATTTGAAGGGTCCTAGCTATGCCAGAGTAATTTTCTTTAAATAGAATGTAACTTGAGTCCCTCAAAAATCAAAATATGCGCTGTCATGCTCCTCTTCCTGAAAAATATTTTGGTTGTAGTGGAATTGAGGTCATTAGTTGTTTAATCATTGGTGTTGAGTTAAATATCTTTGTTGTTGGGGAAGTATTTGAGTATAGATTGCGCAAAAAAAGAGCATTTCAGTATATATGTCATTTGTAATTCCTTGTGATCTTTTAAAAATTGATGGCAAGTAAGACCTTGCCTGTCTTGACCATCAAAGTACCTTCAAAGTTTTGGAACTGGGTTCCAAATGGAATTGACTACCCTTTTGATTCAGTTCATTGATTGCCAATTTCATTTACTACATTGAATTGCTCAACATGTGCAGCAGTCATTTTAGTTCTTGTGATTTGTTGTGGGCTTTTTGCACTATAATCTTATTTTACTTAATGTATACCTGACATAGTAAATTTCTTTCTTATGTGCAGGACATCAGAACAAGGCACCTCTGGTAAGCAAAATTTACCTTGATGTAGTTCTGTTGGTCATTATGCAAGTCCTTTGTCCTTGTTGAGTTTTCTGTTCACTTGCCAATTTCAAATGCAAGTAGCTTGAGTCAACTACTGGTCTTTATCTGATATTGAGAGATTTAAGACCCTGAGTTTGTTGGTTTTTCTGGTTTCTGGTGACATTCAGCTTGCTTTTCTCATCTTTAATTTGCCGTGTTTACTGGATAAACGAAATTTTCCTCATTTGCTTTCTCAAGATATTCATTTTCCTCATTCTTCAAGATTATGCCTTTACTTTCTCTTTTCCAAATACCTTACCCAGAATTTATTTCTGTCTCGAAATGTCTAGGTACCCCCAATGCTACATGTGCCTATGATGTTTATTGCTTTGGGAAGGTCTTGCTTGAGCTTGTAACAGGCAAGCTAGGTATCAGTGCATCTGGTGATGCTGGGATGAAGGACTGGCTGGAGCAGACGCTACCCTACATCAGTATATATGAAAAAGAACTGGTGACAAATATTGTTGACCCATCGTTGATAATAGACGAAGATCTATTAGAGGAAGTATGGGCCATGGCTGTTGTTGCCAAGTCTTGCCTGAACCCCAAGCCCTCGAGACGGCCCCTGATGAGATATATTCTTAAAGCTCTGGAAAATCCTCTGAAAGTGGTTAGGGAAGAGCACACTAGCTCAGCAAGGCTTAGAACAACTTCCTCGAGAAGCTCATGGAATGCTGCTCTATTTGGTAGCTGGCGGCATAGCTCTTCAGATGTGGCAGCTATACCAGTGGCACCGGCTAACAAAATGGAAGGTGGGAGTAGCTTTAAACAGTCGGGTACAACTGGTTCTCAGGGAAGTGGTCATAATGGCGAAGGAGGCCATTCATCCTCAACTAGGAGGCAGTCCAGGGAGATTTTTCCTGAACCGATGAATGTCCAAGATGTAGAAAGGCCAAATGAGGATTAGAACTCAGATGATTTTTTCATAATTCTTTTGTTAATAACAAGAGCAGGCTTTGCATTTGAGTCCCTTGCTTGCTAATACAGCTCAGCGTTCTCCTCCAAGTAGGAAGATTCTGGTATTGCAAGCCCGTCTCCTTCTTACCCTAGGGGAGGGGATTTGTTTAAAAACTGCACAGCTCCCACCAGAGGTAATTGGATAGAAAGATTTAAGGGAATTCTTGTTTAGCAGGGAAGAGACACCAAATTGCATGGATTTTGATTTTGGAAGTTCTTTTTTTTTTTTTTTTTTTTTTTCCATTTCTTCGTGGAGAGTGAGAGAGACGAGAGTGAGGTTTAGCCCAGTGATGATTCTTCTTCCTATTTGTTTGGGGCTTGTTTTCCGTTGAAACAAGCTACAGTTTTTCTGTTGTTGGTCCTCCTGTGGAATGTAAATTATAAAGGCTCCACCTCCTTCCCAAAGATGGAAGGCGTCAAAGACAACAACTGCTACATAGTTTCTTTCTTTCTTTCTTTCTTTGTCTCTATTATTTAATCTGAATTAATTTCATTAGTTGCCTTGGGTATTATTTGCATTTTCGTTTTTTTTTTTGGGTCAAAATGGTAACTTTATATTTCATCGTAAAAACTTTATAACTGAACAAGGATCCATGCAAAAAGGACAACAGTGCTACAATTCCCATTGATGCATTAGCATCTAAGATTAGGGTTTACCGATTCTTCATCTAACCAGATGTTAGGAGCATAAATGCTCAGTTTAATGCCATCTACTTTCCCTGAATTAGCAAAAGAGAAAGAGTATTGATGAAACAAATTACAAATGGACTGAATATCCTCAATTAATGCAGCAACCCGCCAGTCGTTGCGTCTTGATTCCACTCTATGTCCCACAAGTTTGATGTTATCCAGCTCAACTTCACTGTTCCACAGGCCTTGGTCAATGTGAAGTATGTGCCACAAATATGAAGAAGTGAATGCGTGTGGCTTGACTCAAGGAAAACCAAAATTGGAGCTGCAGGGATGAAGAAGAAAAAAAGGGATGATGAAGAAAGAAAAGTAAGTACATATTAATTGGTTGCTAAGGACGGGTATTGTGTTTAATGTTGTAAACATAATATGGTGGCACCCTTCCATTTATTTATTCATGAAGAGAAGTTAGGTGTTCTCATGCAGCTTGACTGGAGAGAGACGTTTTATCCGCATTCTATGCGCGTCTAATAATGAGCCTTTTTTATACGAAGAAGAAGAAGAAAAAGGAAGTACGGGGCACAAAACGCAAATAAGTAAAAACTAAGGGCCCTAAAACCGAAAAAGAGAAACAAACAATATAGGTCCCACCGAGATTTGAACTCGGGTTACTGGATTCAGAGTCCAATGTCCTGACCACTAGACCATGGGACCTGACTGATTGCACTTTGATTCCTTTCTTTTATATTATTGGTTCTGAGGGTTCTGGCATAATTGTACGTGGCCCTGTGTATTCCATGTTTCTTTCGAAGATGTGCCTTGATGTAGTTTGCATGTTTATTTTTCCTCCCGCTTTTGTTGCCTCTTTCGAAGATGTGCCTTAATGTAGTTTGCATAATTTAACTTCTTTTTTTTTTTTCAAGTAGGAAAATGTGAGATTTAAAGAAGCAAGAAAGCAGAGGGATTAAAATATAAGATCTCTACTTTCTAGGGTCTTAATTTTAATCACTAGATCAAAACCTTTTCGGTCCAACAAAGCTTTGACATTGATAAGGTACATCTTTGAAATGTGCTTTAATATACCTCCAAAAGCCAATCTTGATTCTAGAGATAAAGACATGATGGGAAATTAAGATCGAAGTTCCTTATAGATGAATGGCGGATCTCTGTTTGTACTTGACCTCTTACATGGAATGCAATATTCACGGTTGGATCTCTTCCACAGGTTATTCTTTTACGATCTGACGCAGAGATGTTGTGTGCTCTGCTATCATTGTGGCATTGCTATAGTTCTTGTTATAGCCTGTAGGAGTTCCAACAACATGGCTTCATCCTTTTGGTTTGAGCACGAGAATAGGATATTACAAAGTTATGCCTACTAATTAATACATAAGTGGTATGCTTTTGTTTCCTCAGGTTTCAAACCTTGCCCATGACATCTTTCCTCGAAAACCGTATGTGTTGTGTCAGTCCCTGAAAGCCATCCATGTTATCTCCAAAGTCAACCCTCCCAGAGCATGGAGTACGGACAACAAGCGAGTGAAATTACACAAGGCTGTATTTCAACTTCAAGAATTTGTTTGATTTGAGCCCAAATATGTTCTCCTTCAAGGCTGTTGTCTTTACTAAATTTCTGTTCTTTAGTTTTGACTGTGACGCTAGGTCAAATAGCAATTAGCAAACCTCAAGTTATTTCATATAGTTATTTCTACTTTAGCTTGCCCTTCTCACACCCGTCGATGACAACTTTGAGTGTGGAGCAAGGAGAAGAAAATATATAGCACCGGTCGGCATGACAACTCATATCTGGCCCTCCTTAACTTAAACATCTCATTGGTTTTCATAAACAAAACTTAAGCGTCTCATTTAATACACAAAAACCAAACCTGAAGGCCTATAACCGTAAGGATAGGGAAGCCATCACCATCACCATCACCATTACTTAAATGTTAGCACTGTCCAAATCCAAACCGTAGTCTTCCTCTAGATAGAAGAAGGGTTGAAGGGAGTATACAAGCCCATAATCTTTTCTATTTCTTGAATCTATTACAATACAGATATTTCTAGTAATGAACTGATAGCCATGCACTTCAAGGGGTAGAATACAAATCCATTTTATTACAGGTCTGAGTACTGTACCTACTGCACCGCCCAGTTTGATGGAACAATCATCTGCAGTTCAACAATCCGGTCTGGCGCAATTAAAATGAATTAACACATCTTGCTAAGATTAGGAAGACTGAGTTGCTTTGTTTCTAGGTTTTATATAACTTGACTTCGAAAAAAAAAATAAGGACCAGTAAAGAACATAGACTGAAATAGAAATGACTAGGAACCCTCCAAACTCCCTTGTAAGTCAATCATTCCTCCTTATGCACCGCGTTAAATTAATTTGGAAAATTTTACGACGGAATATTCTTTGGGTGTGTGGGTGTTGGGGGGAGCCGGGGGGGGGGGGGGGGGGGGGGGGGGGGTTTGTCTTTGCAAGGACCGATTCACCCCTCCGACTTGTCAATACCGCGTGTATCCAAGAGGACCAAGACTCAGAGTAGAAATTCACCCACTTAAATGTATAGGTATCTCATGATCATCAGGCAGAGTGAATCTAATTATATTAAATGGAAAATCATTCAAAACACGTCCCTTATATTTTACAAAATAATTTTTTTCGTCCCTCGCTTTTAAAAATATAATTTTACGTCCCTTATAAATTTACATTGATCAAATTTGGTCCCTACTTAGGTTTTCGACTAGTTTTTTGTCGGAATTCACCACGTGCCTTGCACGTGATCATATTTTAAGAGCAAATTTGTCAAGTCAAATTTTATATAATTCAATTCATAATCTCTCACATTTCATAATATAAATTTTTTTGTCCCTTACATTTCACAAAATGAATTTTTTTATCCTTCACATTTTTTAAAATGAATTCTTTTATCTTTGATTGCTCATGTGTGTGAATAATTTTTTTAAAATTCATGTATATATTTATTTGATTTCACCTGAACAATACGAATAGCATGTGAAATCAAATAGAGTTATATTACACACTATTCGTATTGTTCAAGTGAAATCAAATAAATATATACATATGTTTAAAAAATTATTAGTTTTTCACTTATATTCATTTTCTTTTACTCGAAATTTGAAAATAAAGAAGACATTTAATCCTAAATATTATCGAGTGTTTATATCGAATTAAATTTGAATAGAAAAAGTAAACAAAAGAAAAGTATGACAAAAAGAAATAAGTGATTGGCACTTTCAAATTTTAACAAAATCATAAGGCAAGTAATTCAACTGTTGGTCTTAAAAGTGTCGAGTAGAAATTTCAGATTTAAACTGAAATTTGTTAGCATAATTATAGAATTCGAGTTAAGACCCATTAATTAGATGACCTTATTATACAATTTAATAAATAAATTATTACCAAAAGAGAAATGTCACAAATATTGAATAGGTTCAAATGGTGAAATCATATAAATATATACATGGGTTTCAAACAAAATTATTAGTTTTAAACTCATATATATATCTATTGAATAGCATGTGTATAACTACAATTAGCATGTTTAGATGAAATCCAATAGAGATAAATTACATGTTATTCATACTATTCAGGTAAAATTAAATTGATATATACGTGAGTTTATAGAAAAAAAGTTATTCGTATACATGATCAATGAGAGATGAAAAAATTCATTTTGAAAAAAATTCATTGTGAAATGTGAGGGACTATGAATCAGATTATGTAAAAATTTGATTTGATAATTTTACCCTTAAAAAATGATCACATGCAAGTCACATGGTGGATTCTGGTGAAAAACTAGTCGGAAACCTAGGTAGGGACCAAATTTGATCAATATGAATTTGTAAGGGACGTAAAATTACACTTTTAAAAGTAAGGGATGAAAAAAGCCATCTTGCAAAATATGAGGGATGTTTTGAACGATTTTCCCTGTATTAAAAGTCCGGATTCCACGTTGTTCAATCTGCAAGTGAACTCCCAAATATGCTGAATGCATCTGTTTTCCTGATTCGGCCGTGTTTCTGGACCGTCATTACATGTTTTTCGTCAGACAATTACTAAGTAATGAATTACTAGTAATAATGATAGGGAACAACACCATAGATCATAGATGTCTAGAATTTACGATAACTGGGAGAGGCTGGTCAAAGCCACCCTGCGGAGAGAGGAATTTCGGCTGAGCAGTATGAGTACGCCGAGTGAAGTCTCCTTGGCGTCCTCCTTCTCCACCTCCACCTTCACCTCTTTCGATCTCGGGCTTTCATCTTTCAACTTCTCCGGCTTGTTAGTGGGGGATTCATTCAAGTATCACCAAATTCTCCAAGCCACAGATAACTTGAGCGAATCCAACCTAATCAAGCACGGCCACTCTGGGGATCTGTATTACGGAGTTTTAGAAGGCGGGGTTCAAGTGGTAGTCAAGAAAATTAATCTGCCGTCGGCCCAGAGAGGATCGTACTATTTCATATCAGAATTAGAGATTCTCCATAAGATTTCTCATCCTAGAATGGTCCCTTTGCTGGGGCACTGCTCGGAGAATATGAACAACGACTTCCTGGTTTACGAGTACATGCCTAACAAGGACTTGTCCAGTTATTTGCGTAGAGAGACTGGAGATGACCACGGCCAATTAGCATCCTTAGATTGGATAACAAGATTGAAGATTGCAATTGGAGCAGCTGAGGGTCTGTGTTACCTGCACCATGACTGTGTTCCCCCGATTGTTCATAGGTAGCCCAACAGCAACTCCCAATTCTTGATCAACTGCAAATGATGCCTATGCGCACCATCTTTTTCCCAAATGTGAATTTTATTACATACGAAAAAGTTAATTTGACTTGCCGTGCCTCTCGCTTACATAGAGATTTTCAAGCTAGCAGCATCCTTCTTGATGATAATTTTGAAGTGCGGCTTGGAAGTCTTAGTGAGGTTTGTGCAGCTGCGGAAACCGACCCCAGAGAGACGAGGTTTGCCAGGTTCCTGCGGTTGTCAAAGTACGTAAGCACCTGTTATTCAATTACATTTCTATCTCTGGTAAAATTGGCCGATCTTTAGGAGCTTTCTGCCTAGGTTCACAAAACAGTAGTAGAAATTAAGTTAATCGATGGGATACAGTTTTCAAAACAAAACTTTTGGCTGATTGGTCCGACCGTTCTTTTCTTTTCTTTTCTTCTGTATAAACAGGGCCATGCGGGCTGGACAAAGCACTTCCGGATCCGGTATGTGACTTCTGGTTACGATTTACGAATAGTTGTTGTACATTATCCTCTGCTCCTTCTTTTCTGGTTTAAATTTGCTTAAAAGTGATTTCAGCACTAGTAGTATCAGCAAGCATGGTGTGTTGCTTTTCATTCTTCAACTGGCACCAATTTTCTACAGTATTTCACGAATCATCGGTGAGCAGTTGCCTCTTTGATTATTTTTTCTTAAAGATTTACTCCATAATACTACTACTACAAAATGAATGGTTAGAAGGCAACTTCTAAACCCAACCCTTTTCTTGATCAGCCGCGCATTTGATCTTTTCCAATTTCGTTTATCTCAAACATCTGCCCTTTTAAAAGGCAAGTCTAATTTTTTTTCCCTTTATAATTCCTCCAACTATATTTTTTTAATTCATTTTAACTTTGAGTTCTTTATTTGTTAAGAATTTTTTTTACTGTTTTTTGATTATCTGTTCCCCCAACTCAAAATCGTCCGTCCGTCCGTCCGGTTCTGATGTCCGACGGCTTAACCCATGTTAGTTGACTTGTAGGTGAACGCAGAAGTAGAATTTGGGAGATAGAAAATACACAAGTAGCTAGTATGATGTATGGAACCTTGACACTGTGTGGTATCAACTAGTACTATCACATCATAAACCTAACAGGCGGATTTGATTATTGAATTGTCGCTGTATTTTAGATGCATTTAAATTGGTGGTCCTTGCATTGCCATTGGCTCCTTCATTCCTACTAGAATTAAGTAATACTACATGCAACTTACCACCTGCACCAACCAAAAAAAAAAAAAAAAAAAAAAAGATTCCTCAAGATAACCAGAGATCAAACTCTCCGATCTTCTAGTAGAAAATTCGACAAGGTTGACGAAAGACCTAATCTTGGGTTGCCAGGTGCATCTAATGCCACGTGTGCGGACGATGTTTATTGTTTTGGTAAGCTTTTGCTTCAGCTGGTCACCGGCAAGCTCCGCTTGAATGCGGCCACCGATTTCCCGGACACCATCCCTCCAATTGGTCGACCCAATAATTGGAGAGACTTGACGTTGCGAATCTACGATAAGGAGCTTCTTCGCAAGGCTATGGACCCGTCTTTCATCATGGCAGAGGGTCTTTTCATGGAAGTATGGGCGGTGGCTATAGTTGCCCGGGCCTGTCTCAATCCCAAACCTTCCCGGAGGCCCCAAATGCTACAGGTGCTCAAGGCTTTAAGAACGGGCAAGATTTCTGATGATGCTTTTCTTGAAATGACCAGAATTATTCAGTCTTATCAAACTTTTTTAGGAGCCATCAGTCCTCAATTTGATTCCAGACAATTCTAGACCCTATTCTTGTACAGCCTCATCTAGGCCTAGTCTCGTCTCCAGTGTACAGTGTACATCCTTGCACATTTTGGTTAAAATAGGCTTGCAAATTATAGAGTATTATGGTTTTATAATAGAGCAGTAATTTGGTTAAAAATCAAAGAGTGACAAGCCACATTAATTTGTCAGAAGTAAAAGCAATTATATTTTAATCCTCAGTTTAGTACCTCCTTGAATTAATTTTTTAAGAATTAGAATTCATTTCATCTTAAAAACTTTTATCCTGTACACTTTTCTTCGACGTTTGTTCTAAAGATGTCTAATAATATGCAATTTTCCCTTCAACGCATCCGACAACATTCTCGACCGACCAGGCACTCTAGGCACTACCATTTCCAAGTAACGGCCTTGGAATCATTTCGTCAGTTCAGCCAAGCTAGCACTCAAATTTTTTCTGGTTTCGGCTTGTACAAGTATATTTCTTTTTATCAATTGATTGACACTTGACAGTTAATAATGCGTCGTGTACAAATTTCTCGACATATTTAAATCTTTTGAGGATTGTGATTATTTTCAACAGCAGAAGTCTACGGTTAATCAGTATAATTAACATGAGCAAAAGTCATTAATGCCTTAAAATATAAGCACTGTGAATTCAGTCAAACCTCGAAAGACAGTGATGCATAGTCGTTGCCTTTACCAACCTCTGATAACAAATCTATGCGTCAAAAACTGTTAAATGGAGAATACTAGGCTACAACATGACTACCCCATGAATTCATGGAAAGAACAACCGACTGACATCTATGCAAACTCAATGGTGTCTGTCTGGGGGTTGAGTGGATCTTTGTAGCTTTTCTGTGGATGATCACCGCTGTGGATACTTGCTACAGCAAAATTGTTGCTATCTATTGCTCCAACCAGAAATGGATGGAACTAACGTAACGGAGTTTGCATGTTTCTCCATCCTGCAGATAAATGGCTTCTATTTAAAACAAATACATCTAATAAACATGGAGAGAGAGAGAGAGAGAGAGAGAGAGAGAGAGAGAGAGTACTTTGAGATTTCTTCAGCTGCCTTTGCAACTTCTGAAGAATTGGTCTCAAGAACTTGACCTCCTAAAATGATTTCATCTAAAATTGAATGGACCTGCAAAACTGTTGCAAATGAAAAACTAGGGACAAGAAGCATATACGCTCATATTAGCAGCTCGTATGGGGCTAGTAAAAAATACATCATGTTACTTGAGCCGGTTATCAAAATCCAAATGAATAAACGCTAGCATGTTTGCTTGCTGGTTATCAGACACCACATCACTGAAGAACCAGTTATACAGAACTACACCCGGAAGGTCAACTGAACCACCAAATCATGAGCAAATTAAAAGAAGTGGGAACAATACATTAATCATGATCTAGCTATAGTCCAACCTACAGTCTAATTCGATGAGGAAGTGAGACTCAGCTTGAATGAGTTTCCATTCCAAATTTCACCAAATTCTACCCATTTCAGTCCAATCTCTAATAGCAAACTCATGGCAGTGATTCCTTGCTCATGAATTCCTATTGCTGTAGGCTCCCAAGTACTACAAAATGTACCAGGAAGCCATCAATGTGATGCAAGACAATAATGCCAACTCAAGTAACCACACTACAGCATGAATTAAAATAGCAACAAGAAATCCAAAAGACTAATCATGTTACCAAATAATGCTTCAGTATCCATATGCTGACCAAGGACAAACTGATTTGAACAGGCTTTTGAAACATTAGTTCAAGACGAGAGAATGAGGTTTACCTTGTTGAAATTGAAGATTATATCAAGCTCGCATACATTATGGAAGCATTTGTCCAGTGTCTCCACAAAAACTGGAAATTAATGTATTCAGACAAGAAAGAGAAAAATTTAGAGGTGAACTAAGATGCTACTAAATTAAGAAAATTCGTTGCATTAAACAGGGGAACAAAATCAAGTACTTCCAGTATAAGCCTAAAAGTCTATAAATTCTAAAGAAACCACTTACTGCCAGCGATAGTGGAAAATCTGCAAACGGTTGTCAAGAGGATAATAACTAGTGAGAAATTAATTAAATTGTAGAGCCAAAAAACAAAGGATGGAGTCTAAAAAGCTTAGAGAAAGGTACAAGTATTATGCCATGTGCTCACATTTATCTCTAAGGGCAATATAAAGCAACAGCTTATGGAGATCAACAGCACAAAACACCGATTTTCTTATTAATCTTCTCACTTCCGGGGATCCTACAACTAAATGGCATGTTTCTTAATGTGAGAACCTGATCAATATGTCGTCTGAACTTCATTCATGCAAGAGTATTGCATAGCAACTGTCTAGCCATAATGTGATAATCTATTGTAAAGAAGCCTCCACAAGTATTTTCTTGAACATTGATGTTCACATCACTCAAGATCCAAGAGACATGAACAATAAATTTTCAAACAAGTGAAAAGGTAGGTTAAGATTATTCGATCAAGTTGAGAGCACTTGGCAAAAAGCAGAGCTTTATAATTTAGCTCATGACTGAAAATTCACCTACATTTCAGTCAAAAAGCAGAGCTGGATGTTGTATTTTTGCTTTTGATTAACTAACCATGACTTTGCTCCCAAAAAAAAAAATCTATGACTTTCAATCTACATTGAAGAGTAAATTTGTGATTTTCAACAATTCAATAGCAGATTTGACAGTCATGTACCCGACATCAAATGAAACCAACAACCTCAAACATATAAAGCTGGCAAATATCAAGGATTGATTAATATACCTTGCATGAGATCCAGAATGGCAAGCTCATTCTCAGAACTATCAAATACAAATATGAAGTATAGCGTCGCAAAAGTCTTGTACACAAGTCGTGCATCCTGTGCATAAGAAAATTGGAGTAGCGCTTCAGAACAGAAAAAGATACACAGAACTCTAAAGAAGCTAGTGCAAGGATGTGGTCACGCATAACAGATCAAGACATTACATTGACCACTACCAAATTCTGCCAAGAAGCCCAACATGCATCCAGGGATGTCAAAGTTTTCAATACCTAA
Organism: Coffea arabica; assembly: GCF_036785885.1. Lineage (NCBI taxonomy): Eukaryota > Viridiplantae > Streptophyta > Magnoliopsida > Gentianales > Rubiaceae > Coffea > Coffea arabica. The sequence goes on from NC_092312.1 coordinate 16,432,851, forward strand.
AGGTTCCAATTAACTCAAACAAAAGAGCATAATGAGGCATAGAACTTACAGGTCCAAACAGCGAATCCACCTTAATGAAATTGCTCACATTGTTGGCTCTACTGCATAAAACTGCATTTATGACCAAACTTTAGACATTCATACAAGAAAGGCCCCTGAGATAATGAATAAACAAAAAAAGAAAGAAAATTCCACACCCATGAATTCAACTACAGACTGAGCGTCCTGAAAAGAAGAGCATGGAGTGTATACTTTCCCCAACTTAATTCATCATGAATTCACCGATCCAAATATATTTAATTGGATCCAGAATTCAGAAAGGGAAACGGTACATCTCAGATTCTAAAGAGCCAAAGATAAGCAAATCAAATTATACAGAAAACCTCATTATCATCTTAATCTTATTAAAACGTGAAACATTATTTTGAATTTTTTATTTGAAACGAAGAAGTAAAAAAGATCAAATTCCACTGACCTCCGTAAATGCTCCGAATCAGCTCATGCTGCTTCTCCACTGCCTAACCTTACAGAAATGCATTTCAAATTTTGAGGTCACGTAATCCATCAACTCACTGAAACAAATGAGAAAAAAAATTTTTTTTTTTCTAATTTTGGCCGAAAAGAATATCGATGGGAGTTAACGCACCTGAAAAGAATAAAATTTGACAAGGCGAGGCTTGCCTTGGTCGTTCATCACAATCACAGCTTTAATCATGGCCACTTAATTTAATATAACCACCGCAAATTCTACAAAAATAACCCTGGCCGAATTTGTGTGTCGGAAAAGCTTTTAGCCAAACTCGGTACCTCGGCCGGTTAAGAGCTCTCTCGCTGTCTGCAAGGTCTGATCGCCCTCTTCTCCGGCTCAGCCAGTGGGAGTCTTCCTAAGTGCTCTAATCTCATTAGTTCCCAATTACAAAGTTTTTTTTTTCCAAATATTACAGAGACTCTCGTTTGGATTGTTATTTTTATGATTTATAAAGACCTTTGTTTTTGTTTCAAAAAAAAAAAAGACTTCTGTTTGGATAAAAGATTATTTGGGATAATTTAAAAAAAAAAAGTGTGACACTTTTTTAATGTGTTGTATTTGAGATAAAAAAATAATTGAAAAATATGTTGATAACATAAGCAAGTTAATGTGTAAATAAGATACAATCCAAACACAAGAGCTCTGTTTTGATTAACTATTTTTTAAAGTATTTTTGAAATATTTTACTGTAATAGTATATATAAAAAAACTTTTACTGTATATAGCTTGTTTGGATAGAGTATTATTTGGAATAATTACTGTAACATTTTTTTGTAATGTAATGTATGTCAAATAAAAAGGTAATTGGAATCTAAAAAGGTGAGATTGGAAAATGTGTTTATGATATAAGTGAAATATTATTTGAAATAGTATGGTACCCATATAATATGTGTTTTTTTGGTGTTTTTTGAGGAATTTTTGGAATATATTTTATGGTATCTTTTATAATTAAAAAAATTAAAGTACTTTTTAAAAATTAACACAAGCACTCACAATCACCACTATCCCTACCCACCATAGCCACTATTCCTTCCCTCTTCCTCTCCTCCTCTTCCTTTTTCCTTCTCCCTTCCTTCTTTCTCCTCTCTTCATCTTCCTTGCCACTCTCTGCCCCTCCTTCCCCTCTTACCAATCGTGATCTAATTGAGGTCAGATTGTCGGGGAAAATGAGGGAAGAGGGTGGCGGGAAAGGACAGGTGAGGAGGAAGAGAGAAGGAAAAGAGGTGAGGAGGAAGGAGAGCAAGGCTGAAAATGGAAGGAGAGGGAGAAGGAAGAGGGAAGGGGAGGAGAAAGGAAGAGAGAAAAGTCTGTAGCAATGGATGGGTAGGTAGGGGTGGTAGTGATATGTGGAAAATGTTGTAGAATTTATATATTTTTAATTTTTTTGGTATATTTGTGAGTTGTTTTTCAATATATTGTATGAATAAGGTGTTTTTATAATTATTTTTATTTATGCATTACTGTAATATTTTATTTGAAATACTTGTTTTTAAAAAATAGATCAATCCAAACGAATTTTTGGGAGTTATTGTGAATGAGGTGTTTTTAGAATTGTTTTTATTTGTGTATTATTGTAATATTGTTTTTGAAATACTTGTTTTTAAAAAATAGATTAATCCAAACGGATTTTTAGAGTTTTTGTTTAAAAACAATAACTCCGTTTGAATTAGTTGTTTTTGAAAGTTTTTTGAAATATTTACTGTAACAGTATATATGAAAAACTTTTTGTTGTAGCTGTTTTTCGTGATGTTTTTTAAGATATTTTTGAAATATTTTTAATGTTTAACAACTTTTGTGATTTTTTTTTAAAATTATCGCCACCATCTCTTCCTATCTCCTTCTTCTTCCTCTGCCTTCTTTTTTTTTTCTGCTCTTTCCCTCCTCCATTTCTTTCCTTCTCCCATCTTCCTCCCCTCTTTTTTTCCTATTCCCCTCGCTTTCCTCGTCACACCTCATCCCTCCCCCCTCCCTTCCCATCCCCAAAAAAATCGAGCCCTCTGATCATAACATCAGAGCCATATCACAACCTCTGGTCAAGGCCAAAATTGGGGGGAGGGGAGAATGAATGGAGGATTGGGTTGTAATGGGAAAGGAAAGGGGAAGGGAGAAGCGAGGGGGAAGAGAAAGGGAGGGAAAGGAGGATAAATGAAGGGATCGTGGCAGTGGTGGGTATGGGTGATGGTGATAGATAAAAAAAAATGGTGTAAATTTTATTTTTAAATTTTTTATATATTTGAAATTATTTTTGATATATTGTATGAATGTTGTGTTTTTGAAGGTTTTTCATTATGTATTACCATAGCATTATATATGAAAAACATATTTTTTCAAAAAATGAGTACTCCAAACGATTGTAACGTGTATGAAATTCTAATATGCTATTTCCACGTTCAAAAGAATGCATGTTTTCAAATATTAAAATAAGAGAAATTGGAAATTATTACAACTTTAGTGTCTACCACAAATCTTAACCAAAGCTATAAATATTCTTTTTTTTTTGGATTACCTCTCGTCTCTCTTCACATTTTTTCCATTTCTATTTATCAAATCTAGGATTCAAACCTTGAACTTGAAAGTGGAAATAATTTTAAAAACATATAAATATTCATCTCACTAATGCAACTTTTAACCCATAGTTTGTTGGAAAGAGTTATTGAGTTATAAACTCAACAATTAAGGGAAATTTTCACATGAAAAACCTGTTTTTTTTTCTTTAATCTTCTTTTTTAAACTTACAATTGTCCTAAAAGGAAAAATAAAATCGTTAATTTATGCAGTAACAGGTAGTAATTTGGAATAAACCCTCTGTTGCTTGACCTGAAAGGCTGAAACCCCCACGGCTTTAACTTTAAATTTTTTATAATTTCACCCCTCAATCTCCTAGTCATCCCGTAATATCTTCCCCTATCTCCACTGTCTTCCCTGTAGTCTGGGGATGAAAAATGTTAGCTGGTCAATCCCAGTATCATCAGCTCTACTCAGTTGATATCCTCGGCCTCCAAGACCACCGGCTGCCCTCCATTTCACCCACTCTCCACCTCCCTTCCACCACCAACTCTACCTTTAAACGCACCCGTCAGCTCTCCATATCCTTCTCCCTCAACCACCACCAAAACCCACAAACCACTTCTTCCTCCCCCACGTCAGACAATGAAGAAAATTTCCTCCGAACTCACAATGCAAAATCCTCTGTCCTCCTCCTCCGCCACCTCTCACCCCATCAAGAAGGAAACTCGACACCCCCATCAGCGCATCCCAAGAGTCAAGGAAAGCTAATCCCTCGAGAAGATAAAGCGAAGCTTCTAAAAATGTCACTAATAAGAAAAAGAACCCCACAATTCCCAGGTTCAATTTATGTTCAATGCCCAAGTGGCCCAGATTTCAACGCTTCTTTGCCACCACTTCAAAATCTTTTCGAAGGGCAAAAGGGCAATCTTGTTATTACTGCAAACGATGATGATGACGAGATGCTGATGAAAGCTCTTGAGATACGAAGGGGAGTCACTGTGGAGATTTTCAAGGAGGCTATGAGAAAGGGCAAATTTGGGATCACTTATTCGACGAATTTGATTTCAAAGTTGTCTGATTTTATTGATTTTGTGATGATTCAGGCTGCTTCCATGAAGCAATTGCCCGAATTTTCAACAGCATCCTACAATTTTCGTGCCAGAACCTTCATAGACGACTCTGGTGTCGTGCCTCTTATAAGGTAATAGGACTTTATCTCCTGAAGTTTCGATCATCTTTGATATATAATCAGGATTTAATGGCTTTACTGTTAATTGTCCCAATGTGTTCACTTAGAACAAGTGACTTATAAAAATGATTATGTGGTCAAGTTTCCGTAACAGTAGCAACAGCGCAATGCTGCTTGCAAAATCTGGATTGATATCATGATTTAGCTTATTGTAACTTGTAGGTGGTTGAAACACAATTCATTATCCTATCCTCAAATTGCGAAGCTCATTTGCATGTCAAGAGGAAATCTTAACTCTATAAGACGACTGGCTGAGTGGTTGAAGACAATATACGTGAGAGGGAGATACATTGGGGTTGCATTGACGAGAGCTGGAAGGAATATATTGGAGTGCAACTCACAGGATTTGGATGAGATTGTTGGCTATTTGGAGGACAATGGAGTTAGGAAGGATTGGATGGGTTATGTTGTGAGTCGATGCCCTGAGATCTTGTCTTTTAGCATGGAGGAACTCAAGGCTCGTGTGGAATTTTACTTGAATATGGGGATAGATGAGAAGGATTTTGGGACAATGGTTTTTGACTATCCTAAGGTGCTTGGATACTTTCCAATGGAAGAGATGAACCAAAAGGTACGTTTGTGAACGCTTTCTCCTCAATGTTTACATTCTATTCAGGGATAAAGGGGCTTTTCAACTGTATTACATGCTGGTAATGACTAGTGCCCTTTCGTACATGTTAATTTAATGTTTGAAGAATAAACCTGATTTATTTTGGCATGCAAGCATGAATATGTTGTACAGAATTTTGCTATTTGATGGTACAAAAGCACTCACATTCTCCTAGCTATAATGCTAAGCTTGATTAACTGAAATGTCTTTTGGCATATGGGCTAGCTATACCTCCTGTTAACTAAGTTACATGCACCTCTTTGTTCGTCCAGGTTACATTTCTGAAAGAGTTTGGTCTCAATGATGAAGAAGTTGGCAAATTACTAGCATTTAAGCCACAACTGATGGCATGTAGTATTGAGGAGAAATGGAAGCCTCTTGTGAAGTATTTTTACTACCTTGGGATGTCCAGAGACAGCATGAGAAGAATTCTTTGTATCAAGCCAATGATATTCTGTGTGGATTTGGAAACAATTATTGTGCCCAAGGTATGCCTCAGAAATTGATCTCACGTTCAGTGATATGTTGGTTTTTAAAGATATAAATGATGTGGTATCAAAGCATTTATGCATTCATGATTCTAAATAAATTTAAAACCATAAAAGGACGAAGGAGCATTTCATCTTTAGTAATATGGTCAGATGTATCTGGTGACGTTGTTTTGCATAGCCTGTGAAGCTGGTGGAAGATATTAGCCTTGTTGTGGGGTTCAATTGTCCCCTGATATTTTCTATAGTCTTGGCTATGTTTCCTTTCCCTTAACTTCTTTTTGCTTTCTTTCCTCTAAATTTATGATAATCACATAATATCAGATAGTTTTGCCATAGTATTTCATATTTAATCAAAATGAATGTTTGTTATATGAAGGTTCAGTTTTTACGGGACATGGGTGTTCAAGAAGAAGCCATTGGCAATATGATTGCGAAGTTTCCCCCTTTGTTGACATACAGCCTTAACAAGAAGATCCGCCCAGTTGTACGTTGTTCTTACTTTTTACTTTTAATGTCTTTGCTTCTTCCTTTTTCCCCATTTCTTTGTGCTTCATGACATGGGGCTTTAATGATCATACAAATAATTAAGTTGCTTATGTTTGGATATGATACCCTTTGAATAATTTATATGTAGAATCATATGCACGATTCATTTGATTCTAAGCTTGTTGAATGATTGATATGTTGGAGAAATTCTGCCTCATATGTGATAGAATGCATCAGATAGACTCTCCCTACTTGTGTATAAAAAATCATCATCCAATTCTGAATTTTTTTTATATCTTTTGTTTCCTTTTTTCTGACTTACGCTACCGATCCCTTATAAAATGTGGGATTGTTTTTCAGAAAAAGAAAGATGATCTGGATCATGAGTAAAGTGTATGGTTTCAATCAAACAGCATATCCCTGTTGGTTATAACATTCACATAATGATTATAGACAATTCGGTGAAAGATATAGTAATTGAAAATCTGAATCATATTTTCTAATAGTGAAATTGTTATGCCTGTTGGTCAGAGAAATTGCTTTGTCCAGTAAGCCACAATCTGCGATTTCCTTTCATATCATTTCTTGTTCAGCATTAAAACATTAAATCTATTAGTGTATAGCATCACTGGCAATCTTTGATCTTCTTTCAGGTTGTTTTTCTGTTGACGAAAGCTGGAGTATCCCAGAGGGATATCGGCAAGGTAATAGCTTTAGGGCCGGAGCTTTTGGGATGCAGCATAGCAAATAAACTGGACCACAATGTGAAATATTTTTTGTCACTTGGTATCTCTCTTCGGAAATTGGGTGAGATGATAGCTGATTTTCCCATGCTACTACGGTACAACGTAGAGCTCCTCCGTCCCAAATACCAGTATCTGCGGAGAACCATGGTTCGACCTTTGCAGGATCTCATCGAATTTCCAAGGTATACATAATGATGAAGAAGAAGTTCTGTCCAAAAATCTGTTCACATGCACATATGGTACTCAGAAGCTCATTCTAAGTAGTGCTGGTTATCCATACATGTCCAAACAATCTGCAGGTTTTTCAGCTATTCTCTAGATGAACGGATAATTCCTCGGCATAGGATTATGGTGGAACAGCGGGTGAATTTCAAGCTGCGATATATGTTGGGAGGCACTGATGAAGAGTTTGATCAGAGGGTCCAGGCTGCAGTAGAAAGGCGTCAAAGATTCGAATCTGGTGTTACATTTGAAGAAGAATGATCTGATTCTCAAACTGATGTTGGCTCTTTGACAGCATGCTCTAGTTGACATGAAATGACACATCACACATAGTATATTAGCATTCTGACTATAGGTCTTTTTGCAATACACAAGCGCTCCCCAGGAGTGGTACCCAGTCTGTCTTCATAATGACAAAGACGCATCTTCTTGTTGTAGAATGTACAATGTGCACATATGTATATTTTGGTATGAATTTTGAGCAAGTGCCCCTTGTTTATGAACTTTTAGTTGGCAAGATTGTAATGATACCTGCAAGCGGGCTTCTTAATCTGTATGGATGAATATCCTTCAAAAAAATCTGCATGGATGAATACGTTTTGTTTTAGCCTAAAATCGGGCTAGGGCCGAGCTTCGAGCCAAGTCAGGCTGGGTCATATTGCACCGTTGACTCAGGCATCCTTATATTATATAATAATGAATTTTAGTCAAACTGCGTTAAGAGTTATTTTCTTCTTTTAAGGTGGATATTGATATGCGGTGAAACTTGGAGTACAAACAGTGGAAGCATGAAATTTTATTAATTTGACTGTATTATCTCTCTTGTGTTTTGAATGTGTAGTTATGCATGTGACTATTCCCCCATTCTTTACAACTTATTAGCAGCAAGGTTCGAACCAGAAATTCAAAACTCCATTTTCAGCAATCTCAACCGCCGGACCAAACCTCGGAGGGCCGTCTCTAGTTATCATATAATTACCTCTTAATAACATTATGATAATATGCGATGTTGTTTCTTCCTCTTTTATTTCTTTTTGTTATTGCATAATAGATGTTGCCTTTGGATTTTGATAATCGGGTATTCTTTATTCCAAGTATGACTAAATTGTTTTCTTTTTTTGTGAAAAAAATCTTCCTCTTTTGACATGCTTATTGATTTTGATTTTGATTTTGATTTTGATTTTGATTTTGAGGAAAGCTCCCGCTACATAATCCTGTGATCCTTGGATTTGAGCATAGCATGAATAAGAAAGAATTTTGTTCAACATACCACCATTATTTCAAGTTCCTAATAGACCCATCATTATTGTCTCAACCCCTACTAACTCGGACCTAATCAATAAATTTCAACAAATCAAAATTTTTTCTTTTGGTCTCACATAACCTACAAGCAATTGAATTAATTATTGTCTAAGTAACAGTAGTTTCTAATTATTCACACATTCATCTGTTTGCTTCTTGCTCTTATATTTTTCCCCAGCATCTACGAAATGTAGGATCTTTTTTCTTCCTAACCTTATATTGCACCAGTTATCTATACCAAACTTTATTTTTTTTGGATTCGAACCACTCTATAAAACTAAGATCAGTTTCCTGCCTTTTCCAATTTTGTTCTAAAGTCAAATATTTCTTTGTGTTTCTTACAAGGGTGAAAAAGGCAATTGGAAAGAAAGATGTAAAGGTAAAAATAATGCAAATTATTATGAAACTTATGTTGGATGATCATCATCACAATCACGGCCAACTTGTTCCAATTCTTTTTCTTTATTTTCGATTTAATTGTATCAAAGTTGTGAACCTTATAAATTAGAATTTTGCTGATTTAACTACTCCCTTTGGTTTAGTACAACCTTTCAAAGAAGTATTTTCTGTTCCACCAAATTTTCATTTGCTTGCTTTCACATAATTCTATGTATTATTATTTTCCACTAGCATAATTTTATTATTCATATGGAATTTTTGAAACATATAGTGACTGTTTGATTATTATTATAGGGTTAGTAGTGAAAATACCACATCTGCAAGTAAATATTGGGAAATATCATTAACCACTTTCTACTTATGGCTTCCAACTCCAATTCATGTGTGCAATTTTTTCTCATTTTGGCTTTATGATGGGTTTGCTCTACCAAACAAGTACTTTTCACATGAGGGTGTTTTTCTATTGTATTTCACCATTACGATTGAGATGTGCTATCAAAGAAGAAACAAATTTTCATTTTTTTCTGTAGTGTGAATCTTTCAAGAGAATGTGAAGGGCATTCACTTTAAGGTTAAATTGTGAGAACGGGTCACTTATTCCTTTTAATAATGTTTTATGAAATAGACACCTTGAGCTCCCAAAGAAGTTTAACTCATGTTTGTTTGTCCAATGCAACAAATTTGGTGCCGACATTACTGATTGTTTTAGGAGAGGGAAAAGTGCAAAAATTATCCTCAATAAGTTCTACAAGCCAGCTCTTAATTTCACTTTATTAGTTCTCAATGGATTTCTATTAATGTGAACCTATAAATTTATTTCTTTCTAAAAATCCTGGTTTTGAATTATGTTATGTTTTTTTTTCGTATTAATCAGAACAATTATAAATTCTATGCTCCAATCCACATCATGCTTGATGGATTGCTTGACAAGACCAAAAATATATTAGACATCAACTTGCTTGGATTTTGGATTATATGTGCACAAAAACTTAGGGACTTCCTCGATTATAGTTAAGATGGATTGTCTGATACTTTCAAATTATTTGTCTGATGCTTTTGAGTTTTTCATAATATATTTACAAAGTTGACTCTTTCTTTTCGAGTGTCAAGTTTGTCAAAATTGATGTGGATGAGGTAAAACTAGTCAAGAATAGACCTAAGTGTTAAACTTTTTGAATCTTATAATGAGTTGTAGTATAAGGATATGAATTATCTATTTAACATTAAAAAAAATTTTTTGCTCTCATTTGTTATGCTGATGTTGAATAATAAAAAGTAATATATTATAACTTCAACTTTACATGTTTTCTTTTTATGCTATTCAGTTAGCCTTTTTTAACATTTCCTTCTATGTTCTTGATTAACATATATAGAAGAAATACTATGTATACTTAAAATTAACTATTTTTGTGTAGGGTGTGAAAGAATTTATTTATGAGTAATTCTACATTAACTAATATGATACTTACTTTATATATATATATTTTTAATAATTTATATCTACGATACTTTTAGTTTTCTCAATCTCATTGTATTTTTCTTAAAAACTATGTAAAAAAAAAATTAAATAGAGGCATCCAACACCCGCGCAACAACCCCTAGTTTTAGATATTAAGTAATATTAATTTAACCAAAGAGAAAAGTTTCACCAAGCGGCGTCGTCTTTCTAGGCGGTGACACGCACACAAGATAGCAAAACCCTTGCAAACGGAGCTTGCGATGGGAAAGCCTCAAAGCCCTTGGTCTGATCCGATCCGTTGTAGTATCACTCACTGTATAGACTGGGTGGATAGTCTCCGTCAGAAAGAAATACAAAAACGAAAATGGCAACGGCGTACAGATTAGCAGCAATGGCGAGTGCGAGGTCTGTGGCCTCTCGTCCCAACTCGGTACTCAGAAGAACTATGGCTGCTCCTAAACCAATTCCAACTTTCCCTTTTTCTTCTTCCACCTCACCCCTCCCTCGAGCAGCCTCCAGGTACCCTTTTCATATCATTGACTCTTTTTTAATTACTTATCAGGTACTACTTTAATTAGGTGACAAAATCGTCCTTCACACTTACGCATCACTTTTTTCTTTGTTTATTTTAATAATCGACTATTTGTTTTTCGGACCTGACAGGGTTGTTGCGGCAATGGGGAGCGTGGAGTCGATGATGCCGCTTCATAGCGCCATAGCTTCAGCTCGTCTCAGGTCCAGTATTGCCTTTGATTCCTCCTGCTGGAGCTTCCTCTCTCAAGGTCTCTATTCTTTTCCTAATCTTTAGCTGACTATGGTTCAACGATTTTGACTTTTTTTTCCCGTATCCTTTTTGTGTTATGTAGTCTATATATGAAGTGATTGAAAGTTGTCTCGGGAATTAAGCTGTTTTGTGTGTTCATTTAAGATTTTGGGGGTCTAAATGATCACAGTAAGTGCACTTATTAGATAATCCTTTACAAACTTCGTAGCTGTACACAGAATTCATCGAGTAATTGTCTATTACGTTCTCATGAGCTTGTTGTATTTGATGGCGCTATAGGACTTGCAATACCTTTGTGACAAGATATCGCTGGGGTACCACCAGAAGACAATTGGATACTTCCTTTTTCTTTTTTGGTTGAAGTTCCTGTACCCCTTTTGATGTTGGAATTAGATTGATTTCAATAACTAGCTTGAGTTTGCTGCTTTTGGGTAAACACCCGCTGATAACAAGTGACATTATTTACTTCCCATTTGCCCCAGTGATGATTGTGTTTCATGTTACTGATTGGGATATGGAGGAATTCTGTCTTGGATTCCTTTTGGGCGAGGTTGAAGTGCAGCCTTTTCTAGGGAATGAAATGCTTCTTGTGGGTGAAAGTACTTGTAATGTGAAAGTTATTGATTTTACCCACCGTTACCCTTTGCTAGGGAACTGGAGGAGCACCATAGTTTTGCCTTGTGTGATGCTTCCTACTTTGTTTACTAATCATATCACTCCTCCTCTTTACTTCAATCATCCACCCACCCTTCATTATCCAATACAGGTAATGAACGATAAACACAAAACTCTGGTGCTCCTTGGGTGCTTCATTATCTGTTGTCCTAAATGTCGTGTTTAAACTTTCCTGATGCTATCTCCTTGAATTGTTGGGGAAGGTTTTTATTTCCCCCCTACACTTGGTTTGAGTCTTAAAGTCTTTATCATCTCTACGCTTATTTAAGAAGCATGAAAGTTAATTGGATTATCCTCCCATCAGATGAGACTCGGCAACCAATAGTAATAGATGATCATAGTGGTCTTACTACTGCATAAGTAACAGAAGTTAGGAACTCAATCAGCTTTCATAATCTATTACTGTTGAAGCTGAATTTACTACAAATGATCTTTGAGCACACTTGCCAGAAAAACTTTTCGCTGATTTGCCTTCATTTTTTCTTTCTACAAATGCATTAGACTTTGCTGTTCCACGGTGACAAAGCTCCGGGTTGCAGTTGACCGGTTTCTCTTCTACTACTTCTGTCCGGTCCCAAACCTTCCCCTAGCCGTATCCTTTCATGAATTCTTGAGTAGGGTTTCCACTGTAGCTTTGAAGAGTAAGCTTTTGTTGATTTTCATCTATAGGTGTTATCTTTCGTACCCCCTTTCATATTATTGATAGGATGCTGAAAATTGACAGATGATAGGTTATTGTTGCCAGGGTGGAATACATATATCTATCAAATGTGCTCAAGCCCCATTTCTCTGTCTAATTTTTCCCTTCCCCTTCCCCACGGTGACACAACCCAAAAAAAAAAAAAAAAAAAAGATCCTGAAAATTAAAGGAGGGGCGGAAAAAACAAAGACGTTGATTTAGGTTTTGCCTTTTGCCGAGAAGCCTGTTGAAGACTTTACCCGTTGGACTAGTCCTGGGTTGTTTTGATTTGGCTTACTTATAAAGCGGGCTCACTGATTTGATAGAAAGAATCATTTGAAACTTGCCTACAAGCTGGAAGTAGCCGTGATTGTACTCTCTTTTGTGCAACCGTGAGAATTTGGTAGTACGTTTCCAATATGGTGCCTAATTTTGCTTTTATACTAGTTCCTAATTTTTTTTTCCAGTCGCGTACTTTTGCCTGGTGCCAGAAAAAAGAATGATTGCAATATTAAGGCAAAGGGAAGTCTTGAGTTTTTCTTTAAGCATATTGAATTGCCCCGATAGTGTACCCCGATAGTGTACATGAAGCTGTATGCCTGATAAGATTCAAAAATCTCGTCAGACCCTGGTGTCTAAGCCAAAAAAAATCCTTTTTTTCTTTTTCCCCGTGATGATTTGGGTTCCTTAAACACACCTAATAATAAGCTAGAGATGGTTACAATTTTGAAAAGTTTTTTTTTTTTTACACATTTGTCAAACACTCAACTGTACAAAAAAAAATTTCTAAAACGAGTTACAGTCAAACCTTACACAAAGAAACGCTAAAAAAAAAAAAAAAAAAAAAAAACTTGCCATCCACTTTGGGAGGTCATGCTTTTTGTATTTGGGTTTGTTTTGCACGAGAAAAACATTTAAGACCGGACCAGAAAACATTGGGAAGTTTGTCTCGCCTTGCGATAGGGCCCACATGTGGGCGTTGCATGAAGAGGATGAATACCGGACGCTTGGGTCACGTGTTCCTTCAGTCCTCATCGCTGTCTGGTAGGCTATTAGTTGTATGGGAGATCTGATATTGTATGGTATGTGGGCGCAGCCCAATGGGACTGGATCTGGATGGCCTCCCCGATTACACCACAGTCACGGCTCGGCTCGAAGTTGTATGTATGCCCTTTTTTATTAAAGAAAAAAAAATAATTAATTTTTTTTGGTGACAAAAGGGTTAATAAAGAAGGCCTTCAGTCATTGGATTTTTAGTGCTCAACTAAAAGAACCTGGCAACTTCAGATGCGCTTAGGAAAGACGTTCGGATTTGGGACTGTGTGCAAATAAAAAGCCAGCGTTATTTCTTGAAAATTTTGCAAAAAAAAAAATGTATAGATAATACGTAAGGTGAAAAGATTACTAGTAAATGTGTTTATGAAAAATGCAAAAAAAAAAAATTTAATAGAAAAATGCAATGCAAAAAAATTCTACTAGGGCGTAATTTGTGTAGTGTGTGGGAACTTTGGTCATCACAGATAGGCATGACAGGACCATTTCAACCCAAAAAAGAAAGGTATTTTTTTTTTAAAAAAGAAAGGTATTACCGACGGAAAAACATCAAGAAGAAGAAAATAAAATAACGCACGTAGCATCATCCATCGTAAAAGCTAAAAAGCAACCAAGTGCTTAATGGGTATCTTAACAACAATATAATGATGGGTTACTTAGGGCTTGAGTTAGTTCATGACCACCTCTAATAAATCTCCAACAATCAGGTAGTAAGAAGATTGAGGCCCCGCGTGAATGGTCCAGCGGCAGCGCCTCTCACCAGTGAATCTTGAGGTCGCAAGTTCGAGTTTCCGCTCCGCTGGATTCCTCCGAGCACTTAACGTATTCGGGCTAGGTTGGAACGTCGAGCCCGAACCACAAGAAATTAGTCGGGCCCCGTAAGAATTTACCCGGACACCCCGTGTCGATAAAAAAAAAAGGCAGTAAGAAGATTGAGGAGTTATTTAAGGATTGAGTTAGTTGTTGAGTTAAATTTTTTTTTTTTTTTTTTGGGTTTCCGTCCGTAAGAAGATTTCTTCCATTCAAGATTCAACCCAAGGCATATAACATGAGAATCAGTTTCGGCGTGCTCCATTCCCAGTTTTGAAGGGAGCAGTTACTGCAGTAGAGTAGACCTCTCTGCTGTGTAGTAGTAATTGGTGAAATGCAATTCGTCCAAACTCCAAATCCGATATGATATGATGATAATGGCATTTCAATTTGCACATCCCTTTCACTGCATCGGCCTTGTCAACCTCTCTGCTGGGTGCTGGCCTCTCCCCCCATGCCATCTAGTTTCACATCTTCTCTCTCTTCAGGATAAGACACTCAAAATTGTTAGACACGTCCACTTTTTCCAAATCTCCATCATTATTTGCACTAACAAGACATGCAATTTGCGTCTATATTTCCTCACCGTCTTTGATTAGTCGTGTGATTAGAGTTTTTTGTTTTCCCTGTTTGTTTGTTTGATGGGAGCGAGATTAGAAATCAAACCCGGGATATTAGAGTGAGTAATGTACGTGTACATAATATAAAGAAAGAACCAAACGTTACATCTTGTTTGGTTTTGTTTTCTGTTAAGTGTTAACCACCCCACCTAGTTTAATTAGATGTTTTCTTGTGTGATTGATTCGGTACCTCTACCAACATCGGAAAAGCAGAGACAGAGGACAACCCATTTCTCAATGTGAAATTTGAGCACTTGGGTTGTTCCTATTTTCTGACATTATGTAGTTTGAGTTAGCTGGTGCGTTCTTTGTGTATTTCTGTTCTCTTCCTGTCGGAGAATTGATTAGATTGCTATTTCCTGGAGTTTTCGCAAAAAAATATGCGGTCGGAATGTAATTTGATGCACGTGACGTGACATTAAAGAGGTGATTGAAAGACGGGTTAAAAATTTTTTTTAAAGAAAATTAGCTTTCAAACAAAGAACTTTTCGGAGTGGTTTCCACTGTTTATTCATATTTGGAAGTTGAAGAACTGGAAAACAGAGGACTGTGACTCATCAAGCCGAGAGTTGCATCGGAAGGGAAGATATTTGTGGTGGGCGTCTGGCTGGTGAGTAGTTGTGCCATATGTTTCTATACCACGTAACGTAATCAAGGAGCAGCCTGTGTGTTATTAGTAGTGGTTGTAGTTTTGTTGCATCTGTAGGTGTTTATGCACGCAGGCATCTAAACACGCACACTCCCACTGCACAACCTGCAAAGACTTTTGTTTGTTTCTTCATATTGGTATGACGAGCATGATTCTGTCCTTTAGTGAATGTGCTTGCGATTTACTAGTACGGGGTAATTCTTTTTCTCCTTTATCATCGTCTCTAGTTTGTGAATATCTCTGATCGCACTTAATTAGTAGCAAAGTAGCATTCAGCTTTAATTACTGTTTCCTACATCCTGAATATCTAGAGGTTTAAGAATTTATTTTCTTCCACAAGTTCTGATTCAATTGTTCCTTTTTCACTTAATAAATGGGATTTATGTTAATCTTCACTTTAGTAGCTTATGATTCTATGACCAGAAATTACTGGTAGAAAACAGGTTAACCTCGTTTACCTATAGGACAAGGGCCTTCTGCAGGGCCTTTTTTCTTAGCTTCTAAATTCTCTTGCCTGTGATTCAACTCTCTATTAGGAATTTATCTCTTGAAGGGAATTGCAACGCTGTTATCTGTGTACTTCTGCTGGTGCTTTCAGTTTCTCCTACCTGTCAAAGTTGCTCCTTGCTTTTCTTTTCCTGTTTCTCAGCTTCCGTTGTGGTGTGCTTCTCTTCTGCTGCTCAGACTCAAATAAAGGAAACAAATTTTGGACTCATTTTTATGTGACGCGTTCTTTGTCCTCTGCAAGGTTCTATCTTTCAATACATACCTTGAGGCTTCCACCTCCTTTTAGGAAAGGCTCCTCTCCCTCTTCGTTGGTTCTCCTATTTCTTCTAACGAGTTTCATTTTGGTAGTGCGCGACTTTTCAACTGGAAGTTTCTCCGTCCCTCTACTCTCCCTCCTTTCTTTTGTGGCAATTGAACTCTTGGCTTTGAGTGGCTTTCGTATCGTGCTTGACATTTCTACAGGTTGTCTTTTCTTGCCGGTCTGTTTCTTGATGAGGAGTTTAAAGCCATGATATCAAAGAAGATGAGCCTTGATGGATTTCACTAAGAGAGAGATTTATTTCCTTTTGAGGAACATGGGGAATTTTCACGGGAAACAGAATGGCAATGGAGTGGCTGAGGATGGCTGCCACCCTGCTAGTCCAAGGCACTACAAGCACCTGTCCGGCGGCATCAGGACTTCTTTATCTTGGCTGGATTTGAGAGTTTTCTATGTCAGAGTTAGCAAATGTGAGATCGATGATTCAACTCCCCAGTATCTTACCTTAAATCACGTTCCCCTAGACTGCAATACCCTTCTGGAAGTAAATGGTGTTAGAACTGGCATCTATTCGGATGGCGTATCAACCCTATTAAGAAGAGATAGGATAGACAAGAAATCTGAAGAAGTTACCTTCGTGAGTACTGACAGTATTAGGACGACAGGGAGTGTGAAACTTGAGGTTTTTGACAAGGATGTTCTTGTGCTGTCGGGAGCACTAGAACTGTGTAATAGTGACGGCTTTGCTGGCGCAGATTCAAGAAATCACGACCAGTGTTGGAGTTTGAATTGCGACTCGGATTTACCAGTTGGCTCTGTTCTCCTCGAGGGAAATCAATACATGAACCTGGAGTCAGGCTCGCCATCAATCGAAGTCTATGTAGCTGGTTGCTTTTCGGGTCGTCCGATTATACTGACTAAGGCTCTGCAGCTTGGTCATAAGAGGAAGCAAATGAGGAAGGCAATGCTGGATTCGATTCCAGAATATGAGACAACTGCAAACCAGAAAGATGACTCATCATCTATACACGGAATGCAGGTTGATAAATTCATTAGCTACAATCATTTGAATTTGGTATCGACATAGTGATGTCCTTTTTGTCTATGATTTCAAATCCTTGCTGAATTTGCAAGCACGACATTCGGTTATGGTTTAACAGTCTTAGTATTCCGACTGAAATACAACCTTGCATATTCCTAAACACCTAAGGACAAAGACACAGCAATTTTTAAGAATCTAATGGTGTGAAACCTGCTTCAATCATAGGCATAGGGAGTTCCCTTCTTATGTATACTCTGTTATTACCATAATGAACTAACAAGCAGCTTTCCTAGCAACGATACTGGCATGCTAAGAAATGAAACGACTTGCACACTTCCATGGTTCTTTTCAACATTCAGAGATATCTGATTCTCTCTTTTTTCATTTTCTTTTACCGTTTCTTCCTCGTAAGCATTAAGCAAGCTGATTCTATTGAGTAGTTTGAATCCCGCATTGGATGTTGACCTGCTTGTAACTAAACTAGGGTAGGTATTTATATCATGATATCAGGGAGCTAAAAGAATGGGCTTAATGTTTAATTTAACTTCCTAGTTCCAATTATATTGCAAAAAGTTGTTTCATCCTGCTGCTTGGCTCATCAAACTATGCTTTTTGCATTTTTTTATTTAAAAAAAAAAAAAACCATTTTCGTGTTATTGCAGGTCACTGAGCAGCAGAATCGTGATCCAGAAATGGAAGATTATAGCCGCCATCATCCAGGGACGGAGTACATAGAAGGAGGGGATGGAGAACTGTCATGGTTTAATGCTGGAGTAAGAGTAGGCGTTGGGATTGGTCTTAGTATTTGTGTTGGAGTAGGAATAGGAGTGGGATTGCTAGTCAAAACCTACCAAGGAACGACCAGAAACTTCAGGAGGAGGCTATTCTGATTTGGTCTCTTCTTGTCGAATTGAAAGCATAATTTGTTGACAGTCCTAACAA
Source organism: Coffea arabica (assembly GCF_036785885.1). Classification (NCBI taxonomy): domain Eukaryota; kingdom Viridiplantae; phylum Streptophyta; class Magnoliopsida; order Gentianales; family Rubiaceae; genus Coffea; species Coffea arabica. Next base: position 16,450,872 of record NC_092312.1, read on the forward strand.
TCTCCTGACCTCTTCTTGACTGGGCCTTGCTTCCCGGATAAAAGTTCTTTTCCTGTAAGCTAGCCAGCTCTTTGGTGTTACCACCAAAGGCCTAAGTAACCCTAGTAGTTGTGTCTACTTTTGCATGGATCCATGAAGTTTCAATTTTTCCCGAAGTATCCTGCAGCCGATCTTACGCATGATGCAGAATAGCCAGCCTTGGTGATCAGTCCAGGCCCTTGAACAACCATACAACTTCCGAATGTGTGTGTGTGTGTGTGTGAATTTGTAGTCCTTGATGAAGTTTAGTTCTATTAGAAGAGATGCAGACCTAGCAGCGGACGTGTTTCATTGGAGCTGGACGGTCTAACCTTCTATATTTGGGGCCTCCAGCTCCAGGAGGGAAATGTGTTTCAGATACAAATTAATACTCTGCAATAATAATTCCTTTTCCAATGATCCTCACTTCCTCCTACTCATTGCGAATTTGGTGTGCTTTTCCATGGGTGCGGTGTTCTGTAGATTATGTTTATAATATATGTGCACTGTATTAAAAGAACCTCGAGCCAGTCATCAAATTTGCGTGGCTCTTCCTGGAAAAACGTCTTCAACATCCACAGCTTTATGGTCAAACCCACCCATCGACAAGTTTTTCACCAAGCATCAAAGAGTGCTGGGCTGGCGCCTGGACTCCGACTCTGCGTAATTATGTGCGTAACTAGACTGGCATATTTCAATGGCTCCAGGTCGGTAACCATTATGTAGGTAACTTGACCACCATATTATCATACATCAATGGCGAAACACGGCCAATGGACTGCTGTATTTTTTTGACTTTCTCAATCGCGTCAAGGACAGACGACCACAAAATACTGCTGCTTCAAATTAGAAGACGACGTTAATTACTTCAAATTACGATGCGAGAGGGCAGTAGCGTGTGTCAATCATGCAAAGATGAAGGAAGACCGAGAAAACGTGGTAGGTTTTGTTTTGTTTTTTTTTTTTTTTGGAGGAATTCCAAATTATGTTCACATTACTCTTTCTTTAATCATCATGAATTACACCAAAGGGAAGCATCTTCAAGATTGGCGCGATTTGACGAGCTGTCGGGTGCCCAGTTTTGCCTGCTGCAAAGTGACTTCACGAAATAGGTACCAAAACTAAAGAACAATTAGCAGCAGGACTTCTATGGCGCGATCCACGGTAAAACAAACCGCTAAAAGACTAGTATTAATCAGGGAAGCGACAAAAGAAAGAAATGCGGAGGCGGCAGAGAAAGCTACATCTATTTACAGAAAAGGATCAAGTTCATCATTTACAGCGTACGACCTCATCTCGTGAGGTAATGACAACATCTCCACTTTGATATCAGTCAGCAAGAACTATACTAAATAAGACTGGTCCAGATAGGAGCATGGTTGCCACCAAGAACCCCCCCATACTTCTTCTGAAAGAAGCGGAGCCCGGTTGCTTGAAGGGCTACGTCAAACATACAGTAAGCTTTATTTACAATCATCTACACATAAAGAGTTTCAAAACATAGCAGTGTCCCTCCCCTAATGACAATCGACTTTGTAGCCAATGAAGCCTATCATGACTTGAAGACCATCATTGACGAAGGCTCTCAGCCGGCAAAGATCGATTAGCACGTCGAAACCAGGTTGTAAATGCAGTGACCAAGTGAGGACAATCATCAACATTTCGAGTTGAAAAGCTGAGGCACTGCTGCAACAACTCTTGGGCATCTGACATGGGCAGTGTGGATATGATTCTCAGAAATGTTTCTTCCAGCTCCTGGTAAAGTGATTTGTGGCTTGACATCATATGGGAGACATTCTCTTTGCATATGATCAACACCGGTAGCCAATCTTTAACAAGCTTCATTCTAACCTGTTCAGGGAACATAGATGCATGAACCATTCTGAGCACTCAAAGTACACAAATATCCATTCGAGGTAAGTTGACTAATCACAGCCAAATCAAGAGAACCTTAATCTTTCAACAGGAAAAGTGTTTCAAGTCCTGTCAATCTGGAAAAGGCATTGACTGACATAAGAACAAGTCGCAAGGATTTAGTGGAAAGCTCTGTTGTTTCAACTTCGTCCCGTTGTCATTAAACAACCTTGAAGTATTGCAACAGGATAATGCATTTTTAGAATGAATAGAAGGGGAAAAAAAAATACAAGAGTAGCTACTGTCGAACATGTATGATACAATGGGCATGCTTAGCAAAGCTAAGATACATCCATTCCACGCAAGTGCTGTAGTGGCTGTCAAGACAAATACCTGTCTAGCAGCCAGAATGTTCCCTGTGGCAACAGCATTGGCAAGCTTGCAAGTGCACCTAAGAACGACAGCGGGCAGCCCCGGCACAATATTCCTCCAGGCATCGTCGCGAAAAGCCCTTTGCAGATCCGCAGTAAAAGAAGCCTGGTCGCTCCACTCTTCCACAGCCGTATCGGCTACTCTGAGCTCAATCATCCTTTCAACCAACCACAACAAATGCCTCCCATTAGTCATCGCAGTGTGCAAATTCAACCTCTGGATAGCCTCAGTCTCGTTATGATCTCCACGAAAATCAGGACTCGAGTACTCCTCCAACGACTCCTTGACAATCTTCAAGCTGGTCTCAAAGGCGCGATCCAACACTCTCCTGGCAGACTCCTTGGACGAAAAGTCCCTCAACAACTTGGCCACGAAAGCCTTAGCGAAAGCCGTATTGGGATGATTGTGGATAGCAGACATGATTAATCCGTGAAGCATTTCTTCAGAGGAATCAATCTTACCAGGTGAAACCCTAGCCAGAAGCTCCTGAGACTCCTCGTCGCTAAGAAAGGGGACTAAGCCCAAAACCTTCTTCTCTTCGTCTTCGGTCCAGGGCACCGCCTCGAGGAATCGAACGCAAGCCCTAACGCAGTCTTCAAAGAGCAATTCGAGCGCCACGGGGAGCAAAGAGAGAGCCGTGGAGGCAGTATCGACGACGTCGGAGAAGTCGTTGGTGTAGAGAAGTTGAAGAACGGTGAGATGATAATCGATGGAGCCATAAGTGGCAGAAACGCCGAGGTTGAAGCGATAGATGACCGGGGAGGAAACAACGACGTCGTCAGTAGGGCATGATTCCTTGTGCCAGCGATCGGACAATAAGGCGGAGAAGTACCTGGAGCGGCGAAGGACACCGGAGTGGAGATAGATCTGGACGTCGGCCTGATCCACGGCGGAGATGGACTCAGAGTCGTCGGAGAGGAACGGAGAGGAATTTTCGACATAAAGACGGAGGACGACGTCGGCGGTCGAAGCGTCATTGAATCCACCAGCGGAGGAGGAGGAGGAGGAGGAGGCGGGGATTAAAGAGTAAGAAGAGGAGCGGCGGGGACCAAAGGGTTTATGAGAGACTTCGTTGAGGGAGTCGTCGGGACGCGAGGAGTCGATGACGGCGAGGGTGGAAGGGAAGCGGCTGTTGCTTCCGACGCGTTGTCTCTTTTTGGGGGCAACGCCGCCGGCGACTATCGTCATATCTCGAGAGGAGGGCACGGGAATGGGACAGAGAAAACGCCAGGGAATCGAAGTGAAACAGAGAGTTGAAAGGCAGCCGGATGTATGCGTTCTAAAATGTCGAAACGCCGCAGCACTGAATCAAAGTCTCGTCGTCGGAGTTAAATTGGGATTTTATCCGCAACTAAAGTACATGTCACCATCAGTGATGAGTACGAGAGTGTCGACATATGTTGGGGTGTGTTGGAAAATGCCTTTTATTTACTTTTTTTTTTAGCTTTTTTTTTTTTTGAAAAAAAATCATGGACTTGATGTATTGGAAAAAAAAATTTTTTTTACTTAACACGTCTAATCTACCTACCGTATGAATACGCGCTATATTAACTATGATTATTCTTCTTTATATATATATATATATATATACTTTTTCAATTAACTTTTTATTTATTTAAAAAATTTAACACATGCATTATATGTTAACAAATTTCAGCAAGCATTCGTTATACTAGAGGCAATGGGGTAAAAGCTTCTTAGTTCTTACGATGCGTATGAAATAATTTTCAATAAATTTCTCCTTCGAACGTCAAAATCTTCTCGATTTCTTTTTCTCATATAATAATAATAATGTCTTAGCAGTGCGATGGCTATATGGTTTACCCGCGCCTGTCTGTCTCTTTTCTTTCATTTAAGACAAATTTGACAAAGTTATCTCTCTGTGCTGATAAATTCTCTGTTTGTCGCTCAACACAGTCAGATGATGATAATGACATCATCGTATTTTCATCGATACTAACCTTATCCATTGTCAATAATTAGTAGGTCTGTAGGATGTTTTTTTTTTTTTTAAATATGTATATATATATATATATATATACACACACACACACTCATTCCATTTCTCTCTTCTCTTTTCAGAAGTGGACAAACGGATATTTGAACCAATCACCCTAAACAAAGCCAGTCTTGCACACATGTCATGTCCTCGTGGGAGAGTGTGGTTTGTTTAATTTACCAACAAAATTGAGCATTCAACAAAGAATTATGAGCTCTGCGATCATCACAACTCTCATATGCTACCTCTCACTCTGTATTTTTGGACAAGATTCTAAACAGTTTTAGGGGATTAGTCTGATCGAAATGTTAGAATACCCTTAAGCGAAAAGAAAAAAAAAAAAACAAAGAATCCTGAGCTGTTTAATCAGAATTAGCTTTATTTACATGGTAATATAAGAGTGTTTTATTAGAAATACGTACTATTTTGTAGGTCCATTAGTAATTAAGGACACAAAAATATCACTATAGATGAAATGGGATCCGGGCCGACTCGAAAGTCCAAACTGGGCCATAAAGCCGATTCAATTTATGAGCTGGAGTGGGGTTTGGGCCTTTAGCGGGACCTCCGTTAAGACGAATTTGGGTTCAAAAATCCAAGAATTCCAAAAAACTGGTGTTGAAGCCTGTGGAAACCCGCCGACTTGACGAATTCCATCGACGCCATCTATGGGCTTCCCTCTCAGGCTCAAATGGTGCCCAATCCAAATTCATAATTAAATAGAGTACATAATTAAAATATATGTAAATTTATAGATTATACATAATATTTTATGATTTATTATAAATTCTTATGTAAATTATTAATATTTTTGTGTTATAAAATGTATAATTATAGATTATTTATATGAAATTAATTTTTTATGCATTGTCAGTATATTTTTTTTTTCATATGAGTGGGTGTAAATGCGAGCTATTTATTCAAAAAGTAAAATTTGAACTTGACATTAGATTACATGGCTTGAATCCAAAGTCGCGTCGTGAATAAACTAATAGAACATAAAAAATTTACACAGGATTCATATTTATATGAATTATTATATGTGTGTGTGTTACATAATTATACGCATATATATGGTGGACCTTAATCAATTGTGAGCCTAATAAAGTTCAAATTAGACTCATATTTAATTTAATTTAACCCTACTAATTAGACGCAACTCTGTCCAACCCTATTAAAATAAGGCTTAATGACTTTTTTTTGAATTAAGCGGGCCGGAGTCAAACAAACCCCAACCCGATATACGTGACTACACAATTAACATGAATAGATTATACACTGATTAGTAACTCAATATAATTCCTTTGAATAAAATTAATGGGTATGGTAGTAACCCTCCTTGACTTTTGGTCCCAAAATCACTTCGCACCCTAATATTTATTTTTGAGCACTTTTTTCCCTACGCTTACGTCAAAACTAACAGAAACATAAAAGGACAAAAATAATTGTATATTAGTAGTGATTGGATTAAAATATTCATGGGGATGAGACCCAGTTTTGCATTTTTTTTCAAAAATGAAATTTTTAAAAAGAAAAATACATGAATCAATAGAAAAAAGAATCCGCATTTCTACCTCTGTTTGAAACTTGAAAAATTTATGTACTTTAAGAATTTGTAAAAATGAATCAATTAATTAATGTGCAGAAGAATTTCAATAAGCAAAACCCTAAGTATGGATTGGTCATTTTTTCACAAACAAGTTTTTCAAATATAATATTACAGTAACACACAATAACTCCAAAAAACATGTCATCCATACAATATATCAAATACTTCAAAAAAAATTTATAGTATAAATTTTTCAAATATACTGCTACAGTAAAATTTTTAAAAAATAGCTAATCCAAACGGAGTTGAACGAAGTTGTCAATATTTGGGACATCTTTTTAAGTAGATAGCCATTAATTAAAAAAAAAAAAAAAAGACATAGCAATCCACATATAGGAGTTTTGATCTTTCTTTAAAGAAGAGAAAGTTGAATCTTTATACTATATAAGAAGGGATTTGTTAGGACGAGAATAACTTTACTGTCATCTACTCTAAAAACTATACGCAGTATGAGTTACATTGTTCAAGAGAGTGTTCCTGCTCCATTGACGCAAAATAAAACAGTAAATGATCCTATGCAGGATGGATGGGGGGATTCAATTTTGGCACCACAGAGATAGAGGAGGTCCAACAACATGACCTACAAGGTTAGAGTAATTGTATCCCCAGGCCCGAGTCACCTGACCAGGCTCCCATCATTAATGGATATACGTTTCAAATACGCACACAGACCACTGGAACCCCACCCCCGTTCTTTTTGAGTTTTGACGCCTATAGTATAATATCCTTAATATCCTTGACTGTCGCCAAATTTTCCAAACTAACCTCTCCCGAATAACACCTGCAAACCGGTAAAAAGTCAAGTAGCAAAATCTTGCACGCCTGCCTCCCTCTTTTCTTAATTTTTGTGGAATAAGCGTCGCTGTATTATGTTGCACCGCCGCCCCAAATGCTATTCCTCAATTAGTATGGCTAAGAAATATATGCAAAATGATCGCGGATGCCAATTCCCCCACCCCCCACCCCCCTCCAAAAAACAAAAAAAAAAAAAAAAAAAAAGGAAAGGAGACAATTCGTACTATACGGGATACAAATTTCAAAGTATTTCGAGGTGTGAATTTCATTACATGTCAGCATCCTAAAAATGAAGAACGTAGACTTGTTTGGATTGCAATTTTTCGTCGAAAAATTACGTTGTTTTCCGTGATCACATTTCCTTATTATCTTTTTCCCTCACATACATCAAATCGTACAGTAATTTTTCCATGAAAAATCATGAAAAATGCAATCCAAACACAACCTTATATTCTTTCTCTGTGGTGAACTTGGTTCCATTGCAATTCTTTTTATCACCACCCGACACCAGAATCTAGTCGTTCATTCTTACTTTTTGCTATTAACTAGTAAGTGGTCCATTTACACGTCAATGATATATATATATATATTTTAATTATTTACTCCATTCCCTATCCTATTCCAAAATATATAGATTCAATAGGTATTCCTGAAGTAAAAGTAGATCCGGGTTGACAAAGAAATGCTTGATCATAATATATAAAATGCTGAAACAACTACTCCTGATTGATCAGGGTAATCTGGCTGTTACTTGACATAGTCGCATTACATTCTCTAACAGGGCATGTTAACAAGTGCTTCTCGTTCTCACCTACTATTAATTCATTTTCTACCTGTTTATTGCACTTAGTTTTTCTTATTCAAGAGAACGGGAGGAGAAATATGATGAGTTGAGAGATGGAGCCCATACAAGGAGAGACCACGAGGTACTACTGAAGGCGAATAAATATGAGTTGCGAGGCTTCTTTATGGGGCTAGGACAGAGAGAAAATGAGGTGGAGGTGGATTGTCTTGTACGTGAAAAAAGTCACCGATCAACCACGGCTGCGTCCATCTTCATAACTTGTACTTATCACAATATATATATATGCTGTCTAGTACTAATATAATATCCTTCATTCAATTGCTCTGTGCTTTTAATGGCTGGTCTGGTAGGAGAATATTAAATATGTTTTTGTTTTTTCTCTCTTTTCTCAATCGCTGCCGACTGAGGTTCCAACCGACTGAACTGTTGTATTGTAGCATGGGCTCCGTTGAGCATAGTACCGGGAAAGTAGTTGAAATGCAGGCAGGATCGTTTGTTTCCCAAGTCTTCGGAAGTACTCTGTCATTATGATTTTTTTCTTTCTCTCTGTCAATTCTCGTGGTAGGTTTTGCCGCTGTCACAGTGCACCGATTCCTTGATATTTACCCTCTTCTTCTCTTCACCATATCTATCTATCGCAGCTTTTGATACCACTACTGTTTATCTTATTATTACAACCATCTACCCAACCCCAAAAAAAAAAAAAAAAAAAACTTTTACACTATGAATTATCATGCACTCTTAATTTCAGACTTTGTAAGTCCAATAAGGAATTTGAATTTATTATTTTTATCCCAGTTTATAATTTGTTTGGCCTTTGTTTTTTCCTGCTTGTAGAGCTCAATTGCTGAGCATTTAGCATGAGTTGTGTCCCCACTCCCAAAAAAAAAAAGGGGAACGACAGGAAAAAGAAGAGAAATGCAGGCGTGAGTTAGCTGAGTTTGAAAGTGCAAAAAATTCTGAATCTCCGTTGCGTGCAAACAAACCAAACATTTTTTTTAATTTAAAAAATTTGTGAATATGAAGTAAGCAAGTTCCTAATCTCGATGCTTTTATTCAACGAACGCAGTATTGATTTTGTCAAAAGGTCATCGAGGGAGAGGGGTCGAAACTTTGGATTGGATTAGGGAAAGGGGAAGAAAAGGCCCGCCCAGCGGCACCGACAGACTCGGTCACATAGGATAGGGGGGTAGTTTTGTCATTGGACGAAGACAACGGGCTCCGACAAACGGGCAAAGTCACTTTTGTCAACCGGTCTGTCGGACGTCCAGTGGCCCTTTGGTAATAATGCGAGAAGACAGAGACCCAAATGTTAACATACATCCTATGGATGGAGGAGCACGCTGCTATACTAGTATTAGGTACTACGTACTACTCACTCCCACTTTGGTAACCGTTGAGAGCGGAGTTGTATCTTAACTAAGCTCTCTCATCGTCACTCTCTGACACTGATAGCAGTCCAAAGAATGCCTGAATCCGCCCCCTCCTCCGCCTCCTCCTCCTCCTCCTCCATCATGCCAACTTTGTAAGCATTGTTCTCATTGATCCAATGCGGCGGGGCCTACCCTGGTCACTCTTAAGTGGAGTAGTTTTAGTTTAGTACACCGCACGGACCACGCTCTCTCCGCTCTCCGATTTCCCCCACCCAAACCCGACCCAACCGCGGAACATGAAGAAGGATCAGACCTCCGCAGATTCACCAGCCAGCATTTTCACCTCTACCACTCCCATTCTCGGCCTCAAACTCTACGTTGTCATTATTGCAACTTCTCTCGTCACCATTGCCCTTTTCGTCCTCCTCTTTCTCTTTCTCCGCTCCAAACGCCGTCGGATGTGCCTCAGGCAGGCTTCCGGACTCTTGCCTCTGGTTTCCAAAGATATTACCCGACTCAAAAATAATGCGGATCCAACCCAGATTTCTTCTGTGCATGCTGATCATGGTTCTGCCAAGACCACGGACAAAGAAACCAAACCCATTCTCAGTAAAGATGTCCAGAAATATGTCCAGATCATTGAGTCCGAGGGCAAAAAAGCCAGTTCCGACAGCAATGACTCCAGTACCAGCAGGAGTGAATCGTCCTCTGCTGTCACGGCGTCCACCTCGACTTCCACTGAGGGGGCCAACCTCGGGTGGGGACGATGGTACAGCTTGAAGGAGCTTGAATTTGCCACTGATGCATTCGCCGATCAGAGTGTCATTGGAGAAGGAGGTTACGGTGTTGTTTACAGAGGTGTTTTGCCGGACGGTTCTGTAGTGGCTGTCAAAAATCTTCTCAACAACAAGTCAGTCGCATTTCAATTATTATCGTTGCATACCATCACCATTTAATTACTGCAGATTACAATGCTGATCTTTTGAGTTCTTTGGATGCGTGTACCTTGGAAGGCATATTAATTTTGTTTTCTTTTGTCCCTTTTAATGTGATGCTCAACTATTTTCAAGATTTTAATTTCGATAATATTCTTGATTAACTGGTGCTGTTGATTGCCTTTTTTTTTGGGTTGGTCATTTCAGGAAATGGAAGAATATGAAAGCCTCTTAGATCTGGATTATAGTGTAGTAAACTAGGTTTGAGCTGGTGGCAGTATTTGTCTCTTTTGACCAAAAGTCTCTAAACGCATTAAAGAAATGCATAAAGTAAACGGTTGCTTTCTTCTTTATTCCTTTTTTTTTTCCTTCTATCCTATTTTCCACTTTCTTTTTCCTTTTGAATTCTTTTTCTTTTTCTTTTGATCTTACTTTACTTTTCTAGTTGATTTTCTATAGTTGCATTAAAATGTGAGCCTTATTACGATCTTTGGACATGAGTTTGGATTTTTGAAGGATGATCAGCTTCTCTTGTATGTGTATTCCTATTTCTTAGCATACAGTTGAAGTTGAAGAGTGAAGATAACAGATATTTCTAAAAGAGAAGTTGTTAGTGGATAAGATTATATGCTTCACTTTCAGAAGAGAAAGGAAAGTGAATGACATGATGTGTGGACTTGGATTTTAGGCCCTCCTTTCAACTTTTGTTTGGTCGTACTATCAGGCCCTTATTTCTACTTATTAAGCTGGCTATAAAAGTTGAAAACAGAATGATGCTGATTAACAGCTTTTACAGTGTAACGACCAATCCGCGCAACTATACAGCTATCTGATTCGGCGACTATTTGTTTTCAGAATGATAGCGGGGAGCTTTTGAGAGGTTGTGTCCTTGTTATCATTCTGCTTTAGTATGATATTCGAGAATGTCTGTAATTATATTAGCAGTCTAATATTTGTCCTACAGTTATCCTACTCTTTAACATGTGGTCTCTCAGAATTTCAAAGAAATGTTCATGGATAATATGGTATTGATTTGTACTGCATTATGTCTTTTAAACCTTGAAACTTTGAAGATAAACATTTGTTTCTGTTTGTCATACTTGTTGCTAGGGGTCAGGCACAAAAGGAATTTAAGGTGGAAGTTGAGGCTATAGGCAAAGTGAGACACAAAAACCTTGTCGGCCTTATTGGTTATTGTGCAGAAGGTCCTCGGAGGTATTTGCTCACCACTTCCTTTGTTCAGTTATGTATACATAATACACTTGTGATATTAGATGACCGGGTTTCTAAATGTCCATCCAGGATGCTTGTGTACGAGTTTGTTGATAATGGTAATTTGGAGCAATGGTTGCATGGTGATGTAGGGCCTGTTAGCCCACTCACTTGGGAGATCCGAATCAAGATCGCAATTGGTACTGCCAGAGGGTGAGCTTATCCTACTTCAATTGCATGGCAACATTGCCTATCTATTGTTCATTATGGCACTACTGAATCTTCTACCTTTCTTCTTTTTTCTCCTTCATTTACGTGTTAAAACTCTCATACAGAGAAATTTCCCTCTCTGGTGTTTACAGGATTGAGATCCAAAATAAGCACTACGGTCTCACTCCAGTATCATTTCAAACTTTGATCTGACTATTCTGAGTCAACCACACCGCTTCGCGGGTCTATGAGTTCCACTAATTCGCTAATCACTGTTGGACCTTGTATGATGAATATTATTCAGTGATCACAAATTCTGTCAATTTGGGTGTTAAGTAAGCAATTCCCGAGTTGCATGATCACATAATTAACTAGAACATAAGTTAAAGGAGTTGGCCCTTGAACGTGATGCATTAGTGATATCATATTAAACTTCACAGGAATTTTGCTTCTTTTTGGACTATTTGCTAAGGTTCAGATGATATTTAATTAGTTGTTAAATTAATATTTTGTTAAATATAATCATTCGTATTAGATATCTCAATTTGCTTTAATTTATCTGTGTTAATTCAACTATTTCACAAAATCCTGAGATATGTTCAGTTGTACATGTAATACAATCCCATGATACATTTGTCTACTTGTAGCATTTCTGAGGTTCAAACTAAACTTTTCTTTTAACTTCTCCCATTGCTTTGAGTTACCGACACATCTTTTAAGCAACTTAGTGAAGTACTTGTAATATGTGTGGAAATAATCATATTGAAGAAACTTGCTTATTGTCAAATAAAGAGGCCCTCACAATCCAAGCCTGTTTGCAAAGATTAGTTATTGATGTTCATCAAAAACTTCTCTTTGCTGTTGTTTAATCTAAGAAGCAACTTTTCTTTGCATTGCCAAGTCTTTAATTCTAACTCAATTTCACTGTAACGTTGATGAAGCAATCGAATTTTGTAAAGACAACCAAATGCAAGTCTAAACCTGTTCTTCCCTAAGCATGGTCATTTCTACTAACTTTGATTTGATTTTATCTATTCTTGCCTTTTTTCTTCTGTTTGTGTTTTACTGTATAACTGAACGAGTAATTTTGCCCTTTGCGACAGGCTTGCCTACTTGCATGAAGGATTAGAGCCCAAAGTTGTGCATCGTGATGTAAAATCTAGCAACATTCTTCTGGACAGAAAATGGAACCCAAAAGTATCAGACTTTGGCCTTGCCAAGCTATTAGGATCTGAGAAAAGCTATGTGACAACAAGAGTGATGGGAACATTTGGGTTTGTCTTTAATTTGTACTCTTTATGAATTTGTGATGCTACGCAGCGGTAAAATTGAAGATTCAATTGCTCTCTTGAGCTTTATTCTGACTGTTCCTGTGCATATTCCTGCAGATATGTTTCCCCTGATTATGCAAGTACTGGTATGCTTAACGAGGGAAGTGATGTGTACAGTTTTGGAGTTCTGCTCATGGAAATAATTACAGGAAGAAGCCCAGTTGATTATTCCAGGCCACCAGCAGAGGTGAAAACTTAATCCTCATATTAAAACTACCCTCCCTCACCTGACCAAACCCAAACTGGGAAAACAAAGAGAATAACCGCATACAAACATACACTTTTCAGTCGGTGAAATGTAGATATCAGCACACTTTCTCAAAACGTGCATTGTGATCCTTCTTATTTTGTGACATAACTATCCTCAAATTTCAGATGAATTTGGTTGACTGGTTCAAAGGAATGGTTGCAAATCGTCGTGGTGAAGAGCTTTTAGACCCCCTGATTGAGATCCATCCTCCCTCAAGGGCTTTAAAGCGAGTGCTGTTAGTTTGCCTTCGCTGTATAGATTTGGATGCCAACAAGCGACCAAAGATGGGGCAAATCGTACATATGCTTGAAGCTGAAGAATTTCCTTTTCGTGCCGTAAGTGTCATCCTCAGCCTTTTTCAATCCGAGCCCTCTTTATTCCTCGTCGTGAAATGGCTGTCATCCATGTGCTGATGCTTTCGAACTTCAATTGATAGAATTTATTGAACTTTGGGGTCACATTTATGCGAGCACGTTTGAAGCACTGGATGTTGCCAGCTTGTTTGACGAAATGCAGAAATTTAGGTTATAGTTTTTTTTTTTCTTTCCCCGCTTTAAACCTGAAAGGGACTAGACCTCCTCTGACTGGCTAATCTAGATGGTGCTACTGCCTGCTTGATTATAAACTTCCCCAGACTTCTGAGAAACATTATTAAATTTTAGTTGTTTGGAGAGATTGAAAAGCTGGAGGTTTTCAAGGTTTTAAATTGCTTGGAGATTGTCGATGTTTCTCTTTAGAATTCCAATTCCCAAGCTGATTATTTAACTTATTATCGTTTCATGCTTACAGGATCCTCGGCTAGCCCAGGAAACAGCTCCTCTCCATCCATTTGTGGGAGCTAGCTTTAGGGGTCAATTAGTAAAAAAGGATGTGGTGGATGGTGAACAAACATCTAGAAGGAGATGATGATGTTGATCAGATTTCATGGTACACCCAGAAGGTAGATTAGTTTCGTCGGTGTAAATTTGAACATGTACTACTGCGGGAATAGCACTGCCGTTTCCTTCTTTTCCATGTTGGTCGGATAAATATTGCTTTGCCTTTGTTATGGACGAGCCGGTGTATATATAAATATGTTGTGTCTCCAGTTTATAGAAAATAGAGTACTTCTTTGGGCGCTTTTAGCATAAATATTTCGAATATGTAAACAAAAAAAAAATGTTGGATTATTAAAAGATGTACTAACTGTTTTTTCAAGTGATAAATTAAAAGATAGACTTGACTATTTTCAGTGTCGTGTGCACCTCGGGAAAAAAAAAAAAAAAAAAAACATGTGCTGTCCCCAGGATTTATTCATTCTGACCATCATCAATGTGGGGAGGGAAAAAATGTGCAGTCTGCTGAGGATTTATTTCCGACGTGACATACCGTATAGGAGCAAGGTGACTAACATTATTGGCTTTCCAGTCTTCAAAAAGCATGCCCTTCGCAGCAACACCTGCTCCAATTGTTGGGCGGTCTCAGCCGATGGCCCAAAAGGAAAGCTTCTACTTCGGAGCACCGTAGCAAACTCATCATCGTAGTTCCAAATGGGCAATATGGGGCATGACATGAAAAATCGGAACCAGGGATAGGATGAAGAGGAGAAGCAAAACTGCAGGATTGAAACTGCAAGAGTACCGCCGATCGACATTTGAGATATATGTGGACGATACAAAGACGTAGCATCATGTATTAAACTTGAAAATGGTGAAAAAGCATCATCATCATCATCATCATCAAAACTGGTCCAAATTTACCCAAAAACGAATCATTATGTTAGGGCAACGGACTGACGGGAACTTTATGTCGAGTACTTATCAACGTCAATGGCACTCGTTCAACATTGTCAGACCCGAGGACATCATCTATGGCTAGGATTGTTGTCGTTTTTATATGATACTCCCTCCGTCCCACTTTGATAATCTTGTTTTCCTTTTTTGTCTGTCCCAAATTGTAGTCCATTTTCCCATTAAAAAATATAGTAATCTTTCAAATTATCTAAAATATCCTTATTAAATATCTTGTTATTAATACATTGTTATTAAATATTAACCCACTACATTGAATACATTGAACTTTTTCAATACTAATCCATTAGTTGTAACTGATATTAATTGGCACTCTTCGTGATTAGCATAAGGGTATTTTAGAAAATTATTAATCTAAATTTATGTTTCCAACCAAATTAATTACACTTTCTTAATCTGCGTGAAAAAAAAAACCAAGACTAACAAAACGGGACGGAGGGAGTATGCTATAGCGTACATTTATATAATTTTGTTCTATTTATAAATTTTATCCGTGTACTTAAAAAAATAATGCATATCTACAATTGTGTGTCTAAAATATATCTACTAACTTGTGAAAAAAAAATATATAACGATCATACCAAATCAAATTTAACTGTAATTCCCAATATTTTTATGCATTTAGGCATGCTAAGGTCATTTTTTGATTGCATTTTTCTGGATTTTTTTTTTATAGAAAAATGACGGTAGCAATTTGATAAATGTAAGATAAAAAGGTGATTGAAAAATGTATTTATAAAAAACGTTTGAAAAATTGTTTTCCGAACAAGGCCTAATGTTCATGCATCAACTCTATATGGTACTACCATCCAAAATTAGCATTAAACTAAACAACCTCAAAAGGGAGGAAGCTAGAAAAGATCGTTCGAAATTGGATCGAATAGAGGTGTTTGTTCCCCAAATGTTTTTTTTTGGGGGGTTGTTCCCCAAGTCAAGAAGAAACACCAGCATTTCCGAAGTCATCGGACACGTGTATCCCCCAAGCATCTTTCCCACAGCCCGCCCAATCCCGTTTGTCTGAGATTTTGATTCGCGCCCCGTTTACATCATTTTATTCCTATCCTTTATTCAATTTTCCTAATTACCTAAATCCACTTTTTTCGCCTTTCGGCGGTCTACAGCTTAAAAGCCATCACTCTCACACCCAAAACGAGCAACAATTTAACAGCGACCAGATCTGCTCTATCTGAAACACACATTGACGGGGTACATAAAACGAGAATTACACGGATACAAGGGGGGGAGAGGGTTGGGGGCAATGGATGAGAAATTAATACAGAGATTGGAGTCTGCGGTGGCGCGTCTTGAAGCTCTGTCGTGTGGACGAGGTGGTTCGCCGGATATTGGCGGAGATGCGGCTTCCTTGGATCCGTCCATCGTTGCATATGAGGATCTCATAGCGCAATTCGTTGGTAGGGTTTCGAGTGCTGCGGAGAAGATTGGAGGACAGGTTCTGGATGTTACTAAGATCATTGAACAGGCTTTCTCCACTCAGAAAGAGCTTCTAATCAAAGTCAAGCAGTCTCAGGTCAGTGTGTTTTTGTTGCAATAATATTAATGGCCTGAACATTACCGTTTTGTTTTGTTTCTTTTTACTTTCTTTTGGCTAATTAAGGTGGTTATTTGGCTAATTAAGCTGGTTGTTCATTGTTGGAGGTAAGATTGAAGTGCTTTTTTTTTTTGGTGCCTGATATATGTAATGTTTTGATTTATTGGAGTATGCATGTAGGACGGATTTAATGTAATGGAATTAACAAATATCATTCCGTTGTTGTTGAAGAATTAGGACTCATAAATTATAGTATATGCAGATTGATGGGAAAAAAAAGGACCTGTGCAGTAATTGTGGTTGATCAGAATCAAAATAAAATTTCTTCAAGTTTCATTTTATGATCTTTTATTGGATTAACAAAAATATAAATTAGCATTGATTAGATACTCAACATTAAATTGAAGCCAAGTAATTACTGCAGTGCGCATGAGGTTGCTCATTTTGTTGCAATGCAATAATTTCATCACAGCTAGTAACTTGCACAAAATGACATTGTCATCCAGGGTCATTTCTCACCTGGATTAAGGCTCATTACGCTATTGTTTACAGATGTTTAAGCCTGATATTCTTATTGCTGTCATTTTGTTCGCCATTTTCTAAGCTCTTCTCATGCTGCCTCTGTGACTCTTGTTATGTAACTTTATCTGTGCAGAAACCTGACATGGCAGGTTTGGTTGAATTTCTCAAACCACTGAACGAGGTGATTGTGAAAGCAACAAAAATGACTGAAGGAAGGCGATCTGATTTCTTCAACCACTTGAAGGCTGCTACTGACAGTCTAACTGCTCTGGCATGGATTGCATACTCTGGAAAAGACTGTGGTAAGATGATATTTCTCCAGGTTGAATAATAAATGTTGTATGGAGATGCTTTTTTTGCCCTCAAATTTACATGTTAAGCTGCACGGTTGTAGGTATGAGCATGCCTATTGCACATGTTGAAGAAAGTTGGCAGATGGCTGAATTTTACAGTAACAAGGTGCATTGTCATTTCCAAGTGCACTTGAATTCCTCGTGCTCTCGCTGTATCTGTTATCAAGAAATGTTATGCTTCTGTTGTGCAATAGGCAGTTAAAGTATCTGCTGTGTGAATAATCTGTAGGCAAATGTATCAAATTATGTTTCTTTGTTCCCTTAAATTATCTTACCTTTTTCCCATCTCTACTTCCTGGTCTAGCTTTCTCTTCCTTCAAGATGGGGGTAATTGATCCAAACTATGTGTCAATCTATTTATTGTACCTGAAATATGTACTTAATTACGCCATTGGTGCTTCTTTGGTTTTGATTTTTGTGCTAATGGTCTTTCTTGGGTCAAGTCTGAAAATGTTGATCAGAAGTAGTTATAAAAATTTCCAGGTTTTCTTTAAAAGAAAAGAATGTATATGTCACTTGTTTCCTTGTGCAGACGGCATGCGTGCTCTCTCCCCTCCCCCCTCCCCCCTCCCCCAACCCTCCATATTTTTTTCTTGGGTGCCTATGATTAAAACTCGGGTTTGTGTTTCTTGTGAGGAACAAGCTTAAAGAGTACATAGAGAGTCCTTTATCTTATGACCTGAAGAGCATTGTCGTGCCTTCTGCATCTTGTTGATTGGCTGTTTCCAGTGGTTCTACCACTTAAAGCTAATGAATAGATAGAAGGCAACTTTAAATGAGTTGTAGGTTCTAATCTTTTCATGGCACTTTAGATCCTTGTGGAGTACAGAAACAAGGACGCGAATCATGTCGAATGGGCCAAAGCCTTGAAGGAGCTTTACATACCAGGATTGAGGGATTATGTGAAGAGCCATTATCCCTTGGGCCCTGTATGGAGTGCATCAGGGAAAACTGTAGTTTTTGCACCTACAAAGGCTTCTGCATCTGGTGCACCTGCCCCTCCACCTCCACCACCGGCTTCCCTTTTCAGTTCTGAACCTCCTAAGCCTTCATCCTCACAGCCAAAGGAAGGGATGGCTGCTGTATTTGAAGAAATTAATTCTGGAAAGCCAGTGACTTCTGGTAACGTTGCCCCTCCATCGTTCTAGTTCATTTCATAGGTTACATTGGACACCTATGATGTAATCTGGTTTACAGGATTGAGAAAGGTCACAGCTGATATGAAGACGAAAAACCGTGCTGATAGAAGTGGTGTTGTAAGTGCTGGTGAAAAAGAAAGAGGGGTTAGTTCGTCCTCTTTCTCAAAAGCAGGACCTCCAAAATTAGAGCTTCAAATGGGTCGTAAGTGAGTTAATGCTATACTACCTGATTTGTATGTAATTGATGATAGTCATAGAGTCACTGATCTGTTGTCTGCTTTATTCTTGGCAGATGGGTGGTAGAAAATCAAATTGGGAAAAAGAACTTGGTAATTGATGATTGTGATGCAAAGCAGTCTGTGTACATCTTTGGGTGCAAGGATTCTGTCCTTCAGATCCAAGGTAATCCTTGATTGTACTGATGAATGTTACCCTCTTATAGATGCAAAGGGGCATCACTTAACCAATTTGTCATAGTTTTGACTTAGTTTTTGTAGATCTAGTAGTTTGAAGCTTGACTTGGATGGGATGGTGTGCAGGAAAAGTTAACAATATAACAATTGACAAATGCTCTAAGATGGGAGTTGTATTTAAGGCAAGTGGACGTATATATTTAATCGTATTTCAGGTTTCCTATCATGTTGAGGCCATCTGGCTTACTCTCTTTTTTTTTTTTAATTAAAATGTGGTTAACAGGATGTGGTGGCAGCTTGTGAGATTGTTAACTGTAATGGCATTGAGGTGCAATGTCAGGTATTGATGCCTTTTGTGAGTTGAAGAAGATTCTGATTCTCAGTTGTATCTCACTTCTGATGCTAGGAAATTTGGTTTTTATTATACTTTACTATGTGCTATGGCTGTCAGTTGATAAAAAGCATTTACTTCAGCGTGATTTCTTTCTCAAAACTTGTATTTGTCTTTTATCTTTTGTCTGGTTGTTACAGGGTTCAGCTCCAACAATTTCAGTGGATAATACAGGTGGTTGCCAGTTATATTTGAGTAAAGACTCTCTGGGAGCGTCTATAACAACAGCTAAGTCGAGTGAAATCAATGTCTTAGTGCCTGGTGCTGGGCAAGATGATGATTGGGTATGTTGAATCTTCTTGCTGATGGCCTAAAATACTAATATAGAGACCCCATATAGAAGAAAGAGGAAAAGGGGATTATTGCTTTAATTGCTTAGCAAATTTTCAAAGATCATTAATGACTAAGAAGTGTGTAGGGAAGTGTAAATTACAGATCTTTTGTCTACTTTGTTCCTTCCCTGCGAGCTTAATCAAGTTATATTGGCTGATTAATCTTTACATAGTTCCTAAATCTCTGGAAACTTCACATCTTTGTGGCACAAGCAAAGTTTTAACAGTTATATTGGCCTGATTAATTTTACATAGTTCCTAAATCTCGGGAAACTTCACATATTTGTGGCACAAGCAAAGTTTAAGGTCACAGGATATATATTGTTAGAAGAAAATGAATCACATGGTATTGTTAAATAGATCTTAAGTACCTGCCTCTTCATAAGTAGTTCTTAGTTATTTAAGAATGATTGTTAGGCTCAGACCGCAGAATTAACCCAGTTGGTGCATAGATTTTCTAATGGAGCTACACGGAGATACTGCTTGTTGTTAGAATTAAGTTGCTAAGATTGCAAGTATCACTTCCTCAAATAATTTACAAGATATGTAATCAAAAGAAAACACCAGAAATTGATCTGTATCTCTGCTTGTTTCTTGTTACTTAGCTATGTGATCTATTGCAGGGGGAACACGCTTTGCCACATCAGTATGTTCATGTATACAAGGATGGTCAATTTGTTACTACTCCGGTCTCCCATTCTGGAGGGTAAATGAGGAGAGTTCTCCCACTAATTGCTGATATAATTCTCCCATCATTTGTTTTTGGTTTCAATACCTTTGTAAGGTTGAGTGTCGATTTCATTTATTTCATTCTTGGTGACATTTGGATCTACTCTTTTTTCTTTTGGGTCCCAAGTGCTTTTAGTTATGGTGCTTTTTTTATTTCGCTTCCGTGCGGCAGAGCATCTTGGATGTGAGATTTTAGTATTTTGTGTTTTTTCATATGTTAGCGATCTGAATCTTTGTCATGGTCATGTACGCACTTCTCTGATTATGGTCGTGGCTTGAGTCAAATGCATGGATACTACTTTTGAGAGCAATAAAAAATGATGATATTCCCCGAAATTTAGTTGATGAGCGGTGGTTAATATGTTTTGACATGGCGGCAAAAGCAGTATGGCTGATGCAGTGGCGAGTACTGATTTTTGGACGCTTTATCTTACTAGTTCACCGAACAACCATGTCAACATGATTTTCTTTTTTCTTTTTTTTTTCTTGCTCAAACGATAATTTAATAGCAATTAAAATTGAAACAAGTGGTAATTAAAAACAAGAGCTACTGCTCTCAAATCAACCGGTGCCAGCGCAACTAGCTGCGGGGAACGTTTGACCTCACAAGCTTAATAGCCTGCTTTGCTAGATTGTGACCAAGCTCGTACCTGCTTTCACTATGAATGAAAAAGAGTATTGCGCAGAAATTGGACGTTTCGGGGATGTCTTCCAAATTAAACATTTTAGTCGGGAGTATTAGGATCTGTTTGATAATATAAAAAAGTATCGAAATTGAATTTTTTCAGACATTCAGATATTTTGAACATTTGATAAATGAAAATCTATTTATTGAATTTGTTAAGCAGTGCTGAATTTGTATGTATTTTTTTCAGCAGAAGAATTCTAACTGAATATTTAATTCTGATAAGAATCAATAAAATTACTTCAACTACCTTATCTTATCTATCAAATCTACCATTATTTGTTAATTATGTTCAAAATTTTTATCTAATTAAATTATCTAATATTCTTTATCTAATGATTTTCTATTTCTCTTTTCTCCCTTTTTAATGACGTTC
This sequence comes from Coffea arabica, assembly GCF_036785885.1. Lineage (NCBI taxonomy): Eukaryota > Viridiplantae > Streptophyta > Magnoliopsida > Gentianales > Rubiaceae > Coffea > Coffea arabica. Next base: position 16,471,974 of record NC_092312.1, read on the forward strand.
ACATCTTCTCCTTACTCCTCATATAATATATTTTATCTTTTATATTAATTTGAATTAGAAATAAATATTGACATTTTCATACCTAACAATTTTAAACTAATTAACTCATAGGTTCTATTTCTTTTTTGAATGAAAATACATAAGGGCAAAATTGTTAAATTAAACTTATTAAGCATTCAGATATAAATATTTATCAAACAGTATGAATAGATTTAGCATTAAAATTCAGATATTCATATATTTCTTTTCAATGCTTAAAATTCAGCAAATTAATTATTTCAGTATTTATATTTCAGAATTTAGAATTCAGATTCAGTTTTATCAAACGGAACCTTAGTCACAGAAAAGTGTCCTAACATTCAACAAAACCACTGGGGTCCGCCAAATGCATAGGGTTAAAAATTAGAAATTTAATCTACCTGAGTTAAAATGAAGAATTAGAATTAGAATTAGATTCAGGATTCCAATCTACTTGAGTTAAAATGAAGTAAAAAAAAAAAAAAAAAAAAGACAGACCATGGACATGTAGATATTTTGTTTCTTTCTGTGCATCCCGCTGCCCAATTGTGATCAACTAGCTGCTTATGGAGATTATGAGATCACTCAGTTACTTACGGATCCTGAATAAATGGTAATAATTGATAAGGGTGTTCATCCACTAGCGTAATTCGCTAAAAGAAGTTTGATTTTTTTTTCCAGCAAAGTCAATAATAGATTTATCCACCCTAAAACACAGATAGTAATCTGATGGTTGAACCGTTGACCTGTTCACCCAAAACCTTTATCGGCTTGTTGGCCGGGTTGGTTTTAAATAACTATGGACCGGAGCCTGGACATTTTTTTTTTTTAATCTTTTCTTTTGCTGGTCCTATTCCCACGTTTTAGAATTTGATCCTCTTCGAGAAATGAAGCACACGACCGACCACTCAATGACGGACGGATGCACAAACGGTGAACCAACAAAGCAGGATAGGGCGAGCTGTTATTACGTAGATGCAAATCCCCGGCCATGTTCCAGGTACCAACTTCCAACAACACACGTCAGACGCACAGATGGATTTCAGCATACGCGGAATGATACATAGATTTTCACCCTGCGAATGCAATAGCAATATAGCATAGCATGTTACCGTTACAAATCCGTCCAAATGTAAAACTGCTCCACTCCATGCCATCACCATCGACCATGGTTCGAAGTCTCGGCCGAGACCGAGACGACTCGGTCAAGTCGTTACCGTCTCGGTCCCTACCGATACGATACCGTGACGAAACGATATCGAGATATTTGACTCGTCGAGAAATCGGCCGAGACGTCACCGCGACGGATTGACTCGGTCGAGTCACTCCGAGTTATCCCGAGTCAAGACGAGAAATTGGCCGAGTTACACCGTGACAGATTGACTCGGCCATTTCTTTTGCTATTTTTTATTATTTTTGTTTAGCATACTTTTTTTATATTATTAATATTTTTTAGAATATTAAATATTTTAAAATTTGTATCTCACCGAAACCGCGACCGATATGCCGAGACCGATGTGGAACGTTTGAGACCGCGACCGCTGCCACGACTTTGAACCATGCCATCAACTTGACTTGAATACATATTACTCCATGCCCCCTCTGCCTCTCTCACTATCTCTCTCGCCCTTTTTTCGCTCCTTTCCGCCTCCAATCTTCTAATTACAAAATCACTAACGCTTTTTGAGTAATTCCGACGACCACAGAGCTCTCAAAGTCCATGCATCATGCCTCTCTTCAATCACAACTCTCCTCTTTTCATTTGCGCCGCCGCCGCCCTTTGCCCTCTTCTTTTCCAATTTCTTCACTTCGCCTGTAAGTACTGTACTACTCCACCACTATCGTTTTCTATTGATCATTTCAGTACTCAGTATTTCTTTTTCGAAAAAAAACAGGAGCTCTATATATATATATATAGTGTTCTACAAACGCATGTTCGTGCAAATATAATACTAGTTTTTTATAGAAAAAAAAAAGAGTTAATTTCTTGTTAATTAGTTCCATTTTTTTTACTTCGAATAACAGAACCTGAGCTCCTCCTCCTCCTTTTTTTTTCGGTTTTTAGAATGGCAGTGAGCTCCTGTAATATATTATATCCAAAATATTGTCTAGAATAATCTCAAGTTAAGGAAGGGAACACCTGTCTGCAAAATTATACTCTATAATTGATGATGCAGTAGTGGCGTATGGTTACCATACAAAGACTTTGTTGACTTGACTCTGCAGAATGATCATGTCTTCTCTTCATACTGCTTTCTAAGGACTAAGGAGAGGGGGCAGGCTTTGTTAGTTATGTCTACGATTATATTATAGTCAAACACCACGTCAGTTACATATTCTACTGCAAACGCGTTTTCCATTCTTGTTCTTAACTCTGGCCAGTGGCGACTGAGCCTGAGGGCTACCTAACTCGTGGCGGATTCTTCTTCTTTTTTCTTTTTTTTTTCAGGCTCTGAATCTTTCATTGGCGTGAATTATGGACAAGTCGCCGACAACTTGCCCCCGCCCGCTGCCACCGCGAAGCTACTCCAGTCCACTAGCATTGAGAAGGTCAGACTGTACGGAGCCGATCCAGCTATCATCAGAGCCTTGGCCGATACCGGCATCGGCATTGTTATTGGCGCAGCCAACGGAGACATTCCCGCGCTTGCCTCCGACCCTAATTTCGCGGGACAATGGGTCGCCACCAACGTCTTGCCTTATTACCCAGCTAGCAAAATTCTCGTCATCACCGTCGGTAATGAGGTCATGACCTCCACCGACCAAAACCTTATTTCTCAACTCTTACCGGCGATGCAAAATGTCCAAAACGCCCTCAATGCTGGTCGCTCCTCCTCTTCAGCTACTCCCAATACTTTTCACTCTCGTCTTCTTCAGTATTGCTTTCTTATTTTTGAAAAAAAAAAATTTTGATAAGAAAACGGATTGATAACAAAAAAATTTTATTTGAATCTGCAGCTTCGCTTGGTGGGAAAATTAAGGTGTCGACGGTTCATTCAATGGCCGTGTTGACTCAGTCCGACCCGCCATCATCCGGAACATTTAACCCGGGTTTTGGGGGCACAATGAAAGCGTTATTGCAATTTCATCAAGCCAACGGTTCCCCTTTTATGATAAACCCGTATCCGTATTTTGCATACCAGAGTGATCCACGGGCCGAGACGTTGGCTTTCTGTCTCTTCCAACCCAATGCTGGACGAGTCGACTCAGGAACGGGAATTAAGTACATGAACATGTTTGATGCTCAGGTTAGTTATAATTACCTGGTCCCACTTACAGCCTGGACGCATTGTAGTTAGTGTCCTAATTTGTCTTGCATGACCTTTTTTTTTTTTCTTTTTGATTTTCCCCTGCGCAAAATCGATGTCGGTGGCTGTTACTTCAACTTCAAGTAGCGATACTGCCAGTTCGGTATACGTTAAATTTTTTTTTTTTGTTGAAGGAAGTATACGTTAAGTTAATTACAGGCTCCTCTTGGACTGGTAGTTTGACCCTTAATTTTCGATGAGTTTCAGGTGGAAAATATCTTCGAAATTAATTGAGATCCCAAATGGAATATCTTATTTACTTGGGACCATTTTCGCTTTTTTTTTTTTTATCGGAGTAATTTTATTTACCTAATAAGAGTCAAGTGGCAGCAGCAGCAGCAGACGGACTACATGATTTTGAGTGTTAGCATATTGGTTCATGTTAAGTTGAACGGGCATGTGGATGGTGGGTGGGTGGGTCATCGATATTTTTGTACCCAAAGTTTGCCTCTATTTCAAGCTAAGCATCATTTCTATGCAGTAAGGTAACAAAAAATTGTCTTTACATACTACTGAGACTGCACTTGTCTACAATTTTCGAGCATATCCTTATCCAGCAGCAACTGTATGATTACCGTGGCGTGGCCTCTTATGGTGGAAATTGTCCTGCTTCAAAGCATATTGCCAGCCTGGAGTCCAACTTTCCATAGATGACAGGCTGGCAATGCTAATAATTGTAGAGAACAGAAACCAGAGAAGCTTGTCCGGCAATTGGGTTTTGTTTGATCTGGACTATATGATATGGGTGTAAAATTTTCTCGTTGTGGACCTGATATTTCATCACAATTTATGCTTTTTTTTAAAAATTTATTTCATTGTAGATAACAAGGGGAATTTTAACTAATCTCACTAACCAACTTACCTTCCCAAGTGCTTCGAGGGGTTAACAAAATTTACCTTCCGTGTGCACTAATGTAGGTGGATGCAGTACATTCTGCCCTCAATGCATTGGGATTCAAGGATGTCGAGATTGTGGTTGCAGAGACAGGGTGGCCATGCAAGGGAGATCCCACTGAAGTTGGCCCAAGTCTGGACAATGCAAAAGCCTTCAACGGGAACTTGATAAGCCACCTCAGATCATTGGTTGGCACTCCCCTGATGCCTGGAAAGTCCGTTGACACCTATATATTTGCCCTCTTTGACGAGGATTTGAAACCCGGGCCAAGCTCAGAACGGTCATTTGGGCTCTTCAAGCCTGATCTCTCTGTGACTTATGATGTCGATCTTTCAAAGAACAGTCAGGTAATCACCATCGATCGATGCAGGACCAGTAGTAATTTAATTCACGAGTAAATTCTTCAAAATGTTTAAGAGAGTCTTGAATAGTTTAACGGAATCAGCTGATAGTCCAGTCTTAGGCACGTGCATTGCTGGTAGTTTTCATGCATCAACATAAGTTCGGTAACCGCTGATGTGGTCTCGCCTGAATATAGCAGCAACGCTTAAGAGAAATTGGTTTGATAAATCTTTCTAGTAAGTAGATAGATATTTGCAACCAGGGAATACCTTGAACTTCATCAAAGTTATGTTGGAATTTATAGCTGATGTTACGATCTGGGCTGCATCTGCTAACTAATAACATCGTGGCCAATCTTCCTCCCAGACTCCAGCAACTCCGGCAACTCCTGCCCCTGTGAGTCCCACAACTCCCATAACCCCAATTACACCAGTACCAAAGCCGGCAGCTGGTTGGTGTGTGCCCAAACCCGGTGTTTCTGATGCTCAATTGCAGTCAAATCTTGACTATGCCTGTGGCCAAGGTATTGATTGTAGTCCAATTCAAACTGGTGGAACATGTTTTGACCCAAATACTGTGGCAGCACATGCTGCCTATGCAATGAATCTCCTCTATCAAACTGCTGGCAGGAATCCTTGGAACTGCGATTTCCAGCAGACCGCCACTCTTACTTACACTAATCCAAGTAAGACCATTCATTTCTTCAGGTTAAACTTGTTCGGTTTCATGTCAATACATAAGAACCGGTTTTTTTTGTCAAAGTGGTATCTTTACCTTGTGAATGGTTGGTTTTTGTGTTTCTTTACCGGACTGTCTTTTCCTTTTACCTCCTAAGCACATATTGATGGTAACAATTTTCTCGTTTCTTGCGCTCCGAAATTTTCTGCTCTTGCAGGCTATGGTCAGTGCAGCTATCCTGGTGGCAATACATGAAGAGAAAGGGATATTATTATTTGGATAGCTGAGGTAATAATGAGCTTGAGTGTCATTGGCCAGCAGAAGTAATCATTTCATGATATAGCTATAAACAATCGTCAAGTCGTGAATTTCATTCTATTGAAGGAAAGGGCAGAAGCCTTTTTGTCCGTCCTATTTTATTTGGCTTTCATTTCTGTGGCTCGTTTTCTCCTCCGCTCACCACAGTCAACCTTCCTTGGCGCCCCCCCCCCCCCCCCCCCCCCCCCCCCCCAAAAAAAAAAAGGGAAAATCAATTAAGAAACGCACTAGTCTACTACTACAAGTCTACAAGGTCAAATGGAAATATTAATAAAACGTTTAAGATTCAGAAATGCTTGTGAATTGTATGCGGCCTAATTTTCAAAAAGTTTAGTTGGTCTCATTTTCTTCTATATGCGATCAGCATTAAGAGGAAAACTTTGGGATCTATTATTTGATGTTTCTATTCCGTCTTTTGGACGATTATCGCATCATACTCCTACCTCGTCCAAGTGACGTAATATGATGAGAAAATTTTGAGCATAACACCATGTGCCTTTAAATATGGCTGTCATGTGTTGGTGATCCAGTGGTTGAGAGCAGGAAGCGACCCCCATAGGGGGCCAGTGTTTTTAAAGGATAAAAACAATTTCAACGCGTTTGGTGGGGTATGATTCCTTGGATTTTGAAGTAAAATTGGTGTTTTTAGAGTTAACTTTTTGTTTCAAAAAAATTAAAAATTACATTTGACAATTTTTTATGCATGTTGAATTAAATGAAGAGATAGATATGTTTTAAAATTTTAAAATTGCACGTTATCAAATACTCTGGAAAAAAGTACTTATGCAAGTATGCACTCAAAAACATTAGACACTCTACATCTAAATTCAAGAGACGATGCTCACTAAATACGCTAAAAGTGCTTTTATCTTTCAAATGCATTTTAAAAAAAAAAATAAAAGTACATCAACCCCAAATAAGGCCTAAGTGCTTAGTAAGTATTTTAACCAAACAACATGTTATACTAAGTAAAACATCAAATATTAGATTTCAAAACGAATGGTATGGGTCCTAAAATTAACTTCATCCACGGAGGAGAGGAAAATTAGGGAGTGATTATAAAGTAGGGACATCTTTCTTTTTTTCTTTATCACTTAATTCGCTTAATCGTAATCGTATTTTACACTTTTTTCTTAATCTAAGTGTTTTTTTTTTTTTTGTTCCATATGCCACGACTTGAGACGCACGCTGAACCTTGTATGGAATGTGGATTAACCTGAGTCCATCAATTGGTCTAATTGTGAAGGGCATTTTCCTCTTTTTCTGTATCATTTAATTCGCTTAGTCGTAATGTGTTTTATATTTTTTTGCTTGACCATACATTTTGCTAGTCTAAGTGTTTTTTTCCCTTAATAAGCCACAAACTCGAGGTATGGAATGTGGATTAACCTGAGTCCATCGATTGGTCTGATTGTGGAGGGACTCGGGAGTCATCTCATTCTCCTAAGGTATTTGTTTGGGTTTGGTACCCTTTCTTTTTCAATCAATTCCAGCATTAATGGCCAAATGCGGAGATTTTTTTTTTTTTTTTTTTTGGGGATCACGACAACGCGAAATCTTAACCCATTCTATCTAGTTGAATTTATTCCAATTAGAGTGTCTAATCTTGAACATATAACACTAACTATGCTTCATGAGAGTTTATCAGAAAATCATTAAAACGATTGAAAGTATGGACTCAAATGCATCAACTCGTGGAATGCTGGTGAACCATACTCTTTTCTTGTAGATATACAAAGTTTTGCAACCCGAGAAGCATTATGGGTGCCCAGAACAATGTTGCTTTATTGTTTTTGCTAAATATGTTTGTTCCATTTCTGATGATTGTTTATGGATGGAGGAACTTTCCTCTAGATTTTATTATTATAACACTTACTGCGGGGAATGTTTGGGCAACGGGGCGAGGGAAAGGTTCCCTCGCCTTCGCCCGTGCCCACCCTTGCCCCGTTACTATTTCTACTAATATAAACAAGTTTCATATATTATACATTCATAAAGAATAATAATAAATGTTTTTGGATGGGAGATTATTTGAAATAAATTTTTTAAAAAATATTATAATATTTTTTTTAATATAATACATGTGAAATAAAAAAATAATTAAAAATAAAAATTTATCAAAAAAATATATTTATGATACGGTTGAATAAATTTATTCAATGGTCGTGAAGTGATCGTGTATAAATAAACTTGTTTGGATTGCTTCATATTTTCCCAATTTTATTTGCTTACATCATCTTTACAATTTCCAATACACCTTTTTATCTTCCCAATATCTTTTTATCTCACATACATCACATCACAAAAAGTGCTACAGTAAAAATATCTCAAATAATCCCAAATAACTTACAATCCAAACAGACCCTACGTGTGATTTTTGCTCTAAGGTCTCCCCTTTCATAACTCACAGTTTTTTGTATGAGTGTTTCGATAAATGGACTCTGCGAAGACACTTCAAAAGCCGGCAACTTTTGAAGTGCTCCGCAGCACTTAACTACTAAACCCCCCAAACCCCCCCAAGCGATGTGGGAACTTAACCCCACAGGGTGCCCCGCTGCTAAGAGATAAAGACCCCCCAGACTCCCCGAGACAGGTTTTTCCCTTTCATAACTCACAGTTTTTTGCTCTAAGGTCTCGAGTCTCTCTCAAATGTGGAAAGTGGTAGAATGGTGTCAGAACTCAGAAACTCACTGCTCTATTTCCGAGTGTGAGAGGTGTGAATGTACGCACGACTGGGACCCACCCAAGCCCTTATCAAGGAAACAGACAGCCAAGCCACTGTGGGTGGGTGCGTGGAATGGATCAGCACCCCAGCACCTATGTCTACGTGGTAGGGACAGGCTACAGCCACGTCGGCAGATGCGGACCCGGCGGCTTCAGGCCAATGGCCCCCCCAACCACCAGTACCGCCAGTTCCACCATCACACTTCTGACTTTTCACTGATCGTTAGTAGTAATTATATTACTCGAAAAGAAAGCATAAACGGGTGGGCCTATCATCTGAACAACGGCTAGCCCTGAACCGGTGACTGGTGATCTGAATAGTGAATACCCCACTACAAAAGCCCCACAAAACGACTGAATTACGACTTGTTACTCTTTGGTACCTTTAGTCTCACCAAAATTTGGCATTTGGGTCTCTAACCCGGAGTCTCCGTTTCAGCTGTCGCCCGTAACCGGTAACAGTCGGCCGTGGCTGTCTCTACTCCGTGCTTCTCCGCCGCTATATCTCTCCTACTCCTGTATTATCAAAATTCTTTAGCTCCTAAAACCCTTAATTTTTATTAGTAATTACCCAGAAGACCAAATTTAAGGAAGAGTTTTCTTGATTTGTCCTGATTATATACGTGTAGCAACCTTAGAATGAATCCCACTTGACCCAAGAGAATTAGGCTATGGAAGATGTAGGAGGAGTCCAGAGGACTTGAATTTGTGTCGAGTTTGGGGAGGAAACGGGGAGGGAAAAATGTCAGTTGCCGAGCTGAAGGACAGGCACTTAGCCGCCACCCAGACTGTCAGTGCTCTCAGGGACCGATTGAAACAGAAGCGTCTTCTCCTTCTTGATACCGACGGTTCGTTCGCCTTCATTCTTTTGTTTTTTTTTTTCTATATATTTACTTGTTTGAATTGTGGTGTTTATCAAGGTATATGTCTTAGATCTGGAAGATGCTAAATTTTTGTGTGGAATTATGTTAATTACTATTAATTATGGCTGTTGCAGTGGCGGGATACTCTAGGTCGCAGGGTAGAACTCCGGTGAGCTTCGGCCCAACGGATCTGGTTTGCTGTCGGACTCTGCAGGGCCATAACGGCAAGGTTTTTCACTTGTCATTCTCGTTTCCTCTTGTCATCTTTTCATTTCGTTGGATTCACTTTACTTGATTGTCTATCCTTGGCCTTGTGATATCCATAATATATTATTTTATTCTTCAACCTAGGAATTTGACATACATTCGACTGATTGCTATTCATTACGGTGCCTAATAAAGGCTCCAAACAGTTGGCAAGCTTTTCGGATTAAGTTCTAAATCTGGAATTCGGCTGGGCAGGCCGCTGGGAAACTGTAATTTGGCTAACTATTTTCATCAGACAGCTGATTTTGATTCTTCTAATACCATGTGATGCTGCAATTGCCTGATTTTGATACGATTAGAGACAAAATCATTTGGTTCTCCTTTTCTTATGGTGTTCAGTGAATTTTAATTACATTTCTTACATTCCTTGCTTATGTTACAATAATGGAATTGAAAAGAGAGCTAAATGTACCTTGGCAGGTGTAACTCTTAGAGTCATTTGGTTTTCAAGCCATAAACACCACCCCCCCCTCCCCCCGCGCGAAGGGGTTTAACCTTCCTCTTTCGATTTCAAGTCCAATGATCAATTTGAGAATAGTAACTGGTAGCTGAGAATTCATAGAGAAACTAAGCAAACAAAACAGAACTTTTGCTGCTTGGGGGAAGCATGGTGCCTTTGAACATGCTGACTTAATTTGGATTTAGATGAAAATTTTGCATTGGTGTGACACTAGTATTTCAAGTTTCACTTTCTATTGTCTCTGTGATGACTGACATAAACATGATTTAGATGAAATTTATGTAATTGAAGTGACACTAGTATTTCAAGTTTCACTTGCTGTTTCATTTGTGATTAATTATACTATATAAACATGTTTCAGGTGTATTCGCTTGACTGGACTCCAGAAAAGAATCGCATTGTTAGTGCATCCCAGGATGGTCGATTAATAGTATGGAACGCTCTCACAAGCCAAAAGACACATGCTATTAAGCTACCCTGTGCATGGGTCATGACTTGTGCCTTCTCACCGACTGGGCAGTCTGTTGCCTGTGGTGGACTCGACAGCGTTTGCTCCATCTTTAACCTAAATTCTCCAACTGACAGAGATGGTAATCTACCAGTGTCGAAAATGCTTAGTGGGCATAAGGGCTATGTGTCATCATGTCAGTATGTTCCTGATGAAGATGCACACTTAATCACTAGCTCTGGAGATCAAACATGTGGCTTGTGGGATATAACTACAGGTCTTAGGACATCTGTCTTTGGAGGTGAATTTCAATCTGGCCACACTGCTGATGTGCTAAGGTATATTCAGACGTTAATTATGTTTTCTGTATCTTATTATCTTCTTCTGCATGAAGCATTTGATGTAGCAATAACGCATTGTCTTGGAACCATTCTTGCTCTCTCTTTTTTTTTTTTAGTGTCTCCATTAATGGATCAAATTCAAGAATGTTTGTGTCTGGGTCTTGTGATTCAACTGCCCGTCTTTGGGACACTCGGGTTGCCAGTCGGGCTGTCCGGACCTTTCATGGTCATGAAGGAGATGTTAATGCTGTAAAATTTTTCCCAGATGGAAATAGATTTGGAACTGGTTCGGATGATGGAACTTGCAGATTATTCGATATTAGGACTGGGCATCAGCTGCAAGTGTACTATCAGCAACATGGGGATAACGAGGTGCCGCCTGTTACTTCAATTGCATTTTCAATTTCTGGCAGACTTCTTTTTGCTGGGTATTCAAATGGTGATTGCTATGTATGGGATACCTTATTGGGACAGGTACTTGGTACTTTTACCTTTTTTACTAGTTAGCATGCATCCGTTTCAAAATTGTCCAATTTTTTGGGCTGAAACTTTCACTAATCAGTTTTAACCCGTTTCAAATATTAATCAGTTCCACTTTGATATTTTTCTTCCTTTCTCCCATTAACCCAGTATAGCGTGTTTTCTCCTTCTTACCCTTTCTCTATTTTTTTAATGCTATTGCATGACCAATCTATACGTGCAGTAATATTATTGTTTTGAATTGTGAGGTGGTGTGTGGGAAGGATATACCTGCAGTTGCTTAAGAATCCGAACTCGTGAGGTTAAAAATGAGTTCAAGAAAAGGTCCGTTTTGGTCCCAACTCCCAAGTGAACACCTCACATTCTGTACTGAGGCTAAAATAAAAAATAAAAAAAAAACCAATCTTTGAGAAGTAAACGAGCTATTTCATGACATTCTTTTGAAATCATCTAGCAAATTTTGCAATTTGATGCTCATCCATGATTTTAAGTATTAATTCTATGTTCTCCCAGCTGATTGCCTGACTTTTTGAAGTTGCCTTGTACTTTGTCTTGATAGGTCGTTTTGAATCTAGGAACTCTTCAAAATTCTCATGAGGGTCGCATTAGTTGTTTGGGATTGTCAGCTGATGGCAGTGCTTTATGTACAGGAAGTTGGGATTCAAACTTGAAGGTTAGAGAATTGATAAATTTCTATACTCTCACTGTGTGCGTCCATGTATGTGTGCGAGCACAACAATCAGCTCTTTTTTTTTACTTGTGCAAGGGTCAACTGCAATTCTTATCTTTCACTCCTATTTCTTTCAGATCTGGGCTTTTGGAGGGCATAGAAAAGTGATCTAAAGATTCAACTTTTGATTTCCCTAACGAATAGGCTCCTGATTCACCGTCCGTGTGTACGGTTCTTGTACACCAGTAAGCTACTGTGTGCCAGGGATTATAATTTTGTCCTACATTTAACCTTCTGCATTGTGACTTGTTTATTGCAGAAATAATACACACACACACATATATATATATATATATATATCTTTTATGAAGGCCAATTGTGAATTCACCGATTATTTCGTCATTAAGTGTCTCACCTGTGTCCGCATTTGAAAGTCTACAAGCCAGCTTTAGTGATGCTTACAGCAGGTTATGGTTTCAAAAAATAGATTAAAAAAAAAAGGATTCTATTCTATGCAAACAAATAGAATGGAAAAAAAGAGTTAAAAAAAAAAAAAAAAAGTTAGTACCATACGATATATATTTGCGTTACCATGTAATCAAGTAAACTGTAGATTGCTGAATAAAACGTACATTTTGGTTTTCACTCCATGTGAGTGTGACTGAATTTTTATTTTTATTTTTTTAAAAAATTCCACGTCATACAGCCTAACGTACTCTCCATGTGACTGAATTTTTGTGTGGGGACTTGGGACTTGGGGCAAACGTTATCATTAAGGACGCGCCAATTATGGGTTCCACGGAAGATATCTTCTTCGTGGCCTGAAAAAGAAAAGAAAAAGGAAAAAAAAAAGAAAGTACTCCATCCTCTTTGTGATTACTTGATGAAGGCCACAGATGTTTTGAGAGAAACAAAACATGCTGCAGTCTGCTCCTCTTGCCCAGCCAATCCGCTCCTTCTCTTCAGAGAAAAGCCCAAATTGTAGGTCTCAATCCCCATCCTCAAAACCTCCCTTCCACTTCCTGAGGTTTCGGACATCTTATCGGGATAATCTACGGTACCTCAATTCCATCGGCATCATCAATTCAGACAAGAAGATTCACCGAAACCCATCCCCAGAAACCTTACTCCACATCCTCTCCACTGTAAACTTCCTGAAATCTAAAGGCTTTTCCGAATCCCATTTTGCTAGACTTGCTTATCTCACTCCTCAGGTATTTTCTCCTCATGTTAACCCGGCTGATTTGCAGCCCGTCTTTGATTTCTTAACGACTGAGTTAGCTGCATCAGAGGAAGAATCCCGCGATCTGATTCTCTTATGCCCTCACATTCTTCAGTCCAATGTTCAGTTTTGTCTGAGGCCTACCCTTTTGTATCTTAGAGATATAGGTGTAGAAAGTTTGAACAAGCCCACTAATTTAAATGCTCATCTTCTAAATACCCGCGTTAAGAGATTGGAAGACACGGCCAAGTTTTTGCTCGACATCGGGTTCTCTCAAGAAGAGTCGACTAAATTTTGTGGGAGGCTACCGGCCATGTTTGGCTACAGCATCGACAACAATTTGTTGCCCAAGTTTGAGTATTTAGTCGGGGAGATGGAAAGGAGTCCTGATGAATTAAAGGGGTTTCCTCAGTATTTCGCTTTCAGCTTGGAAAAGCGGATTAAGCCGAGGCATATGCATCTGAAGAGAAGGAATGTTGTGGTCAAGGAGGTTCCTTTGAAAAAAATGTTGACGTGGAATGATACAAAATTCTATGCAAAATGGAACTGAGTTTCTGCCTTGAATTTCTATGAATTGTCGCTAGTCCGGGGCTTCACTATTTTAGACCAGAGAAGCACTAGAGATTTTTTTTTTTTTTTTTGGGTCTATTTAAGGTTTTGTTGTTGCACTGCTGTTGGCGGCCCGTGTCACATGGAAGGATGTCGGAAGCATGGCAGGGAGTGTCCAATTAAACGAGAGCAAATTGTATTATGAATCGTGATTTTCGTCGATTGTGCTGTAAAGTTGAAATCAAGACCTAAGAAGAGTGATATGCTGCTAGAGTCATATAACCGATTTTAAGCCTTAGCAAATCTATAACCGATTTCACATCTCTGGAAAGAGTTATATGCTGCTGCTAGATCACCCATCCGCCGTTTATCTCACCCGGAACTTCACAGCTTCCTTATGGCGACGTCATTGTTAGGTGCGAAACGTCAAAAAGGAATTTCGAAGCCGAGAGGATGCGGGATTCAATTGGTCCACAATCTTTACTGGTTACTCTTGACCACAATCTTACTGGTTACTCTTGACGCCACCTATTTAATTCGCGTATTTACTGGTTATCCATATGGCAAAACGACGAAGGAACAGGCTGAAATTAAGCGTCAATTATACCAACAGGAAGGGATCATATTTCGATCTATAGCCTATTTCACCATCTCCAAGAGTATCCTGGTACTTAATTCTCATATCTGCATATGCACGCCAAAGTGAAAGCCATCCGGTCCCTAAATTTCATAAATGAATACTACACAAGGCAATTTGCCAAATATCAAAATGGCAATAGTACAAAGGAAAAGTAAGGCTATTAATTCAAAATTCATATATTGAAATTGATTCCACTCCTAAGACTCTTCCAAGCAAAAAGGAAACTGACTGTAGTGATTGATCGCATCAGTAAGCTGTATTCCCCTCCGTCCGCACATTGTCTAGTTCTCAGCCTGAAGAATAATTTGAATAGTCCAATTTGCCTATTTAACATGAATGAGTAGACCATTTCCTGTCAACTTAACGATCTAGCCGCTTGCAACAATTTCATGTATGGCAACACAAACAGATTCATCCTCGGATCTGACTACCAATTTCATCGCAACTTCTTTCTGTGCATCAATTCCGAAAGACAACCGAACAAGCACCTTGACATTGCCGATGAACACGCCAGACAATAAACATGTATGTGATCTTGAATTGGTCGCTACAACTTCAGTGCCCTGCAACCAGAAAAAGAAACATGATTACACTCTTAGCATCAAGGCTAACTCCATTGTATATTCTATTTCAGGTCCACATATTGGGGTTTACAAAAAGCAAATGGAAGAGAGCTGTTCTCATTAGCCTAACTAATCCACACTGTTAACCTCTACGATAAAGAGGCAAAGGGCGAACGCTACCACCCCAAACCCAAAAGGCATCATTAGCAGAAACAGAGGAAGAACAAGGAGATAAACATTGCAAAGACAAGAAGTAGAACCGAGGAGTGACTGGAAAAGAATAGCAACATCAAGATACTCCCAATTTCTGGTTTCAAGGAAAGAATTCATATGTCACGGATTTCTTAATTGACTGCAGAAAAGCAACAGCAATAGATAGCATTCCCAAAAAGCTTCACCCTACTTCATTAGAGAGCTGCTAACTGTTGCACAAATGTCAACCATAAAAAGACTCACCTCACAGGGTTGCATGCCAAGAAGACTAATGACTGCATTCACAGCTTCTGTCAGGCTATCCCTTGGGCCAAGACCATATTCCTCAAGCCGCTCAAAATCTGAACCCATGCTTTCCCATGCATTTTTGAAATTGGAGACCCCCACTTTGAGCATATAATCTGCTGCAACAACTTCAAGATCCTCTAGCTGGTATTCATCTTCTACACCATCTTCTTCTGCCTCACCGGTAGATGGATCAACCTAGCAGCACAATCCAAGTCGATAAGCAGGGAATAATTGATTAATGGAGCCCTCCTCAGTTGACTGTCGGTATTGTGATAAAATTTAAGCGCTAGAGCAGTCAAAACAGCATTTCTTAAGTGATATTCTATGGATATTATTTGTAGACAAGTTACTCTACTGACTGGTACAAGCAATATATAAGTTGCTGCGTCTATTCAAAAGTAGCTGATCACTTAAGTCGAGACATGAGCGTTCCAATGACTTTGCAGTATAATAAACAAGAAACCTGTAATGCTTTTCCAGATTGAAAATGTGATGGATGAAGTGGAAACATCACACCAACACAGTTTTTAAGCTTTTGTGGCCATATTCACCAAAAATAAAACAATAAAGATTCCTTATTTGCATCCAAACAAATTAACAGTTCACTTTAAAATGTCAAGCCTGAGATTCAGTTTCCCATTCTTGAAGAGACGGTTACAAGACATCTACTTGCTAATCTAGACACCGGGACATCCCTAATAAACATAGGAATCAAATGTTAATCATTGCAAAGAAAACATGTTTAGATTTAATGAGAAGAAACTACCTCTTTAACAATAAAACGCAACACGTTTGAGAATTTTCCAACAGCAGGGACTCCTCCTGGCTTCTCAAATGCAACAAATATCTGCCCCGGTGAATCATATGGGAGCGACCTTAAAGGTTTGGATGCAATTTCAGCAAATTCCTCAGCATCTGAAGCATCCACAACCACAATAACCTGGCAAAAGGCACAGAAAAATTAAAAGGAGTACGAAACTAAACCAAAAGACATGAAGAACTATGCAATTTCATATTACATTTTCCAACAATTGCTCAGGGATTGTATTGGTGCAGTTATACTGTAACACAACATGGTTATCGAAGATGTGCTTGACAACATTAACTGCATATTCAGTTTCAGCTTCTGTAAGCTCCACTGGTGCTGATGACTGGTTTTACAAGATAAATTGCAAATAGTTGATTAGCAAAATCTTAGTTGATCACAATAAACAAGTCAATATAACAGAAATCACATATTATGACCTTGAAAAGCTTCCCAAAGGTTGCAAATTCAGGAATGGAGAGTAACAGCTTCTCATAAGCATCAGCTGCAGAAGCGGGAGCACTAGGAGGAGCACCCAGTCCTGTTGGTTTTTTACCTGGGGCTTTTTTCTCTGCAAGAGGCTGAGATTTAACCTCCTTTGGAACAGAATTAATATCAAAAGATTCTTCAGAAGGATCCTGGATCTGTTAAGAGAAATAACAAGGAAATTACATCTGATAGTCATCAACCATGCGCAAAAGAAAAGAAACTTAGTAGCAGACTCACATAATTCTTCAAACTTGTCTCCATATTGGATAACGGGACATCAAATGAGCCAAACAAGAACTCCTTCACTTCACCTTCGGTTTCAACAACAGAACCATCACCTCCAAGAGTATTTAAGTAAAGTGTAGCTCTATCACGAACCTGCAACCACAGTGGAATAAATAACATCTTTTCAGAGAGTAATCAGCATAAATTAGTGCACAAGACAAAACAAACAAACAACGCTAAAAGAAAAGAAATATAACTCCTTTCTACCTACAGTCCTATTGTGACTAGAGGCATACAAAAATTGGGACATGTCGATGAAAGCATTATTTCAAAAAGTTCTCTCACTATGGCAACTAATAACAAGCAAATACAAAGCAATGGAGCCAAATAGTGATGAGAGAAGACAAGCACAATGAATCCTGACCAGATAAAAGAATAACTTTTCCAGTAGACAAGATCAAAAAATAAGAAGACATCACCTTTTGATACTGAGCAATTTCACTCAATTAAAATCAACTAAGTATAATAAGCTAAAACTTGTACATTCTACCTAAAAAAAATAGCTACACTTGAACAAAATAAGTAATATGTAAGGCAGGCTCCATATATAAGAATATATATCATAAAACTCATTAGGGTAAATTACAATGTCACTACCTAAAACAAAGTCAATATAGCACAACACGGCATACCTCATCATCATTGTCAAAGAGGCAGCGCTTCAACAAAATGAAAATACGGGGCTGCAACAAAAAGCCAAATGCTGCACCCAGGTTAATAAAATGAATCACAACAGAAAATGTCTTTGCGAGCAAAGAAAACACTTCTACCTTCAGTGAATCAACCATAGCACCAAACTTTGCCAGTGTGCTAACAGCAGCAGCCCGAACAGTTGCATTTTCCAATATTACCCGATTGTATATGTAACGGATATATTTGCTTGGATCCGAGGTTTTTGGTCCTTCATTTCCAAGAAAGTGAAGGATCTAAAAAGAAAACTCTAGTCAGCACAACAAACGATACATACTAACTTGAACAAGGAGAAATTGCAAAGAACAGGGTTAATACCACAAATGGAAAGATGGACAACCTGAGTAGAAAGATATGTAAATTCACAATCCTCAATGAATTCACACAAGTGTAGTAGCCCACTTTCTTTAGCATCTGGAATATCTCTAATGAGGATCACGATTGAGTCAACAATTGCCTTTTTGTAGTCAAATCCACCTTCTTCCCTCAAAATATTGCTTAAAAAGTTCATCCTAGAGAAATGACAAAAGAAATATGTTTTACAAAAAGCAGAAGCATGAATATCATAAGGGTAGATATGAATCAAAGAGATAAGATACATCTAAGTATGTCATTCTCAAGTTCTTTGCAGTAACTTATAGAACACTCACAGAGATCTATACTTGAGGGGGAACTTTAAACACAATGATCTGATGGCCTCTACCACAACAATCTTGAACTCATCAGCAATGTCAGACATAAAATTTGTAATCTGTTTCATCAATCGATCAACACTGGATTCATTCCCTGTTTTTAGTAGAGTGGTTATGGCCAGAGTGGCTATGCTCCTGTTTTGGTCAGAAATCAAGCTCTCCATGTCTATATTGCAGTTTGTTACAGCTGTTGGATGAGTCATTGCTACCTGCACAAAGCAAAAGCAAATATGCCATTGTACAGAATGATTGTGACATGTCAAGCACAAAAAACCAGCAACTGTTGATATGAAAGCAAAGCAAACTCAGATAATATACCTACAGAGTACATGTTACTATAGACTACTTTAAGAACTGAGGGAATACTGAATTTCATTCTTTAGCTATCAACCCTCCCCTGCCAAGCCCACAGTGCCTCCCCAAGTCAATTTTGTTTACTAATGAGCAATTTGGATTATGAACAAGGTAGAAAACAAAGCCTGGAAAGGGGAAGAGGAAAAAAAGGAAAATATTCAATTTTCTTACTATATTGCATGGTTATGTATGATTAAACCAGTATAAAAGAACCACATAAATTCAGCCTAAAAATTTTCTAGATAGCTTTCACAGCCATGGGCTCACTTAGCTATTTCTTCAAAATGGCAGAGGAAGCCAGAGGGCGCCAACTTATTTCAAATTATCAAAGAGCCTAATTGCAGTTATCCATAGCTAGACTCCAAGAGCACCAGAATACCAGAATCGAAGAAAAAAAATAATAACTCAAAACAACCAAAAAACAGATAAAACCCTCAAACCATAATATCTATATGCAATTTAATGCTCATTGGCCTGCCCAAATTATTTAGTACCAGGGAAGATCAACCTTATCACTTTGTCAAATCCCTTGCTTTGTGTCTAAATTTGCCACGGTCCATTGTGATAATTCCATGTTCAATTTCTTTGTCTTGAAAGAAAGTTTCTACATCAAGATCATACTGGTAAGACCTACTAAGAAGTTACAATATACTGATTCATGATACAAATAGAAATAAAGCACAAAATTATACCCCATTATAGAAAGCTAAATAAATAAGAAACACAGACAAGGTATCCTAATAAAGTTAATTACAAAATTCACCTTATTAAGAGTACGAACAGCAGCAAATCGAAGTACTGGCTTGGAAGAACTTAAAAAGAGTTGTAGGACAGTTATTGCAGGATTTAATTCCCGACTGGTCACACCACTCAACTCTGTGATTGCCCTCGCTGCTTCAAAAATAACCATTTCTGCTTTATGTCGCAGACAACCCTCAAGATAATCATAGAATGGACGCTCACCCGTTTGGTTGTTCATGCCTGATTCCCTGATGACCTAAACACATACCAATAACAAAACACCCCATCAATAATGAGAAGTGGAACTAAACTGAAAGAACCCCATAGCAACAACCACAATCAAACGGGATGACAATAGAAATCAACAAATTTAACAAGATACTTACTTGACTGGTATAACGAATCAAAAGGCATTGGGCCAATGGAGAACGAACAGTCCCCCTTGTCAAGCTGGTAACTAGTTTGCTAACAGCTAAACGATCATTTTGACGTATCTGCAAGTTCAGCACAAGTCATGAAGTTATGTCTTTGCTGCGCACATGTCAAATGTATTTCCTTGAGTCATTATCAAAATATTATTCCAGAACCATAACCATTAAGAAAATATTATTTCCCCGAGTGATCCACTACTAAAACAATTTGACTTCATTAATTAAAGTAAGTGAAACTGCAAGACCACCTATCAAACGAAGAAAAAGAAACTATCTCCACAAATTTCAGGCAAAGTATAGCAGCAATTGCTTCAACCCAATCTAAAACGACAAGATAACCTTCTTTATTTGCCATATAAATGTGATTCATAACATGCAAATTTAGTCTGTTTGTGAAACAATTCTAGGTCTAAACTGCACTAGTATATTTGCTTTCTCAATGGCCTAATCTTAGCGAAAAAAGCAAGAACATAACTCTTGGAACCAAAATCACAAGAACTGATACCTGATGTAGCAAACCAAGTGCGTGGAACTGCACTAAAGCAGCCCTAGATTGGACAGCTTCTTGCACCTCATTGCTCCACCTTTTGACAATCTCAGGATTTGTCTGCCAAAAAATCATGAATCACCAATCTGATATTCTTGTGAATTCACAAATAGAAATAATTTCAGAAGCTGCAACCATACCTGTAGCAAATGAATCCCACTGACAAGGGCAGCACTTGCAACAACAGGGTTTTTGTCAACAATGGCCTGTTTCAAGTATCTCTCAATTTGCGTGAGGAGTGTTCCATCGGTGATCCGGCAGAGGACACGAATTGCATTTGCTCTATACATGTCAGTTCTGCTATTCATATCCTTCATGAGGGAGCTGGTAACGATAATAACCTGTTATTCCAAAATAGGTAACACGTCAAGTTCCAATCCTTCAGGAAAAAATACGAGTATACAACAAAAAGTAAAAGCAGGATCGAAGGGAGAATGCAAGGACCTCATCTGCTGATGGGGACAATTCTTTTATCATCAAGTAGACCATTCTCCTCAAACCAACATCCTTTGATTGAAAAAGCTTTGTGACAGCAAAAAACACTTCAGTAGCTTCAATCTGTAAATATGAGGTAAAAAATGTACTCTCAATCAGAAACGAGAATGTATCCTCAATCACGAATGAGGTTAACTTCCATGAAATGCTGTAAAGATGAACATGCAGATTGAAACAATTTGAGTAGATTAGCATGAACAAGTTCATGCGATTGGAAAAACAACTTAGTCTTTATGAGAGTCAAATAACAAATGAGTCGCAAATTTAAGGCACAAGAAATATTCCAAACCCGTTTATATCAATATGTTGATATCTCTTTTCTCCACTAACTTAGACAAGGGGAATTTACTTTTAAAGTATCAGAAGCATCATAATTAGTAACTGAGAAGTCATAAGGATGGAATATCAAGTTCATGTTATATCAAGAAAACAGATCATAAATAATGAAGACAAAACAAATTAACTAAACCTCGTACAACAACCACATTAACATGCTAGCAAGCATAAAATGTCAAGGTTCAGTTATAGTTAACGATAATCCTGAAAAACATGATCTAGACATGCTCAATTGCCATAAATGCATAATAGTGATAAGCCATAAAAGTATTGGCTTTTGAAATTAACCTTTGTAAAGGTCTCTCCCTGATTGAGTAGATACAAAAGCTTTGTGATAACCTGGAAAAACAAACAAACAGACCATCAGAACTTAGTTTGAGTTAATTGCCTAAAAGAAATTAGCAACAGAAACGACAACCGAAATCAATATCAGGTAACAAGGCAGGCTGAAAACTGGACCTGTGAACATCTCCTAGGATCCAATTGAGGATCATTAAAGACCCTCGCTTCCTGCAGAACAGCACCCTTCTCGATCCCCATGAATGGAGAGTAATCCACTACAGATTAAAGAATCAAAATTACAACATCGCATTTCATTGACTGCTAAACTCAGCAAGGTTCAAACAAATTCCCAAGGCTAAAGCAGATCTGAGCCAAAATTAATCGATCTCATCGAAATTAATGTAGTGAAGAACTAACCCAGGGCTACAAATACAAATAGTAAATAAATCCGCAGGACCAGTATTTCAACTTCAAAATAGATGTTCCAGGTATTAACAATAACAGCACAAACGACCAATTCAAAATATACGCCAAACCTTGTGTTGGTTAGGAGGGGGACGGAGAAGAAACGGAATTATAACGTAATCAATTCGCAAGGGATCAATAACGCTAGGGTAAATTGGTTTAAGGGGGGGGGGGAAGCTAAATTATGAAAATGCAGATCTGAAAAATGAGCACTAAATACGAATTGCTGTACAATTAAAAGAAAACGATTAAATTGTAGAGTAGTACTTTCGTCGTCGCGATCGTCGTCCTTCTTCACGAGAGGCTGAGCCATTTGGGGATAAGTGAGATCTGTGGAGATTCAATTGAGAGACTAAAAATTACAGAGCTCGATTTATTCAGTTGAGTACAACTGAACACACGTACACAAGCAGATATATGAAGGGAATTTGCAGATCTCTTCGCTTCCGCCTTCTCTCTTTTCTGTATACTTATATCGGCTGGGAGAGTGAAGTCGAATCGCAGATCTCTGTTTGGTCGACGTCGTACAAATTAGTTTCCCTGGACAGTAACTTTTTTTTCTTTTTTTTTTTTGAAGGAATTGGACAGTAACTTAATGAAGAAGTCAAAATTAGTGGATGAGTTCCAAAAAAGTTTCGATAGTAGATTATATAATTTAGCCCATTAAAAAAAAAAGGTGAAATTAAGGAAACTAGTCCTGGTCAAACTAGGGTCTTGAGTTAAAAAACTTAGACTTAAATTTGAATTCAAACTAATCGAACTCTTGAAAGCTAGACTCGAGTTTGAGTTTGATTTATTTTGTATTACTTGAACTCATGCTTATCGAGTCCAATCGAATTTAAGAAATATAAATTTATATGTTATATAATTTTAAATAAGGAACAAAATAACCATTTTATACTAATAAATTAAAAAGACATATATATGTGAATCTCGATTAAACTCAACGACTTTCAAGTTTCACATATTAAACTCGAATTCAACCGTCAAATAGTTCGAACTACTCAAACTCAAGGTCAAACTCTGTCAATGCTAGTTTGACCTTAGGTCTTGACCAAACAAATTCGAGAGTTACTGGATTAAACTCAAGTCATTTGCATCCCTAAATAGAAGATTTATTATAGTACAAAAAATAGAGAAATCGGGTATGTTTTGTGTGAGTAAAACCATTTATCTTGAGAAACAAATAAAAGAGATACCAAATGTATTTTATAAAAGAGATAACAATTTTCTTTATTACTGGACGAAATATAACCTTATATTTGTATGAGCTTCTACGGTTGTTTTTATCTTGCAATGGACAATATTTTTCTCAATTAGAGACAAAATTGAGTATTTATTGTTGGTAAGAAATTTTTGAATAGTTTTTTTGTAAATTGTTGTTACGTTAACCTCGATAATGAGAATATGCATAACATAACAGATTCAGTTCTAACTTGCTTCCAAAAAATAAGTAATAAGATATTTATTTATTATTTAATATGATATTCACTCAAATGTATTAGATTTACTATTTAATAACTCAATAATTTAATGACTTCAGATTTCAAAGGAATGAGTTCTGTTATTTCCTCCATTTTGACAATTTTGTCATAGTTATGCGGCCAGATCAAGATAAGAAGGGCGCGCATACATAATGAAGTTACTATCATCCCTGAACAAATTCACTGACAAATATAAAAAACATCGTTTATACATTAAAGAAAAGATTTGAATCCACATTGATCAACCAGAACCCAGTATTGTGATGCAAAGATGAGCACAACGTCAGTGAACATAAATTCAAAACTATTACAGCTGCATATTGGTGCCTTCACTACCATCCGAACATACTTTGGGATGGTTTTTTTTTTTTTTTTTGGGGGGGGGGGGGGGGGGGGGGGGGGGGAAGGAGTTGTTGGGGGTGTGTCGTACGTCAGCATTGTAAATGAGTTCATAATATTGACTATAACTAAATACTTCGTGATGCATTAACGTTGTTCTGTAAAGATTGAATTTTTGGGAAAACTGGGGATCTCCTTCTCCTCCTCCTCCTCCTCCTCCTCCTTCTCACGAACCGGGGGATTTGGGAATGTAGGTTTGTCGATTCAAGGTGTGTGGCCTCGGCTCCTAGTCCTGGGATGGATTTCTTGTGATTCACCACTAGAATGGGCGTACTCCCCATGCTCACTACTTGTGAATTCTTGGCTAGACAATCCTGTCTTCTTCATGAACTTTTTTAGGTCAGTGTGGTATGAGCTATCGTACTCAGAACTGCTACTGGAGCCAAACAATGCACTGTGTCCAGGTTTCACTCCTTCATTTAGATCTTCCAGTGATACATCGCCTTCCAGTGCGCGAACAATCTGGACATTCATATAAATATACATATAGATCAAATCATCAGTTGGATTCTTCCAATTCCTTGATCATCTGTGCGTAATCTCAAGTACGATTAAAATGAACCTGGCTCATTTTTGGACGTCTCCTTGCAGAATGTCTGATGCATGCAGCAGCACAGGCAACCATGCGCATCATCTCCGAAGGATCATATTTGTCTCCCAAATTTGGATCCACCAATTCTTCAAAGCTTCCACCATCTATCACTTGCCCCAGTATAGGTCGTGCCTGCGTGAACCAACAAAATGACGTACTCAGATAGCGGGTATGAATCTTGGACACTTTTCATTGTTGTCATTTAGGTGCGTGTAAGAAATTCATACAATTTTTAAGATCACCATTTTCTATTGTACCAACTTTTATCCTGTAGACATATACATAATCAGAGATTGAAAGTAGAATGGCTCCTACCCAGTCAACTAAGCTATCGTCATCACTGCTGACATCCACAGGGCGTCTTCCAGTAATAAGCTCCAGGAGCACAACTCCGTAAGAGTAGACATCAGATTTCTCAGTGAGCTTCCCGCTTGCGGCGTACTCAGGAGCCAAGTACCTGCATTTTTAGATCCATTAATTTTCGCTCGCAATTCACCAAATTAAGACGTTAACCATAATAATGCATCGCAATGCCTACAAAGGGTTGTTGATTAAGTATAGTTTGTAGTTTATAAAAGAGCTCAATCAAACTGCTTACCCAAACGTTCCCATGATGCGGGTTGAGACGTGCGTGTAATTATCAGAAGAAAGCTTAGCCAGTCCAAAATCAGCCACCTAATTAAATAATTATGAAAAAAAGTACAATTATTTATAAGTGACTCGTCCATCGTACTAGCAATGCAGAGAGGAAAAAAAAAATGAAGTATAACCATCAATACTCAAGATACCTTAGCTTCAAAGTTATTGTCAAGTAAAATATTTGATGCTTTAATGTCTCTGTGGATAATGCGAGGGTGGCCTGAAAATGGCAAATGGATCAGTCAAGACTTGAAATTATTAAGCGGCCAAACATTTAACAAGGAATTTGAGAGTCGCGAGCAACTAGCAGCACAGTCCTCCAACCATGCAGAGAGAATAAGCATGACAACTTACAATCTTCATGCAGGTAAGCAAAACCTTTGGCCGATCCAAGGGCAATTTTGATCCTAGATGGCCAGTCCATGACAGGGCGACCGGGTCCTGCAATATTCACGAATATATTACTAGTGAATCACACATATTCTTGATCATGAATCCTTCTTGCGGGCCATTCTTCATGTTGTTGTTGCTGTTCTTCTTCTTCTTCTTCTTCATATATATATATATATATATATATATATATATATATATATATATATATTAAAGAGGCAGATATAGAAACAAGCTATAGCTAATGGGCATTCTGTCATGAACTGCGACTCTTATTTTCAAGAAAAAAGAAGAGAAAAACTGAAGCTCAAAGGTAACGATTAATAATTGCATCTACACAAACTTATTGCATTGGGGTAAAGAGTGTGTATTAGTATATTTAGCAGACAATGAATGCAAGTCTATTTGCGACCCAAATACAAAATCAAAGCAAATAAATAAAAGATGCAAGCGTACCATGAAGGTGATACTCAAGTGTATTGTTGGGAACAAATTCGTAAACCAGCATCCTTTGTGATCCGGCAATACAATATCCAACGAGAGACACCAAATGGCGGTGATGGACTCGACTGATAATGTCGACTTCGGCTTGGAATTCCCTCTCCCCTTGCCCACTGTTAGCTTTGAGACTCTTCACCGCTATTTCCTTCCCATTTGGCAAGACTCCCTTGTGAACGAAGCCAAACCCACCCTGTCCTAACAAATTAGCATTGGAGAATCCTCCCGTCGCGGCTGCCAGATCACCGTAAGTAAAGCTGCTCTGGGCGAACCCGAGAGCAATGGCAGGGTGTGGCGGTGGCACAGGTGGATTGTGCGGGCCGGAATAAGCTGCAGAGCTCATATCGCTGCTAACCATAGGTGGTGGGGGAGGTGGTGGTGCTATTGGCCACCCGTGCTCTGAACTCACGTTGGTGCTTGGGGGCATCTTAAGAACATGGTCTTGACTGTGGGGATGGTTTTTCCAGTTCCCATGTTGCCCGCTGTAATAATCACCTGCAACAATATGGTGGCTCTCGATTTGATTAGCAATGAAACCGCTGTTCTACTACTACTGTCCACATCACTTTTCTTATTGTTTTCTAGGAGTAATTCTTTTGTCCTGTTTCTCGTTTTTATTAATTTTTCAATCAATGAATGATGTTTGGTCATCAACTAATAAGAAATTTGGGACCAAGAATTATTTTAAGTCTCTTGGCAAAATGTAAGCGAAAACTAGGAAATTGTTCAATAATTTCGTTCTTTGCACGGATACGGTTAATAGTAGTACGTAGAGCATATATACATACATATATATATATATATTGTTAGGCCCTTTGGATGCATGCAAAAATATGCTTAATTTTTTGGGTAAATCCTTAATTAACGAGTTGGTTCCAAAGCCACTTTGTGCCCTAATTTATTTTTGAGCATTTTGCTCCCTACACTGATGGTCAAAGCTAACGGAGAGATAAAATTAAAGGACAAAAATATGCGCGCTCATATATATTAATTAGTAGTTATTGGATTAAAATATCCATGACAATGAGATCCAATTTTGCATTTTCTTCAGAAAATGTTAGAGAAAAATATGTTACATTTCACGTGACCAATAAAAATATTTTTTAAAAAAGGAAACAATAAAAACTTGACTTCAATACTTGAAAAAAAAATTATCTGCTTTAGAAAATTTGTTTTTAAAAAATTATCTCCTTAATTTTTTTTTTTTTACCCCAGAAATAATTAGCTCAAACACAGGTGACAAATAATGTAGAAATGTTGAGAACAAAATGAGAAATAATACGTACTTCCGGCTCCACGGGAGTTATCTCTGTAGTATTGCATTTGATCATGCGGCTTTCGCTTCTTCTTTCTCCCGCACGACACCAAAAAGACTATCATCATAAGGAGCAACAGCCCCGCTCCAGCAGCAACTCCCGCGATAACAGCCTTTTGACTGTTATAAGAGTCGCTGCTACCGTTGTCGGATGTCGGTGGCGAGTGGGACTTTGGCAGTGATTTGCCAGAATGCGGCGGTGGCGGAGGAGGAGGAGGAGGAGGTGGTGGAGGTGGAGGTGGAGGAGGTGGCGGTGAGTCACCATCTTTATTTCCATTTGATTTGGAAGGTGGGGGTGGAGATTTGTTGTCGTCACCGTCAGAAGATGGAGGTGGCGGCGGCGACGGCGACGGCGGCGGAGGCGATGGCGGCGGCGGCGATGGCGAAGGGGCCGTTGATGAGTCTGATGGTGGAGGTGGCGGTGGAGATTTCTCAGACATTTTTAGCAAGGCTTTTTGTTTTTTTTTTCTTTTTTCTTTTTTTTTTTCCCGCCCTTAATCACAACCTCCTCAGGATATACCGTGCAAACCCCGCCAGTCTCCCAAATAATGATCCCTGAATCAAATCAACATGCATGCACAAATAAGGCGTTATTTTCTTCAGTTTCCTACGTATATATATATGAACAACCTACGACACCACAAGTCAGTACCCAACATTTGAGGAAAATCAGATACGTAAAACCAACCATCAAAATCACCACCACATACACTGCAATTGAAACCGCATGGCAAGAAAAATTTACTTATTTTTTTTTAAAAAAAAAAGAAAAAGAAAAAGAATAATTTGCATTCATATTGATCTCCTTTCACATGCAAAAATGATTCTTACGTAGATAGAGTTCATATATATGCAATGTGATCTTTCTTTTCTTTACTAGTCAAAAAAAAGAACATCAAGGAGGAAATATGGTGGAAGAGGGGATCTGAAAGGAACAAGAAAGATACCTTTAGGAGAAGGGCAGGGAGAAATCTCGAAGAAAGCAGCGGAAATAGATGTTGCATGGCAATCGTATCAAGAAACGAACCAGCATTCCATTTTTTTCATCCCCATACACCAGCCGAAAATAAAGGAACGAAATTTCAGTTATTACATGTACTTGTGTGATGAGAAATTACCTCAACCATTCAATTAATGTCTCACGTCTCCTATATTACCAATAGTTCTTTTTCTTTTTTTCTTTTCCTAAATTTGGTGGTACAATATAAGGCTCTAAATGGCATTCTTTAACTAATTACCTGCTTGCTAGATCAGTTATTCACAGCCGCGTTTAATCTCTTTGTGTTTTATTTTTATTCATTCAGTCCAACTCTGGCTGAAGCTCAATTGCTCCAAGATTTTTCTCGCGAAAGACAGCCTGATTATCACACTACTTCTTTAGCTGTTGCCCAACAAATGTCAAACTTCCGCATTATCGCCGCTTTTCTGCTTGAGGTGACAATTACAACCACAAATTGCCAATTTTACCGTCCTCTTCAAAATTAATTACAGTTTTTGTTGCTTATTAATTTTCATAAGATAACTACAGATGGAATAAAATAACAGATAAGAAAAACTACGTCCTGCAGCTCATATAACAGCCAGCCGAATAATTCCAAAAAAAAAAAAATAAAAGTGAAAGAAGCATTTCTAATGCACGTTATTTTTTTTTTTTGTTGCTCTTGAAACATTTTGGCAAACACGTTAATGTTGTCTAGCGATTTAAATTTTTCCCAAAAAAAAAAAAAAACTTTTGTACAAACGAGTCCAGGTGAATTTAAACGAACTATTCGTGAACCAAGTCAAACTCGACTCATTTAATTAAGTGAACGAGTGTAATTTGATATTCAAGCTTATACGATTTGAGTCGAGTTGAGAGTACATTTAACAATTCTATACACAATTCAGTAAAACGAGAAGGGGAAGGACAACAAGAAAAGGGTTAATGTGGATACTCAATTGATGGATAATTGTGCACCGGTTTCATAATCTCTTTTTGGAAACAGTTCAAGATTTGATCAAATAAGAAAAATGTCTGTCCGAAGGCACGTATTAGATGGTCTAAGATTTAGGTATCTGAGGAAATTTAGCGGCAACAGTTTAGTTGATCGGACAAAGTGATAAAAGTTGCCGCTCACCCAGGCACTAACATGGGTATTATGTGCAAGAGCCCTGGGTGTAGGGCTGATGCTGGACCGAGTAGCTTAGGGACCGAGTAGCTTAGGGCTGATACTAGATCGAGTAACTTGACTCGAACTCACAAGCTATTCGGTCAGTAGCTCAGCTTGAGTTCGGTTTGACCGAGTTTGATCTTGAGCTCGAGCTGCTTGATAGAAGCAGTGGATCAAGTTCGAGTTTCAAAATTTTACACTCGAAGGCTCGACGAGCCTAATCGAACTTTTTTCTAATATATATTTTAATTTTTATTATTGTGAAATATCAATAATATCCTTTACTTAAAATTATACGTAAAATATTTATTTTTATTATGTGAGCTTGATTAGATTTGATTGAGCTCGAATAGGTTCGATTGAGTTTGATTTGAATTGATTATATTTAATTAAACTCGAGCTCGAGTTTGAGCTCGAATAATGTAAATTGATGTCGAGTCCGAGTTTGAATTCTAAAAGCTCGACGAGCTCGAGCTCGAGTTTAATTATTTTACTGCACTACTCGAGTTCGATTTGACTCAAACGCACTCCTACCGGGGTGGTCATTAGGATAGGTATTTTATATTAAAATTTATTACAGCTGCCCCAAAAATGAACACCTTCCCATGGTAGAAGTCTTAAAAAAAAAAGAGTAAATTTTATATACATTAATAATGTATACACTATTACCATTGAATTCATTACACATGTATAAATGGTAGAGTTCAAATTTAAATTTTGTATAGCTGTCATTATTCCAATGTTGATAGTGTATACACTGTTAGTGTAGAAAAGATTAACTAAAAAAGAAGTAAACACGTAAAAATATGTCAGCAATAACAACCAAAAACTTTGAGAAATACTCTATTTACGGTTCCACTATTTATTTTTATCATATAGCATAATAAATAAAATTATATAATTAAAATGATAAGGAGAGTATTAATGTTTTATCATATAGTCTAATAAATAGAAATGAGATGATTAAAATGATAATAGGAGTGTCAAAACCTTTTTAAAGGAAAAAAGCCTGGATTCATAAAAATAATAGATGAATATGCAAAATAAATGTGCAGATAATAAAATAGATATCTGAAGGTGGAGGAGCGAATGCAGCATAACCCGAAACGCTCACCCTCTAGAAACGTCGTCGCCTCCGCTCGCTCTACGCAACCACGGAAAAGAAAAACATAATACTACTCCAGCTACTATAGCAATAAAGAAAAGCAGAAATCAACGACGACGGTGGCGACAGACGGCCATCGCTAACTTCTCGCCTCTTGTCGCTCTCCCTCTCAAAACATTCTTCTTTTCCAGCAGATAAGTAGTAGTAGTTTGCAGATCCGGGTTCGGGTCATCAAATCCGGACCTCTTGATTTTTGCCAAGATGCCTTCCCGCAGAAGAACGCTTTTGAAGGTCATCATCCTCGGTGACAGCGGGTTAGTCTTTCACTCAACCTC
Organism: Coffea arabica; assembly: GCF_036785885.1. Classification (NCBI taxonomy): domain Eukaryota; kingdom Viridiplantae; phylum Streptophyta; class Magnoliopsida; order Gentianales; family Rubiaceae; genus Coffea; species Coffea arabica. Next base: position 16,502,780 of record NC_092312.1, read on the forward strand.
CCTCTCGCGTACATACAACTATATACACGAACATAGATTTAGATCCTATACGTGTAGGAGTGGTGGGGTTTATCTATGATTTTATGGAAGCATACTGCAGAGCATCGATCTTCAATTCTGGAGTTCTGTGACAGCCCAATTTTGATATTTCCATAATTCGTCTGTTGTATAGGTTTTGATATGCCATGACATCGTTTTCTGCTATAATGATCTGAGTTCAGCATAGGGAAAAAATTATCGCTTTTGTCTTTGGTGATTTTTTTATTTTGGGTTCTGTTTTTTTTAATTGCAGGGTGGGGAAGACCTCATTGATGAATCAGTATCCTCCATAGTGTGGTTATTTTAGTATCTTACATTTATTGTTGGTGGTCTGTTTTCCGGACTGCAAACATAGAAGATTGAAATTTCATTCCGGGGTTTTGCATTTGCTGGCTGCTTGCTTGTTTGTCTTTTTGTCAGTTTGGTTGCCTTGAATCGATGATTTTAGGTATGTAAACAAGAAGTTCAGCAATCAATACAAGGCAACTATTGGAGCTGATTTCTTGACAAAAGAAGTGCAGTTTGAAGACAGGCTCTTCACTTTGCAGGTCTGTGTCATTGCAATTGTTTATTGCTTGGTTCACTAAGGAGCATCAATAGAGGCTTAGTGGAGCAGTAACATAGGAATTCACTAAGCTGAAATGCTGTTTTCTGATTTCCCATTTTTCGCTCCCAGATTTCACTGGTTCCAGCCTTGCCTACGGCATAGTCAGAATTTAGGAGAATAATTTAGAAAATATTTGATACAAATATAGATGTTTGTGTGTAATATCCTATGCGATAATGCTCGGATTTTTTTGGTGAAAAAATTGTTTAATAGTGTTTTCGTTCTCTTTGAGTAATTGCTATGAATTAGATCAAGGATAGGTTTTAGGACTTATTGTCAAAATCACATTCTTCAGAAAAAGCAAGTTAAGGGAGTTGAGAGGAATTCTAACAGAATCATTATAACAGTCATTCAGCGGTAACTCCATCCCACCCAGAACTATTTTGTCGTATAAACAATCCAATTTGGGATTATGAATGTCTGAGATATACCTTTAGCTGTTTGGTGCACTTAATTGTCTTAGATATCCTCTGGCAGTAAGGTGTTTCTTGTAGGAACAAGGAAGAAAACTTTTGTTCAGCAAAGCTGTAATCAATGAACATAAGGGTTGTAAATAAATGTATTTTTCTAGTAAAGACACAAGGGTTGTGTTTGTTTCATGGATGTTGTTTATTTCTTTCCAATTTAGTGGCATCACTAGTTCTCGTGCATAATATTACCCATGGTTGAGCTTCTTTTCAGTCTAAAATGTTACTACATATCATGTAGGTTAATATTCTAGTATGTAACTTCTAGTGCGAAGGCTTAAGATTGTGGTTCATGTGTTAGATAGATTTGGGATACAGCAGGGCAGGAAAGGTTTCAGAGCCTTGGTGTTGCTTTCTATCGTGGTGCGGATTGCTGCGTCCTTGTTTACGATGTGAATGTGATGAAGTCTTTTGATAATCTAAATAATTGGAGGGAAGAGTTCCTCATACAGGTAATTTGGCATGAGTTATGAGCAAAGGTCCAGCATCAGTGAGATTTTAGAGTGCTTGATTATATTGGAAAACCGAATTCCTTTGAATCATATAATAATATACTGCAGGCCAGTCCTTCAGATCCAGATAATTTTCCATTTGTTGTGCTGGGAAACAAGATTGATGTGGATGGTGGAAATGGTAGAGTGGTAAGTTTTATATATGATTTGCATAATTTTAAACTCTGACGCACTGATAAATGGTTGTACCAGTATATAGTTCATCCTAAAAGTTAAAATACTTTTAGTGTCTAAAAGTTTAAATTTTTATGTGGAAACAACAGGTGTCTGAGAAAAAGGCCCGAGCATGGTGTGCCTCTAAGGGAAACATTCCATACTTTGAGACTTCTGCAAAGGATGGCACAAATGTGGAAGAAGCTTTTCAATGCATTGCCAAAAATGCCTTAAAAAGTGAAGAAGAAGAAGAAATGTAAGTCTGAATCATCATTCTCCAGTAATTAGTTACTAGGGAAAGGAATTCTTTAAAGAGATAAACCATGTTATATGTGTTCTAGACAAATTGACATCAAATTCAGGTAGTCGGAGGAATTGGCACATAAATCAGGACACCAGCTAATGTTTGTCTTATAAGTTTATTAAATTTCCTGGTTCCACGTGAAAACACTCACATGTTAGCTGCATATGGCCGGCCCATTTCTTACCTACCTTTTGTCCCTAGGTCTGCATGAATTCAAGAAATGGATATTTCTTTTGCAAGTTGATAGCTTTGAGAAATACTTCATTCATTGTTAGACAATATGAAACTTACTCAAGTTCAATCATGATTATTTTGAGCTTGCAAAATACAATTTGATTAATAATCTTTGGAGCACTGTAAACATGGCCTTTTGCTATTTCAAATTAATTCGAAGTCAGAATATAAGAGTATAAAGGTTCCTGGTGCTTTTGATACAATTTTCTTATTTTAGCTACTTGGTATGCTCTATTCCGTTTTTAGAATATGGTGAGAATGTACTGATAAAATGTCGTTGCTTTGTTCTTGTGGGGCATTGAATGTCATGAAGATACTTGCGTGACACTATTGATGTTGCAAGCAGCAGCCAGCAGAGGTCATCTGGGTGCGAGTGTTAAATTGAGTAACATGGTCTTGAGTCTGATTACAGAACAAATCCTCCAAAGCACTCCATCATCTGGCTCATCTTCATTTTATTTATTTGATTTATGAGGCCAAACTTGTACATTGATGTTTGCGTGAGAAAGCTGATGGTCTCTGGATGTTTGTTGACTTTCAGAAGTTTATCCTCCTCTGTATCTATTGCCTGTTTTCATGAAGCTGCCTGTTTTCATAAAGCTTCCTAGTATTCCATGCTCTCTTCTGTCAATAGTGAACAGGATGTTTTCCTTTCCGACAATCCCAGACAGCAATCATCTGCTCACTTGTGCCATGTACCGGTTTTAACAGTTAGAATTTTTATTTTTCTTGAGACCTTGCTAGAATAGTTGTTTATCCAACAAGCGGTAAACTCCACTCCGGCGTTGGTGGGCTTGGTATGGGTGCAATCATGCGCTTGGCCTTCTTTGGCCTGTGTTTGGGTGGGAATTGGGGTTTCGGGTGATGTTTTGAGTTCAACTGGTATCCGCTCCGCTGTATAACATATTTTAGGTAATAGTAATACGCTGCATTGTCATGATCGAATGCATGCACAGCCAAACGTTGAACGTAAAAACAAATTTACGGTCAATAATCTTACATTATCAAGGCTCTTTAACCTTTAAGGTGTAATTAATTTCGCCTGCGGTCCCATTCTTCCAACCCCTGCCAAGAGTATAAAAGTACTCCAGGTGCTGTTGGCGGGTTTATGATTGTTAACTATCGAAGCCCACATAATGCGCTCCAGTGCTGTTTACAGGTGCTCTTTTTATGTCATCACTTTGAAACGTATTTTAATGTCAATGGCTAAAGTAGTTGCATCCTGTTAGCCCTCATCCTCATGCCGACTGTTTTAATCAGACAGACGACGGTGCTTGCATGAACAAAAACCCAGCAGCAGCCGAAACAGTTTAACTCGGGAAAATTTATATGGACGACATGCTACTGTCAACGGCGAGGAGGAGGAGGAGGAGGAGGAGGATGAGGAGGGGAGGGGGGGGGGGGGGGGAAGGGGAGACAAAAGCTTCACAAATTCAAAGTTGGTTACCACTAAATACCACAATAACTCAGGGCTAACTCAGTGGTTAGGAGAGGACTCAGGGTTTAAATCCTATGCCTATCAATTGGAGGTTAAAAAAAAAAGGACCACAATCACCAATTCTCTTAGAAACTGCATGCTGTATATTTTAACAATTCATCTAACCTAAGATGCTTTACTGAGAAAATTTCTACATCCATCTAGAGGCTTCATAATAAGTTCTTCCACGGGGATGTGCAAACAAATTATGAGCCAATTCAATCTGGATCCAGCCTCTAATCCATTCGAAGAAGCATATAGATGCTTTTAATGGTCTCGGTGATCTTCCAATTATATAGCCGAACAAAAGATGCTGGCACACCTGATTAATATATGGATCACGTTCTCAACACACAGCAATAATACAAGAGAAATCAGAGATCGATACTAATGCATGCATAGCAGGGACGATGTTATACTGCATTCAAAACGCACAGCAAATCCACCCAAAAAATAAAAGGAACAAAAAACTAGAGTAACTGCGTCCAGAAGATGCATCTGCTGAATGTATAGATGGTAACCAAGGGCAAGAATCATCAATGAACTTTTTCGACCGTCAGACAGGGGAAAAGAGTTTCCCTATTTTGGTATTATCTTCTGGTGCCATAAATGTCAACCTAATTTTCTCATACCCAAGTCCTCTCATTCAGGTTGAGCGGACACAACTTTAGATCATAAAACATTCAAGAGCAAAGAAACACCACAACGTTTGCTTCACCACAGGCTTTGAGAAATTTAATCTAGAGAACAAAGAAAAATGACTCTAAAAGTTCTGAATACAGATCATCATCCGTCTTAGCAGGGAAGAAAAGAAAGGAGCCAACACAATGAGGGGCAAAATTACCAAGACAAGGAAGCCAGAAACTCTAAAAATTTTTAACTAGATGGCTCATTTTCATGATGAGCAAAGGTCAAGTAAAGAAAAAAATCTGCCAGTTTATCCCCAAGTAGAATCTTAAAGGTTAATCAATTTCTTCGTCTTTCTTTTCTATTTTATTTTTTTTTTTTGAATCAGAATCTCCTACTTTATTTCTAACATTCAATACCACAAAAGTAAGTATTGTACATACTTGTTAAATGGTGGGCCACAGTCAGGACTAGCAAGAATGAGACGACCCATGTGCATGTCACCAGAAGCTACTTAGTGACAACTGAAGAAGGTTGGTCCTGATTGGACGGCTGCACTGAACTTCCTGCAATAGTTGCAGGTAGAAATGAGCTTGACGCTGGATTTGATGCTATTATGGGTTTAGAAACCGGTGGCCTTGGAGAGATCATACCAATAATGGGCCTCGGTGCAGAGTTTGCAAAAGCCATTGCCACTCTGTTGACAGGCAATTGTTGTGACATTGTCCGAGAACCTGGCTTCCCAAGTCGAGTTGCTATTATTTGCGCCCGCTCGTGAAAAAGCCTCTGCTTTGACCTTTCCAACTGCTCCCGAACTCTCATTACAACATTCTCCATATCATTGAAAAAAGCCAACTTGGTTTCCAACTTGTGCAACTACAAAACAGGTATTCTTTAAAGCAACAAAACTTTAAATAATGGGAAAGTCTAATAAATTGGCCAACCTAGCTAGCCCATTATTACCCATTCAATCACTAAGCAGCGTAAGAGGTTCAGGCCCTAGACAGACTTAGAGAAGTCAATTGATAGATATTTCACGCCAAACATAACTTACAATCTATAATAAATTCTAAAACTCTTCTTTTGCTAATTCTCACTTTTCATCAGTCCAACACATGACACGGGAAAATAACTAGTTGAAAGTCAAATAATCTTATCAGACAACTTGAGAAACATATGCTATGTTTCTCAATGACGTTTAGACACATTTTCAATATGGAAAAGAGAATGAAACTGTTTTTAACAGCTAAAGAATGACAAGCGAACCAGCTAAACTTGCATTGTTTTATCCCCAGGTGTCGTGCTCAATAGCTTAAAAATACATTAATAAATAAAGGTCCAACTAGTGCAACTACAAAACAGGGATTCTTTAAAGCAATAAAACTTGCATTGTTTTATCCCCAGGTGTCTTGCTTAGTAGCTGAAAAATACATTAATAAATAAAGGTCCACCTAACAAACTAGCAATCGACAAGAGCACTTAGCTTTCACTAATTGGTTTAAGTAATTGAAGCCTCATGATGAAGCTTTGGTTGGTAATAACTGTACCTGCTTTTCAATTAAGAGTGCAGCAAGTCGTTGAATTTGTTGTTCTTCTTGCTTAGCTAGAAGCTTTGCCTTCACTGCAGCAGCTGATAGAGCAGTAACCGCAGCTCGCTTTATCTTATCAGTAGCAAGATCATTTTTCATCCCCGAAGCACATTTCTCCTCATCAATGATATCTTTAGCTTCTGCATCAGCAAGCAGCAAAATCTAAGAAAAATACTACCAACTTTGTCAAGTATAATAAGAGTTCTAAGTAGTAGCAAATCCTTAAAGAGGGGCAAATGGTGGATGTTTATATTTTATTCCCCTATAAAATCACACAATAGGTCATGAATTTGAATCTGTCAATTTTTTTATCAAATTGCAGAACATACATGGAGCATGGTGTACTTGACAGCTTTAATCACTAGACCCTCCCATTCTCCTCAATGTTATCTGACTTTTTTTGCAAATTAATTCCTATTGACATCCAAAGGCTGTTTTAAGCATGTTCATCTACCTACAAGAAAGACCCTCATTAGAAGCAGTCTAGTTCAACAAAATTTTCTTCTAGCACACCTTTATTTGCTTCATTCTCTGCCACCAAATTTGAAGCAGTTAGTTCCACACGATCTTTCATTTCCAAGTCCATATCCTTTGAAACATCCGCTGATTCAGAAGGTTCCCCCAGTGGGGCTGCATCATCTGGCTCCTTCTCAAAACCAGGAGGAACTTCCACTTCCATTGCTAAGTCATCTGATTTCTCAGCATTCGCTGGCTCCTGTTCCTTCGGGACATCTGGTTTATCTGATTCAATGACATGTGTAGGTTCTGATTCCTCATTAGTTGTTGTTTCATTAGTTTCCTTGGCAAATGCAGGTTCATCTACACATGCAAGACTTGGAGAAGCCAGTGGTCTCTCTTCTTCCACAACAGAATCCTTCTTAATCTTGTTGTCCTCCTCAGTTGATAAATGGGCTCCATCAACAACTGGGCTCAAGTTCTCTTCACGCTTTTCAGGGTATTGCTCATCACTTCTAGGAGTTTCTTGCTCAACCATTTCAGCAGGTCTGCATATCTTATGTCACAATCAGAACCAATGCTTAAATTATTAATTTAGTTCGTAAACAAGCTCACCAACCTTTCAGAAAGAACAGAGTTTTTTTCATCAGGTGGATCTTCCAAGCGGAAACAGTGTCTCATTGCCAGCTGATCACCAGTACAGTTGCCAGAAATGGATTTTAAAGAGCTACGTGCAGAGGCGGTGGCAACATTAGGTTCCAATAGTCTTACTAGGAATGCAACCTAATATGAGAAAGCCAAATTTTGAACAAAGTTAGAAACAAGACAAAAATTTAATAACTGTCTTCATTTGTCTAAAAGTAATTAGTGCTAATCTGCACATTTTTAAGTATGGAATGATGTGACTGTCACTAAACAAGTGTTTATTTTCCAAAATTCAGCTTATCGCTTTCCAGGTTTTAGAAGAAAATTTAAGGAAAATATAAGCTTACGAGCAAAATCTTGCATTGCTAACTGGAAAACCTCAAATGATGTAACAGTTGAATTAATTACATAATTAAGCCAATCTCAATTCACTTCAACAGAGAGAGACTAAGCGAGTAATTTGGGCCACATAAGGAAACAAAACCCACATACCAGTGTCATCACAGGATTACCAGCTTCAGCAAAAGAAAGCCGTTCACCCGGCGAAGGGAGAGAATTAACAATTTCAAATGCTTCAGTTAGTGCTTTCACAGCAAAATTCTCACCAACTTCACAGACTGTTGATCCATCAGTGTCTTCAGGCTTTGAACTTTCCATCGGAGAAGATGAAGGGTCGTCATCTTTTGCCTTGACCTTGCTCTCAGCTGTTTCAGGACCATCTTTTGGAGCTGAAGTATCATCATTAATTGGAACTGCATCTGAATTTCCTTTAGAAGGAATGTCACTTTCATCGCAACTATCCAAGAATGTATCTTCAATTGGCATTTGGACAAAATGCAAAATACACTGAGCTTTAGTTTTAGTAGCGACATGCTCAGCAATCTCATTCCAATTTTCCTTGAAAAGTTCCAAAGCTTCAAGGAGTAGGAGGGTCTCCTGATCTGTCCAATTTCCGCCACTAGCACCACCGGCCTCAGCAGGCTCCATCACAATAAAATCGGACGGGGACATATCAGAACCGAACTTCCCATTGTTAAAACATTCAGTGCATAAATCAAAATCTGCCTGTGTAACAGAGATACAATCAGCAGGAGTGAAATTTCAGGAATATTATAAGAACCCAGTCCAATATTGGTGGCAAAATAGCACCTTTAACGTCATGCATTATTGGCAAGTATTGTTGAAATAAAAAATTAACAATTAAAAAAAGTTTAAAAGGCAACAAGAGCTCCTCAAAACATATGTCAATTTCATGGAGTACGCCTATTTCTTTGTTTGCAATAGAAAGGATCCCTTCTTTTTAAAGTTACACAAACAAACAACCCCATATTGTGCAAGAGATATAAATAAGTCTTTCTTGGTGGCATTTTGACTACATAAATTGACCTAAACCAATAGCGTTTTTTGGTAAGGCTAAAATGATCTTGGAATAAAAACGAAATGCATTTTGTCATCTTCGTCCGCAATTAAATGAAGTGCAGCAAATTTTGGTCAAAGATTAGCTTTAGATCCCTTGTCAGACACTATAAGTATTCTTCTATGTTTATAATCAGTGCCAATAAGGTCCAATTGCCATCTCTGCATATTTCTATCAAATGAAGGCAGATTTTGACCAATAATTAGGTTTAGATCACTTATAATATTCAATGACTTCAACTTTTAGAATCTGTGAAAATTTTGATTACTATTTTGATCAGTGCATCCTGTATTATGGTAAACTTTTGTACAATCAATAAGCAAGCATGACAATGTTATATCCCCATAAGTGACATAAAGCAGTTGATAATCAGCGATCTGAAGATAAAATGGATATAGATGGCAAATTGAGTTAAATATTATATGTTATACATTCATTGGAGACAATAAATACACAAGGCATGTTAGGGAGAGTTTATGTGGCAAATAGGGGTGAGTGTATATCGAAAATTTTGCAATCAGACGCAAATGACATAAAATAATTGACTCTACTCGCTGTTTTAGATTCCAGATATCTATATTTTGTCGTTGCCTCATTAAATATTTTGCTTGAGCATGCATATCAAATATGGTCAAGCGAAACTTTACCTTCGAATCTTACTTTGCAACCAATCCACATAATTTTAGTCTTCCCTTGACAAATAACTAAATTAATACTTATCCACTTATAACAAGATACTTATGGCACTTTCCTTTTATATTCAGACTTTGATATTGTTTCTCATGGACCTTTGATCTTAAAGTAAAGGGAATAACAGAAATGTGAATTCACTCATACAGCCTTTCATTAGACAAAGTTGAACTCTAAAATGATTCATATATTGATTTCATGACAAGGTGATCGCAATGTTTTGTGGCATCAAAACTATACATGAGTTTAATTTATGCTAAGCAGATGCTTAGAACAAATTTATGCAAAGGAAATAGAAAAAATTGAAAATGCAAGGTTAAGAAGGCCTTAGTGAAGGGCATAAATGGAATTATAATGAAACAAGGACTTCTTCAAATTAACCAGGTGATGATTCACCTCGGAAGAACATTCGAAGACTTTGAAAGTCATTGTTTGGAACTCCATATAAGGACCAAAAATTAAACATCAAAATTGTAATTTTCAGCATTTACTTTAAATGGCAGAGTTGTGGATTTCTGGATTGGAAATACTCTCGAATCATCACGTCAACAGCTCAAAGGTTTCAGTTAGCTAGGCAGTTAATAGAACTCACTCGATTACAAACTATGCAAACTCAAAGTTGATATATTGATCACACAGTGGTCTAGAATTAGGAAAAATAAATACTTCAGCTGAAACAGATTCATAGCCTGCAACACGCTACAGGGAGGATAAATCATAAGCGACAAAATGGGCAACATAAACCTGCTTCTGGCAATGATAACGCTTGCGAGAGCAATCAGCTGAGCAAGAATTGCAATGGTACTCAACTCCCTCAGACTTGACCAGTTCTTCAGAAATTGCAGACTCTGGAAATAACCCAGATGACACAGATGGTGTTGCCTCACAGTTCCTGGGAATAACTCGCATACATGATTGATCGGATTCAAATCGAAACAAACTTTCCAACAAAGATTCAGCCTTTCCGTCTTTATGAGCATCACCTGTGATGCTCACAGTGGTCAGATCATCTTTTGGGAAAGGGTGGTAATTAATCAGCCCCCAGTAGTCCAAAAACTCCATCACCTCCTGCCTTGCATCCAACTCGCCAACCGATATCTCTGATAAATCTTTGAACTCAATATTTGTGTTGGGGTTTGCATGAAATTTTTTCATAATCCAATTACGTATCTCCATGTATATTTCAGGAGTCCTACTTTCAGATTTCCCACTGAAGAAAGATGGCAATGTTTTCTCTTCCAGGGGATGAATTTTTGTCCAAGAAAACCACCCTATACAAGTTTGAATAATAGCAAGAGAAGCAATAAATAAGCGTTAAGTTGCTTGACATATAAAGCACATTGATCAGTTATAACACTGCCAGAACGTTCGCAATAAAGAACTTCCTTCGCATAGACACACTAATAATGTTTTTATTACCGCAAAGTATAAAAATTTTGAAAAAGTGCGTATAGGTGTTTGAGAGAAACAAACCTTCTGTGTATTCTTATTTACTAACCAGAACTACAATAAATATTATCCCTAATCTCCGGAAATTACCCTGTATAAGTTTCATTTAGCAAAATTTATCAATTTCTCAAACTTGGAAACCTGAAAAATAAACAATGCAAATAAACCTAAGTGGTTTTCAAAATCCAGCAACATCAATTCCACCTCACCAGCATGATTGGGCACCACATGAGCAATAGACTCACGTGATCTAATTGCTTCATAATCAGCCTCAAATTTGGCCTCCAGAGCTTGCAAATCCTCCTTGGCCGCCTCATTTGGTTCGTCCCCCTTCAAAACTTCTCCGCCTCCAGCCTCTCTCTTAGCCACCTCGTCCAACTCATTCTTCACACCGGAAGGCGAAGGTACAAAAGCGGCCCCGTTATTCGGCTGCTGCCGAGCTCTGGTTAACGGACCATTGTGGATCGGAGGGAAAGGTACGGGCGGCGGCTTCTCACGAGCCTGGCGCTTGGACGAGGTTGTTTGTGGAGTCGAACTGCTGCCGCTGCCGGTGGCGCTTGCTTTTCTCTTCTGTCCTCCGCCTCTCCTCCTCGAACTGGCAGGTGCATCGGTCACCGGAGCCTCGGCCGATGAAGCCGCCGGCGGTGGGGTTCCGGTGCGCTTTTCCTCCATTTTCAAGTTTTTAACTACTGAGGGTGTTGTCTTCTGCGCACTATCTGCCTATACTACTGTATTTATAATTTAATGCAGGAAAAGGAATCAAATGAATTTTAAAAATCTTGGGGAAAAATATATGACCAAAATTACTTTTTCCACCTTGTATAACTTTGATAACATGGATTGTCGGTCTATGCTTAGTTGGGTGCGTCTGCAGGACAGGTCACTTGGGGGCATGGAGTAGTAGTACACTAGTACTAATGCTACTGGTCTACCGCAGCCTTCTCTGCCTATACTACTGATCATGATTCGTGCGTACAAAGAGATCAGACTAACTTTACCTATTTGACGTTCTGGATGAGGCGTCACCTCTTGATTGGACTCGACTTCATTTCTATCTTTTTGTTCTGTACTTTTTCGAAGGTTAGTTTAAGGAGTTACAAAAAAACCTTAACATGAAGGTTTTTTTTTTTTTTTTTCACTGGGCCAATGGCTCATAGCCAACAGGAAGGGAATTAAGTCCTTCTTTGAACTGTGCAAAAAAAATCTAAAAGTTGTGTCATAGCACTTCCTTGATGTAGTTGAGTCTGTATACTCACTATCCCTTATTACAGCCTCCTTAGCTCCTCCTCTCATCTAGATTAGGATAGAGTATGCTATATAAATGTATCGTTGCTGACCAAAAAAAAAATTAAGTTTTTTTTCAAAAAAAAAAAAGGAAAATTATTACTACAATAGGAATTTTTTTTTTACACGAATATGGCAAAACATATCCGTTTGGATTGGTCATTTTTTTTAAAAACAAATTTTTCAAATACAATAATACAATAATACATAATAATTCAAAAAAACATTCCATCCATACAATATATCAAATATTTCAAAAAAAATTATAATAAAAATTTTTCAAATACATTGTTACAGTAAAATTTTTCAAAAACATCTTAAAAAATAACTAATTCAAATGGAGCCGATTCGTAACAAATAATAGAACAAAGTCGTAAGGAAATTGCCTAGAATATGTGGTTTTGTAAGGAAAATTGGAAAATAATGATAAAAAAGAAAAAGAAAAAAATATTTATCTGTGGAATACATCTATTTGCTATAGTTTCCAATTAGAGTTGAATTGTTCGCATTGATGTGGAAGTTTTAGATGTTAATTGTTGTAATACATCATGCGAGGACGTTGGTCTCTTTACACAAAATACAGCAGTTAGTAACATTTTTTTAATCCATTTACCTCTCTCCACATTATTTTTATCTTCAACCGTTAGGTACACAGTTTGAACCCTTTCAACTATAAACTTTAATGATAAAAACTCTAAAAGCTTTCTCTTAACTTAGGGCCTGTTTGGAATATGAGTTTTTTGGGTGTTTGTATAAAACTTTTAGAGTAGATCACTGTAGAAGTTGTAGAAAAACTTTTGTAAAAATTTGGGTGTTTGTAAGATGATTTTTTTTTTTCCTTTTCATTTTCTTTCTTTCTTTTTTCTTTTCCTTCCTCCCTTTCTTCCTCTTCTCCCTTCCCCTCCCCTCCCCTCCCCTGATCCCTCTCCCAATTTTTTTTTTTCCTTTTTTTCTCTTCCCCTCTCCCTCCCCCGCCATCCCTCTTGTCCCTCCCCCTCTCCCCTTCCCCTCTCCCTTACCCCACCACCCTCTTTTTTTTTTTTGCTTTTTTTGTCTTCTTCTCTCCCTCCCCCGCCACCCCTCCCTCTCCCTTCCCTGCCATCCCTTCCTTCCCCCACCGGCCCTTCCCTTCCCCTTCCTTCCCCAACCACCCTCCCCCTCCCACCTCCCCTAGACCAGATCGCGGCTCCCCTCCCCCCTCCCCCTTTGCGATCTGGTCGTGCGACCAGATCCGTCAAAGAGGGAGGGGGAGGGTGGCGGGGAGGCAAAGGAGAAGAGGGAAGGGGGAAGGGAGAAAAAAAAAAGGAGCATCAGCGACCAGATCGGGTAAAGGGGGAGGGTGGTGGGGGAGGCAGAGTCGAAGAGGGGAGGGAGGAGGGGGAGAAAAAAAAAAAAAAAAAAAAAAGAGGACCGCCCGAACTGGTGGCCGGAATAGTGATCGGCGCCGGAAGTGGTGGTGGAGGTGGTCGTCGGCGCTGGAGGACGTGGTGGGTTGGGTGGGGGAGGAAAAAGAAGAAAAGTTAAAGGGAAAGTTTTTTGTGTATTTTTTAAGTGTGTTAGGTTAAAAATTTTGATAAGTTTTTTGGGTTCATGTGGCAAAGGTTGTTAAAAAACTAGTTTTATACAAACTTGGTAAAAAACCAAGCTTCCAAACAGGGCCTTAGTGTTGTATTTTTATACTAAAGATTGGTGTAAATCAAATAATCTGCACATTCATTTATCCAAGATGCACGGCCCCACTTGATGAGAAATTCCTGTATTTTTAGTTGAGTGGGCTTGTTTATTCAAGTTCCATTTTACAAATCATTTAGTTTATTATGCCATTGATTTTATGTGATTATCGTGATTTCTATTAGGTGAATAGACTTGACTTTATCACACTGAATATTATGGTGTAAATTGCAAAGTTGATTCTTAAGTACTTTACAACAAAATGAGACCGCAATTAGTATACTGGACATGTAGATATATAGAACATATTCGCTACCTTTACTTAAAATGACAGGAATAGCTCTTGTTATATGTCTATGACATAAATATCATGATGATAAATCGGAACTTGAGATTTTAGAGAGTAAAAAGAAGCAAGATTAGTAAAGAAATATACACTTGAAGTGGGGCAATCTTACGTTTTGTAAAAAAACTTGTGAGACACAGTTTAATATTTTCAAGGAGATAAGTATTTTTTTTTTTGAAAAAAAAAAAGCAACATTTTTTTTGGACACTTGAATAGTACAAAAAGATTTCTAAAATCTTAGGGGGACAAAGTTTAATTTCTAAAAGAATATAGACAAATAAAATCTTAGGGGAACAAAGGTTAATTTTTCTGACTTTGGGTATGCCTTTGCTGGTGTGATCTTCTTCAGCCCAGCGGCGGTTCCCACAGCACATTACTGATTCCGAGCAGCACCACCAGATCAGTTCACGATTGAGTCGTCGCGTATGACGAGTTATCCTCGTTAACTTACAAAATATCTTCATGCAATCTGCACATTACTGGTCAAGTAGCTTCTTTTTCTTTTCTTTTTTTAATAATATCCTCCTGGTGCTCCAGTAATGTTGGTCGGGTTCTAGGCCTTTCGTTGATTTCTCAGAATTTGTAATATGGAATTATGGATTCACTAATTGACTATTCCACGGTCAGTGACTGTAAGCAAGAAAAATAAACAGAGGAAGTGGCAGTGGTGGTTTGCGGTGGTTTTTGGAATTGAGGTGGCTGAGATCGGTCGGTTTTGATTTTGGAGTTGGGTAAAGGCATGGTGGAGTTTGAGGTGGCTCATGGCTGTTGAAGGGAGGGTGGTGGCGTCGACGTTTGCAGGAGTGGAAGATGTAAATGTTTATTCAGAGGGGACAATATCCATATTTCCCAAACGTACGGTGTGGGGCAGAATTATACATGATATAATAAGATAGATGTTAAATTATTCATACATGGACAACAACATAATTACTACTACATAATACAAACGCTAGCGCCGGAGCGGGGGCTTCCTTAAAAAGCAAGAGTAGTTGTTTCTTCCGGCCTAATTGGCGTAGAAGGTAGCACCAGGCCTTGGCTCGAAGTCTTTCGTGAAAGTTTTTCCTTCCTTCTTCAATTTAGCATCATCTCCATAGGCGGATAGGTTGGGTCTTGGTTCGAAGTCAGTGGCAAAGACGGACTTCTTGTTGTTTGTAGCTTCTGCCACAGAATCCTTTTTGTTGGAAGTGTGACAATCACTGGCAGTCGTAATTTTCTTCGTGTCGGAGAGGGTGGAATCTACGCGGACAAGGTGCTCCAACAGAGCCTGATCATTTCTAGCAGCAACACCTTGCCAGTACTCTCCAGTGTCTTTTCTTGCTTCTGTGATGCCCGCAAACTGCAAGATTTTGATAACAACAAACATATTAGTGGCTCATATCTCGATTCTTCTATCACTTTTCAGTTCCTACCGGTCTAACGTTTAATCAACTAGCTAGCTTCACAATCTTTTTCAGTTCTCGATCTAGGACTGGCTACAAACCCACTGGGATTCACATAACGAAGTTCATTACAAGTACCAGAAAGAAATCCGTTCTTGCTACCGGTCTGCACTTAAAAAAACTGTACAATTTGTTAGAGTAGCTTTTACGAGAGTCAAGGTAGATGGATAGTTAATTACTAGCAATGAGCTTCTTACCAGGACCAGCGAGATGAGAGCGATGAGTGCAACGGGTGAAGCCATCTGTCTTGTCCTCAAATTGCCTCCACAGCCTGGTTGTCCCTTGAGTCTTGAAACCAAGGCACTTGCTACTTATAAAGAGAGAATTCCTAGTAGCATTGCTTGGGTCCCCCCCCCCCCCCCCCCCCCCCCCCCCCCCCCAAAAAAAAGTTTCGTTTTTTGTGAACTAGCATTGCTTGGATGTATTTTTTTGCGAAAAAAATTAACGTCGAATGCATTTTTTTTTCTCATATAAGTTAAATCATTAGTCTCGTAGTCATTTATTTATCATGTAGGAAGTCAATCAGTCGCAATAAGTAATGATAAAATACAACCACAAGATATTTTCAGTGATTTTTCCACATATGGGAGGTCATCATTAAACTTTATGTCGTGACACTCTTTATTGATTTAATTGTATGGTAGATATATTTCAGGAAAAATCGTTTAAAACGTTCCTTATATTTTATAAAATGATTTTTTTCGTCCCTCACTTTTAAAAGTGTAATTTTATGTCTCTTATATATTCACATTGGTCAAATTTAGTTCCTAACTAGGTTTCCGATCATTTTTTGACCGGAATCCATCACGTGCAAGGCACATGATCATTTTTTAAGGGTAAATTTGTCAAATTATATTTTATATAATCTAATCTATAGTCCTCCACATTTTATAAAACAAATTTTTTCGTCCCTCACATTTTATAAAATGATTTTTTCATGCCTCACATTTCACAAAATGAATTTCTCCATCCCTCACATTTCAAAAAATAAATATTTCCATCCCCCACTAATTATGTGTGTGAGAGAAACCTTAAAAAAAAATGTGTGTGTGAATACATTTTATTTAAACACATGTATATGTCTATTTGATTTTGCTTAATAATACGAATAGCATCAATATATGTATGCGTCTATTTGATTTCACTTAACAATATGAATACCATATATTATACGTGATCATTTGATTTCATCTAGTATTAGCTAGTAAAAAATCTTGCATTCATTGTCAAGTTGGCCAATAAAATTATTTTCGGTCAAAATACAATAAGAATATGCAAATTAAGATTCTATTGGTAAATATTAGTCATAATCATACAAAAAGAGAAGAGAGCCCACAAGTTGGGCCCAATTACATACATGTGTTTATGCTATTATTATTAAATAAAATCAAATAGACATATACATGTGTTTAAAAAAAATGTATTCACACACATAATTAGTGAGAAATGAAAAATTCATTTTTTGAAATGTGAGGGATAAAGAAATTCAATTTGTGAAATATGAGGGATGAAAAAACTATTTTATAAATGTGAGGGACGAAAAACTTTATTTTATAAAATATGGAGGACTATAGATCATATTATGTAAAATATAATTTGACAAATTCACCTTTCAAAAATGATCACGTGCCTTGCACATGATGGATTCCGGCAAAAAAATGATCGAAAATCTAGTTAGGAACTAAATTTGACCGATGTGAATATGTAACGGACATAAAATTATATTTTTAAAAGTGAAGGACGAAAAAAATTATTTTACAAAATGTGAAGGACATTTTGGACGATTTTTCCAATATTTTACTCTCTTTTAGTTGAATAAATAAAATGGGACAAAGAGCGAAATGTGATGTTTTTGTTTTTTTGTTTTTATAGAAAGATCATTTAATTCAAACAAATATGCACTAATGGCAGAAAATATATCAAACAAATATGACACAAATACATATAGATTTGAAACCAATATATATAACAGATCTAAAAAAAAAATACAAATAAAAATGACACTGATACTCCTGTATATCTTCCATTTGAATGAATCATTGTAACCCAATACATCAATATATGTGTACTGACAATCATATCTGATTAAAATTGGTTCAAATCCAAAGAGAAATTTAGATCTGACAATAATGAAGAAATTGCAGATCTAATAAACCAGATTTTAGATTTACAAAATCTCAAATTTCACAAAGATAAAAATCTAAAAAACTCTCACAAGCAAAAAACCCAGAAGAAAATAAAATTCTCGTCAGATAATCTCTCACTAGGAGATCCTAGAAAAGAATAATCTCTCATCAGATAATCCTAAGAGAGAATTTATTCAAATAAGAGAAATTAAAAAATATAAATAGTACTTCCTCCCATGGAAAAATATCAGTTTTGATATCTCTTCCATGGGAGAGATGAAGAATATCTTGACTGGAAGAGTTCTAAAGAGGGAGACAAAAGAGTTTTTACCTCTCTCTTGATTTGACACTTTTAATAGATAAACTAGCATTGTTTGCATTGTATTTTTGCAAAAAAGAGAAACAAAATTTTATGTCTTTTTTTGTAAATGTATGTTTCAATCATTTTTTTTATGTCGTATACATTTAAATCATTAGTTTTGTAGTCATTTATCATGGGGCATGTCAATCAGCTGCAAT
The DNA here is from genome assembly GCF_036785885.1 of Coffea arabica. Lineage (NCBI taxonomy): Eukaryota > Viridiplantae > Streptophyta > Magnoliopsida > Gentianales > Rubiaceae > Coffea > Coffea arabica. Next base: position 16,520,834 of record NC_092312.1, read on the forward strand.
GGGTAATGATAAAATACGGCCAAAAGATATTTTCAGTGAATTGTCCACATGCGGAAAGTTATCATTCAATTTTATGTCATGACTGTCTTTATCGATTTAAGTACATTGTAGATGCACTTTGGTATCTTTTAGTTAAATAAATAAATAAAACGGGATGGAGAGAGAAATGCAATTTTGATCATCAATGGTGTATGTGTCAAATTGATCCCTACTATTTCTATCAAAACAAATTTGTTCCCTAAAGTTTTGAATTTGAGGCACGTTTAAGACAATTAATAAGAAATCAACAACGAATAATGGTCAAATTGTCATTAGTTAATAGTTTTGATTTTTCACTTTTAGTCCATAATATTTTGAATTTGGATTGTTATGGTCCCTTAGATTTTAAATAGTTACAACTAGCATTTGAAGATGAGACAACATATGAATTGATTAAATATCCTAATGTCCTATAGAATTTTATAAAACACCTTACATTGGCACAGCATCTTTGTTTAACCTAAAGAGCATCTTTTTTATTAAATAAGTTAAAATTTGAAAACAACACATATTTGGCAAAATTTAGTATAAGCAAAAGGAAAAAAACTGTAGCTTAGTACATAACTTTATTAATTACTATTACAAAAGTCTTGCATGACTAGCGGATATAGGTTGCAAATGATCGTTGTTAGTAATTGTAATTATAAATCCTTGTAAGAGTAAGTATCAAACGAAGTGTTCTTAGGAAAATTTAAGAACAAAAAACTTCCTTTATTTTCTTGTTTTTTCTTCCTATTAAATCCAACGTCTAAAAAATAAAGTTTTAAAATATTTATTTTACTATTTGTTTACTTTGATAATTTTATCGTGTGATTCAAGTAACTATGCAAAATACCAATTTCATCTCAGACTAAAGTTGGTAATGTATTGAAATTGTTTTCTCCTTGTATATGACTCGAATCCTAAATCCTCTTTTTAAGGGGTATCAAACCCTTTGCAAATGGATCCAACAATCATTGTGTGTTTGAATTGTCAAATTATTTCAAATGATATTTTGTTTGCATCATAAATACATATTCCAATTCATCTTTTTATATTCTAAACTACTATTTATCTCACATATATCACATCACAAAAAATACTACAATAATTATTTTAAATAATACTTTATTAAATACATGTCCCAATTCATCTTTTTATATTCCAAACTATTTTTTATCTCACATATATCACATTACAAAAAATACTCCAGTAATTATTTTAAATAATACTCTATTTAAACACACTAGTGATTGCCAGGATAGAGCTGCCCCCTCCTACGCCACGAAACCCAACTCCCAAAACACAAAAACAACGAAAAGTCCCATTATTAGACCGCAGGAGCGGTAATCATTAATGGTTTTATCCCTCAAGCTCTGCACCACATGAAACACGCGAGTGCCGTCAGTTGTATTGATCATTTGTTTCGGTAATCTATAACCTATGCTGGCATTCCCCATATTCATCTCCCTACCTTCTTTATTTTTGGGTGTGTTTTCGTGTACATTGACACTTGTAATGATTGCATGCTACAGGTGACGTCTAAAAATTGAAATTTAAACTTTAAATTTATTAAATTATTAAGTATTAAAATATTAATATTTAAGCATATTTTTATTAAATAATTAGTGACTAGGTTTTCACTTATTTTCGAAATAAAATTTATCTAAAAAATTAAGTGTCATTTAATTAATTAAAATATTCTATTTTTAGTTATCAAGTACGTCTGAATATGTTAAAATCTGGACTAACTTAGTTTAAATATTAAATTAGGTTATCCAACAAAACCTATATTATTATATGCTCCTTGCTTGGAACACAAAATCGCTCGTGATTTTTTTTTAAAAAAATATTGTCATGTGCGAGAAATGAACTAAAATGGAAAGTAAAGTTTTTTCTTGTTAACATACACTCTTTTTCGTTCATCCATACAGTCATATTTATTGTCAACTTTCATTTATTTATTTTAGAGTAAATCTTATACACACCGTTAGTATATACACACTATTACAATTGGATGGATGACACATAAGTAAATTTAGATTTCAAATTCAAATTTTACACACGTGTTATAAATTTAATAGTGATAGTATATACACTGATAATGTATATAAAATTAATACATTATTTTATCACATTAACTTTAATTTCTGAAAAAAAAAACTGACTATTTTGACCTTCACTTAACCGTTGAGCTTGCCAAAAAAAAAAAAACGCAGGCATATTTGATGAATGCCGAATTGCTAGATAGAGAAGGTATTCCAATTATTCACCTCGCATTAATGATTAATCAAGCGGACCAGGTGAAACCATTTTGTTAGATTAAGGCGGTTTTCAAGTGAAATTCATTTGATTTGATTGCTTAATTGTGGAAGGGTGTAGCGTTTCCTTACTCAAAACAAGTGCCTAATAAACCAACAGCTATTTGGGCTGTTGGCAACCATCAAAGTTTTTAAATTTTACTTCCCATCACTTATCATAATATATAGCTTGTCATTTAAATAGGTACACTATAAATCTAGAGTAGATAAATGACTATTGACAAAAAAAGAAAAAAACACAAGCGCCTGCTATGACGCACACTTGGTTCGACATGTTATTCAACACAAAGATAAATTTCGTATGGCCAGTTCCCGCTTCTATTGATGGTACATTACTATTTTTTTTCCCTGACAAGACTTGTACGTCTTATCCATATATATATATATATATATATTTGGTCGACTGGGGGTATCCCGGTCAATTGACCAGACTAATTCCCCAGATCGGAAGAGCCCGCCCCAAAGATTTCAGCACGTTACGGGGAAGAGTCGAACATGAGCCTTGCTCCTAAAGAGGAGACTACGGGACCGGCCGAGCTAACCCCGGGCGTCCTGGTGTTGTAATTGGCAAATTTGCCTCTTTTGTAATATCAATTAGGTGTCGTGTCCACCTCAATAGGCATCCCACGGCACCTCTATTGGCCGACCATTCCAAAATTGGTACATTGGGTAAGATTCTATTTGATTTATTGGGCTAAGGTACGCGCGAAAAGGCTGAGACAAGTTCGAAGATTTTAAATTATTTGAGATATTTTTATTGTAACATTTTTTATGATGTGATGTATGTGAGATAAAAAGATAATTAGAAAGATAAAAAGATGTGTTGAAAATTGTAATGATAATGTAAGCAAATAAATTTTAACAAATAAATTGGCACATCGGGTAAGATTCTATTTGATTTATTAGGCTAAGGTACGTGCGAAAGGCTGAGACAAGTTCGAACAATCATTTCGGCATTTCTTGTCGAACCAAGAAAAAGAAAAAAAAAAGGATGAATGCAAACAAATTGGATAGTTTGTGAAAATCGAATTCGGTTGTTGAAACTTGAAAACAAACGAAAAAAAAAATACTGAAGCCTGTTTTTTTTTTCATTCCTTCAGTTTCGGCCAAGATTCATCCTAAATGTCTTCATTGCTTCAGAAGAAAAACATTAAAGCATTCAATTATTAATTCACAATGAGTTGATATGGAGATAATTTGTCGTGTGAGGTGTTGATTTGATATGGTGACAACTGACTTTTAATTTATGTCGTTACAGCAACCGGTTGGGTCGACAGCTCATGAATGAACAGTGTGTCGATTACTCAATCATTCACTGATCACAATCTCAAATCTTCAATAACAAGACTGAAGAACAACAATTCTTGATGGCATTCAAAAAACAGAAATTAATAATCTTCCGGTTTTCCAATTCTGCAGCAGCAAAACATATACTACGAAGAAAGAAGATAGTATGATAAAGCACGCAAATTGCAGCAAGTCCGTGAAGGACTAACGCGGCTGTTCAACACCAGTCAGGATGCTAAAGCTTGCCGAAAGGAATTTTTTTATTTTTACTGTTTATCTAGATTCCGATGGAATATACCAAGTGAAAAGAGTCATGCTTAGCCCAATTCAGGATAGCTCGTGTGGTGTATTGCTCTTCTTTGGAATTTAGCCATCAAGAATCGAGTTCTAAAATTAACGTGTTCGAGAAAAATAGACCTTTGTTCTCGAGTCGCTCGGAATTAGTCGGATCGAAGGCCGAATAATACCACTACTGTGTCCCAAAAAAAGAAGAAAAGAGTCATATGCTTAGCTTAAATGGTCGTTTGCTTGCTTGCTTCGTTCTTCCTTCCATGCTTACGCCCGGCTTCAATGATTTAAAGATGCGCTGTCAAACCGGGTTCAACTCGCATGCTTATCTGTTCACGAGAAACACGCTTTCATGTATCGGTGACTTGGCATTCATATGCATGGATGTTGACGATGTGACGCCTCACTAAGGCCTGTTTGATCAGACCGATGTCTGAAATTTGAATTCTAAATTCTCAAAATTAAGCGATGAAAATATTAAGTTACAGAATTGTTTATACTATATTTGTTTTTTCAACTAAAAATATCACACAAATATTGTATTTATATTATTTAAAAATTTGTCTTTATTTGTGTATTTGGAAAAAAAGAAAAATATGCATTCGTGAGAGAGAGAGAAAACAACGAAATAAGTTAAAGATGGTGTTTAAGTACGTGCATTTGTGTGTAAGAGATTGTGTGCATGCCTCTACATGTGTGTGTGTGTGTTTAATATAAAGAAAATAAATAAACATGTACTACGTGGGAGAATAAATAATATGAGAGTGAGTTATGTGTATGATCGGTATAGTATGACGTATAATCGATTCAGAAGATTTAGTAAAAAAAAAAAAAAAACTTCTGCTTAAAAATTTGTACGCAAATTGGGTAGCGCTTAATAAATTAAGTGCTAAGGTATTTCTATTATCAAATATGCTGAATTAAAAAAGTTGTGAATGAATTAATTTTTAACATTAAGTAAGTAGAGTTATCAAACGACCTGATTTACATTTCTAACTACCACCGATGAAGGGACCTTCAACGAGCACAATTTAGTTCTCTTCGTTCCAAACTCAAACCTTTCCTTCAGTTGACAAGCCTATTTCAGTGAGGTGCAACAACCATATACATGGATCTTGGTAGTTTTGCTTGCAGGATTGGTCACCTCTTTAGTCTCCTGATTCTGCTGGTAAGTTTTTAATCCTTCTTCCCCTTTCATCTTCAAAACTAATCTTGTCATTAACCAATTAAATTGGCATCGTTTCCAGGGAGTTCACCTTCAACAAGGTCGTCCCACTGAAGTACACGGGGAGAAATGGAACAAATTGACAGTTAGCCACGACCGAAACGACGCCAGCAAGCAGATGGATATGCATTTTTCCATTGTTGATTCCACCACACCCAAGGACCCTAATGTCTTGCGACTGCATAGCATGGATGTTGATGATCAGGAACATAACAAGAAAGATGATGCTCAAGAACGAGAAACTCGGACAAGGGATGCTCAACCTCACGCTCATACCTCGTCCCATATGATGATGAATCATATGGATTTATCAACAACTGTGTTCTTCCTTTTAGATGACCTCAAGTTAGGCAAAACTATGCCCATCTATTTCCCCGACAGAGATTTGACTTCTTCATCCTCTCCTCCTCTGTTGTCTGAAACTGAAGCAGATGACATTCCTTTTTCATCGCAACAACTCCCAAACCTTCTTCGACTCTTTTCATTCTCTCCAGGATCTCCCCAGGCCATAGCCATGGAAGATACGCTAAGACAATGCGAGATTGCTCCCATCAAAGGGGACACCAAGTTCTGTGCTACATCCTACGAGTCGATGATTAACTTTGCTCGAGAAATCTTGGGGTCTGAAGCCAACATCCAAGTACTATCAACAATTCATCTTACAAGATCAGTTGCTGGCGTACGGCAATATACTATTATACAAGTTCCTCGACGAGTTTCAGCTCCAAAGATGGCAGCCTGTCATTCCATGCCCTATCCCTATGCAGTATTTTTCTGCCATCATCAAGAGAGCGAGAGTCGGGTATACAGGGTTTCACTGTACGGCGAAAATGGTGAAAGGGTTGAAGCTATTGCTGTTTGTCACTTGGACACCTCTCGGTGGAGCCCTAATCATGTCTCCTTCCGTGTGCTTGGAATCAAACCAGGGACTTCTCCTGTTTGCCATTTCTTTCCAGCAGATAACTTTGTCCTGGTTGCGTCCACTTCTTCGATCTAGTCGCGTATTTCTGCTGAAGTATCCATGGCTGAACTGCTCTCTATCATTTTCTAGTACTTGTATGTTAGACTTGTTGTTCAATTGTACTGTTCGGTTTTCAATACTTTTCTTGGGGCAAAACTACTATGAAATAAAACGGGGGAAGTTTAAACCCACTAATGATATATAATCTGCCATCCAATCTTCCTCGTCAGGATGATATATTCACTCATTATTTAATGAAACTTTTCTTAAGAATCAAGTGAAGGATGTGCACAACCGAGTCGCGGTTGGCAGGCATCCAAATTTCTAGTTCTTACCACGAAATCGTCCAAAAACCGTCTGTACGCATATAGTTTCTCAGTTCCCCAACTAATAAAATAGGCATAAAAAAGTCTTCTTTTTTTTTTTTTTGCTTTGTTAATCATCATATTGAGAAGCTCTGAAAATTTTGGCGATTTATGCGGGTAAAAACTCGTAAATTTGTGTATACTGCTCATCAACCACTATTTTGTAGTATTTCAATCTCAAACATTTCTTCTTATCGCCCAAATGATGGAATTCAAGCCATCTGATTTTCAATCCTAAGAAGTCGTACAATTCAGTAGAATTCTAGTTCCAATTCCGCAGATCGCAATGCAGCTGGAGGTTCGGTTTTCTTCACTGGTGGTGGGAGAACCGAGCTGGAAGGACTAGTGCCATTAGAAGTAGAGAGCCAACCCCACAGCCTGCCTTCTTCAGTTGCCACTTTCAAAGGGTTTCTCAAAGCTTCAAGTACCTGTGTCATCCGGGGCCGCCTTGAAGGCTTGGGGTTGAGGCAGGCCTTGGCAACCATAGCCACTGCCCATACTTCCATCAAAAGATCCTCATGATCTATGTTTAAAGAATTGTCTACGATCTTGAGAACAAATTTCCTGTCATCATACATACTTAAGTAAGGCAGAACATCTGCCATCCAATCTTCCTCGTCAGGAGGATCACTTTTTCCTGGGACACTATGATGGTCAGCTCCAACCGTTACAGGGACGGTTTCTGGCCTTACCGGGTAACCACTGGCAGCAGTAAGATCCAGCTTGCTTGTTACTCGCTCAAGCAAAACACTAAGACTTGGCTTGCCGGTTATAAGCTCAAGCAAAACCTTTCCAAAGCAGTAAATATCATAGGCAATTGTTGCCTTGGATGTACCTGGCAAGTCAAGATGTTTTAGATGATAATGTTCATGAATGCCGGAATAGAATGGGCCAAGGGGTTTCAAAAGTTGAGATGAGTAAATAGCATGCCCCTTGTGAAGTAAATAAAGAATGAAAAATGAATTGACTAGGAAAAGGTGATTTGTGCAGGTAACCAAGGGAAGCAACCTCTTAAAGGCATTACTCTTTTATTAACTAAATGAGTGCATGGGGAGAACCTACGAGTTAAGAAATAGATGATTCAATTTGTACTACTCTTCCTACCTTATATTTTGGTTGAATAAACATCTATCTCTCCCTCAAGGTGCAGTGCAGTGTCATTTGTTATACCAAAGTGGTAAGATTTTCAATTTGTTTTTCAAAACAAAAGGAACCCCTAGACAACTGCTAAAGTAAATGAGGAATACCCGTCTCAATCCTTACATTCAAACACAAGAGCAGTAATCCACAGAACCTGATGATATTCATCGAAGATAAAAGGACACGCCAAGACGAGTCTAGAGTCTATTACATGGTAATGTCCAACTTTTAGCTATCAAACTAGATTCCAGATGTCAATAGTTTTGGATAGCCGTTAGACTCTTGTTCTTGGTAGTTTTTGGAAAGATTATACAGAAAGCATTCAACAGATGGATACTCTGCCATATTGCAATGTCTGATTAAAGTACTGCAGCGTAGATGGGCCAGAATGTGAAGATTTAAAGCAAATTTTGCCATCTTTGATTGGTAACAAATCCTAATTTGAAGATGGACAAATCCAAATTTTACAACTCAGAGTGTAAAGTCAAAGGGACATACCAGAAGTTCCTTGTGCAGCTCCCCTGCGCATAAAGAAAATAGATCGTCAAGAAGCCTCCAGAACAATAACAGAACTACAAAAGCAAGTACTGAATTAAGGACAGCGAATAAGGTAAAAGAGGAAATAGTTTTGTAATGCAGACAAAACGGAAAGGTAGGTTGTCAAGCTTAGGTTTATTTTGGATTTTCAATCCCACAGAGGGAAGTCATTTGTCAATGCAGATGAACACAGGCTGAAGGTCTTTATCAGAATCCAGAAATCGTGACATTTAAAGTCAATCACAATACCTCCTAATAGTGTAAACAACCCTCATTCTTAACTCTCCTGAACAACTTATTCTGATTCTAACCTTCAAGAATACTGGATTATGGCCACATTGTGCAAATTAAAGCGAGAATACTCGAGAGAAATGTATAAATAAGAATATAAAGAACCACAAATTTTTTTTGAAGAAAAAAAATATTAGTAATTACTTTGGCAGCCGCAGGAACCTGGCAATTCTGTTTTGATTACCGTCTTTTACTTCAGCTGTACAAACCTCAGTCAGGCTTCCTAGACAAATCTCAAAGTTATCGTCAAGAAGTATGCTGCTAGCTTGAATATCCCTTCAAAGACCAAAAGGAGTAGAATTATGCCAAATGATCAGTACCATCCATCACTCAATTACTCTGGCTATAATCAAAGAAACTGTTCAAAGTGAGCAAGTCTTGGGAATTGGGGGAAACCTGTGAACAAGAGGTGGAATGCATTGATGATGCAGATAAAACAGAGCCTCTGCAACTCCAGTTGCAATCTTCAGCCTGGTTTTCCAATCTAATGTCGGTAATAGCAGGTCATCATCTTCCGAATCAAGTTCCAAAATTAACGAAGTGGACAAGTCCCTGTTAGACATGTACTTGTAAACCAGGAACTTGTCATCCCCCTGATCCAAACAATGCCCCAACAACGGTACCAATCTGGAATGCGAAAGCTTGCCGAAAATTTCCAGTTGCTCTACGAAATAGGATTCATTCTTCAACAAGGAAAGATCAATTTTCTTCACAACAACTGGAGTCCCGCCTTGTAAAGTTCCATAAAAGAGATCCCCGGAATGGCCATGCTTGATGAGATTGGAGGATTCGTTAAAATAATCGGTAGCGAGGAGAATTTGATGATAGGTAAACGATGCACCCGCTAAGAAGCTGGAGAAGTTGAAAGATGAAATTCGGGCAGAGGAAGCAGTGAAGCTAAAGGAGGAAGATGCTGATAACGATGCCAAGGAAAGTTCACTTGGGGTCCTTTGACCGCTGAGCTTCAGCTCCTCTCTGCGCAGAGTGGCTCTGACCAGCCTTTCCCAGTTGTCGTAAACTCTAGACATCTATGCATCTGTTCTTCATTCCTCGTCTATTAAGTTCTCTTTAGAGTCCTCTTGTTGCCAAAATGTCCGTTGGAAATCAATGAAATGATTAGTGGGATATTTATGCATCCCAATTCCAATTCCTGAAGAATCATGAAATCTTGAAATATGTGGTTTGTGAATTTGTACACGGTTGTTGATTGAGGGTTGACAATCAGGAGAGTCTCTTTTCTTTTTCCTTTGGTTTGGAGGCTTCACCGACGTTTCCTCGTTTACCTCTTAAACTTTCTCCATTCGATAAGACGACTAGCTCTATGGAGCTGTCATTGTACCGGCCGACGACGAGCAGTTGTATTTGGGCTTTGTTAATTGGGTCGAGCCCACTTATGCACGGTTGGCTTGGCAAGACTTCGCCAGTTGCCACCTCTCCTAATTTCCTTCTTTCATTTTTTGTAGAGAAATTTTCAATCAGGGCTTGCTTATATTGATCAATGTAACTGAGCCAATATAGATAGGCACAAACTACCATGTCGCACTTTATCTATTTTTGGAGCCCTCTCCGGAATTCAATAAAAGCAAGTGGTAAGTTGGCAATTAAAAAGAATCACAAAAGAGATCAGAAGATTCAGAACATCTTTTTCACCATTGAAACACAGCTCGATAGAGCAATGAGTGTGGGCTATAGTTGTAACATTACCAAATATTCAAGGTTTTCTCTATAAGAAAAAAATAACCATGGAAACTATGACTTGAACATGAGAAGAAAACCATGAGGTACCAATCTATCTATCTATCTACTACCGTATAAAAATTATGATGAGTTTTGGTGGTTAAAAATGTAGGCAGAAGTTGGTGTTAGTTTTTGTAATATCTAAACTACTCTCATCACCAATAAATGGACAAATTGCAAAATGGGTTTGTCTGGATAGAGTATTATTTGGAATAATTACTGTAGCACTTTTTGTAATGTGATGTATGTGAGATAAAAAAGTGGTTGAAAATATAAAAAGGTGGGTAGAAAAATGTGTTTATGATGCAAACAAAATATTATTTGAAAAATTTTGATATTCAACAAACATTGATTTCCTTAATAATTAATTTTATTTGAAAAAGGAGAAGAAATTTTATTAACAAAATATCCAAGTTTATAGAGCACTTCAAATATGAAAACAAAAAGATTAATTACATATAACTCTCTTGTGATTGTGCATAATGTCAAATCTCCCTATATTTTTATATGAAGCGAAAAATGGACAAAATACACCATTGTTACGACAATTGAACTAGATGCGATCTAAAAATGCATGTGATAGAACTATAATATCCACTTAATCTCCCTATGATTTGTATGCCTTCCACTTTATTCCCTTCTGTTTTTGTGTTTATCCATATAATCTGCTTATGGTCTTATGTCATTTAACCAAGGGTATTATTGATATTTTAACTAATAATATTATTTAGACTATTTTATATCAAGTTTTCACTCTATATGAAATCATAGAAAATGGAGTGGATATTTTGAAACTTTTACAGGGAATCATGTGGCAATAAGTGAAATCACATCGGGATTATCTATAGTTTACCCAACAAAACAAAAGATTACCTTGATTCTTCTAAAAAGTACCATAGGTCTTTTTATCTTTTAAATACGAGTAATTGATAAGTCTTAAAAGCACCTTTTCAATATGCATATATTGATATAAATTGGGTGGTCGGGGGATAGGAGTGTAAGTAAAAGGTCTTGAGTTTGAGTCCTTCCACTTGCATTATTAAAAAAAAAAAAAAATAACTTGTTGATCATGGTTTTTCCGGGCAGTTGCATAGGTTTAACAGACTATTGCTTCCATCTTCTTATTGAAGTCTACGTAAACTACTAATTTTCATTCATCTTGTGCAGACATACACCGCTCAAGGAGACTAATTAATTAGCTGTAGTTTCAGCTCTTTCAAATACAGAAACGTCTGCTTCTTTGACAGGAGATTTCTCTCCTGGATGATCAACTTGACCGGTATGATAGATTATAACGTTTGCCTTAGCATCAAAATTCCTGACGAATTGGTGTTGGTCAGAGTGAGATTCAGCAGTCTGAGGAAGGAGGGCCTTAACCACTTGGGGCATGGCCTCCCCTTTCATGACGGTGTTCCAATACTCCTGTGGGTCCTTTCTTGCAGTGCTGAGAGTAGTATTGCTGATAACCTGAGACAGAACACACAAGACAACAAAGAAAAAGCTTACAGGTCATGCTGCTAACAAAAGAAGACACTAGCATATCCATCCAGAGATGATCGTGTAGAAGATCTCAAAAGAATTATTAAAAAGCTTGGGTGCCTAGCCAGTGATGGGTAGGATTAAGATGCATACCAAAAAGAAAGTCAGAAGAAGAACCGGGGTGGCACAGAGATGTCTCGTCGTCATGTCTTAACCTGATCCTGTTTTGCTTCTGAAGGCAAATTAGGGTCGCTATTCTTGAAACCTAGTTTACGAGATAGAGAAAATTTAAAGGCTCACCGGCTAAGGATTTTGGCTAATTGAGTAGAAGATGAGAATGGGTTATACTTCTATTCTAGCAGTCGGTGTAATTGGAAAGACAATAAATGCCATTCATTTGAAAGATCCAAAGAAATTAATGCCGTCAATTGTAACAATCCAGGCACTTATAGAGCGTACTAATTTTACTATTTCATTCAATGGATGAAAGAAGCTAGCAGAAAGATTTTGGTTTTACACCAGGCACGTTTTCATCGGGGGGAAAGAATCCACGTGAATGTCAAATACAGATAAGGAATGGAAATACAGGTAAGGAATGGAAATCTGGCACACGGCTGAATATCCAGAGATAATCTTGGCGACCAAGATTACCAGCAGTTTAAACTAGACATTATGAGCAAATCTCAATTTATTTTCTCTAATTAATGTACGAGAAATCTCCAATTGAAGCCCCCCCCCCTTTTTTGGGGAATTTAACTCCATAGCTCTTGATCCTGGTCCTCCTGGATGATTTTAACTGTTGTAGTTTTGTGGAGAGTAATCATCTTTGGAATTTTTTCCGAAAAGAAATTGGTGGAAGTCAATACAGGAACAATCTACTTGCCCCAGAGGCCGATGATGTTCAGACGCTTCAGATGTTTTCATATTGCTTCTGGGGAAGTTATGGAGATGTGCGTCCACCGAGATGGCTTCGGGAAAGTGTCAGTCCGATATCCATACCAATTCAAGTACCTTAATTTGACTAAAACTTACTATACCCTAAAGAGAGAGAGTGCAATTAAAAGAAAATTTGGGGAAGAAACAAAAACAGAAAAATTTAGGGGTCAAACATTGAAGTTTCGATTCTTGTGGTTCTCGTTTCTTATCTGTTGGCAGCGAAGAAAAGCCTCACTCACGCACACAAATTCACCCATATAGAGTCTTCAACCCACAACAGAATGCACACTGAAGCCTGAACCTGTTTTTTTTGCTCGACGACATCAGCAGCGGCCACAATGTCACCGCCGCCTGTTCTTCACCCCATAAAAAAAATACCTGGATAGCTCGAAAAAGGCTAGAATTAGTCAAATTTAAGGCGATCATGTCACTTGCTAGTAAATGAAAACACATATCGTACATCCAAACGTACGGTGTGGGAAATGGAGAGGATATCCACTGAAGAGGAGCTAAATCCAACTTGAGAAGAGTGATGTTGAAGTGTCAAATAACTAAGTATCTCAACTTGACTGGATTTAAAATGCATTTATTTAACCTTCGACAGACCAAAAAACTTAGGGGATTTGGATGGACAGTTGAAATCCAAATCCATCCAAACACACCATTGAAGTTATTGAGGTTGGGTGAACCTTACAACGTAATTCTGCTAATGCTTTTCTCCCAACTTCTAGTCAGAAGGTTGAGCAGGCATTTTCGGAATCAAAATCACAGCGCATTTTTCTACTTTGCCACAAGCCAGACAAACACATGTACATAGATTGCAAGGATAGCAAAACAGATTGACATAGTTGACCGTATTTTCTGCACATCTCAATTAGTTCGACTTTGATTTGGCTTTGCATCTTTAAACATAGCACCTGCACTTGTCCCCTGACTAACCATTAGTAAGTAGTAGATGAATTAGTTCAGTGCACTAAAAGCTATACGTTCTTAAATACAGAAATGAGTCTAGAGTACGTACAATGGGAAACATATTAGGACGATTGATGAACGTTGATAATATATATATAACAAATTCACTGCAAGCAACGAAAAAATCTGGCTACATGGCCGCTCTTCTTTATCTGTTGCTGTCCTAATACTTGTATACTCATCCTATACGTACCCTGACTTGCATTACAGCAATAGATATACAATGCCCTGACTTGCTGCTAATCTACATATGCGCGTAATAGCCCAAAAGTAATACTAATATCTCGCCCCATATATGATGACGATGACGATGACGACAATGATGAGCTTCGTTAATCAATGGATGACAACCTTGTTTTGATAGATTATGAGAGTGGGAGCCGTATCAAAGTTTGTGAGGAAACGCTTCATGTTCAAAGTCTCAGGCTGCTTCTGGACGTTGATATCGGAGTGGCGGCGATGATGATGATCATCTGATCTTGATGAATCTTCATGGAAGAGGTCTGTGAGTGCTTTAGGCATCTGTTCATCTTGCATGATCTTCTTCCAGTAATCCTCTGGTCCGTGTCTTGCTGCCTCGCTAATACACACAAGCTGATGATCATGTACAATTAAGAAGATCTTAGTAGTGCAGTGGTAGATTCTTGAGGGTAACAAATCACAAGAAACCTGATCACACTTACAGAATCGAGGAACAAGTACTATTGAGTAGATGCATGCTTTTCTGTTAAAAAGAAAGTACGGAAGCATATATGGTCAAAGGGAGAGCAATTCACTTACCGAAACAACTGAGAAGAAGAGGAGGATCACTAAGCAAGATCTCATATTTTCCGTCTTCAAATTAGTTAGGAAAGGTACTAGTTGAATTACTAGTCTTGTTTTGCAACTTATCTGGGGGAAGGAAACTGTGCTCCTCTGACTTTTGTATATATACTACTTCACCACAAGACTTGAGTTCAAAACCACCACTATTTCTTTAGCGAAACGGGTTGGGCGGGGGCGATTGGGTGCTTCGTGGTCCAGGTTAATTAACACATGACCACATGTAGCATGATCATTACGTAAGAAGAGAATGCATGCACAGTAGTTGCTATACCAAGAAGTAGTACAGACTTGTTTCACGCCCCAGAAGGGGAAAAAGATATACTCTAACATAATACAGGATCGTGGTTGCACAGGGTCAACGCCATATCGGCAGCTTCTTCGAGTCTGGACCCTTCTTAAACTAAACGATTTGAATAGATCATCAAAAACAGAACAAAACCACGTACCTCCTTAATAATTGCTTAGCCACCTGTCCTTAGGACGTGGATGTTAACTGGTGCAGATTAAATAAAATATACTTACAGTCAATTGCAAAGGTTAATCCCCTGATCTTTTCTTTTCCCCCTTCCTTTGAAATTCCTGGGAATCAGCTGCAATGGAGAAGGATCTTTTCTAGTAATTAGTTTCTTCTTCTCCTCCTCTTTTTTCTCGACAGTTGCTTTGAATTAAATACTAGCAGTTAAGGCTATACATGAAAGACACATTAACAGGATTTAAAGTTGTGTGTTTTTGCCTGTGAGGTAAACTAGAGTCTTCTTTCGACCTCAGGAAGGTAACAATAATATAGTATCTTGTTTCCTGCGTACATTTGTTGGTTGATTTCTGTGCATCGCCCAGATTAACATAGCCGTTCATTACCAGTTACCAGGCTTTGGCAGCAGCATATTCTCTTTGAAAATTGAAATCAGGCTGTCTTTCGACTGGGGAATGTAGCGTTAACTAGCCAATGGCAGGCATCTTCTTGTTCACAGCACAAAACCTCGAATGCAAATGATGCATGCCCTCCTAAATCCCAAGTTAGTTGGCCTTTCCGGCCGTAATTAATCACAGATTTATTATTATTATTTTTTTTTTGGATTTACAGAGAGTCAACGCAAATCCCTGGGCTACAGCTGGGGAATGGAAGCATATAATGCTGATCGATCTTTGACACTGGTAAGAAAATGTATATATTATCCAATCGATTCAACGTTATTAATTAGCTTCTGTCAGTCTTAACAGCTAGCTAACGGTGCAAGTTTTGAGAGAAATATATGGACTCATACATCATTTTCTGTCACTAGTATGTCATACAATGCAAACTATTTAAGTAGTGCATTTTTTTTTCCTTCTTTTTGGATAACTTCTACTTTTTTTTTTTTTTATTTGAATTATCAATGACAAATTAAGAGTCAACGCGTTGGGGACCCATAGCGTATGTCGTTTAGTCAACCTACAAATTATCCGGGACTGTAGCTGAGCTTCAGTCCTTTGTCATCTTCCTATTTATCTAGATCGACAGTACCAGTGTTTAAATCTACAAAATATTTGGGGGGCCAAGAATTTTAGCAGCACTTGATTGCACCAAAACAGATGATGAATTCTCATTTGTCCGTTGTACTTAATGCATAGCCAGACGAGGCATGGATCAGTAGGCTCGAGTTGACTTGGAAGGGGAGAATAACTTAAGGTCAAGAGAAGCCTTGTCGGTACATCCGATCCGGGTCACAGACGCTGGACTTTAGTGAGGCCAGAGATCACATTATTCTCTGTTTTAGCAATTATAATAATCAACAATGTTGTGTGTTGTTTATTGCGTAGTAATACGTGCACTTCCGAAAACAACTCTGCCCTGGTTTTGAGAAATGTAAAAGATTGGAAGCCGGGTTGAGTTGAGGTGCAGAAACGTCTAGGAGCGAGTGGGGATGGGAATTTTATTGCAAGACGGCCTATTGGGATTTCTTCCAATTGGAGATTAACGACCAAAAACTATTATGCCAATTGAAAAAGGGATGCAAATTGCAACTTCTGAATCTAAGACTTGATTTGATGTTCCATCAATTTGCCATGCTTATCTAAAAGACTTTGTGATGACAGATAAAAGTGCTTTTCAAAGATTGGAATTGCGCATCAGCATTTGGAAATCTAGCTTTTGACTTTGCGTTAATGCGAACTGCAAAGCGGCCTTCGATTTCAACTCTGAATTAATGCAAGTCACAACATCGACAACCACTGATCCGTTTTCAACGAGCGTTAAAGTATGCCAGTGACTTTGGCAGGCAGAGCATTATGTATCCTTGCATCAGTAATCACTGATCAATCTGTCGTTGTGATTTTATGTGAAGTTGGTTCAAGATCCTTTTTTTTTTTTTTTTTTGGCCCTTTTGCCCCCTGCAAAAATGCAACAAAAATTTGTTACTACGAAGTGTGTAGGAGGAAAATCTGCAGCCTCTATAGCAGAAAATAGACCTAGGATCGATGCCCAGTTGAGATTGGTTAGCTTGGTTCCTGACCTTTACCGAAGTACATTAGTTTGTTGGCGTGACAATGGGAGAACAGGGGAAATGGAATACACAGACACAACGAGAGGTGCCCGTTAGAGTTCAAATGGATGGATGAACCTCAATTGTCGGCCAAGGGGGACAAGGAATAAAGTGAAGATCTCTTGTTCAAATCCTCAGTTTAGTTTTCTACTGCTGATCAATAGTTACCGAAGAGTGCCCTGATGATGTCGGTTGACTCCGTCGAGACAGTAGAGCTGGTGTCATACGTTCCTGGCACAAAACTTGTCTAATGCGTCTTAAACATTCTTCAAGTAAAAAACGACAATCCTAACGTGACAAGGTGGTATCCACTTAAAAAAATGTCAAATTTACTCCATCCCACAGTCACACGTACAAAAAGAAGAAAAAGAAATGTAGTACTAATTTCCAATAAGCGAGTGAGACCAGGCCAATATTGTCATAGCTCGATCTGATTCGCCAATCTGCAATTGCATGGTAGACAATCCACTCCTGGCGCTCGTGCCTGCCTCCATCACACCCCGCTAGGAAGGCGGCCTGCCAGTTGGCTGCACTCTATCCATCATCATCAATATTCCACTCCACGGTGTTTGGCCTTAGCTACAAGGAAGAAGGAAGATAGTGGGGTAGGGGTTGACAAATAAGTAAACCACCGGTTCATTCTTCCTCCCAAAAAAAAAAAAAAAACCACTGGTTTCATTACAGGATTCATGGATGGTGTCTTAGTTGTCGGGCTGGCATGAATGATGAGCCCTAGGGCCTTGAGCTTCTATTCGTTTCAAGTCTAAAAACATGACTAATCACTGACACAAATTGACATCATTGTATATTTATTAGGGACGCAGTAGTTGTTATGTCGTCAAGCAAAATAGTAAGAAAGAAAAACTTTTGTACAATGCAATAATTTGGACGCAACGATGCCGGTATTGACATGATCATGTGAGTGAAGCTGAATTAATTTTCCTGCAACAATTCCGAGTACCGGAATTGACTTGAGACTCCATTTTACGCTGTAGCCTGTAGTGTACGATGGAACACAAAAATCATTGAAGTCGGAAGCGTGTCCACGGTGGTCAACTCTCATCACCTCCGTTACCACCAACATCACCCATCGGTAAGAGAATCGTTGAACGTGTCGCCATAATGGTCAACTCCATTACCCGTTCATTTGCTACTTCCGCGCGTGCGTGCGTGTGTTTTTTTCAAATAATAAAATAAAATAATGTATGCTGTAGTAGGACAGGTTCATGCATGCTCTGCTAAATGCTAAATTCGCTACAGGTGCATTCCACCCCAGACAGAGTGTCCTCCTTTTTTTTTTATACTTTGTGTGATCTCTTCATCTTTTATATGCTTTCCAAAAGTCCACTTTCTTGGATTTGTTGTTACCTAACCCAAAAAAAAAAAAATTTTTATCAATCAGGTATTCAACAATTGCATTGGCTGAATCATGAATGAGCTGAGCTACGGGTTGCTATTAGGAGAGTTCCCCTGGTCTTTTGCCCCGAAAGAGACCTTGATTCAAGAAAACAAACAAGGAAAACATTTAATTCTGATCCGCTGGCGGTAAGGACAGGTTTCCTGCTCATAGAAAGGGACACAATTGCGGAGATAGATTTATTTAGAATATCCAACATACAACTCAACTCATTCGATGCACTTAAACTAAAAGAAAAGATAAGATAGATCATCCCGTGCTTGTATCTATTATTTAGATATAGAATGTCTTTTAAGTCGCTCTTTATTTTATAGGTGAACTTTTATTCGATTGGCCGATAAGTTTCTCCCGACTTTCTACTACATTTCCTCCCGGATTTGGGGTTTATAAGTGCTAGCCGGTCAGCGGAGTGAAAGAATTGCAAAATAAGCTTCCGATGAGTCAGTCAGCGACTTGTTTGCCTTGAGCTAGTAGTAGCCATGTATGTGGCTCATGCCATTTCCCCACTAATTTAAAGCTTACAATTTGGCTTAATTGGTCAGCATGCAGAAGATGTACCGCTAGTAGTATTAAACGAACTTCAAGATTTTTCTTATTTACAAGTAATGGTCAAAAGTGAGAAAAAACTTAGCAGTGCAGTACCGCTTCCTTTTCATTAATTTCATTTCCACGAGTACAACAGAGAAAGCAAAGGAAGTTTTAACAGAAAAGCAGACATGGCTGCTGGACTCCATTCTTGCATTTTCTTCTTTCACGCGTTAGTTGTCTTGGAGGTAATCGTTCTGTTTCTGCCATGCAAAACACTACTACTACTACTTTATTGCTTTGCAAGTATTTGATGGTTGAGAAGTGCTTCTTGCCACCAATACAGCTCGTTCTAATTCCTGCTATGCTATGAATCTCATACTGCTACAGAATCTGAAGCGTGTGCATGACTTTGATCAATTTGAATTCGATTGCAGTGTGTTTGTGGCAGTAGAGCCAGGAAAATTGCTGAAGAACCCTTAAATGTTCATGATCATAAAGAGACCCGCGAGATGCTACAAACAACCAGGCACAACCTTAATGCTCCGATCTACGCTCCGGACAGCGACAATCCCGGCCGCAAGCATGTAGCAAATGGAGTGCCGGAAAAGCTTGATCAAATGAGTCCATCTGTGTCGTCGGATAAAGATCATATGTACGAGCTTGCAGTAAAGGTTTTCTTCACCGACAAACAGATCAAACTTGGGAACAGGATTCCAATCTATTTCCCCGTCGTAGAGCCTTCTGCCAGCCCCCCTCTACTGTCTAGAGAAGAAGCTGATTCCATTCCGTTTTCCTCGTCCCAACTGCCGTATCTTCTCCATCTCTTTTCCTTTTCCCAAGACTCCCGCCAAGCCAAAGCGATGATAGATACACTGAGCCACTGCGAATTCAAACCAGCGACAGAGGACGCCAAGTTTTGCGCAACGTCCCTGGAATCCATGCTTGACTCTGCACGTGAGATCCTGGGATCAAAAGCCCCACTGAAAGTTGTAACTACGAATCACCTAACAGAACAAACCTCTAGCATATTGCAGAACTATACAATCCAGGATGAACCCCGAGTGATCTCGCCTGCCAGAATGGTAGCATGTCATGTTCTGTCTTACCCTTACGCAGTCTTCTACTGCCATACTAAAAAGGATAACAAGCTTCTCAAGGTTTCGCTTGTGGGCGAGAATGGAGGAAGAGTGGATGCTGCAGCTGTTTGTCATATGGATACCTCGGATTGGGACCCTAATCATTTAGCATTTCGTGTCCTGAAAACTGTGCCCGGAGGCTCTCCTATTTGCCATTTTCTCCCAGAGAATAATCTTGTGTGGGTTGCATCGACTCCTGTTTATTAATTATTGCCAGTTTTGTAAATTCTACATGTTTGGAGTGCTAATCCCAGTACTCTCCCGAAATGAAATCTACCTGTTGTGCAAATCCACAGGGCTTGTTTTTGTTCCATTTTGTATTTGCTTTTATTTGAAGCGACGGCCAACTAGCAAATTTCATCGTCTGCAGGAATCTAACTCAGAACTGGGGAAATTAGCAAAAATCTATGTGGTGCTGTTGTTTAGATAACTACTCTACTAACTACATCTGTGAGTTGCATCCTTCTGTGCGGAGTAATTGTTAGAGATTCTCAGTTGCTACTAATTTGAGAAGTTAATGATAAACTTAAATCGAGCTTACGCTGATAGCACAGTGGTAAGTGCTTTTTTCCTTATTCCTTTTTTTTTAATTTTTTTTTTTTAAAAAATTTGGTTTCGAGCGGATAAGCAATCAGTCCAAAGAATGGGGTTCATGTTGTACAACTCTTAGTAATTTGAAAGAGGCGATTTATGAATGGTACTCTAGTAATTTGAAAGTCACTTGTGCTTTTTTGCGCTTGCTTTTTTATTTTTACCTTTACTTTTTATGTTGTTGTTAGTCTGAAATCTGAATAATGGTTTGGAATTGGAATTTCCTTTAGTAGTATCATTTTTTTTATAGAGAATTGGAAAACCTTACATCTTTATAAATAGCAATTGCACATATCTTCAAAGGTTAAATTATCGTGGCTTCAATCGCGCTCTATATCTCTTTTAGGGTCAGATTTTTATCAAAT
Source organism: Coffea arabica (assembly GCF_036785885.1). NCBI lineage: Eukaryota > Viridiplantae > Streptophyta > Magnoliopsida > Gentianales > Rubiaceae > Coffea > Coffea arabica. Next base: position 16,541,775 of record NC_092312.1, read on the forward strand.
TCCAGTTGAAAACATCACATTTGCACACTTGAAAGGTACATCAAAGATGGTGAACATCGATTCGATAAGGACTGTTATTGGGATAATTGGAAACGTTTATATCTTTCGACCTCTCTCTCGACCGTCCCAACATTCGTAAAAATATGTAAAGCAAAATCAGTTGCGGAATTCAGATCAAACCCTTATATTGTGACGCTATTGAATTGTGCAATGTGGATATTTTATGGTCTTTCATTTGTAAAATCTCAAATCGTCTTAGTTTCGAACATCAATGGTATTGGACTTGTTATAGAGGCCATCTACCTCTCACATTATTCTTTGTTCACTCCGATTGATTTGTGGGAAAGGCAAACGATCATTTATTTGCTCATGACTGAAACAATTGCAACTGCCATCGTAATTGGCATTACTCTTGCCGTCTAGCACGCCGAGAAGCAAAGGTCTATCTTCGTTGGTGTAATTTGCATGCTTCGTTGACAATTATGAAAAATGTGATCAAGAAAAAAGAGTGTGAAGTACATATCGCTTGCTAATTTGCTCAATGGTATTGTTTGGGTTATGTTATGCTTCACTCAAATTTGATTACAACGTTACGATACCCAATGGTATTGGAGCACTTTCTGGACTCGTTCAGATTGCACTCTATGCTTGGTATTATTGCAGTACAAATGGGCCGGCGGCCTTGGTGGGGTAGGAGGTCAAGGTTTCAAATCTTGCCTCTCACTGATTGCCACACATAATAAGTGGCTCTTCTAAAAAATTTAGAAGGATGCGTAGTGCATTCGTTTAATCCGATGATGGTTTAGTCCCCACCTGTTCCCCATAAGCCCAGTTGAACCTCCCGATAGATTAGGATAGAATAAGATATAGATAAAATAGCGACGAATGACAAAAAAAAAAAAAAAAAAGAAGAAGAAGGCAATAGGCACGATACTTTGATAGGATTTTATATGTGGTTTCTTTTTTTTCAATAAATGTGGCTTTTAGAGAAAATATTAGCTTCTGTAGTTTTCTTAATGGATTAATTTTCTATATATTGAAAGTGTATACATTTTTACAATTGCATAACACATAATTTAAATTTAAATTTAAAATCCAAATTTTACATATATGTCATGCATTCAACTATAATAGTGTATACACACTCAGTATTAAAAAATTTACTCTTTCTTAATTACATTACTCAAATATTTTTATTACAGAAAAAAAAAAGAATAGTAATGTTATATTCCATACTCTCTAGGTTTTTTAAAAAGTTATATGACTCTTACCGCTATACATATCTAAGTCTTCTTATCATGTTCGATTACTTACTAATCTATTTTACAACCATCTCATCTTTTCTTGACCCTCACATTTAAGTAGTTTCTCTCACCTTTATAACTAAAATAAAATTTTCAAAAACTTGCAATAACCTCTTTTCTTTAGGGAAAAAAAAAACCTTATTAAACATACACTCCAATATATAAGCCTAATAAAATTTCAAATACTCACCAACTAATTACATGGTTTCATTCGATTAACAGATTTAATATGTTTTATTGGCGATGGTGGACACTAATTATCGTCATGAGTCCTTTACCTTTCGTTTATTTGCGAAGATGCCCAGTTCTTAGTTTGATTACTTCTTATCCCCTTTCAAACCTTGTCGAGGCTGCCGTGGTACGCAGCCCCGTCTCCTCTGCTGCTTCTCGTTCCTGCATAGACACAGACTGCGAGAGCATAATCAGAAAAATGGTGGCTTCAACAATTGCAGCTCCGTTTTGTTCACCCAGAGTCTCTTATCCACCGAGAACGACGCCGTATTTAGCTGCTTCATCCCTTGACGGGTATCCTCAAATTCACAATACAGAGACACGCACACTGATACTCAAAGCTGCACTTATTTATTGTTACTTTGATAATTTCAATTCTGTTTATAGATTGTTTTCTCTTAGGAATCAGAAGCGATCTTTACCATCTGCTCTGCCCAATCCCCGTGCTGATTTATCTGCAATTGGTAAGTGTTTGATATTTTTGAACTGATAATAAACCTAAATTATTTATTATTTTTAATACCCATTGGGGAAAGAAGTGTACTATCTTTTCATTTTCTTTTCTTGTCTTCTTTCCCCGTACAATCAGGTCCTTATTTGGTTTTAGGAACATTTGTTAATTATTGTTCCAATCAGTTTCTTAACAACGTTATTGGTAAATTAGCAGGATTATCTAGTAAAACAAACGGGTTCTTGTTAAAGCATGAGCAGAATGATCCTTGTGCTGGCTCGAATTCCAGGTTGTCTATCGTCTCCTTGTATTGTATTAAGCTTACAAATATTAGTCCCTACTCTAAATGTATGCTCATTTCCATGTGTGTAATGCGTCTTTATGGATATAGGACTCATTTGCAGTTTTCTTTTTTTTTCAAATGTTGCACGTGTTTATGAGCAGTTAAGTTTCATTCATTTTCTGCGTGTTTGGGACAAAATGAACTCACTGTTATGAATCTCATGAAGGGATTGGATTGTTCTTTAAGGAACGAATGTTCATGCACAATTTAGTATTGTTGACTATTAAAGGTGTAACATATGGACGATTTTGCTCCTATCTAATTAATACCATCAATTTTTTAGGGGTTTTTTTTTTAAGTTAAAAATTTTCAGCCATCTTATGCTTATTGTCTGAGGAAGAAAAAGTTATGGCATTCTTTTTTCTGAGGTTGGGGCATAAAGCATCCACATTTCATGGGCTTTCAACTATTGAGAAATCAAAGTAGATACAAGACTGTTGTACTGATCCAATAAGGTGGCTGTCTCCATCTCAAATATCCAGCATTATGCTGTTATTATGCAAATAGTACATTAAGTTTGAACATGCCCACATGAAATATATGTCTAGGCTATTTTTGCCTCGCTACTAGCTAGGGTGAAAAAAGGAACTCCATCTGCGATGAAGTGGTGTCTAGAAAATAATTGTGGTGGCAATAATGAAATGTTCCTTTGTAGATATTGTTGAATTTTGCTTCAGGGTTTCCTCTCAAAACTCGTTGTAGTGGACCAGAGTACACCTTGTCGTTGAAATATTTGTTCTAAAAGTGCCTAACATTAGTATCTTTACTATCACTTAATCACTAAAGACAATTTAATTCTCAGTGATTGGTTGTTTGTGGTGCAGATTTGACATGGACAGTAGTTTCTTTTAGATTTTTCATGCTCATCTTTTACCTGGAGAATGGTTTCCTTGATTTTGAGACACTATGTTCTTATGATATTTCATCGCCTACAGTTATGGTCCTATAGAAGCCAAAAAAGGGAACCCTCCCATTATGCCGGCTGTAATGACACCAGGGGGACCGCTGGATCTCTGTACTGTCCTATTTAGGAATCGCATTATCTTTATTGGTCAGCCAGTTACTTCTCAGGTGGCTCAACAAGTTATATCACAGCTCGTGACTCTGGCCACTATTGATGAAGATACTGATATTTTGGTGATGTTATATAACCTATCAACCATAAAGTTAAAATTTTAGTAGAGTGACATGAATAATTGATAACCAGTATTGCATTTTCTGCATGTCAGATGTATCTGAACTGCCCAGGAGGGAGCACCTACTCTGTCTTGGCAATCTACGATTGCATGTCCTGGGTAGGCATAACTACTCTTTCAAAGTTCTGTCAGTGATTTTATACTTCGATTGATATTGCATGCCTTTTCTCCTCTGTAAAGCTCATATTATGCTTGAATTTTCGATGTTTTTTTAAGAGTTTGTAATTAGAAGATTTGCAGTTGGTTTAATGTCTTCACTCATTACTTTTACAAGCGTAGCTTCTCTTTTGGCAATTGTTTTGTCTCAGATAAAGCCTAAGGTCGGTACAGTATGTTTTGGAGTTGCTGCAAGCCAAGGTGCGCTGCTGCTTGCTGGTGGAGAAAAGGGCATGCGGTATGCGATGCCAAATGCACGTATTATGATACATCAACCACAAAGTGGATGCGGGGTACAATGCCATTCTTTATTTCAATTTTTTCTGCTTTTGGAGTAAATGTCATCATTGATGGACCTTAAAAAAGAGAGAGAATGAGGAACAAATTTAATAATAGCTTATAAAGTGCAATGGTGTGTGCACCAACTTTCTGTTACTCTTGGGTTTCCCTTATTCAACTTCATTTCCTAGAAGGAAAGGACAGGATGGTACAGAATGATGATAAATAGGTTATTTTATCTTTGGCAGATCTTTATTTCGACACAAAGAAACCACCGTTTTGCTAGCTTCTTTTGACATAAAGAAACCATTTTTTATGCTTGGCAAGATTGATTAACTGTCCGTCACAAATGGTTTTATTTCTTCTTCTTGCAGGGACATGTGGAGGATGTAAGGCGCCAAGTGAATGAAGCAGTTCAATCTCGTCATGTCAGTTTTCTTTCCTAATCAGCTTCTTTACTTTGATGTTCTCCACTAATTATTTCAGTTTATGATTGGCTCTTCCGGCTTCTTTGCTGGAACCATCAGTGTTTTAACACTGCTTTGGTATACCAACATGTTGTTAAAACAGAAACCAACAACCAATTTGTTGTTTCTTTGTATAGAACATCTCTCCTCTGATGTCAATGAAACTTTGATTGCTTAGGCTGGGTTTCTGTTAGTATGATATTTATCTGTGATCCCAGACTTGTTATAATTTCATTTAGTACTTCTACTACCTGTCAACTTATAGTTCTTCACTCCTTAAATTGTTATGTAATGCAGAAAATTGACAGAATGTACGCTAGTTTTACTGGCCAACCTCTTGAGAAAGTGCAACAGTACACTGAAAGGGATCGTTTCTTATCTGTCTCTGAGGTAATGCTGCTAGCTTTGTCCTCTCCTTTTAGTTTATATTACACAAATTATTAAAAGACTTTGTCCATTAAGTGGAATTAGTTTGAGAACATCGGCTTTTTTTTACTGTAGCTGCCACATTTGTTAGCAAAAGTAGCATTTCTTCATGGCTATCTTAATTGCAGGCTATGGAGTTTGGTCTAATTGATGGGGTTTTAGAAACAGAATACTAAAACGTAGACGTGATACGTGAAGCTATAGCATGTTTTCCAAACAGTGACTTGCGCTAGTAAAAACGGCAGAGCATAGCAAGGCTTGATGTTGCACAAGCAAAGTGGCGGCACGGCATGGCATTTAGCAGGTGCCAGGCAATGCTTGTTTTGCAACCTTTTTGGAACATCTTGTTGACTGAGACATTAAATTGCAAACTCTCCCCAGCAAAATTTATTGAAATTCCTTGCTTTTTTACAACACACTTTGCATATTGTATCGGTTATGTAATTGGAAGTCGTGGAATGAGTCTCTGTTGTTGTGATACCAGTAGAACCTTAGTGAATCATTTAACCTGGACGTGTTATGCGTAAGAATAGAACCTGGCGAAGGTGTAAAATGAAGCATCTTTGCTTATTGGTACGGCCGGTGCTTCTCTTCAAGTTGCTCTGCCTTCCTTGTTTGTACTAGAATTAAGTCATTAGTCAAAAGTGACGTGGTTTCTTGCATTCAATTCCCTCTTAATTTCTTGCACCAAGCAAATTCAGCAGTGTGTGGTGGCGGGCAGAAGAAATGTGTAGTATTACGTTCATGATGCTGCAGCTGTCAAGTACATCTCTTACATTTAGAGTCAATTGTTCTTTCCAGGCATATAGAAATTGCGATGGTAGATAAGAAGTATGATAAACAATTGAAGCCTTTTTTTCCTCTTATTATTCCTTTCAACTAATGCCACCAACTATATATGTCCCAACCCCATAGGACCAAGACATCTCCCAACCCCCTACTCCTAAGAGGAAAAAAAGAGCAAATGGAGTACAAACATTTTCCATCACGTGATGAGTTTACAACGGGATGAGTTTACGAAATGGTCAATCAATTGGGCATACAAGCCAATAGGTACCTTTTAACTTTGGTCCTACAATCAAAGAAGAACATTCTCAATAAAATGCAAACCATACTAGCAGCGTCTGTCAGGTCCATCTTCCGAATTCTGCTCGTCCCACAAGATGACGTCACTGCGGATGAAATTGCTTACGAACCTGGGAAGAATTGAAATCAAGCACAATGAAATTCAGGTTATATCGTGTCCCCGAGACGCCACCTAATCATAAGATATCCCGAATTCTACTCCCAAACTCTCCCTTATCTCTCTTCCCCTCTTACTCGGACCAAACAATAAATTCAGGTTATACCGTGGCTCACTTGCGTTTCCCATGTTTATTATTCAAAATATGCCCACAAACCAATAAAAAAGCATTCTTTCAAGTTTTGACATAAAAAGAAAAAAGAAAGCTAATAAAAAGTGAGGTTTAAGACACCAAGAAGTGCAGATCCCAAAGTCGTTTATTGGAATACAGAAATTATTAACTTAGACCGCACATTGCTCAACATGATAAAACCAACCACAGCCGCCACCTATCAATGAAGAGCAACTACTCACCATTTTTCATTAGATTATACTTGCCAAATACGGTAAAAAGATGGAAATGGAGATGAATAACATGATAGTTTTCCCTGATCCCAAATGGAGGGGGATGGAAGGTTTGATCTAAACTCTAAATGAGCCAATGCAGACCTGCAGTTTAATCTGATAGGAAATTCCTGAATGAAAACTTATTTCAAACTTTTGACCACATGAAGGCACAGCGACCAGAGCATCAGTTGTTTCTGAGAATAGATTAATGGAATTAATTACTTCCTTCTGTATTTAAAAGTCTTCTATTTTATCCTACTTAGGACTCTTGTTTTTGTTTATTTTTTTGCATGCGTTATGATGGAAGGTCATTTGGGAGATCAAGAGAAAGAACCTTACCATAATTTTGATGCACCATAGTGTACTTGAAAATGGCTTTAACAAGGGAACCATAACTCATAGACTTCAATGGCCCCATATGTCTGCAACATACAGCAAACAAGAAATAATTCAAGCGAACCATTCTGATGCAAGAACTGAAATTGGCATTTGACACTCAAATAGTCAATATTTATAGCAAAACAAACGTGATTTACAAAAGTCGCATTAAAACGTTTTGTACCAGTATCAGGAAAAAATAGTTTGTACAGGCGCGTGCGCGCACGCACACACACACTCTCTCTCTCTCTCGGGAGGGGGAAGAAGCAGGATAGATCAATTATTATAGGGATTCTACCTGAAATCCGAATTTCAATGATACCAATGCCTAAGATATTTCAAAAAGCAGGCAAAGCAATGAACTAAAACCACAGTGACTGGGCCAGAACAGCACAATAGTCTATTTACACAATTTCAAGCAGAAACAGATGCAACTGTGATGGGACTATTACAAAGTAATCCACTAAAGCATATCCGAGAAAAGTTCTTGGCACCTTAAGAATTGACAAAAACAGCAGCAATGAGGAATTTACTCCTATAAAAATAACATCGTAGCACTTTACTAATTTACTTACACTATTTCAGTGTACCGAAGTCTCCATGCTGGAAACCCAAGATGGCATCTTGTGGGTCCATAAATTAGTAGCAGATCAGGCTCAGCTCCTCCAGAACCTGTTAAGACAATACTAACAAGAATAATATAAACTTGCACAGACAATGCTAGAAAAATATCTGCTAAATGTTCGGAAAATCTGGGAAGACAAAAAGAGGCAAGACAGGATACCAATGGCTCCTAAAGCTTCAGCCATTTGAGGCTCTGTAAAATCTGACTTTTCCTTAGTACCATTTGCATAGTGCTTTACAAAGAGATAATTAGCTGCTTTGGCAACTGCTTCTTTTCCATCCTCAAATGAAACAAACTCCAAAGTCAGATTTCTGCGGGTAACAAGCCGACCATTAACAGCAGCCTCCTGCAAGAAATCACAATCCAAGTCTATTATGCACCATCTTTCTTTCAAGTTTATCAAAATTCAACTAGAGCTTTGCATCAAACCTATGACATTGGCTATATCAACACTTTTTCCCCCACTAAAGCCATACTTCGAAAGGCGTTACTTAGCTATTCCATTTAAATAATCATATCCTGTTACTTCCTTTCATGTTTCCTAACACCTTTATTATCCTTCAGTCCACCATTACAAGTTAATATTTCACTCTTCAATCCAAATAATTGGACTGGTTACAGAGACCATGTATCTTGAAAAAATATTACCACTCAGGCAATAAGCAGGAGAAAGGGCTTTGACACATCTCTTGGGCTCAACAACTCGGCAAATCAAAACTTCATTTACATTTTCACCATAATAACACACTGAACCAGCAGATTCCAAACATAAGATATTATGTCATGCATACAAACCGCCCCTAATGTCTTTTACACAAAATAGATATGTAAAATTGATTACTTCATTAAAATATGCATCACAATGGAATATTGAACTGACAAGGTTGACATATGACATATACTGTCATGAATACTTGTAGAAAAGGATCTAGCTAATTGTGGATGAAGATCATGATACCTCAGACAAGTTTGCACTGCTGAATCTTTGCATGATAGGTTCCTTGTTGTTTTTCAACACACCTGCAACAGGAAAATGCTATCACGCCTGTCAGGTGAAAGTTACCAAAGGAAATGTTGAGTAAATTCTAAAGCATTTTCACTTTCTGGATATCCCTTTTACCTTCTGGATCATAAAGGCAGACACTTTTCACACCAATATCTGCAACCCACTGCAATAACTCCAAAACTTTTGAAAGTTCTTGAGCTTCTTCACTGTCTATTACCATTGCCAAATAACGAACCTTGCTGATATCAAGGGCTTCATATTTCGTCAATATATCACTAGCAATGAGAAAGCTCTCAAAAGACTGCACTACTCCCAGCAGAAAGTACCATATGGTGACGGCAAAATGCAGAATGAGCCAAAGTACACGAAGACCCAGATTTCCACTCTAAACATAAATAGTAAAGTCAAATGAATATCCACAGAATAATGATGATCCAAGGACACGGAAAAAGTATTGTACACCAATCAGCCCAAACAACAACATGAATCGATATTGTTAGTTATTGAAGTAAGGAAATATCAAGCATTTACCAATCATAAGGCCAAGTAATCTCCAATTTGAGATTGACTAAGATTGAAAAATGCTTGAATTTGATTAACAGCACAGCAAAATAAATTACCCTTTTTCCTGGATAAACTTTAAATTCTACTTTTTAGAATGTTCTGACTGGGAATCATCTAATATTGTTTATAAGGAAATCTATCCCTTGGTCAAGGTCACAATCATCAGCACGTAAAGAAAGCCAAACCCAGCATCACAAATGTGGCCTATTGCGTAAAATGACTGAAGCAGATTAAGAAGTAGCTATAGTCCCAGAACAGATTCAGTGATGACACCTATAAAGAGAAAATAGCCCAAACTAATGACATGAGACAAGTGGAAGATCCAGGAGCTTATCTCGTAGTCCATTATATAGGTAAAACAAGCTCTTGCACAGAAGTCATTTTGAGGAGAAAAAGCGATTCCAAAAAGTTAATCGAGTGAAGGCGAGTGTTCCACCATGTTTAGCTCTTATAAATATGGTAGTGGCGTCCAATGGTTCAAATGGTTAGCAAGTTCTTACTTTGTGCATTTAAACCATGAACACAAAGAGGCATAAGCCCAGAAAAAAAAAAAACCAAGATCTGGAGACATATTTGAATGGAAATTTTCCAATAGAAGAAAATTTTTATCCATGTTACAACTCAACCCAACTAAATGCCCCTAAGAAGCACTTGAAAATAAAACCAACAATAGGGATTTGGGAAAAAAGGAAGAGTAAAATTCTTGAACCTCAATCACTCACCCGGGAAGCCCATTTAAGAAGCTCCTGTGTTTCATTTCCATAATTCAAAATCCTGTGAACAATGAAAAAGGCAGACAAAAATGATTTTTTAGACCAATAATGACATCAAAAACCAATCTTCGAGCACTCATTAGTTGAAATCTAACGCACCAACAAGTAGAAAATATAAAAAATAAATAACAAAGAATGCATGATAAAAGAAAAAGAGAAGAGAAGAGAAATTCTGACACTGATTGAATCTGATGAAGCACCATAATCACATTCAAAAGATCCAAGTGTAGAATCTTTAGTGAGAAAGCAAACTTAAGCTTAGAATGGCTGCCAGATAAGAAATTCCGGACTGAAACCATGGTCGACATGTTGACGAAAACAAAAAAGGAACCCAGATGATAAAATTGAAGAGTAAGCAGCGGTACAGAACAGGGGAGGACGTAAGAGTAAGGTCAGTCACCACAAGAAAAAGAGGGAAAAATCAGGGAGAGCGTAAAAATAAGTGCAAACTGCAAGGTGGGGGACGATAAGGGCAAGATATACGTGGGGTTGGGCCCCTTGGCGGCTTGGCCTTTACCTGCAGCTGTCATTGCGATTGCATGCCTTACTGATGATTCCTGTATTTCCCATTCCCATACCCACAAGTAACAAGTTCCCGTACATACAGTCACACACACCAACAAACACGCAGCTCTCGGACATCCCCATCCCCCCACGGTCCCCATTCCATACCTCTTGGAATTTATTTTACAGAACATTATCATCTTTTTCCTGAATTTAGAGGCAATCATAGAACCCTTATGCGAACCAGTAACTTTCTTTTCGTAGATGTTTTGGCCTGGGGCTCGAGTACGTGTTTCTGTGGTGACCGTGGAAAATCATGTGCTTGATTAGGAAGCCTGGCACGTGTTCATTTTTCGCCTTCGTTGCGGAAATTTGATTCGTTTAATTGCAGAGGCAGAGGCAGAGGTAGAGGTAGTACTAGCACTCTTCTTTCTAGGTACAATTTGCGTCACGAGGAGCCTCAGTTCTCACCCAAGACGCGTTTTTCACGAGACTCGAAAGTACCAGAATTTAAATCAACCTAGAAAAGATGCCCCATGTTGATCATCGTGTTATGCGTGGGCACGACAATTTGGATTACTATTTTTAAAAAAATTTTATTAAAAAAAATACTCCCTTTATTTTTAAAAGAATAATTAAAAATATATGTGCATAAAAAATATAAAAATTTCTAGCTTTTTGACATTTAACATTTTTTTTCAAATGAAGGCCCGTCATTAAATTGTACCTATCACATTTTGGTGACAGATAGATAGGCTGTGCTACGGTGTAGTATCTCATAAACAATGGAAAATTGGGAAAGCGTCACTCGTACGCTCCCCCGCTCGCTGTGTCGTCTGGTGTAAAGGAACTTTTTGTTGGCATAACTCGCATAAGGTGTCAAGTCGAATAACTCGCGCATTTGGGCAAAACTCAAGTCAAAAACTTTTAACATTCTCTGCACCTGCTATTTCACATTAGTTTGATCCACGACTATCAGTAGTTCTCTTTCCTTCTTTTTGATTATCCGACTAAGGTCCCTTCTGGTAGTGGAAAACTCCGATGGAAACTGAAGTCGAACGAGAATAAATGCACCTTTTTAGACCCGAGATTTACAGGCTGCTTTTACTTCAAGGGAAGAGTCCAACTTCAATCCACCCCCCCCCCCCCACCATTACGAGTTTCCTAGGCCATCGGGAGAGAAGTCTTGTGCCCATCAGTTCTGGTTCTTTGCAAGTCTCCTGCAAACACTAAAAAAGTTCTAAGCTTTTTCCAATTGGATAGGAAGAGCTATTATATTAAGATGGACTACCAAGCCTTTTCCTTGTTAACAAGCACTGAAGGTAGATGCATCCTACCAGTCTGCGTTACAAAGTTACAAGGAAAGCAGAAAATTCCCCATGAAACACATGGAAGCAAGTGTACTCCCAGTTGAATACAGGATATTGATGAGTAAAAAAAAATGATGTTGGTTTCAAAGGTGTTCCTGTGGGAAATTTCATGAAACTACTCGATATGAGTCATTTTACACATAACCGAATTAGATCTTGGGCTTGTGCGGTGGCAAAGATTAAGAATTCAGATGATGAGTACTGAGATAATGCATAGCGTGACATTTTCCTGACAAATGATTGCTTGCCCTAATAAAACACTCTCTCTGTATTCCAGGATATCCTGGAAATCAAAACCAAAAACCATCATTCCAGTGAAACTTCTTACGGATGTAGGCTAATGAACAAGCATTCTCAAGCGAATAGTAGGGTGACTTAGTTATATCACCAACTTAACTTCTTAGGCAGAGAAACTTGGCCAATCTACAATATGTTCTAATAACTCAAGAATACTTGGGCAGGACATCTGATGCATAAGAATGAAAGTTTAACCTTGACACGAATGAAAAAGCAAAGAAGATGAGCTCCAAATCTGCAGCGATAAAACAATTTCAACAGAACTAATAAAGATCAAACCACAGATTGCCCATCCAACCAATGCACATGTTTAAGCACACTAGAGATGAACTTATTAATATTGAAGGTACCCACCCAAACGTCATTATGCATCACTTGACTAAAGCTCAAATGGTGTTAAAAGAAACAAGTCTCAGCAATCAGCATGTGAAACTCACATTTAAAAAAAAAAAAAAAAAAAAAATCCTAGATGTTACTGCACAAAAATCAGCTAACAATCTGAATGACTTCATTTTGGAGAATACATATGCCAGCCATGTGTGACAATGAGAGCATCCGAGGTACAAGACAACTGATATTCACCTAAATTTTCTCAACAATTACTCAGCAATTCAACATGATCACATTGTATGACAAGTAAATTCGTTTACACAAATACAAAACAACTCAACAACAAAAAGCTCATGCTTACCTATTGAGCTGCATCTTCAGAAAATCTTGCATCAAATGGAGCTGATGAATGGGAATGTGAAGAACAACCAGCAGTTCCACCATGCTGCAGTTCAATAACTAGCCATCTAACAGCTTTACTCATCTGCTCCAGGCGAACTGCACTTATGGGTGGAAGACCACTTGTGGCAGCCTGCCCTGGCTTCCCTGCAACCGAGCCAGTGGCCTCATCTACGAGACACTCAGAACCTATTATTTGTTTCACAGACTCCACAAACTCCTCTGCTTGATCACAAGCTACTCTAAACAATTCCCATCGCTGTTTAAAATTTTCCAATGCTGCATCAGTGGCTGCCGTTTTTTGACCCTCAGAACTTTCCTTAGCTTCAAGTACATTGGCAGCTGCAGCAACAAATTCTTCATAGGCATTGTTCAGGGAGTCCACATGATTGTCCATCAAACACCTACAAGGTGCCGTGTTTAACATCACTTCAATCACATCGTATCATTGTCACAACATAAAGGGGGAAATAGTCCACTGCATTATTTCCTAAAATTACAAAACATGAAGTTCGTAATGCATATGTAGAAGATTTCTGGTTAAACAACATGTTTGAAATTACAAGATGCAATTAACAGATCAGCAAAAATGACTCGGATAATTTATAAAAGACTATCCCCTCCCTTTCGCCTTCACCACACCATCAGATAACCATCAGCTGATATATGAAACCCTCACCAAGCCATACAATTGTGGGATTTCTCTCATCTTGCCTTTTTTTTTCCCTCTGTAATCTCCCCTTTTCAGGCCGTTCAACTATTAAACAAGCACTCACCAGACGACACCACTATTCATACAGAACACAACCCACAACAAGCCACAACCTCATTATAAAACTTATATATATGAAAGACAAAGTTATCCAAAAAGATGAATCAAGGCCTCCAGACCTTCATATCTGTCCAATGGAAATTAACAAACAACATGTAAATCTCACTCCAACAGGCAAAGACCAAGTCAATATGCCCGGACCTGGCTAATGAACAAACCCCACAAAAAGTGCCTTTCGTTGTACTGAAAATTGGAGATTATCCAGTGCTCAAGAAGGCTAGGTCCTAGTGAATTTAGTATCAGCAGTAGCTTATAACTGCTTATCCCCCAAGCACACACACACATATATATATATATATATATATATAGTCAGACATAAGCATAATTATTGCACAGGCAATAAAATCAGGGAAATCTTTTCCCTGCTTCTTTTTCAAAGAAAAACTTCTCTTTTCTTCTGTTTTTTTTCCACATATATAGCTGATTTTTCTCTTTTCGCTATGTTCTTGTAGTAATCTAACGCCAAAAACTTAAAGAAAAAGGAAAAGTCAACAGAATCGGAAACAAACAGCAGATGCTAAAATAGAGAGGCTATTATCAATCAAATCAACAAGCAAAGCTTCAATGCTTAGCCCCCAAAAAAAAAAAAAAAGAGTAACAAAAAGAGAGAGAGAGAGAAGAAGAAAAGGAAAAAAATTACAACAGAGATCTGTGAACTCACAAAAAGAAGCCGAACCCAGAATTCGTTTTCTATTGTTCTTTCTACGTTCTGCCCAACTACAAATAGCTCCAGTTATTGAAAGGAAAATAGGAAATGGGGAACTCATTCCATCGCGCTCCTTAAAAAAAAATTTGCTAACCAAAAAAAAAAATTTTTAAAGAAGGTAAAAATAATATAATTCCCGCATCGCACCATTCACGTTACCGGGCTAGTATGGGTCCGAAACCTATGCCGCTATGCATGGACCCAATCCTTTGAGACCCATCATTTGTTTAGTAGATTTAAAATGCCGAGAGCTCAAGGGAGGAATGATGTGGAGGCCCGTATGTATTTTCCAAGTTGACAGCCCAAATAATTGTTTTCAATTTGCCCCTCTTCTCAATGCAGCAAATTCAATGAACTTGACGGCCGGTAGTAAAGTCGCATATTATGTTGTCAAAATTTTGGTGCATTATCAAATGATATGAACATCTATATAAATTCTCACATTAACCAAGAAAATGCGGCTGTCCCCTGCATTTCCTATTGAAATCGACCTTTGTGGAATTTTAGGTGTACTCTATCATGTAGGGATTCCAAGAGTTTTTATGATCATGGATTTTTTCCGGTATTTTAGTAGCCATATTCATTTGTCTATTTTTTAAAAAATTTTAATCGTTGATAGGAGATCAAAAAGAACGAAGAATGAATTGAATATTCTTTTGACGTTTGTCCTATTTTTTTTTTTATTTTTAAAGGCTGAATGAAAGCTGAAGCGGGAATACTCCCGTGGCAATTATGAACTCATGATGTTTTGGTTACAATAATCCACCAACTAATATGGTTAAATTCTTATGAGTACTTCGTAATTCATTAGACACTCGCTAATACGCTTATGTCGTACTTAATTTACCATATAATCCACCAATTAATATACACTTATGACATTATTTTTTTAAAAAAAATATTAACACTTAAACTCTATCTTATGGACACTTGTCAGACAGGCCTTTTTATTAATAAGTTCTGTATGGGAGCATCTTCTTGATTTGGTCGTCCAATTACCAAAGGTAGCTTGAATTTAAATGGATGAAATTAATTGTGAAACATGACTATGGTTGTTTTAGGACCCGGACTCATACATTTCCTTTATTATTACCCTGTCAAATGAAATTGTTCGATCGTATGTAATTAAGTCCAGATAATCACAAGAAGTTGATGTTGATCGTTTCCATTTCTTTTTTTTTTTTTATCTTTTCCTTGCATAATCCTCAATTCAACTCATCAATAATGAGTGGCGCAGGACCATGCCCGCGTCCAACAGCGGGTAATTGTTATTGAACGCTTGTTTGTTCAAACATCGTCCCAGCCATTTTCTGCGAGATTTGTAGTGCATGACAACGTGAAGTGTGAACACAAAATTCCTGCAAATTTTCGACAATATCACTTGCCACTCTTGAAATTTGAAAGCTATCACGTACGTGTGTTTCGTTCACTTTAAACTTTTTATAACATTTGCAACATGCTTCAAAATATAACATTAAAAAAGCATATCTCGAGAGAGAGAGAGTATAATCTCAACTCAATCTTGTTCTTTTGTCGTCTTATTTTTTAGTACAAGCCATGAAGATTTAAATATGATGGGACAAAATATAGTATGTTTTGAAAAAACAAAGACTTCATGTTTGAAACTATGTTTTCAAAACCGGACCGGATATCGACTCGGTCAATCTCAGGGGTCAAAGGTCAATGGGTTCAACCGAATTCGATAGGGGTTGAACCAGATGACGTCATAAATAAAATTTATTTAAAAATTAAAATATTATATGTAAAATATCTAATAACATGTTTATATTAAAAAAGGTATATTCATATATATATATATATATTTGATGTTTTAAATATATTTAACAAGAAAATACAAAGAAATTAGAACAATTAAGTAACAATTTATATTATTCAATGAGTATTAACAAGTTTAGAATTAAAATTATGGATTTAATTGAAAAATAATACCAAACTTTAAGAAAATATTGATAAAGTATGAAATATTTGATGTATATTAATAATTTTTAACAATTTAGGGGTCAAAACATAATATTGAAAAAGATTTGAGTTTTTTTTTTTTGAAAAAACTGATTGAACCGGAAAATCCGATTTTTTCCGGTCAAACACGGTCAAATCCAGTTTTTGACTGGATTTGACCGGGGTTTTTACTTACCTGGTTTTGAAGCATGACTTGGACCGAACACTTGGCCGATTCCCGATTCGATCGGTCGAACCGGTCGGTCCGATCCGAGTTTGAAAACACAGGTTTGAAAGTTTATTTGAGGTTTTTTGCAATTCACAAAAAATATTATTTTCTTTATTGTAAAATATTTTGAGCTAATTTAAGGAGATTTGTAATTTGTTTATTTTTTTTAAAATTTTCAAAATTTTTTGCCCAAATCGATGATTTGAAAATTAGAAAAATCCAAGATGTGAAACTTATATATAACCATGTTTGTGATGTTTTAACATTTTCAAACTAGTGTAAAAAGTTATTATCAATGTAATAAAAATATTTAAAGTTATTTTTTTACAAGTATTGTAAATTATTTAAAATTGAAAATACTTTAATATTTCTTATCCAAACCGATGATAGAAAAAATGGGTCTCTTGACCCGTTATCAACTTTTCGAATTTTCATCAAAGAGTTACGTCGACCAAGTTTATAAATATTAAGAGATAAAATTGTTGTACCATGACAATTAAGGGACCACAAGAAAAAGAGCAAATTTGGAATGAGATTATATAATATCTCCCAACATAAGTTTTTATTTATTATTTTTAAACGAGTTGCAATTTTTACAAAATGTTCAATTAAAATTCGAGGGCGCCAAGTGATAATATTAAAAACCTCAGGAATGTTTCTGAAATTATCCCAAAAAATGAAGAATTCGGATGGACATTTTGAATTCGAAAAAGAAGTCTAACCAAAATAAAATTACACACACAAAATTCCCAATTCTCGAAAGCAGGTTTAATAGTCTGTTTGCTCGTCTTTATCTTTATCTCTCAACTCTCTCTCTATCTCTTTACTTACAGTACAAATTACAACTTCTCTCTCTTACACTCCCAACCAACTACAAATTTCCATCCATCTCTGAAAACCCTCCCTGTTGTCTTTTGTCTTGAACCCTTCGTCAGATTCACTCTGGCATTTCTTTATACCCTGCATAAACCTCCCGCAGCTGTTGCTCTTCCTTTTATGCTTTGACCATATATGATTTTTCTTCTTTTGTCCAACTATGAACAACCAAAAAGACATATCCAATGATAATCAAGAAATCAACAGAAAGAGAAAAACCAACGACAACAACAACCACCATGAATTTCAGATCCCAAGAAAATTCTCTTCTTCTGATCACCTCGTTGAAGATGACGACAATGATCTTTTAACCCTTTCCCTTTCGTTTCGCCCAGCAGCCATCAGGCCCCGAAAACATTCCCCAATACACCAACAACCACCACTTCCGCCACCCCCCTCCATGCAACAACATCAGCCATTCATACCCCAGCCGCCGCCGCCGCCATCCTACCCTCTCTACATGCCGCCCGTGCCAATGCGTCAGCAGACGCAGTCGCCTCATCTTCTCCCTGACACATCATCACTCCCCACGCTGCGAGCAGTAGTTCATCGTCAAGAACCTTCCTCGGCCTCGGCTGGTCAGTCCCGCCCTGCTCGCCCCCGCCGAAACCCTTCCCAAGCACCACACGAAGGGAAGAGCGAAACGGTTCCTGCACCGTTCCCATGGGCCACCACCCGCCGCGCCTCAGTCTACAGCCTCAACTATTTGTTATCAAAACAAATCTTCAAGATCAGCGGGGAAGTCCAATGCAAAAGATGCGAAAAGCGGTACGAGATGGAGTACGATTTGAGGGAAAAGTTCATTGAAGTTGGGAGTTTCATTGCTGAGAACAAAAGCGGCATGCATGACAGAGCCCCTGGGGTTTGGATGAACCCGGTTCTACCAGCTTGCAAGTTATGTGAACAAGACAATTGCGTTAAGCCCATCATTCCCGAAAAGAAGAAAGCCATTAATTGGTTGTTCTTGCTCTTGGGTCAGATGCTTGGTTGTTGTACGTTGGAGCAGCTTAAATATTTCTGCAAGCATACCAAGAATCATCGTACGGGGGCCAAAGATCGTGTCCTTTATCTTACGTACCTTGGTTTGTGCAAACAGCTTGATCCCAATGGGCCTTTTGATCGCTGAAGAAAAAGGAAAAAAAAAAAGAAAAGAAAAGAGAAGAAAAAGAAGAATAATGGTAGTCTACTTCTGATTTCCTGGATTGGATTCGTTCTTCTAGCTGTAGCTAGTATGATGATCTCTAGTGTATATGTATAACCACAGGATGAAGGTGATTGATTTTTGAGGGTTACAACTTGTTGGAACTGTTATTCCTTGTAGGCATTCCTGATAGGTGGTATCAGGGATGATGAACTTTGAATTAGTGAAGTTTCGGATTTAGATGTGATTTGTTAATTATGGTGCTCAAATTCTGATTCTGTTTAAGTGTTAATATCTGATGGGCATTGTGTAGTTTGATTTACAGTGCAAAAGTATTCGATTTGGACATTGTGGAATTTGATTTAGAATTCTAAAGTGTTTCATTTGGATGATTAGATCAATCTTTCCTATTTCTAGTCATCGGACTTGTACTAGACAGTTGTTAAGAATGTTTCTCATCTTTACCATTTTTATCATTTTATGCAGCCGTTCCCTCGTTCTATGGTATTATCCTCTTTTCTTTTCCCCTTCCTGGTGCGTGTAGTATAATTAGGAATGGCAACGGGGCGGGGTTGGGACGGGGGTGGGGACCCCCGTCCCCCGCCCCGTCCCCCGCCTCCTGCTCCTCCTGCCCCGTCCCGCCCCCGCCCCGTTTTCCCCGCGGGTGCCCCCGCGGGGTTAATACAATTTTATTATAATTAAATTTTAATAAATAATCAAGTACTAAAATATCAACACATCATCAAATTATTATTCATTGTAATTTTACAATTGAAACTCATAAAAACAATCAAACAGAAGTTATTTGAATACAATCCAATATGATGAAATAAATATAACTAAAATAGTCAAGTTTTCACTTTTAGTACAAATGCAATCACTAATTCATTATTGTGTTTGTGCTTTTTTTTGAGAAAAAAGTGTTATTCTATTAAGTGTAATTAGAAATTTAGTATAAATATATTAGTAAATTTAGTATAACTAATTAATAAATTCTATTAGTAAACATGTAGAATTATTCATATAATTGATAATATCAATTATATTACATAAACTAATATACATTATATAATATATCTAACTAATAATATCATTATCATAAGTTTATAACTAATTAACTTACATGTTATATATAATTATATATTTTTTTTTATTTTTTTTTGTTTTGCGGGGGCCGGGGCGGGGGATGGGGCGGGGGTATACTCCCCCGCCCCCCGCCCCGTTTCTAAGCGGGGGGAAAAAATTCCCCCCCACCCCCCGTCCCGAGAGCCCCCCGCGGGGGCACCCGCCCCCATTGCCATCCCTAAGTATAATTAGCCTTATTTTGTAACTTCATTTCAGAGTTTTGTCTTACCTTGCTTTGGTAAGCACGACAGATTTCAGTGCGGGGCTTGTTTCTCTATGACAGTTTTGGGTCTCTTTTGTTTAATTCTTATCTCTCTTGCGGAAAAGTTAATTCGAGGGTTATCGGATATACGCAGACAGTTTTTTGATTGTGGTTTGCACACATGATAGGAAATTCGTTTGTTTTGTCTTAAATACCAATGATACATGGTTAAGCTTTTGGTACTTATTTTTGGGATTTAACTTTTGATCAGTACGTATTTGGGTTTTGTTTGTATGCATATCTGACAGGATAGTATTTGTAATTGTATATATACAGTAAGGTCTTGTTTAAAAAGCTTTTTTTCATCAAACAAATTCGACGTTTTCAGTTAACAAATTTTCTAATTACCTTGTCATCTCATTTATGTATATCAAATCGTTACAGTGCATTTTTTATATTTCAGAAGAAATTAGATTTGGAGCATCTACTTACTTTTCTAATTAAGACTAGTTTGGGAACTGAATTAATTGGTCTCATCTCGCTGCACATAAAAAAAGTTTATTCTGTATTTGGATTTTCTTTTCTCTTTTTTGCTGAAGGCCAATTTGCAAATAAATAAAAACATTTTTGTATTATCAGCAATATTTTACAGATTAAGAATCAGCGGATGATTATTTCTCACTAGAGGTACGATCCAAGAAAAAGAAATTGCATGAGATTTCCAAATGGTACAATATATATATATATTTATCAAAACGGCAATACTTTATTAATAGTCTAACCTAGATTATATAAGAGATGAACAACTGCCCTTACAATCTGCTTGTGCTAACTCAAGCAGCCAGACTAGGAAGTCATCTGTCCTTTTAGCAGATTCCTTCAAGTTAATAGCCATCTTAGCTAATTTATGACTAACAAAGTTGTTTACCCTTCCAGTAAAGGTAAAACAACATTCATCAAAGTTGGACTTAAGTTTCCTGATATCAGATGCTACTGTTGAAATGATTACATCATCTTCCTCTCTACTTATCCTATTCACAACTTGCATACAATCTGTTTGAAATTTTACTATTCTCCATCCTTGCTGCTTCGCCACTAGCCTAGCAGTTCTTAATGCCAATGCTTCCTCTAGCTTTGGATTTTAGCAGCTTGAGTTTGGCACTACCCAAGCTCCCAGTACCTTTTTTTGCCAGTTCCCCACAACTATTCTCCAGCCTACTTTATCAATTTTTTTGGGGTAGAGCTGTATCAGAAGTCATCTTAACCCAATTCTCCTTTGGTTTCTTCCAACCACTCCACACATCTTCTTTGCTCTCAATACATTCCCCAATTTCTATCTCTGCATCTTGAGTTTCTTGGTACTTCCTCCATTCCATTATCGCTTTATTAGTTGCTACCATTGGGTCCCTTCCTTTGTCATTAAATTGCCTCTCGTTTCTTGATTTTCAGAATTGTCAAAGCAAATTTGCATTCAGAACAATACACTTTCTTCCATTCTTCTTGTTCATAGCCTCTTTTAGTTCTTCCCATCAATGCCAAAAGTTATTTTTGTAAATCTCCAGACCCTTCCAGCTCAGTGAAGCAGCTTTCCAGATAGACTTGGCATTGCTACAAAAAAAAAACAACATATGTTCAATGGTTTATGGGCTTTCCCCACAACACTTGCATATATGGTTTCCTTCTGAGCATCTTCCATTTATTACTGTATCCACTGGTAAAATTTCTTGCAGGCATCTTTAGATGAAATGCTTAATTTTATGCTTCATGTTCAATCCCCATAAAAAATTCTAGCTTTGTGTTGCATTTCTACTTCCGTAGCTGAATTCTGCACCTGACCTCCACTGACCCTCCCTTATTTTCATGTTTTTTGCCAATATGTATCTTGATTTTACTGTATATACCCCAGTACTTGACATTACCCAGTATATTCTGTTTTTCATAGGTTGCATACTGAGTGGAATTCTCATTATTTTTCTCCCTTTCTCCTCTTCAAAGACCTGAGCAATCAGCTCCTTATCCCACTTCCCATCTTAATAAGCTCACTCACCCTCTGAACCTTTATACCCTCCACATCCTTAGCCTTAACTATTCCATCCTCAGTTTCTGGGAGCCATCTATCCTCCCATATGTTTATAGATTTTTCATCTCCCACTCGCTTCCTTATTCCTTCCTCCAGTAGTTCCTTTGCATTCAAAAAACTTTTCCAAGACCATGAGTCAGCACCAGAACTCTTTGTCTTCCAAATAAATGTTCCCTTAAAGTATCTAGCTTTCATTATTTTGCTCACCAGTAAATTAGGCCTAGCCAAAATTCTCCAAAGCTACTTTGCCAACAATGTCAAGTTAAATTCATGTAACTCTCTAAAACCTAACCCTTCTTCGACTTTGACTTTTGTCATTCTTCCCCAACTCAACTAGTGAACTTTATGTTTATTTTCCTTCTACCCCCATCAAAACTTTGTCAATTCTGAACATACTTCCTTGCACAAAATCTTTGGTAAAAAACAACAAGATATGACATAAGTAGGCAGTGCCATTATGACAGATTTGAGCAACACTTCTTTTCCTGCTTGACTCAATAATTTCTCCTTCCATCCCTTTAGCCTTGCAATTACTTTTTGCCTTATAAAGTCAAAAACTTATCTCTTGGATCTTCCAATGACCAAAGGCTACCCCAGATAGTTACTTTGCAGAACCTGTTTCACTCCCTGCAACTCTTTCATCACTCCTTTTCTTTTCCTATCTTGCACATTCCTGCTGAAGAACAGTGATGATTTCTTTACATTGATCAGCTAACCAGAAGCTCGTTCGTACACATTTAGTATTCTCCTTAGTTGCCCTGCCTCTTCAACACTTGCTTTACAAAAAATCAACGAGTCATCTACAAAAAATAAGTGAAATAGGCTAGGAGACCCTTGAGCAATCTTCATTCCTCAATCTTCCCTATAGATTTGCTTGCTTTAACGAGGAAAATCCCTCAGGACAAATTAGAATCAAATAAGAGGATAAAAGGTCCATTTGTCTCAAACCCTACTTGGCCTAATGAAACCAGTTTTCTCACCACTAATGTTTACAGAATAGGTTATACTAGTAATACACTCCATAATCCATTATATCCACCTAGGACAGAAATCCATTTTCAATATTATTTTGGCCAAAAACATCCATTCTACTCTGTCGTAAGCCTTAAACATATCTAGTTTGATAGCCATATAATCATCTCTCCCAGTCCTATTATTTTTTAGAAAGTGAACCCTTTCATGAGCAATCAGAATATTATCTAAAATCTGTCCTCCAATAACAAAGACAGATTGGGAATAACTAATGCAGTAGTTCAAAACACTCTTGAATCTGTTTGTAAGTACTTTAGAAATGATTTTATAGATAACATTGTACAAGCTAATAGGTCTAAATTCTTTGAATGTTCTAGGGGAGTCAGTTTTAGGAACAAGGCTTATCAAGGTCTCATTGATAGATTTAAGAAGACGACTAGAATGAAAGAAACTTTGTATTGTATTAACAACATTAGTTTTAACAATTTGTCAAAAATTTTGAAAGAAAAAAGGGGACATACCATTTGGCCCTGGAGACTTGTTTGGATACATCAAAAAGACTACATGACTAATTTTTTGATCTGTGACTTTCTAGTCAACTTCCTATTAATCTCAGCAAGGATAGTACGTGGGACTCGTTGTAAAATTTTTGCAAAGTCATCTAATTTTTCTGAAGTAAAAATCTGCTTAAAATAGTCTATGATTTCCAGGCAAGTTTCCTCTTCATTCTCACACCAATTCCCACTCCTTTTTTGCAGCACATTAATCCTATTTATTTTCCTCTTACCAGTCATTTTAGCATGAAAATAGCTAGTATTATTGTCCCCCTCCTTTAACCACTTTACCCTAACCTTCTAACTCCAATATAGTTCTTCCCTTTTATAAGCTTCAGCCAGTTTCCACTTAAGACCAGCCAACTTAATCCTATAACCATTAGTTTTACTCTCATTGACTTCTTTAATTTTCTTTTTAACCAGTTCTATCTGTTTCTTAGAGTTGCAAAAGCATCATTTACTCCAATTAAGTAAATACACTGACTTTTTTTATTTTACATTGAACTTTATATAACCTGGACCCCGGTTGGTGTTCTCTCCAAGCTTTCCCTATTACCTCCCCTATATTTTCTTGCTGTAACCATTCTCTATCAAACATAAATCTTTTTTTTCCATTTCTTTCCCATTGGCTTAGTATCCAGAACTAGTATATAGTGATCAGATCCCTCAGTTTCTACATGTATACATTTTGCCTTATCAATCTTTTCTATCCAGCCTTTAGTTCATAATATCCTATCCAACCTCTCTTTTACCTCTTCCTCATTTCCCTAGTTATTGCTCCAGGTCCAAGGAATTTCTTCAAATCCAATGTCAACCAGTTCATTATTATTTATGAAGGAGTTAAAATCTTGGAACCTTACCTCAACTCTCTATTTACCTCCCCATTTTCACCATTAGAGGTAATGTTATTGAGATCACCCATTATAGCACAGTACTTACCCCATATTATGTTTCTTCTAGTTATAACTTTCACTGCTCTCTTCTAACACCTACATCTGAACTAGCATAAGCACATATACACCACCGGTCAATCTTAACTTCATTGTCCTCTATTAGCAATTCAATAGTAAAACTTGTAAACAAAAACTTTTTCACCTGCACCACATTTTTTCATAATACAACCAAACTCCCAGCCATACCAATTAGATCAACAACAAACACATTGTCAAATTTAATCCACTGTTTCACTTTATTCAAATAGCTTTAATTTTTTTCTTCTTTGTTTCTGACAAGAACACTAATGAAGGATAATGGAGTCTAATGACCTCCATCAGTTGAGGAACTGTCAAGGGGTTCTCCACACCTTGACAGTTCCATACCATAGCCTTCATTTAAACCTTGAAGCCTCATTTAGAGTGGGCTCCAATCCCTCGGACAGTTCCATCGAGTCACTATTTCCATTCTCAACTCTGATTTTCTTCCAGTTTTCCTTCCCTACTTGCACCTCATCTCTTTCTCAATCCATAATTTCCACCTTTCATTTTCTCTTTTTCAGTTCTAGTAACTTCTTTGTTAGCCTCAACCAGTGGTTTTCTCCTGCTCCCGTCCAACACTAGTCTTTTCCATCTCTTACTTACCATTTGATTCCCTTTAGCCCTACCCTTTTGCTTTCCTACCTCCACTTTACCTTCATCTCCCTCATATGTTATCTCACATTTCCTCTCTTCTATTATTTCCTTAGCAATCTTATCCTTATTATTCTTACTCTGGACACCATCAATCCACATCAGATCATCTGCTCCTTCCACTGTTTTCTCAAAACTTCCTCCATCCTGCTGTTCCATTTGCATTCTTTTTCTTCTACTCCCCTTTCTCTTTCCAATGTCCCTACCTCCTGCCTTACCTAATCCTTTTTCCCCCTGTCTCCCATCTCCCTTCCCATTCTCAACCCCTTCAGTCCCGCTCTCTTCATGCGTACTCTTCACCTTTCTACTCATCAAACCAGTATTCATAGTCAACTATTTCTCAGAAGTTTGTTTTAGTTCCTCACCTTATAGAATTTCTTTGTATAGGTTAGCAGCAACTTATGTTCATCTCTTTTTACATTCCTATTGTCCTGAGTTTGGTGTCTCTCTTCTTTAACACCCCCAGTCCCATTTCCATTTCCATTTTTCTTAGTAGGATTTCGAGGATAACTGGCTCTCAACCAATTTTCATACCGAAGTTCCCTTCCTATATTCATTCCTTTTTTACTACAGTTTCGTTCACTATGCCTAATCAATCCACAATCAAAATAGAAATTTAGACATTTTTCATATTTAAATTCAATCCACCTCTTAAACCATTACTATTGGCCATAAACCCTCTAGGTAATGGAATAGAAAGATCAATTTCAGCCAAAATTTTTAGATGTTTACTTTCTTTTCCTCTACTCTGCGGAATGATCACCTCATTTACTTTTGGAAATATGATGCCAATCTTCTTTTTTGCTTCCTTCGTGACCCAGTGTAAGGGTATATTCTGGATTTGGGCCCAAATTAATGTTTTACTCAGGGCTTCTTCATTTTTCTCCAAACCAGTTTTCCACTGCAGTAGAATTAACGGTTGACCATCATAGATTCATGGCCTCTTGCTCATCACTACCTCTATATCATTCTCCTTCTCAAAAATAAAGTGGAACAAATTACGTCCAATCTCCATTACTTTCAGATTATTCACCTGTGACCACATACTGTTTGCGAAGCTCTTAACTCCTCTAATATTTGTCTGCTTTCCCCCCCAAACTTTACCAATCAAGCTCAGTTTGCATTCCAGAACACCTTTAGCCATTTCTTTGTTGTCCAAATGAACTCCATCTCTTTCCTCCTCTGAGAATTTGAATCTTCTTAATACCTCTTCAATATTCTCCATGATCCTTCCCACAAATCTCACGCTATAGTTTCCGATATGCTTCTAGTCCCACACAGATCCGGACCTAATCCGAGTTCTTGTAATACCTCCCAACAAGTTCCCAATTCCAGTTACTCCTAATTCAAAACAAACAAACCAAAAACAAGATTAGAAGCAGAAATAACTAAGACTAGCAAAACACAACGAAGAAGAAAATTGTGATTAGATATGAAAGCTATCACATCTTATTCAATAGGAACTGGAAAATAGAAATAGTTATGGCTACTGTCACTAGAAAATCCAACGCTATTCCAAAGATAATGGATGAGATCGGTAAATTTCCTTGAATGAAAAGTTTTAAGATTGGCTTCTAAATTGGTAATTCAATTTTTGAAGTTTTCAAGAAAATGTGGACACCACAGAGGGGGATTTTCTCTCTCTAGGATAGAGAGAAAATTGCTCTCATAGCGAGAGACTCGTCTTCCAAATGGCACAATAACGATGAATTTTTTTGTGTCTTTACATATATGAAAGTTGTAAAAATTTTATTTCTCTTTTCTTTTCACCACAACTCATTAAAGTATTAAATAAAAATTCGTTATACCATGTTTTATCAATGTTTGTAACTGTATCTTTTGTATGTATTATGAAACACTAGTTCAAATTTCAATCAATCATGAAAGTGGGCTTTTTTCCTGTACCCGTGGTGATTCATATGATTCCATCGAGCACCATAGAAACCGGGTTGGACCCCTTAATCATCAGTTATATTACCCAACCAAGGCCGCCTTGCGGCCTTCGAGTTTGTTAAAAAAAAGGGCAGAAAATTACCAAAAAAAAAAGGGCGAAAAGTACTAGTGGGGAAAAAAAAAAAAAAAGGAGGAGGTGGAGCGAAAAAAAGGCATTCGAGACCGAACATTAGAATTTAGAAAGGTAGGAAAATATTAAAAAAAAAAAAGGAAAAGAGCGAGAGAGACAGAGAGGGGCGCGAGACGTTGCAGAAACAACAAAGGTTGCAGGAACAACAGCGACGTTACGACGCCGCATAGATCTTCACGACCCAGTACCACCTCCGGTCGTCCCTTCAACTACAGCCGCTGTAAACCCTAATTTCACATCTTTTTTCTGCAATTATCCGACAGCATTATTTTTTTTAAAATGCTTTTTACGTGGATATTTATTTACTCGTGTTACTTTTGTCAATTCTCTCACCTTTGACCCTTGCAGTCCGCATTTTTCCTCTCATATGTGATCTAGTTTCTCTGATGCAATTTCGCGGACAGCTCGAATTTTCTCTTCAATTGTGTGTAGTTTTGCTATTTATTCAACTAAGAGTGATTTCACCAAAATCTTTGAACATAATTCAGATGGCGATCATGGCGCAGAAGAATTCAATTTTGCAATGCGGGAATGAGCTAATTTACACGTTGATTTGTTAGTGCCTTCTGGTCTTAAATTTGCGGAAATGGAATCGTTGATCGAGCTGTGTGACTTAATTGCTGAAAAACCCGAGCAATTCGCTGACAAGTTGGTCTGGATATGCGGCCGGTGTCCTTCGGCGGAGTCTCTCCTTACCGGATCTCCTAGGGTTTCGAGATCTCAGCTCAATGCCGTCCTGGCAGTGGCTCGTTTCCTCTCCAAATGCCCAAATTACGACGATCAACGGCCTAAATCCCTCCTCCTTGCCTTCTATCGCGCAATTCCATCCTCTTTCACCCCTTCTTTCTGGCCCCAATCATTTGGCAATGACGCGATTGCCTCCTTCTTTAACGACTACTTTGCTTATATGTGTAGAGCTGCGGAGTCAGCCTCTGATTTTGCAACTGACATTGCTGGCTTCACTGGAGAAATTGTGATCTCTGCCACAGGCAATGTCTCTGGGGATTTGGGGATTTCCAGGGTTTTCTTGAACGCCTTGGCCTTGAATTTCCCGCCCATTCTTTCGTCTGATGCTAACAGGTTAGTTTCGTGTCTTCTTGAACGGCTTGAAATCATGGTTCCCAATTCACCGAGGGAGCTTATTTCTTCCGAGGCTGCTTCAAGTCAGAGTTCACCCTTGAGTTTGAACCATTTTCCATATCACTCTAATGAGAGGGCAAGTCCAGGGAATGAGGTGAGTAATGCCTCCGGATCATCTGGCAGCGTTGCTGATGATGCGTCGTCATCAAAGGGAATTGTGACCAATGGGGGCAGCGCTGGCTGGAAGAGCAATGTGGATATCTTGAACGTAAGCACAGGGCTAAATGATGGCGGTGGAGGCAAGGGAATTCTTATATCTTTTGAGCAAGAGTCCTTGGAGAACCTTGAAAAACAGGAAATTGCTTTTAAATTGATAAGGCATATATTGGATAAGGCCACGGTTGATTCCAAGCTTTTGGAACAAGTGAGACTTGTCACAAAGGAACAACTCCAATCAATGTTAGCATTTTTAAAGGTAGGATTTCTGAATTATTCATCTTTTAGTTTTTGTAACTCGTTACTAGGCCACAAATTGATTTTTAGAAGGAAAAGGGCAGTACTAGTGAAAGAAAGTTGAGCCGGTTATCTTGTCTCTTCTCTGGGCAGATAAGAAAGCGTGACTGGTCTGAACAAGGGCATTTATTGAAAGCAAGAGTCAGTACCAAGCTATCTGTTTACCAAGCAGTGGCTAAGTTACAGATTAAGATTCTTGCATCTGTTGACCTTGACGGAAAGTCATCAAAGAGGTTCTTGCATGGAACTCTTGCATTGTTGATAGAGGCTGCTGAGGCATGTTTATTTTCAGTGTGGCGGAAGTTGAGGATTTGCGAGGAGCTATTTGGCTCTTTACTCGGTGGAATTTCCCAAGCTGCTGTTGCACGTGGTGGCCAGCTGTTGCGAGTTTTGCTTATTCGTTTCAAGCCCCTAGTGCTGACTACTTGTATTCAGGTTTACCATTTATTTGAGTTGTGATGGTCTAAGTTCTAGTGCCTTGAATGCGTCACTTACTGAAATGTTGGTGCACTTTCATTTTTTCAAACAGGCTGACACTTGGGGCAGCAGCCAGGGTGCAATGTTTCAGAGTGTCTTGAAAGCAACTTGTGAAATAATTGAATATGGATGGATCAAGGAACGGCCGCCTGTGGATACTTTTATAACGGGATTAGCTACTAGCTTTCGTGAACGTAAAGATTATGAAGAAGAGGTAGGTTGATATGCAACTCATTGACATTTTGAATTGCAAACTGTTTAAGTTGCTATCATGTACATATTGGACATGAATTTGCATTCTTGAAGTTGCAAAAGCATATGCATGTTTGTCCACTAGTCAACTATCCGTTTAGTGTGTGTCTTTACATTTTTCTCTTCATGCATGAGCTATGAGATGGGAGCCTAAATTCTTCATTTTCTGATACGTGGGCTTAGTTTGGGAGTTTGGAGAGAAACGGAAAGAAGCGAACAGAAACGTAAACATAAAGTTATGAAAGAGAAGAAGGGAAGAGAAAATGATTTTGGATTGATAATACGTTAAATTTTTGTTCGTGAGCATTTGATGATTAAAGTTGGTTTTCAGAAAAATTTTACAAGGGAATTGTCAACTTTCTTTCATTTTCTCTCCATCTTTTGAGAGAAAACCTTTTGCCCATTTTATTCTTCCATTTTATCCCTGTTCTCTTTGTCTCTTTTCATTTAAAGGTTCTCAACAAAAGAAAAGCTTTCTCTTTCCCATTTCTTCCCTTCTAGGCTCTTGCCACAGCAAGGATGTTTTTTCTTCTATGCTGTCCTCATCATTGTTCCCCACCATTATTGCCTAGGTTCTTGATAACTTTTTAATTCAACTCAATAGAATTCTTCTCTGGTGCACTCAGCAGCAACTTTTGGTAAACATCGTCTTGCTCGTTTTCCTCTAAAAATCGAATGATGCGGAAGACCATTTTCTCATTTACCTTTTGATATTCCGTACTTGCCTTTTGGGATCAGTTTTATCTTTAAAGTTGAAGTCGTGGAGATACAGAGAGTTATTGGTACAAATGCTGTTGTAGAGAACCCATTTGTTAATCATGACAGATCTGCAGATGAGGTTGGTGCATGCATAGTATCAAGAGATATTTTTGTGAAACTAGCCCTTCTGGGCTCTTAATCCATGGCAGCTCTGTGTGCTGGTTGCCCTTTAGGTGAGCACATAGGACAGTTTCATTTATAGCGTTTTTTGTTTGACCTTTTACTGGTGCATGCTGTTAAAGCATTGGCAGCTATAAGAAGTGTAACATGTGCTTGTCAGGATGATAAAAACAGTAGGAAGGGAGCTGGGTAATCTTGGCAATTCAAGGTCATGTTTTCATATTTGAAAGTGTACTCAAACTACAATTGTTGTATTCTGCTGGTAGTACTATAATCAGGAGACTGTATAGGCATTAGTCATTCTTCCTCGCCTGATTTTCACATTGGCCTTGAAAAGTGGTTTATGGTTATAAAGGCCCAATTCATTTGCTCCTTTACCAGAGTGATATGTTTTTGATAGATTATGTGGTTTGTCCTTTAATTGTTGTAGCTTCAGCAATCGCATGATGCAAAAGATAAGCAGGCAGCTTCTGCTGGGCAACTTAACATGATTCGCTTGCTTGCGGATTTAAATGTTTCTGTTAACAAGCCTGAAGTGGTTGACTTGATATTACCACTATTTATTGAAAGTTTAGAAGAGGGAGATGCCTCGGCCCCAGGCCTACTGAGACTCCAGGTATAGGGTTTATTAGCGATCATGTCGGGTCTTTTAGATACTACATGACTAGCATTACTAGTTTGCTAGCTACTGCTAATATTGAACCTACAGCATCATCTCTCAACCTGTTTTTGTTGAGTTACTGCAGCTTCTTGATGCTGTTTCTCGCCTGGCGAGTTTAGGTTTTGAGAAATCTTATCGTGAAGCTGTTGTTCTATTGATCCGAAGCTACTTAAGTAAACTCTCTGCTGTTGGCTCTGCTGAAAGTAAAACTGTGGCACCAGAAGCCACGACAGAACGTGTTGAGGTACGCTGTTCCCTTTGGATGTGAGAACTTGTCCATGTATCTTTTTTGCTATGATATTTTGTCATCTTAAATGCTATGCTCACTGGTTCAATCACATTCTAGACTCTTCCTGCAGGATTTCTTGTGATTGCTGGTGGCCTAACTGATACCAAATTGAGGTCAGATTTTCGTCATCGTCTGCTATCTTTGTGTTCAGATGTAGGCTTAGCTGCTGAATCCAAAAGTGGAAGGTGAGACATTCTGATATTAGATCCAAAATAGTATTGTTTGATAAAATGTGTTTGGATATTGTATGATCACTAATGCTTCACATTTGCAGGAGTGGAGCAGATTTTCTCGGTCCTCTACTCCCTGCTGTGGCTGAAATATGCTCGGATTTTGATCCTACTATAGATGTGGAACCTTCACTCTTAAAATTATTTCGCAATTTGTGGTTCTATATAGCTCTTTTTGGGCTAGCTCCTCCAATACAAAAAGGTCAGGTGACGACAAAGTCAGTGTCCACTTCTCTAAATAGTGTAGGTAGCATGGGTGTAATTGCAGTCCAGGCTGTTGGTGGACCGTACATGTGGAATGCTCAGTGGGCTTCTGCAGTTCAGCGCATCTCTCAAGGGACTCCACCCCTAGTAAGTTCATATTTTCTTTATACACACACGCACACACACATCTTACCTCATTTGATTTCCATCACATCCTGTATTATTTCACAAACATAGCTAGAACTCTTTGGATTTTGGCTGAGCACAGCTCAGTTATTAGTTCAATATATCTGCCTGTTGCTTATTGTTGTTTTGTCAAAATTTTTGGATGTATGAACATTTGAGGATGTTTGTTGTGTTAAATGCGTGCAATTTCTTGTCAGTGTAAAGGTGTCTTCTATTTGTGCCATTATGTAACCTTTAAGCCAGGGCTGTTTACTGGGAATTTCTTTTTTTACTGGGTTGGCATGATGTCGGTTCAGACTACCTAGTGAACACGTTTACATCCATTTTGCTTAAGCTTTAAGCATGATGGTCTTGATATCATATTAGATGGTTCTTCATTTGTGTTTATTGTTTATAAGACCCGTGCAGCTATAATTCAATTCATCAAGTGTAGGGCAATGCTCTCCTACAAATTATTCTTGAAGTATATTCTAGGGGCTATTTTGGTATTCAGAATATAGGGTTTTAGGCTTGATCTGATCATTAAAATGAGGCTCTTTGCATTCAAAAGAAACAGCTGGATTGGAGAAAGGAGGTGATAGAAGAACAGAGCATGAGTGGATAATGCAATTAAACAAATGGAGGGTGCCTTATGTCATTATTCACCACTGTTCTTGAGTTAAGATACGTCTTCTGAAAGTCATAGTTTTTCTAAGATTTAATAGAATATAGTTAATAGACCACTAATTGTCTCTTGTAGAAACATCTAGGATGTCAACTACATGTTATGTTACTCTTGAACTTGACAATGGAACTGATTTACTCTGGTTTATTTTCAACAATAAAATATTTCAACACAAAATCATGCTTAAAGTTAGTTTCAAATTTTAGCTTATAAATAAAAAGTTACTGCATTAAGAGGTGATTCTTAAGATCTTTCAGTATATTATTTTGAGTAGCTCTTGAAAGACCCTTCTTTTACACTTTTTGGGTTGATCTTTCATCTTTCGTCATTTTCAATGTTTTATGTTTGAAAAAGGGTCAACGATTTTTTTTCCTATCCAGGTTGTTAGCTCTGTAAAATGGCTTGAAGATGAGTTGGAACTTAATGCTCTTCATAACCCGGGTAGCCGGCGAGGTAGTGGCAATGAAAAAGCTGCTGTAAGCCAAAGATCTGCTCTTTCAGCTGCTTTAGGCGGGCGCGTGGAGGTTTCGGGAATGGGCACAATCTCAGGTTTGATGAAATTCAGTGGTACTATTAGCATCACTATCCCATGTTATTTGCCAATCAGTATTGAGAAAAGTTAATGGCATTATATCCTCTTTTGTATGCTCTTCTGATTCTTTCTGCTCTGAGTTCTACAGGTGTCAAGGCAACTTATCTTTTAGCTGTAGCGTTTCTAGAGATAATCAGATTCAGTAGTAATGGTGGCATGCTCAATGGTAGCCCTAATTCAACGGCTTCTCGAAGTGCCTTCAGCTGTGTCTTTGAGTATTTGAAAAGTCCAAATCTCATGCCAGCTGTCTCTCAGTGCTTGACAGCAATTGTTCACCGGGCCTTTGAAACAGCAATACTTTGGCTGGTATGCTCTCTTTCATCACCTATATGGGTCTTGTCCACCATTTATTTCTTTGTATATATTAGTTTGTTCAATTTTTTAATATTCAAACTAATATATTTATAAATGAAGCTATATATGAGTTTGCATTCATTTAGTGTGGTAGTAATTCTCGTATCTTAATTTTTTTGATAGTTTATAAGTTTGGTAAGTTGTATTAACTTTTTCTGGTGAAATATGGTTTGCTCAAACGAGTCTATGTTCAAGGTTGAGAGATTGGTAGTTCTGGACCATTATGGGAAGATAAGAGCAAGGGAAGAGGAAGCAAGTTTTAGCAAGGGGCTTGTGTATTTTGTTATTTCCTGTTTTGTTGAGTATTCAAAGGGGTCGACAATCCTCTCGGAATTTTTTTTCCCATTTTTTCTATGCCATTGTGTACTTATGCAGCTATATCTATCTTAGTATGAAGGTTTTACCTTTTCAGCACTTCTGTCTAAGTTTTTACTGGAATTTTAAAAATAAAACTTGGGAACTTGGTCTCTGCCACCTGCACCTATCCCTGCCCACCCCAACGGATATATCCTAAAAAGAAAGAAAGTTGGAAGAAACTTTTCTGCATTTACATGACAGACTGAACGTCAGAAATATCTGTTCCTTGCTTCTGGATGCAGGATGAACGGGCTTCTGAGACTGGTCATGATGCTGAGAGTAGAGAATCTGCCCTTTCCATCCATGCATGTTTTCTTATAAAAAATTTGTCTCAGAGGGACGAGCATATTCGTGATATTTCAGTAACTTTATTGAATCAACTCAGAGATAAGTTTCCGCAGGTTAAAGTTTTTGGTGATATAGATTGAATAAAATGTTCAGCATTGCATGATTTTTTCTTCAGATTCTGAGATTACTTGAACCTTTGGTACTTGTTACAGATTTTGTGGAATTCTTCTTGTTTGGATTCCCTACTTTTTTCTATCCACAATGATCCGCCATCAGCTGCCGTTCACGACCCTGCTTGGGTTGCTACTGTCCGTTCTTTATACCAGAAAATTGTTCGCGAGTGGATAGTTATTTCACTCTCATATGCGCCATGCACGAGTCAGGGCCTTCTTCAGGTTTCTTTTATTATGAACTTTGATCTTATCATTTATCACTTCACATGTTTGCCTTTCAATTGTTAAAATAGTTCAGCACTATAGTTTCTCTGGGTAGTGGCATGCATCATTGCAGTTATATTATGTCCCTATATTGAACTCGGCTATCTTCTTAATGTCAGGAATATGGTTTTCTTTTTTATCACAATTGTGTAGTTGATATAACTGATTTTAGCTGGTTTCCCCCTGACAAAAGAAACAAGTGCATCCTTAGAAGCACCAATACTTTTGTTCCTTTCAGCTTAGTGGAATAAAATATTAAGAATGTGATTTATCACCTCCATACTCAATGTTAACAACTTTGTCAAACTTATGGGTCGCTTCTGATTATACAGCACCATTATCGCTTTGGGAAAAAAAGTTGCATATCTGTCCTTTAACTTATTAACAAATTGTTTTCCCCATCTTAGTTCTATTGCTGCTTACGCTGATGCACATGGTTGTGTAGTCCTTGAAGTTGTTTGTCAAAAGTAGTCATATGGTATTGCATCAGAACACAGGCTACTTCTCTAGTTAATTTCTTGTGACCTTTGGTATAATATTTCTCTAGCCACTTCATTAATAGATGTTGTTTTCATGTCAATTGGGAACTGCAGGAGAAGATCTGCAAAGCAAACAATTGGCAGAGAACACAGCCCACTGCTGATGTGGTTTCTCTATTATCTGAAATTCGGATTGGTACTGGCAAAAATGACTGTTGGAGTGGAACGAAAACTGCAAACATTCCTGCAGTCATGGCTGCTGCTGCTGCAGCTTCTGGAGGCAACTTAAAATTGACAGAGGCATTCAATTTGGAGGTTCTTAGCACTGGTATAGTTAGTGCAACGGTTAAATGTAACCATGCTGGTGAAATTGCTGGAATGAGAAGGTTATATGAGAGCATTGGTGGCCTCGACCCTAAGCCCGTTACAACTGACCTTCCAGCTTCTGATTCTGAAATGCTGTCCCAAAATTTACATCCCAAAAATGAATCCTTCAATGAAGTATTACTTACCAAATTTGTGCGTCTGCTTCAACAATTTGTCAATACAGCTGAGAAAGGTGGCGAAGTGGACAAATCATCCTTTCGGGACACTTGTTCTCAAGCGACTGCATTGCTTCTTTCAAATCTGGTCAGTGCATGCATCTTCCCTCTTTACATTTTTTCTTATATTACTGGGCAAAATAATGTTCATATTTCCTTTTGGTTATGTTATATGACAGAATTCTATTTCTTCAGGAATCTGACATGAAATCGAATATAGAGAGCTTTTCACAACTTCTGCGCCTTCTTTGCTGGTGCCCTGCTTACATTTCCACGCCTGATGCCATGGAAACTGGTGTGTTTGTCTGGACATGGTTAGTTTCTGCAGCGCCTCAGTTGGGTTCCCTTGTCCTTGCTGAACTTGTTGATGCATGGTTGTGGACCATTGATACCAAACGAGGCCTTTTCGCTTCTGAGATGAGGTGTGCTGGACCGGCTGCAAAGCTAAGGCCTCACCTTTCTCCAGGGGAGCCAGAACTGCAGCCTGAAAAGGACCCTGTTGAACAAATTATGGCTCACAGAATATGGCTTGGTTACTTTATTGATCGTTTTGAGGTATGTTGCACCTTTGAACCTGCACATCTGTGTGCTGATAGCACCGGTATACTTGGTATCAAATCTTGTGTTTTATCTTATCTTTATAGATGGTTAAGAGTATGGTTGTCATGTGTATGCTGCTGCACATTTTTATCACTACTAACATATGGATAGCTTCTCCTTTATAGCGGCATTCAACTTTACACCTGTTCCCTAAATACCTCACGTTATTTTAATTGCTGTTTTGTCCTGTGGTTTCCATGAATCTCAGGAATGTTTAGGATAGACTGAAGCTAGGGCAGTTTATATTGGCCCGGAAAACCACCCCTACCTGAACCACAAAACTAGGATATACCCAAACTGGTTTTAGCATGTGGTTTAGGTCATGTGTTGGGTCACTATTTTTGGCAGTCGGTTCACAGTTCAAAGATTTTAAAACCTGTGGGTACCTGACCCAGTTCACATGTAAGAGTAAATTTGTAATTTTATACATTAAAACTGAAATTAGGAAAGGATCTAACCATCTTTCATCAAATTTTCATATTTGAGATGCTGTACTTTATTATTTCAACAATCTATGGTTGTTAACTTCTTCTTCTTCTTCTTTTATTTTTTTATACACCCACCCACCTCTCCCGGCACTGTTCCCACTCCCAACCGTCAGGCATAGGATTTGAACTTTGAACCTGACAGCGGGGAAAGACTCTAAGAGCCCTTCCCTGCCACTGGGCATATGGTTGTTAACTTGTTAAACTTGTCAAAAAATGTGTTTTTAATTTTTAGTTGTCGTGAATAAATGTTATTTTAAAAACTTGTTCACTATATGTATGTCATTATTGATGGTTATGTGATGCTTTTTAAAGAATGATGAAGTAATAATAAAGTCTTTGGTGGTCCAGTACAACTTAGTTTCTTCCTAGTGTCACAATTGGTACCACAATCTAACTCAAATTTAAAGCTCTATGAAATTAAGGAGTAATGTTTGCCCCTGATTATCATATTGTTCATTGTTTTAATTTCTCTCTTCTTTGGGACAACTTTAATTTTATTAACTTGTTTGGTAAAGGTATAGTGATATGTTTTATATCTGTAGGTAGTTCGGCATGATAGCGTGGAGCAGCTTTTGTTACTTGGTCGAATGTTACAAGGATCTACAAAACTTCCTTGGAACTGCTCACGTCATCCTGCTGCTACTGGAACCTTTTTCACACTTATGCTTCTTGGGCTGAAGTTCTGTTCATGCCACTTACAGCGCAACCTTCACAATTTTAGAACAGGGCTTCAGCTGCTGGAAGACAGGATTTATCGGTAAACTCTTTTGGTTTAACTTCCTCTTGCTCCATGTCAGCATATCTTTAACATGTAATTTGTCCTCTCAGTTTTTTTTTTTTTAAAAAATTGTTGATGAAATTGATTTTATGATTCAAACTTACTTTTGTGTGTGTGTGTGTCTGTGATTGAGTACTATCTTCATTCAATTGATGGTTCATCTTCAAGATGGAGCAGTATGGTGAGATAGGATATAAGTTAAATGTTGAAATATCTTGATAATGACAGGTTTACAGTTAGTAAATATAGAAATCCGAGTTAGTTGGAAGTTGTGGCTAGTTTTTGTCAAATGGAGTGTTTTTTTTTTGGGGTATTGTTATTCTATAGACTGCATAGTGCTCTGACCAAGCCTCAAATGATGTATGCTATAGTATGTTAAATGAAACTTGTAGAAAGATGGACAATACATTCTGCCTCTTATTTATATTTTGCTTTCATGTTTCTTTTATTTGGCATCTTTTCCTGTTGTTTTCCATTTTGTATGGGGTTAGATTAAGTGCAGCTGTTTGCATTTTTTCATTGCCATTATATTGGGAATTCTTTTCTTCATGATTTGTTAAAAAAAAATTCACAACTTTGTTTTACTGTGATTTGTGAATACGCAGGACTTCATTGGGTTGGTTTGCTCATGAACCTGAATGGTTTGATGGGAATAACAACACCTTTTCCCAAAGTGAGGCTCAATCTCTTTCCATGTTTGTTCACCAGCTTTTGAGTGAGCGGATGGATTCTACCCAGTCTGATCCTAAAGGACGGGTGCCTGAAAATGGGAACTCGGTAAATGGCGTGGTATGGTAACTCTGATCATGAATGTATTTTCGGCTCCTGCATTGAGTAGCATTAAGAAGCCAGATATGCTAATTTCCTGAAACCTTATATTTTTATGTAGCTGTTGATCCTGGAGTTGCTTAAATCAATTTGTGTTTTTATGTAGAAGGAACAGTATCATCCAGTCTGGGGCCAAATGGAGAACTATGCTGTTGGAAGGGAAAAACGAAAGCAGTTGCTTCTGATGCTATGTCATCATGAGGCTGATAGGCTTGAAGTTTGGGCACAGCCTGTTGGCTCAAAGTAATTGTTATTCAGTTGCTGCTTTTCTTGTTGACTTTCTTCCATTTGGTTGATACTCACTCATTTGTCTGTGTGCACTACATTCAGGGAAAGTGCATCTCGTCCAAAAGTTAGCTCTGAAAAATGGGTTGAATATGCGAGGACTGCCTTTTCTGTTGATCCTCGAATCGCTTTATCCTTGGCTGCAAGATTTCCAGCTAATGGTGTTCTGAAGTCTGAAGTGGCACTGCTTGTTCAAGTATGCACATTCATCTCAATCTGATAGGAAATTTTTTGCATTTGTTGCATGTTCTGGTGGGAGCCTTATATTTGTGGATAGATAGTATATTGCATACTGATAATTTGCTGGAATCAGTGTCTTTCTATACCCTGAGGTTCTAAGTTTTGTAACCAATAGTTGCACTGATGTCCTATTTGTGTCTTTGAATTTCATAATGCAAAATCTGTTATTTTTTCCTGGAACAGCCTGTGTGATAATCCTTCATCGTGGTAATGCATGACTAAGATGCAAGTCATTGCTTCCTTTAGTCATTTCAGGGAGCTCTTTTATGGTAGATTTTCAAGTTTAAGATATGTTACAGATCTTTGGTTTGGATTCATTGAAGTTCTTTGCTCTTTTTTATGCTTCCAAGAAGTTATTTGACTTGTGCCCTGGTGTTCAATTATGATTTTTACTCCTTGTGACATGCAACTGTAAAGCATTCGGACTGGAAAAATTATTCAGATTATGAGCTTTCATAAGTGTTGTCTCTTTGAGGTTTAGAACTGTTGGTGAGGAAAATACACACAATATTTTGGCTGGATTTCTAATGACTTCTAACGTCAATTTGTTACTGAACTAGTGTCCCCCAGCACTTTGGTGTACATACCAATTTGTTGTTTCAGTTTTCTTCTTTGAGAATTTGCATAAGTTTATAACTGTTTTGATAGTGAATGTCAGTAGTCCTCTAATACTCAAGAAAAACTATTACACCATTTTGATTTACCAAGAATTTTTTCTCTTTCCAATTGGGTGTTTTGATAAGTTTGTACTATCTTTTTTTCTGACTATACGTATTTTGGTTTGAAGAATATTTTGGAAACCCTTTGTTACTGATACTTACATATGCAGCCACCCCTCGTCCTTGTTCTTGTTTGTGCAGGTACGATTCATTATCCTTAGAAGCTCCTTCCTCAACCCATCCCTATGGTCACTTTTCATGCCCAAAGAATGTGACTCAAATTACAAAAGATTTGCAAGAATCAAACATCAATTTGCTTACTTTTAAGTAATGCTAAAAGTGATTGAAATCATCTAGGTCAGCAAGTTTGTAAGGCTTGTGACTTGTGTGTAGAATTTCAGAAATTTAATCCAGATAAAGAACTTGCACACTGGTGTACATTTGATGGATGTAACCTAACTCTTATTACTTAACAGGGGAAGGGTGAAACTGCAATTGTTGGTTGGCACTCTACTTCTGCATGAGATGTCTATAAAACTTTGCTTTTTAACCTCCTCTTTTTGCTTTTTAAGTGCTTATTTGCAGTTATCTCAGACTAGTATTTCATCTATGCTTTTCCTGTTGCAGACATATATATTGGAGATCCGCAGCATACCTCAGGCATTGCCTTTTTTTGTTACCCCAAAAGCTGTAGATGAAAACTCTGCCCTTCTGCAACAGCTGCCTCACTGGGCAGCTTGTTCAATAACACAAGCTTTGGAATTCCTAACTCCAGCTTATAAGGGACATCCACGTGTTATGGCTTATGTTCTTAGGGTGTTGGAATCTTATCCTCCTGAGCGAGTAACATTCTTCATGCCTCAGTTGGTGCAGTCTTTAAGATATGATGAAGAGGTAGGTCTTTCTTGCATTACATGTTATAGTTTTTGTTGCTTAATTGTTAAAAAAAAAAATTTATCATCGGGGCCAGAACTGGAGAATAAATGTAATAAATGGTCTTGAAAGAGAGGTTTGAATTGCTGCCATGTTGAACCTTTTGGGTCTAGGATTTTGTATTACTCATGACTTCAGTACATTTATAGCAAAGGCAGAATATAACTAACCGTAGGAAGAGTTTTACACTTGCAGATTACTGGTGGAAGAACTTTAAAGTTTTGTAAAGAGTGCATGATTTAAAATGTACCTCAAATCTTGCACCAATCTAACCGTTTATTAAGCTGTCATGTCGTGTCTATTTCTTAGAATGCAGCCACATAAAATCTCTTCTGGTTGTTTTGGTAACAATATCTTATCTTGCAGAGGCTTGTAGAAGGATACTTGCTTAGAGCTGCTCAAAGAAGTGATATATTTGCGCATATACTGATATGGCATTTACAGGTGCGGGAGATATCACTTTTTTCATTGTGATTAATATTCAGTTATGAAAAGTGTGCTTGCATAATATGGAAAAGTTCTGGATCTACGTCGTTGTGATTGTGTTAAAAATTTTGCAGGGGGAGACTAGTGTGCCAGAATCTGGAAAAGATGCTGTTTCCACAAAAGTATGACTGTACCTTCTTTATTCTTCAGCAAAATTGGGAATTTCTATATTCTCCTTGAAGCTAAATGTTGCTTTTTTTGGCAGTGTTTCTTGTCATCTTCTTTTGACTTGTTTTAGGGATGCATGTCTCAACTTGCTTGTATGTTATTTTAATTACAGTGTCATCCTTAGTTCAAATTAGTGATGTAGCCTATGTTAAATGACTCCTGTGGAAAAGGATGGTGTTTGTACTCTCTGGCTGTTGACTATGCATCTCTTACTAACTTTCATTTACTTAATCTTGGAGTATAATGTTGCTTCTGTACCACAGGAATATATGCATGTATCTTTGTCCATGTCTTCTCTTTGTACATTGAGATCCCTTTGTCATGTCTTGGTAGTCTTTCAAAATCCCTTTTGTGTTATGTTCGTGCTTTCAATGTGAGTCTTTTGCTGTGTTTTCAGAATAATTCATTTCAAGCACTGTTGCCTGTTGTGAGGGAAAGAATTATTGAGGGTTTCACACCTAAGGCCCTGGACTTATTTAAAAGAGAGTTTGATTTCTTTGACAAAGTCACATCTATCTCTGGGGTCCTATTTCCTGTTCCAAAGGAGGAACGACAAGCTGGTATTCGGAGGTACTTTCTGTTTGCAGGCACTGTTTTAAATTTTGGGAATTTATTTTTGGTTAAATAGATAGGTAGACTATATTCTATTTTCGAAGTGGAATTTTGAATTTCTATGTTAAACAGGGAGCTGGAGAAAATTCAAATGGAAGGGGATGACCTCTATCTTCCTACTGCCACAAATAAACTTTTGAGGGGTATTCAAGTTGATAGTGGAATTCCATTGCAGTCAGCAGCAAAAGTTCCCATTAAGATCACATTTAATGTTGTGGACCGGGATGGGGATCCCAAAGATATAAAGCCTCAATCTTGCATATTCAAGGTAAAACAGTTGTGGCACATTATCATCTTACTTCTTTTAATTTCTTGATTGAGGCAGAAGCTATGATCTCAGAAGTACAAAATTTCCCTGAGATGAGTGTATATGTCTTTTCCATTGGGTGTTTCCTGCATTCTTGTGTTTGGTCTTTTCATGCATTGTAGTTGGAACTTGCAAAGTTAAAAAGGTAGTTCCAAAGTTAATACCTGATAATCTAATCACAAAAGAATGCTAAAAACTAAAAAATTGAGGTAGAATCTTATACAGCTCATGATTTGGGTGTGTCTTTATTTTTTATTCTGTTTGTTTATTTTTTTGAATTTCACAAGTCATCCTGTGTATGGTGTAAATATACATTAACGGTTTGTTAGCTGTTTAATCTTTATGAACTTGGTCTATGGTTATGTATAGCTTAAACAAGTTTGCTTCCATATAGGTTGGAGATGACTGCCGGCAAGATGTTCTTGCTTTGCAAGTTATATCACTTCTAAAAGACATATTTGACAGCGTCGGAATCAATTTATATTTGTTGCCCTATGGAGTTCTTCCTACTGGCCCTGAGAGAG
The DNA here is from genome assembly GCF_036785885.1 of Coffea arabica. NCBI lineage: Eukaryota > Viridiplantae > Streptophyta > Magnoliopsida > Gentianales > Rubiaceae > Coffea > Coffea arabica. The sequence goes on from NC_092312.1 coordinate 16,584,280, forward strand.
GAATAATAGAGGTAAATACTTGTCAAGTGGCTTTTTCTGTTTTTGCATGTGAATGTGCACTCTTTGTTCATGTATGATGGATGGAGGTTTGTACAGTGAATCATTGTCAATGAAAATATGATTATTCTTATCTATATTTTTCATTTTAAAAAAAAAATTTCTTTTGAAGTGTTGAACAACATAGTATGAACTTTATCTGTACCTCCTTAAAAGCAAAATATATCTTAATGGAGTTGTACAAAATAACCCAGTGGAGTATTTCTTTCAACATGCAAAAGTGCTGATAGCTCTTTCATTTTGGCTACCTCTATTTGTATGAAGATAGAGAAGATCCCATCTCTTTACTTTCCCGGCATAATGCTACTTACCTCAGGAACTCATAGTGTGTAACTGCAACCCTTCAGTGCTAAAGTCTAGGTTCTTAGTAAAACCTGTGACTCTTATATACCATACTTCATATGAATTATCCAGGTGGAGAACATAACGTGAAACAATATTTCTTGTCAATCTTGGTCAAGATGCATTACTTCTTGTCAGGCTTTATTAAACTTCCTTGGACTCTATGTTGTTATTTGTTAAGCCAGTCCTTATTAAAGTGTTCTGTATGTTATCATGTCATTATCGTTGGATTTTTGCAGGTTTGTCGAAATACACGAAGCAGAAGTCAAATGGGTGAGACAACTGACGGTGGTTTATATGAGATCTTTCAGCAGGATTATGGACCTGTTGGTTCTCCCAGTTTTGAAGCTGCTCGTGAGAACTTCATCATCAGCAGTGCTGGTTATGCAGTAGCAAGCTTGTTGCTTCAACCCAAGGATAGACATAACGGCAATCTACTCTTTGACAAGTAAGCAGCTTTATGACCCGTGGCCGGTGTTACTGTCCAATTATGGTCTTGTTCTGCAAGTCCTTACCATTCCTGTGCTTCCAACACTTGCTTGTTATAAGATTGTTTAATTTCCCTTTTTCTTTCTCAGTCTGACCTGTAATTGCATCGTCATTGTCAACGTACTTGTATTATTTCCTGCATCAGCTTGTTCAAAAGTTAATTCACTGTGCTTCCTTTAGCTTCCCTGCTGTTTTCTCCCTTTATGCTCCACCTCCTGTCCTCTTCTTGACCACTGGTCAAAGAGTGAAATAATTATCTCACGCTTCAAGCAAATCAAGAAGTCGTGACTAGTAGCGTTACATAACTTGAAAGTTCTACTGGCATTTGTTCTCAGCCAAACTTTCATTTTTGCAGCGTGGGGAGACTTGTTCACATCGATTTTGGTTTTATTTTGGAAACTTCCCCTGGTGGAAATATGCGATTTGAAAGTGCCCATTTTAAATTGAGTCATGAAATGACTCAATTAATTGACCCATCTGGTGCAATGAAAAGTGACACTTGGCATCTTTTTGTGAGGTAAGAAAGGGTGTCAAATTTTTCAGTTGCCATTTTTAAGAGATGGTTCTTACGCCACAATTTGGTTATTATGTTTTGCAGTTTGTGTGTGAAGGGTTATCTTGCTGCTCGGCGTTACATGGATGGGATTGTGAACACAGTCTTGTTAATGTTAGATAGCGGATTGCCTTGCTTTAGCAGGGGTGACCCTATCGGAAATCTTAGAAAGAGATTTCACCCTGAGATGAGCGATCGTGAGGCTGCCACTTTCATGATCCGGACGTGTACAGATGCCTACAATAAATGGACAACTGCTGGTTACGATTTGATTCAATATTTGCAGCAGGGTATAGAGAAGTGAGGAATTATTGTGTGGATCTTCTCCGCTGTAATTTTCCTATCATTTTGTTGCTCAAATCGTACTGGCAAATTTTTTGGAGGGATTGCGAGAATGTGTGTTAATAATGCGCTGAGTCTTTGTAGAGGTGTGTATATTCCTATTGTCTGTGAAAATGAAGAAGAAGATCTTGCACATTTGTTGTGGAATAGCTAGCGATAATCCTAAGAAGCTCTATACAAAGTACTGGATTTTTTAAATTAAAAAAAAAAATTTTTTTTGGGGGCGTGGGTGGGTTCAGAAATGGTTAGTTATACGCGTGGAAAAAATTTAAAGTGTTTAATGGTATATCTTTTAGTCACATTTACCTGTATTCTATCAATTGTCTGTTTTTGGTCACAATTAAAACATTGGTGATTGTATTTGTCTCTGTATAAATTTTCGGCTCCCAAAAACTAAGGGTATGACGGACCCATATTTGTTTCAGTTGAAATTTTTAAGAATAAGTTTGATTGCGTGCCTAAATTTACTTGCAGAAGTGAACCGGACTGGAAAAAATATACTTGTATACAATTTTTATTTATAAATCATTAAATATTCAAAATGTGAAATCCAACTAATGATACATACTCCAGTCATTTGATTAATATTGCTATCAACTTGTAATACTGAAACAAATTTTTGCTATCATTTGATTATTGTAGAATTAGCAGAAAAATTTTTGTGTATTTGGGTTTAAAAAAATTAAAAACTTTCCTTTTTTTTTTCTTTTTCTTTCTTTTATTTTTTCCTTTCTCTTCTTTTCTTTTTTTTTATTGTACTTTTTCCTTTTCTTTCTTTTTCTTTTTTTCCCTTCTCTTCTATCTTCTCCTACATCCCCACACCAAACCCTTCTTCCTTCTCTCTTCAGCGCACCTACTCCTGGCTGTCACCATCACCAATCCTTCCTACTTTTTTTTCCCTCTTTCCCCCTCCTCCTCCCTCTTTTCCCTTCTCATTCTTCCCTCCTCTCCTCTCTCTCTCTGTCCATTTGTCACCCCTTCTCCCGACCTCTCTCATCCCGCCTTAGCTCCTCCTTTGTTTCCCCCTCCTTTTGGTAGCGCGACCAAATCTAGTCACGCGACAAAAGGCAGTGTGCCTCTTGCTGATGCCAGAGGTCTCGTGACTAGGAGGCATAGTTATTAAACCCGGTCCGGTCCAATCCGGTCCGGCGGTCGAACCGGTCAAACCGGTGGACCGGTCATTGGACCGGGCCGGGTTTGGAATCAGATCGTTTGTGCACAGAGACCGTTGACTTAGTCAGCGACCCGGCGGTCGAACCGGGTTAAACCGGAAACCCGGTCGGTTTTGGCCGGTTTTGTCACTAACCGGATTTTGTGGAAAAATTATATTGCTATTGTTGGGACTCGAACTTCCGACCTTTGCCCTCACACTACCGCTTGCTTACCACCAAACCACTTCCAAATATGTTGATATAGTAGCTTTAGTATGATATATAAATGTTTTTTCAATTCTATCTTTTTTTCTCTAAAACAAATTTATTTGGAATCTTTTAATAAAAATTTATTACCCTCCAAACTCTATAAGTTATAAAATGGATTCCAAAAATAACATATTACATAATTCATTTAAAGACAAATATTATTTTTAATAAATTTTTACACTTAAAATTCATAAATAAGCTAGATAATTACATTAAATATAGATAAAATTTTACACTTGAAGTTTGGTATATTAATAAATAACTTTATATTTGATTGATTCTTATATGAATTAATTATTTTATAACAAATTAAATTAAATGAGCTTTTGTTATGACATTATTTATTACAATTTATATCATATATCTTATATAAATAATTATGAAATATAATATTTAAATATATGTAGTCACCCACCGGTTCAACCAGTAACCCGTTGACCCACCTCCTTCGCCGGGTTCCTTCCCGGGTTGGGTTTAATAACTATGCTAGGAGGAGATAGATAGGGAGGTGGAGCAAGGTGAGGGAGGTCAAGAGAGGAGGTGGTGAAGAGAAGGGGTGGAGGAGGAGGGAAGGAGAGAGAGAGAGTAAGAGAGAGAGAGCAAAAAAGGTGGGAAAAGGATGGCGGTACTTACTAGCTGGTGGAGATGCGACAAGCGATGGTGTTTTGAGGTGGGGAGGATGAAGGAAAAGAAAGGAAAGGAGAAAAAAATTTATGTGTTTTTGAGTATTTTTTTTGAAGCGTATAGTTTAAAATTTTTGGAGTGTTTATAGGAGTTATTATACATAAATTTGTTTAAAAAAAATTTTGTCTAATAAAAAAAGGTCTCAAAATAAAAAAACATGCTTCCATGCAAACCTACAGATCATCCATGAAGTATGAAGCAGAGCCGCATGATCTTGCTTATTAGTTGACGCGAGCATGACTGCATCTACAGGATGCCAAAAGCGATAGCACCCGGAACCATGATACCATGTAAGGGTTGATTATACATTTGACGAGGCTCCATCTTTTTGTATTCACATTTCACTACCCTTTGATATAGCTTGCCAATGATCTTGTATGTAGTACAGGCTGGGGGCTACAAGAACCAAATACTCGATTTTCTAGTCGTGTAAGCCTAAGGTCAAGACCCTTTTGTCTTTCTTTTTTTTTTTTTTTTTTTTTTTAACCCTTCCGCTCCTTTCCACTCCCAACTATCAAGCGTAGGACTTGAATCCTCAAAAGACTCTTAAGCGCCCTTTTCTAACCATTGGACTAAACCCAATGATTAGACCCTTTTGCCTTGTTAGGCACCTGCCTGCAATTATTAAATTTCCATGAGGCATTTGTTTTGGGTTTTTTTTTTTTTTTTTTTTTGCAGTTTTAACTTTTATCATGGTAATTGGAACGTTCTGTTAAGTTAAAGCCATCATATGCACGTCTATTATATAGACTCGTCAAAAGTTTGTGCTCGAGATGATAGAAAGAAATCATTGTAGAAAACTTGAAATTAGTCTCTACAATCAATTAGGATTTTGAACTTTTAAGATAGCAAAATAATTAGTTAGACTTTGCCAGCATCAGATGAATAGAGTTTAGAACGGCAAGGCCTTTGACGAAAACGAGCCTAGGACTACTGTATACTCAAATTGCTCGCAAGCTACTCATGAGCACCTCGATCAACAGCTGCTGAGCTTGAGCAACTCATTTGTCAAATTCGAGTCGAGCACGAGCCTTTGAGAAGGAGACTCGATTGCTAGCTCGACGAGCTTATTCAGACAATTAGGTTTTTTAATTAAAAATAATATATATGAAATTACACTTATATATTGGGTGCACTCGTAAACAAGCCAATACTACGAGTTTGAGCATATTCTATTCACCTGATAAAATAGAAGGGGAAACAAAAAAAAAAAAAAAGGAATGGCCACAAAATTTGGAAACGTTGCCGTAGACAACACGAGAGCGCGCACTGGCTGCGGGTTTACTTTTTAGAGTTTTAGTCGCGTCGGGGGACTCTAAAGTCCAGCGGATCCAACGAAGAAAATGGGTCCAACTACAACACAACAAAATGTTGCTTTCCTGATCAAGATTAGTACGAGAGGCTCCAGTTTGCAGTTGGCACCGTGTGAATTGAAAAGTAAGCCATCGTAGGCTGAAAAAATTTGCTGCCATTGTACGCTTTTGAGCCAACTAACAGTCTAACACAGCTGTGCCACATGTTACGCTATCCCTCGGGCCTCAATCATATTCTCCTCAATTGCAGTTGGAGACTGTACACCAAAAAGCAAAAAACACCACCCCGCCGGCCGCCACTTGCTTGCTTTTTTTTTTTCCCACTCCTTCTTCTGGTAAGTAAGTCTCGACTAGAGGTGGCAAAATGGGCGGGATGGGCGGGATTTGCTTGGGTTTGAGATGGAACCGAGTCATATGAGTTTGGGCTCAACCTTACCCATATGTGTTTTGGGACTAACTTGGGCGGGATCAATTTGGGATGGGTTTAGATTGATCCCGCCCAATACCCAAATTCATTTCCTACATACTTTTTTCTTTTAATTCATTTTTTATTTTTTATAAAATTTTAATATTTTTGATTTATTAAATTTCTTTTAGTTTTATTAAATAAACATGCAAGTGCTTTATACTCAAGATTCCCACCAAAAATTGGATTAACAAATAAAGGAAAAGATAGATATACAGCCATATTCTAATATATATCAAGATGGCCAAGGTCCGTTTGGATTGACTATTTTTCCAAAAAATAAGTTTTTCAAATACAATGTTACAGTAATATACAATAACTCAAGAAACATCCTATCCATATTAGTATATCAAATATTTCAAAAAAATTTTATAGTAAAAATTTTTCATATACACTGTTACAATAAAATATTTCAAAAACACCCCCCCAAAAACAGTTAATCCAAACGGAGCCCTTGCTATTTGAACCCAATGGGTACCCAAGTATTTCCCACCCTTTCCCATTCATTAATGGGTATAGTTGGGATGTGTCCCAACTTAAACCCAATATCAAATTATAATACCCATCCCGCCCAAAGTTCCTTTGGGCATGGATAGCCCATTGGGACTTGGGACAAATTGCCAGCTCTAGTCTCGACATTCACTAGCGCAAAGACCACTTCTGGTAATGCTACTCACTTTAGAATTTGCATAGGGCATGCGTCAACAAAAGTAGATCCACCGTCCTTTTATTTATTTATTTATTTATTTGTTATGTTAAAAAAAAAAACTTTTATCTTATTAGCTGGGTAAAATCTGAAAATACATACCCTTTTCTCTTTAGCGGGGCCTTCACTTCATACAGGACTTTAGTTGTGTTGGAAAGGACCCCCATTTTTTTTTTTTTTTTTTGTTGGTACGAGGCTCATATTTTATATGCTTTCAAATTACATCAGAGAAACCTTGTCCGCTGCTGTAGGTAGCATTAGTACCACCGACGATAGTAACTAATTTTTGAAGCTAAGCTAATTCTCTAATTCTTGGCAGCAGTTGCGGTGGTTCCCATCTGAAGCTGCTGCCCTGTCTTTTGTTTCTCCAACTCTCTCATTTTCGTCCTCCACTGGAAGAAGGTTCCAAACAGTTCTTCCATCTCCTCGAGGGTTCTACCCCGCGTTTCTGGGAGCAAGGTATAAAAGAACGCAAAGGCCACCGACGCGATTCCGGCGAACAAAAAGAAGGCCCCGCCTGTAGTAATCGCCTTGGATAGTGACAAGAAAGTCATGGAGATGACCCCACTCGTCACCCGATTCGCTGCCACGCCAATGCTGCATCCCTGAGCCCGCAGCCTCAGAGGGAATATCTCGGAGCTGTAGACCCACGTTATGGGCCCCAGCCCGATCGAGAAGAACGAGACGTAGGCTAATACCATGATCAGGCACCATGCTACGGCCCACACCATCTTATGCTCCGAATGATCAACGATGGTCAAGCCAACGCCCAAAAGTGCAAGCGAGCCTATCATGCCGGCGACGCTGGACAGAAGCAACGGGCGCCGTCCGACCTTGTCCAGGAAAAATGTAGCCACCAAGATGAACAACGTTTTGGTGAATCCAACGGCCATGGTGGCGAGCAACTTGTCAGTGTCCTTAGTTATGCCTGCCTTTTCGAATATTCTGGGGCTGTATAAAACCACGGCGTCAATGCCGCTGGATTGTTGGAAAAAATGGATACCAGCGCCCGCCAGTAAAATGTGAAGGACCGATGGAGTGGGGTGGACCAGCAGATCCCTCCAAACTCCTTCGCCGTGGCTTTTTTTAGAGACCGCCACGACGTCGTCGTTGCAGTGCTCGGGAATACCCGCGGCTTCCTTGATGTCGGACAATCTCAGCTGCGCTTCTTCTAACGAATCCGAGGTTTTGTCCAAAACTCCCTTGGCTTCGCCGAGCCGACCCTGCATGACCAGCCAACGGGGTGACTCGGGCATGGCCAGGACTCCTAAGGCCAGGAAAACAGACGGGACTGCTCCGATTCCCAGCATAAAACGCCAACCCAAGTGAGGTGGGAGCTTGGAAAATCCATAATTTGATACGTAGCCCAGCAATATGCCTGTCGACAAAAAACCACTGATGAGTTACTACTAGTAGTTCCTTGCTATTGTTTTTGATAGATTCAAATCTCAAACTTTTTTAAATTCAGAGCTTCTTTAAATTTTGCAACGACACGTCTAATCCAACCTAACATACTCCTGAATCGAAGAAATCTAACGAAACTAAACCACCGTGAGACCAGACTGATGCACGAGTATGAATTTAGAACATTTACCCTTCTTAAACTAAGAGTTTTTCTCCTTCCGTGGTGATCTAATTTAAGTTCTGCGGATCGGTGTGGTATTTGATGGTTGACCGTTGCTCTCTTTAGTTTTTACAGCAAGACAAGATTAACGCATCATTTGGTTTGATTAAGGATTAGGAATTAAGAATATTTGTTCAATTTCCAAAGGTGTTGTGGCTAACCCCTACGTGGAGCGTGGACCCATGTGTAGAATTTTCTTTCCCATAATTAAAAACTAGTAGTACTAAAATAATAAATGATTGAACCGTTTTAGACAAAAATGATGCTATATCTTACGACCGCTATCCCTCGTTGAAGCTAAATTCAACGAGGGAGGGAATCAGTGACGGGCTGGCAGGTGGCAGGCACGTATGTAGCGTATTATTTATTTTTGTATTTTTAAAATTTGGTAGGGACAGGATAGCAACTTATTATGCAGAAGAAACGTACCTAGTCCCACCTAACAGGTAACGCGTTACTTGTCAGAGTATTGTATCGTGCATACCCAATACCGATGCATCAATAATAGATTAAAAAAAATGAAAAACGAAAAATAGGTTGCGTCGAACAAGTCAATTATCATGTGTATAACCTTTTACTCCTGAGGTTTTTTTTTTTTTTTTCTTTTTGTTTTCCATTTTTTACTCCACCATTTTTTATTTGTCTCTATCTATTTCTAGTGAACTGTGCAAATCAGGATATATATATATATATATATATATATATATAGTATATATTAAAGAGAACACAACACACCGGCGTTAATAAAGACTTCAGGGAAGGAAGTAAGGAAGCCGCGGGACGACGCCGGAGAGACCTCAGCTGTATAGACGGGAGCTATCATGAGTGCATAACCGACTCCAACGCCCGCAACGAACCTGCCAACCATTAGGAAGGCATAGTTGGTGGAGAAGCCCATCAAGAGTGCACCGGCGAAGAATATAGCCGAAGCAAACACTATTGTGAGCCGGCGGCCAATCCAGTCGGAAGTCCGCCCCGCAGCAGCTGATCCCAGGAGAGAGTAGAGGTTCAGGATGCCTACCAGGATTTCAACCTTGACGTCGCTTAGCTTGAAGTCTCTTTTGATGTAAATTGCTGCGCCACTCATTACTCCAATATCTGCATGAATACCAAATAAACCCAAAACAAAGACAAAACAGTTCGAAAATTTTATTATATTTCGCTCCCAAAAAAAAAAAAATTACACTTATTATACAGCAGAATGAACCGTGCACGAACTGATTGTAAATTTATAAAGCAGTAAAAGTTCTTCTTATAGTTAAGTTCGTTTTGTGTGTAATAGTAGTAGCACTCGATTTGCACGTACAGTTATTAATTATACATGCAAGTAGATAAATGTGATGATGATTGCAGTTGTTAACTCCAAAAAGAAGTCATGGGTGCTAAAAAGGAACACGTACCATAGCCTAGCAAGACAGAAGTCATGGATGCTAAAAAGGAACACGCCAGGGCATACTTGTTTCGTTTAGGTTTCTTGGGTGGGTCGAAGTCTGCAATAACTTTTGGGGTCTGGCCGGAGAAAACATCATTCTCTGCAGGTTTCCGGGTGCCCATTTGGAAGAAAGAGCAGCTCTAGAAATATACTAGTCTGGAACCCGAGAAAAAGAGAAGAAGGGGGAATGCTGCCCACTGTTCAAATGATGGTGGGCATGGGCATTTGAGTTGAAAGGATGGTACCCAAGTTCGAGAGGCCTATATAGAGAAGTACCGGACTGGAAGGTGAAAGAGACAAAGCACAGGACACTTCACCCCACTCGATTGAGTCTCAACTTGGGAGCTTGTTTTTCCTACACCACATACTGGAAGTTAATAATTGATTGATTGGAAAAAATAATGGTCAATTAGTCTTCCTCCTCCATCACGTAATCCAAGCAAATCGTACGGGTGTAATTTTTAGCTTTACGTATCCAATTGACGTGGACTTATAATTTGGGTACGCCCTTGTATTTTCAATTCAGCATAGCACCTAACACTCGCACATACACCATCATTGTTCATCCAAATAATTTCCCCCGTCTTATTGGAGTTGGGGAAGATTTTGATGCTGCATATCTAAATACAACTGCCTGTAAAGTAAAGGGTTTAGCCTAACCTTGTGCAAACTCATGTCTCCTGATACGTGCTATGGGAGATGTTTTGGATTAGTGCATGGTGGACCTCATGCAACGCGAATGGAACAAAAGTCATTAATGAGTTTGTTTGGATAGAGAGAATTTGGAAAAAAAAATTTTGCCTCACAAATCTCAATCACTTTTTTATCTTCCCAATCACCTTTTTATCTCACACACGTCACATCATAAAAAATACTACAGTAAATATCTCAAATAAATCATCCAAATAAACTCTTATCCAAACAAACTATTAGGTTGCGCTAAACCACCGACAAAGAATTTCGGCCTAAATAGTGGTATAAATTTTAGAGGGGGCAAAATGGATGCATATCAATTTATTTATCCATCTAAATAAACCAATGTTAAATGGATATGGATGCTTAAGAAAAAAATTTTATGACTTAAAATGGATAATCATTTAAACCCATTTAAATAAGTAGATTTAATTAAATGAATTATTCGTGTCATTCATATAAATCCATTTTTCCATAAAAAAAAAAAGCAATTGGGCTGAATTTAACCACATCCGGAAGATTGCTTTCCTTGTGCCGGATCCGTAGGCTCTAGTTCCATGAATTTCTTCTTCCTTTTAAAAAAAAAAAAAAAAAAAACTTACTTTAGAACTTACTCTCTCTTGAAGAAGTATGATTGTGGATGTATCTGTGTTTATGCTAATCTTTCCCCTATTAGAGAGAAAGCTTCCGACTGAGTGGAGGAAATGAACTCCTAACCTGTATGCAATTCGCAAGAGAATTTGTAGCTAGCTAGATTCTCCGTAGCATGCCGAGTCTCGGAGCTACATACTAGTTATTCCTAATATTTCTCTTTCCAGTTTGTTTATGGTGCAAATGATGCATTATCAACATTGAATTGATACTCCTTTTGCGGCCATTGCAAAAATAAGCTCCATCTCCATCATTCCTCGTCATTATCCTTGCTATTCACATCATGAGCATGATGATTGTCAGCTTCATTGTAATTTTTTTTTTATGAATTTGATAATTATCTTGGAAAAACATTAATTTGATGAGAAAAGGAAGAGACAGGGATCCAGACTCTTTTTTTTTTTTTTTTGAAGGAAAGACGGGGGTCGAGACTTGAGAGCAAAGAAACCAAAACTTAATTAGTACTGAGTTAGTATTAAAAAATAAATGTGCTTGATACAACCACAGACTGTCGACATAAAATCCAACTATCTTGGTTTTAAAACTTTTAGTAGATGATAGGTACTTTATTTTGCCAAAGACAAGTTACCATGGGGATAGATCACAAAATAAGAATTTTATTTTGATATGGACTTGATCCGTAGGTAGATCATATGACAATCATGTATGTATCCATTTGCTTGTGATATAATGCACCAACATGCAAATGAATCTGCACATACCATAGCAAGTAAATTTGCAATAAAGCCAGGGTTACAACTTGCGAGGAGGGGGTAGAGCTACAATCGAACCGACCTGCTCGTGTATAATCGAACCGAGCTGCTCGGTCAAAAGCTCAATTTTGACTCAAGTTGACCGAGTTCAAGTAGTTGGATAGGTCTAACAAGTCGAGTTCGAATATCTAACAGCATGGTTTGAAAACTTGTCGAGTCTTATCAAGTTTTTTAATTTTAATTCTTTAATGTAATATTATTATTATGAAATTATCCTTGTGCTCATAAGAGTGATTGAAGTTATGAAATGTTTCGAGTCATGTGAAATTTTATGAAGGTCAATAATGTCTTTTCACTCAAATTTTGTCAAACAAAATGAAATCTCAAATTCTTTCTAACTCGAGCTTGGTAAGGGTCGTATTGAATCGAATCCCATAGAGTCGTGCTCGAGTTCTGTGAGCAATGTATCGATCTCGAGTTCGAATTCTAATAATACTACTCACTTGAGTTCGAGTATCCTTCTTACTTGGCGAATTGAGTTCGAATATGGTGATACTCGAGTTCAATTCAACTCGATTACATCTGAGGAGGGGGGAGACAAAAAACAAAAAAAAAAAAAAGAAAAAAGAATGCGACACTCACTTCTTGGATACGAAGTTACTATTTAGGATGAAGTTTGGCACAGACAGTAGTAGTAATTTAGAAACCGCACACAGCCTCGAAGAGTTAGATGCGGGCCTCTCAAGTTCCATTTTACTACACATTTGTGGATGAAATGGTGATTTTGACTTTGTTTAACACTATAATGCACTTTATTTATATTTTATTTGTAATTTATTTATACCTTTATCCGGAGTCATTCACATTCAAAGATAAACTTGTTTGAAATAGAAGCTGCGGAGTGAGGCCCCATCCACGATATGCACGGCGTTAACCTTAAAATGCAGAAGCCGGTTATGGCTTAAAAGGGCAGATTCGCATCAGCAGAACCGGTGCCTTGCTCTCGAGCGGGGGATACCGCATGCCTCTCGGTTGTATGTCTTGAATTGAGATTAATCTTTTTGTTTTGTTCGTGTCAATAAATATAGGAATACATACATGTAAATATGAGGTCAATACTATCCTCTGTGTACAAACGCTCTTTCTTGATGTGAATGAAAGGTATTACTAGAATTTTGCTCAAAAAAAAAAAAAAAAAAAGAAAGGACCTAAGGGCAGATTCGATTGGAGTCGTCTGGGTAAGTGCATTTTCAGAGTAAGGTTATGCCTTGGTCGGACCGCAGTTGTTGGCCGGTTAGGTAATGGTCAAAAGGCATCCAACTTCGTCATCAGTACCAAGGGTGACTCGACAATTATGGTCGGTAAGTATTTGAGAAACTGAACGATTACCCATGATTAAAAAAAATCATTATATTAAGAAAAATATCTGGCCGAGCACCGAAATCAAAATTCAGACGCAGTGTTCAAGTAGCCTACAAAACCCAAAAAATGTAAAAAAAATAAAATAAAATTAAGCCCTTCTTCTTCTTCTTCTTCTTCTTCTTTTTTTTTTTTAAAAAAAAAAAGCAAATTCAAGCCCTTCATTATTGTCTTTACTTTAACCTCTAATTTTAATACTCATGTGATACCATTCGAACTAATCACAAACTAGGGGAGCTGCTGGAACGCCTCTACATATTCATTAACATGCAGGCGCACGCACTTACCATATAAACTCTCAGAACGTATTTTTTAATATGTCATTTCATGTATATATATATATGCTCCATAAATTGGTGTGGAGATGTCGGCACCACAAATATTTGGTTTGGCTGCTTATCCGCCTTCGCCTGTTGTTGCTTCATCTACTGCAGAATTTGTCTGGTCCAGAAATAAGCACGACATCCATTGCTCAACCTTATCATCTAAAACTCTACCGACTTATTCTAATTTGTTTACCACGAAGATGTGATGTAAAGATTTAAGGGATAATTTCAGAAACCTCTCCTAAGGTTTCTAACTATTGCACTAACTTCCTTCAGGTTTCAAAAATCACACTAATCTCTCTTGAGGTTAATTATCTCGTAACATTTAGACCCAATCAATACTTAAAACGTGATATTATACTAAAACAATAATATGATTTCATCATTACCCTTGATCTACTACATAATTTAATTAATTTAATATCAACCTGCACATTAAAGAAAAACACTAAAATCTGTTGTTTGTCATTATGGATCAAATCACATACAGTATCAAAAAATAGTATGCTATATTATAATTTTCACTTAATATAAGATCAAAATTACTCTATTCAGTTACATACCTATTATCAAACATGATCAGTAACAAATAATCAAAAAATTTGCAATCAAAATATTATACAGAATAAACTTTAACATTATAAATATTCTTATCAATATATTAAGTTTAGTTGTTGAGATTTTTATAGTATTAAAATTCGCTCTTTATAATATTTTGGTTACACAATTTTTTTATTATTTGTTGTTGATAATGTTTGACAATGGGTTGGTGATTAAAAAGAGTGATTTCGATCTTACATTAAGTGTAATATATAAAATGATATACTATTTTTTATGCCACATGTAATTTAATCTCTGATGATAAACAATAAAATCTAGTGTTTTCTTTAATGTTTGGATTAGTATTAGATTAATTAAACAATATAGTAATGAGGGGCAATGGCGGAATCATATTATCTTGTCTCTCCTAATCTCACTATTTAATTATTAATTGGATCTAAATGTCACAAGATAATAAATCTCAAGGGAGGTTATTATAATTTTTAAAATTTGGAGATAGCTAATGAAATAGTTAAAAACTTTAGAGGAGGTTTTTGAAAGTATAAACAAAAGAAAAGATGGTAACCCTCTAATATTTTTCCTTCTCTCTCCAGTCAAGTCAAACACGTGTTGTCAATGATTAGCTACGTAAACCAAGTATACGGTGTGACGGGAAGTCAAAGGTTCAAACCTTAACTCTTACCACCTACCACTATATGTGACTTGTCAATTTTAAGTGATTTAAATTCATACAAATGCCTAGTATATCCATCTGATTCGATGATGATTCAATTTCTATCAATTTCTAAATTGGCCTAGTTGAATCCTATCCTTTAGAATAATTTGGAGTAGAAGTAGAAGTAAATATATTATAAACAAGTGACAACTGAAAAAAGAAAAAAGAAAAAAAGCACAGAACAACTACATAAGCCGATCAAACTGCTGGCCCATTCAGTCTTTCATTTTCATGCCCAGATTTCATTTCATTTCAGCTCCGTCCAAATCCAGACTGACACCAGCGTAAGCTTTTCTGAAGTCAACAATGATGGGCTTTGCAATATTGGTGGACCCCCACGTTCCAATTTCCACAAAATTCGTCATCTATGTATATGGTCCACGTGAGTTTGTGACTATGTGCTAGGCCACGACTTCTAGCTTTTATACCAACACCAAAGGAAAAAGGGCTAATCACATTTTATCCCTCTTAAAAAATACTCCATTTCTTAGTTTATCCCATAATTTTTAATTTTGCTCACTTAACTCCTTTTAGAACAAAATTATCCTTGCATTATTTTAACTTTTCATTTACCTTGTTTCCTTTCTTTTATTTCTTTTTTATTTAATTCTTTCTCTTTTCCACAAAAATCTTTACCTTAATGATTGAAATTAAAAAAGAGTAATTGCAGAGATCTATTTTCTCCTTAAATGATTAAAAAAATATTCAAATTACTTTCCTAAAATACAATTTTTTAGCCTTTCAATTTTTTCAATTTTGAATTTTTCTCTTCCCTTTATAGTTTCTCATTTTATTCTCAAAAAAATATCATAAGATAAAATGAAATTTCTATTCGGAAGGATGAAAGAGAGAAGAAAAAGAAAAAGAAATTAAAGAAAGGAAAATAATTTTATTCCTTCACAAACATCATGTTTTAATTCTTTTTTATTTTATTAAGATCCAAAAACTATTAATTGAATAATACACAAAATTTAACAAATTCAAAATATCAAAATGCATAAAAAATGAGATCTTTTATGAATTTTCTACTGTATTTTTTAATTTTCTATTATATATTGCTTTTTTGAAACTGTTATATTTATTTTTTACTTAATTAATAGTTAAGAAAATAAAAAAAATTAAAATATGATATTTATAAAGAAAAACTAGTAATATAATAAAAAATGGAATAGAAGGTGACACAGAATATGAGATAGAATATTCATTGTGCAGTTCTTCGCTGTGACTAAAGGAGTTGGAGTCCACACAAGAAACGTCAGAGGTTTACTCGTCAATGTGAGCAATAGTCTAAACTGATGAGTGATGACCATCATAAAAAATTATTCTTCCTTTTGGAAATATTTGTTGGAAATATTTGAAAAAGAGTATGTATATATATATATGTGTGTGTGTGTGCGCCTTTTGACGCAATTGTTGACTGGCTTTAATGGAGGTAGACGTTTGAGTTTGCGTATGAGAATACATTCGATTCATACGTACACACCAGAGATTCCGTATGCTGCAGCCTGCATGTGAAGCTAAATTTTGAAACGGAAGTTTCAAAAAAGAAAAAAGAAAAAAAACAAAAAACTTGCGCTACTTACTACTGACTTTTTAAAGATAGAGAGACAGGATGACTTCTTTAAAAATAATTTGTGCCAACTTCAACGATTATCTGCCCAAGATTCTTTCTTACATTATATATGTATATATAGACATGTTCATCCAAACTTCCCTCTATAATAATTGTCAACAGCGTTGGACAGATGTGTAAGCTAAGTTTGCCTCCGTGTTTGGACAGATGTATAAATGGATCTTTTAATTATAATTAAAGAAAAAAAAGCCGCCGGATAACGGATCATCTGCTTGCACCAGCAGAAAAAGAAAGGGGGGAGGGAGGATATAACAGTTGCTCATAGCTGGATTGTTCGATCCCTGATTATGTTGGTTGATTAAAACACCAATCTGTGCAATTGTAAATAATTAAGCGACAAACATCTTTGACCCCTCATTCCAAGAGGAGCTGTCGGAGAACGTAACAGAGAGAGAATGCTGTCCAGTGATGATTTGTGGAAATCATCAGTGACTGGCAAAATAAACCACAGTAGAAGAGAACAATTATTAGGCCGCCGGCCGGCGTTCTTGGTTTCTTGTAGGGTTTGAATATGCGGAGTAGTAATTCAAAACATTCATCCGGACGTTTGTAAATTGACATCTAAAGAGCAATGTTTTAAAAACCGGACCGTTAATCGAACCGGTGAAGTGAAAGGGTCGATATTCAACCGGTCGGATCGGTTCAATCTCGGTTCAATGAATTTTTAAAAAAATAATTTATATAAATATATATGTGCACAAAATAAGACATGTAATGGATAATTTAATACTTTATATGATGAAAAGTTTACTATTTTGGAATAACTTGGATTTTTAAAAATAAATTTTTTAAATTATAAGTTAAAACAAATAAATTTCATCTCAATTTCAATTATATCTACCAAAAAAATCTTAAATATAATCCAAAAATATCACAATATTTGAAATTATACAAAATTCACGTCTATGAGAATTTAGACATTGTGAACTTAAATTTTAATTTACATTTTGGAATTTAAATTTACAATTTAAAAAAGGAAGTTTGGAGTTCGAAAAAAATCAAGAGAATTGAAAATAGAAATGCAAATTTGATAAGAAACAAAAAATGAGATAAAAGTGAGTGATTGTGGTATTAAATAAATTGGGTTAAAGAAAAATAATTCTTTTTTAACTTTTTAAAATTTAATGGACAAAAACAAAATTAAAATATGGAAGAAAACATCAATAAATTAAAAATAAAGAGGTTTGATTAAAAAATGAGTGGCAAAAGAAAAGATGATAGAGAGAGAGAGAGAGTGTGTGTGTGTGTGTGTGTGTATGTGTTGAAGATTAAAAAGAAAGAGTCATGAAATGATGATATTTTGTAAAAAAAATGGAACAAAAGAAATATGAGTGTTTGTTTTATATAAATAAGTTATCAAAAAAAACTAATAAGATGTGATAGTGCAACGGTTACTACATTGATCTTCTATTACAAAGGTCTTGAGTTCGAATCTTGGTAACTACATTTTGCAAAAAAAAAAAAAAAGGAAAACTCAAAAACCGGAAATAACCGGTTCAAATCCGGTTCAGCGGTTTCACGGTCTGACCGGTTTCTTGACAAAGTCAAACCTGGCATTGAATCGGATCGGAGCCATGGCCGATTCGCGGTTCAACCGGTCGAACCGGCCGATCTGGTTCGGTTTTCAAAACACTGCTAAAGAGGGGGGGAGAAGAAAAAGGAAATGGCCAATCCCCGTACAGATTATAGGGAGGGACGTTCTGCAAGGACAATTATGAACTATATATCCATTCTGCATTAACAAGTATGCAGTACCATTTTGATGATTAGTTCTGAGGACGTACGTGGGAAATTTGCCCGAGTTAATGATTGGAAGGCCTGCTTGATCCTGAGCACTTCACTGCATGTTTGTGGGCATATAATAATATTATTTACACCCTGTACGTTTGGTATTATGTAGGGATAATGTAGTCAGGTAGAAGACAAAACGTAGCTCAATTTGGTGACTATTAGAACGTCAATGATCAATGAAGAATAATCCAGGGATACCAGGTTTAAATTTCAAGCCCAGCTTCTAAATTATGAACGAGTGCTAATTACGAGAATCAAGTTTGACGTATCTTTTAGTTCGCAACGAATTTTCTATCTCACTCTCTGTCCCATTTTTTATTACATTACTATTTCTCTTTCATAAATATCATATTTTAGTTCTTTTTTGTTTTCTTAAAATTCAATAACCATTAATTAAATAAAAAATTCATACAACAGTCTCAAAAAAGTAATATATTATAGAAAATTAATAAAATTCATTAAAAAACTCATTTTTTTATGCATTTTGATTTTTTCAATTCGTTAAATTTTATGTATATTACTCAATTAATAGTTATTGGATCTTAAAGAAATCAAAAAAATAAAATATGATATTTATGAAGGAAAAATAACAATATAAAAAAAAATGGGACAGAAATTGATACAGTGATTAGGACAAATAGTCACAAGGTTGCCCTACCTCACACCATATAGATATGCACGTTGCCTATAATATAATATTGGGCAACGATGAATTTTAGCAGCAGCCTTGCTGCAGGTCTTGCATGATCTGTAGCCCATAACCAAGCAAATAATAATAATAGTTTTTCTTTTGGCAATAATAACATGATTCTAAGTCCCAAGTCGTAAAAGGATTAGACTTGCATCGCCCATATCATTCTCTGGCTTCTTACACAAAAATGTAATTCGTGGGGTCATGGACTCAAAATGTCTTCATTATATATCTAATTTAATTGCCCCGTAGTCTCTGCAAGTGCCGACTCCACAGTAGAGTGTGACGTACATATGTTAATGTTAATTTATTGGTTGTTTCATGTGGAAAAAGAAAAAAGAAAAAGATGAAGTACTAATCATTGTAGCTTTCATACCATGGTATTTAAAAGAAAACGTCCATATCTAGTTTCTGCTGTGGGTTCCAGGAGGTAAATTTAGAAAAAACAATTCTGCTAGGGGTGCTTTCCGGGGTTAGTGGGGGTTAGTTAACTTTTAGTAGCAGGGCATTTGTCCATGTGGAGGGTTCTTTCCCACATCGGTACTGGGAGGGGGGGTTGGGAATGGGTAGATAAGTTTCCTGGACGCTTTCAAAAGTTGCCGACTTTTAAAGGTTGCTCAAGACCTAAAAAGGTTGCTCGGGACCTAAGCTTATCTTGTCGAATTCTTGAGTTTTCCATAAGAAAATGTTAGAAAAAAAAAAAGTTGCAAAATAGTCCATTTCACGTGCCATCAAAATCTGAATTCGGACTGAATTCATCCATCGATCGAGTTTGACCCAATTGCACGGGTCTCCTTCAACAATGACCGCTGGCATTTTGGCAGGCAACTTTTAATTATTGTTTGTTGAATGCCAGTCGATCATTGAAGAAGAACATAACATGTATGATATATGGGCCTCAATTTTCGGGGATTTGATGGTTGACGACAGGGTCACAAGATGCCCTTCATTTGCCCACTCGTACGTTAGCCACAATAATGCACCTATTCTCTTGTTAATAGGATGGCCGCGTCAGGTCTCCGTCAAGTTAGACTTTGCATCCTTGCTGACCGGACTTCAACGTCTCTTGTATTCTTGAACAATTTTCCGATCACTACCGTCTCATAACTTAATTGCTACTTGATCTGATTTACAAACATGGTTCAAAGTCGCAATCGTGGCCGCGAAGGTCGCTCGGACTATTTCACATCGGTTTCAACATATTGGTCACGATCTCGACGAGACGCAAATTTTTAAAACATTTAATATTTTAAAAATCATTAAAAAAATGATAAGCAAAAATAATAAAAATTCAACTTGACTCGCAATGATTCGATACGATTCGGCCGTTTTTAATCTGTCTCGACCAGATTCTCGACGATCCGAAACGCTACCGATTGATTAGTAAGACTAGTAATTGGGGATGAAACTCGTGATCACAATTCACTGTACAATAAAATTAACCATCACATAATGGCATCTGGACTAACTAATAAATAGTAATGCTTGGTTTAGTTATTTTCTAACAAAATGTCTGTCTCAAAATGCATTTGTTCTTTTTCTTTTTCTGGGTAAAAGCCTGGATGCATCCGAAGTAGAATTAGGGCACCCTGGGAGTCAAAGACGACTCCTCAATAGTGCCAAGTGGCAACTACTTTGGGCGTAGACTAGACCACCTTAGGAGTGGGACAGAGGACCATACGGCTTTTCCTAATTCTTCTCCATTCAGTCGCCAGCTTAACAATTTTGGAACTTGTCCCAGTGGACTGGAGCACCGTAGGTCTAATATTGTCTAGCCATATTGGTCAGGCAAGCAAATGAACCTAGCCTTACTACTAAACACTAGCCATAACATTGAATGAATGAATGAATGTGGTCATTCCATTTTTGTTAATTCTCATGGTAAGATTCTAAATATATTTAGTTTCATGAATATTTTATTTCCAATCAAATATCAATCAAACTTGTTTCCATGACATATTACCAACTACCAAATAGGATATTACATTCCCAATTCAACCTTGTTTTCTCCAGAACAACGCTACTAAAGTTAAGTATGAGATTTACATATCCTAAATATGAAACTAAATCCCAATTCTTTGCGGGGCGAATCGACAACACGCGCACAGGTAAGTTTGAGGAGGAGAGTGAGCAAACTTTCGGAAGAGAGACAGAGGGACGAGAAGGATCTTTGAAATCAAATAATAATCCGCGATTACAACGTAAATAAGCCCTCTTTCATTATTTCAATGTCTCTCATGATTTTATATGAAGATTGACAATGACCCTAAAGTAGAGCATGAATTTTTTTAAACACAACTTGCTAGATGTTAATTATACTAAAAGGGACCGCAGGCTATTAACTACGTGATTGTTAAATCGATCCATGTTTTCATTCATGGTTTGCCATAGTCGAGTACCTAGTTATTAAAAAGTCCAATTCTATTTCATGCCATGAGCTCACGTCCCGAGTTAGTCACTGGTCAATAGTCTTGATGTCTCCCAAGTGGCTTTTATTTTTCCATAGACAAAAGAAACACACGCACACTTAATTTAACACGAACGCAGAGGAAACATCGAACACACCGGCCCAAACGAGCAATCTAAGATGGGACTCACAAGGAACATCCATCCACGAGGAACACACTTAATTTTTCCCAAGTGGCTTTTATGCAGTAGACCGTTTGTTGCCTCCGTAAATAATAAGATATATAATAACGATTGATGATGTGACGTCTTGTATTTTAGAGAGTTAATTAATATTCTTTGAAATTTAACGGTTGTTGCGCTTTTGGGCAAAGTGCAGGCTTGGAGCGTAACACTAGGTGGAGATCAAAGTATGATTATGCTTATGGTCTAAATTTGGTTTTTTTTTTTTCTTCTGTTTTAGAGAGTCGGGGAAAAATTATGACGCCCACGACCTCAGCACAAGTACTTGATGTACGCAACTATACGTTTCTTTTAAAAATAAGTTTCCCCTTTGCTGGCATGAATTAGAGAAATCTTCTTTTGACAATTGGAAGACATGTATATATTTTGTCATTCCACAACAAAATTGCTCTGGCATTAAATTACGAGCTATGGAAATGTCACTTATGCAACCCTTTGGGCTTGGACATTAGAATCGCGAGTTTAGACAAATCCAGCTACCATGGAACAAGGGAATGATATACCCCACAAAAAAAAAGGTGAAAAATAAAGAAAAAAATAAATGCATAATTATAATGAGTACCCTAGAGAAATGCGCACCCCACACCCCCCCCCCCCCAACAAAAAAAAAAACTCTGTACTTCTCTCTAAGTATTCCTCTTTTTTTTTTTTTTTGGGAGGCCCGGAAAAAAACCCGACCTTCCTGTGCTGAAAGCTGCAGATGACGGCTTTTAAAGCCCAGATATAAACTTCTGGAGTAATTTGGGCCCAATAGATCTGCCACGGATGGTTCGTTTTCTTAATGCTCCAAGTCGAGTCACTCTTTGAGTCATATGAAGCAAGCCTGCATCAGCAATGAAGAAATCGTGACCGACAGCGTTTAAAGCCCAGGCTGCCGCGTATACTTCTGTTTTCTCGATGGGTCC
The DNA here is from genome assembly GCF_036785885.1 of Coffea arabica. Lineage (NCBI taxonomy): Eukaryota > Viridiplantae > Streptophyta > Magnoliopsida > Gentianales > Rubiaceae > Coffea > Coffea arabica. The sequence continues at coordinate 16,606,456 of NC_092312.1, forward strand.
AAGGCTCTAAGCCGAGTCACTCTTTCAGTCAATATTGCCGCGAGGCTGCATCAGTAGTAGTGGAGAAATCGTAAATGGAGGGTAACAAATTTCAGCGTATTTCTCATCAGCAATCAGAACCTACTCGGCGGGGTCTTCTTAAATCGGTAAGCTTTCTTGATATTCTTTTTTTTCCCCTCTTTTTCATGAGAACATGAAATCGGATGACTTTGTTGTTTGATGGAAGTAAGCAAAATCTTGAACCACGACTGCTGCCAGTCTTGGCTTTGTCTTGCGCGTTCGTATTACAATGTAATAATTCTTCCAGGATTTGGCTGCAAAGGATGGGGAGGGAGAGGCAGTAGTGATAGGTGGTATGGTGTTGGACATAAATGCCACCCCTTCTGTACCTGCCAAACCCAGGACTACTACCCCGGGAAAGGTATGAATAATGTCCTTTCTATTTCTATCCAAATTTACCTGTGTTTTTTTATTTTAGTTTTGTGGTTGTAGTTCTCTTCTTCAAATTCCGTTTGAGAGGCTGCTGGCGATGTTATTGTCTTCACTGATTGGAGGAGTAGCATGTTATTGTCTTCACTGCTGGTATATCAATACTTGTAAAGATGACATTAAGTTTATTGGAATGTCTGTTTGTTGAGTTCTGAAGTGGTATGGTGCTCTACAACAGCCAAGTTAGGTTTTTGAATTTTTTTTTTTTTTTGGGTAGTTTTCAACTTCTGAAACGCAATCAAATGTTGTCTAATATGTTTTTGCGTCATTGTCATATCACTTCATCTTTTATAGCCGCTTTTTCAGCATTCACCTATATATTCCCCGATGATACCGAGTTGGACCAGAGTTCTCATGTTATTGACAATTCTCCCATATTTTCGACTTTACAATATCTGATATTCGTCATCCAGGTCCGTTATGCATTAGGTGGTGTAGCAAGGAATGTTGCTGAGTGCATGTCCAAGCTTGGAACAAAGCCCTATATGATAAGTGCTGTTGGACTTGACATGGCAGGTATAAGTCCTGGGTGGTATTCCTTATTGGAATTCGCATTACCTCTCTTTGTGATCCACCTCTTGTCAATCACTGTCAGAATTGCATCAATGCAGTTTCGTGCATAATTTGTTGTTCTTCTCTGACTAAAAGTTACAGTACTGCTCAGTTCCTGGATTTTTAAAGTCTAGACACTTAAACATGAGACAGCATGACGAGCATGTCTACAATGACAAACTCATCAATCAAGTTGTGCATTTGATTTAATTGTTTCTCTATGCAAATTTTATCTTCTGTTCGGTATTGGCACTAATCTCTGTGTCTACCTCTGGGTCTACTTGAGATATGCCTTTTTGCACTATGAATTTACTGGAATATGTCATTCTTTAATGCATGAGAGGAAATGCATTTCCTAATTATAGTGGAGTAATGGAGTTAACAATTAGCTGGGATTCATTCTTCTTCCGTTGCAAATGACAAAAGTTTTGCTCTTGTTAATAGGAAATTTGCTGTTGGAACAATGGAAATCAGCTGAATTATCCACAGAAGGTAGGGTCCTTTATGCTTCTGATCTATAATATTTCTTTTGCAATGGTTATCTCTGCTTCTGATAGAACAATATCTGGAGGGATTTAGATAGAGAAACTGATCCCACCACCAGTGAGAAGTTAAACCTTTACTTCTAGTCCCATTATTTCACCCTGAAGAACATTGGCATTCATCTGCTCCTTTTTCTCCAACAAATACCAGAGGGAAAATTCCATACTCTTCTAAGAGTGCCATTTCCATCCTCCTTGTTCCTATTTTGGCACTGATACCGAAGAAACGACCAAAGCTAAACCCGTTTATGATGTGTGTGGGAAAGCTCCTTTGAATTTATACGTTTTTTTTTTTTTTTTGCCTCTCAGAGAGCACTTCAACCATGAAGTAGTTTGACCTATTTGTCTTGGATACAACAGCATGTTCCGTTTGGCTGCTTTGCCTCTATAATATTTCTGAATCTGCCTGCCATTTTCAATAGGAAGTTGGAATGTTTATTACTTATAAGGACTAATTAAACTTTTGAAAGAAAGATTGGTTTGGAAAATTGGGTGAATCTTGCGACTTAGATCAATTACATGTGTCCATATAAGATGCTGCCTTTGACTGCTTTTATGTTTTGTTGAACGTATTGGTGATTCATTCACTAGTCATGCCATAGCTGGAAGCCCTTATTAATAGTAACGGGAGGGCATTTTAACTTTGCAACAAGTAGAAATAATCTATTTTTTGTCCATGCTTTCAGATGTAGATTTCATACTTGTGATTGTGGTTATTCTTTTCTTGTATGTGGATTAATAAGAACTTAATAGTTAGAAAGATGGTCCTGTCCTGTGAATCTGACTTTCGCAACTGATTTTTAGGCATCCAAAGGCATCAAGATATTGAGACAGCTGTTGTGTGCAACATCTTTGATGGTAAAGGAGAGTTGGCTGCTGCTGTTGCTAGTGTGGATGCAATTGTGAGTTCTGTAAAAAATTAAAATAGCTAAATTTCATGGTTAAAAAAAATGTCGACTCTTGCTTTCAAAGAAAAAAAAAGCCTACTCTTTAGAAGTTTGTTCGATATGTCAAAACAGGAGAAATTTCTCACTCCTGAATGGGTTTGGAAGTTCAGTTGGAAAATACGTTCTTCTCCAGTGTTGATGGTTGATGCAAACTTAAGTTCTCCAACTTTGGAAGCAGCTTGTCAATGTAAGTCTCTGTTTCCATCATTGCAGTTTAATGCACTAGTGTGGTTGTTTGGCTAGTGGTGATTTGGGTTGGAGAGAGGAACCTGCCCTTTTTAGGGTGATTATACGGTAGCATGACTTGTTTCCTTGCTTGTAAATAAGCATTCACTAAATGAAAGAGAGTAACATGGTTATACATGGAATGGAAGCCAACAAGGGTAGGGAGAAGGGAAGAGCTTAAGTTTTCCATTTTCTGTTAAATAAGAAGAGAGATTGCACACAAAAATGCAAAACGTGTGTTACACTAAAAGCCAGGTTATCAAAGTATGCTTAGAAGTAGGCACCAAGTTGTGCAGTCCAGAGTTCAAGTGTCCATTTGAAGTCCATTGGATGGATGGATGGTGGATAACTAAGCAGCTCTTGCTGATCTATCCAACTTTCCACTTTTCAGTTTCATACTCGTTAAGCTAGTAGTTTCTGTTACTTTTTCTCCTGAAAGGTATTTAATTCATGAAAAGCAAAATTTGCAATCACTAATTGCCTCTTCCCAATTTTCATTGTTTTACTTGTTCATGTAGTAATTCTTATAACTTTTCCACAGTGGCAGCAGAATCCAAAACTCCAGTGTGGTTTGAGCCTGTATCGGTTGCAAAATCCAAACGAATTGCTTCAGTTGCCAAGTATGTGAGTTCTGAGATACTCTGCCTTATGTCACTGAATTAGAGATAAGCCTGCAATTTTTCTAAAATTTATCTCATGCTGGTGTTTGAATCGGTTTGTACTTGATTAAATAAACAATCACCTGTCATGGTAAACCACAATATGATTGGTTTGTGTTGCTGTTGATCCTTAAAGGAAAACAGAGACATGAAAAAGATTATTCTGTTAGAAAGAAGAATTTGTTTGGCTCCTATTTTTTTAAACTTCATTCTATAGATCTTGGAGATAGATAAAACTTAAGATTTTAGTATGAGAAATCTTAAATTATATTTTAAAATACAAAAGCAGTAAGCTTATGTTATCAATTGTATGATTTTAACCAGTTACATGCCAGTAAGAGATATCTGTTTGAATTTCACAGGTGAGTTTTGCTTCACCTAATGAAGATGAGCTAATAGCCATGGCAAATGCTCTGTCTTCAGCTGATGTATTTTCCCCAATCAAGAGGGAGGATATCCATATCAAGCTTTCAGTGAGATCATTGTTTCAAATGCTTAGGCCTGCAATTCAGGTTTTGCTAGAGAAAGGTATTAAAGTCATAGTTGTAACTCTTGGATCAGATGGGGTATTCTTGTGCTCTAGTGAAAAGCATGAATTTGACGGTCTCAACTTTAGGGATGTAAAATCTCATTCTTTCAGCAGACAATTGTATGAAATTGTAAATTCAAGTTGCCACCGCAATGGGATTCTGAATGTTACGAGGTCCAAAGGAAGCTTCTATGCCTTACATTTTCCAGCACTTTCTGCATCTGTTGTGAGGCTTACTGGTGCTGGAGACTGTTTGGTTGGTGGAACAATAGCGTCATTATGTGCTGGTTTAGATGTCATGCAAAGTGTGGCTGTTGGTATTGCGTCTGCAAAAGCTGCTGTTGAGGCAGATAGCAATGTACCTGCAAAGCATTGTTTGACCAATATTGCAGGTAGATATCTTAAATTTTCTCTTCAGTTTCATTGTTTTTCTTCCCAAGCAGCTTTTTCTTGAGGTTGGAGGGAACATGGAGTATTTGATTGTATTTGTATTAACTGACTGGCACTTCATGATATTTGTCATGTCCAAAGTCAGTTTTCTTCTGATATGGTTGATGGCAAGCACCAACTAATGAATTAACCTCTTATTTTGGTCATCTTGCCACGCTAAAAAAAAACCTGTCCCCGGAAACAGCCTTCATTTCCCTAGGACCAATAGCGCAGAGAATTGAACAGAACATTAACTTTTCATAGTGTATCTGAATGGCACTGGTGGTTGATGAAATCCTATCTAATAGTTGCTGCTTCCTTGTGGTCCTCAAGATATCAATGTTGAAAACTTGCAAAAGATTTTGGGCTGGCAGCTGCACATGTATGAATGCCTATATCTATTGCTGTCTGTAGTATTTTGAGTAGCTTTTTTTTTTTTGGGGGTTAGATTTTAATCTTTGGCCTTGAATCTTTTGGTGAGGAAAGAGCTCTCTTCATGAATTTGATTCTGATTTCCATTTTTCCTCCAGATGGTGCGAGATTGGCGTATTTTGGTGCCAGACCTGTGTTCTGCCCATCAACGTTGTGAGTTACATCATAATCCAGTTGTGGTGTGAATAGCTGCAGGTGCAGAATTTATTCTCTGTCACTGATTAAACAGAATATGAGCTCAAGCGGGTCGAAGGATATGTAGTTTAGAAGGGAGTGAGTTATTTACCCCAATATTATAAACAGTGTAAAACTCAAGAATGGGTACATCTTCCTCTTCTCGTGTTCTCAGTGTATTTATAAACTCATTGAGCAATTGTATCCCGTTTGTATTTATTACCAAATTCATAAATTTCTCCTGATTAACAGGATGTATCCCATCCGTAAACTTCTGATTGCATGTGATGCATCTCATCGGTCCTCGGTTGAAATGTTCAATGCTGGGGTTATTTATTCAGAAATTTCCCATCTGATTAAGTCACAGGGTTTAGCAGACCAATTACATGTTAAAAGAGGGGTGCAGAAAAATGGCCTCTCGCTGCCTCATTTTGGGGTAGCCGAAAGTCTGCTGGAACACAAACTTCCGTGTTTGGTGACTTCAGTCCAGCCTTCCTCATCCAAGCATATCAACTGCTTTTTTCTGCGTCTAGAATACGCGCGGCATCTGTCTCCAGCGTTCAATGCTTCGAAGCTAATTCAATGTCGCGAGGTTTGGAGTCCAACATGATGGTTTATTATCATCTGTTGCGCTGTCCTAATAATTAATTAAAAAAAAAAAAAATCGGAGGTCAAGAACAAAAACCTTCTTCCTCCAGTGGCACCCATGCGATGCTAATAGATGTTTAATTCATCGCATGCATTAGTGGTGATCCACATTCCATGGAAGAAGGGCACTTCGAATCTCTTTACCCACTTATAACCTGCTCACATCTGGGCAGATCGTACACGGCCGTTGCAGCACGTTGGCATTCAGATAGATTACTGGCTGAGCTCTTCCTCGTCATGGATACTGGCCACGAGTTCCTGAATCAAGCAATCTAACATGGCATGCACAGCCTCTGTTTCCGAATGAGACCTGTCATTGGAGATAAAAGTATGACGTCTATTACCAACTTGCAGCCAACTGCAACCAGTATGCTTCCTGAGTTCTTTCCCTCTCATCTTCTTCATTATTCTTCCCATCTCGTCCCATCTTCCTTCTGAGGCATATACACCAGCCAATTGCACATATCGAGCCCCATTGTCTCCTTCAATTTTCAGTAGCTTCTCCTCCGCATCATTCGCAAGTTTCACGTTTCTATTCATTTTGCAGGCATTTATGAATGTGCCCAGAATTATAGCATCTAGTTCCATTGGAATTTTATCCATGAATACTGTGGCCTTTTCAAGTTGATTAGCCCTTCCGTACAAGTCAATCATGCAGGCATAATGGTCCCTTTCTGGTAGTATCGAGTAATCTTCAGTCATGGAAGAGAAATAATTTTCACCCACTTCAACTAAACCACTGTGGCGGCAGGCAGATAGAATTGCAACAAAAGTCACTGCATCAGGTTGAAGCCCTCTCTTTACCATCTCCTCAAAAAGCTGGAGTGCTTCGTATTCATACCCGTGGTGAGCATATCCAGCTATCATCACATTGTGAAGGATAAGGTCTCTGGAGGCCAAATTTTGAAATATTCTTTCCGCATACCCTATGCTCCCACACTTACAATACATATCAACCACGGCAGTGACTACTTTCTCATCAATTTCAATTCCAACTTTCATTATGTACGCATGGATTTGCTTTCCAGGATCCACAATGGCCTGTGTCGTGCAGGCACCAAGTAGATTGATAAATAGTAAAGCATCGTAATCTCTTGCATCCCTTTCCATGAATTGCCTGAAAAGCTCAAAAGCATCATCTGATTGCTGGGTTTTCACATAGCCGGATATCATAGCAGTCCAGACAACAGAATTCTTGTCTGCTAACGAATCAAAAAGCCTCCTAGCTTCTGCCATGTTACCTTCTGCTGCGTATCCTACAATCATAGATGTAACAGCGAAGGAGTTCTCAACCTTCATCTTTAAATAAACAAATTCTGCATAGTTCATATTTCCACACTTGCTGTAAAGATCAACAATCCCACTACTTATGAATGGATTCGAATCAATCCCTTTTTTTACAACCCAAGAGTGAATTTCCTTCCCCATCTTTAAAGCCTTGAGGCTGGAAAAAGCACTCAAAACACTGGCGAATGAGTGTTCATTCCAGCTAAATCCCTCCACCGCCATGCATTTAAACATTTCAATTGCCTTCTCCTCCTGCCCATTCTGGGCAAACCCTGCAATCATCGTATTCCACGATACACTGTCATTCATCTGGTGCTTACTCCAGAAAAGATTCTGTGCCAAATCCAATTTGCCTTCTCTACAACAAGCCGCCACCATTGCATTCTTGGAAACCAAGTCAACCGCCGAGGAACTGCCTCTCTCAAACACCGTCCAAGCATCAGGAAAGCTCCCAGATTTCGAGTACATGTCAATGAGAGAGCTGACAGCAAACCCACTCAAATCATTAGCTGTCTTCAACATGAAAGAATGAAGTTGCTGGCCCCATGACAAAGCGCTTAACTTGGCCGTCAAATTTAACATTGTAGTCAGAGTAAACTCATCCCTTCGAACGCCATCGCAGTCATTTTGCATTTGAAGAAATAATCTGACAGCGCGATCCTCAAAACCATCCCTATTTGCATAGCCAGATATCAGGGAATTGTATGTAACAGAATCTTTTTCCGGGACGGCGTCGAAAAGATTTTGCGCATTTGACAAGTTCTGGGCTTTTATATAAGCATTTATAACAGTATTCCAAGAATAAACGTTTCGTTCAGGCATTTCATCAAACAGCCTATAAGCTTCCCGGATAAGGCCATTTTTTGAGTACAAGTGAATCAATTGGTTGCTGGTAAAAACAGTCGGTGTAAACCCAGATTTTATAACTTGGGCGTGAAATTGAAGTCCGTCCTTGAGTGACCTCGCCAACGACATGTAGGCATTTTAATGTTCCCTTACTTTCCCCCGCGCATGGCCGCTCCGGACTTAATCAGTTCGCAGCACATGTTTTACGTCGATATAAAAATGATGATCCCGGCTGGGGGCAGCCGATCTGTTTTGCTACGGTACAATACTTTTGCTACCACCAATAGCTCAAAAGTCAAAGCTCTGTGTGCGTAGCGGATGAGTTTAATGGGTCGGTCAATAATGGGCTCATAACTAGGGTCCTTGACGGCGGGCTTTATTTTTAGTAGGTTGATTCCACGCCAACAAACAATTTTTTTTTTTTTTTTATGATTACCATATTCACTATATATATTTTTTAAACCAATAGTACTCTATTTGAATTACCTGTTTTTTGAGGTATTTTTAAAAAAATTTTCTGTAGTAGTGTATATAAAAAATTTTTATTATAAATATTTTTTGAAATATTTAATATATCATATGAATGAAATATTTTTTAAATTATTTTTATTTGTGTATTATTGTTGCATTGTATTTGAAAAACTTATTTTTGAAAAAATAGCCAATCTGAATATTTTTCTATTCCCTTAAATACAGAAAAACTGTGAAGTTAGATCCGGAGTGCGTTGGACACAAATTTCAGTTTTACATTTTCTTTCATAGGATAACTCAGATTTTTAAGTGTCTAACATAAGATTCTAGTATTATAAATAGTGTTCAACTGACGGGTGCTAAATAGGTGCTTGTTAAGAGAGATTTCAAGTGTTAATTCGCAATTAATTTGAAAAAGTGTCTAAATACAGGGAGCATTTTATTTATTTTATGTTAAACTATATGTAATTTAGGTATATTAACGAGAGTGTTTATTGAGTATCCTTTAAGAAAATCGTTCATAAAAAAACTCATTTTTTATAATAAAACAAAAACTCATTATTGTGCACTAAGTATGTGATGACGAAATTGATTTTTACATTATTTATATCTTTATATTCATGAGCAAATGTCAGGCATGTTTTTTCAAAAATTTCAAACGCATTTGCTAATTTATCTTTGGTGTCATATTACTAATATTTTTAAAAAAGCTGTCATCCAAATCCAATTACTAATAAATAGCAGGTGTTTTTTCTATCACATGTGGCATTTTCATCCAAATCCAATTACCAATAGTTTTTTTTTTTTTTTGTCGACAGTGACACATTTGTATAACCTACTCTATTTTAATCTAAAGAAAGGAGGAATTTAAGAAGACTATGACAGAGAGTCAGTGGATATATAAAATCAACTAAATCAAGGGAATATTCTATCACAACCCTTAGATTTTCCCTCCCGGTGGCTGAGGCATTGGCCCAGTGGTTAAATTCAATTACCAATAGTTGGCGTTTTAATTTTCCCTGCTGTATTAACACTGGGGCAAGAAGCGAGGAAAAGGGGTTGGAAAAGGAGGGGCGAGCGTTAGCAACAAACAAGCCGTCTTTATTGGGGAAATTTCAATTTCGTGTATTTCCAGGAGTCTCAGACTCTGTGTATCTTCTGCTCATAACTGAAACTACGAATTGCCGCAGCAAGTGAAATAAGTGATAAAGGAGGAGTATCTGTAAGATCGTTTGGAAAATAGGCCCTTCTAATGGCTATGTTCGGATCAAACATGGCCGGCGAGGTGATTTTTCCCAACACTTGAAATCTTTTCTTGCTTTTTACCTAATTTTAACTTATTAGGTTTTTTCCTTCTCCTCCTTTGCAGTCCGTTTATCATTTTGATCCTGAAAGCTCCGTATTGTTTTCCTGAAAATTCCCTATTGTTCTTTAGCAGAAAATGTGAAGCTTAAACAGGGGGAAAAAAAGTAAACTATTAGTAGGATTTTCTTTTCTTTTGTACTTTCTGACTGTAATTATCTGCTCTTTTTTTTTTCTGTGTGTTAGCGAATTTTAGAAAGTTAGAGTGAGAGAGAGAAGGGGGGGGGGGGAATCGCATATTTTATTATTTAGGTAGTTGAATTATGGTTAATTTGGATGATATGTGGAGTTAATACTAATATTTTAGCTTAGCATAAAAAAGGAAGACATGGCTCGGAATATTAGGGTAAAAAGGTTGATAGAGCCCAGAACAAGGTGAATCTAGTGGTATTCGAACTAATTGGCTCCTGAATTCGAAATTTCTGTCCGCTTGTGAACTTCGTTCTTGACTTCAAATTAGATCTCTTCATTTCATGATCAGGCTAGTCAATCCCCATTTGCCGGGCTTGGTCCGGATAATCTTCAACTCTGCACCTCCTTTTTTTTCTTTTTTTTTTTTCAAATCCTGGGCTTGTGGGTTTTATTTGAAACTGTTACTCAATTTTGTAGAGATGTTATCATTATTGATCCTAACCGGCCCTCGAGTTTCTTGTCGTTATTAAATTACATATGTAATACACATTCCAAGTGCTAGCAACTACTTCATTTTATGCAGGTTGGGTTGCGGTTACTTCTCTGTCCCCTTGGTTCTAATGTTGTCACCCGAACAGCGTGGTGAGTTTTTTAGCTGAGTTGGTAGGTTTTGTAATTTCAGTGATTTGCATTCTGCCAAAAAACTTAACCATCCTATCATGCTATTATGGTTCTTTTGATATTCGGCTGTAATAGTTTGAGAAAATGTTATCACCAAGAAAAACTTTTACTTGCAACATCAATATTCCTTCATGTTGCAACAATTACCTCCCGTCTGCTAAATATTTAGTACAGTTGTTTGCATATTATAACATTCTGATGAGACAGTACTTGCTCACTGCAATTTGTTTGTGAAACAAGTTTATGACTGGATGTTATATCCTTTTGCCTTCCCTTTTTGACTTGCACAGCTGTTCTGTTGGAATGGTTTTGCCTGTTTACTCTACTTTTAAAGCAATTGAAACAAGGGATCAAAATGAGCAGCAGAAGTGGCTATTGTACTGGGCAGGTTTGTGGTGTTCTTGAAACTTAAGCTAACATGTTTAATCTTAACACCCCCCCCCCCCAAAAAAAACAAAAAAAAGTGTAAATTTTTTGTATGCAAATGTGTGTTTCCATGCCTTGAATTACAATTATCTTGCAACCTGGTTCTTTGGAAGTGTGATGGCATGAGGACTCCATTGGTGGTGGGGGAATGTGTAGTTGTACAAGGACCACAACAAGTACATTATCATGGATTATTATGTGCTTCATCAGAGAGCAGTTGCCTTAAGATTATCTAGGTTTATTTAGTGGACTAGCAGAAGTCGTTTGCATCATGATATTGTATGCTCCATAATAGTGAATGTGATATTTTTGAGCTTTTAGAATTATTGACCAGTTGACCATTTTGGTGGAAGCTTTCCTCCTCCTAGCAATTGACTTTTAAATTTATTTAATAGTTGAGAAAGTGAAGTGGCCCAGTTCAGTGCATTGAATATGCAGATTTTGCTTCTTTCTGCCAAATTGAGTGCGTTTAATTAATTCATTCTGTTCTTATCCTTTGAGCTAAGTTTGAACTAAAATGGTTTACCTCTTAATACTTGCAGCTTATGGATCTTTTAGTATTGTTGAGATGTTCACAGATAAATTTCTCTACTGGTATAGTTCTTTCTTTAGATTGCATATTGTGCTGCTACTGCTTCCTGTTAACGCAATCTGATATAGCTTCTTTTGTCTCTTTTCACAGGTTTCCTCTCTATTATCAGATGAAGTTTGCATTTCTTGTTTGGCTTCAGCTTCCTTCTGTTGAGGTAAGCGTGTGCCTTCCAATTTGTTTATGAAATCCTTTTTTCCATTTCTCTTCACTGTTCTGTTTAGTTTTTCCCTTTCTAAGTTTCTGAGGGAGTACCTCTCTGTTACCCTTTCTTTTGCACTTTATGATAATAGCGATGTGCTAGAATGGTAGGTTTAAGTTGAAAATTTTCTTCTCTCTGGATTCATGAATAGCGTAAGAAACTGAAATTAGGTTGCTTTTTTTTTTTAATAAAAAAAATTCAGAACCTTGCATGCTTTTGGATTTGCAGAAGGTTTATTTAACAAGCTTGTTCTGTGAGGTGATTTGGTTTTTCTTCATCCATTTTGGGTTTGCTTCAGGTTTTATACTAATGTACATTGTGTCTTTTGATTCTTCACTCTGGTGTATATCTTGGTACTTACTATCAGTGGGGGGAGTTATGAAAAACTTTCAGGTTTATTATGTCTGATCACTTAATGTGGTTGTATGCTAGTCTTTTATAGAATGTGATTTAAGAAATACTGAGGTGATAGGGTTAAAATTTGATGCTAATATTTGCTTATTTGAATCTTTGCTTCAGCTTGCTGGGAGGTGAAGTCTGAAAAATATTATAGACAAATTTCCTGATCTTCTGAAATGCTGATGCACCTTGTTTGTTTTATTTTATTTTATTCTTTTGCTGTTTTAGGGTGCAAGGCAATTGTATGTGCATCATCTGCGCCCATTCCTTGTCAGGCATCAAGCTAGACTTGATCAAATTGTAGGATGCTTGTATGGTGAAATGGTAAAACCTCTATTTTCAGGTGTTATAAATTGACTGTGGACTGTGATTTTGGCAAAGAGATGTAAATTTTATGAATCTTGTGTGCTAAATTGTTCATGGAGAATGGCGATTATATCTTCTCCCTCCTTTCGAGAGTTTTAGTTCTGCTTGTAGTCAAATTGGTAAAAAATCTCAAGCAAGAAAATTTTGCATCTTATCTAAAGATGGACACTTTTATTATGAGTTTGGTCTCTGTGGATTATGAACGCAGCCTGATTATTATGTGAATATGCAGGCTAAATTCGTCAGTGCCCATCAAGCAGAATTCCAATTTGCTAAGACACTTCTTAGAAGGATATTACTATCAGGTATGAATGTGATTGACCATGAATCCATTTGGGGTTTTTGTTGCTACCTTCTTTTATCATTTTGAGTTCCAGACCAGGATGTATGAGGTTAAATTGATGTTTGTCAAATAAGTTGAAAATTTTGTGGTGATCTATATGAACTGTCAAGGGTTCGCTGTAGTTTGTTTACCATGATGTTTTACCTTCTGCTTGTATCACTATGACCGTCTGACTATTGTTGTTTCGCCTTTCTGCGTGTGACAGCTCGGGATATCATTCGCCCCGGGCAACAAATCAATGGTGCAGTTGAAGGTCCAAGAGAGCATGTAGAGACTTCAGAATCAGAAGACGAGGAATAATGATGAAGTAATGTTTCGGCTCCCTCAAAGCACACAAAAACTATTGTTGATTGTGTTCGGATCCATTGCGTTTTTAAGCTCCTGATAGCCTGGGGCACACTAGTATTAGGGCGTTTCAAAGTTCAAACCATGTTCGCGAAGAGTTGGGACTCTGGAGCTGACTTTTTTCCCGCCAGAGAAATGTATATCTAGTTGCTTTGCAGTATTTGGTCTTTCCGTGGCGCGTCTGTAAATTGGTCGTTTAGATGTTGTATATACTACGGATAACAAACGCAGATATATTTATGGAAATACGCCGCCCGATACGTACTTGTAAATCGTTGACGGGAAAGAAGCTACTTGTCGCTTATTTGTGCAGATTTGGAGTAATATATTCTTTGAGCATCATAATAATGTTACGTCGCCATAAGCCGGCAAACGATTTTCTGTACAGAAACCAAGGGAATTTTCCATGGTATTTAAAAGCTTATTTTTTGATAGAGAAGATATTTTCATTTCAAAAGTACCAGTTGTCATCCTAATTTAATTTTTTTCCAAAATTGAAAGCAAGTAATAAAAGGCTGAAAATGGAGGCAAAGTGTACAAGTGTGTAATTTTAATGGATATAATATAACAATAGGTATTTTAATATACAAAAAAACGGTTTTAAGAATGTATTCAAAGTGTTCTTAGCCAAAAAGGATTTTTCCTTTATTATGCGGTGCTTTGGGTCAATTTGAGAAGTCTTTAAAATTTTATAATTGTTTAAAAATTTCAAAATTTTCTTTTTTACATCGGTGGCTTGAAAACTAGAAAAAGAAAAAAGACAAAATGTGTATGTTTACAAACTCATTTGAGGTTTTTTCGAAGAAAAAATTATTTTTTAATTCAAAAAGTCCTCTTGGATGAATTTAAGGATTCATGAATTGTATACAAGTTTTTAAAATTTTATATATTTTTTTGTCTAGATCAATGGCTTGAAAACTTGAAAAAAAATTCTTTACTATATATTTAGAAACTTATTTGAGGTGTTTTTAAGGTGCAAAATGTTATTTTCTTCATTGTAAAATTCTCAATTATTGTTTATGGATTTTCTAAAACATTTATAAGCTCAAAATTTTATTATATTTTTTGTGTAAACTAATGATAGAAAAATTATTAATAAATCTTTCAACCTTTTTAACACCTTGTGATTCCTAATTAATAAAGCATATCGGCCAAGCTTTCAAAAGTTAAGGGATTAACTAGATTTGTTACAAAACTAAAATGGTTCACAAGAAAGGGGGCAATATTGGAATGAAAATGTATTCTCCATCTACTAACGCTTTCTTAATAATATATATTTGAAATGGCTTGATAATATTATAAAAAGTTAAAAAATAGAAGAAGCAAGCAATTTTTCAAAGTTTAGGGGTGCTAAGTGAAATTATCACAAACCTCAGAGAAGGTTTCTAAAATTATCCTAAAGAAATACAGTAAAATTTCTATAAATTAATAATTCACGACCGTACAAATTCTATTAACTTAAAGAGATATTAATTAATCCCCGATCAATTAATAATCTATTAATTTATGAGTGTACTTATAGTTCAAAGAAATATTCATTTAATCAACTAAAGTTTTATTTTATTTTATAATAATATGAATTATTCTATCATAAAAATAGGGTAAAAATCTAAGGAATATAAATCAATATATATCTACTCGATTTGCAAGTATAATTTAATTCTATTAATATCTTTAATATACTTGATATTATTTTTTATTATCAAGAGGTGAAAGAGATTTAGGAATACTAAATAAGAGATGTCGACTTTTATTTTATTAAATGTACAGAATGAATTAGATTAATAAAAGTGTTCATAAATCAACCAATAGTCAATTACTTAAGTCATAGTGTGAGTATAGAAAAAGAGTATCTAGTAATTGTAGCAATCGGTTTCTTAAAAAAATAATAGAATCATATTTTAAAAAAATTATATGTAATTTTAGTAAATTATTAATTTATGATATGACTGGATCAAGCAAAATTATTAATTTTAGTGAATTATAAGGTTTTCAAAGAAATTATTATCTCATTATTTTGTCAACATTATTAATTTATTCCCAAGCTGGGATAGAGGGAAATTAGTGTGTAATTTATGGAAGTTTTACCGACTTAAAAATGGAAGTTTTACTGACTTGAGCGGAAACGAGAACAAGAAACAGTAGTGTGTGTTGTTTTCTCTTAAAATTAAGGTCGTTCTTACAAGAAAAGTCCACCTGCTCCAGCTGAAAAAGGCAAGCCTACTTTGGATTCAAGATTTTTCCATTTACACATAAATCTGTATTGATGTACAGATAGCGCCGCTTTTGGGTTATTGATATATTCTGCGGAACAGAAGGTGCCACTTTTTTTTTTTTCTTTTTTTCCGATAAGCGAATACTGGCAGTATAGATAGATTGAGAGATCAAAATGATGATGGGGGGTCGTAGAGACGGCCCTTTGATGAGAAGCAATGAAAAAGGGCGGCGGTCAAGAATTGCAGCGGCTATAGCAATTGGGGTGGTGTTTGGATGCGTCTTTGCCTTGTTGTACCCTCACGGCCTCTTTGTCTCCACTCCACTCCACTCCATCGCCTCTAAATCCTATTTGCAGGTTGACTTGTTATCCTTATTTAACAACATTTTTATCTTTATCTGGTAATTTTCTCTTCCGACCTTTGAATCTGGTGCTGTTTGATTTAGCATAGTTTGTTATATGTTGCACTTTCTTTTCTTTTTTTTTTTTTTTTTTTTGGAGAATGGGCTATGTGTGGAATTAAGGCTCTAGGATTATTAAAGAATGGAAATGTAAATGAAACGGACTCCGTGTTTTGATTGATAGTCATTTGTACTCACAGTTAGAGATAGGCGCAAGTTTTGGTTGAGCTTATCTTTACCAAAGTTTTTTTTTTTTTCTAATCTTTATCAAAGTTATTATCGAAAAAGCTCTTTTTCTTTTTTCACTAACCAAAAGAGATTGTTTCACTTTCATTAATGGTTTTGGATATATGTGCTGACTTCTTACAATGTAATCACTGAAGTGTCTGTGTTCTGAAGTTGAACTTTGGCAGGAATCATCCATGATCCGATTGCGAAGTGTAGAGTACAATAGTATAAGCTAGTTCATGCTTTAGCTACCAATTAAATCAGCTGACAAAATTAGCTAGTGCCTATGTGTGTTGATGAAACTCTGATACTGTGATATGATGTTTACTTTGACATGTATTATAACTAATTTTTTGTACATTGGCTGCCATTAAGATATCAAACTATATGTTATGTCAAACTGCAGAATATTAATGGAATATCAATTGTTGCAAATCAAAGATAGTCCTGCCCTATCCTGTTTTCATAGCTTGATAACTGTTTTAGATCGGGACTTGGACGATTTTGATGTGGAACAAGCTAAATCATACCATGCTTGGAGGATTTTGGATGATATTTATGTGATTTCAGTTGGTACACTGCTTATATATCTGACAGAAATAATTCATAGAACCATTTGAGGCTAACATATGCTATAGGACTGTTTGTTTTAGAAGAAAAGCTGCTCTGTGGCTGAAGGAACTTTGTTTTTTCCAATATTCAACAGTATTAGTAGCTGTCTCTTCTTAGCTGAATTAAATCTCTGCCGGAAGTCTTAGTTTATAGTGCTTACTCTTCATATTTTTATATGGCTAGTTCAACTTGTCTTCATGCGAGTCATCTGAACGCATCAGCATGCTGAAGTCAGAATATGTTGCAGCTTATAAGAAAAATGCCGAGTTGAAAAAGCAGATCCAAGAATTGACTGGAAAGCTGCGGTTAGCTGAGCAAGGAAAAGACAATGCACAGAAACAGGTGTTGGTGTTGGGAGAACAGCAAAAGACTGGTCCTTTTGGCACTGTTAAGAGTTCAAGAACAAATCCTACTGTCGTCCCAGACGTATCTGCGAACCCAAGATTGGCTAAGATACTGGAAAAAGTTGCTGTTAACCGAGAACTTATTGTTGCACTTGCAAATTCAAACGTCAAGAATATGTTGGAAGTTTGGTTTAGCAGCATAAAGAGAGTTGGAATACCCAATTATTTAGTTGTTGCCCTGGATGAAGAAATTGCCAACTTGTGCAGGCACAATAATGTTCCTGTTTATGAGAGAGATCCAGATAATGGGATTGACCTAGTTGGGAGGACAGGAGGAAATCATGCTGTCTCAGGGTTGAAGTTCCAGATATTGAGAGAGTTTTTGCAGCTAGGTTATAGTGTTCTTCTCTCGGACGTTGATATAGTTTATTTGCAAAATCCCTTTGAACATTTTCACCGAGACTCGGATGTGGAATCCATGACCGACGGTCACGATAACAGGACGGCTTATGGTTATGATGATGTATTTGATGAACCTTCGATGGGTTGGGCTCGTTATGCTCATACAATGAGGATATGGGTTTATAATTCTGGTTTCTTCTACATAAGGCCAACAATCCCTTCAATAGAGCTCTTGGATCGCGTTTCCGATCGGCTTTCCCGGGGGAAAGCTTGGGACCAAGCAGTCTTTAACGAGGAGCTTTTTTTCCCTTCGCATCCTGGGTATGATGGGCTTCACGCCTCAAGAAGAACTCTGGATTTTTATCTCTTTATGAACAGCAAGGTCCTCTTCAAGAAAGTAAGAAAAGATGCTCATTTGAGCAAGTTTAAACCAGTAATTATTCATATAAATTATCACCCTGATAAGCTGTCAAGAATGAAAGCAGTTGTGGAGTATTACGTCAATGGAAAACAAGATGCTTTAAAGTCCTTCCCTGATGGTTCAGATTGGTAATTCTTATTTTGGTCACTAGAAACACTGCAAAACTTCCGAAGTTGCTGGATACACAGGTCAATTTGGCCCATTGTAACATTCTGATTTTGCCTACTTAAAGAGTTATATCAGAAGAATTTGTTGGTTTACCAAAGACGTACTGGAATCTGTAGCACTACCTCCATCTATTTTTGACCTATTCTCCTCAACGGCTATTGTTATTGCCTGGAATTTGAGAATGGACTGCAAGATATATGGCGAAGCTTATCGTGAACAATTTATTTCGCTGCTGTGTTGCTGAACTGTGTTGCTTATGCTAAAGGATTACTACTTGCTCTACACAGAAGATTTGTGTGGGTGTGGGTGTGTGTGTGTGTGTGTATTTATATGTTTGGAGTAGTTGGAGTTCCTTTGTACCTACTAGAGCTTCCGACATTTCTCTGGATAGTGAAATGTTGGGTGAAAGCTCAACGTTCATCCTCTCTTTGACAATAAATTTCAAACGATTCAATTCAATTCAAATCATTTTCCATTTTTCCCTTCTTGTCCTGCCTGGTATCAAACTGGGTTAAGATCCTCTCCATTGGTCTCTCCATTTATTCATATTTAAATTTATATAATGTTACAAAAGTATGCAATTATGTCATTATTTTTCTTTTGATCTCTAGATCAACATACTAAAAAATGACATTTTTGTAAAAATATTTTGCCATTTAATTTACATGGAACATTTGAACAGCGAAAAATAAATCAAAATTGTAACAAAATTCACAATGATTAATCAAATGGCACAACTTGATCAATTACATATGAAATTTTGTGTAAACTAACACGAGTGATGAAACATATTATGAATGGAGTTGATTTTCAAAAATAAATTTTAACTTAATTTTATTGAGGTGTAATGGAGAGAAATTCTCTCTAGTGCAATGGAAAGGGTCTAATCTCACGTACTTTAAATCAAATAACATGATATCTATTGACTTATTGACCAATCACACAATTAATGCAAATAATCAAACTAAATTTTGTGATGGGAATCAAAAATGAAAAAACAAAGTAATCAAAAGCAACTCAAACCTACCTACTCTACAAGCAAACTAAAGATGAGCATTACCTTCTTGCCTATGGAACCATTGATACATGAACACCTACGCAGACCACCCCAGTCTAAACTAGTTCTATTATCTGCCTGAAAATTTCGTTCTATACGTCATTTTAGGAAGAAAAGTCGCAATAACTTCCGTTCCTCAGCTCTCGCAAGTAGCTTTAACTATCAGTAGATTGAGCGGTTTGATCTGGGTTTTCGGCCTCAAGGGAACTGATGATATCTGGTCCGCATTTCCGCTTCAGCTCATCCTGTTTCATCAGAAAACGAAATTATTAGCCTAATGTAATATTTTTCCTTTACACAAAGTGAAAAAAAAGAGTGTTTTCTTGCTTGAATTTGACAATCTTATTTTGCCCAATCTAGTTCTCTCTGCCATTTTTTCCACTCACAGCTATGTTGAAAACCGACTCTGAAAGATTGCCCAATCATGTAGAGGTTGTCTAGTCAAACAAGTGTAGCTGAAAATTAATGTAGTTGCGATAACACAGTAGGAAAAGAAAGCCGGCATAAGATGGCAGACCAATAGAATCCGGTTTTCTTCTTTAAGCTGCAATGAAAACTCCGCCTCACCCTGCAACTGGCGGTAAAGCCTGTGATTCTCTTTCCTCAATTCCTTTACCCTGGCTTTCAAGTCTAGATATCTTTCCTGAAAACCAGAAAAGGAATAAAGATAGAGAACTTCACCATTAGAGAGGACTCGAGGCACATACTTTTCGAACGTGTTCACTAATATTAAAATTGAAACTCTTTGATTTTCTAAGGATTGTCATCAAAGACTCTTGGATTTGAAATACAATGAAGAAAACCAGTCAACTAAAAGCAATGTGCATGAAGGTGTACCACATAAACCTGTAATCGACCATTTTTTCTTCATTCTATCCTAATTGCACTGGCAAGTTCTGAAAGAAAAGTTGCATAATTGCACTAACCTGTTGAGGAATTCCCGGTATCTTGGCTGGTTCATTTAGACGGAAGGTGTTGATTTTGGGTTTTTCTTCTACATCCTACCCAGACAATATTACAGAAAACAGCATCAGCAGAAGTACAGGAACAGAAATAAATATTATAAGTAAAAATCATTAAATTGCATTGGTGATTAATAGGACAGACACGGAGAGAATCCTAATCCAGGCTCAGAAGTGAAACAGAGGACAACAAATTATGGCATAACCCTCGAGTAAACCACATTATCACCGCAAAGGTGGATGTGAACGAAATATGAATCATGAGGACAGAAAGATCCAAAGGCCTACTCAACCATCTTACATGGTAGACAATATTTTGAGGACCACCTTTTGCAGTTTGCAGCAGGAAAGACATTAATTAATCAATCTGCCATAACACGTTAAGATTTCCTCAATTGTTGCCCCTCAGAAGACCAATAAGTTATACCAAGACAAGATGATAAGAAAAGTACCATTACAAATATACCTGATCATTAAATTGTCCATCTCTATCCTCTTCATGTCCAACTAATATGACGGGATTTGTATGAAGGGGTGCATTCGAGGTGTCCACTATGGATTCCAATCCTGGATAGAGACCAAATGCCAAATGATAACAAGTTCAAGCTGAATCAAGTCATGCAAAACATATAACAGTGAAGCAGATGATCATGCCAAAAATGTTACTAAGTATGTTGAACCAATAACATCATTTTCCAGGACACGTAGCTTTCTCACCGTATTCTCTGACACTATTGTCAAATGCTACATTTTCAGAACCACTCCTGGATATTCTCATTCTATCCAAGTCCTTTTTGAAGGATTTATCTTGTAGAACTCCTGCCTTTTTCCTTCCCTGCCATAAAAAGTTGAAGCATTAAATAAAGAAAGCTTGTATAACCTTGAAACTCATACTCAACATCTTGCATCCTGCAGCTAGACCTTTCCATTATTCTCATTTTCCGTAAGGAACAGTGAGCCAATTGTATACAGTAGATTGCATAACAATAGTTCCAGATCAAAATATGATTAATAAGAATATGGGAATGTTTTCTTAAGTAGGCGTATAAGATATTCATAATCACTAGCCAAAGTACTAATACAATTTTTAATGGAGGTAATCTGGTCATTTTTTTGGCATTGCTGCGTAAATTTCATCCTTTGTAAACCAAGCTCGTGGTTGGATTCTGTGATCTGCATCCAATTTCTATATACGCCCGTCCCCAAATTCAACTACTTTAGTATCCAACAATGTTCTCAATTGATTGAAGGAAAGCAGGGCAGAAAGGGTCCTTTGCCGCGTAAATCCAGCAGTCTTTCCACTTTGACGTAAAATGATCTGATGTTGGTCTCAAACAGGAGCAGTCATGGAACTCAAAGGGGAGGAGAGCAGGGCTTAGAAAAGTAATATTCAAGATTTAAGTAGGATAAACCAGATGTTTGGAGACTTTATTCTGAGATAAACACAATTAATCCTGCAGTTAATCTGCATATGCCCATCATGCAACAATATACGAAGAATTTTGCACACAAATGTACAACAGAAGGATTACCTTTTCTTACATTTCTATAATCGTTGGGAATCCACCATTGTGTCAGAAAGGTCAATATTTATACTAAGTATACTGGCATATACACACAGAGAGAGGGTACCTTAGATAAACTAGCTCGTTTTGAAGACTTAACAAGTTTGTTAGTATTGTTCTCAGCCACAAATGCCTTTGAAAGCCTGTTAGTTGCAGTGGTACTCCCAGCTTCCATTGAGCTCTGTAGATGAAGGAGCTCAGCCACCCACTTAACTTAAATCAAGCTGGTAAGACCGAAAGAATAATACTAATAATAGTAACAAATAATAATAATTTTTAAACATCTTAGCATGTTAGCCACATTGATAATAGTTAGTCTTGAAAAAGAATAACAAATTAGCATTAGTCACCACTGTTTAACAGCCGTTGCATTAGAAGAATATAAGGCAGTCTTCTATATTATCTTTGGCATCAGTGAAAACTCATATCTGGAAGTTTGCCCTCATCTTTGACAAGATTTAATTAGTTTGATATACAGTACATTTACCAGAATACTAATTGCCTTCGGAAATTACATGTATATATGAAGAAATTTCAGACTGCTAATGTCTTGGTAGATGAAGCGCCATTTTCATGTACCTTCATCAGTTCATCCCAACACAAAATTCAATAAAAACAAATACACTTGCCGACTTTTGAAGCTCCCATACCTCAAATAAGGCAGAAATCAAACCAACAAAAAGAACTTTCAATGGTCCTTATCGTCGATCAGAGGTGCTGGTATGGCTACTTAATTTTTTTTTAAAAAAAGAACATAAAATTTACACAATTGCTACTATAAGTATTTAAACAAAAAAGGCTTCCACATAAATTACGCTATATGGAATAAACAAGTAAACTACAACAGTCGTTTAAATATGCAAGGAAATTGTAAAATTCACAAGAACTAAAGAAAGGGAAAGAAGGACAGTGAAAATTACGAGCTTGAAGCATATTATTGACGTACAGATAGATAGCTGTATCAGCAGGAGCGAGTTCGTTGCTAAGTTCTTTTTCTTCGGCAGGGTTTTGAGAAGAGGAAGCTGCGATCTTCTTTTTTTTTTTTTTTTTTTTTCACTTTTGAGCTTTTGGCGCCAGTTCTGGTCGTTGGAGTTTTCGGGAGTTCTAATTTAAATACGAAAGAGAAAACGAATCCAAGATCTATGGGTATGATCTATTGGTTTATTTGATGTGGACGGTTGGGATTCTTTTTCTGCATCCAGCGGTCTTTTTGTCTATCATTCAACTCCTCCCCTTCTTCAACTATTAGGTGAACTAGAGCACAGAGATTTGACCCTTGATCTAGGATCAGACCTACAACTTATGATTAAAATTTAAAAGGAGTTGGTTGCATCTAGCGATATAAGAATATAACTCGCAGAGCATTTAAATTGCACCGTGGATTAATTTCTTGTGTTTGGTAAGTAGATGTAAATTCTACTTTGCATCCTTCAAATGTTATTTTATTCCTACTTTGGTCCCTAAATTCTAAATTGGGACGCTTTAGTCAAATTATACCTTGATTTCCTTTTTAGCCTATAACTTCAATTTATGGCACTTTAGCCCCTAAATTCTATCCAAATTCATACTTTGGTTTCTCAACTCCTACCTTCTCTCTAATTTGACATTTTTTTTTCCTATAGTCGCTATACACTTGACTAGTATTCCATTAGTTTTGAGTATTTTGTTAAGGATTGCACTTAAGTAAGACGCGTTTTTTTTAATAATTTTATGATTATAGCTACTTTGTCCTAATTTAAAATTTAGAAACCAAAGTAAGTATCAGAGCGAATTGACGTGTGCAAGATGAAATTAACCTAGTAAGTAGATTTTAAAACAATGAATGGATTTTAATTTAAACCAAACCTATATGAAGCGTTCGTTTAAGGTCAATCAAAATCAATCACTTATGCATTAAGATTTGTTTATGATTAAAATCCTATCGATATGAAGTTGCCAATCATTTATATCAAGTGTATTATTTGAAATATTATTTGGAATAATTACTGTAGCACTTTTTGTAATATGATGTATGTGAGATAAAAAAGGTGATTGAAAATATAAAAAAATAGGTTGGGAAATGTGTTTGTGATGCAAGCGAAATATTATTTAGAATAATTTTAGTATCCAAACACTCCCATTATTATTCCCCATTTTATTATGTCTATGGTGAGAGTGATTGTGGAAATAGAACCATGGTATACTCAATTATGTTGCTAGCATGGCTAAGGCTTTGTTTGTGCGTTGTGTGTTTTTTTTTTTCCTTTTTCAAACTTAAATTTTCATCCAATATAATCTAACACTAATCTAATCTGTATATATGGAAATAAGATTTTCAATTAACTATTTTATCCATAAAAATTCATAGGTCAATTGGAATCAAAATCATTTTTTCTCTTCTAACAAATCTATCCCTTCATTCCAACAATATAAAAGCACATATTTTGGTATATAATAATACATATTACAAATTATTAACAATAGAAATTTAATACTCACTTTAATTATTTGTTTGATTAATTCTTATAAGAACATTTATCCACTTAATTAAAATATTAAAAGTTGAAATGGCGATTATTTTAAATTAAATAAATTTTAAATATACGTGAATGTCCAATATGTAACTAAACTAAAATCACATTTATTCATAAATTTTGAGCTCGTTTTGAATTAAAAATTGTAAAACATTTTTAGACTATTATGAACTTCATATCATAATAAATATCCCGTTAACGTTGATCTTCTTTTGGCTCATGATTGATGAGTAAATAAGACCAACGGTGTACACAATCTCCATTCGAATGGTGATTTTTTCAGATACTTGTAAAAGAGAAGTTTACAGTAACGCCCTCGCTTCCTATTCATTTGCGTGTCTGGACCCAAAGTCCTTTTTTTATTATTATTTTTTTCAAGTTACACTGATAAATTT
The DNA here is from genome assembly GCF_036785885.1 of Coffea arabica. Taxonomy (NCBI): domain Eukaryota; kingdom Viridiplantae; phylum Streptophyta; class Magnoliopsida; order Gentianales; family Rubiaceae; genus Coffea; species Coffea arabica. Next base: position 16,630,814 of record NC_092312.1, read on the forward strand.
ATCTGTAAGATGAAAAATGGTGGAGAATTGTGTTTTAAATTATTCAAAAACAAGTACAAATAATCTGAATCATATCCCAAGTGCGTGGGTACCCACTAAGTATATATTCATTCCAAACTTCACCGAAAAGTTATGACAGGATTTGTGTTTGCAACAAGAAAATAGTCAAACATATAACAAAATATACTCTCCAGCAATTGTTGTTCTGGTCCAGAGAAAACCAAAAGATTTTTCTTTTTTTTAATTGTTGATTTGTATGAAAGACTTGGACCATGTATTGGAGATTTGGAGTCTTGGAAGATTCGAAAGATTGGCTTTTACCCAAGAAATTTTAGACTCATTACAGCACTGCAAATTTGTTGTTATTTGTACTAAAGAATCGGGGGAATAATCAATTGCCACATCACCCGGAGAGTAAGGTATGCCGTATAGCATACAATGCAGATTCCGCTTTCACCATTGGACCCCTGAAATGTCATGTCTTCCTTTATCTTTTCCGCCATTTTGCTTTGTCTGGATCTCTATATAACTAAAATCAAAAGGACAGTTCTTGCTACTGTATCTGTACACTCTCCCAGTCTGCCAGCTTTATAATACTATTGGAACAAGAATGCGGGCATTTCGAGCACATATTCCCTACTGTAAGCTGCTGTTTTTGCACTAAGAATGCTTGCTTTCTGGGCGGCAGAGCCGCTCAGCCCATGATCTGATGAATTTTTCCTCAAAGCAATGTAATTGGGGCTCTTTATTTTCCTAACTTTGCCATTCCCCTCATACTTTTGGATTGAGGGTTTTCAATCTTCTTTCATGGGGGGTTTTTTTTTTTGCTTGATTTTGGTTTGGTATGTTCTATAACCTGAATTTGCTTCATCTCCTTAATGGGCTGCGTTACGCATGGGTTTTCTTTTAATGTTAGTTATTCTATACTTTTCGGAGAGCTTCATAATAATGGGTCCAGGATTATTTTCACTTCAGACGAGTGATTACCAGCTTGTTCGGAATTTTGGCGTCTATCGGGTTGTCAGATCTAGTTTGGCATTTTCTCATATAGCCCGTCAGATGTGTTCTTACGTGAAAGGCTCCGTCTTTTTTTTTTTTTCCTTCTTTCCTTTTCTCTAAAAGATTGTGAAAGCATAACATGAGTTATATCCAAACCCACATCTGTAGCGGCGGTTACATTACTTAATCCCACTTCTTTGGCTTTCATGTCTTCCTAAAGCTTATCCATGGCAATAATTTTCTTCTTATTTTTGTTTTAGAGGAAAGGAATCTCGCTGCGCTCCTGCAATAACTCCAGGGCCAGGCCTTCACCCTCGAGTAAAAGTCAAACTCTGCAGGCGCTCCCCGTCCGAATTCGGATTAGTCCGAAAGGGATACCGTGGTTAGACCCAAAAAAAAAGAAATCTCGCCTTTTTTTGTCACGTGGAAAAGGATTTTCTTTCTCGGTATGTCTATGAGTGGCAGATGCACTGCTTTATTGGTACATTCCTGAGAAGGGGGGCGGGGGGAAGGTTTGCCATGGGAACTTGACATTCGGGTTGATGAATTTGATTAGTTACTAGTTTTTTCTTTTATTAAACTATATAATATGAGCTTTGCCTGTACAATGAACCTATAATTGTTAGTGGTTGAGTTGCTCAATCTTGATTATGCGTTCATCTAGATAGCTGAGGGTCTGGCACCTAGCATGCTTTGATCTAGGAGAATGTAGCAATTTGTTGGCCCCCTTCCCAAAGAAGAAATAAGGTTCCAATTTTGGCTTGTATATTGTAGTAGTTTGGTGGTTTGAGTACCTTGCTTGAGTTTTCCTTCTATTGTAATGCACTTGATACTTTTTCTTGGGGCTTGATGGTATTGATGATTTTGATTTATTTGATTCCCTTGGCATTTACTTTAAGCTTTTGTGTCCTTCATATACTTTTCTTGTTGAACCTGTCATGAAATCGTTAAGAGCTAGAAGTTGCTGAATGTGTTACATTATATGTGCATCTGGACCACGCATGAAGTTTTGGTGCTCCACTGTGATTCTTCTAATTGCACATTCAATTTCCTGTTCCATCACCTTTAAGCCTGGAACTTTGAAGAGGTTACTGCATAATTACTTGTTCCATAGTCTGAATATCCATACCTCACTGCACCTCTGAGGTAGAAACAAGATTGGTTTTCTGTTTAGACATTTTTATGTTGTTCATCACACTCTTTGGTGCCTAATATAGGGATAACTTTTTCATACTAAGCATGACCAAGTTTTCTTCCCAACTTGTAACTCACATTGATTTTCACTTTGCTGGTTGGCTTTTTTGCTTTATGCTAATCATTGCAAGTTCAGAACCATGTACCATCCTTATAAGATCTTAGACTGAATGTACAATAAATGAATTTATGTCATCCTGGCACTAGAAAGGCATTCTGGCTGTTGACCATACCAGCTTCCTTCTTGGGTTTTAGGCAACATGAACTGTTTCTCAAGATGATGCAGGACGTAATGTCCTGCCTTGTCAAAGAGATTGTCAAGTAACTTTGATTTGTTCATAAATCATATTTTTTCATGGTATAATGTGGTCATAGTAAAGATTGTTGCCTTTCATTGTATAATTTAGATCATGGTAAAATCTTTAACCTTAAATTTATATAATGCCTCTGGTGGTGGACTTCCTTTTATTATTTTCAGAATTTAAAGGTATTAACTTAACCACTTAATAAACTGTCAGCCTTCTTCTATCTGCTGATCAAGTGCTTTCTAAATTTGTTTAAGAGAATGTCACAATACTTAATCTAATTAGCTAATAATGCAGCCATCTCATACCATATCATTTTATTTCATGTAACAGAGTAATATTGTTGTCACTTCCTTGTTCTTTTTAATGGATTTACTTAAGCCTGACATTCACTTTTTCAGGTTGGAACTAGGTATTGAACTATTCCTAGCTGTATCCTTGAAACATGAAACCCAAATTAAAGAAAGGCTGGCGCTCAATCATTCCTTTTAATGTGCAAGGAAAATCAGCCAACTGTTTTTGCATCTTTCCCAGTGTAGATTCAGCAGGCTATAGTCCAAAGGATGCACCTGTTTATCTCAATGTATACGACTTGACACCTATGAATGGTTACTTTTATTGGGCAGGCCTCGGCGTATTCCATACTGGAGTAGAAGGTTAGTTTACACTGTCAATGCTGATGCATGTATCCCATCATTTTATAGCGAATCCCAAGTTTCTTGATAGTTTTCTCACTTTTGCGTGACAAAGGTTTGTTTCAGTCAAGATGCATATTTCCTTTGAATTTAAAACTCTTGTGAGTGAATGTTACTGTCTGAAAATGTAATTGACTTTGATTAATGAACATTGCATCTAGGTGGAAAATTAACTGGACACCCTCCACGTCTAACATGGTAGAACGACCATGTAGCTAGACCTTTAGCTTGTGTCTTAATGTCGAAAGCTGAATCTATTACTTTAAGCTTTTAAATTTGCATTAGTGGTTGATGAATGCATCTTCATTTGCTTAATCAGACAAAAGGTATCTGGTAAATGCTCAGTATGTTATGCTTGATGCCCCATTAGGCAAATATCCAGGAGTTCTGATTTTTATTTATTTACACTCAGTGCATGGTGTTGAATATGCTTTTGGAGCCCATGACTATCCAACAAGTGGTGTCTTTGAGGTTGAACCTCGCCAATGCCCTGGATTTAAGTTTAGAAAGTCTATTCTCATAGGGACAACCTATATGGATCCCGTCCAGGTTAGAGAGTTCATTGAGCAGCAATCTGCATATTACAGCGGTGATACGTATCAGTTGGTTAGAAAGAACTGCAATCATTTCTGTGAGGATATATGTTACAGATTGACGGGGAATCGCATACCAAAATGGGTGAATCGGCTGGCAAGAATAGGTATTGTCAGAGCTTATTTCATTTTTACTGTTTGATATTTCTCTTATATGTAGCATTTCAATTACACGCTTGAGGTTTTGGATGTTCCTGTCAGTTTACCGTTCAGTAGATATTTAATCTCAAGGATAGTCTCTCTTGCATTCCCATTGCTTTTTCGTCCAATTTTATATATTAAGAATATCACTTTATGTTTCTCTCGAAAATGGGGATTAGGCTAGCCCAAGCGAACGTGCACTACCATAATACCTCATGTTTGGACCCAAAAACAGCTCTGAGAGTCTGCAAAATTTGCAGAATTTCGTTTTTTTCCTTAAAAATCAATTGTGAAACTGGGTAGAATGCTTTTGGATTCTGATTGAAAATTCTTAATTGTGCGTCTCTCTCTAAGAATCTAACCTTATGACTACTTACCTCTCGACTTTTGACCCCAAAAAAAAAAAAAGACTACTTGCGTCTGAGTAGAAGATATGACTTACCTAACGTTCTTTACTTTCTCCTCCCTGTAGGGTCAATTTGCAATTGCATACTTCCTGAATCCCTGAGAGCTTCTACTGTGCGGCATGATGCAAATTTTCAAGGCTGTGACAGCGAGAAAAAGAAACTGAGGAGCTCTTTTGGCTGCCTGTCTTCAATTTCCTTGCGTCAGAAGGAGAGAGAAGTATCAATATCGTCGTTGTTCTTACATTCTCATTACAAAGGCTGCTTGACCCCATGGGAGCCAAAAATTTCTAAAAGTGGTTCTTTAAAGGATGGATAACAACTCCTCTTTAGTTGATTCTTTCACGCTTACTAAATTCTCGCGTGTTTATCGCTAGTGGGTTCTCCTTTTTGGTCCAGATGCTTTTGGAGGTCAAAAGCAAGCTTTGCTTTTTGGTGACGCACAATGCTTGTCCTTCGGTCTTTTTGGCTTGTATATTAGGGCATTCCATGTAGTCTCTAGAAGATTATATGCCAGTTGAATGGCATTTCAGGGATGAGATCACATTTCTTGGTTGTAAAAGCCAGCAAAAATGTGGCTGCATTGATGTCCAAGCACAATTTATCTGTCTCGGGCATCATCCTCTTCACTTTTCGTGGAGACCCAACAGCATGGCTCCAGGGCTCTTGTAGTCGTGTGATCACAGGATCATTCTGCTCTTGATCCGTTTGCAACACATTGTTTTGTTACCAGAGTGGTTAAAGAAACGATTTTTCCGTAGTTAAGCTACATCTCCTATGGCAATAGAAGTGAGGGGCAGCTGACTAGTTGAGGTAAGGCAGGATGGGTTTGGAAAAAGTCCATCAAGCTCAGGTCTGGCTGATACATTGAGGGGAAGATGAATCGCACATTGTTATTCTGGAGCAAAACTGGCCAAGATTGCCTGCCCACCCTATTCTTTCTACCCTAAGGTGTTTTAACTGCAGTCTCCCCCGATTTCTCGCTCGCTCTTCTCCTTGTCATCCCAAACAGGAACCGCAGCTCTAGTCTGCTAAGTCTGATAGATTTACTACTCAACGGCCTCTTGATGAGTTGATCCAACAAATCCCATGAACATGTAGGTTCTGTTTTCTTCGAATGGACATGGCCCTTTGGAAATGTTTCTTTAAAAAAAAAAAAAAAAAAAAAAATCTTTTCGTGGTGGCTGAGATTCTGGGATTACAGAGACAAATGCATGCTAATGCAGTTTAAATAGAAAATATTATGAATCGATCACGCTTCTTGTAAAATTGACCAACGATATTTACAAATAATAATGTGAGCTAACAAAAAATAAATAAACTAGAAAATAAGTAGAATCGAGGCAAGGCAATTAGAGAGGAGAATGTAAGTTAACATTTCTCATTTTATTCAGACATTTGACCATATCCAAATAAAGCTATACTTAATATCATAGGTACGTGAATCTAACATTAATTGTAAGAAGAAGTTAAAAAAAAGTTACTTTTGGAGTGTCATAACAAGTACTTATGGGAGAGGTAAATATATGTTGAAGACGTGAACAGACATCAACATTTCTTTAATTTCATAACAGGAATGAGTTTCCATACTATTGAATATGATATCTCCGGTATGGTTTTGTAATTTCATAACTTTACCCTAGTGGTAAAATTTAAATATCCGGTTACTAAATGAAGTAAAGTACTAGTACTACTGTTTCTCTTCTACCAACACCAAAAAAAAGAAAAAAAAAAAAGGGAGAAAAGGTACAGCCATAATTTGAATTTGTGACAAAGAAAAGTGTTTGACGACCTGACAGTCCCTGAGTGGTTGACCATGACTGCCAGCGAAGCTCTCGGTGACGGCAGTGACAGATTCGAATCATCAATGCGATTAGCTAATTTACAGTTTCACACATTCCTCCTAATAATAAACAACTAATGCTAACTCGAAACGGTCCCACTCCATCCCATCATTCGCATGTCCAACTCTTCCATTTCGAATTCTGTCGAAAACTCGTACCATTTGTAATCTTGATTGATCCGTATTTGTCATAAAATTTCGGTCTTGGGCAGTTAAAATCGAGGGGTTCGATTATTTTTTTGATTGATGGTATAGTTTATAGCATGGGTAAAGGAGGAGGGTGTTTGCCAAGCAAAAACAGGCAACCTTTGGTTGCGTCTGAACAGGACGAGCCCACCAATCCAGTTGGCGACGAGTCAGTCTCGGTCACAATCGAGGGCCAAAGCCGCACCACTGATGCAGCAGCAGCTCAGTTCCAAGATGGAGTTTTGCAAAGAACTCTGACCAAGAAATTGAGGATTTTCATTGTGTTTTATTCCATGTATGGACACGTGGAAAGTTTAGCAAGAAGGATGAAGAAAGGGGTTGATGGGATTGACGGAGTTGAAGGGGTGTTGTATAGAGTTGCTGAAACTCTGGAAACAGAGGTTTTGGAGCAGATGAAGGTGCCCGCAAGAGATGATGGGATTCCACTGATCTCTGTGGAGGAATTGGTGGAGGCTGACGGATTGTTGTTTGGGTTTCCTACGCGGTATGGATGTATGGCTGCACAAATGAAGGCATTCTTTGACTCAACTGGGAAGTTGTGGACCGAGCAGAGGCTTGCTGGGGTGCCTGCGGGATTCTTTGTTAGTACTGGTACCCAAGGAGGTGGACAAGAGACTACCGCGTAAGTGTAATTCTGTTTTCACTCTTTTTTTTTTTTGGGGGTATTGACCGGTTCAGTTGCAAAGTGATTTTCATGGATTCCAAGATATATCATATGACATCTATGATATTATAACTAGTCAAGCAGTTTTTTCTAGTATTCTTTGGCTGGGTTGTATATAATCTGAATGAACAATTGTAGCTGTGGTTGGTTGAAAAGCAAGACCAACTCATCTTAGCTGCTTTACCCTTAGAAACTTGACGTCACATTAGGATTACATCCTAGTTTGGTAAATTGATCTTTGAACTGCTTAGGAATGTTGATATCTGGAGATTATTTCGGAATCTCAGCTACACGAACTTCATGCCAACACTTAAACAGGTTTTCATCAGAGTTTCATTGGACCTGTCAAAACGATCCTCTGACACTGCTCCAGAATCTACTTATTCCTTTATCTGATTATGCTCTTGGCTTTGTCCATGTGCATATCTAATTATTGATCTACAATAATGCTTATCTATCTATGAATTTTGCTCAAATAGGATGAGGTTTTCTTAACTGCAGTTTTTAGTTCTTTTGTGAATTATGTCTTAGATACATCTGCATGCTCAGATTGGTGCGAGACGAACAGTCCTCCTTTCTTCGACTTGCATCTTGTTAAAGCACCAGGCCTCTGTCCTATATATGTTTATAAGGTGTAGAACGTTAACAGACTAATAGAACGTCCTCATAATTATTGGGAATATCTGGTTGAGCTCCTATTTGAATCATGGCTTGGTGATATATAAGGTCCCTTGGTTTGAATGGCAAGGGTTTTCTTCAGGTGACTGAAGCAAGATACAGATGACAACATCTGCAAATTGAGATTGATAGCCAAGTAACAGGGCTTTTATTCTTGGCTATTATGCTTAACGGGGTGTTCATTTGTATATACTTGTTTGAAATGCTTCTGCTTTTAAACATCAACTTTCCTGGTCTTCCAGTAACTGTTCCCATCTCATTTACTGATCTTTGCAAAGTTTCACTACCAACATCTCTCTCTCTCTCTGATCCTTTTTGCCTATTTCAGAACCCTCTGGCACCTCAAAAACCACCAGAGACAATGTGCATGAGGTTTATTTCAGTGTCTACTTTAGAGTACAAACTCTATACGGAGACAGCTTTAAGTTTTAGTTGTAGCAAGTCTCAGTCTTGATCTTTCAGGACTGCCACCATTGTTCTTCATTGGCAGTAATAGCCACTAAGTCTTTTCATAAATCTGTGCGATGAAGGGTATGGTATCTAGCCATCTAAAGAAAAGAAGGCTATGAAGGGTTTCTGTTTCATTGGTTGTACTTTAATTGCATGATATTTGGTTAAGGGTGGCTCAATTTTACTGCTCGAGCTTGACCAATCCTCCAGTTCAGTCTTTATAGTTTTATACAACCTGCTGCATATGCCTTTTCTCCACGAATCCCAGTTTCCAAGGGTAGGATGGTTAATCGTTTTCTGAAGAAGGGGAAGGGGTTGTTCTGAGTTAAGCTAAATCGCAGGAGAAGTTATTACAATGATGCTGTGCCTCTAGGCTGGGGACCAGAAAAGTGGTGCGAAAAGGCTAGAGAAGTTTTTTCTTAATGACAAAATTCTATCTGTTGACCCCTTGCTTTTGTCTCTCTTGAATTCCAGGTTGTTTACTCTACCTCCCTACCTGCTTAACCCCCTAGAGAAAGGGATGGGTATATTCTTGCTGTCCTCAGTGAATGAGTCCAGAGTTGCCTTTTTTTACAATAAATGCTGGTTATTTACTGCATTTTATTTTACAGGTGGACAGCAATTACCCAGTTAGTCCACCACGGTATGATCTACGTTCCAATAGGATACACATTTGGAGCAGGAATGTTTAAGATGGACGCCCTGAGAGGAGGTTCCCCTTATGGAGCAGGAGTCTTCTCAGGGGACGGCACAAGGGAACCCAGTGAAGCAGAGCTCGCACTGGCGGAGCACCAGGGAAAGTACATGGCATTGATGGTGAGGAGGTTTGCGGTGCCTCATTCCTTCCCAAATGATCATAAAGACGGTAGCTAGCCCCTGCAGAACCCTTTATTGGTTGTGTCATGCTATTGTATATTGTAATTCCATTTTTTTTTTTTTGCTAGGTATATTTGCATTTTTGTCTATTGTACGTTGCAGCATCTGCTGTGATTGTTTTCTGGAAATTGTAACGATAATAATAAAAGTAATGGCTTGTTATCGTTCTTTACTCAAGAAGTTTTTCTTAGTCATTGCCTCCGCACCATTTTGCTTATTGAGACTTGGCATTTTTTTTCTTTTCTTTTACGTCATGAATTTGAGATGTGGATTTCTGCTGCTTCTGCAATAACTTGCTCAGCGTTTCGAGTACTACCATTTTCGAGTTTTACAACCCTCAGTGAGAAAAAATTTGAGGCAGAAACATTTTTCTGGTGAAGCCTACTCCGCGAATATGTTTTACTGACTTCAAATCCAAAGACGAAAAAATGGCTAACATGCAATGCATTTCAAACAAATATATAATCATGATTGGAGTTTCAATGATCATAAAACTCTGAAATATATAATTTTGCTTCTTTGATTAGAGTCTCTCAACTTAGGGTGCAAATGAGTCAAGTCGAGTTAAACTTTAGCCTAATCGAGCCGAGCCTCCAATTAATTTTGTGAAATTCGAATTCGAATTCGATTTCGACGAGTTCAAGCTTAAAAAATAAAAAATAATTATTATTTTATTTTTAAACAATAATTATTATTTTATTTTTAAAAATGAAATAATAATTATTGTATTTTTAAAAATAAATAAATAATAATTTTTTAATAAATAATAAAATATTATAAAAATATATATAATTTTACTATTAAAATAAAACAAATATATATAATCGAGTTCGCGAGCTTTATAAATTCGAATTCGAGCGAGCGGCTCGATTCGTGTACAGCCTATCTCAACGATGATAAAGCATGTTTATAATGCACCTCACTTCAGCTTGAATTTGGGTACGCTCACACTAATGAGTTATAGATTAGAAACTCATCCAATTGTATTCAAATGACTGGATTAATTGTATGGTTTGGAACCTTTCCTCAAAAAAGAAAATTACAAAATTTGTGTTTGCACGTACATTTTAGTTTATTACAGCAGGCTCAAAGTGCTGCAAATGGGGGCACTTTAGTAAATTTGGAAACATGCTCAGCTGGTGGCGGTGGCGCTGCTGTTTTGCCACTACAACGGAAGGAGGAGGAATTTTCCCATAGAATGAGAAAGAGTCTGCGGAAGACTGGAAGCTCTGAACTTGAGCAGAGCTGAGTGTAGTCTCCGATATTCATGGTTGTTATAACTTATAACAACCACAATAATAATATGTCGCTCGTTTTTAGAATAATAGTTCTGCTCGGCATTGCAATTCCATTTCTGGCGATTCTCTGCCACTCGTTCTCCCCAGAAAACCCCACCGATCGCCGGGTTTTGGTTTTGGTCGATGACTTAGCGATTAAATCCTCCCACTCTCTTTACTTTAAATCTCTTGAGAACCGAGGGTTCCAACTGGACTTCAAACTCGCCGGTGACCCCAAGATCGCTTTACACAGATATGGCCAGTACTTATACGACGCGCTCATCCTCTTCTCTCCTTCCATCGAACGTACGGCCTCGTATTATCCCTCCTATCTTCTAATTTAAGAGCCTTTTTCTTTGCGATTATATATCATTGTACACGAGGATATTGATTTGAATTCAGTAAGTATCCCGTTAGTTTTCGCGTATGCATTTTTAGACACTGAAGCGGATTGGAAATGCGCGACGATGGTACTTAACATACCGTTCAGCTCTCTGTTGGTTGGTTCGACTTCTGACGTGTTCTCTAAAGTTACTTGATATTTTGACTCGAGCTACTATGATATTGAGTTAACAACTGGAAAAATCAAGCCCCGGGACTATCTAGTGTTTGTTAAGCTTGAAGATTGTGACACACTAAATTTTTTGCTCAGAACTATATGCGGTTGTGTGAAAAAATTGGTATCACTTGCAAGGATACGGGAGCTTATGCATATTTACTGACATGAATTGACAAGGAATTTTTTTTTTTTTGGTTATTTTGCTGGTTTCTAGGATCGTATGGCTTTTTCTCTTGCTTTTGTGGATGGATTTTAATCTAGGATTAGGGGTTTTTCCTGAAATGACTTGCCCTTTGCTATTGCTTCGAGATCAAAGTCTTGACATTGTTCCTATGCTTTTAGGATTTGGTGGGTCAATTAATACCGCTGCAATCATGGATTTTGTTGATGCTGGTCATGACTTGATTCTTGTGGCTGATGAATCTGCCTCTGATCTGATTCGAGAGGTTGCCACAGAATGTGGAGTCGATTTTGACGAGGTAGTCAAATCTTTTATAACTACAGTTGTATAATTCCCATGATTTGCTTATTCTGTTTGACATAGTTGTCCGTGTGTCGGTGATGCGATAAACCAGTTTAAGCAAGTCAGTTAGAGATGAATGATATTTCAAATCCTTAAGGAAGCATGACTCAAGTAGTTGTGTTATATGTTTCCCTATCATCCTAGGATCCAGGAGCTGTGGTTATTGACCACATTAACTATGCTGTTTCAACTACGGATGGAGATCGTTCTCTAATTGCTGCTGATGATTTCATCAAATCCAGTATCATCTTGGGAAGCAACACTATAGAGGTGAATTATAATCTTGTGGTATTCATCTGTTAATTGTGTTGTCATTTAATGATTACTGGTAGTACTTTGTGCTTTCTTCACGTGATTAAGTAGCATTAACTGCCACGATTCTTTCGCTTGCAAGCACAGATGTTTAACCTCTATTTTCATGGTACTGTATAGATGTACTGTACTAGTGACTGTCTCTGCTGGATCTCACCAATTTAAATGATTCACATTATAAGGGACCTTAAGTATGTTTGCATCCTTTGGTTGTTTATTCAGTCTGAACCTGCAAAATCTTTAATTTTGCACATTGAGGTTTTTTGGATATGTATATTGACTTTATGTATTTTTATGGGTGACAAAGCTGCTATTATTCAATTCATAGCCTCTAGAGGTATATAGATACAGCGCTATAAACAAACAGATGTTTCTGGCCTTTACTTTTTCTGTTAAATCTACCACAGGCCCCTGTACTTTTTCAAGGTATCGGCCAGATGGTGAATCCTTCCAATGACTTGGTATGCTGCCCTTGTGTAATTATAAAGTTTAGTAAACATGACAGTGAGATTGTGTAACCAAAGTGATTGTGAGATGAAGAAAAAGCAAACGTGTGGTATTAATGCAGGTTTTGAAGGTTCTTTCAGCATCTCCCTCAGCATATTCAGCAAATCCAAAATCTAAGTTATCAAATCCTCCGGCAATCTATGGATCTGCCATCTCTTTGGTTTCAGTCGTGCAGGTACGTTACATCTCTAGGTAACTTCCTCTGTTTCTATGATACATCTGTTGATTTTTCATGGGGCGGAAGGGATGGTTTTGTTGGCTAGATTTTTTTGATCTCTGGTTGCTGCAGTACTACAAATAATCATATTAGTTGTCTGCACTGCTACATATTATGGAACGCGATATCAAAATGGAACAGAAGTTAAATGAAATAACCTGAGATGTCAATCATATTGAAGTATGTTGACTGGGTACACTCGAAAATCCAAGTGTATCATTTGGGTATACTTTATCATTTCAACTTGGCTTCTCACAGATTTGGATGCTGGTACTAACATTTTATCATCTTGATTTACTTTTTTAGTGCAATCACATACTTGTTCAGCAATAGTTTTCGTCTTACACTATTGAGCTAATCCACAGTTGCCATATTTTGGCTGGTTTAAAATGTCTATCCACAAATTTCTGTTGTGAAGTTTTTCTGGTTACCATTCATTTTGGTTTTCTTGTTCAACTTTATTATTTTCATGTGTTGTATGGGACGATCAATAAAGTACTGATCCAAACTGAATCTATTTTCCCTGTTGGACTGGGTATACTTCCTTGAGATATGATGCCAATCAAATTGCACTACAAAAGTGAATGCATGGAACTAGGTTTGAAAGTAGTTACTCGTATTTTATCTTCCTAACCTTTATCATGACTCTGAAGCCTGTCTAGTTTTTATTGCTACCAGCTGTTGTTCTTAGTTTTAACCCCTTCTTCTTGTCCTAAGACTTCTCTTGTTTTCCCTTGTGGGGTTTGTATATTAGTTCCTCTTGCTGCTTAAAGCGCTATCAGTTTTATTATGCTTATTTCCACAAGTAGTGTATCAGTTGTTGGCCTCTTGACATCGAACAATCTTCAATCAAACAGGCATTTAAACAAGATAAATCTCAATGAGGACCCAATTAATTGTATTGCAGCCCTCAAATTACCATAAAGACTGAAGATAAGGTGATTTTCTAAGTTATCCTTGAGTTGGACTTGCTTTGTACAGAGACAGAAGCTTATCAATGTATCAAATACTCCCATGAAAGTAAGAACCTGAGAATCAAATCCATGACACATGACATAGAAAGCATAAAGATGGTGAATAATCTCACAGTGGCTACTTAGGAGAATTATGATTTTAAGAAGTTCAGATGATGGTTGTCTCTTGAAGAAACACATTGAGAAACTTTGGTGGAGTTTTCAATGTCTTGCAACTAGGACATTCTTTTAAAATTTCCCTAAACCTCATGAAGATGACACAAAAACTGTATGTAGTATAACATACTTTGTTTCGACCTGATAACCTATCATTATGATTTCTGCCTGATTTTTGTATTTTAGGCCAGAAATAATGCTCGGATATTGATCTCTGGCTCATTAAAAATGTTCAGCAACCAGTAAGTATTTTTCTTGTTCTGGCTGCAGCTGTATAAGTTGATAATTCTGGTTAATCAAACTTTGTTATTTGTTCAGATTCTTCAGATATGGGGTACAGAAAGCTGGAAGTCCGACTAAGTAAGTTGGTTATTCTTTTCATTCCTCAATCCACTGCATTGAAATTTATCTATTTTATAGTGTATACAAAACTACTTGTTGCTAGACAAAAGTTTCTTTGGAAACCTGAAAATGCTTTAAAAGTTTGAAGTTGTGGTGGACCTTTGATGTATTTCTGCAATTATTTTTCTGATTTATTGCAGACTTCTAAAAGGAGAAAATGTTTGTGAAATGGAAATGGTAATAAGTTTGTCTATTTTCTTCAATTGTAAGTAAATGTCCTGACAGCTTCATCTTGTGATACTAGACATGACAAATCTGGAAATGAGCAGTTTTTGACTGAAATTAGCAAATGGGTGTTCCATGAAAGAGGTCATCTAAAGGTGGGGCATCAAATCTCTGTTTCTTTTGTTTTTGAAAAGTAAATGTAAAGGCTTTCTGACAAGCTACCATGAAAAGCTTAAAAAAAAGGACTCCAATCTCAAATGGCATCAGTTTCTTCATCCGTTTGTTATTTTCAATCTATGATGTTTACTGTGCACTTTTTTTTTTTAATTTATAGGCTGTTAATGTAAGACATCACAGAGTTGGGGAGGTTGATGAACCTTCTATGTACAGGATCAATGATGACCTGGTAAATTTTATTTTCAATTTGTCCAATGCTCCTTTGCAGTATGAAAGCTGGGTTTGGAGTGGTTTGCTGACACTTAGATGTATCTGAAGGAATACTCTGTTGAGATCTTTGAGTGGACTGGAGCGAATTGGGAACCATATGTAGCAGATGATGTTCAAGTTCAGTTTTACATGATGAGTCCGTATGTTCTGAAGAATTTGTCAACTGATCTGAAGGTACACTCTTGTATTCCAGAGCCATTAAAGTCTAGACACTTCATTCACCAATTAAAATGGACATACTTATTGAAGTATTTCCCTCTCTGGGCAGGGTGTACACCATACATCATTCAAAGTACCAGATGTTTACGGAGTATTCCAGTTTAAGATTGAGTATCAGAGGCTTGGGTACTCGAGCTTGAGCCTATCAAAGCAGGTTGTCATCCACCTCTTTGTTTACAGCCTTCAAGTGAAAGCTAGAAGAAGATGAATTATCTCTCTGGACCAAATGCCTTTTACTGCAACTTTTTTTTTTCTTTTCTTTTCTTATACCCTTTAAACTTGGATATACATTTGGTTTGGTGCATAGGGTCTGCCAGTAATTTGACAATTATTTTTTCTTCTCTTGGTAATGCAGAAGCTCAGTGCTTGTCTTTATCTCAAACGTGCTATAGTTAATGAAAAGATACTGTGAAAAGCCTTCGTAAGTTTTATAGAGAAAAGTTCATTTTGGGGAGGGTGGGAAAGACTTACAAGGTTCTAGGCAAACCGTGAGGGAAATTCAATCTTTGTGGGGTTATTTGTCATCTCCTCTAGTTGTTTCATTTTTTATTCTTCACTTTCAAACACAGAGCTGCTTGGAGCTTTATCTGATATTGATTAGTTGTTTTACAGTCAAACTTAGAAATATTTGCAGTAGAGATTAAATGTTCTAATCAAATTCCAGACTTCACGTCTATTGTAGTATGATTATATCTGGCCAAGCTTTTTACTTACTTTGAATAGTCAAACAGTTACTTTCATTTTTGTTTCTTCTGCCCTCAGTTTTCCCCAGAAAAAAGACATGGACCATGGACCCAAGAATGTATATGGCATTTGCACAGATCTTTCTGCTCGTGTTTACCTTCCAAACATGACTTGAAATTGGATTTCAGTTTCAGTTTCACCTGAAACTTTAAAACTTACTTTCTGTCATTCACAATTTTACTGGTGTTGCTATGGATCTAGTCAAGCAACTTGTGTTTGTATCAGGTCTTGGTGCTTGTTCATTTTATTGCTGCTAAAGTTTGCCTTGACTAGTTTACTTCAGGATTTAATTTTTTTTTTCTTCTTTCCATATATCTGGAATGTATTGTTTGCCCCCACGGTGATATTAATTTTTTGCCAAATATATGTAAACACCGTAAATTTGCTAATTCACTTGGTAAAGGTTGTTCAAAGAGAAAGCATGTAATAAAATAGATTTGTCTATTTAGATGTCACAATGATGGGTAAGATTGATTTTTCTAAATCCTATTCTTACATGGAAACTTGAAGTCATAACTGTTCTTTTTTCTCTCTCTTGTTGGTTCAGTAAAACTAAGAATCATGAGTTGTTGGTCCTTGTTATTAACGTTGGCATTTATTCATTTGTTACTTGTTGCTTGCAGATTCCAGTTCGACCTTTCAGACATAATGAATACGAGAGATTCATAACAGCTGCTTTCCCTTACTATGGGGCATCGTTCTCTATGGTACTCTCTCTCTCTCTCTCATCTGTGAATGCATATTCACCCTACAAGTATTAGTAGAATTGCATCTTTTGCAGTAGATCTTAGAGGGGATATTTAAATGATAGAGCTTCTTTCCCTGTGGATCACTGACATGGCTCATGCTGAAAAGAGTAAAAGTCACTGTGCTTGATTTAATATCTGTATACAGTTGCCGCTTTTGAGGGGGAAAAAAAAAGGGGTTGATTGCTGCTGCATATTGGTTTTGTTTTTTCCTGATCTTCTTTGAGCAATGATAAGGTGCTTAGTTTATTGCGAGTTGTTTGTTTGGAGGTCTCTTTCTTCTGAATTGGACTTTACATTGGGCTTTATGAAAGTCGTTCTTGTAATGGACCAGTGTGAGGTTCCTGACTTTGTACCCGCCTAATACGGGAATGAGATTAGTACCTCAATGATGGAGGAGAAAGTGCTTCTAGTCCGTTTCAGCCATTTGCTTGCTCTGTTATCTTTTCTAGTTCGTTACTTTTAAAAAAAAAAAAAAAAAAAAATCGTTGTTGACAACCTTGAATGTGTTGTATTTCTGATTTTTCTTAAACTTGTAAATGTCTCAGATGGCAGGTTTTCTTCTTTTCACCATTTTCTACTTGTACAACAAGTGACAAGGGAACCAAGCCAAAGTGGTCAAGATGCCGAAACAAAGGACTGCATTTTGCATGTTGAAGGGAATGTGTCCCTTATTTTATGTCCGTCCTGTAATATTTAGGAGTTTGAGGCTCTTGCGATCTTTAAATTTAAGACGGAAATAGGAGTAGATGTAGAGAGGTTCAATAGAAACTTTGTCTATTTAAATCGTTCGGTAAATTCGTAGTTCCTTGAAAATCATTTTTCTGAATAGATTTTATTTTCTTCTTTGTTTCCCAGTCTTTGGTTTAAAGTTTAAACACCACCCCCCCCCCCCCCATTTTTATTTTAACCAAAACACCAAAAAAAAAAAAAAGAGCAAATGCTAGCTACTTCCCCTGTAAGATGGGTGGAGGCTATGACTTTCAGTTTCATTCACGGCCAATGTCCATCAATCGCACGCTACTACTACATGCCTTCCGCGGCAGCATCGCCTCCGCCAATCTCTGGCCTGACTTCTCGAAATGGAGGTTTATTTTTTATGTACTACTCTAATAAGAAAGACGTGGATTTAATTTTGCAAATATCTCGCGAGGGCGCAAGGGTATATGTATGGGTGGCAGACGAAGGGAAGCAGGAAGGCAGCGGACTGGGACTGGGACTGGGTCTGGCGATCGTCAGTGGTAAATTACTGGGTAAAGGATTTTCACCCGTTGTAATTCAGCCAATCACCGAACACAACACCAGCTGATATTATGATATTCACACTTCTCCTTTTCAGCTTTCTGTACCATCTTTTTCACTTTTTATTATTGATACAAAATCTTCATTTCCGGTGTAAATATCGTTTCCCTAATTCACAGTAGTATTATCAAAAACTTTAAACAAATGAGAATAACGAATGGTCTTGGCACTCCATAAAAATGTTTTGGAATTGGACGTCCATTATTGGTTAGTTAACTTGACAAAAATGTAAGCTGACCAGGTGGCAAATTTAGACTAATCTTTGCAAGCTGGTCAGCATTCCCTCTCTCCAACAAACGTTGTAGTAAATGGCATTCCCTTTACCATGCAGCATTTTCTTTTCTTTTCTTACACAGTAACGAGCAAGTATCGTCGTCGTAAACCAAGACAAAAGCTCCATTTTTAGGGTTTCCAGATTAAGGGCAGTCTTCGAAAACTTCTAGCCATGACATTAGCTATAAATCTCCAATCCGATTACAACCAACTCGAATGCTTGCTTCTCACACTTGAACAATATTAATTTTAATAGAACTCAAGCGCTGTCACTTTTTAAATCCAACTTACCCCAAATTTTCACTCCGTGGCTTTCAAGCAGCGGCAAGAATGGAAGAAAGCAGCAAGAAAAGGAAGAAAAATTAAACATTCATTCTCACAACCTCAGAAAAAAAAAAAAAAGAATTCATTGGAATTACTAGCAATCGCAGTATGGTGTGTGGCAAAGCTACTAGTAAACGCCTTGTCTGTGAATAGAGAAGAAAATGGCGCTATCAGCGAAGCTTCCACGGCGTCATTATTGGCCTCCCATGAATCAGATAAGCACAAATCAGATCAGCTTATCTGGGATTAATGAAGGCACCTAATTCCATATCTAACGCGGATTTACAGGCTTCAACCCTGAAACCTAATTAAATTAAACCA
This sequence comes from Coffea arabica, assembly GCF_036785885.1. NCBI lineage: Eukaryota > Viridiplantae > Streptophyta > Magnoliopsida > Gentianales > Rubiaceae > Coffea > Coffea arabica. The sequence continues at coordinate 16,649,331 of NC_092312.1, forward strand.
CAATCACCGACGAGTGAGTGCGTGAGTGACATCTCCCCTTTCTTCCAAAACTCCACGCCGACACACTTCCACAGCCCTCCAACTGCTACCTCCTTCCCCATCCCATAATGCCCTTTACCTATCTCTCTATCCATCCATTTAATGGTGGCCATCTTCGGCTGGAATCCTTTTATAGGCGGCGGTACAAACCCTACTTCCAAATTTCAGAATAGTACACTCTTTAATCCCTCCCTTATTTATTGATTTATTTATTTCTTTTGCTCGCCCATTAGATATAGACTGCGGTGTTCTCTTCCACCCCCAGTAAAATAAAATAAAAGAGTTTTTGTTTTTAAATTTTAAAACATTAACGAGACATTTCAACGAAACACACTTTTTTACCCCTTTCAAGCAAACAAAATATTTATTTATAGTGGATGGTTGCCTCCGGGAATTTCTTCATATGAACTTAAAAATTTACTATAGCACTTTGATTCTTTTTAAGGAAAAGGAGATACCACTTTTTTCATTAAAGCATAAGTGACATAAAAAAAAAACATATTTGTAAATTTTGATAAACATGTATATGGAGATTTTCAGAACTAGAAACGGACTCTAATATTAAAGAATATGTTTTTTTTTTATTATCCACATCATGGAATTTTATACTTAGGCATATTATATAATTTTAATACAGTAAATTTTATATGCACTGACAGTTTATGCACTACCACCATTGGATATCCCTGACATATGTTTAAAAATTAAGTTTTAAATTCAAATTTTATATATTTATCATTCATTCAACGCTACACTGTCAGTATAAGAAAGATTAATCTATTTTAATATGAATTTGACAAACTTAAGCATATTACTTTAAAAGTCCGTGCTACGCACGGTCAAAAAGAATGTTATGAAAATAAATAAATAAACAGCTATGGAAATACATAACACATAAAAATTTAATAAACAATGGTTTAACCTATGAAATATCAAACAATTCCCACTTTTGACTTTATATAAATCCCACCTATTTCTTGCTGAAAAATTAAAAAAAAAACAATTTTTAGCTAACATCTATCTAGTGCAAACATGCATTACAAAAAAAAATGTGGTATAACATATAAAACACGTCATATTCTATTGGGTAAAAAACAAAAAAATCCCCTGTGATAAACCTAATACACAGAAAATTTTCCCATGGTTTCAAAATATACAACACGACACCTTATACTTTGAAATAAATTGTAAAGTTGACGGAATCCGTTAAACTTAACGGAAATGGACAAAATGATCGAAATGCCCTGATATAATTAAGCAAAAGACAGCTCAAAAAATCATTTGTTTTATTCTCTAAATAGAGAGAATTGAGGGTTAAGGGATATAATAGGTATATTTGATAAAAATTAGGTATAAAATATTTTTTTTAGGTTCCAATAAGTCATTTCCGTTAAGTTTAATGGATTCCGTCACCTTTACAATTTAGTCCAAAGCATAAGATGTCGTGTTGTATATTTTGAAATCACAAGGGGCATTTTTGTGTATTAAACTTACCATAGGAGACTTTTTTGTTTTTTATCCTATTATATTTGCTAAATGTCAATTCATTTCACAACTATTATGTCCAATATTTAGAAATTTCAATAAAGCATTTGCCAAAATGTCAAATTCATTACATTGGGCATAAAATCCATAGAGTATCATATTCTTTCGAGAAGAATAAAAATAATTATCAAGGCTCTATTTTATATAATTTTAAATTTTAAATTTCAAAATCTTTGTTTGTTTATTTGGCCTAAAATAGTAAGTAGTACATGATGGCTTTATATTTGTAAAACAAGATTATAATGCATTAAATATATGCAACTTAAGTAGGAGAATATTGGTGAATAGAGACGAGTAAATTTTTAGCAAAAATCATTCAAAACGTCTCTCATATTTTGTGAAATGACTTTTTTCGTCCCTCACTTTTAAAAGTATTTTTTTACGTACCTTACAAATTCACATTGGTCAAATTTGGTCTCTATGCAGGCTTCCGACTAGTTTTTTTGTCAGAATTTATCACATGCCTTGCAGGTGATCATTTTTAGGGACAAAATTGTCAAATTAAAATTTATATAATCTGATCTATAATCCCTTATATTTCACAAAATGAATTATTTCGTCCCTTACATTTCACAAAGTAAATTTTTTAATCCCTCACATTTCAGAAAATAAATTTTTTCATCCATCATTCACCATGTATATAAATAGTTTTTTTTAAATCTATGTATATATCTATTTGATTTCACATAAATAGTACAAATAACACGTAATATATCTCTATTTGATTTCACCTAAACATACTAATTATAATTGTATACATGCTACTCAATAGATATATACATGAGTTTAAATCTAACAATTTTGTTATAAACCCATATATATATATTTATTTATTTGATTTTACCATGTGAATCTATTCAATATTTGTAGCATTTTTCTTTTGATAATAATTCATTTATTAAGTTGTATAATAAGACCATCTAATTAATCAGTCCTAATTCAAATTCTATAGTCATGCTAACAAATTACAATTTAAATCTGAAATTTTTACTCACCACCTTTAAGACTAACAGTTGAATTTTTTACTTTTGATTGTCTTAAAATTTGAAAGTATTAATCACTTACTTCTTTTTGTTATACTTTTCCTTTGTTTATTTTTTTGTCCAAATTTAATTCAATATAAATACTTGATAATATTTAGAATTAAATATCTTCTTTATTTTCAATTTTTGAGTAAAAGAAAATGAATATTAGTGAAAAATTAATAATTTTTTTAAACCCCTGTATATATCTATTTAATTTTACTTAAATAGTACATTTAGGTGAAATCAAATAGAGATATATTACATGTTATTCGTATTATTCAGGTGAAATCAAATAGATATATACATGAATTAAAAAAAAGTTATTCGTACGCATGATCAATGAAGGATGAAAAAATTTATTTTGTAAAATATGAAGGATGAAAAAATTTATTTTGTCAAATGTGAGGGACAAAAATATTCATTTTATGAAATGTGAGGGATTATGGATCAGATAATACAAATTTTGATTTGACAATTTTACCCTTAAAAAATGATCACGTATAAGGTACGTGGTAGATTCTGATAAAAAACTAGTCAGAAACCTAGATAGGGATCATATTTGACCAATGTGAATTTGTAAGGGACGTAAAAGTACACTTTTAAAAGTGAGAAACGAAAAAAATTATTTTGCAAAAAGTGAGGGGCGTTTTGAACGATTTTTCCAATTTTTAAAGCAAGATATAGAATACAATGATGAATAGAAGCATGCACAATACATAAAAGATAAAAGTATTGTTATACTTTAATATTCATAAAAGAAACAACTTGTGTCATCTATGGACCATAATGTGTAACAACTAAATTTATTACTACAACATTTTTTCAAAACCCCATACTTTTCCAAACCCTTCCCATCCCCTAAATTTATCAAAACTAATGATATATATAAACTTCAAATTTGCCACAAATTCATAAGAAAAAAATACTATTCATACATTTTTATTGGAATTCACTTAACATAAGAACAAGAATTACATTCTTCCTTTAGTGAAAAACTCTTTTTTTTTGTTTACTATTCGTTATCACAAATAAGCTTTTTAGATAAAAATGATATAAAATTTTAATCTATTTATTGTGTAATAAAATTTAGACCATTGGTTGACTACATTTTTATATTTTTTTTTATTTTGAATGGGAATTGCATATGTTACTTCTTACAGCAAAATTTAAAAATTGTAAAGTTATTCTTTCATTTAGTAAATTTATTACTGATTTTTAACCTAATAATTGGATAAATTGTTGTCAATCGTAATGATTTAAAATTTTGTTTCAGTTTTAATTTTATTATTTCACGTACTTGTTAGGTCTTTAGATTGTAAATTGATATTTTTTTTATTTTTGAATTGCATATTTTTAGAGAAAGAGAGTTTTTAGGAGCTTGTTTGAATGGTCTAGAATAAAAACTAGATGAAGAATTTATACATGTATAGAGACATAGATGATAATATGTAAAATATAGACATTTGTTTAGATAATCTCATAATTTGAAAACACAGATAATAGATATAAAAACCAAATAGATTTTGGGAATAAAGGAAAAAATTCACAATAGTAATTTAGATTAGATTAATACATAACCAAAAATATATGCGGACTAGAAAACTCATTTTTCCTTTTGAATGTTAAAGTCGTGTGTATCGTCAAGGTGTTAGGATTTCAAATAATTTAAATTTTAAAACGATGAAAATATAGTCTACAATCAATTTCTGAGATCAATTCATTACATTTTAGGAATTAAAATAAATAGAAAATCTACAAAAAAATAAGGATTGAGAGTTTGGAGGTATGGGAAGACTTTTGACCGAAAACTCCTCCTATAATTTATATAGATATGGATATCTATATTACATATAATGAGAGATCCTCCTTTTAATGTAAACAATTTATGTCACCTAATATTATACCAAAAATAACCTCTAAAAATAATTTTAAAATATTCAAGTTCCTTCTTTTTTCTAGGCCATGATCTTGAGTAAGGATGTAAATGAATATAATCAATCTGAACACCCTAGTGTAGAGACTTGTTTGATTATTTTAATAAATTTAAAATTTTGTTCAAACTTGGCGTGTTTGTTCATCAAACTGAGTTTGAACAAGTTTCTTATCAAACTTGAATGTTATCAAACCTAAAATGCTGTTTCGATTTAGTTTGACTAGTTGGCGAACCAAGGTCGAACAAGCTTTTACCAAACCGAACTCGGTTCGAATATCAAATAGTTTGATTTATTTTTCAACCCTAATTTTGAGTACATTTACTCACATTCCCTCTTTTTCTCTACCATCATTTTAAATACAACAACTTCCTAAAAAATAAAAAGAAATATAGTAGTATCTATAGATTTTTCAGAAAAGCACATAAATCCCCTAACGTAATTTTGCATATAATAGTTCATTATAAAAAAATACATATTTATAAATTTTGAAATAAGGACATAAAGTGTGTCAAAAGCATAGTAGATGTTAAAGTGCATATCATGTTGGTGTTAGGATTTGAAATAATCTAAAATTTGAAATTATAAGAATATCATCCGCAATTAATACTGTGAAATCAACTCATTACATTTTTAGAATTTAAATAAATAGAAAATCTACAAAAAAAAAAAAAGGAATTAAGGGTTTAGAGCTCTAGGAAGACTTCTAAGCAAAAATCCTTTCTTTAATTTATATAGATATAGATATTAAAGTCATAAGTATCATCAAGGTGTTAGGATTTGAAATAATTATGAGAACATAGTCTATGGTCAATATTTTGAAATTAATTCTTTATACTTTTGGAATTAAAACAAATATAGATATAGATATTAAAGTCGTGAGCATCATCAAGGTGTTAGGATTTGAGATAATGATGAGAATATAGATGGTATTGAAATCGAGTCATTAAATTTCAGGAATTAAAACATTAGAAAATCTATAATAAAAAAAAAGGAAGTGAGAGCTTGGAGGCCTAGAAAGGCTTCCAACCAAAAACTCCTTCTGTAACTTATACAGATATAAATGTTTGTTAAAGTCATGTGTATTATCAAGGTATTAGGAAATAATTTAAATTTTGAAATGATAAGAATATAGTCTACAATCAATATATTGAAATTAACTCATTACATTTTAGAAATTAAAATAAATAGAAAATCTACAAAAAAAAAAAAAAAGAATTGAGAGTTTAAAGGTCTAGGAAGGCTTGTAACCAAAAACCTGTTCTATGATTTATATAGATATAGACATTATGGTACTTTGTTTTTAAATTTTTTTAATCCTCCCTCCCATTTTTCACACTCTTTTCACTCTCAACTGTTAGATGCAAAATTTGATCCTAAATCTAACAATAGAAAAAACTCTAAAAGAGTTCTCCCTTGATTATATATATATATATACACTAGTATGTGAATGCTAGTATATGTACTAAATTACTGAAATTTTCAAAAATAGTGCTACATTCATATCAATTTTAAGTCGTATTCTTCCATAAGAGACATTAGGTTATTAAATTTTTATCATCTTATTAGTTTTATATTGTACAAATCAATAGAAATTATGATATGTGCTATATTTAACTAGAGAGATGTGTTAATTATTATCCTCACAACAAATATTAAATTATGAAAATAAATTTAAATATTATTCGTGTAGTACAATACATCAAAAAAATTTACGTATTTTATATAGTTAGTCGAAAGGTACAAATTAATTTTTTTCAAACATGTGAAATTCGAAAGTTTTTTTTCTTCTAATCATATTGTTGTAGCATACAATTCATTTTACTAGCTATGGTTATCTAATCTTTTAGGCTGTCCAAAAAATTGGTGTTTGAGTAAGAATTTAGATTTGACATTTAAGTGAGTCCAGACTCCTTAGTCTATATATATTCATGAGGGAGTGCTGATGAGAATGAAATGCTAAGCATTAATTATTTGGTATGATAACATTATAAAAGCGTTCACATTGGTGAATACCGTCTTTATTATAATTTATACATGGCAAGTGATTAAAAAAATTAGTTATATGTTGGATACCGTCTTTATTAGTCATGGCAAGTAATTAATTGAATCTATCCATGGAGAGGACGAAATAGAGATAAGTACGTACTAGGATCCTCACGCACTATATATATCTAACTATATATGCCTGAGTCGGGTGCCTCCTCCAGCACCGTTGGTCAGTTCTTCCAACACTTACCGCCACTTTCTCCACCCTTTCCACCAACTTAAAAAGTTCTCCTTAGACCAGGTAGGCTGACAAGTTTCCCATTTGTACATCTTTTTTCTTTATGCAGGGCATATCATTTTGTTTTTTTTTTTGTTCGATCAGCATTCTCTGGCCAAACATGAAATCAGAAAAAAAAAATTGTTTTTACATTTCGGGAGCACATTTTTTTTTCTTTTTTTCCCAAAAGATCTAACGAACCTTGAAAAGTTGGTATGGAATCTAACCTACACAAGAGCAATCACACGTACACACAACGAATCCCTGCCACCTGGTCCTCTATCCGTACAAAAAATTTCATGGTAAGGTGTCTTCTTCTCTTCTGTAACATCCACCAACAACCATTAACAACACACACACTATCTGAGGAAAACCTATAGCCCAACCCAAAAGGCATGATCAAAATTATGGCTTCTATTATTATATTTGTTGGTGGATTAATTTTTGTAGAAGAGAAATTTGCAACGGTGGATTGTCTGTCAATGAACTGAAAAACAAGAGTAGGAGAAATTTGTTCATCCCACCTGCTGACAGCTATGGTAGCTATAGTTCTTCTTAAATCCCCAAATACTCTTCTGAAAATGAGCTTTTTTCCAGAGCATGGGTACCTGACTGCAAGTTCGAAGAGATTTAAGCTATAGAATGCTGCAAAAATGGGGTCTTCAGCAGTAACGTGTAAATATAAACCCAGCCGTAGTATTCCATGGTAAATTTCTTTTTTTTTTTTTTTTTACTGCTACCCATATCCCCAAGACAGCTTAATCAGTAAATCGGTTGCACCTGATGAAAAGGATTCAGTCATACATAACCCCTCCAAAAGGAAACTAACATCTTCCTCTCTAATTCCTGCATAATCTCGTTTGCTTTTTTGAATTTGTCCATGACACAGAAAATTTACTCTTCTTCTTTTCTTTTCTATTCTGTAGAATCTGTACTGCTGTCTGCTGTTGCAGATTAAGGCCTGTTTCTTTTCATATTACTGAGCAATGGGAAACATTTTACAGTTAAATAATCCTTCTTCTTCTTCTTTTCTTCTTTTTTTTTACCCTGTTCCAAAAAAGTTTAATTGTGGTTGGAACTTAATGGTTGGGCAGCTGCATGGGTTGCTTTGGCGGTATCTTCAACAAGAACAAGGTGATCTTCATCATGGGAGCCACAGGAACTGGAAAATCCCGTCTGTCAATCGACCTGGCAACCCAAATTCCTGCTGAGATTATAAACTCGGACAAAATACAAGTGTACAAGGGACTTGACATTGTGACCAACAAGGTTACCGAGAAGGAGAGAGAAGGGGTGCCGCACCATTTGCTGGGAGAAGTGGAGCCTGATTCCGACTTCACTACTCGTGACTTCTGTTACGAGGCACTCTCAGCCATAGACAGGATTCTGGACTCTGGTCGATTCCCAATCATTGTTGGTGGATCCAATTCGTTTCTCGAAGCACTTGTGGAGGACCCTCTTTACAAGTTCAAATCAAGATTCGCTTGTTGCTTCATTTGGATTGATGTTTCCCCACCCGTTCTTTTTTCCTATGTCTCCAAAAGAGTTGATCAGATGGTGGATGCAGGTCTATTCCCTCTCTCTCTCTCTCTAATTCGCCCCTTTGGTGTGTGTGTGTGTATGTAACACCCATGCTTGTATAGTATTGAGTTTGATATAGATTAGGTCTACATTTGTCTTATCTCAACAAAAAAAAAAATATATTATTGGTCGGATAAATTAAAGTAGATTAGATGTGCTTTATTGTGATAAAAGGATGCGTAAAATAATCAAACAATTTTTCACATCGGATTATTTTCCGACCGAAATTGAAATTACATTACGAATTAGCCACGTACGACTGTTAGTGAGTTGGGTCCTTTTTCTTGATTTATTATCCGGCTCAAATAAAGGTTAAAATCAATCTAATACCAGAGATTAATGCTTGCATCACTATAAGCAGGCCTAGTTGAAGAAGTTGGAGAAATATTTGATCCGGAGGCAGATTATGGCAGAGGCATTCGACGGGCAATTGGAGTCCCTGAAATGGACGAGTACTTTCGGGCGGAGGCAAAAATGGACGAAACAAGCAAGGAGACGTTGCTGGCTTCAGCTATTGAAGAAATTAAGAGCAACACTTGCAAATTAGCTTGCCGTCAGGTGGAGAAGATTCAGAGGCTAAAGAACGAGCTTAGATGGCCCATAAACCGCATCGATGCTACAGTTGTGTTCGAGAAAACAAGCGCAGAAGAAGCTGATAATGCATGGAATATGTGCGTCTTCGACCCATGCATGAAGATACTCAGTCCATTTCTCAATGCATAGCAGCCAGCAGCAGGAAGATCATGTCCAACCCCTTCCCCCAAAAGAAAAAAAAAATGAACTCCCAACCGAGATGAAAATGGCTTGGAAGTTGCAAATTAGCTAGCTTGCATCTATATATATATATATATATATATATATATATATATATATATATATATCGCAAAAATCTTATGGATGGTTTTCCTTGGCTATGGTGCGTAGGAAATTTAAGTTTGCGTAGAAGCGAGATTTTACATGGTTGGATGGATTAAATCTAATTGTGTATTGGAAAATATTATAACCTTGGTAGTCTTCTTCATAGCCATAATTGATAACACCAGTCGTATTCTTTTTTTTTTTTTTTTTTTTCGGGGTCAGAAACACAAGAAATTAAAAGGCTTAACTCACCCTGTAAATCATGTTCCCACATAAACCAGTTTTCTCAATTCTCAAATTCAGCTCCAAATCATATTAAACATGCCCTAAACAAGTAAGAATACAACATCCGGTGAACACGAAAGAGAGCACAAAGCAAACAAACCAGACTAACTAAATCACCAAATCAAGCAGAGACGACACTGGAAAAGAAAACCATGGTCACTACCAAATGGAAAATGTGAGCCATGCACGTAGAGAAAGATCGATCAAGATCAGAGGGTGGTGGTGCAGGATCCAATTAGCAATGGAAGGAGTCGGTAATATGGCATTTGACAGGGAGTTCCATGGCGTGGTCTGGATCAATTCCAAACATAGGCATGTAGCTGGAAAATGAGCAAAGGCAAGTCAAGTCGGCAAGCTTGAGAGCCGTGCAACAACGACCCTGTTGCGGGACCTTAACAGCTGCAGCCGCCACAGCTGGTTTGCAGGACATCAGATCATCAATGCTTATCCCACAAATATCACTGGGGTGTACTACAGGGACAGCATTGGCCCCAATGGCGGCTGCAACCACCACCAAAGCAGCCACCACGGCAAGCTTGCCAGTATTACCCGCTGCTCCCTCCATTGATAACCGATATATCCTCTCGGAGTTCAACTAACTAATTACTATGCTTGTGTAGTTAACCTGTGGATATAGTGTTGATGATATTGTGGTTTCAGGGATATCGGCTGGAGCTTGTATTTATAGTCGTGGAAACGTAAGACATGCAGAGAGGAGGTGGTAAGAACTAATTGTGAGTCGTACCTCCCGTGATTATGCGTGTGACTGTGTGCGCGCGCGCGTTTTTTTTTTTTTTTTTTTGGTATTGGAAATGGTGAAAGAAATGCGAATAGTATAATTCAAATTAGAGTGAATGATTAAAAAAGTCACAAAACTATTAAATATGACACAAGTTTGTAATGAGAAGAGTCGCTAAACTGGCAAAAATAGGTCATGGAGATTATTTTGTCAAATTCTATCGGTAAATCATTGAAATTTAACAATCTTTTTGGTAAAATTGCCATTGGCAATCGATTGTTTTATAGGTAAAATTTGATAAAATAACCTCGTTCACCCTTTTTTTTAATTTAGTGATTTTTGTGGCCATAAAAAAGTTTGATAATTGATCCGTGCCAAATTTAATAGTTTAGTGACTGCCATTCACTCTTCAAATTATCCCATCCTTTAAAAATGTAGCAACTCTAGTGGCTAGTCAAACTCTGCCACCCTTTTCTCCAATTTCATGCATGTTGTTTTTTTGTTTGATTGCAACGTCTTTGTATAATTTCCCATAATATATATATATATATATATATATATATATATATATATATATATATATGACTATGCATAACCTACCTTTTTGCTTTGACGTGTATTTATAAAAAATGACTGAAAAAAAAAACCTACTTTTGAATGATCATAAGACAAACTTCAAGAGTTGTTAATTAGGAAGTCATTGAACAGCCAACATACCTTTAAGGTGTGTTTGGATTGTATTTTCCGTCATTTTTCATGAAAAAATTACTGTAGCGATTTGATATATGTGAGAGAAAAAGGTGATAGGGAAATATGATCACGAAAAACGATAATATTTTTCGACGAAAACAAGCAATCCAAACACACCCTAATAGGGATTTACTTAATTTCTAATGGATGTCTCGTGACTAAGTGCCACATCTGTTGGCTTTATCCACCAATTTGTACACCAAAACCTCACGGGCTTGCTTTGTATGATGGGGTGGACTATTTTAATTAGCGGCTTCTAAACAGGATTAACTTTTGCATCGATCTTGAATCGCTTAATTCCTTGGTTTGAAAAATTTTACTAGTAAATTTTATTGAAGAGGGCTGTGCCGGTTTGCACTTTCTCTCTGTCAGTAGTGTCATGTGGACTCGAAACTTTCTTGAAGCTTTCTGCGGGTCTTCGGAATTAGGTGAATCTCAAAACACTCTGATTACGACCGAAGCCCGTGGTATACAGTGCATCGCAACATCAAACTACTCTTATTATCTTAGTTTAGTTGCTAATTAGTTCTATTCTATGCTCGCAAACACTTCTGCTATTTTGTGACAGAGTAATGATGGCTACATTGTTTGAATTAATCTTATACACAGTGAGTGACAGTGTATGCGCTGTCACGGTTGAATATATGTAAAGTTTGAATTTCAAATTCGAATTCAGATTAATTATCATGCATTTAATATTATTAATGTATAGAGTGCCGGGCTAAAGAAAATTATTATAGCATATAATGTTGTAATTCGAATTATTGCAAATCCACCCATGTTTGGGAACAGGTACAGCAGAGTAGCAGAGGTTTATGGAGCTGTATTAATAGTTTTGATTGCAATGATTAAGATAATTTAGTGGTATTAGGTAAGTCACATGAGTTAGCGCAGCAGCTTTAAACACTACTGGTAACAGATAGTATGTCACTATGTGAGGAAATTATCAGCATATAATAAACATGAATACTTCTTAAAATAATATTTGGGTTTGTTTGGATAGTGTATTATTTGAAATATTATTTGGAATAATTACTGTAGCACTTTTTGTGATGTGATGTATGTGAGATAAAAAGGTGATCGGGAATATAAAAAGGTGGATTGGGAAATACGTTTATGATGCAAGCGAAATATTATTTGGAATAAAAGCACTGTCCAGATAAAAGCATTATTATTAACAACTAGTGGCTTATCAGAATTGTGGTGCTCTTGAAGTTTCAAAAATCAGAAATATTGGCTTCAAACCTCCGTTCTCTCTCACTTCGTTTTTTAGATCCCACTCATTTCCTGTCGAAAGGAGACGAAAGAAATTGGTGATGCATGTATACAGGTATTAGATATAACAATGTTTGTACTTTTTCCCCCTTCAATTTACCAAGGCAATAACAAAAAAAAAAAAAAAACACGCGCGCGCGACATTTTTTTGCTAACAGCATATCTTCATGGATGATTTATTATTGAATTGTTTTAAAAGCTGATTTTGGAACTGATGCGAGGATGCTTTGGAAGCTTGAATGCAGGGCGAATTTAGTTTAGTTTCACGACGAAAGCAAATATTAAACCCCATGCAAAATCACGCAGATTAGACGGTGCCTTTTCAGCATATGACATTTGAACCCATGACCTAGGATGCGTAACCCATGCTGGATGACAAGGCCTGCCCATATCCATCCAATATGACCTACCATGCTCAAGTCCAACAGGAAACGCTCAATTCAATTGAGAACTCTCAATGCAAAAAAAAGAAGTAATTAATCTTTTTTACATTAACAATGTATACGTGATCAGTGTTATATAAATTTTAAATTTAATTTTTACAGACATATCATGAATCTAATATTGATAGCATATACGCTATCAGTGTACGGAGGATTTATTTAAAAAAAATTAAAAAAGAAAAAGAGAGAGGCTTGTGAATGACAGAATACGAGCGTCACGAAGCACGTGACGAGAAGAATCAATTGACGTAGCGTGGGATCATCTTGGAACGATCTAAAGGCGGCAACCAGTGTGGCGGTGCCACGCAGTACCATGTGACGTGTCACCTGGGAGAAAGAAACACCCTCTCCCGCTCATTTTCTGGAAAGCGAGCTGGTCCAACTCCAACCACGCCTCCTACAAAGATAACCACTTCTCGCCGGATCTGCCTGTGATTCCTCCTCTAAAACAGGGGATTATTCGGAATAATCTTTTTTAAGAAAATGCTAAAGTACTTTTTGATATAAAGTAAATTATTCGGATGCTTACTGAACTTTTGAAACAGTTGAATTTTGATCATTGAACTATTAAAAAATTAATTTTGACTGTTAAATTATCTAAAGTTTAAATCTCGGATCATTATATTAAATTTAATCATTAATTATGTCCTTTTTTTTTTGTCTCGTGAATCATGCAAGCACTTAAATCTGTTATGTCTAATGATTAAATTTAACAGAATGATCAGAAATCTAAACTTTAAATAGTTCGATGGGCAAAATCAGATTTTCAATAGTTCAACAGTTAAAATTCGACGATTCTAAAAAGTTTAATGACCATCCAGATAATTTGCTTTTTGATATATTACATGGAGACAAAAATATGATTAAAAAATATATTTATGATGTAAGTAAATAAGTTTGTATAAATAATAAACTATCCAAATAAATCCAAACGGCTATTTTAAATAAATAAATTTGTGCAAATAAAATGTATTTATTTCCATTCATTTTGTTCCGCTATTTCAGCCCTTGTCACCAGCTATTCTATCAATATCTCCATTCCAAACACCCCTGCTCCTCACCCAAAATCACATAAACATAGAGTATTGTTTAAAATATTATTTAGATCAATTATTAATATTTTCTTGTGATATGATGTGCTATTTCCATTCCGTTGATAGTCTCATGTTTCTTTTTTTTTTTTTTTTTTGAATTGTCTAAACATGTTTGTCACTTATGCAATATAACAAAAAAATATTCTTTGATTACCCAGTTTACCCTTTGAGTGTTGTCACGCTCGATTTTGGATATCTTCTTACACATAGGAAGACACTAAAAAATCTGTTTCATTGAATGTGTCTACCAAGGGTAAAGTGGGAAATAAGCAACATATGGCCTCAACTTTTGCTACTACACATTTATTAAAAAAAAAAAATTTCCACTAAGAACACAAGCAACGCTATTATTATTATTTTTTTTTTTTTGCATGACGAAAAGAGCTTCTAGTTGGTAAAAAACCGAAACATCAAAATTGTTTTTAATGAAATAGCCAACTTAGTGACTTACCAAAGGAAAAAATTATTCATGTAAGCAGTATTACAGCATACTTTGTCTAAATTTTAGTGATGATAATAAGAGATCAAGCTAATAACAGGAATAGAAAACGTGATTGAGAATGATTAAAAGTAAAGATATGATTTGATTGACATAAAAATAAAAAATGTACAATTAATACAAACTTATATATGGCAGGTCATTAATAGATTGGATTAAGTTGACTATAAATAAGGAATTGTGAAAAGGACTATAATTAATTGTAAGCCAAAAAAAATGAAGGAGTAAAATCCACAAAGATATAAAGTGACACACTTTTTTCTTGCAAAATAATTTGCCACTTGGTGTGAAGATAAAATAATTCTGTCTACTTGATAGAATATAGAAATTAATGGCCAAGTTAGTAGCCTACCAAAATCGGAATTGAACATTGCTCTCTCTCTCTCTCCCTCTCTATATATATATATGTGTGCGTGTGTGATACTTGAAAAAATGTGTTTATGATATAAACAAAATAATATTTGAAATTTCTTTTGTATCTATTAATTATATCTTTTTTGCTGCAACTAATTAGTTTATGGCCGATCAAATTGTTGCTGCTAGTTTCTACTTCTATTGTGCGTATCCTAATTTCACTTAGCCACGCACAAAAGAAATGAATAATGACTTTGCCCGGGTTATGACAAAATTCACTTTCCAACTTTATTTGCATAGCAACTACAAAACGAATACACAGAAAAGTTTTTCCATGTCGAGTTTATTGATTTAGATGATTCAATGCACTCTAATAAGAAACAGAATGGGTAATTCCACTTACTTTACGGCCAAGAATAGTAAAGAATAATCAATAATATATAGTGATTGCGTACAAAAGACTTGGCAGCTCTTCCATTGTGGATTTCCTAAAAGAGTCTTGTTGAATCATATCATGGTTTCTGTGGTTGACCTGTGGAGAAGAGTCTGCAAATATGGCTTAAAGAACCTTTCTTTGCTTTATCTGAGCTTATTTGGTCCATATAGATGAAGTTTAGAATGAAGGAACGACATTGTGGAAAGAATGGAGAAAAAAAAAAAAGAAAAAGAAAAGGGAAACAAGGGGAAGTGGTTATAATAAGTACTACTAAAGTTATGGCGGTGCAAGGAAGTGAAAGTTGGCAGGAATTAATAGATTAAGACTAAGTGAAATTTTGTTGATGTGGCCAGCCTAGATTGGTAAGTGTACTTGATCAAGGGGATCACCTTGATACACCTTTTTTATTGATTTAGATGATTAAAAGCAATCTAATAAGAAACGGAATGGGTAATTCCACTTACTTTCGGGCCAAGAATGCACACAAAAGACTTGGCAGTTTTTACATTGTAGATTTCCTAAAATCCGAGATAAACCCTTTTTGCCTCAGCTTGTTTTATCTCGGTCCTGGCCCTGGTCCCGGTCCTAGGTACGTACATGGCGTAGGAATAGTGGTGTGTTTTGTTGTACATTAATTATAAAGAGTCTTCTCTATCTTTGATGAAACTTTTCCCCTTGGGCCTTGACTGCCATCACCACCATATTCTTTCTTTCTTTGAGCTGAAGTTTTGAGGTCTTTATCATATTGTTATCTAGTTACCCTTTTTGCGCGTTACAACTGTAGTTTGATCACCTTTTTCCTGTAAATCTGTTTCTAGATTTAGGGGAACAGATGGAAGAATTGTGGAGGCATAAGAGGAGAAGCGGTGGAGGTAGACATTGCTTCCCGCGTTTTCCATCTGCAATCCTGAATTAACTCATGCGTGCAAGCTATTCTTTGTAATCTCAAGTAATCCCTCTTCAGCCACTACATTTTTCTTGGTCCTAAACGGTTTTAATTCTCTTTAAGCTTCTTCATTTCTCATCAGCCCCTGGCCTTTACTCTATCTCTATCTCACCTTCCTTTTCACGTATCACTTTCCTCTTTAGTAGTATAAATTAAGTTTCAAAACATCCCCAGTATCAGATAATTATCCAATCAACATTGTTTTCTCTCGACTATCTGCTTTTGCCGTAACCTATAGACTTAGTCGTCTTCAACCTCGAAACAACTAAAAAGACTCGATCTTTCGTGTATATTCAGTACCCAATCCAATTTGCTGTTTCTTCAACAGTTTCTATCAAGTAAGAATCCCTCATTAGTAAAGTTTCTTCCTCACCCTTCCCCCCTCTTGCATTTTCAGGACTGCTTGCTGATTTTCGTGGAGGTTGTTGCATCTGGGCTGCCAATGATTTACTTAATCTTCAATCCCATATATCAAAGCTTCTTAGAATTTGGGTGCTGAAGATTGAAGCAAAGATTTAAACTTTCTGTTTGCGTTAGCTTTTAACAATCAAATTGAAGGGATTTTTTGAGCAAGGAATTAAGGGAAGAATTTTAAGTTGGTTTCCTTGTTTTTGCTTAGATCTGAATTTGGAGGCCATGGGAAGTCATATGAGTAAGAAGCCTGGTGAAAGTTCATCTGCAATTAGCAACATTCAATTCACGACTGAGCTTAATTCATATGAAGCCGCTTGTAAGATGGATGAGGGTTTGCAGTCCTTTGACACAAGTCTCCATGCTAGAACAAACCATGTTATCAGTACTCTTGCTGCTGGCGTAGAAGTTAGGGCCGTCTCATTTGATTCTTTAAAGGAAGTCACTGGATGCCTTCTGGACATGAACCAGGAGGTTGTTAAGGTTATCTTGGAGTGCAAGCAGGATATCTGGAAGAATCAAGAATTGTTTGAGCTTGTGGAGGAGTACTTCGAGAACAGTCTCAAAACTCTGGACTTCTGTGCTGCTTTAGAAAAGTGCCTAAAAAGAGCCAGGGACAGCCAATTGCTTATTATGGTTGCTCTACAGCAATTTGAAGAGGAGGATGGAGTTGAAGGGAATAGGTACAATAGGACTTTGGATGAGTTGAAGAACTTCAAGGCTGCCGGTGATCCTTTCACCGAGGAATTTTTCGAAATTTTCCAGTCTGTGTATAGGCAGCAAATTCTGATGCTTGAGAAGCTGCAAATGCGAAAGAGTAAGCTTGATAAAAAGCTCAAGTACATCCATGCTTGGAGAAAATTGTCGAGCATTATCTTTGTTGCCACATTTGCTGCTGTTCTTATATGTTCAGTCGTGGCTGCTGCTATGGCTGCTCCTCCTGTTGCGGCCGCTCTTGCCGCTGCTACTTCCATCCCACTGGGATCAATGGGGAAGTGGATTGATTCTCTTCTGCAGAGCTATGAAAATGCTGTCAAAGGACAGAAGGAGATCATGAGCTCAATCCATGTGGGCACTTATGTCACCATCAAGGATCTGGACAACATCCGAGTGCTGATTGACAGGTTGGAAATCGATATCGAGTCACTCCTGGCAAATGTTGATTTTGCTATTAGTGAAGATGCTGTGAAGCTTGGCATAGAAGAGATCAGGAAGAAGCTCGATGTATTTATGAAGAATGTCGAGGATTTAGGGGTGCAAGCTGATGTTTGCAGCCGGGATATTCGCAGGGCCAGGACTGTTGTTCTCCAGAGGATCATCAAGAATCCCAACCATTGAGTGAAAGAAGTGAGTGCCCATCTTCATTGCTACTGCTATGTTCCCAATGCGGTTCAACCTTTCGCTGACACGCTGATGATTGTCAATCTTATTATTATGTATTATCTAGCCTCTGTCTTTAAATTCAAACTTTCCTCCTCCGCATTGCTGATAAGGGCTAGTGATTCATTCATTATCATGTTAATCTGCTAGAAGTTTGTTCATTCTTTATGTAATTACGGTTCCACAAAGCTCATTATTGCGTTTTTCCTCGAGAATTTGATGTTTCTGCTTTGGCCTCATCGTTCTTTCTTTTTTTATATGTAATGAGTTTAGGCCAAGGACGTCGTTACTTTTGAAATTAGGATCTTTCAAATTCTATCACTGCTACGGACGCACTGACTTTTAGGCATCTTAGATTCTAATCAACATCAAGAAGTTAAAAGCATCATAATGGACGTTTCTGCTGTGGCAATCACACCATTTTTCGGTCGATCTCAATCAGCTGATTGCAAGGTCGACCAAAACTTTGATTGATCTAAGCCGTTGATCTTCATATAACCTGGGGTTCATGTTGCAGTTTATTCGTAAAAAATATGCCACCACAGCTTCTTTGATCTTCTAAGTGGTTGTTTTCTTTGGGTTAAACAAGAGGTGGAGTCGTCTGAAAACGACTAATTCAGCATCAAACGAGGTTCCTAGCAATTGGACTACTATTGCTAGGCTTCTTCCAGAGCCTTTTTTCTTTGCTCTTTTTGGTTTGGGGGCTGGGGAGGGGTATTCTTCTCGGATGCAACTGGTGTTGTCTCCTGTCTACAACCAGGTTAGTTAAAGACAACGTCATGAGATAATGTATATATAATCTGCCTCTAGTCTTGGCTGAAGTTAGAAGTAGAGGACTAGGTCGTGCTTCTTTCCGCGTCCGTGGTTCAATCTTTCAGTCTCAGTTTGGGCAACCACGCCAACTTCAGTATGTGGTTTGATAATCTGTCATTTAGGGTGCAACCCAACACAACGCCCCTTGAGTCTCCTGGCTAGTGACTGTACGCGAATGATCCTGAGTAAAAGTCAGATAATAATAATACTGCAAAATTGCAAATGCAGGAATGTGCCCTCAAAGAATGAAACTGATGCAGCAACATAGGATCTGCTCCTGTCATCGAGTGAAATGTTGCTCGTTTTGTGAAAATCCCACTAATCTTTTCATTCTGGGTAAAATGTTGTGACATAATCACCTAAAGACTGTTGTCATCAACCAAGAGTGTTGATGAATTATAACAGTTTGGCAGGGGAAGGATGAAAAGTTGCGACACCATTCTCAAACGCCTGATTTGTGTTGCCATCTTTCCTTGCAAAATTCCTGAGCATCGGCTATTAGGTTGGTTCCCACTGGCTGAACTCCTCACCTGTATTCATTAGAGGAAGGGATAATTTCAGAAACCTCCCCCGAGGTTTCTGACAATTTCACAAACCTCCCTGAAATTAAGGTTTTGATAACAAAATTAGTCCAATTAGAAAAAGTAACATTAAAAAATATTTTAAGGAGAGAGATGAAATTTTGATTCTATAAATACCCCTTATGCATGTATTTAAATTGTATTAGTAAAAAACAAAAATAATTAAAAATTAAAAACAATTAAGGTTTTGATAACAAAATTAGTCCAATTAGAAAAAGTAACATTAAAAAGTATTTTAAGGAGAGAGATGAAATTTTGATTCCATAAATATCCCTTATGCATGTATTTGATTCTATAAATACCCCTTATGCATGTATTTAAATTGTATTAGTAAAAAATAAAAATAATTAAAAATTAAAAACAATTAAGGTTTTGATAACAAAATTAGTCCAATTAGAAAAAGTAACATTAAAAAGTATTTTAAGGAGAGAGATGAAATTTTGATTCCATAAATATCCCTTATGCATGTATTTAAATTGTATTAGTAAAAAATAAAAATAATTAAAAGTTAAAAACAATTAATACACACATTTCACCACTCAAAATGTTCGTATTTAATAAATTAGACAACAAAAATTTGTAATAAGACTACACTAATTATCACAAGATTCAGCAAAACAGACAAGTCATCTCTTTTAACATGATATTCGCTATGATTCTTATAATTTTGAACAGAAAAATTTTAAAATTTTGCCTTTCTTTTCCCTCCTTTCTCCATTAGGTATATCAATTGATGTTATTTTATAAATACAAGTCATTGTTCATTATTAAAGAAATTTTCAACAGTTATTTTTGTTAATTAATTACTAATAGTTAATTAGTACTCTAATTACTTAATTGTTAGATATTAGTAAAGGAGAATGGAGGGAAAAAAAAAGACAAATTTCAAAATTATCCCTTAGAGGAATCTTACGGATCACACGGATATCTAATTTAATTACTTTAATAAATTAATCTAGTCAAGTTTTATTTTCTTGATGCCAAGTTATCCAATTTAAGAATTTCACAAGAGTAATGTTAAACTTTCTTGGGGATTTTTTTTTGTTGTTTGGGAGGGGGTGGGGGAGTTGTAAGGCGGGCCTGTGGCCCGCCCATCACATGAAAATTTCAGATAATTTCTCGGCAGAATTTAACAATTTTGCTTAAACACCCCAAAGTTTTCCACCCTCTGTTTCAGTTTCAATATAATAAGGTTAGTCCGTCTGCATGCAATTTCACCCAAAAAAAAAAAAAAAAGAGAGCAAAAACACAAGGCACCTATCCTCCCTTAGTGAAGAGTTGTGCTAATTAGCACCATTATCGCTAGAAGAAGATTTTAACCAAATAAGCATACCAAGAATCTCCCATGTAGAGTTTATATTGACTTATTCATCTGTCTGTTGGGTGGAGGCTGAACCCCATATTACATGAAAGTATTTCGGAGAGGGTAACACCCCTCAACTCTTCTGCTCATAATATCATAATGGCCTAACCAAATCTTGAAGTTTCTCAAATATACAGATGGTATAAGAGAGAATTTACAAAGCCACAATAGGCCTAGGCCTGATATTAAAGTAAGTTGCTGATGCCAGATATGCACAGGCTAAGGAAACGTACATTTTGAACCAGATAGAAGAGAAAAAGGTTAAGAATGTACAGACACCTGTCAAGGCAATTACGAATGTACAGTTCACCAGACACTTCACCATAGAAAGGTCGCCTTCTATCCCTTCACGTGGAAAATGACCTTTCGAATGAAAATCCGAGAGCAGCTGATCCTTGAGGCTGAATGTTTCCATCAACCACGAAGTTACCTGCTCTTCAGATATCGGGATGTCATTAACATCAACACGGCGTACATGAATGTGAACCTCAGCAGGGTCGACACCAAAAGCATTGTCCAAGAAAGTTGGACAACGTTGTTTATAACCAATTGTAATGTCATAAACTGCCATCATATTAGCATACTGCGGCAAGTCAAGCATCAAGAATATGGAAAATAACAGCAGGACAAAAGAAACCACATAAAAAAACTACAAAGCGCAAGATGATAAGGACTTCATTTGGTGTATTACTTACTCTTAACAACTGTAGGGGAAAAAAAGCACACTTATTTACAGTTTCAAGAGTTCAGGTACATTGTCCTCGGTCATAATTCTGATAATTAGATCGGAAGTTGTAGTAGCAACTTCATCATGTTTTGCAAAATTGACCAGGTAATACTTTAGCTGTTTTGTTAGGAATCACGCTAAGAAACTAGCTCAATCCAGTCACAAGTTATTTATGCTGATCAAGCGACAAAGTGCAATGAACAGATGAAAACAGAGAGCTCGTTGTGAGACTGCAGAGCATGTTGAGAAGGCAAATAACAAAAGGAACTGAGAACCAACTAAAACTTCTGGACATAACAAAACTCCTTACTCATCTTCCAATTTACACATCTTGTTGCTTAACATAAGTACAGGAATTTGGCATCTTTTATGGCTCTTAGAAACGAAGACAACAGGATACAACTTTGGCAAGATAGCAAGAGATTTAATTCTGTCAGCATCCAATATAACGTAGCAAGAGTTATGACTTCTCTTTGCACAAAATCATTGGGTTTGTTTGGACAACAAGAATTTGAGGTAAAAATTTCAGATTTTGTTTTGCTTGCATCATACACACAATTCCCAATCACTTTTTTATCTCACATACATCACATCACACAATGTGCTACAGTAACTAAACCAAATAAATCATCCAAATAAATTCTTATCCAAACAAACTCATTATGTCTCAAGTTTGATTCATGATATTTGTTAAACTGCTAAGAGTAATGACCCTTAGTTTTTCATACCTAATAGTTGCGGGACTCTCTGTAGACATTTCTCCCTTTGGAAGGGTCAAACAGGAATGACCATAGAGAGGCTACCATTTTGTTTCCCAGAATTCTATCAGTAAATTGGGTATTGGGAAGGAAGGAGGGGGGGGGGCGTGGTGGGGATGATAGCCTAAGATTAAGAATGTAAGAAGAAGAAAATGGAAGGCAGGCTGGGGAAAGGAGAAATGCATTTTAATCTCTGGGAGTACTATTGAGAGGTACAAATGACAATGATGGCATCACTGCAGTAGGAAAGAAACTTCCCATTTTCCGAGACAGAAAATAATTCAAAAACAAAACCCTGCAAATCTCCTTTAACTATTTTCAGACACAGCAACTGCGATTGTACCCAAATGTGAACCATCAAAGGATGAAAGGATTACATCATCAAATCTTTAACAACATGGATCAGAGTGCTATGTAAACATGCACGGTTTCCAAATGTATTTCTTACACCAGCCATGTAGGAGGTTAAACTAACCAACCGTGTTTGATGCACCATCATGCCAAAAAAAGTTTCAAGTCTTGAGATTAAAGGATGAAACTTTGAATCAAATTAATGCTGATCCAAGGAAAGCCGCACAGAAAGGACAGAGAAATAACCTGCATCCATCGAGCCCCTCAAAGACTCTAACGAGGCAAAAAAGCCCTTGGATTTTGGAAGCAGCACATTCTTTAGGATCGGAAATCCTTTTTCGGCAGCATACTTTTGACTGCGTTGGCACTTCTCTTCTCTGCATTAAATTAATTAAAGAAAAAAAACCATCAGAAAGGATCAGTCATATGGAAGGACCATTTTTGGTCACGAATAATTAAATGATAATAAATTTTGATACTGCTGGGAATAATTTCTTGAAGCAGAATATGTACTTAAAAATATACGGGCGCAAAAGCTTTTTTGAGTGCTGCTTTATCTTCAAGTCATTATGCACAAAGCTATGGGCTTCAGGGGAAAACCAAATCATTGTTGAAAACATGATTATGCTGACAATTACACTACAAATCATTTCTTTAGGGAGTAAAAATGAAAATAAAACAATGTCTGGTCATCAATTTTACAAGGAAGAGGCAATAGTACGTGAAATCTGTGCCTTCAGGAAAAACAGCAAGCCAGAGTGGATCTTGAGGATCTTTGAAAGTTGAAAGCATCTTATACATAACTGCTTCATCAGCCTCCCATCTTCTCTCCACTGGAATGAACTCCACGACATGAAATATCCAACCAAATACAGGCAATTTCATCAAACTGCTCTTAAGAACGTATTTAATGTAACCATGACATCCCTTTCGCAGTGCAAGGTCCCACAAGTACATCCAATCAACCTCGGTCCGATGGTTCGCAATAAGCAAGACACGTTCCCTTGCTGCAACACAGTCCCCTGAGAACACCACTTTAGTCTTGTTTATTTTTTCAAACAGAAAAGGCCACAAAGCAATCCAGCTTCCCAGAAAGAATGATGTTGCTGTCCTGCTGTAATGTAAGCTGAAAAATCTTAAGACAACAGCTGTCCAAAAACCACAAAACACCAACAGCATAAATGCTGTCAAAACTAACACAACCAAACACAAAACACCTCTAAACGCTTTCCATGGAGTTAAAGGACGGTGCCTTGGTCCATTTCTTGAATTAACCGATGTACACACTTCCATCTAATAAGTTCAAATATCCACCAAACAATTGGATTCCTTAATCAAAAAAATTTTCTGAAAAAATGTCCCAAAGAGCAACACAACCCAGAAAGAATTAGCATCAATAAGTTCACCGTCATAAAGTTAGTTGTGATGTGTCATCAAACAAAAGCTTCAGCTTTCCAAGATCAGAAAATCCAGCACCACACAAATGCTTAGTTCAGGACTCTACGGCATGACTGGCGTAATGGCAGGTGATATATTCGATCTGCAAAATCAAAATTGGAAGATCAATCGCGGAACATCCTTTTCAACATAACCAAGCAACAACCAAGAACTTCTGTATGGAAAAGTTGCTATTAAACTGAAGAAAGCCTACATACGGGTTATATCTAACATTGGTTGTAGACTTGGGAGATCAAAGGTACATTAACATGCTAGAAAGATAAAGCATGAAGATATGTGTGATACTTCACAAATAACTCTTGGACGAGCTAATTAATAATCCATTTGTCCATTCATTAGAAATAAGATGAAGCATAGGTTTGTTGGATATTGTAATTACTACCACTTGTCTTTTCCTTTAGAGCATAATCAACAGAAAGTTCATCAAGGTGAATGAGGTTGAAGATTATCAGATAGATTTGGTATGAAAGCTTGTTTTCTCTGGTTTTATTTTCTCCAGTTAGACTAGGAATAAGATTTTAAGGAATCAATCACAGGCACTCACGGGTGCAGAATACAAATATACAACGTGAAAATAAGTTCCACAAATTACAGAATAAATAATATTGCACCAACTTTACATCAGGAAATACGAGTAGTACCAAAGTTAAATCAGCTGACGAGTCAATTATCAGTTGCCAGAAAGAAAAGCCAGTTCCACAAATTACAGAGTAAATTTTAATATTGAACCTAGTTTTGCAACAGGAAATACTAGTTCAACCAAAGTTAAAAAGCTAATTACTCAATTATTAGTTGCTTGGTCAATTATCAATCGGGGCCCATAAAGCTAAAACCAACAACTTTTCTCTGACACAAGTGTTTGTCCTCGAAGAATACAAGATAACATATTCTTGATCAGTATAGGGTTCTTCTGACCAATAATCTCAAAATTAAACAAGATTATCACTTTCCAGATTAATATCCAATCCGATTGCATTTTATGAACAGTCAGCCCAAGCCTCATTAACCAATAATAGTAACCTACAGCAGAAAAAGCCCGGATGATTACAACTCAAATTACAGAGTTAACTAAATTGAGTACTACCAAACATACGTTTTTTTCGTCTTGAGCTACTGATCTCGAATCAGAAAAATCACAACAACAGCGCTATAGACCGGAGCACAACTTGGATAAACAAGGGAAAGAAGAAGTTTACCTTAATTCTTATCCTAAATGGAGGACTTTCGACTTGATGATATCCAGGATGGGGCATTTAACGATCGAAAACAGTCCATCTGCTTTGGTTGGGATTGGAATGCAACTTTTGCCAGAGCTTCTTGGAGGAGTCTCAACGGTTTGAAGATGACGAGTTCTTGCGACTTGTGAGGAGTACGGAGGAGTGTTGGACCAAGCTCTTGTAAAACTGAAGTAGCGGGCCGCAGTGGCAGGGGTATGCTTCTAAACTCACAGCTAGGGACTTGCAAGTTATCAAGACTTACAATGAACGCCCTCGCCAATACATGCTGACCCTTAGAACATTGAGTAGCGACAAAAGACCAGTCGTGGACTGCTGTTGTAACGTTGATGGCTGTTGGACGGATACTGACTTCAATCAACCAACGCCAACCCAAGTTGATTGAGTTGGCAAAGTGAATCACTTTTTGACAGAATAATTTGAAGGTTGTTTTGATGGACGATTTGTAAAAAAAATCTCTTATAAATTCCAGAACCCTGATTTGACCTGCTAATGTGAGTGTAGCACCGTGAATGATTTGTAACAACTTTATAACATATCCTGATCAGTGATATTAAACAGAATTGTATTCATCTAAACATTTTTTTTTTACCAGAAAAAGGAGATTTCAATCAACCGAATTCTGTCAAGATCCAAAATTTTCCTCCAGGAGGGAATGAAGAATTGGGTGTGTGTGGATTGGCATTATTTGTTTATATTATAAACTCATTTATTCAACCTATCTTTTTTTCTTTTCAATAGTATTTTTATCTTATATGCGTTACATCACATGAAAGTTTGGGTTTGAATTTACTTTTTTGGATCCGTAAGGGTTTGGTTATAGGTTTGGATCTAACTAAATTTAATAGGTTTAAACCTGGATTAAATGAATCAAATCTAAACTCTACCCATTGACATGTCTACTTGTGACCCTTTATTTGTGATTTCTTTTTTTTTTTTTTTGGCTTTTCTCTACACACGATACAAACTGTTTATATTTTGTTATTGAAATGCTAAAATTCTAAAATATACGTCAATGGTTTTTATAACAAATGATGGGCTTCCCAAAATAAATAGAAAAGGTTATGTAAAATTGTGCAACGTTAGTACTAGAAATGACAATAGGCTGAGTTTGGGGTTGGAGACTTGGAGGAGCCTTGCCCTGTCCCCACCCCATTCACATTGTCATATAACTCTCCCCGTCTCTACTCCCGGCTACATCTCACTTTCCTGCAAGTGTCCATGGAGGCACCTTTTTTCCCTCTTTTGAATCATTTCTTGAGGGATAAGAGGTTTGTAGATGAATATGGTGCATTTATGAAGGGATTCTCAAAAAGAATCATCTCTAGTTAGAGTGCTTGTTTGTACGTTGATGGCTGGACTATTAGAAACTGGAGGAAATAATTATGAAAAAACTCGAAACTTCAGGCAGACCTCTCTGTAACTATCATTTGAGCATTTTTGTGTGATTGAAACAAATATCGAACTTTTCTATTTGGATTCAGGAGATGGAGCAAAAGCTTAAAGAAATAAATAGAGAGAGTGAAGAAGAAATGCATTCCGTCGGAAAATTACGTTGTTTTCCGCGATCACATTTTCCTATTATCTTTTTCCCTCACATACATCTAATCGCTACAGTATTTTTTCCATGAAAAATCATGAAAAATGCAATTCAAACACAACCTAAGAGAAGCGACTTTGAGGAACAAAACATGCTTATGGCTGTTGAATTCTCTTCACATAGCTATTGATTAGATTAGTTTCATAGCCCATATGAAAAATAGCAAACATTAGTATTGTTATTAGGAAAATTAGTACTACTAATGTTTAACGTAACGAAACACAAAAAAAAAGAGTTTAACATAGAAAATATAGATATATTAATTATTATATATATATATATTTAGTTAATACTAGAGACGGGGCGAGGGATGGGAAGAAAAGTTCCCTCTCTCTCGCCCCACCCGTCTCATGCCTCCATGTTGGTCATTCGCTTTCGTTGCCATCCTAAGATTCACCCCTAAACTAGTTTCCTTTTCCTTTCTTTCTTTACTAGAAAGAAATTGGACTAAAAGCCAATTGCATGTCACTTGAGTAGAAAAGTTGCTGCCGAAAGGTATAGAAAACCTCTCTGATGCAGTTGGGATTCTCTATGGCACTATTCGGTGTCAAATCCAGTGTCAATCCTATTTATCACGTGATGATAGAAGAAGTTTAAATAAATAACACATGACAAATTAAATAAACAGAACATTTGGCATAAATGTAAAAGTGACACTGAATTATTACTGAAAAAGTGACACTGAAGATCTCGTGTGTCTTTGATGGGCCTAAATCCAGACACTTACCAATAAAGAATAAATGGGAGGAAGCGGTTATTTATACCTAGTTTAACCAGTAGAAATGTCGTTAGCACAAAAAATAAAAAATTCTTGTTGTCCATGTACGGATTGTATTGATGGTTAATTTGTAATTACAATCAATAAAGGGAAAATCATTCAAAACGTCATTCACATTTTACAAAATGACTTTTTTCGTCTCTCACTTTTAAAAGTGTAATTTTACGTCTCTTATAAATTCACATTGACCAAATTTGGTCCATACCTAGGTTTTTGACTAGTTTTTTGTCAAAATCCACCACGTGACTTGTATGTGATCATTTTTAAGGGCAAAATTATCAAATCAATTTTTTACATAATTTGATTTATAGTCCCTCACATTTCACGAAATGAATTTTTTCATTCCTAACATTTTATAAAATGAATTGTTTCGTTCCTCGCATTTCAAAAAATGAAATTTTCCATCCCTCACTTTTTCAAAATAATTTTTTTTATCCCTCATTGATCATGTGTATGAATAGCTTTTTTTTTTTTTTTTCTATAAACCCACGTATATGTCTATTTGATTTTATCTAAACAGTATGAATAACATGTAATTTATTTCTATTGAATTTCATCTAAACATACTTATCGTAGTTATACACATACTATTCAATAAATATATATAGGAGTTTAAAACTAATAATTTTGTTTGAAATCCATGTATATATTTATATGATTTCACCATTTGAATCTATTCAATATTTGTGACATTTCTCTTTTGGTAATAATTTATTTATTGAATTGTATAATAAGGTCATCCAATTAATGGGTCCTAACTTGAATTCTATAATTATGCTAACAAATTTCATTTTAAATATGAAATTTCTACTCGACACATTTAAGACCAACAGTTGAATTATTACTTGCCTTGTGATTGTTTTAAAATTTAAAAATGCCAATCACTTATTTCTTTTTGTCATAATTTTCTTTTATTTATTTTTCTGTTCAAATTTAATTCGATATAAACACTCGATAATATTTAGAATTAAATGTCTTCTTTATTTTCAAAATTCGAGTAAAAAAATGAATATAAGTAAATAACCAACAATTTTTTTAAACCCATGTATATATCTATTTGATTTCACTTGAATAGTACGAATAGTATGTAATATATCTCTATTTGATTTCACATGCTATTTGTACTGTTCAGGTGAAATCAAATAGATATATACATAGATTTTAAAAAAATTATTCACACATATGATCAATAAAAAGATGAAAAAATTCATTTTGAAAAATGTGAACGATGAAAAAATTTATTTGTGAAATGTAAGGGATGAAAAAATTTATTTTATGAAATGTGAGGGATTATGAATCGAATTATATAAAATTTAATTTGATGATTTTACCCTTAAAATATGATCGCGTGCAAGACATGTGATGAATTTCGACAAAAAAATAGTCGGAAACCTAAGTAGGGACAAAATTTGACCAATGTGAATTTGTAAGGGACGTAAAATTATATTTTAAAAAGTAAGAAATGAAAAAAGTTATTTTGTAAAATGTAAGGGACATTTTGAACGATTTTTCCATTAATAAATAACTTATAAGTTTCGAGAGCAAACTACAGCTCATAGTCACGAAGTTAAAATCATTCAAATTTTTTTCACATAAGAATAATTAGTAGAAATGTCATGAAATATTTCCTTTTTTTTTGCTTTTACCATCAAATTTTCTTTCTCATGGCCCTTTTCATGCCTTTAAAGGTTAGTGGAAACTAGAATATTTTGAGAGGAAAACAAAAAGCTATTTTACATTTTTTATTTAAACTACACCTACTTGAAGCTTAAATTGATTATCTGGTAGGTTTGTTTGGATAGAACAATTATTATATACATTTTTTGGAATATTAGTGTAATAATTTTTTATGATTTGATTTATGTACGATAAAAATGTAATTTAAAAAAATAATCGAAAAATGTGTTTGTCATATAAGTGAAAATAAAAAATTTCCAAATAATTAGGTACGGTCAATCTACTTGAAATTTATGTTTGATTTGCAAGCAATATTATGCTTCGAATTAGTTGGTCATTATAATCAATTAGAGGTGGCAAATTGGGCGGGATGGACGGGATTTGTTTGGGTTTAAGATAGAACCGAGTCATATGGATTTGGGTCCAATCTTACCCATATGTGTTTTGGGACTAACTTGGGCGGGATCACTTTGGGATAGGTTTAGATTGATTCCGCCCAATACCAAAATCAAATTTATATATATATTTTTTCCTTTAATTTATTTTTTATATAACTTTAATAATTTTGATTTATTAAATTTCATTTAGTTTTATTAAATAAACATGTAAGTGCTTTATACTCAGGATTTCCACCAAAAATTGGATTAACAAATAAAAGAAAAGATAGATATAATACAGCCATATTCCAACATATATCAAGATGGCCAAGGCACTTAAGGTGTTGAATATTTATCCTCATCATTGTCTAAGGATGACAGGTCTAAACTGATTGAAATGCTGAAAATTCTTGTGGATAATGATTAGGAAGACTGTTAGATTATATTCGCTGGTATAACTATAAAAATTGTTAAAGATAATTTTTGAATCTAAGACTCCGTTTGAATTGGCTATATTTTCAAAAAACAAAATTTTCAAATACAATGTCACAGTAATATACAATAACTCAAAAAAAATCTCATCCATATTAGTATATCAAATATTTCAAAAAAAAATTTTATAGTAAAAATTTTTCATATACACTATGATAATAAAATATTTCAAAAATACTACAAAAAACAGCTAATCCAAACAGAGTCTTGCTATTTGAGCTCAATGGGTACTCAAGTATTTTCCAAAATTTTCCATCAATTAATGGGTATAATTGGAATTTGTCCTATTTTAAACTCAATATCAAATTCCAGTATCTATTCTGCCCAAAGTCCTTATGGGCATGGATAATCCATTGAAACTTGGGACAAATTGCTACCTCTGTTGTTCGGAACAAAATCTATTGTCAACTCTTTTTGTTGAAATTTGCATACTTCCTTTCTAAACAAAGAAAAAATGAAAATTGCGTTTGAGGTTTTACCCACAAAAATTCGTTGAACTAAATTGCACAAACAATTTATTTACAAGGCTAAATAAGTGAACATCCTTGCTACTGGACTCCACTCGACTCAACTAGACTCCGCGGAGCAGATTGATGATACCCGTAAACTTAAATTGGACCTCAATTTGACTTTGGAATGCAGAACAAGAAGAAGCAAAAGTAGGAAGACAAAACCAACAACGTGGAGAGAAAGCAAAAGATTCCGGGCACCGTAAAACCCAGCTGGAGCGTCCCGGAGGGCTGATCACATAGCCCTAAAACCCTAATACTTATCGCGCTCAGCAAAACTAAAGTTCCAGCAATTTACCAATGGATATCGACTTCACAGAGTACAAACTAAGTTCCCAGCTCCGCGGCCACGAAGACGATGTAGGAATTTTCCCTGAATCTTGAAAAATTTTTCTATGGATATCTGAAAAAATTAACTGTGATATAGATTATTGATATTAATTTGCTGGATGTGCTATGCTTTCAGGCTCGTGGGATATGCATATGTGACAATGTCGGCATTGCGACGTCGTCGAGAGATAGAACGATCAGGTTTTGGACTTTGGATCAGTCCAACAATAGGGATTATGCTCTATCGAAGATTCTATTGGGACATACGAGTTTTGTGGGGCCATTGGCTTGGATTCCACCGAGCGATGAGTTCCCGGAGGGGGGACTCGTTTCTGGTGGGATGGATACGCTTGTTTTTGTCTGGAATTTGGCAACTGGAGAGAAGGAACATGTACTGAAGGGGCATCAATTGCAAGTCACTGGTGTCTCCTCGGATGGCTCTGATATTGTCTCCACGTCCGTTGATTGGTACTTGACATACGTTCAGCATTTTATTATGGTTTGATGTGTCTTCATTTTTTTCTCCTTCTTTCCTTTTTGAGGAACTCATGACTGCTTAAGTTTGAAAATGATCAATTGAAAGGTTGAATATGTAATGCCATGCGCTTGTGTTCGTCTAATTGGTTTTGTTGAATAATCTCTAAAACAGCTAATCCAAGCGAAGCCTAAGTAGCCTATAAACATTGGATTTTTCCATGTTCAATGCCTCACATAAGAGACAGGGAAAAATAGATTGCACAATGAAAACAGTTTTTACATGGCATATGGACGTGAAATGATGTAAAAATGTCCCTCAGCTGTTATTTGGACCATCTATTTTAATTTAAGCATCAGGAATTTTTCCAAAAATTCAATGTTGCATACTTCTATTGATCCTGATGGCAAATATATATACTAAAAGTACATATAGCCAAAAAAAATTAATAAATGGAAGAGCAAATATAGATGTGCAGAAGATTGAGTACTTGGTTTTATTTAAGAGAGAGAGAGAGAGACCATTGTCATTTATTTCACTTGCGTGTTCATACTTCTTTAAACATTGTTGAAGTAAAAAAGACTCTTGTTTAAACTAACTAGAAGATGAGAATATTTTCTTTGGAAGGCTAGGACCTGTTTGACATCGAGTATGATATCTGATTTTCTGCTTTCATCATCTCAGCACACTAAGAAGATGGAAGAAAGGCCAACTAGTTGAGGTTTGGGAAGCACATAAAGCAGCAGTCCAAGCGGTTATTAAGTTGCCCTCCGGCGAGCTTGTTACAGGTGCAGATGTCATATTTATGTTATCAAAATTTTCTAGAAGTACCAATTTTCACTCTCTGCACTGTTAGGATACTAAATGTCTGATAATAGAATTTCTTCCCCTAATTACAATGTGAGTGGTTGATAAATAATGTTTGCTATGGTACTCAGGTTCAAGTGACATGACCTTAAAGCTGTGGAAAGGGAGGAGCTGTGTGCACACTTATGTGGGACATACAGGTTAATGTTGGCCTTCTTTTTGTACATCCTCCCAGCTCGTATACTTGAATATATGAACATTCATGTTCTTTAGCTGTAGTACTTGTTCTTTTTTTCATCTTGTTTTCTGCTTAATGGACGCTTGTGCTCTCCTTCCTCACTCTATCTCAATATGAATATTTCTACTGGATCATTTAAACGACTCCTTATTTTTTGGTCACTGTTTACTTTTTGGTCAAACTTTTTGGTTTTTTGGCTTGATAATCATACCTAGGAATATAGGTTATTCTAGGTAAACAAAGAGGCCAAATTTTGAGAAAGCGAGCATTGAGGCTAAGGGATAAGTTACCCTCTGACAGAAATTGAGATCCATTCAAGTGCATGGAGCATGACAGTTATATGATAGTTCATAAGTTGGAAGCTGACTGTCATTGCTGATATGTGAAAAATAAAATATCAATCTTTTAGTGGACCTCCTTAGATGGTACTTATTATGGTGGAGGAAAAGCCACTGTTTCTGCAATAGAAAATTTGGTTGGTGAGGAGAATTTTGTGGTTGAGGTGCGCTAGTGCTTGGGCTTAAGTGGGGTCAGCTGGAATAATGAAGCAATGCTGGCTAAGAATGCATCTTTCTTTGTGGTCTTGCATGTGTGAATGCTGATTAGCATCGATGACTATGATAGACATGAACAACTTTATTGACTGTTTGCTTTTCAAACTCGTCAGCTCTACCATGTGCAGTATTTAAGATTTGTAGTTGTGTTAATGTCCTTCATTTTGCAGATACTGTTCGAGGCTTGGCCTTTATGCCAGCTTTAGGAATTATCTCTGCATCACATGATGGGTAAGATTCTTTTTTCTCTTCAATGGATTCACTATAATTGTCGATCCTCACAAGGAAGGGTGCAAGACATTTGTCTTTATGTCCATTCAGTTAGAGGGACATCAGCTCATGGTCAACGTTAGGCTGATAAAAGGACTACATTGCAGAATGAATTAGTCTTGTTAGAATACTAGTGAATGTTTTTTGATGACTACTTGGTGTTAATCCTAAAGTAGTGGCTATTCCACCAAGATGCCAGTGATTGATTCTGGTAGCTTATCATCTTGTCTACGATTAGGTAAGCTAGGCTTAAGTTAGGCTGATAAAAGGACTACATTGCAGAATGAATTAGCCTTGGTAAAATACTAGTGAATGTTTTTTGATGACTACTTGGTGTTAATCCTAAAGCAATGGCTATTCCACCAAGATGCCAGTGGTTGATTCTGGTAGCTTATGATCTTGTCTACTATAAGGTAAGCTAGGCTTAAGGTCGAAACTTGCAACAGCCTGTTGCCACAGTTGGGGTGGGCTTGGCCTAAATCAAGGAAAAATTCTAGCAGGGGAATTGATTTAAAAGACCAATTGTAAACATGCAGACAGAAGAGAGAAGAGGGAGCGCATTAGGGAAGGTTGAACCATTATATTTGCTTGTTGAATTGCTACTGTTTTTTGGGCCTTGTTACAAGAATTTCACTGGAAGCAGCATAATATTCATGCTCATGTCTTTTCCTGGTTTTTATATGGGTTAGGTTTTTTTTTTTTTAGTTAAAATCCCATGCTGGGATTTCTCTTGTCTTTTTCTTTTCTTTGTATTTTCTATGATCTTATTCTAGCTGTTTTTAGAGAATCCCTTTTTACTTGTAGGCACGTCTTTGTGCCAATCTGTTCTACTTTATTTCTTTGTAAGGTGGAGATATTAGTCATTTTTTGTCTCTAATCTGCATAAATTTAATTCCTGTTTCTTTGAATGCAGTTCAATCAGGCTGTGGGCGCTTAGTGGTCAGCTTCTAATGGAGATGGTTGGTCACACTTCTATTGTCTATTCTGTAGATGCCCATGTTTCTGGGCTTATTGTCAGTGGCAGTGAGGATTGTTTTGCTAAAATATGGAAAGGTAATGTGTTTTAGACTGGCTTTCATCTTCGAAGTTGGTTCTGCAATATTGATTAACACCACAATTCGTTTGCTTGATCAACTTTTTTAGTTTGTTGACGATATCTTTTATGGTTAGTGGTATTCAGTTATTCTACATTTTGTTTGGGTTCTGCCTTGGCAAACCTATAGCCATTGACCTTTTTCCCCTTGTAACACGGCTTAAAGTCTGAGTTTAGCATTGAAAAAGAGAACTTGTTATAAGTGTTATGTGAAGTGATTTCAAGAAATGGCTTGTTCAAAGAGTCATTCAGCAACAAGTGGCTGGTCTTTTTTCCCCCCTTGTGTATTTATTATTTAATTGTTTCTGAATGTGAATACATAATAAAAACCGTATTGACTATTTATCACTTAGTAGAAGCATGCTTATGTTGTATGAAGTAACTGTTCAGGACTCGGTACAGGGACTTTCATGGTGGATGAAATTTGGTCATCCTTGAATTTGTTGGTTTCTTTTACTTGAGCCACATTTTCTTCCCCTTACGAACAGCATTATTTTGTGCTGTAGATGGAGCTTGTGTTCAGAGCATAGAGCACCCTGGTTGTGTTTGGGATGCCAAATTCCTGGAAAATGGAGACATTGTGACAGCATGTTCTGATGGTGTTGTCCGCATTTGGACAGTACATCAGGATAAAATTGCTGACTTGCTGGAACTTGAATCATATTCTTCTCAAGTTTCTCAATACAAGTGTAGTAGGTATAACATCTAAACTCGTCTTCTAGTTAAATTTTAACTTTTAGCTTTCACGGTATATTTTCTATCAGCTATATTGGTAGGAATTTATGAGTTTGATAAGCTCTAGTCAGTGAAATCAGTATCACTGCAATTTTTAGTTTTGGTGGTTGCATCAGATTCTAATTTCCCATCCGTGCTTTGTTATCAAAACTGGTCCTCAAATCCAAAAGGAAAGTAGTAGTATTGTCTTGACCCTGTGCTCTTTCTCTTCCCCTTCCTTCTACCCCCTCTCGCGCTAATACCCTTGTTTGTTGCTCGGTTTGTGGTTTTATCTTGAGAGGAGACATGAGTACATAATTCTCTTTGTTGATAACTTTTATGTAGCATGACATGAATTACAGTTGGCAGCATTATACTGGAATTGTTGGTTAGGTTATGAATGCAAAATTTGGCTTTTCAGTTTTATGAATGTGTAATGCTCTTAACTTTTGTTTCATTTTGTATTAGGAAGAGAGTTGGTGGATTGAAGTTGGAAGATTTACCAGGGCTGGATGCTCTACAGACTCCAGGTTTAGTTATAGTTTTGTTTAGTGGAAAATATTGCTTAGTTGCTTTATTAAGCATTAGATGTACTGTTAATGCCAGTTCATTGAATTATGATAGTAGAAACTCTGTTTAAAATAATAATGGTGTTGTGTCTACGTAACATATGATGTTACAACATGAGCTTTATTGAACTGGCTCTTTCTACAGCTGGAATGCTTTTATAAATCTAGAGGTGCCTCCTTCAATTCCTGTTTAATTTTATTCTGATAATATGCTGATCAGGAACCAGTGATGGGCAGACAAAAGTAGTACGAGAAGGGGACAATGGTGTGGCATATACATGGAATATGAGAGAATACAAGTGGGATAAAGTAATATTTGGTTTTCTGCTAATAATAGATACCTGTAATCATGATTGTTTTTTCCCACCTTTTATTTGTGCCCAGTGTCTCATGGCGGCTGATCAGCAAAGAATAGCAGCATTTCCATTTGGTCTTTTGTAGCTAATTTTCTTTTATTTCATCTTTTCTGTGTTTGTTACTTTTGACTCTGAACTGCTCAATTATTGTCTTTTGTGAAGGTTTGACTCTGAACTTCTGTGTTTGTTACATCAAATTCTTTCCATCTTTACTGCATTGATAAACCTTAATTTAGTTATTTCTGCTTTAGTAAAGAGAATGAGCAGCAACTATTTCAATGAAAGAATGTAAACATGGTAGGTAATAAATTAGAACACCAAGGTTTTGAAAAGTGTCATTTGACCCATTTACATTTTAACAGGATCCCTTTGGTCATTGTTGAGTTGTCTGGATGGTAAATGGTTTCTGCAAAACTCACAAAGTTCCTAAATTGATTTGCATGAAACTAAAATTGAGATGTAATAATTCATGATCTACCTGTTGAGTTAACCATTAGACTGATGACAAAGAATTGGTATCTAATGCAACTCCAGTGGATCTAGGTGATGTAAGGTTGATCATGGTGACTTTTTTCTACCCTCATATAAGGTCTTCTTTCCGCACAAGTGTGTAAAGTTTGTTCTTTTTAAACCACATTAACATGTATAGCCGATCAATATCCTCTTCTGACCTGAATTTGCAGGACAATTCATCCTTTTCAGCCTTGGCATTTTATACTAAAACAGGAACTTGTAGCAACCTTCAATATTTACTTGAAGCATTTTGAAGTGTATTTGTAAATGCAAAATTTAGTTCATTTTTCTGTTTAAATGGCACTTGGACAAAAAATTTGTTCAAAACTCATTGCTCTGAAGGACGGAGTAGTCACCAAAATTGCCCCTATTGACAACTACAAAAGGTCTGCTAAATTTTCGGAATCATTCTGTCATTGTGCTGGTCAAACTTCCCTGTTTGGCTGCTGAAAGACTGAAAATGAGTATGAAGACTTTCTTCAGTATTGGTGTGAAAAAATTATATTCAATTTCTTCCTTTTATAATGATCTTTTGTAAAATATATGTCCAACTTTAATTTTTTTATGTTTTTAGAACTTTTAATAAATGGTGTATATGTGGTTTTTATTGAAATTCAGATTGGTGAAGTCATTGATGGACCTGATGATAGTTTGACTCGTCCTGTTCTTGACGGGATTCAGTATGACTATGGTTAGCTAATTCCCCTTTAGGATTTGCTTTTCATTTGTATGTGTTTCTTTGTTATTGACAATCTGGTGCCTGTAATATTCAGTGTTTGATGTTGATATTGGAGATGGAGAGCCTATTCGTAAATTGCCATATAATCGCTCAGGTACTATGTTCTTTTATTCTTTTTCTTTGGTAGTTAACACCGTCTTTATGCCAATCAAAGTAATTGGGTTGTGGTATTTGATAGTTGTTTATCTCCTCATTTCCAACAATTTTCTTTTTATTGTGTGATGTTAATTATTTATTAAATTAGCTGGGAATCTCCATGACGCACTTTTCATATTTTAATGGAATGGAAAAAACATAGATGTATGTTGTGTGGAGTCTAACGCTACTGGGTGAGAAGATGGAACATTGGATGGGTGAATACTCTAGTTGTTTGGGGAGCGGAGCAAGGAGATGCTTTTAACTGAAAATGGGATTGAGGTGTAAGAAATTGATGTTTTTGAGTTAATCTGGATAGCCGTCTTGGTTGAATGAGCAAATTCTTTGGTCATCTAATGCTTATATGAAAGGATTCTTTTGCATTACTGCTTTCAATTGTATTGCTATTTTCAGACTGGTGAACTTTGGCAAATGCTATTATGCAAACTTACAAGATAGATTGTGTAAGTTGTAGGAAGTTCATTGGTCTCAGTTATTTGTGTATTCAGAGTGCTTGTTCTTGTTTGCTATACATTTTCTACAGCTGCTGAAAGTGGTAATTCTTTTTTTTTTTTTGGCCCCCCGGGGGGGGGGGGAGGAGCTCCTTTTTTCCTAGATGCTTTTGTAAGTGAAGTTTTAGAAAATCATCTCTGTGGGATCTCTGAAATATTTTATTACAGCTTTTTTGAGCTAAAGCAGAGTAATAAAAAAACACGAATAAAATTATCCTCGATCAGCTTTTTGCCTAAAATGAGCAAAAGAAGGAAGTACGCTCTATTTATGTGTTCATCAAAATTTATAAAAGGAAGTGACAGTAAGTTGTGCTGCCAGTATCTCTACATCATGTGGGATGTTTACCTACGTGGTGTTACCTTGACTATGGTTGTGAGCCTGCTTTGCATCTGGCATTATTTCCCATTTGGTTTCTTCTCTTTTTTTCCAAAAATTTACTGGTATTTAAGCAACAAATAAGAAAGCTCGAGGAAAAGTACCTTGATGCTGTGCAATTACTCGAGTATGATTGTTTTGTCACTGGCATCATTATTAACATGTTCACATAAAACAGATCCAAACCATGTATTTGGTTGTTGGACTTTTAGTGATTGTTCTCTTGGTGTCCATTTCACAGATAATCCTTATGCTGCTGCCGATAAGTGGCTGCTTAAGGAGAATCTTCCCCTATCCTATCGCCAACAGATTGTGGAGTTTATACTGCAAAATACTGGACAAAAAGACTTTTCTCTTGATCCATCTTTCCGTGATCCCTTTACTGGGTGTAAGTATAGATCATAATTGTTGCTGCATAATTATTGTTGGAGTTGGTTCATGTGGTGCTTTTTTGACTAACTGCATCTCTTGTTTTTCAAATTTGTTTCCTGGATCATTGACTAAATACCTCCTCCTTCCCCTAATTTTCATGGGCAATTTAAATTTCAGCCAGTGCTTATATCCCTGGACAACCTTCAAAATCAGAAGGTATACTTTCAATGTTGATGAGATTTTATAATTATCACCTTAGCTCTTTAGTTTTTCCCATTTTGGAAACTTAGAGTTCTGCTTTCTCCTTTTTAACAGCCTCTGTGGAAAAGCCTACCTTTAAGCATATTCCCAAGGTGAGCTCTTTACAAGTACCTTTTGCACCTAGGATTGAGATCATGAAGTTGTTCACTTGCAACGCTGTCTAAAATGGTTTCTTGTATACCTTGTATTTATCCATACCTGGCACTCTTGGTGAAGAGAGAGATGCTTATTAAAGCAGTCAATTTGAGAATATTGTGTACTCTTTTATTCTGAAATAATTTTTGAAACATAGTGACATGAGAAAGTTGTAAATTTTGTTGCTTTGACAATTAAAATTGAATGTTCAATTATGCCCTATTATGTGATATCCTGGAAAAATCCTCTTCTTCAGTCTTTGGCTTTGTGTTGTGTGTTTGGATAAGACATGCAATCTGGCTTTCACATATTCTTAACTTGGAAATAGTAGAAAATATGTGGTAAGGTTTAGTTGAAATACAGTATCTTTTTTATTAGATTGTGATTATACTGTTGACTGTTATCTAATAACGTATGATAACTTTGTTACCCAGAAAGGAATGCTTGTCTTTGACGTAGCGCCGTTCGATGGTATTTTGAAGAAAATTGCAGAGTTCAACAGTACTCTACTTTCTGACATGGTAAAGTTTGTGCTTATCTATCAAAATAGTTTTATGTGTTGTTCAGTTTCTTGTATATTTGTTCCTTTGCCCCTCCTAATGTGTTTTATGTGCTCAATAATTTTCTTACATCTGAGTTTGGCTCTTCATAAAGAAGAACAAGCATTTGTCAGTTCCAGATGCTGAAATGTCAAGAATTGGAGACATTGTTAAGATTTTGAAGGACACATCACGCTACCACAGTAGTAAATTTTCAGATGGTGACATGGATTTGGTGCTGAAGTTGCTGAATAGTTGGCCTGTT
The DNA here is from genome assembly GCF_036785885.1 of Coffea arabica. Taxonomy (NCBI): domain Eukaryota; kingdom Viridiplantae; phylum Streptophyta; class Magnoliopsida; order Gentianales; family Rubiaceae; genus Coffea; species Coffea arabica. Next base: position 16,689,160 of record NC_092312.1, read on the forward strand.
GAAATGATATTCCCAGGTGATATTGTTTTCTTATTCACCAGTATTTGTGTCCCTTCCTGCTCCTTGCATTCCATTAATTCTCATGTCCATCGAACTATGGTTTAGTTGGAACCAGATGTTGAATATTGCTGAATTAATTGGTGATGCCTGTTGTTTAAAATAAAAATTGAATGAGACAGTCATGCCTATTCATCTGATGCATATGACAAAAATTGAATGAGAATCCTTTGCCAGTTTTGGCTTTTTTTTTGCTTGTGGGGACTGGTCACCATGCAGAGTCTCTTAATGTTGTTAGTCTTTTTGTAGTTGTTGATCTTTTGCGGATGGTAATACTACACCCTGATGGAGCAACAGTACTTCTCAAGAACACAAGTGATGGAAATGGTACTAATTAGATTCCTGTTATGCTCTATGTGTTGCAGATTCCATGGAATTGGTTATGATGTTCGTTTTAAAATTACTCTAGCAGTTTCCTATAAGATTTTTTGGCAACCTTTGTGGCATTTCCTGCCTAATAATAACCTGCTTGCTTGGTCAGAACACCAATTTGTTATGGATATATGAGCAATTATTTCACAATTGTTATTTAATAATCAACGGAGTGTTGGTTTATGTTATCAGGCTATGTAAATTGAATGTCCTTTAGCGTCCTGCTTTATTTAAATGGCTAACCAATATACTTGTCTTGTGATGTAATGTGGTGTCCATAAGTTAAGCCATTTCGGTGTTTGCATCTTGATTTTTGGTAATCTTCAACTTGGTTCACCAGATGTGTTTGTGGAGTTAGCTAAGAAGGTCACAAGTTCTCCTCTTCCACCAAACCTTCTGACCAGCATCCGAGCTGTAGCAAATCTCTTCAAGAATTCAATGTACCATGACTGGCTACAGAAAAAGCGTGCTGAGGTTAGTGACGAGATCTTTCTTAGAATTATGTACTTTGTCAGCAGGGATGGAGTTAGAGATTCACTTCAGTGGGTGCAGTTTCATGAAGATAGAAAAGATTAAAAATTGTTGAATATGAGATTGTTAGTTTCCAAATGGAATGAGGGCAAAATAATTGAAAATTAAAAATAATTTCCCTCATATTTGATCTTACTCATATTGTTATTCCTGTTTTCTGTTTCTCTTGTTTGGAAATTTCGTTCAATGGTGTGAATAAGGCAAAGAATAGATGACTACTTCTGTTCTTCATTTTTGTTATTGATTTCTTACCCCTTTGGGAAAATCTTATCGAAACTTCTTCAATATGTAATTAACCTGCACAAGTTGCTTATGGTTCTAGATTCCATTGGGAAGAAGTAGAATGGAAGGAATAGTTAATCTTTGTATATCAGCAATTTGTAAATAGATGTTTTCATTCATATGATTGGTAAGTTTAGCTTAAGAAAGATAGAGGGATCAAACTTTGTTTTTGATTAACTAGCAATATACCCCTAGTTTTTTTGTTTTCCTTTTTGCATGAATTTGTTCATAGTTTCCCCTTTCATTGGCTAAAGGATAAAATCATGGTCCTAATAAAAAGTTAGGAAATGATTGCAATTTCAATGTTTAATCTGATTTAATTTATCAGCTTCTTGCTCACCTATGTTACTAGGGTGGAAACAGATAAATATCAAAGTAGAGACTGAACAGCTCACAAATGGCATTAATGTTATTTGTTTCTATTTCCTTTAGCTATGTAAATCAACTAATTAGGGGCAAAAATATGAATTGTTTTTATCCATTACCCCAGCTGTCTTCACTGCTGCTTGTTGGTTTCTATGAAGGTACATAATTTGCAGTGCCTATTGTATAGTTGCCCTATATTTTCACCAGAAGCTTGCCTTCCTTTAGCTATGTGCATGCTTTCTGGTTTTGGAGCCTATGGTTTGTATCTTTGGCTGTTTATGTAATGAAGAGTTCTAATGGGAAGTTTTAGTGATTTACTTTGACTAAACTAGTATTTTGTTTTTGTGCCTTTTCTTTTTCTGTGTTTCAAGTTTGCTAACAATTTGATAACTGAATCTGTGCAAGAATGCTGTTGTTGTACTGTACAAGTTGCGCGTGCTTAGCTTATGCATCCATATTTCCTTGTCCATTGATAGCTTACTGAATTTCACTTTTTCTGATGTCTTTTTTAATGATCTTGTAGATACTGGATGCCTTCTCAAGTAGTTACTCATCTTCAAATAAAAACGTACAAGTGGCTTACTCAACTTTGATGCTCAAGTATGTACCTTGTGAACGATCATTTCCTATAATGTAGTTGCTATATTCTGACGCTAATCTCTGCCGTGTTTGACCAAAAAATCTTTTTAAACAGTTTATTGCAATATTTTGTTCTGCTCTGTTTTTGTCATGTATCGAGCATGCTAATTGAACTCTTTATTCTTTTGTCCTTTATGAGCTTGTGGTTATTGCTAATTGCACAGTTTTGACAATATCTGTTCCACTTCCACCATTCTGTTTTCTTCTTGTCAGGCAGAAAGTCTCTTTGTGTCCATCTCTGTTTATAATTGGTTTTACTGAAAGTAATTGTCTTTTTGTTTAAGCTGGCTGTTTCTTGACTACTTAATTTCTTCCTGTTACCTTCTACTTCTTGGCTATCATTCTGTGGTATTTTCAGTTATGCCATTCTACTGATTGAAAAGAAGGATGAAGAAGGGCAAGCTCAAGTTCTTTCGGCAGCACTTGAGGTAATGTCTTTTAATCTCATTTAGTGAAAAATAAATGTTCCTGTTTAAATGTCTTTTGGTGTTTAATAGGACCGTATATTTCACATTATGTATTTTCTCCTCTGATCTTAAAGATTGCAGAAGATGAAAGTCTTGATACCGATTCCAGATTTCGGGCTTTGGTTGCCATTGGATCTTTGGTAAGTTCGAGCTTCTTTCTTTGTTTCTGTAGTTGTAGTTACTTTGATTCTAATCTCTCCCTATTTTTCATGCTCTAAATCACAAACTTCATTTGATGCTTCAAATTGTAGTAAAAGTATAAAATGTAAGATGGAATTTTAGGGCAAAATTTCAAGCATTGGCAAAGCAACAGGGGCTGCTTAACCAACTGGTGAAGTCACACTATAGTCTTTCTGGTTCTCTATGGAGATAGATTTGTTAATTTGGTAAATGCTAGTACATTTAAAATCTTCCATGACCTTTGATTATGAGAATGTTGAGCAAAGATGGAAGGCCACTGGCAGAGGAGACAGTAGCCCTGTAAGTTCAGAGAAAATAGAGTAGTTTGCAAAAATAGATACTAAATTGTTTATTGAGTAGCAAGTGGTTGCCCTATGCAATTGTGAAGATTAAAATGGTGTAAGCCTGGTTGCTGCTAGCTAGATTCTCAGTTTTCAAAAGCAATGTTCACAAGCTGTAAGGAGGATGTAACTGTGACTATGTTCAGCTTTTGTAATCTCTGCAATCAAGGTGGTCAATCTGATTTCTCCCTGCCCCTGATAGTTATTGGCATTTTAGATTTTATACACTACATTCGTTGCTGAGAACATTTGGACTTCGCACATAGAATTATGCAGATAGGTCATTGCTCATTTGAGAAGTATGATTTTTCTGCACATATGCAATGGAAGCAAATCTGTGGTCCGTAAATGAAATTCGATTGTTGTTTTTAGCGCCTTTGCACCTATATCCTTCTTCCATGTTTTGGGTTCAACTTTCTTAGGTAGTCAATGTGATTATCATCTTTTGGCCATGCTGTTCTTGTTTTAAAATTGACTTGTGACATTTCTCCATTTCACTCATGTTAGTAACATTATTGTGCGAAATTCAGATGCTTGAAGGCCTTGTTAGAAAAATAGCTGTCGACTTCGATGTGGAAAGCATTGCAAAAGCAGCAAAAGCATCTAAGGCCACGAAGATTGCTGAAGTTGGAGCTGACATTGAACTGATAATAAAGCAGAGCTGAATATGCTACTCCGGGGTAAATCCAACCTTTTTTTTTTCCCCCCGATCTGTAGAAAAAAAGCATTCTTTGTGAAATTATGAACATAAGCGGTTAGCACCTGCTTTCTACAGGTCTGACCTAGTTATTTGACAGAGCCAGGGTGACAATACATGATCATTGAAGACGAGATGCATTTGAGGAGAACTGCAGTACATTTGGGACGTATGACCGGGCAGTACAATGCGTTTGATGGGATGTGATCCTGATCGCTTTATTGCTTTTCACTTGAACTGAAAGTGGGGTAGTTTTTCCAGGCTTCCACCGTGTAACTGAGGCCACTGAAGTCTGTTACTGTACTCACAGACACATAAGAAAACCTATACGTAGGAGAAAATTGCTTTGTACTCACAGGAATGATAATTTGGAACTAGAACTCGTTCCAAATTGACAATCACGTGAACATCTGCGAGTTACTTGCGTTTACTTTTCGTTCATCTTTGCCAGTTTTCGTCTATTTGCATTTTGCTACTTCCGTTGATCCCAGATGAGAATGCGAAAGGTGTAATATTCTTTTAGGTTTCTGGCTGATTTTTTATCTATTTTTTTTTCCCCTTAAATAGGAGCTGCTAGCCTGATGCCTGTTATTGAAGGTGCCATATCATTTGAAGATAATTAGTTTGATTGCGTACGCTCTTCAGATACTTCAGCCCAGATCTTGATTAACTTGTAATAAATCCGCATCCGATTAGAATTTGTTAAATTGGTATATTCATCCTGGCAGGTGTAGTAGTGGATCCTTTTGATTTAGAGATGAATACCTTTCCCTCTTAAGTTGCCTTAGCCTAGCAAGGCTTTCTCGTAGTATAGTTTGGAGTAAAAATGGTGTCGATATCCCCTATTGATCCAAAAAGAAAAAAAAAAACGAGGTTTATACCTCAAAACATGTACGTATTTCGCTGGATTGTTTGTATTAAAAGTTGTGGTTACAGTCACTTTTCAAAATCCTGGTGATAAATTCAGGATCAATAAAAAAAAAAGAAAAGAAAAATATATTTCCAAGTCTGGAGTAAATAAAATCTGTGGTCCGTATTGAATCGTTAATGCTGTGTGCATGCCATGCAACTGTACCCCAATTTGATGAATCAGAAATTATGGTTGGCATCAAAATAGTCTAAAATAACAAAAAGATTTCATCTACGAAAGGAAACACTTTTCACTTTAGCAGTAAGAAAATAAAAATTTTCAAATTGCAATTCTGTTTCTTAGAAATACTAGTAGAAGAACTCTAACAATAATGTCATTAAGGAACAAGAGTGGAAAGCCCCAATCTTTAGTTTCAAGACTCTTGTTTTTTTATTATGTCAAATTTGAGTGATAAATCAAAATGAGAGCAAGTGTGCTGCATATGGGCAATGTTTGCATTTAACAGAAGATAAATCTTATATATGCTATCATTGGATAGATGATACATGAGTAAATTTTGAAATTCAAATTCAATCAAATTTTGAGCAAAACCGTTCTATATTTTAGGCAAAAGTCGATTAACGGAGGCGACATTTTTCATTAAGCTATGGGTTAAATTGGCACCTTAGACATCCATGTCCTTAGTCTAGCTACAATTCCTGTGGTTCTCCCTCAATTTATAATTTCAAATCTTTCTCCGTCAAGGATAACTCTTTCACGTGTTTTCCTCCTCTTTTATTTATTTATTTGCCTTTACATGCAAGAATTGTTCGTGTGATACTCATGAATAGAGAATATTTAGATGCGTTTGAAGTATTATTTTCAAGTTTATAAAGATAAAGTTTACGAGTAGTTTATGATTGAGTATAAATGTTTCTTGGAATTTAGATGCGGAACAAATAATTATTAAGAAATCAAGAACACTAAAATAAAAATATAAAAATAAAAGTGACATACAAAATTTAACGTGATTTGATTTAATTACCAAACCTACTTTTCTCACCTCCAAGAACTCTCACACCTAATGTAAAAGATCTAATGCCCCTTGTGTGCCATATGCCATAAGTAATCTATCTATAAGATACATTAGTAACATTACTTGTAGGAAATAAATGCATTGGCAAATTACTCCAAAGTCCAAATAAATAGCAACTGTTAGAAACTATTCATATTAATTAATCCATGCTTAGGGCGGGGATCAAGCATGAAGGTGGGTGAATTTATGACTTCCGATTTTTTTTGTCGATTGGAACGCAATCTCCTCAATATAAGTCCAATCACCACGTGCCACATAATACAATTGGAAAATACTTTTTCTCTTGAGGCAGCTGGACCATTCTCGTAATTCCCTTTTCCCGCAGGAACCCCCTAGTTTTAACTTTTAACCTCCAAAAGATGTTTTCCAACCAATTCGGTCCCTCCCCGCCGCCCCACTTCCTGGTCACGTCCTTCTGGGCCTCCCCTCCCTTCTTTCTCCCTATTTCGATTGTCGAAGTACATATTTGCTTTTGACAAAAAAAAGAAGTACATATTTGCTGAAATAGATAAGCCTCTCAGATTGGATCTGTCTAGAGGATTCTTTCCCCTTTGAGTAAGTTTTTCACTTAATTATTTTCTTTCTACTTCGATCTCTGGGCTTCACATAAATTATCTGTTACGCTAATTTAGTCTCTTATTAATCAAATTTAGTGCAGGATTCTAGATTTTGTTGATTTTTTTTTTTCGAAAATTTCGGAATTGCTGGAAACCGTTCTTTCAGGGTGGTGCAATTGATGATTGCTACGGATGAAATTACTGCTACTTAAGTTTTAAGTGTAAATAATTAGAATTATCACTATGATTTTTTTTAAAGATATTTTCTAAAGGGGGGGGGGGGGTTCGGAGGGAGGGAGTGGTAGTCATCATGGCGACTATTGGGATCAAACCCTGGTTGTATACGAGGGACTTAGACGGTTAACCACTGGGCTATGCTATTCTCAAATCTTATTGGCTCTTTTTTTGATTGTTTATAATTTAGTGGGTGTCATGGTTTATGTTTATTTTCATGTATAGCCTCTGAAACGGTCTTTGATGATGTTTACGTATTGTATGGATGAATTTGGTTTAATGAAAGTGGTAGTTGGGTTGGAATATCTTCTCAGTGTCTGTAAACTTGAGTTGATTGTTGTATTTCTGCCTGGGAGCTAGCATCCCTTAGCAATGGTGGTATTCAGTTGATTACTTTAACGAAGACGTTAAATGGATTTTACTTGAGGTCTAAAGGCGCTTGCTACGTCAAGAAGACGTTAAATGGATTTTACTTGAGGTCTAAAGGCGCTTGCTACGTCAACAATCCGTTCACTTTTAGACTTCCTTAATTTAGTTAGTGAGGAATCAGGTGGTTGCAGCAATTGGTGCTTTGAATCCTATGCAATGTTATGAGGATTAAAAATTACCCTGTCTTTAGGACTGGTGATGATCAAAATGGGGAGACTGCCAGAAGATTCAATTGGTGTTACAGATATATGGACTGGAAAAGTTTACAATGCATATCTTTAGTTGCGTAATTTGTTTTCTTTCAGGCCTTGAAGTAGCACGGTACTACTTTTGAATGCTTATCTTTGTGAATCTGACTCAAAAAGGTTGTTAGGAAATCCTTCCCCCATGTGCGACAGGTTTCTGGTAAAATTGTGGAAAGAGGCTGGGGTTCAAGAGCTAGAGTGATATATCTAGATGGATAGTGTCAGAGAAAAGTGCACTATGTGATTGCTTTTTTTACCCTGCTAGGCTACGTATGAGCACTTCTTAGTACTGAGGTTGGCTTTTCTGTCTTTCTGATAACCATTGTTTTTCATTCTCGTGTTATTGATTTTTCAGATACTGATAATCTCCTCCTTGCTGTCCTTAGCCGTCTAGTTTCAGTATAGCTTGAGATGGATGCCTAAAACACATACTTGTGCATTTAGGAGAACAAGAATTCCTAGTCACCACTTCTTGGCAGAGTGATTGATCATGTAGGACCAGCAATTTTAGCACGTAGCTTGCTTCTTGGGTTTGGTTTTCCAATGTGAAACCATACTATTCTTTGACTGTTTTGTTGGCAAATTCCTACATATCAACGTCCTAAGGCTTGATTGATTTCTAAGGTTCATGATGTTGAGTTGTGTGCATATTTGTGTGTTAAACAAATATTGCTAATATGACATGTTGTAGCCTGGCTGTGGTTTTTTAGTTTATTATCTATGTTGTTGGAATGCCCTTCATTGCTCTAGTTTCACACGTCAATTTGTTTACTTAATTTTGAACCTGTTTTTTCCTATGCCAGAATTTTAAGGCCTTAGTAAATATTTTAATTTTGTTTCTATGCAGTTTTGAGATTCATGGTAGTGGATATGGATTGTGGGACTAGTGAATCAGTGGATACTTCTCACTCAACTGATGAGAATGATGAGGCTGGTGATGTTGGTGATTTTGAATGCAATATCTGCTTTGATTTAGCTCAAAATCCCGTTGTGACACTTTGTGGCCATCTTTACTGCTGGCCTTGCCTGTACCAATGGCTGCAAGGTCATTCGTATTCCCACGAATGTCCGGTTTGTAAAGCCATAATAGCTGAGGAGAAACTGGTTCCTATATATGGAAGGGGCAAAGGAAGATCAGATTCAAAACCCTTCCAAATATCGGGAGTTAATATTCCAAATCGGCCTGTTGGGCAAAGACCACCATCAGCTCCGCCTGTAAATATGAACCACTTCACACAAGATCAGTTGGATCCCATGTCAAATGCAAGGTTTGGAAACCTAACGCTGTCTGCTCTTTTTGGCATTATTCCAGCTGTTTTTAGTTTTCAGATGCATGCAATGCATGATGCCACTGTCTATGGGGCAACGACAGGAGTGCCCTATGTGTTTTCAAGTTCATTCCACGGAGGATACTCTCATGGTTTTCATCACCATTCAACTCAAGTGGAGGGGAAACTGGTCTTTTGGAAGATAATTGCCCTGCTTGCTGGCTTCTTAATACTTTTGCGTCTAATTTTTTAGGCGTTCGATTTCAGAAGTTGGTAGTCATGCTATTGTATGTCGAGAGAACTGTCTAATGCACGTTTGCTTGATCTGTGGTCGAAATGTCGACTTAGTTCTGAAAGTGACATCTTCCTCTGTTCGCATTTCATATCGAATTAGCGTTTGACTTGTGCTCTTTGCTTTCCCTCGACTCAACGTAGATGATTACAATAATGCTTGCTGCTTGCTGGAAAATTAAGAAAACCAGAGCATCCATCTAAGAAAATATGGGTCCAGGCTTACATTTGAAAATTAGCTTTGAAGTTACCAATTTGGTTAATGTTACTACTTCAGACTTCTTCTTTTTCCGATTATGGCTGTGTTATACTCTCCTTCAAGTAAGGTAATTTTGCATTGTAACTCTACATAAACTTTATTCTATTTCAGTTTCAGCGGTGAGGAAGAACCAATTGCAGCTTTTGTAATTTCATTTATGTAAAAATTTGAAAGAACGAATAAATCTTAATTATCCTTGTTTTGTTTTTTTTGGGTTAGTGAAAGGCAGTTCTTACATTTTTTTTTTTTTTTAAAAAAACATCCCAAACGATGACTAAGGCAGTTCTTACTAAATCAGCAGTAATTTTTGAAGTTGTTTGGATAAAAACATTTTGTCGAGCGTTGTGGTCCCTCAACCAATCTGGAACCTGCAGCATATAATTAGAAATTCGATTATAGAAAATCAATCTAAATGAATTCTACTCAATGACGGGGTGATTCAATAAAAATGTTGAGCCAAATTGAAACAGTATAGTGGTATTTAAATTAATTAAACTGGTTTAAAAAAAATTAATTACATGAAATATCTTCTCCCAAACAAACCCAAGTTGGCCATTGCTACCTGCAACCATCCTCGCCCCAACCCCACTTTACGGTTAAAAGTCGTTACACATCACCCCATCTCCTCTCCAGTCTTGCTGAAGCTGCAACAGCAGCAGCAAGAAGTCAAGAAGGCATGGTGTAGTGTAGTAGCAGCTTGTTTTTGCATCAATGGGTTCTCTCCACTTGACTTCCTCCAGGCCCCAATCCCAATCTATTCCATTATCTAAACTTCAGAATGGCACTACTGGTTGTTGTACCAAAACAAGATGCTGCTACTACGGCTACTATCCCTTTTTTCCTAAGCCTCCGTTCTCGCTCCGGAATTCACAAATTAGTTACAGTTTCTGCTGCAGGAATAACGGTCTAGCTTTGGGCTTTACTGTATCATATAAGCTCGAAACCTCGAAAGATAATATTTTGACGCAAAGCAAGAAGAAGAAGAAGAAGGAGGACGAGGAGGATAAGAAGAGCAAGATTGTAGTCCCGGAGTCCAATGAGGAGGCGCCTTCGCTTTCAGAGGAGGGAACCGCCGGAATAAGTAATGGCAGCACCCGACAACCGGCCACTCGGAAGAGCCAGTTGGGAGGGGTAGGAGGGTCATGGAAGAGTAGTATTTGGAGGAGGGTGTTGGCTATTCTCTCTAATTTGCCTTTGGCTCTAGCAGAAATGGCCGCTGTTGCTGCCCTGATGGCTTTGGGTAATTGCACTAAATTTTTCTCTCTTACCAGCAAGTTTCCTTTTCTTGATGTCCTAATACGATGCAGCATCAGATTCAGTTATTTCTAACTTGGATATTCCAATGTCAGTTACTGAACTGATACCAGTCAATTTAAATGTTATACTTGCGAGTATTCTGAATCTATATCCAAAGAAAAAAGGGGGTACAAGCTATAAGTAATAGGCAGTATTGTTGTGATCATTTTCTGACAGGAACTGTGATTGATCAAGGCGAGACACCGGACTTTTATTTTCACAAGTATCCTGAAGATAATCCTGTCCTGGGATTCTTCACGTGGAGATGGGTTCTCACCCTTGGTTTCGATCACATGTTTACATCCCCTATTTTCTTTGGAACTTTGGCTCTCTTGGGAGCATCACTCATGGCTTGTACGTACACTACCCAGATCCCCCTTGTCAGAGTAGCAAGAAGGTCCGATTTCTCTGTTACTATATTAAGTTGGGTAATGTGTTTTCTCTTCCGGAGGTCTTAAGAGGAAACGGCTTTCATCTTTTGCTCAAATAGGCTACAGGAGAATAAAAAGGACCAAGTATATCTCTGTATGGATTTTACTTTACGTTTCCTGCTCATTTACTTCCAATGAAGTTGCTTAAAACTCCAAAGTCCTTTTTGCAAAAACAAAGATCATGTTTTTTTGTTTCGTGTATCAAACAAGCAAACAAAATGATTTCCCTTGTGTGTCTTTTTCCTTGCCTTCTTTGCTAGGTTGCAAATAGAGAGAGACTTGATTATATGTGGTTTGGTTTAACAGATGGTCTTTCTTATACTCGGCTGAGGTGATTCGGAAGCAGGAATACACTGACATTCTACCTCAAGCGTCGATTAAGGATTTAGGTGTCATTCTGATGGGAGCTGGATATGAGGTCTGATGTTCTCTTTAGCTTTCTTTCTTGCCTCTGTCTGTACTTCTTATTAAGTCATATTAGCAAAAGAGTAAAAACATTACATGGGGCTGGTCGAAAACGTAGAGAAGACTAGTTAGTGAACATGTATCATGTAGTCTCCTCTACTTGACAAATTTTATATACGAGATTTATCAGTTTTAAAATTATACTGCAAGGTTCTTGTTTCACCCCGAAGCAGATATCTAGGATAAGCCTGCCCTCCCTTGCTCTAATGTGGTTCAAATCTGACATCATCCCAAAAGGGGAGAGGGGTTGGGGGCAGGGAGTTGTGTACCTGAAGGATAGCAAGGCAGACATAAGTTCATAGGTGCCGTTAGTGTCAATGATTGATGTGTTCAAACTTCTGGTAATGTAAGATAGTGTTGAGAAATTTTTTATAGCATCTCTTTTGAACTCAGAAGCATCCAAAGTAATTACCTTTTATTAGTGGAACTTTTAATGATTTAAAATTACATTTAAATTAAACCAGAGACTTTAGTTTGCAGTGATTAATACTGCTTCCAATTTTGTTAAAAGAAAGTGGCCACATTTGCTCTTGAGATTTGTGATAACTTTTTGAAGTGCTCATAGATGCTGAGTTAACACGTAAGTTTGAAAAGTACTGATAATGTGGACTTCTTTAGACTTGTGTGGTGTTTCTCTTAGTGATTTTGCAGTTTCTACATCGTGCTTGTCTGAAATTCTTTGAATCGATTCCTTGATACTGAACTAGATCTTTGCAACTGTCTGTTTCTTCAGGTATTCTTGGAAGGACCATCTTTGTATGCCTTTAAGGGTTTGGCTGGTCGGTTTGCTCCAATTGGAGTACATTTAGCACTGCTGCTGATAATGGCTGGAGGAACTCTCAGTTCTGCTGGTAGCTTCAGAGGATCAGTAACAGTTCCACAAGGCCTAAATTTTGTTGTAGGAGATGTACTGGGACCCAGTGGATTTTTATCTATGCCATCAGAGGCGTTCAACACAGAAGTTCATGTCAATAGGTTTTACATGGACTATTATGACAGTGGAGAGGTAGTCTGCACTAAAAATAACAGAAACAAAAGCATTTCTTCAATTTTCTTTTTGCCTAGCTAGTTGTTTCTGTTATCCAATTCAGCTAATTTGTTCTTTTATCTTTTTGTTTCTTTAATAGGTAAGACAGTTCCACACTGACCTTTCATTACTTGACCTCAATGGCAAGGAGGTGATGAGGAAAACTATAAGTGTGAATGATCCATTGAGGTATGGAGGAATTACTATATACCAGACAGACTGGAGTCTTTCAGCACTTCAAATATTGAAGGATAATGAAGGGCCATTCAATTTGGCAATGGCACCTCTTCAAATCAATGGTGACAAGAAACTCTATGGAACATTCCTGCCTATTGGAGATGTTAATTCTCCTGATGTCAAGGGAATGTATGTTTGTTTTATTAGTACATGTAACTTGTGGAGATCTCTAGTTTTGTATCTCTTTTGGAAAATCATTTAGCATATTCCCCTATAAAAATGCCCGTACTATGGGGAAGCAAGTTTTTTCTTTACTTATTTCTTAAAGTGTTGGACGGGGGTTTTGCTGAATTCTACTCTGTTTTAGTTGGATAACCTTTGATAAAAGCTTGAAACCATTTAAATTGCATCAAAGGGGGAATTAGCTGCAGTCATATGCAGGAGATAAGACTTGCATTTTCTCTTTGTTATTATGGAGATGTGTTGTTAGGAACCAAGATTTGCCTTTCAATTGATATTTTCCGCATACAAAGTTCCTTTGTTCTAACATTTTCTTTGAATATTCAGATCAATGCTAGCTCGTGATCTCCAGTCAATTGTCCTCTATGATCAACAAGGAAAGTTTGTTGGAGTAAGACGGCCAAACTCAAAGCTCCCAATTGACATAGATGGCATTAAAATTGTCATTGTTGATGCAATTGGTAGTACTGGGCTGGACATAAAGGTAATTAACTTGCCTTCAACTTTTTATGTTTGGAGTTTGCCTTGTCTTCTTTTTGATATATTTTTCTTTTCCTCTTCTTTTCATAATTATTGTACATCCCTGTTTCCATATAGACTGACCCTGGGGTGCCAATTGTTTATGCTGGTTTTGGTGCTTTAATGCTCACAACTTGCATCAGTTTTTTATCTCACTCACAGGTAAAGATTCGGCTTATGACATTTTGGCAATCCATATGGTTTATAATCCTGATCCTGCAAGTTCATTTTTTTGTTTCATATGTTATCCAATCTCGAAGATTTGGGCCTTGCAAGACGGTACAGAGGTGATTATTGGAGGGAAGACAAATCGTGCAAAAGGTGAATTTCCAGAGGAGATGAATCTCTTACTTGATCAAGTCCCTGAATTAGTTGAATCATCTTCTCCTCAGCAATCTGATGTTATCAGTGGCTGATGTAACACTCTACGCTGGGACAAAGAAGCATCTTAAGATGAAATTTCAGCTAATGCACACACTCTGCATTTGGAATATGATGCAGGAAATTGTCAATTGGGTTTGACTTGACTGCTTAAGATATTGGTGCATCGAGCTTGATTGAAGATAAACCAGATATTGCTTTCACTCTCGTCACATATCCCAAGGATTTAAAGTATGCTTGTCAACTTATCTGACTGTCGCATCAGATGATTCATGAAGCAAATTCTTGACACTGGTTAATCAATCAAATTTGTATACCAATATTCTTTAATCTCAGGCATCTTTCATGTGGTGTGTTGGGCTGGTTTGAAGTCTTTGGTTTCCTTAGGTTATTTGCATTGTATAGTTAATATCATTAGTCATACATATGTGAATAAGCAGCAAATTTTTTTCCATCCAATATGCGTATACTTCATTCCGTTTCTGTTGTCTCCTTTCCCTTGTAGCAGCGTGCATTTGGTCCATCAACTGTTCCTTGTTGCAGGCTTATTTTGGTTTAGGGTGCGTTAACATTCACCTTTTCACTTTTGTAGAAATTCTTAAAACGGCCAGAACTTTCACCTCCCCCCCCCCCACCCCCGGCGACAAAAAACCAAAAGAAAAACACACACACAGCAGCATCAATGGACACACACTGTTTCTTATGCCTACATCAAGACGCGGTGTCTGTTGGAGGCTGGCGGTAAAATGCCTACAGTTTAAACTCCACAGTCCACATAGTTTTGCACATTCATGCAGCACTCAAAATATTTTACATTTCGAGACAAAAAGGTGATTATGGAACAGCTTTATCTTCTCCGCAGGTGTTGCAACCTTTTTCCAATGTTGTAAAATCTAATACGCCGCGTCGCGGATGCGGGTCGGTACTATGGCGATCCTACCTTCCCCTAAAGCGAATCGAAGGGTTTGGCGAACTGCCTGCTCAACTCTCGTAAGGACTACTGATCCGAAACATATGTAAATCCTACCGAACGCGTAACTAAACTTCAATTCTTTCCAACGGATACAAGAAAAGTATACATAGCCAGCGAATCATGCATTTCCGAATCATGCATTTCAATTAATATACGGAACCATACACTTGCCTAAATGTATACATTGGAGTTTTCAACAAGTTAACTTGAAGTTCAAGTCAGAATAGTCATAATGTATCAAAGTATACCTAGGGTTTACTATTATAAAGGAGCGTAAACAAAAGAATGTCTACCACTAGCTCGACTTTTTCTTCCAAAAATCATAGTTTCCAAAACATTGAACCCTGTAAGGAAAACAAAGATAACGGAAAGGGGGTAAGATAGAAACTCAATGAGGTACCACAAGTACAAGCAGTCTAGAATCATGGAACTCACTTTGGAGGCAATTATACATATCAACTAAGGAATTGAACAAACACCTCAAATAAAAGGATACATGTGGCTCTCAAGAGTCAAATTTCCATTGCAGTACTTAATCTACACGCGTTGACTCTCCGTTAATGTTTGAAGAACAAACATGACCGTAGACCCCACTTTACACCAAATTTCATCCACCAAACATGCCTCTTACCGGGCTCAAACACCTCAACAGGACCAGGGATGGTAATACTCGAGTATACCGGAAATTTAGAGTCTCCAATACCCAAAAATTTCCCAGGAACAAGCCCCCATGGATTGTCAATTTTTCTCGACCAAACCCTTGCTAGTTCGATTCAGTTAACTCCCCATGAGATTGAGTTCAGATTTCACAGGCACAGGGAGATCGTTGGATACAAGCTTCAAACGACATCACATCAGGCACAGGCAACAGATTCAAGTTTATACAGTAAACTAGTCACACAGGCCAAAGAACGAGTGTGATAAAGTACACTCTCGTCTCGTACAGATAAACAGATGGTACAGGCATTCCAGTCACAAATTTCAAGTACAGATAAACCAATTAACAACGAATCATGGGCGTGGTACACTCACCAGTTCAAACAAGGATAACTTCAAAAGTTTCCTTTCAAAGGATGCCTTTAATCACTGGCACGTCCTAGAACAGCCAAGGAAAACCATTGAAACTCGATTACGAGTCGTATGCCTATCCAATGAACTACTTTCACTCGCAGGCAAAGTGTTACGAGTCGTATGTCATAGTAAGTAACAGGGTGCTAAAGGTAACAAGATAACAAAGTAACCAGGCAACAAGTGAAATTATGACACGAGTGATTTTAAGACTTTAAAACTCAAAGGTAACAAGATATAAATTTACCTTTCAAACCAGAATTTTCGCAGCCATGACACAAGTGAAATCATAAGATTGCTTACCTCCTAATCGAAATAGTTTTCACTCAAATTTAAGCACAAAGGTTTAACCAATGTTTGGAAAAAATTTTGGCCAAAACTAAATCATGAAAAGATTAAAAAACAAAGGTAATAGACTTCGCTATCACTTGACCAACAAACGGAAATTTCAGCCAACTACTTGGAGGAAAATACCAATGCAAATCCTTCCATTTCAACCAAAATTCAACATTTAAGTAAAATTTATAGATATACCAAGTATCGTAAGCAAGTTTGTCAGCAAATCGATCTAAATTTGAAGGAATCAAGTAGCCCTAAAATTTTGGACAGCATGCTCTTTGTATTTCGCTATTTTTAAGCCATTTATGACTTCATTTTTTTTCCTCAACTCAGCCCAATTCAACACATAAGTAAACTTAATACAATAGCTTTTTAACTAGGCTCAATGTTATCCAATTACAAGACAAGTCTAACAATGCGACCGGAAACAAGTTTTAAAAACAAATAGCTAAACAACAGATTGGACGTCTTATAGCATTTTGGTCACAACTGAAGTTATGCTCATTGGATTGGGGTACACTTTATGCCGTTTTGAAACTAAGACAGAGAACTACATTTTCTATGGAGACATCAACACCCAAATCGTGTATTTTTAAGGTCAAAATGTGCAATCTCAGAGAGCACAGAAAGGCAGTCAGGAGTATTTTAGTCATTTCACATGCTACAGTGTTCCAATTGAGCTGAAATTTTGCAGGCAACTAGTTAACTCCATTCCCTACAACTTTCATGTTTTGACCTAGACCTGATTCAGCCTCTTACATACTCAGATATACAGGTCAGAAACAGGACAGATTTCTCTTTAAATTCATTTACTTTCCACCCTACAATCACATCACCAATCTCAAATCAAATCAATCACAATTGCACACACAACACATAAGTTATAAAATATACCTAACTAGGGCCACAATACCCTTCAATTTGAACTAAGTGATAGCTCCAAAACCAACCACAATAAAGTCCCAATTTGAAACCCTAAAGCTGAAATTTAACCACACAAGCTGAAATTTTCGTAAGCAACCAAAACTAGCATATAAAAGTTTCATTTTACACATAACAAAGCTATCATTTCATGGCAATTGTTCAAGCATCAATTAAAACCAGAAAATTCACCAAAAATTTGAATTTCCCAAGTCACCACTTTCTTCATGAATTTTTTCCATAAAACTATAAAACTCACAACTCTAAACTACTAATTGACAATTAATTGAAGTAGAGGGAAATTCTAGCCAATGTTACCTTGTTCCTCCAAGAAAGCTAGAAGCTTAGTGCTTTCCCTTCCAAAATCACTCCACCACAAGCTTTAATCTTCCCTAAAGAGCAACTTATATGGAGTAGTTTGCAATTTAATCGGTTGAAATTCAAGATTTGAGCAAGAAATTGAAGTGGAAGTTGAAGGATTTTCTCTTGTTTTTTTCTCTACAAGGTTCGGTCAAGAGGGGATGAAAAGTGAGGAAAGTTTGGTCAAAATTGGTTTTAAGAAAGTTAAGAAACCTTTGGTCAAGTCCAACTTCGAATTGGATCGCGCCACTTAGCACCTTGAATGTTTAATCTCATCCTCTTGCTTACCAATGATTAATTATCTAATTAATCTCTAATTATCTTCTAATACTTGGTAAAATAATATCCCTTAATCCAAAACTTTATCTAGTCGTCAAAATTTATCGTACTTAACGCACTAGTGAGTCCCACCCACGTCCAATATACACTATTAATGTCACATGAACTAACTTATACCGAAAAAATATCTTGAAAACTTAATTTTCTTATAAAAATAGCTAGAAAAATAATATAATAAAGAAAAGTATAGAAAAAGTATGCATGGAATTAAAATAATGGCTAGAAAATAAAAAATTTTCGGGTTCACACAAGTATAGTTATCAATGCCAAATTTTGCTTGACTTCTGGATGTCGGGGACAAGCACAACTTGGCTTTTGTGGAATCATTGACATATGCGGAGTATGAGACTTTAATCTCATTCTTAAACAGGTTTTCCAAATAATACCCATCAACAGACACAAAGCCACGATTCACCATTTTTCTATGGATTACAGCTCCGACCAAACAAAGGCATAAAAGACTAGAGTTGGTGAGGTCAATGGTGGTTGCATCGTCATCATGCTTTTCACCAAACATTGCTAATATAAAAGCAAGAAATTGCTTGTCGGTGTATATGTAGCAGTCTAATAAAATCCGAATATGTATGTAGTAATGCAATTCTTCCTCTTATCCTTAACTGGACATCAAATTCTAATGGAGACTTCTTTGTTTAGCATACCGAAATATTCCACTGCTAATGACGGATTCAGAGCCAGACATGCACCCGATCCCTTGAAATCTCTCTCTATTCCCACATGAATGCATTGCCGTGTTGACCTTAAACTATGAAGTTTGGTCGTTGCCAAGACATGACAATCACCAAACCAACCTCAGTGAAACAGGGATATTATTATTATTCTTATTTTAAAAAAGAAGGATTTAGTTGGTGGTGTTCATGTATATGTGAATTGAGAAACTATACAATAATGATGTGTGATGACGTTAGGGTCGAACTGGTAGGATGCTTGGAGTTGAAAGCGTCGATGGGGGCTCTTACCCTCAATGATGATCATCATGGGGTAGGCTGGGTAGCACGAATGCAGAATAACAAACCTACCCCTGTATTCTGCTCCAGTCTACCATGCGAGACTGCTTTATTGGTGATTGACTTTATCTGTCATCAACAGTTATGATATTCGTGGGAAGCGAGTTGCATTTGATAAAAAAGAAACGTAAATTAGAACAGAGCCCATAATAGGGAGGTGCTACCTGCTTATTTTGTCTGCAGCTTTTTCTTTTTCTTTTTCTTTTTTTGTCTGCAGCTTAATCGTAAAGGCAGACAGAAACCATTATATTAATTATTTGCATCATGCATATATTTGATGAGAGAGCTGAGGAAGAAACAGATTCTAGTGCTGCAATGGAACCAATAATGAGTCTTGAGATAGAGGAAAAGGAAGATAAGCAGCGAAAGCGAGTTGGTGGGAAAAAGATTTGCGGGAGGAGCTGGAATGAATCGAAGAAAATGTGGGAGATTGCAGCTCCGGCTATACTTACAGCGGTAGCTCAGTTTTCTTTCGAGTTTGTCACGGCTGCATTCATTGGCCATTTGGGGGAAGTCGAGCTTGCTGCTGTCTCCGTTGTGCAAAATGTCATTGAAGGCTTTGTATATGGAATAATGGTACGTCATATCTGACACCATCTCTCATGTTTGTGTTGCATTGCATATCAAAATTTGTGTCTCTACTCTCTAGAATGAAGAGATCGTGGAAATGCTGGGAAGTTTTGTTCTAAATTCACATGAAATTACGAACTCCTCATTTGTCTCTTGTTTTAAATTAAACAATATATATATTTTTTAACATGGTTGGATTTGCAATAATATCTTCTGTTTTTATTTGGTGTATTAGCTAGGAATGGGAAGTGCCCTTGAGACCCTCTGTGGTCAGGCTGTTGGAGCAGGACAATTTGAAATGCTTGGGGTGTACATGCAGAGATCCTGCATAATTACTTTAGTTACTGCATTGCTGTTATCACCGTTTTACATCTTCACAGCACCATTGCTAAAGCTGCTTCACCAAGATCCAAGAATTTCCCATCTTGCCGGGAAATATGCTCTGTGGGTGATTCCTCAATTGTTTGCATACGCATTGAACTTCCCGATACAGAAGTTTCTTCAAGCTCAAAGCAAAATATGGGTCATGACGATAATTTCATTGGTGATGTTGGGAATTCATGTTCTGTTGAATTGGATTTTTGTGACAATGCTTGGGCATGGCCTGCTTGGTGCGGCTGTTGCTGGAAACGTCTCTTGGTGGCTTATGGTATTGGCTCAGATAATATATGTCGTCGGAGGGTTTTTCCCTGAAGCATGGACCGGATTTTCTTCATTAGCATTCAAACAACTTGCTTCATTCGTCAAGTTCTCTCTTGCATCAGCCATCATGCTATGGTCCGTACCTTTTTGACTTCATAAATGCTAAAGATACTTCGTTTTGACTTCACAAATATACTGATGCTATCCTCTGTGATGTTGTCAGCTTGGAGCTTTGGTATTATACTGTAGTGATCCTTATGGTAGGCTGGTTAAAGAATCCGGAAATTGCAGTAGATGCTGTATCAATCTGGTTAGTGCCTTTTTCTTGGTTCTTTTTGTTTCTTAGTGATTACTGGAAAGGTGGTTGGCCGTTTGGCCTCAGAATTAATGTGGGTGCTTGCTTACACTCCGTTCTTTGGCTGTTGCAGCATGAACTTGCAACTATGGACGCTGATGATCGCTCTAGGTTTCAATGCAGCCGTTAGGTAAGAGATCTTCCCAATCAGAAAAAGATGGCAAAGCAATGTATTAATATGCATTAACAACTTTTTTTTTTTTTTGCATCACATTTTCCAGCGTACGTGTTTCAAATGAACTTGGAGCTGGACGCCCAAAAGCTGCAAAATTCTCAACCGTGGTGGCCGTCACCACATCCACGATATTTGGGATAATTTTCACGGTCATAATTCTTGCAACAAAGGGACAGTTCCCCAGAATCTTTTCTGACAAACCTGAGGTCATAAGGGAGACATCCAAGTTAGGCTATTTCCTAGCAGCAACAGTCTTCCTCAATAGCATCCAACCTGTGCTTCATGGTAACAGCTTGAATTGCCTAGACTTTTAGACATTTATGAATTGGCGAATCATAAATAATCATAAACCGAAATTGAAATTTGGGATTGCAGGAATGGCAGTTGGAGCAGGGTGGCAGTTTTCAGTGGCACTGGTGAACGCTGGGTGTTACTACGTATTTGGCCTTCCTTTCGGTGCCTTGCTGGGTTACAAATTCAAACTCGGCGTAAAAGGCATCTGGGCAGGGATGTTAGCCGGTTGCCTGCTTCAAACAGTCATTTTGGTTGTGAACGTTTTCCGGGCTAACTGGAGCAACGAGGTTCGGATTGCAATTTTAACTTTCCATTACTTGATTTTCATCCATGAAAATGACGAGAGGACTTGGAAAAGAAATTCTGTCCTGGGATTTTTCAACCTGCATCGAGCATATTGATTTGATAGTCAAAAAGTAAATACCTAAAGTTGATTTTTTTAGGGCATAAACTAAGAAACAACGCCGCAACGAGTGTCGCAAAAAATGGCTTACAAAAGACTTTGTATTCTATTGAAACCAAAAATGAGTTTATGTTATTCAAACATCAACTCACAAACTCATGAAACAAATTAACACAATTTCTGACTCACAATTATTATAAAAAAAAAAATCTCAATAAAATTACTTGATAACATGATCTTTGATTAATAAATATCATAACAACAAGATTTATTTAACTACTAACTAAATTGTTTTAGTACCAAACACAGTCTAGTAAAATTTGCAAAAGTTGGCATGCGTCAACAAAATAAGCCAGTATAGGTGGGCGTATCAGCAAAGTCGTTTTTGCTTGTTTACTGTTGGAAGAGATGGGAGTAGGTGAAGTAGGTGGTGTTTTCTGGTGCAGGCATTGCAAGCAGAAGAGCGGGTGAGGTCGTATGCAGTAACGCCGCTGCCCCATGATGAGATTGACGCAATTGAGATGTTGGATGCTCCGACTTCCTGCTAATGCTCAAAGTCTTTTAGGTGCAGCTCTAATGGTCTTCCTTCCAACTTGTACAACCTCCCTTGATTCCATTGCTTGGATCCGCTTTCCTCTAGGCTTCAGTAGCAGAGTTTCTTCGGGCCCAACTTATCATTATTATTTTGTTTCCACGTCTGCTTCATTGAAAATACTCTTTTGAGTGTTTTAGCCGGAGTCGGTCGAAGACTTTTAAATCAGAAAAGGTGCAAGCAAATGAAAAAAAACTTGATCATCCGTGACAACTTCTCGTGCAGCTCTCTCTATCTTAAAAGTTGAAAGACGCCCGTCCCCCCGTCTTCCCAAACCAAATGTACGGACGGTATGAAAAAGCTCTCCATCTTTAAGAGGTTGCTGCTTTTTAAGATACTTGAACGGCTGGAACAAACACGGATGACGTTGAGTGAATAAACTCTGCTTGCTTTTACTAGCGAGTGAATAGGTTTTAACCAATCTCTTTTACTATCTATCAATACTTTCCAGAGCTGACAGATTATGTCAAGATTTCGCTCTGGGAATGGTGATCAACTTTGTCTCAAATTTGGTATGGGAACAGAAGTGCTGGACGCTGAATAACATGATGGAGAAAGTCGACATAAAATGCCAAAAATAAGATATCACCTGCAGTTTCTGGTAGACCCCCTAACTCTAAGAAGAAACCATTCGATGGATGTGGAAGCAATAGGCAATTTTGCTTAATGAAAAACGTTGAAGTTCATTAGGGGGGTGACAATCTTGTCAACTTAGGCGGGCACCAAACCCATCTTTTTCACACTAGTTGGTGGGTATTTTTTGGCTGCCATAACTAATAAAATGCCCGACGGAAGAGCAAACTAGCAAGTCTGCCGCTAATATATCAAAAATTCAACCTTCATAGGAAGAAAAAAATTAAGGAGGCCAATACAAACTCAACCAATACAGCCGCAATTTGCTCTTAATGATTATCTTTAGACCCCATAGTAGGTGAGTTATTATAAAACGTGGTGACAACCCAGTTCTCAGCAACATTCTTCATTTCCTGACATATATAAGTCAAACAAATCAGTGGGACAAAGAGAATCTACTCTTTCCTTTTTTTGTTTTCCGAAATACAAAAAACAGGCCTGGAACTCTGGTCGTCAGGTAATAAAATTTAAGGGTGAACGGAGCAAAAGAAAATCATCTTGAATGGAGGAACAACATCCTGAACTTAGCAGACAGGTGACTGAGATTCTACACAAGAGAAAGACCCCAGAGAAGTTGTGGAAGGAGACAAAGAAGACATGGGACATCGCCCTACCAGCTATAATAACAGCAGTTACACAATTCTCCCTCGAACTTGTCACTTCTGCCTTTGCCGGACATCTGGGAGATGCTGAGCTTGCTGCAGTCTCTGTGGTTCAGAATGTTATAGATGGCTTTGTCTATGGGGTCATGGTATGTTTTTATACCATACTTTTATTTGAGCACTAAAGAATGATGATACTACTATATTTCTCTGTGTTGCTTCCTTCATGAAGCTTTCGGGAAACTTATAAGGTTCAGCCAATTTTCATTTTTTTTTCCCACTTGTAGAATGCATCAGTACTTTTGTTTCTTTTCGAGTCAGCTTGTTAGAAAGTTTATTAAATTTTAACATGTGACAAGAAGTAAAATATACTTGTACCAGAGGTGGAATTTTCAGTTGCTCGTGCCTAACATTCAATGACTTTCTCTGTTTTTGTATAATCTTTCCTTCGTAGTTGGGGATGGGTAGTGCTCTTGAAACCCTTTGTGGTCAAGCGGTCGGTGCTGGACAAGTTGGCATGCTTGGAATCTACCTGCAGAGGTCATGGATCATCACCATCGTCACAGCTTTGTTCTTGACTCCTATTTACGTGTTTGCCTCGCCCATACTCAAGCTTTTACACCAAAACAGAGATATCTCCAACCTTGCCGGTAAATTTGCACTGTGGGTGATACCTCAGCTGTTTGCATATGCTCTGAACTTCCCCGTACAGAAGTTCTTCCAATCTCAAAGCAAAGTTTGGATGATGACGATGCTCTCTATAGCGTCATTGGCGCTCCATGTGTTACTAAATTGGGTTCTCGTGACGAAGCTCGGCCACGGCTTGCTCGGTGCTGCAATGGCAGGAAACATCACATGGTTTCTGCTGGATATATCCCAAATAATCTATGCAATATCAGGTTGTTTTCCAGATGCATGGAACGGCTTTTCCTGGTTAGCTTTTAAGTCACTGACCAACTTTGTCAAGCTCTCACTTGCGTCAGCAATAATGTTATGGTGAGTGATGAATACTAGCAACTTACAGACTTTATATAAAAAATCCGAAAGTGTAAACAGAAACAGAAACTTTGGCAGCTTGGAATTATGGTACTTTACAGCAGTTATCCTGATGGTAGGAGGTTTGAAGGATGCTGCAGTCGCAATCGATGCCATATCAATCTGGTTAGTTCCGTATTCTCTTTTCTCACCTCCAGTGGAGTATAATAGGAAAACTTAGTCTTTTCTATCCACCTTGTTCTACAGTCTTAAGGAACAATGACAGATAACCATCTTGTTGCACCTTCTGTGGATGTAACAGTATGAACTTGCAGCTATGGACAATGATGATTGCCGTAGGCTTCAATGCATCGGTCAGGTATGTCATTTATCTTCAAGATAAAGATTATTGCTAAAATACAGATGAAATAATGACCTAAAAATCTTGTGGAGAGAGCAACACAGGACCGACAACCTTCAGATACATTTCACCTTACCTTTATCAACAAGCAGATTTTGCACATACACTGTTGAAACGTTTTGAATGAGTTCTGAAGCAAATGCTGCTGTCTGCAGGATTAAAATTTAAGGGTGAAAAGGAGTGATTCAATTCATCTTCTAATTTTGTAAATTAAGTAGCAGTATTATATCGGTCATTCCAACAAAAAGAGAAACTTCTTGATGGGGTTGATTTTGCAGTGTAAGAGTGTCAAATGAACTCGGAGCCGGGAAACCAAACGCTGCAAAGTTCTCAATCATAGTCAATGTTTTGACATCTGGGATACTTGGAATTGTCTTTGCCGCAATCATCATTGGCACAAAAAGCAAGTTTCCCTTATTGTTTACAGATAAGGCACAGGTCATAAAAAAGACATCCAAGCTGGGATACGTTCTCGCAGCAACCATATTCCTCAACAGCATCCAACTAGTTTTAAACGGTTGGTTTTTGTATATTATCTAGCATCTAAAACATTACTTCAGTACAAGATTGACAAAGTTCTGAATTCATCATCATCATCATCAGTTGTCTTAATTAAGAATTTTAAGACAAGAAAAACAAGATGCATATTATAGTATAGCTGCTCATCTAGGTATTAGCAAAAAGTGCTCAAAAAGCTGCTTGTTATCATATTTATGTACTACTAGTATGAATCCAGAAAAGAATTGATTGTTCTAGGGATCATTAATTGCAGGGGTAGCTGTTGGTGGAGGATGGCAGTTCTCAGTAGCATTGCTTAATATAGTGTGCTATTATGCAATCGGGCTTCCATTTGGAGCAGTGCTTGGCTACAAATTCAATCTGGGGGTGCAGGGCATCTGGTGGGCAATGTTCGGCGGTAGTCTTCTCCAGACTGTCATCCTGTTAGTCATCATATCTCGAACAAATTGGCATAAAGAGGTAAATATAAAACTCAACCCCAACAGAAGTGAACAGTAAAGAATCCAGGGGAAGGGTTTAGAGGGTTGGTAATCTGATTTTACTGGATTACCTAATTATCCAATGATGCAATGCAGGCTGTGGAAGCTGATGACCGTGTGAAAACATGGGGAGGAGCCACCGCCCCAACGGACCTGCCTCAACCTCAAGAAACTACCTGACATTTCTGCACTCCGAACCGGTTGCTGCCCGAATGGCAATTACTATTGGGCCGTCAGCCGGTTTGATTTCATCAGTCTTTCAGCCAGAATTGGAGTTAAAATTGACCGGATCAACTCTGTTTCGGTCAAGCAAAAAGGAAAAAAATTGCCCGGATAATGTTGATCATGTAATTTACTTCAGCACGTACTTTATCTCAAAAGGAAAAAAAAATAAACAAAGAAAGGATTTGAATCACTGTTAATTGCTCATTGTCTTACTAGATCAAACCAAATTAGCTTCGTTGCAATCTGAAGCGAGGAACTCAAAACTCGAAATAAACAAGTAAAAGATACAAAGCTCGCGTTTCTTGTCTCCCCAACTTCTAAGAACACTCCTGTCCTGTCAAAAAAAAAAAAGCTAAGAACACTTTTTTAGGTACCCCGCAGAAAGTTTGTCTTTAATTATCTAAAGATCAAAACTTGTCCCTTTATCAGAAATTCTCTAGGCCGTGCACTTGCTGTTTGTGCAAACTCCAGGACGTCAGTTGTCAGTTGTCACCTGAGAAGAGAGAGCAGTAGAGAGGAGAAAAGACAAGAGTCGGATTCTTGAATGGAGGAAAACCATCATGAATCAGGGACTGAGCAACGGCCCAGGAGAAGAGTTCATTCAAGTAAATGGTAGGCTGAGTCTAAAAAGACGTGGAAAATAGCTTTGCCAGCCATGCTCACTTCAGTCTCTCAATTCTCTATCGACTTTGTGTGCACAGCCTTCGCTGGACATCTAGGAGCTTTGCGACTTGCTGCAGTCACTGAGGCTGAGAATGTCATAATTTGCTTTGCCTATGGGGTAAATGGCATGTTTTCTGTTGTCCAACTGTTTGTCTGTGATTATCACTCTTCATCTTCTGTTCATTTTACATGTTTTGGGGTGGGATGCTACTTCATATTATTTTCTAATGGTCAAAATCCTATGCTGCAGGAGCAGCACCCTTCAATCATCTCTGATTGTTGAATCCTAACATTTTGTATCATTTTCCGAAAGAATTTCGTTTAGTTTTTTTCCTCCTCCGTCTTGAATTGCAGCCAGTTATATATATTAGTACTAGCTCTCAACATGCAATCTGAACTCGAGAAGACTTTGCACTCCTAGAGAAGAACAAGCACGACCTGGCACATGCATTATGTAACATCTCTAATATATGTAATCATCGTAATGTAGCGAATCTAAAGTTGCAGCAACAATGTAACCTCGATACAACGGATTGACTCTGCAATTCTTTTCTGTTTTTCCTATTTCTTCCCTAGTAGTTTGGGATGGGAAGTGCCCTTGAAACACTCTCCAGTCAAGCAGTTGTGGCCGAAAAGTTCAACATGCTTGGAATCTACTTGCAGAGGTCATGGATCATAGCTCTGATAACACCTCTCGAATTTACTTTTTTACATCACCAATACTAAAGGTTTTACACCAAAACAAAGATATATCAAACCATGCTGGTAAATATTCGGTGCTGGTGATTCCTCAATTGTTTGCCTGCGCTTTAAACTTATCCCATAACAGAAATTTGTCCAATCTCAGAGCAAAATCTGGGTCATGACCATGCTTTCTATTGCGTCACAGGCAATCTCTGTGTTGTTAAATTGCGTTCTTGGTACAAAGCTTGGATATTCCTTAGCTTAAATTTAATTTAAAAAAAAAAAAAAAAAAAAGTCTAACATCTTTCGCTGTGAGTGATGCTATATATTGTTCACTACTTCCTTAATCTTGCAACTGGGGAGAGGGCTGGAGTTGAACATACAACTAAAAGAGTTCTCTGCATTCATGTCTGTCATCCACACTATACAGGAAGCCTTG
The DNA here is from genome assembly GCF_036785885.1 of Coffea arabica. NCBI lineage: Eukaryota > Viridiplantae > Streptophyta > Magnoliopsida > Gentianales > Rubiaceae > Coffea > Coffea arabica. The sequence goes on from NC_092312.1 coordinate 16,716,553, forward strand.
AAACTGGCTTGGATGTGGAATGGTTGTTTGCACTGGCTCCAAAGTAAATGGTCAAATCCCACATGATTTTTAGGTGAAAATTGAGTTTTAAGACATGGTTCATCAGCCCACCTTAAAGCATATTAATTAATTTGGATAGCGCCAGTTGAAGAACGGATAAATTACATGGGGATGGCACAACGCAGCCCCAAGAAAGTTCCTAATTGAGTTGAACTGAAATAGAGAGAGCATCCAAGTGAGGCATTTCAGTTAAACGGTCACAAGGAGTTGGAAATCATAGATAAGTTCTTTCCACCAGCCGTGCATTTGCAATCAAACTAGGATCCTGGCTTTTGGCAATCATTTGTGTAGGATAGTTAAAACCTTTGATTCAAGTACAACTTTGAATCTTTGGCCTTCAGCTTTTAGAAACGTAAAAGCATTGATGTTAATCGAAGAGGTGAAGGTTTAACGAGAGCACAACTTGAAAAATCAATTCCACAAATATTCACGTCCTCGGAATTGTTGTCATCCTTTTTGCACGTTTCAGATCAGTATATTAGCCTCGGTGTGTTGCCACTTTTCCAATTCACAGCTGCTGAACGACAACGAACTGTCTTTTCGAGATAACAATGCATGTAAAAAACTTTCATCGTGGCTAGTAATTGTTTTCTAGAATGTATTTTGAGGTATTTTTAAAATTTAAAATTTTATTGAAATATTTTTAAAATTTTATAAAACTTCACCATCCCTTCTTCCTCCCGCAACCCCCTCCCCCTGCCCCATTTTCTGGATGGAGGAGAGAAGGGAGGGAAAGAGGAGGAGAAGGAAAAGGAGGAGAGAATGGAGGGAAAAATCGGAATGAAAAGGGAGGACAGGAGGTGGAGGTGGTCTGTGGTGGATGATGGATGAAAGAAGAAAGAAGGGTTAGGTTTTTTTTTTTTTTTTTTTTATGTATATTTGAAAAACTTGTGTTTTAGAAATTGTTTTTACTTCTATATTACTATAGCATTTTGTGTGTGAAGAACTAGCTTATGAAAAACAATCAAATTCAAACGGAGCCACAGTATTGTGTACATCTACAAGGTCGTCCTGTTTATACTACATATATTGCCTCTCGTAACTTTGAGTTTCAGCTGGTTTTACAGATAAACAAGCAATACTACCATATTTTCCTGCAAAACTAATTCATGCCAGCTGCAGGACTTCTTCCCGTTTGATGTCAAATACCTTGACAAGGACATCCTCGACGACCTGGCCAAGTGCATGGTGAGGAGACAAAAAAATTGAATCCCACAAATCAGGTAATTGAACGTTCGACCTTATAAATATTAATTGAGGACCTCCAACAAGATTAGGAAATTACCTTATCAGGGGTGGATGCACCAGATGTTACCCCTATGGTGATGGGACCTTCAGGTAGAAAATTCTCTTTCTCAACCAACTCCCCATGCTGTTAGATGACACAAAAATTTTAATAGAATGAGAGAAGATTTTATAATTCAGAAATCAGCTTGAAATGACAAGAAGTTATTCACGTTCACGTTCACATACCATTAACTTGTAAGCTATTCTGTTTCCAGGACCTATTCTCTGCTCGCTGTCAATCCAATAAGATGGAATTCCACGATCTTCAGCAATTTCTTGTAAATGTGAAGTGTTGCTTGAGTTCCACCCTCCAATGACCAGCATAAGATCCAGTGGATTCTCAACCAGCTTGTACATGGCATCTTGCCGCTCCTGATACAAGGCAATATTAGCTCACTACAAGAGGAGAAGTATGAATTCTGAGACAATAAAATACAATAGGACTAAGCTTCATGCTAGTGGCCTTTTCCGCCAGATTACTTGCTCTTGACCCAGCGTACACAAATGCCCAAGAAGAGGGCTGAAACGTACGAAAATTCTTAAAAGCAAGCCTCTTCCAAAAAAAAAAAGATAATAATAATAATAATAAATCAGTTCTTAATTCAAGCAACGAGTCAGGAAATAAACAACCAGCGTTATAAGCCCTCGTAAACAAGCATCAACTATGGACACCCTAGGATGATTGATCAGGAGGCATGTATGATGTTCATAATTATGTTCTGTACCAGTGTAATGCTATGCTACATAATGCAGGGGGAGGTGATCTTAAAAGCACTAGTTACTTCAAAAAACTTGAACCTAGAGATCCCAAAGATCTTTAACTTGGCAAACTAAATCAAAGGCAGAAGAGTATGCTACATAAACTAATCCATCCACGAAGATGATTGTAGGTTTCTGCAGAAACATCTGGAAGGAGGGAGAATCAAATTGTGCACGTAAATGAGAGGAAAGTCGAGTTTGAGCCTTCAATATTCTTAAGAAACTAGTTTTTCAAAAAATGAATGAAGGAAAATAATAGAATGAGGAGATGAAATGTACTTGAGTTGCATCGCAGATGGTGTTGAAACTAAGGAAGTGGGTGTTAATATTTTCCACTCCATACTTGCGCATCATGGTCCTTTCCACTAATTTACCTGTATTTCCAGAACCAAATCACCATCACAGTTTTCCATTCATTGACAAATCACGGAACTATAGCGTAGAAAACCAACTAACCAATCTCTTCAGTTTCTCCCTTCAACATTGTTGTTTGGTTTGCAATACCAAGTTTGACAAGATCAGCATCGGGATCAAAACCATTCGAAACTGCATGTTTGAATTTCTGCAGCAAAACAAGGATACATGAGATACTAGGAGGGTATAAACAATTTCAGCCAATGAAACGTAAGTGATTCGAACTGCACCTCCATAAATGCCTCTTTGGTTGAGCTAGATCCATCCAGTTGACCTCCGAGAATGTAATCACAAACATATGTTGCCTGAATCAAGTGTAGAAACTTGTTTAATCTTAACTCTACAGGTGCATGTTCTTTATATTTCATAATCAAGATGCCGCTTTCAAATAAACAATAAAAACAGTTAAATATACCTCTGCCATGTTCGTCACTATGATATACTTTCCAGCAAATGATGCAGTGGCAATGGTCTCCTCGTGTGAGTATTTACCATGGATTATCGACGTATAGGCTCCATTCTTATGCTTTTCGACAGTGTTCCAAACCTTGACAAGGATGCAAATATTGGATGCTCTTGAGTGGAGTGTAATTGTGGAATTACATTAACAATTTATAGGCTACTAAGCTAGTAAGAAACATACCTTAGAAACCCAAGGGCAGGTTGTGTCGACTATTTGCACATTCTTGTCGCTCAAAGTCAACATCTCATCTACACCAGCTCCAAAAGCAGGCAAAACCACAACATCACCCCTGTCAACAACATCAAAGTGTTTCTTGCCGTCCTCAACAGGGATTTCCTCTATTGCCATCTCCTCCAGTCGCTGGTGTAATACAGTTGATCATGAAATGGTATAATCAGCCAAAATGAGAAGGAAAGGACGGAACAGTAGCATAGCAAAGACTTGACCACCCAGTTAACTCAAGAAACACAGGCAGGAAAAGCAGCCCAACAAAATCGAAAATATTTGTAGACCAAGTGAATGGATTATATCAAAGTAGCATAGCAAAGACATGACCACCCAGTTAACTCAAGAAATACAAGCAGGGAAGGCAGCCCAACAAAATCGAAAATATTTGTAGACCAAGTGAATGGATTATATCAAGGTAGCATAGCAAAGACATGACCACCCAGTTCAGTTAACTCGAGAAATACAGGCAGGGAAAGCTGCCCAACAAAATCGAAATAATTGTAGACCAAGTGAATGGATTATATCAAAGTTTTGGGGGAACTAAGACCTTATTAACGGTAGGATTGTGGATAATCTCATTTGTGAGCCAGATCTTCTCTGTTGGAAACTGCTTTCTAGCTTCATAAGCAATCTGAACAGCTCTTTCAACTCCCCAGCAAAACCCGTATGCTTCGGCAAGTTTGACTGTAACATCCCCCCATGTGTACTCGTTTCCATTTTCCTTCAATTTCTTTATGATGTCACCTGCAATATATATATATATATATATTTATAGATGGATCAAAACAACACTCTAATTTCCGATCGAAAACATAGTATGATAAACTTAAGCTGTATTTCCTTTATTTTTCTGAGCTATACATATATCATATTCGCCGCCATATTCTACGAAAAACTCAAGAAAGAAATCTGAAGTCAAAAGTAATTTGAAAGAGTTATCTTACTGGTGGTGTACTCGCGGTTCATGAGCTCAAGAGTCTCTTGTTTGTGTCCAAATCCTTTGCGATTATAATTCTTGCTCCTAGTTAAGTTGTGCCTGAACTTCTTGGTGTCAAATTCGGAGTCTACAGTAGCAGCAGAAGGAGAAGGAGCAGCTTCGCCGGGAGCGGAGCATCTCACGGAGAAAGGTTTCCGGCAGCGGGAAATTCTTGGCTCGGGCAAGGCGAAGTCCTTGGTAGCGGTGGATAGGCGGGAGAATTGCAGAGAAATTGCCATGTCGACGTTTTCCGGTGGAAGTGGCGGAGGTTAGCAGGCGTACGCTAGTGGCGACTGGGGGAGGTGGTGCGGGATGGGGAGCGGGCAAAATCTTATTAAGTCCTTCCTTCTTATGGTTTTGGTGCCACACGGAGCATCTGATTTGTGGTCCTGTCGGAGCTCGTGATCCATGCGCTTTTGTCGTTTTGCGTTTTTCTAATTAATTTGGTTAATCTTTTGTTTATTTCTTTCCTTTTATTCCCTGGGGGGTTGGTGAGGACTGGTGTGTTTTAAACGCTGCTAGTATTTTGCTAGGCTGAGATGCCATTTGGGCTTTGGCATTTAGCTGAAGAGAATCACACGAATTTTTTCTGGCGGGGGGTGTTGAATGCTACGTGTTTGGGTTGGATTCTGCTAGCGTTCCTGTGTACCTTTTTTTTTTTTTTTTAAGTTTTGCTTGGGTCCGTTCACTTTAATTGCAATTATTGATGCGGAGTATTTTTCTCAAGTGTCTAAAATTAATTGTCGACCGCGATAAGTCACTCACGGGGTATTAATTAGCAGCTGATTCTTCTGTTAAGAATGAACAATTATCTTTTTTAGCGGTATCTCCGAAGTAATTAATGATTTTTTAGTGTTATGAACATACTTAATAATGATTTGCACATGTACAAGCCTAGCTGTACCGTCCCAGACACGTGGTTTTCTTTTCTTTTTTTTTTTTCTTTCAAAGATGGAATATGATTGTATTTTGTATTACTCCCTCCGTTCTCCTACTTTCCATTTTAAGATGTTCCTTTTAGTCTCTCTTTTTAATATATAGTCATTTTCTCTAATCACACGGCATATTATCATTCAAATTCAAATTTTAAATTTATCGTGATAAAATTGAAATGAGAAGTATAAACATTAAAATCAAATCATTATTTTTTAAAAATTGAATTCCCAAAACGGAATTATATAATTGGAAAGGAGGGAATAGTATTTAGTAGTGCTTTTTTAAAAAAAAAAAATTATTTCCAGCTGAGGATAAGTGAAATTTAAGAAATATGGAGAGGATATGGAGATGAAAACTCGTTATTATAATCTAATATCTCTGATTTTTGGAATTTCAATCTTAGTCACTGGATCAAAATCTCCTCGGCGGCGGTCTAGCAATGCATTTATAAGAGATTCTGGAAAAGTCAGCCAAGAGAACAGGGTGAAGAAAAGTGGGAGCAACATACTTGCGTACAATTTGAGAATATGATTTCGGAACTTATCTTTAAACTACCTTAATTTGGGATTATGTAAGTAAGGATTTTGAGTTTTAACTTAAGAGCTGGGGGTATGCTGATGTGGTCATAGCTTATGATGTGGTCAAATTATGATCCATAAGGTCAATTCAAGTTGAGTTATATGCAAATTTTTGTTCTCACTCACTATTTATGGGTTTATTGATTTTTATGTTATTTTGTTGATGGAATCATTCATTCTTATTATTGTCGATTCCTTTATGCTTCTTTGAAAAAAAAAATAATCAGGGTATTGTTAATGCCACATTTGGTATTATAATACCAGAGTCATTTTATTGTAAAAAATGATAGATTTACCAGTGCTAATGTGGTCCAATTTTCACAAAAAAAAAAAAAGAAAAAAGAAAAAAGAAAATTGTTGCGACATATCTTACCAACCGCAACATTGTCATTTAGCTCAACTCTGTCCAGTTACGAATATAAAGACTCATCTCATCTACGTTTTTCCGTCAAAGAGAGGGCTTGGACACGCTTCTAACTATTCAAGGAATCAGACCTCTTGAAAATTCGTCAGCTCCTGACACGCCATTGAGTTTGTATAATTTAAGTGAGACTGTTGAGTTTGAGATCTCAAGGTATAAACATTAGTTTATTTGTGGCTGCAAAGTAAATACCCCACTAAAAAGTGAACTTTGAATACTCCCTCCCTTTTTTTATAACTGACGTTTAAGAAATTTGCTCTAGTATACTTTTATCTGTTATTTTATTATCCTCATACAGTATTAATTATTTTTTTACAATTTTATCCTTTTATCTCTCTTTTCCAATACAGGGTTCTTAATTACTACTCCTAGTAATTATTGCTTGATGGGAGTTAGTTTGCATTGCTTTTGGCCTAGTGAAACAGTACCATTTAGTATTCTAGTGAGAGAAAATATAGGTGAATTGGACAATTAATGAGGGTACAAAAGGAAAGTAGTGTATAAGTTTAAGCAATGAAAAACTTTTCTTAATTGATGTGCAAAACTTTAAGCGCCGGTTATAAAAAAAGAGAGGGCGCATTAAATTGTGGTGTATTTACCATCACTGGTCAGCTAGTGAGCGAGAGAGGTGAAATTGGGCCTCCAAAACTTCAACGGTGTCGGAGACACGTGATGAATGCATTCAATGTTGACAACTCAATGGGATACCAAATTGTTAACGTGGGAGGAAAACATTCAATATTGACAACTGCCTAATGTAATAGTAATGTATTATTGTAATGTTGCGCATCTGGACTGGACATCTCTTTGAAGATATTTTAGACCCTCCCTCGAGAGTCAAGACACATGGTCAACAATGCTCACTGCCATTTTTCTATCATTTACTAGCATTAGACTAGTATAACTTGCGTATTTTCAGATCCGCTCAAGCATATTTGTCTGTAAGGGACAAAAAAAAAAAAAAACTATAAGGTAACGTTAATCAACTCCTCATCATATGCAAAGTAGCAGAGCTCCTGCATTTTTCTGTAAAGAGAAAGAACATTTTAGGAAGAGAAAGGGCAAATGGACCGACGAGTCTGCGTTCCGTTGTTCATTGCTTTTTCATCGAATGAACTTTTCAACTAGTATATATATATATTTGTGAATTAGATTTCACACTTCCATTGCTACTAATTATCAGTTTCCAATTGCTTAAACCTGCCATGGAATTGGATAGGGGTGTCAACAGGTCGGATTTGGATCTCGGACTTGACTCGGATCGGATAAATTTTTTCGGGCTTGGGTTGAAAAATAATACCGACACCCAGATCCGGATTCGAACCCCCCTTTATTCTAATAAAAATGAGTCGGATACGGAATATAGGATTTTGATGACTCATATTCGACCTGAATCCGAACAATATATTAATAATTATAAAATATAAATATTTTTAAATACATTATTTTACCAAATTAACAAATAATTTAGTAGTGATTTTGTAGATTGATTTGTGGTTAGTTTTGGATTGACTATTGCGATTTATTTGTGATTTAGTTTTGTAATTTGATTTGTTTAAGTTTGTATATTGGATTTGTGATTGGTTTTGAATTTAATTTTAAAATATTTAAAGTTGGACCTTTTAGTCATGGACCCGACCCGAATTCGGGTCACGTCCGCAATTTTTCAATTCCGACCGGTTTGACGCCCCTAGAATTGGACAGCTATCGCTAAGTTATTAGTTTACGTGAAGGTAAGGGGACAGCACGATTCTAAAAGGTTAGGGATCACAACAAAACAAACTTGAGCTGCTTGTGAACTGTTTGATAAAAAAACTCGTGTAGTTGAGCTAGACTCTGTCACTGATATTAAAAATTGCAATGCTCTAGCTTTTAATGCCTTAACATGGCGAAAATTTACATTCTCTTCGTAATGCTGAAGGAAATATACATTGGGATGACGCATTTTCAACAAATTAAGCGGCAAGACAGGTTCAGGCAGCATAAGGTAGGTGATAAGGGAATTGGGATGTTGTCACTCAAATGTTATATCCACTTTCTTCTAATTCAGATCAGAAAAGAGAGTTACCAAGTACTACTAGATAAAGATGGATATGCAGCATGTGGTGTTAAACGCCTTTGGGTCCATGAATGATCCCGCACGGGCGACGGGCCATCATAACAAGCAGAACAACTGGGCTGGGAAACTCGGGAATGTGGAGTGGAGAAGCTGAAAAGTCGAACCCACGAGAAGTCGGTCTCTCTCTCTCTGCTGTTAGCAAGATTTGCCCGGGGGCTCAAATTCAATTCAATGCAGCTCCTCCGCCCTCCTCAGTCGGTCACCTTGACTAATGACGTTGCACTTCCATGTGGGTTGTCGACAAAGAGGCCATTGTTTTTACGTGGTCAGGTAGCGAAACTCGGGTCTTCTAATATTGTGAGATGCCCAGACGGCCACGGCCAGACGCTTAAACCCATTCATGTCAGAATCAGACCTCATGCTTCAGGTACAAATCCTACTACTAACTTCCCTTTCAAAAATTGGAATGTGGCACTGTAATGCTTTGTCTAGAGTGTGGTGGCTTGGCAATTGACGGGATAGGGGAATTTTACATTGCGGAACTGCAGGACGATAACAGTCCAATCCCTCGGTTTAAGACCGTTTGAAAGTTATCCTTAGCTTCGTTGTGGTTCCTCAATTGCTCCCGGATTTTGAATTCAATCTGGAGGCCAAACAATTCTGAATTGATCATCGTTTTTCTCCGGTTCCAGCCATATATGGTGGGATGGGTCTTCCCCTGCTTGGATGACTTGACGTGAGAAGAATGTTGCTAACATCTCATTTTTCAACTCAAAGATTACTTGAAAGCAAAATAGTTTGGCAACTTAAAATTTGTGTGAAGGGCATTTGCCAGTGTCCGCTAAACTTCAATACTGACCATTTAGGAATTTCAACTTTTCACGTTTTAGACATTTGCTTGCTGATCAACTTATGCTTTTGCATGGTGTATTTACTTTGTTGTAGCTGCCTTTCGAGGAAAATGGTATTATTATGATGAAATTTAGTCGCGGACTCTTGTAGAATTCACTACGCAACATGATCTTGGATAGCTAAGTTTTTCCAAATAATATTTCAGTTGCATTGTAAACACATTTTCTAACTCACCTTTTTATATTTTCAGCCACCTTTTTATCTCACATACATCATATCATAAAGAGTACTGCAGTAATTATTTCAAATAATACTCCATCCAAACGCACTCAGCGTTTCATTGTGTATCTTTGAATTCTAATTTGGCACCCGAATGTATTTGATGCTGGAAGATAGAAAGTTTTGCAGGCCTAGTTGAATGCTAGGCCCTTGAATTATGTTAAAGCAGTGCTTTGCAAATCGGTCGTATGCACTCTGCGTTAGCTTCTACTTACTGTATATTAAGGGCCAATTTGGAAAATAATCCTTAATGTTGTTTAAAACACGTGGGGTTTGGAAAACATCGAAATGAGACTTAAATGAGTGGACAAAGCATATCGTAATTAGCTTGAATGATGGATTTACTTACTCATGAAGAAATGAGTTTCGTTTCTGTCTGTTTCAGTATATTTGCTTCTCTCTCTTACTGAAGTGGAAATGGTTGTCCTAGCACGTATCTCTTCACCTTACTTTAATCTGCTTTTGTGTTTCTGCAAAGTTGCTGTCAAAGTTAGTGTAAAGACTGCAGAATCCGCCCCATCGGATGTTGTCTTGAAAGATGGAAATCTCATTTTTGTCGCTGGTGCAACAGGGAGAGTTGGGTCACGAACTGTAAGGTTGACTTTTATTTCTCTAACTACTAAGTACAAACTAAACAGACTAAACTTCTGCTTCTAAAAGTACCAGAAACCAAAATTTTGCTGCAGGGAGCTCTTGAAATCAGGAAGTAGAGTTCGAGCTGGTGTTCGAAGTGCTCAAAGAGCTGAATCTCTTGTGCAAGTATGATCTCGATGATAACTACATAGTTAGTTGACTCCTAGTCTTGTGCAAATGAGTATGATTGTAATATAATAGTACTACTTTCTTTCCTTCAGAGTGTCCAACAGATGAAGTTTGATGCTGCTGAAACTGGATTAACGCCACGTAAGATGAAATTTTTAGTAGTATCAGTCGTCTCTTGAGTGTGTGGTCTTATCTATGCTCTCAATCTGATTGATATGAAGAACTATCTATTTAAATGCATTTTCATGCTTTAAGGGAATATGCTTCTGTAGAAAATCACATGTTCTTTTTGGTCTTTAGCCAGCCATAGAGAGGCTTGAGATTGTTGAGTGTGATCTAGAGAAGAAGGATCAGATTGGTCCGGCACTGGGGAATGCCTCAATTGTCATATGCTGCATTGGTGCCAGTGAGAAGGAAATATTTGATATTAGTGGTCCATATCGAATTGACTATCAGGCCACCAAAAACCTTATTGATGCGGGTAAGGCTTTTTGGCCTCTGTGCTGGAGCTTCCTTTTAATGTCAGCTTATCGTGCTATTAAACTGACATCGATGGAAGTTGAAACTGAAGTGACGGCATGGTAGATAAGATTAATATTCCAACAAAACGTCTTTGGTCACACTAAAATGTAGTTGTAGAACAGAAGAAAAATATGTTTGATTTTCTTGATGCATGTTGTTTAACCAGCTGTATGGCAACTCAAGAATTTGACTTCTGCTTGTGAAAAAATTAAAGGGTCTTAACTCATGCATGGTTGACTAAGTTTGATCTCGTTCCTATCTTGTTTGGAGATTTTGTTGGAGAGTAGTACTTGTTCAGAAAAGGCAACCAGGTGAATGCTGAAGAATTTGTATTCTCCTGCAATTTTGATGTTTCATCTATTAGTATTTCCCATGGAGTTTAAAGGAAAAAAAAGGCTAAAACTGGTTTTCTCTGCAGCAACCATTGCACAAGTTGACCACTTCATTTTACTGACATCTCTTGGAACAAATAAGGTTGGATTTCCTGCAGCTATTTTGAAGTAAGTAGTCTTAACGTTCTTGATTTGCATGGAAATTTCTGTGTTACTGTGGATATCAACACAGTAAAATCTGTTTCGCATATTTTACTTTTTGACAGTGCTCTGTTTTTTTTTTTAATTATTTTTATTTTTAAAATTTTTCCCAAAAGCTTGTTTTGGGGAGTCTTGATCTGGAAAAGGAAAGCAGAAGAAGCTCTGCTTGCCAGTGGACTTCCATATACCGTAAGATCTTCTGGAATACATGTACAGAATACCTCAACTAGATTTTGCTTGCTTCTCCTTGCATATTTCTTATTTCAGATAGTTCGACCAGGAGGGATGGAGCGGCCTACTGATGCTTTCAAGGAAACTCACAATATAACTGTTTCACAGGAAGACACTTTATTTGGTGGTCTAGTGTCAAATCTTCAGGTTATCTTCTTATCTTGTTAGAGGCTTCCTGCTTGAGATACCTGCTTCCACTTGGTGGAGACCACCTTGTTCCCAGACAAAAGCAAACAACTAATTTGTATTGGTAACAAAGATACATGTGACCAAGGCTGTGCCGTGTAGTCTAAATTAGTGCAAAGGTGCTATTGCATTGGAGATCCTAGTGTAACTAACCAAGTTTTTTGTGCTTCAGTTATATTAATACACTAATGCGGATAGCCCTACCTAGCCCAGATATTAAGAAGCCACAACTACCTTCTTTTGAACTGAGATATAATATGTCTCATGAGGGGTCTTTGTCTTCTCAAAATTGCTGGACTTAGTTATACTGTCTTAAGTTGCAAATTATATGAACTTACTTAATGATACTTTGTTTCCTGATCAATAGTCAGTTGTACTAGTAGAAACTCAAGATTTTGTGCTTTTGAACCAAAATAACATCAACTTATACTGTCAGGTGGCTGAACTTATGGCTTTTATGGCAAAGAACCGCAGCCTTTCATACTGCAAGGTGGTGGAAGTAATTGCAGAAACTACAGCTCCATTGACTCCCATGGGGGAGCTCCTTGCAAAAATTCCATCCCAACGTGCTGAAGTGTTCTCGCCAGGGGTAACATTATTTATTTCTTGCTGAAGATTTGGCAGTAGCTGCTGCATAACAATCATCATACATAAAAAGGCAAAAAACTTGTATGGCCATTAAATTATTTGCATCACCTACTGTTTGGCCACTAGACTATTTTCATTTTCAAATCGGCAGCTCAACTTCTAATATGGTACATTAGTGATTCCATCCAATGTTGGGGTTAAATCAAATGGCAATGACTTTCACGCATAGGTCATCTGATGTGCCTGATAGAGTTAACCACAATGGAATGACCAAGAAGTATGTCATTCTAATAGTTGCATAGGTGATTTGGAAACAACAATAGTTCACTGACCAAAAGTGTGCACACTAATAGTTTAGTGGCTGTCAAGGTAGTTTGCCCTACTTGAAATTAATAACTTCATATTCCTAGGTGTAAAGTAGATATTGTACCTTGATACTGCAGGCCTCAGGTTACTTCAATTGGCAATGGTTATTTCGTTCTGACTGAAGATGCACCAAAATTAAGAGAAACTCTTCTATGTAGTTGTTGCAATGTACATTGACTTTAATTCATGGTCTGCCTCCCTTTGATGAAATCTGTACTTTGGGCTTGTCTCTAGAAATTAGATGATGCAGTTGGACCTGGGACTGCAGCTACAGAAATTGCCACTTCTGGAACTCCAAGGACTACTGTTGAAAAAGAAACTGTCCAACCAAAGGCTGCAGAAAAGACGCCACTCTCTCCATATACTGCGTGAGCATGCAAACTGATATTTCATTGTGAATTATAATATTTCTCACCAAAATAAAAACTGTAATTTCCAACTTCCTGAAGCTATGAAGATCTAAAGCCCCCTACTCCTCCTATTCGAACACCAAGCACTACTTCTGTTTCCATCAAGCCAAGTATAGAGGCGACAAACCCATCAGTAGTTAACTCTTCTCCATCTTTAAAAAGGCCATCCCTCATCACCTTTCACAATTCCATATGCCTCGACATCTGCTGTTATTCTACTTCTGATTCTTGTTGAAATTGGATTCCATTTATGTCATGGATGACTTTGGACCTCGGATCTATGTGAAGAAACTGCTGACGAGAATTTTGTGAAGGGGAAACTATTTGTCTGAACTACTACCATTTTGGCAAAAACTCATAGTTGAAGATTACCAAAGAAGGAAACCTGCATATGATCTTTCTTATGGAAATTTGAGGGTCTCCATGACCAAAGAACACCATCCATAATACGGAATTCTTTCACTTTTTCTAATGCTACATGAGGTGTACTAGGGTTAAGATGTTTATATATAATATGTGGTGTCAAACACTTGAGTTTTAGAAAATTGTCCGAAGTGTCTATGTGACAGGCTGACAGCACAAAATAAGCAAAATCTCCCTTTATTTATAATATCCTAGCATTGTGGATATGAACTGCTATTCGTGCTGAGCGCATATGAACTGCTTTGTCACTATTCTTCTTCTTGTAGTTTTGATGGTCTCAAACCACCTGCACGTCCAAGTCCATCTAGTATTTACACCAAAGTTTACCATGGTATGGGAGTAGTTTAAGCCTTCAGGGTATGCTATAACACCTAAACAATAAGAACAAGCAATTTTATTGCCTAGTTTAGCTTGATAGCAGTTGACTTGTAAAAAGCTGTGCCTTTTTCCCTATGCAACATGTTTTTTATGTATGTTGATTTCCTTGTCTTCTGTCAGTTTTGCTGATACGAGTCTATTTGCTAAATAACCGATTTTATTTATTTATTTTTATTTTTTTACAGATATGAAGATTTGAAGCCACCCAGTTCTCCTAGTCCATCTCCAAGTGGTCCAAAAGAGGTACATGCCTCAAATGATATCCTGTCAGAACTTACCGGTGGCAATGATGTTGGCACAATCAACATTGGTGAGGAGAATTATCCCCAGAAAGTGGCTTCTCGTCACTCGCCCTATCTTGTGTGAGTTGATAATACCCCATTTCCCTGCATGGAAGAATTGTAGTGCTGTATCTACCTCTATTAAAAATCAAAATCTTCATCATCATGCAGACTGGGACCCCTGGTCAAGTTTTGATTATTACTGCTGTTTGACCTGTTCTCTCTTAATTTGCTGCATTACGTGAGGCTACATAATTGTTACATTGAGCTCCATTGCCTCCTGTCTAAAAATCCAAGTCTGTTTATCTTATTGTTGCTTCAGATACCCTGATTTGAAGCCCCCATCTTCACCATCTCCTAATGCACCTGTGTCATCTACAAGCAACGAAATGCTGCCGTCGATTGCAGATAAACTGGGAAATTGACATAAGCCTGCCAGAATTAAAGCAATCCCGCTCTGACCTTTCACCAGGCAAATCCGTTGTAGACTGCAAATGAGATCTATAAACTCTAATGACCCCATTTATGGCACTGAAGCTACATTGCGTCAGAGTCGAGTAATAGAGAAAAAAATTATTGTCAAATTGTATATGCTGCTGGGCTGAGAAGATCATTAAACTGATAATTTTTCCCTCATCTATTGTTTCGGATATGCAGGTGCGATGACTTGAGGCCTCCAAGTTCTCCCATGCCATCTTCAAATAATTTTTGAAACACAAACCATGGAGTTAACCATCTTGAGATTATATATGCTTTCTATGCTTCAGAATTCAGTCTCCCTTACCTGTGCCCCGAGGGGGGGAGGGGGGGTATGGGTGTTGTTGGACGCGGGCTAGATAGTTTTGGCTGAGTGAGCCGCCAGTATGCCATCGTGATAGGGCTATTAAAGCAAAGATTAAGAGGAGGGGCTGGAACGGTTGTCTACCGTTCCGGAAAGTTCACGGTCATGAATAGATTAAAAAAATTTGTGCGGTTCAGATCATTTATTATAATTCGATTTTCATGTCGTATGGGATCCACAAAAATGTTGTTCTAGTGTTACACCTTTTATAAATAATGTTACATCGTGTGCAAATAATGTTACACCTTCCGAAACGGTTGCTCTGACAATCATTCCAGCCTCAGAGATCCCAAAGACTATGTGCTGTCAGCTCATGAGAAACCAGCAATTTGCAAAGCTGAATTTTTGAATCACAAAATTGTACCTACACGCAAATAAACTTCCTTGTACTTGGAACTTATCAACAAATAGTGTACAACGCAAGTGATGAACTCTATCGGTATCAAAATTATGTAGAAACTAACAAAAACTCAGAAGGCACTCTTTTCATATATGCTTATACTATCAATAATTCGATAAAATTACTAGTTGTATTAATCTCACATCTCATACACAAAGAGTATAATTTAAAAAACAGTAACATCTAAATTTCATAATAAATAAACTCGTATTTTTAGTTTTTTTTTTTATTTTCAAATATGTTCTAATGACATATGGCGTGCACACAACCTTTCCAAATTCATATTTTTTAGCAGAAATTTTGATAGTATTTTTGAAAAAAAAATTCGTTTAAGATGCGAATGTATTATTTTATTTAGTGCTATTATAGCAAATGTGACGAAGATGGACAAAGTGTGATCATCCCTAATTGAAGGGGGCAAAGAGCGATTAGCCTTTTTTTCCCCTAGGTAATTACTAGGAATAAACACAGTCTGTACAGCCTTGGATGATCTGTCTTTTGTTATTGTTTTTTGTCGTTGTTTATTGATTGGAAAATATTTTTATTATTTACACTTCATCTTTTATTATTTACGCTCCACCATTTATTTTATGATATGATCAATGATCTATTTTTTGTTGTTGTTTATTGATTGAGAAATGTTGTTTGCACTCCATCCTTTATTATTTATACTTCCACCATTTGTTTTATGATATGATATAATAAATAAAAATTATATAATTAAAATGATAGTAATAATAATGTGATTAACAAAAATAGATGTGGAAATAACATTTTCCTATTAATTTTCTTTCTTTTTTTAATTAGCACTACTGGAGAAGCCCTCGTCCGGGGTAATTTGGTCCTCTTCACACTTTTCTTCTCCAAACGGGTTTTGGGTTTTTCTGTCCATTCTCCAATCTGCTAAAACCACGAAAATGGAAAATCTGAGCGGAAACCCGGTTGAATCCCATAAAAGTGACGTACTTCCTGCTTCCGCTTCCGCATATCTTGACCCTCACTACTGGTAAGGAGAGCTTTTCAACCAACACCACAAAGCTAGACCGTGAAATTTCCATTTGTGCTATGTTTCCTCACTGAAAAACGTCCTCCCTATTTATTTTTTTTTTAATTTTCTTTGGAAATTTAATATTTCAGGGACGATAGATTCTCTCATGAGGAACATTACGAATGGTTCAAAGATTACTCTCACTTTCGTCATCTCATCCTTGACCACATTAATCCAGCTTCTTCTGTAACCTCACTCTACTTGTACAAGTGTTTTTATCCCCCTAAAAATTGTTTGCAAATTACAATTGGGGTTTCTGAGCCAAGTATGCTGTACAGGTATTGGAGCTGGGGTGTGGAAACTCTCAGCTGTGTGAAGGGTTGTATGGAGATGGGATTACTGAGCTCACCTGCATTGATTTGTCACCTGTGGCTGTGGAGAAGATGAAGCAGAGATTAATATCCAAGGGCTACAAGGGTTTGTTGTGCTATTTTAACTTACTTGCATGAACCCTTTTCAAGTTCTTTTCAAGCTTATTATTTTGGTTGATTCTGCAAGGTAGTATGTTTCTTTTTGTCATTGTATAGGATATAGGTTAAAATCAATTGGGACAGTCGCCAATGGAAAGTTGGAATTTAAGAATAAAGATTAGGAGTTGGACTTTTGGGCCAAATTAGTTTATCTTTCTCGCTTCTTTCAAAGTAGAAAATTTTAGTGATAGACTTACTTTTAGTGGTGACTCTCACAATGATGTGCTAGATATTAAGTATGAGACGTGCCGAATGCCGTGGAAATTGCCTCTTCTCATGCAAGTAAACCTATCTATGCTCAATTTTCAGCCCTCCTCATGCTTGTGGACTAGGCGGGGAATAGTAACAACATATGTTTAGTTATGTTATTTGTTTAGCGATTTGCATCTGGTGGTGAATATTTATATTCCTAGATGGTTCATAGCATTAGGTGATTAATTATTTATATTGTTCTTTTTGTCATTTATCGTCAGATATTCAGGTGTTGGAAGCTGACATGCTGGATCTTCCATTTGCCAATGGGTGTTTTGATGTTGTTATAGAGAAGGGAACCATGGTAAGTTTAAAATTTGCAAAAGTTCTGATTTTTAAGCATTCTGGACGCTTTTCCTTCTTGTGTGGTTTGTGATATATCCCTGACTGTTCGCAGTAACAACGTATCCATGAAATTTTCAATTTGAAGGATGTATTGTTCGTGGACAGTGGTGACCCATGGAACCCACGGGTTGAAACAGTTGACAGGGTTATGTCAATGCTTCGTCAAATTCATAGGGTTTTGAAAACTCATGGCACTTTCATTTCAATCACCTTTGGCCAGGTAGCAGGAACATGACTTCCTTCTCTCTCTTGCTCTGGCTTAGATAATAAACTTTTTGCTGATAGCAACCTCTCAAGCTCTCTCTTTCTTGGGAGGATTGTGGGAAATGAAAATCTGATCGGTTGCTCTTGAATCTTACAGCCACATTTTCGTCGTCCTTTCTTTAGTAATTCAGAATTTACTTGGTCTACGGAGTGGAGAACATTTGGTGATGGATTTCACTATTTCTTCTACATCTTGAAAAAGGTCAGTCCTGCAAATTGCAATCTTGTAATTTGTTTGAGCCCTTTGTAAGCATGCCATTGAGAATACTCGTTTTCTAGAAAACATATTTGTGGCTTTTGTGTTGTTCCAAGTGTGTTTGCATTCAACTGACTGACATGCTTCTATCTCTGCTAATACTTGAATACTTGCGATAAAATTGGAGGTACATAAGCCTTCTTGATTACAATTAGGCATCAAAATAGAGGGGTTGCGCCCCCTCCCCCCCACCCAAAAAAAATGCACATAAGAGTGTGAAGTCTCTCCTGGAAACGTGAGTGATCAAATAGTGAATTGCAGGGGCACAGGATGTCAGAGAGTGCTGAATGTACTGAGAGGATCGACATGCCATCTATATCTCCTTACCACGATGAATTAGATTCTGAAGACTACATTTTCCGGACTAACATTGATGATGCCTAAAGTCTGGGGTGAGTTGAAGCGTTTCTTATGCTTTCATTTTCCGGACTAACATTGATGATGCCTAAAGTTTGGGGTGAGTTGAAGCGTTTCTGATGCTTCTTAAGTTGTTCTGACAACCTTCTTTGCTTCTGCATATAATTGGAGAACAAAGAGAAGAATGTGACAAGCTTTTGGTGATGATAGCAACAGAATTCAACACTAATTTGTGCAAGAAGTGCCTTTGTATCATGTCGGCAGTGTTTTAGGCTACCTCTTTATTGTAGTTCCCCCTCGTCTCACAAAATTTTAGCAGCCAAAGGGAAGACGCACAGGTAATTTGGCCGTGCAGGGTGTTGCTTGTTTCCAATGTCTCTAAGCATACATGATTAGTGACTCAGTCAATTAGGTATAAACCACGAGAACGGCCATGCCTTTTACTCAAAGCTGTTGGATGGAATCATTCTTATTGCGTAAGCTATCATCCTGTTTTCCCACTTTTTGATGGCCAAAGCTATCATGATCTTTTAGAGACTTTTTCTTTAAGCTCCCTTTTTCCTCCCCCTTTTTTAGCTTTCTTTATAAGTGGCAAGCATAGCCTAGGGAGATAATGTAGTGGCTTCTAATTCTGCTTCTTGAATGAGTATTGTCCAATTACGTCCTAGATAGGTGTTGGTGGTATGGAAAATCTTAGAGCATGTATCCGAGCGGGCAGGAATCCTTAAAAAGGCCCAATTTCACGAATTTGTGTAATGGCTTCTTGGTAAACATGATTGTTGGAGCCTCCGGCTTTTCTTTAAAAAAAATGTACCGGATTTAGGGACTTGTTTGGGGATCAGCACTGGTATTGTGGGGTGTCCTACATTTAATAGACCATTGCTACCTCTGTTTGGTGAACTTTAAGTCATTTAGCTGATGTAGCAAACTTGATATGTAATGAAAAAGCAACTAGTTACGCCTTTAAGAGCAAAGCAAAAGCTAAATGGGGCTTGCACATCTAGCTTTTATTGGAGTAGAAAAGACCGAAGGTCATCTACAACGAAAATGGACAAAATTAAGGAAATGCAACCAAAAGTCACCTACAAGAAGAAAAGCAAGAAATTGACAGATCTACAACGAAAATAGAATGAAGGAAAGGCAACCAAAGGTTATCTACAACAAGAAAAGACAGGAAATTGATAGAACTGCAGCGAAAATGGACAAAATTAAGGAAAAGCTATCTACAATGAAAATGGACAAATTAAGGAAAAACGGCAACCAAAGGTCATCTACAACAATAGACGTCAGAAAATTGATAGATCTACAACGAAAATGGACAAAATTACGGAAAAAAGCTAAAGGAAAAATGATCTACAATGCAAATAGACAAAATTGAAGGAAAACAGCAACCAAAAATTATCTACAATGAAAAAACAAGAAATTGACGCTAGAGGAAGGGGTTGAACCTTCGACCTTGTGGTTAACAGCCACACGCTCTAACCGACTGAGCTACTCCAGCGCTCTGTGCGAACGATTTTTGCCTTTATATTATTGTTTTGCACAATCCAACACTTCATTTTTCTCTCGAAGGAACGTCCAGTAAAATTAGATGCATCAAAGAGTTGTTGAACTGTATTCAGACAATTATGTACCAGTGCTTATGGGCACAGCCGCACAGTCAACGCGTGTACAATTAATAAAAAATATTAAAATTATAAAATTATTTTTGTTAGGAAGTTGTAGTTTAAAAGGATTTGACCATGCCAAATAAGCGTTTTATAATATTTTAGAAGGGTGATAGATTACTTTGGAGAAATAGTAGTTATGTCAACGGTTATAAAGATGTTACTGGGAAGTAAACAGTTAAAATGATGAAGTTGTCTTTAGTAATAAAGTTATATTTAGCAATATATTAAGTGACACATTTTGTTTTCATCAAGGTCTCGCTCTAATTTTACACCAATCTCAAGATTCTCATTTTATATATAAGGCCTGTTTGGTAAGTGAATTTTATGAGTAATTGTAGAAAAACTTTATAAAGTGTATAAAACTTTTTTTTTTCTTTTTCCTTTCCTTCTTCTTCTTCTTCTTTCTTTCTTTTTCCTTTTCATTTCTCTATTCTTCTTCTTCCCCACCCAGCCACTAATCTTTCTTCTCACTCTCTCCCTACTATTGGCCGCTAGCGCAGGCACCTTCGCTAGGCTTCGCTAGGGATTAGTGCTGGTAATACTTTGTTTTTTTTTTTTTTTGCTTTTTTCTCTTTCTCCTCCCTCTCCTCCTTCCTCCACCATTTATCTTCTCCTCCCGTCTCCTCTCTTTTGTCACGACAAAATTATCTTTCAAAGTTTAATATAATTAGTAAACTACTTAAAGGCTAGGCAAATTTTTTTGCCGTGTATCTCTATCCATTTCTTTCTATTTCTCATCCTATTTTCCAATTCATCAAGGCCTTCCTTCTTGATTTCTCTTATCCAACACTTAAATTTTCACAAGAGAAATAACTAATTACATGGAAAAAAATTTTAGCTAGAAAAAGCCACTTATATAGCACATAAGGGCAATTTGGTCATTTTATTTTCAAAAATCAGCTTTTTAACTTTTTTTGAGAACACCCATGCATTTAATAAAATTGCTTTTCTAATTAAACGAGAACATGTGAGTTACTTTAAAAATCCAATTTTTAAGAATTAATTATATAAAATGAGCTTATATAAAATCAAAATCAATTGAGAACAAGCCCTTATTGTATAATTAAACAATGCACGCCCATACATCGAAAATAAGGAAAAAGAAAAAATCACACTGATACACGACAAAAGTTGTAAATGGAGGTGAATACTAATTGAGCACTTTCAAACTTTTGGAATTAAGGATGATACAACTTAATTTGGCAAATGCTTTTAGATAGGGTGTAGATAATTCTTTGGTCAATTACATGTAGCATCAAGAAGCTTTCATAGAGTTTTCTCAACTTCCTTCATGTTATTTTGGAGCCCCCCCCCCCCCCCCCCCCCCCCCCCCCCAAAAAAAAAAAATCCTTCATGTTATTGTTCATAATTTTATTACAAATTGCTTCCTACAGCAAAGCGGGTTGGCCCGTTGAAAGTTTGACTTGACCCATTACAAGTCCTTTTCATTTCTTTAAATATTTCTTTTAATTATCATAAAATTTGAGCATTTTTTTTTTCTTTTTTTTTTTTACCTCCTCCTTTCGTTTTAACTTTTAATTCTTGGAAGGCAGTTGGCATCCTTCCACCACACTCTTACCTTAACGACGTCGTTAAGCTTAGATTTTACCGTTTGTTTTTTGGCAATTAACCTGCATGAGCTGCCTCCCCATCGTCAGGTCACCGCAAAAAGGCAATGAGAGAAAACTCCCCCTTCTTCACTTTAGAAAACTACGCAGCATATTTCCTCTCTCCTCCCGCCGGCAGCCGCGACTGCCTTACCGGAAATCCACCTCGATCTCGCCGTTAACAGCGATTAGTTCTCTCTACTAGCCGATCGCACTGGTTAAATTTGTCTAGCTCGATCAACCTATTCATTCTCTCTCCTGCTATAAATAATTTGATACCTACATATATACACAAGTGATTGATGGAGGATTGGATGAGTTGTGAAGAAGATTACGACAGTTCTGATCGAGAATCGCCGGACGGATTCGAGAACGAAGATTCTGACTCCCACTGGATGCCGTTTAAAGGCCCTTCCAGCAAGGTATGGTTGCAAACAAAATTATTTGTTTTTTTGTAATTCCACTGAAAATTGAGTATTCTTCTGCATATTCATTGTTCCTTTTTATTTTTGTGATTTTATCGTAGTTTTGGATGACAATGAAGGAGAGGATTTTGCTGGTGAATTGAAAATTGTACCCTTCGTATTTTGTGCATCTTCTGTTCCTTCTTATTTAAGTTTTATATACTTCGGGAGTACTTCCAGACCAAGACTTACTAATGGAGTTTATTTTCATTGGCAACTTAATTACCGTTTCGTTTTCTGCTTATTTGTTAATTAATAGCATTCTGAGATTTAAAAAAAAAAACTTTCATTGTTTAAATTGTTTTTCTGGTTGAACTAATGGTGACTTGCACATTGTATACCACAATTTGGTTTGCATTTAATGAATCAGATTGCTGCATTTAAATGTATTACCACAATTGTTAGTTTGGAATACAATGTTGTCAACCTGACCTTCCTCGCTGGTTTTGCAGGTAATCACGAAAGAGTCTCTCTTGGCTGCACAGGTGAGGAGAATATGAACTGATTCTTGTCTTATTTCTTGCAATGGTCGTCTTGCCTTGTGTCAGTATGCAGTCTTGTTCCGGAATTTTGTCCTGTCAAACTGAGAGATTTAATGTTTGTACAGAAGGAAGATCTGCGAAGAGTAATGGAAGTGCTATCTCTACAAGAACATCATGCACGAACCCTGCTTATCCATTACCGATGGGATGTTGAGAAGGTCTTAGCAATCCTTGTGGAAAAAGGGAGAGCTTTGTTGTTTGCTGAAGCAGGTGTAACTGTGGGTGAAAATAAAGATTCTGATATGCCTGGATCTTCATCTACAGTATTGTGCAATATATGCATTGAAGAATTTCCTGGAAATGAGGTGACTAGCATGGATTGTGGCCATTGTTTTTGCAACAACTGTAAGCAATCTTTCTTTAAACGGTGCCAAAAACTTGATGGGATCTTTTGAAAATTCAGACATTTTTATGTATTCTTTAAAAAAAAAAAAGGTGACTCTACAATTTATTATCATCTTTTTATAGTCTAACATAGCCAAAAATGCCCTAGCCTAAGTCTAAGTATAGCCATTGATTGAAAGATACTTCTATGAAATAGGAAACAATTGAATTCTTATTCCATGGATGCATTACGAATTTCCATTGTGGAAAGTTATGGGCTAAATATCTTTGCCATTCTTTAAGTCAATTAGTTAATTCTTTCTTTTTCTTCATCCCATGATAATCTGTTGGTGCTTGCCACTTAGATTCCCCCTCCCCTTAGAATAGGATAGAGTAGGTTATAGAAATGTTATCGTTGCAAAAAAAAATGATAACCTGTTGGTTTTATTTCTGTTCATCATAATTTAATCTGTCCCCTTTGAGCAAAATAACTTGTTAATTTAATGGCGCTCTTTGCAATGCTCCCACAAATAGTTTTTGATCTTGCTTTCGTTAGTTGGTTTTCATACTTTTTTTTCACATGCTAAAGCATATCAGTTTATGTTATTTAGGTTGGACTGAGCATTTTATTGTGAAGATAAATGAGGGTCAGAGTAAGCGGATCAGGTGCATGGCGCACAAATGCTTTGCTATTTGCGATGAAACTGTTATAAGAAATCTAGTTAGTAAGAGACACCCTGATTTGGCAGAGAAATTCGATCGTTTTCTTCTTGAATCATACATTGAAGACAACAAAATGGTCAAATGGTGTCCCAGTGTTCCTCATTGTGGGAATGCAATACGTGTTGAGGATGATGAGTTTTGTGAGGTCGAATGTTCGTGCAGCTTACAATTTTGTTTTAATTGCTTGTCAGAAGCACATTCACCTTGCTCATGCTTAATGTGGGAGCTTTGGACAAAGAAGTGTCGAGATGAATCAGAAACTGTGAATTGGATTACAGTCAACACAAAGCCTTGTCCTAAGTGTCACAAACCCGTAGAAAAAAACGGTGGTTGCAACTTAGTTAGCTGCATTTGTGGCCAAGCATTTTGGTGAGTTTCGTTTCTCATGCTTCTTTCCTATGGGTTCAAGTTGATACTTAGCGTAACACGGAAATACGAAAGCTTCTATTCAGAACCCAGTATATGCTGCATGTCATGTTATTGAATATGTATGTAGAAAATGTTTTCAAATTTTTAGATGGACACCGTGCTCTATGTTAATTCAGAGTTGAAGTAAAAGGGTTGACATTAATATCTGTTCTGTACATGTTGAAATTTTAGAGAAACCAAATTTGTGCTTCTATAGTAATTGTATGATTTGCACTCTTGTATGGTATGTGTGTGGGGTAAATGTATGCGTGAACACTTTGCTCACATCCACTAGTGAATTTCTTTTGAGGCTGATTTGTGGTACTGTGTTGACAAAACCTGGCGAAATTTTTTGACGGACTTACTTTCATTGTCATTCAAACTCTTGATCCAGTTGGCTATGTGGTGGAGCTACAGGCCGAGACCATACTTGGTCCTCTATAGCTGGTCATAGCTGTGGTCGCTATAAAGAAGACCGGGAAAAAAAGGCTGAGCGTGCAAAGCGAGACCTTTATCGTTACATGCATTACCATAACCGTTATAAAGCTCATACTGATTCCTTTAAGCAAGAATCTAGACTCAGGGAGACTATCAGGGAAAAGATATCCAACCTGGAAGCAAGAGATTCAAGATTGAGAGATTTCAGCTGGGTGACAAATGGACTGTACAGGCTCTTTAGATCGAGGCGTGCACTTTCATTTTCATACCCATTTGCTTTCTATATGTTTGGTGATGAATTGTTCAAAGATGAGATGACAAAAGAGGAAAGAGAAATAAAACAACATTTATTTGAGGACCAGCAGCAGCAGCTTGAGGCGAATGTAGAGAAGCTATCCAAGTACATTGAGGAGCCATTTGATGAGTACGAGGAGAAAAAGATTATGGACATAAGGATGCTAGTAATAAATATCTCTGTTATAACTGATACCCTCTGCAAGAAGATGTGAGTATGCCTGCCGAAAAGTCAAACTACAAAAAATTTTTCGAAAAAAAGTTAAACTATCTGATGTTCTTTGCTTTTGCAGGTATGAATGTATTGAGAATGATTTATTGGGTCCTCTCCAGTTCTCTGTTCACAACATAGCTCCATATCAGTCAAAAGGCATTGAGAAGGCAGTAGAGCTTGCCATTGGACGGAGCAGCAAAACCAATGTAAATCAACATCCAGAATCAGACAGTCAGACAAATGGTAGGGGTCTGTTGACTTTTCTCTACCTCATCACTTGGTACTTTGAAACTTTATGCTAGAACATTAATGGTCATGGAATCCAGTTTTTGTAAACAAGAACATTTTGCCCGCATGTCACTGTAGAGTAGTTAATTGAGCTGGTAGCTGGTTTGGTTTAAATGGGACGTGATTGTTGGAAATTAGTTTGTTGAATACTCAAACAAGAATTCTTGATTATGTACACCACACTTTGATGGGTATCCTAATTTTTCTATGCAATATATTTGTGTTTACCAAGCTGTGTAACTAAAAAGATATCAAAGAGTTGAAAATGACCACCTCTCATTCTGTGAATGTGCAGATTTTATTCAAATTTTAAGCAGATAAGAAATGATCTATGCTTTTCTTATGATGTTTTTGATGGGGTTGAGGAAGAAGCTTATTGCTAATAGAACATAAATCCTGTATTAATATACTGAAACCAAGTTGCTTCAATGTCAAGCTTTTATCTTCTGTTTGTGAAGGCTTTCCTGCCGGTTTCAGGCATATAAACATTTTTTTTAAAGATTGCTTATACAATGACCTTTTCTTTCAAGGCACTGTTTTCAATTGTTTCTGCTATGAGAACCACATTTGAAAAAGGTCTGTATGATATCTATTGAATGTTTTGGTTGTTGAACATCTTTTTCCTTTTCCTATTTGCTTGTGCTTTATCGGGATTGTTTTTCCTTGAAAAATGGGGATTCTGATACAGAATACTCGGGTCTTTAGCTAAATGCAAACCAATCTATGAATATTAGCTTTTACTGACACTTGTGGCACATTTTGTAGGAGGGAATACAGAATCAGATCAACCATCAGCCTCTGGGACCTCTGATGAGAGTGGATGTCCTTCAAGGAAGCGTGCCAGAAAAGGAAGCTTTGGTTGCAGCCTGATTGATCTTAACTTGCCGGCGGAGGCAATTGACAGGAATTAATGCCCAGTGGCTCTTTATATTGCAATTGTACAGCTCTAATTTAAACCGCAACTTCATCCGACTGAGATGACCATTCTGTGGGTGTGGCAAACTTACTCTGCCGCTTTTGTTTGTTTCTCTTAGTTTTGTCTGTTGAATAGTTTTGGGTTACTATTGAAGAGAAACCTAGGGATTGGACTGCTAAGCAACTTTGTCCTCTTGGAAAATCGTTATGGTGTACATAGCCTTTTAGCGGGGCTTTTGTC
Source organism: Coffea arabica (assembly GCF_036785885.1). Taxonomy (NCBI): domain Eukaryota; kingdom Viridiplantae; phylum Streptophyta; class Magnoliopsida; order Gentianales; family Rubiaceae; genus Coffea; species Coffea arabica. The sequence continues at coordinate 16,742,906 of NC_092312.1, forward strand.
GGTACTGAATTGTGCATAGTTATTGGGATGCTTCTAAGACGGGAGTCGAGGACGACCAATTTCTTATTGATTAATAATGACATTCAGAGATTCTTTCAATGTTTAATTGGGTACAATGATTGCTAACATAGTTCTGACAGTGGCCAATGCCTAAATTTCTCTTGGGAATAGATGAAAAAATTAAATTGAACTGGCAACGGTTTATAGAGTTCTGGAGTCTGATTCATTCATTCTAATGGTTAAAGTGGCGCCGAGAATATAAAGGTTGTACGCCGTTAACCTGGAGCTGTCGTTCTATTTTGGTCAATACGGTCAGGGTTTGAGCGATAAAGCTTTGAATTTAAGGAAAAAAAATGCGAGTTTTCTGCGCATAAATTTCTTTAATTTTTATTCACTCAATCTAATTTTCCAGTCAAAAGTAACCAAGAAACCTTTATAATTATGACAAAAAAGGATGAAAATATGAATTAGTGATCACCTCACTGATGGTAAATATGAATTAGTGTTATGGATTGGGCCCTGGAGAGTTGGAAAAGCTTCGATTGAAAGAAAGAGGGCGGGCGGCAAATTCGTCACGTTACGCAGAAAGAATCTCTCACAACTGAATTCTGTTCCTTTCCTCGGACAACTTTCCCGCGCTCTGGTTTGTTACAGCACTCTGCATTCTCCAATCTCCACTCCAGGTACGTGTGTCTATATATATATATAGAGCAAGTACAGTAGCTACGGAGGAGACTATCACCATTCTGCAATATCTTCTCTCTCTAGAAAACAAGCATGGCTGCAATCTCTCTGAAACAGAAACCTCTAGTCCTCGCCTTCGTCCTCTACCTCTCCATCTCCGCCACTGCCTCGGCCTTCACCTCCTCCGCTCCTTCGTTCCCGCCGTCCGTAAATCAACCAGAGCTCCTAACTTACCCAACCACTCTCATCGCTTCCATCCTCTCCACTCTCGGCTTCCAGGAACTTTCCTCCGCCGCCGTGGACGCCAATCTCTCTACCTCCACTCCGATCACCATCTTCGCACCTTCCGATTCCTCGCTTCTTACCTGTCCTTCGTGTTCTCTCCCTCTCCTTCTCCAGGAACACGCCGTTCCAGGCCTCTACCCCAATCATTTCCTCCGCAACTTAGCTTTTGGCACCAAGCTCGAAACCCTAGCCTCCGGACACTGCCTCACCATCACCTCCTCCGCCGCTCAAAATGTCTCTACCAGAGTTGTTTTCGTCAATGGAGTTGAGATCTCGGAGCCGGATCTCTTCAACAATGGCGTCTTCTTGATTCACGGCTTGCGAGGATTCGTCTCTCATCTCTCCCCGCTCTCTTGCAACGTCGAGCGCATGACTACTCTCTCGTTTCCGCAGCCGTCGCTTCACAAGTCGCCGCTGTCGTCCATCATGCGCCTTATGCTAAAAGACGCCATTATCAGGCTCCGTTTCGGTGGCTACAGCATTGTTTCTCTCGCGCTGAAAGTTAAGTTCGGAGAATTATCCGAACTGAAGTCCATGACTGTGTTTGCTCTAGACGATATCTCCATCTTTTCCGGCGCTGGATATGCCTACCTCCACCATTTCAGGTTCCATGTGGTGCCGAACAGGAGGCTGATGGCAGCGGATCTGTTGAGCTTGCAAGCCGCGACTACTTTGCCAACCATGGAGATTGGTCAAAACCTGGTGGTGACGGCTGCCGGCGGTGGAGGCCAGTTCTCTCCAGTGAAGATCAACTACGTGAAAGTCACCACCATGGATTTGCTGCATAACAGCAGGATTGTGGTTCATGCTGTGTCAACGGCGTTCCCCCGCATGCACCATCATCTGTCTCTCACGGACGGCGCTGCTGTTGAAGAGGCCTATCGTCCGCCGTGTGATATCTCCTTGGATGGTGGATTCTGTGATGTGGCAGCTCCTGTGCCAGCTGGCATTAGATCAAGGCCTGACATCATCGGCCGTTTGGATGATCGTGATGGTCTCTAGGTTCCCAACGGGAAAACACTAGTTACAACAATAAGCAGCAGCATGACTTGTACATTTTTTACTGTCATGATATACGATCAGCTAGCTAGAATTTCAAGCAGCTTCTTTGATGATCGTGTTGCAACTTGCAACAATGTTCTTATTCATTTCACCCGACTGTATGATGCTTTGGGAACATGAATGAACTAACTGATGATCATTTCGAGGGCGTCGTGTTCTTTTCCTTTTCCTTTTCATGACACAATCCACTACTCAAAATTCGTACAACTGAGATTATCCACAGATTACTAAATCATCCGTGCATTCAGAGTCTTCAACCGTAGGCAAGTAGTTTCAGATTGTAGTAACAAATTAGGTCCTGCTTCATGTGCATTCAGAAGAATAATTAATTATTTTAAGTTAACCAAGCTCCTAGTAGGGAGACGGAAAAAGCAATAACATCATCTGTCAAACTTATTTATAGGTGTAACTATAATGAGGGAAATTCTTTCGTCGCTGCAACGCCGCTACCCAGGTTCTCAAACAAGCTACAGCATTCCGCGCCAAGCCGGCACACCGTAGCTACAAACAAAACAATCCAGATGGGGAAGAATATCACATAATTAATTGATCCAGCTACGTACTCTGCCCAGATAATTGCGGTTATATGTAAATTGCCGAGAGGTGTCAAAATTGGTGCCATCATCCTCACCCCAAAACCCTGAACAAAATTACTATTTTCAAGTATATTAAAGCTAGCATATTCAGGACAAGTCTTGCGTCAAGAGCTCCAGTACCAAATGGCCGGGCTAGCCATGCCAGCTGGTATAATTAACAGCTGATTGTCTACTTGCTTCACCTATCTATCACAACTCTGCTTTGGCCGCAGTAATGAAATTAACATACTAGTGATAGATCGCAACTCTTCTTTGGCAGGCTGTAGTAATAGGATTAACACACACACACACACACATATATATATAGTACTAATAAGGAGATGCAACAATAATCGCGAGTGAGAACTGAGAAGGCAAAACTTATCTTACTACTACTGATATAGTACTGTAGGCTATTACTATTGCATGACGGATAATTGGATGACATCCCATATTCGGATCTACTATATGGATAACATCCCATGTAAGTAAGTACTAGTACTAATTTTCTTAGTCGGAGTACGAACTATGAAAAGTATAAATGCATGCTCGAGTCTGTAAGTATGGTATATGTGAGGAAGAAGGATGGCGTCCGCTTACCCGCAGTCGGAGGATGGCGTCCTTCAGCATGGGGCGCATGACGGACAAGTGCGGCGACGAGGGCTGAGGGAATGAAAGAGTGGTCGTTCGGTCGATGTCGCAAGACAGGGTAGAGAGGTGGGAGACGAAGCCGTCGAGGCCGTGGATAATGAGGACGCCGTTGTTGATGAGGTCGGGACCGGTGATCTCAACTCCGTTGACGAAGACCGCAGCTGCAGCATGGGGAGAGGAGGCATTGGTGGCGGTGAGGCAGTAGTTGGGGGCCAGGGTTTCGATCTTGGTGCCGAAGGCCAAGTTGCGGAGAAAGCGGAGAGTGTAGAGGCCGGGAACGGAGTACTGGAGGAGGAGGAGGATTTGGAGTTGGAGTTGCAGAGAGGCGGTGGGCATTGGCATTGTTGTGGATGAATGGGATTGAATTGTTGGATGATGCTTCTGGAGATTTTGCTTCGTTGAATTTTTATCAGCATGTACTAGCAGAGAAGAAGGAAAGGCTGATTCCACTTTGTTCCAAAAAATTCCATGGTCTGGTCTGAGAGATAGTAGTGAATAATTCATCATTAATTTGCAGTAGAGGGTTGGGCTCTGGTACTGCTTCAGAATTAAAAGATTGTGAGGATCAGTTCAGTAGTAACAAATTATTATGTATATAACAAGAGTGGCGATCCCTTGAGCTTGCTGCCACATCAATTTGTTCTGTAATTGTCTAATATTGGAAGAGTTTTTTGTTTGGCATAGAGAGATATCTGTCTCTCCAATCGATCAATTACTACTGTTATGCTGCTTAGGCTGAGATTTGACTTATCGAAACTTTTGTTATATTCTGCGGAGTAACTACTGATTCCCTTCTCCAACTGCTGATTTTAATAAAACTTAGAAGCCTCTCAGCTGCTTAGAGGGATTTTTTTTTTTTTTAGTTTCGCTGTATGAGCGGTCATTAAAGAGGTAATTATAAGCTATTCTGACGTGGCTCAACAAAAATGAGGAATTATTCTACTTAAGCGCGATTCATATCTTCTATAATAATAAAAATAAAGAGCCCCTCATTGTAGAGCCTCAATCACCAACCTGGGCTGGGCCAGTGATTCTTAAAAGAGTCCCCCCGGTCTCATGTCAATGTAATGACAGATTGGTTTTTGATGTTTGCAAAAATCTCGGGTCGGTGTTTTTACTGGGCTTCCTTTGTCTAGCCCGCTTACGAAGAAAAGATAGAAGAAGCCCAAACCCGAGTAGTAAGTAGTTGGGCATCCATTGCCTAATGTAGTACGTAGGCATAAAGCATTCTTTTACTTTTCTTAATCCAACACTGGTCGACCTTTCTCCCATCCCAAATGATAATCCTTGAACCGTCCGTGTCTCTTCTTCTGCTTCGTCTTTCTTTTTTTTTCTTTTTTTTTTTATATATATTTCTTCTTCTTCTGATAAAAGTGCTTTTTACGTGAACATCGGAGCTAGAATCTGAAGCTTGGTGATTTTCAACCCATAAAATTCTGCAGAAGTTGGAAATCTTCAAACTACAATAAAGAAAATAGGGCCACGTTAGTCTAACGTGACTAGAAGCTGTCTGTGTCAGGAGCACCTAACGGCTATAAAGCTTTAGTTAGTTTAATTGACACCTTAAAAAGTCTACTGCAGAATCCCATAGCTAATGACTCGATTTGACCTTCCATTGATATTTTAAATTGGGACGGTGTCGGGGGCTGTTCCGTTTTGGACCACAAATGATCGATCAGTCCATGCATATTGCATCGTATCAAAAAATGTCATGCTATTAGAATAGAGGATTGCTGCTAATCTCTAACACTTCTTACCATGTCCCCTGTGGAAAATTTTGCATCGCAGGCGGAAACTTTGCTTGCTGTTTTTAATTGGTCTGCAGGCATGTCTGTCAGCTTGCTTTGGCAAGTCTAACTCTCGAGAACAGATGCATTTGAAGTATCCAAGAAATTGTTTAATTTGGATCGTTATGATGAAGATAATGATCGTTTTATTATTATCATCGATTGGTGAAATCATATATTATCGTGTTCAGTTATTCTCATGTGGAGCTCGCAACCATGATCCGGATCAATTTCCACGTTATATTCAGACACGCTACTGTTTTTTAAAACTAAACCGAATGCACTGCTCTCTTGATCCTGCAGTGACAGATTCTTTCTTTTTTTTGTTTCCCCCTGGCAGAATGATCAACTATCGGCTCATTTCAGTGAAAAAGATTCTTTCTAATATTCTAGATGTGCGAGTTGAAGACAGAAACAGAAAAGAAGTTGTTTACCAAAAATAAAATAATTCCCTGAGAAAAGTTGTGCACGGATCAGCTAAAGAGACTGCGAAGTTGGTGGTGTTGGAATTGAGAGGAGGGCTAAGGATGCGGGCGTTGTTCTGAATAATAATTCAAAAAAGGAGCCTAACTTTTGTGGGCATGGGCATACCTGGAGCGGGAAGTTGCCTTTCCATTGCATTCTCTTCATAAAAGCGAAGGACGCCAATACTCAATCATATTCAAGTCAAAAGTAAGATAGCATTCCTCTCAAACAAACTGAAACAGGGTTAGCTGTGATTCACTATGAACCTCTTGTAGTTGCATGCATTGGACAATTGTTATGAGATTTTTAGACAGCGCAAATGGAATGAAAAGCCCACCTCAAATAAAGGTCACTTCACGTCAAGCATTCCTTTTGCTTTCAATTTGACCTTTGCCTTTCAGCCCTTTTAAGGTGACTCTAAAATACAGCCTTTATTTAGCCCTTTCTTTTTTTTTTGTAGCCCAGAACCAGTAGTGATTTTTCCATGCATTTCCGTTTATGTCTCCGTATGAGTTTTTTTATTTTGCTCTAATGTCAGCAGCAAGAAATTGACACATTTCACCGTTAATTGCCTATGCTCAAATTCTTTTAGTAACTGGTATGCAATCTTTTGTCTATCTATCTTGTCCTCTCCAAGATGCTGACTAATGGCAACCGACATTTTTTTTGGGGGGGGGGGGGGGGGGGGGGGGGGGGGGGGGGGGCGGGGGGCGGGGTTAATTAGTGCCAACTAACATATGTGATATGACTGAGTCAGAGTTTGGTTGATTTTTGCTCCGTCATAGTCTTGGAATGGGCAGACGAGCGCTTACCGAGCTCTAAATGTACTGTAGAAGAGCACGAGCAAGAAGACACAAAGCAAATCAGGTTTGTTGGATTATACAGTAAAACAAATAAAGGAAAAAGCCGAAAAGGGTGCCAGATACTGAGTTCCCCTTTTCAACTTTTTTCATGTTGGATAATGTTCTTCTTCAATCTTCACCCTTCTTCTTTATTCCTTTTTCCCCACCTTTTATAAAGTGTGATTAGTGAACATTATAACTTGAATTTCACGCATTACTCATATTATGTCATAATCAAGTTTGACGAGAGCCAAAATGGGAGGCTGTAAGATTGCAGACTACCATGGTCCCAATGTCTCCTACAGGTCTTTTTAATATGTAGTAATAATGGCACTACTGCAATAAACTCGCTGTTTATTGTCATCGAGTCCCTTTTGTAAGGAGGAGAGGGCATGAGAAAATCTTGTTGGTGCTCTAAAATATTTGGATGCCCAAATCTACAGTCTTGACTTTTGTCAATCTGAAGTCGCCAACTAATTTGCTTCTTTTAATGCAGAAAAGCTCGCCATTGCAAAGGCCACCAACAAAGGTGGGTGTCACTTTCTAAGACAAGGGACTAGTCAAAACAGTCTTCCTTTCCAGCACTGCAAACTGCATATATCTTACAAACACATACCTGCACAACATGCATATTCTTTAGCAGTGTAATTCTACCACACGTGACGATCCCTTTTTGTTTGAAATAGGAAAAATAGAGTTGAACCCATAATGCCAATTGAAAAGTAGATTTTGATTCAGCATTCCAAGTAACAAGTCTGGTGAGTGACAAGTCTCCCTCCTTCCATCACGATTCTGTGATCTGCTTCTCATAGGCAGAGGGAGCAGCTCTTTTGTTGTTACCATTTAATGTTTCTTGGAGTTTTTCTTCAACCTGGTCTTGTTTCTGTTTTTGCAGATGCCAATTTCTGTTGGATATACTTGCAGCATTTATTGCCGCTGTTTGAGAAGAATTTGACAAGTGGGGTCAGAAAGCCACTATTTGAGCGCGTTGATATTGTGCATGATTCTTGTTAAAAGTGATTAGAGCTAAATGGGGCTTGATACTTCATATCACAAGCGCTCAAAGAGGTAGCATTCTTTATTCCTCTGCTGCAATGTGTTTTCTCCATTATGCTTTCTGTTTAAATTGTTTCCCTTTTCTTTTTGAGGAATGATCTGCAATGCATACCTGCCAAAGTAATTCCTGGATTATCATACTCGTTCACAACTAGAATTGATTTATTTCAAATTTAAGTTTTCCTAGGATTGCTTGTATAATCTTCTGACAGGGTTTCTGACTTGTTCCTTGCTCTGTTTCAACTTAGAAGACACTCGTTCAAAGAAATTTTTAGTTTCATTGCTAGATGGTATAAACTACTTCCAAGTAGCAGAGCAAGTTTTACTGCCCCCTTTGTTCTTGCCGGAAAGAAAATTTAGCATGAATCGGAAGAAGGCGGAACAGATTATCTTAGACTTTGCCTGACATTTGAGGGAAAATCAGTTGACTACATTATATCCCGATCACTGGAAAACTTTTTGATGTTGTCTAATCTGCACGAACATATGTACCAACTAAACATAAGCTACCTTATTGTTGCTGCATTGAGGAAGGCTATCCACAACTTAATATTGTTGCTTCTCTAATTCTGCAGTGACTACTCTGGTAATATCTTTGAGGAAGAGAAATTCAGTAATCTCCTGAAGTCTTCATATCTTTCTGAGATGGTATAAATCAACTCACTAGATCTTCTATCTCATTTCACACCCAGTGCTAATTATTTGCGTCTTTTCATGTCAAACGTTGATCTCTCATAGGACATGGGGCAGCTGAAGAGTAGTATTGAACCCAAGAAGAGGCCCTTGACTGATTCCATGGTTCAAAATACATTGAAGGAAGAGGTTCAATTGGATTTATTTTCTCATGCATGTCTTGAGATTTCAGTGATTAACTTCGGCTGTATTACTGCTGTCATCCTTATTTCTTTGTTGCTTGCTCAATGATTTTGCAATTTAAAAATTTTAAGGCTATGTAACTTGAATAGCCTTAGGAATCTAAAATCTTCATAGAGTTTGGGCATATTTGAGAAAAACAAAGCATGAGCTGAAAAAAGGTTTTCTCAGGTAGAGCGGTGAAGATACGAGCATAGAGTTTTGTGTTCCTATCATAATTATTATGCTACCAAAGAATAAATTAGGCAGAGGAAGAGGGAAAAAAAAAAAGTAGCTAACATGTTCATCTCTCTCTCTCTCTCTCTCTGCTGGTAAGGGTATCTGCAGGGTTGTTTTCTTCCGTGTTTTTGCTGTAATACTTTCTTCCAACTTCTTGCAGATTTTAGAGCTTCAAAAACAACTTGAGAACCAGTTTGCAATGCGCCAAGCACTACAAAGGGCATTGTGTCACAAACCTTTCTTGCATGATTCCTCATTAGAAAACTCCATTTCCAAGGTTGTTCTTTCTCATTTTGTATTCATCTCTTTCAGAAGGTTCTTTGTCATTTGCAGCTCAAAATGACCATCTCATTGGGTTAAGAAGCAACTGGCCAGACTTTGCTTCATAAAATCACTAGAAAGTCCTCATCATGTTGTGTTCGCCATTTCATTCTTCAGCCTGGATTGCATAGACAAAGGCATAAAGGATATTACAGATACCGGCAATTTTGTCTTCTCCTTCATTTCACTGGACAATCCGTCACTCCTTTCCACTGTTATTGAAATAATACCTGGGTTATAGAAGCTTACAAAATAGGAAAATCAGATGCTATTTACGAAGAAATGGTAACAAAAAAGGAAAAAAAAAAGAGATATAACAGATCATAAACGAATTGAGCTCCATTTTGTACTTCATGAAGTTATACAGCTCTTGCTATTTAGATGGAGTGTCTATGATCCATATTTTGGTTTATGTTGTTCAAGTTACTGAATTCTCTCCAGACCAACAAATTGACCGTATTTGCTTTCAGCCAGCTAAGGACCTTATAAAAGACATTGCCACTTTGGAGTTGGAGGTTGTCTACCTGGAAAAGTATCTTCTTTCCATGTACAGGAAAACTTTTGCAAAAAGGTTGATTCCCTCATCTATGACTAGAGAAAAGCCAAATCAAAATTCACCTCCCAAGGAACAGGTCTCTTCAGAATTTCCTCAGAATGACAGTTCAGAGGATTCACCTACCAATGCTGAACATTTGATGCCACCTGGAGGTTCATCAGCTAGTCCACTTAATGACAGTTTGGGATCTCAGATACTTGAAGATTATAGTATTCACCGCAGCCACTCATCACTATCTCATCGGTCAGCAGTTGGTGTGAAAACTTCTCCTTCGCTGGGACCACTGGCAGTAGAAGAAGCTGTGGAATCATACCATTCATTACCTTTATTTATGCTGGAGGTGAGTAAAGATGAATCAATTCATGTTTATATCGTATCTATGAGTTATCTGTGAAGTAGACCTACCAATTTCACTTACCGCTTATCCACTATTATTAGTTTTATCGTTATTTACAAATGTCTTGTAAAGTTATACCCAAAAAGAATTTAAATTAGGGCAATGCTTTAACCTGATATATGTGGGAAGACATGTAACAAGGCCATTTGGTGTCGCCTCTGAGGTAAGTGGAGTTTTTGTTTGCAACTATCTTCTATGTATACTCATAAAACTTTTCATGCATTTCCATGGTTCAATCTAGTTTATAAGGCCATCTTTTTCCCTTTATTTTATGGGTTTTTGCCCCCCATTTTAATATATAGATTGCAGTTCCATCAATCTCTTGTACCTTGGCGGCTTGGCCTGATTACTTGAGGCAATAAATTTTTAAGCTTGATGTAAAGTAGAAGTAATTTTTATGTATTGATGTCCAATTTAAATAATGTTGGCAACCCAATGTCACCAGAGGGCTCAGGGAAGTTCAAATGTTAGTCTGCCAGAGCATCTCGTCCCCAGTGTGCAGGATCGTGCTTGGGGAAGTCCAAATAGAATTTCCGAGGAGATGATTAAATGCATTTCAGCAATATGTTGTAAACTTGCTGACCCTCCTTTGAACAATTATGGTTTCCCTTCATCCCCTGGATCAATTTCATCATCTAGAAGTTCTCCACGGGATCAGAATCATAATTGGAGCCAACATTGCAGTGAAAGTTCATTATTCAATTCATGGTTGGACAACTCATTCCGTATTGAATCACCTAAAGAATTTAGCTTTCCTTTTCAAACCGTGGCTGAAATTCATGGGATCTGCAGAGATCAGAAAAGCTTGAATAAAGTCGAGGATATGATACAGAAATTTAGGTAAACACTTTTGCTTCTGAGTGATTCAGCTCTCTAGTTTACACCAACCTTTCCCCAAAATAAGTGGGAGATATAGCATCTTCAAGTCACCATCAACTTGATGGGTACTAGTATTTTGTTGATGGTATCAGTGAGCCTGAAAGATATTTTTTGCTTCCCTGCAGGTCTCTTATTTCGTTTTTAGAGTTCGTTGACCCAAAGAAAATGAAGCATGAAGAGAAGCTAGCTTTTTGGATAAATGTCCACAATGCTCTAGTGATGCATGTAACTATTACTTCACAAACCTGTGATTCCAAGATATTACTTCCGTCATATTTACTTGATAGTTTATACATATAAATTAACTTCTTGAAATAAACGTCACAGGCCTATTTGGTTTATGGCATTCCAAGAAGCAATATTAAGAGAATGTCTTTGCTTCTCAAGGTAAAGAAGTCTGTTTGGAGACTTTGATTATGAGTGCTCCATATGATTTGTCACAGTAGCATTTTCCTTTCTCACCAATAAGCAATTCTCTTGTTTCATTAATTGAGACTTTGTCTGTGATCCAGGCTGCATATAACATCGGTGGTCATACTGTGAGTGTGGACATGATACAGAGCTCTATTTTGGGATGTCGATTACCTCGTCCAGGACAAGTACATTTCTTTGCTACAACCTCTTTTGGAGATGAGACTCTTTTGACTGATCATGCCTAAAATCTGTGAAATTGCCTCTATAAAAGCTACTTGTGTTGAGAGTCTATAAACATCTCCCCCTTCCAGCCAAACTGTACAAAGACAGAAGACACACTAGTTTTATTCTGCTATTGCTAAAGCTCCAATGAGTACTAACTAGTTATGAAAATTTACAAATACTAGACTTTTGGATACACAGTGGTCTCAAGCAATTACATTCTCACCTGCAGTGGCTGCAGTCATTGTTCTTTTCGCCAGCGAAGTACAGGGCAGGAGATACCTGTAAATTATTTGCAACTGGGCACCCAGAACCACGTCTATATTTCGCACTTTGTTCAGGAAGCCATTCTGATCCAATGGTAAGCCCATATATATATCCTTCATTCCTTAGGCTGCAAAAGACAGCAATGTAAAGTTCAAAGATCCACGTGCTCGGCTGTAAGCTAAATTGATGACTTTGATGAATCCTAAACGCAGTTTCTTGCGCTGTAATGGGCCGTGTAGATAGACGATATAATAACACCAGCAAAGATGAAAATCCATGCATGCATACATAGATATGAAATTTTCTGAATATTGTCAGTTCGCTTCCATGATTTGCTGATATTATATATACATCTCAGCTTCGGGTTTATACACCCAGGAGAGTCTTCCAGGAGCTTGAAGTGGCAAAAGAAGAATACATTCAGACCAACTTGAGGACACAAAAAGATCTGAAGCTGCTGTTGCCCAAGAGAGTGGATTCTTTTGTAAAGGAGTTAGATTTGTGTCCGTCTGGTTTTGCAGAGCTAATCGAGCATGCTTTGCCAGGTTTCTTGAGGGAAAAATTTCAGCAGCCTCAGCAAGGAAAATTTTGGAAGAAAATTGTGTGGGTACCTCATGACTTCACCTTCCGCTATTTGATTGCGGATGAATTGGTTAACTAAAATTGCCCTGTAGTTTAATATGGGACTTTGTGAATGAACATTTGTTGTATCGTTTTCCATGTTGTCCATGTATACACCATACTACGTAGTTGGTAGGACGAGGGCTTTGAATAGAAGATGACTCAGAATCTCGAAACTGGAGACAGGCATGCCCCAAGTAAAAATCAAAATAATACATCAGCGAGAGTATAATTTTAGGAAAGGCGCCACAACAAGCTAAAGGATGGAAAAAAAAAACTGAAAGGGATAATATTAGAAAACCTCCGCTGATACTTCTCATAATATCATTTCGTACCTTTAAAGTTTTAAAAATATCACTTATTTTATCCAATTTTTTCCTAATATCATTTAGCACTTCTGAAACGTTACAAAAATAGTAATAGTGCCTTAATAGGACTGCAATAAAACCCACAAAAGCCCCCCTCGGTTAGCTCGGGTGACCTGTGTAGCCTCTTTAAGTGAGACAGGTCTGGGGTTCGACTAGGCCTGTCAACGGGTCGGGTCCGGGCCGGAATGCATATATCCGGACCCGGACCCGTTATACTAGATTAGTTCCGGATTCGGCCCGAATACCCGACGGGTCTTCTAATATGTCACCGGACCCGTACCCGACGGGTCCCGAATCCGGGCCGGGTCTACCCGGCAATCAGACCCGGCAATTAGACCCGTTAAACCTGTTCAAGTAACTCCTGGAAAATGCATCAACAGTTGATGAATCGTTTTTCCTAACATCACCACAGCTCAAGAGTTGAACACTTAACAGATTTCAGCCAACAAGAAGAAAACAGCATGTAGCAAACTATTTCATATAATCTAATCCAACAAACACAAGGATTTAAAAAGTCCAACATTCAACAAATTACAATTTCAACAAAGCCAATATTAGCAACAAAGCCAATATGACATCCAACAAATTACAATTTCTAAAAAGTCCAATCAAACATAAATATCAAATACATCAACCAACTAATGAAGTCCTGTAGATTACAATAGTCTTCATGGCTCTCATGTTTCACAATTTTCTGCAACAAAAACAAGGATACAACATATTTGTAAACAAATTACTAACTAATACAAAAAAAAAATTAGGTAAGAAAGAAATCAAATTGGCCTTACTCAAATACATCACCCTAACTTGGGAACTTTAGAAGAATCACCCAAATCTTCTCCAAATACTTCTAAGAAAACAAAAAGAAAGAAAGTAGATTAGTCTTTCTAGAGTAACTCAACCAAACAAACTTGTAATATGGATTTAAAAAGAAAAAACAACAAAAGAAACATAAACATGAAGGACTTACTTCTTTTCTTTTTCTAAGGTAACCAATCTCCAGTTGTTATCAAAGCTTCGACCACATCAGGAAGCAAAGCAGCACGGGTCTCATCAATTACCCTTCCGCCAACGCTAAATGCCGATTCCGATGCCACAGTAGTAGCTGGAATTGCAAGAATATCACGAGCCATCTTGCTAAGAATAGGAAATTTTGGACTGTTTGCCTTCCACCAGCCTAGTATGTCAAAATCATCTTTTCTTGGAAATACAGGCTCGTCCAAGTATGATTGCAATTCAGATTTTTGGCTAGCAAGAATAGTAGAAGAACATGATTGCTGATACCATTTGTCAAAATCAGACAACTCATCATCATCATCTTCTACGTCTATATTTTTGTTGCCACAACTAGAAGTCCCTTCTCCTATATTATCTCCAACATAACTCAAAAAAGGAGCAAGGTCACCTCCATATTCAACAAACAAGTCAGCAATAGCATTACGAATTCTATCCACATATCTTTCACCACCTTCTCCATAAAGTTCATTGTAATAATACTCTACTAAAGCCAACTTAAATCTAGGATCAAGCACCACAGCAATAGCTAGCACCAAAGAACATTCTTCCCAATATTTCTCAAATTTTGCTTTCATTGGAATAGCCATTTCTCGAATAAAATCATGCTCACTAACTTCCCATTGCCTCATCTTAATACGAATATTACATATATCAGGAAAGAAAACATTTGCTGTGGGAAAATTAGAACCACTAAAATGACATGTGGCTTCATAAAATTTTTTCAAACAACCATGAACAACACTAGCCACTTTCCAATCATTTTCTGAAGGATTGAGCTTGTAATTTCTGTCCATTTGTTCTAAACGACAAAAAGCTTCCTTCAAAGGCAAAGCAGTCTCAAGCATCAAGAATGTAGAATTCCATCTATTTTGAACATCCATACCTACTCTTTTTTTATTTTTCAGCTTGCATTGATTAATTGCATTCTCAAACTTTTGATAAGAAGAAGTAGACCTTTTCAAGTACTTTAAGGTCTCTCGAATCTTATGAAGCAATTTTCCAACAATAGCTAACCCATCTTGCACAATCAAATTAAGAATATGTGCACTACATCGAACATGAAAAAGATCACCTCCTAAATTGAGCAATGACTTATCCAACAGCCATGATTTCAAACATTTAACCATTGAATCATTTGAAGATGCATTATCAACAACAACAGAGATCAGCTTCTTATCAATGTTCCATTCCAAGATGATATCAGAAATAAATCTAAATAATGTTTCACCATCATGAGGATATGGAACAGATTTAAAAGCAATAATTTTCTTTTTCAATTCCCAATGTTCATTGACATAATGAGCTGTCAAACAGGCATAGGCAAAATTTTGGTGATCTGATGTCCAAAGATCGGTAGTTAGACTTATCTTACCATCAAAATCATCCAAATACTTATACAATTTTGCCTTTTCTTCTTTATAAACACTAATCACATCTGCCCTGGCTGTATTTCGAGAAATCAGCTTAAAATTTGGCTCCAAATTATTCAGAAAAATCTCAAAGTACTCATGCTCAACTATGTTAAAAGGATAGTTGTGTTTTATTATAGCTCTAGCCAAATCCATTCTACTTCTCTCTTGATCAAACTTGAAAGTTTGAACTTTAACTTTATCATCCAAAGCATTTTTAGCCAACTGAAGTAATTGCTGCCCCCCACTCCTATGTCTTCTAGCAATGCAATTATCTATGTGTTTTTTCAAATGGCTTGTCCCGCATGAGCTATCTCCGGCCATTTTTTTTTACAATGCTTACATACGGCAACAATACCAGTAGCAGTCTTAACTCTATCCATATCAAACCATACCTTAGATGTTAATTTCTTTTCCCTAGGTTTCTTACACGAATCATCTTCCTTCACCTCCTCCTCTTCCGAATCCAAAATGGCAACCTCATTCTCATCAGCTGTGCTACTTGGTCCTGTTGGATTACTCGGCAAAGATGACATCCTGCAATTAGTGAATAACATAATTTATTAGATAAACATGGTACAAGACAAATTCCTTAGAATGTTGCATTCAAAATCCAGTGAATGCAAAAAATCTAAACAGCAAAATGCAAAATTTTTAGCACGAGTATAAGATGTACTGTCCAGGAATTTATGATGCACCAGATTCTTGAGTTTATTAACATTCCAGCCATATCAGAAGAGTAAAGCTCATTAAGATATTAACTGGCCTTGTTATTATGTTTTTATAGGACTATAACACATAAATTGCAGCAAAGCTCAACGCGAAGTCTTATCATTAGCAAGCCATTGATGATAACACCAAATTGCAGTTTTAATAGAGGGGAAACAAATTCCTTTCTCTTATATTTGTTAATTGACAATCCGAGAAGATGACAAATGATCCGAAAAGTGTTTCTATCCCTTCATTCTTTGAAATGTAAGCTCAGACCAATTCTGAGGAATAAAATTCCAGATCTGCATTCTGATATAAAATTCCACCATTACATGACAAGATGTAAGATATCCCACTGATTTCTCTCATACAGACATATGTATACGAAGGAAATTCCCAGGTCTTAAGCATATTATCAGCAGTAGATGGCAGCCAATTAAATGGGGGTTCATGCACATTAATCATATCCACGATGCAGTGCCCAAGTAATTTATGGCTAGATTAATCTTTGGTGGTATCAAGTCTTATTTTTGTAGAATGTTATGTACCTAATCATTTGCTTTAGATGATTAACTTAGCTCAACAAGATCACTAAATCAGCAACCTTATTAGGCCCCATCAAGATCGACTTCTTATTTGAATAAAGTTTGTCACATCCTCATGATCAAGCAAGATAAACCCTGATCATGGTCAACAAATAAGTAATCATGCGTGCAATCATCCAATGATCCAATGACATAACCTTTGTACTCCAGGCTCCAGAGAACAAAGAAACGGAAACAGAGAACAAAGAACAAAACTGAATAGCTAGTCTCGAGATTATTCTAGTAAACTGAAACAGAGAACAAAACTACCCAACTAATAAAAATTCCCCTGCTATTTTCCTCCATAAATTCCAACATTTTCCCGTCAAGATAATCTGGCAACTTATTTTTTGGGTAGTATTTAAAAATTTCAAAAAACCCAAAAAAATAAGTACAGCAAGATCAGAAATATACTAACAAAATTTTAAAAAAAAAAAAGAAATTGATGAGACATATATACAGAGGGCCGAAAAAGAAATTGATGATACATATAAACAGAGGGCCGAAGGGATCAAGTTTACTTGTTAAGATAGAACTTCGTGCTGAGCACCGACGGCAAATCGGCAAGTCCGCAAGAGCAGCCAAGCAGGAAGACCGAAGACGCCAAATACTGGAGTAGTTGACTGAGAAGCCGAGCAGTCGGCAAAAGCAGCGGCGGCAGCCGAGCAGGAACTCCAGGAAGACTGAAGACGGCGAGGAGGCGAAGAGCCGAAGACTGGAGTAGTGGAGTGAACTGTGAAGAATCTGTGAGTGGTGAGTTGCAGATCTGGTGAGTGGTGAGTGGTGGTGGTGAGTGGTGGTGGTGGAGGCGCGACTCAGGAGTTGGGAGGCAGAGGAGAAAAATGGTCGCTGGGGCTGGGTAAGGAGCAAAGGAAAAGAGAGTGCGGCGGCGGTGGGTTACGTACGTGGGTATTAGACTATTAGGGATTTAGGGTTGAAGCCAACTGGGTATATATTTTTAATTATTAATTAATTAAAAAACGGGTTCGGGTCCTATACGGGTCGGAACGGCATATTCCGTATCCTACCCGCAAATCTATTAGATTAAACGGGTCCGGGTCCGGGTCCGGGTCCCGGAACTATATGCCTACCCGTACCCGGCAAATATTGGCGGGTCCGGGCCGGGTCCGGGTCCAGACCCGGACCGTTGACAGCCCTAGGTTCGACCCTGAGCTTGAGCAACTGGGGTATCTTCCTAGGGATCGGTGGGGCCCGCTCTCTTCGGGGTTGGGAGACTAGTCGGGTGTAGGCTCGGACAACCCCAACTGAAAAAAATAAATAAATAAATAAAACCCACAAAAAGACCTAGGGGAGCATTTTTAGTGCCGGTGGTTGTTCATTTGCATTGCCAGTTTTTTCCAAAACTTTTTTTTTTCCATTTGTCGTAAACATATTTTTAAATTATTTTTTTATCTCAAATATATTAAATTGTTAAAATATACTTTTTCTTTTTACAAAAATTTCAGAAAATAACAATTTAAACGGGCCCCATATTTGTTCATGTTTAAAAAATTCCTGTTTTTATTGATCATAGCTTTTATTTGTTCCTTGCCATAATGGTTTAGTTCTGATACATCATGATGGATTTTAATTTTCTAATGCTTCCAAGTTGTGTTGGTATTATTATTTTCCAAACTCTTGAAGTTATAATGGTCACAGCTTCCCCTAATAACTTTTGCAATTTTGCATTCAGAAGTTGGCTTACTATTTGCTAGAATGCAGAATTAATCTCAGTATTGTGGTTGTATCCAAATAACTGACGCTGCATATTTTTTTGTTCCAAGAAAGAAAAGGGAAGAAAACAGTTGGAAGTCGGACGACGTATCCATTCCTCCCACGAAAAGGTGAACAAATGTGAACCGAAACGAAAATGGCAACAGTAGAAGAAGAGACAAAACTCGAGAATCAAAGGGTAGGCAGAAGAGGCCACCTGTAGTCCAAACTCAAACTGGACCATACAAAAATAAATTTCCTGGTTCAGAACTCTTATAATTGCTGGCAGCTACTAATTTGTTGCTCACATTTAAGGAAAACCAGAAAAACAGCATACACAGATCAAATTTTGTCGTATAATTGTATGAATTTCCAGGGTGAGGTTCCACTTTGGCATATATTGCTTGGAAGAAAAAACCCAAAAAAAAAAAGATAGAAGTTTTGTGGCAAAATAAATGCTACTGAAATAATCTGCTGGAGGAGACTCCTAAAGCACCACAATCACTTGTGTTTGTTTTACTTTTCATACCCCAAAATTGCCACCTTTGGCGCTTCTTGGCTCTCCTGAATCTTTCCCTCTCTCTCCATATTTTTTCCTCTCTTTCATTTCAATTTTCGAACTCAACCCCCCTCTACCCCTACGATTGGGAAGTACTTTGAGAAAGACGTAGGAAAGTAAACCTGCAGCTTTTGAGGAGAGAAAAACAACTGATTCACAGGCTAAAGGGGTTATGGACGAAGATAGAATTGGGCTGGTTTTGGTCAGAGTTGCTGAACTGAGGGGTAAAATCACTAATTGTGTCCATAAAGCAGCGACCAGTGGCAAGAAGGAAGATGGAGAAAGCCTAAGTAAAGACTCTAAAGTAGGCCTTGATGCTCAAGAACAGGAAGCAGAAGAAGATGACGATGAAGAAGCAGCAGAGAGTCTTCTGAATATTAGGGAAGCCCTTGAATCACTTGAGGCCCAGCTTTCTTCTTTGCAGGTCTCTCCTCTCCTCTCTTCCCCCTCATTTTCTTTTAAAGTTTCGCGCACACAGTCTCTACAATGTTGTATTTTCTTGAAATTTTAGGGATTTTCTTGTGTGCCCTCTATTTATAGATAATATATGTGGAATCAGATCTCAAATTTCAAAATTTACTTGAATGTCCCAAGGTTTTCCGTTAGATTCTTGAGTAAAATCATTTAAGTTTACAGTGTTATCAGTCTAGGGTTTAAGTTAGTCAATAATGGTCTTGAATGACTGAGTGCTTATGTTGGTTCATCTCTTTCTTTGTGGCTGTTGGAGAGGTCTTTTGTTCCGGTCTGAAGCAGAGTCTTGGGCCTGGTTTTGTGCTAAAGATGATATCTTTGCGAGAAATAGGCTATTGAAAGTCAAATTGTTTGGAGAAACCTGCCGAATATGGTTGGAATTGCCTGGAGTTTAGGGTACATATTATCTCTCGATTGTCTCAGTCCCGCTTTTCCTGCACTCTTTTATCATGCACAGTCCCTAATTCCGTGCACTGAGCAAAATTCCTATTTTGGGGCTATGACTTAGTTCAAGCAAACATAAGCTAAATGAGTAGTTTTGTGTTTTTCCCCCATCTTGTTATTTTATCGCGGTTACTGGAAAATGAAAATTGTTGAAACAAGTTTGGATGTCTCGTGTTTTGCCTGATTTAGTTGAAAATGATCTCTAGCATCCATCCTTTGCTCTTAGTTATAAGCTCTTTCCTAGAGTTTCATTGATCTGATAAAGAATCAGGACGTCCTTTTTGGTGTGGAAGTGGTTCTTTCTAGGTACATAACTACTATTCTGGTGGAGGTAATTGAGTGATAGTGCTTGGTTTCAACTTGATTGGTAAATTAATTCCTTAGAGTTCAGTATTTATCCAAGACATTTGTATCAAATGTGAGAATTTTAGATTTTAATAGAAGGAAAATTGAGAACTCCTAATTTTATGTTCTCTCATAAAGATTTTGGTGCTCTTTGGAATCAAATATTGGTATACCACCCGTCATCTGTAGATTCAATAGTTGGGTTTGTATAATAGCACAAAGTTGAAATACATTACACTTGAGACATTTGTTAATGTATGGGGCTGGAATGCAATCTGGAAAGGGTTCCATGTGAGTTGCCTTAATATCTTAAGGATTCATTACCATACATTCGGGGTCTATCGTATTTGATGACTTGAATTGTCCAAAGATGGTGATTGTTCGTCTATGGGTAATAATAAAAGAGAATTTCTCGCTGCACCTGCTTCTTCTGCAGACCTTTCTGCGGCATTTAAACTGGATTGTAATTGTCATGATTTATGAGACCACTGATTTCATCTTCAAATGATAAATCAGATTTGGTTAGTCTCCTTCATTGTTTATCTAACAAATCTCTGGTAGCTTAGTGAGACTGAGAGAAGTGTTATATTCGATAAATGGGAGTAGTGGCTTTATCTCCTATTACTTCTGATGATATCTCGATTTTTGTTCAGTAACACCACAGCTCCAGAACCTTGGGTATGGAATGATTACTTAGTGGCACCTTTTATGTCTACGAGGCATGTCTGTACTTGGGTACTGTTATTATTTGATTTGTGAACAATTGTCAAACAGTTGCTTTGGAGTTCCAGTTTCTTTTCTCCATTTCTTGATATTTCAATTGTGTTATCTATTTGTAGTGTAGATTTTATTGTCTTATTTGTCGTAGTCAGATGACTGGATAAAGCTTTCTCCATATATCACCATAAAGATCTAGAAGAAAGTAAATTGAGGCTTTGCCCAATTCATCCGTTTCTCTTGTAAAGGTCTAGAAACTCACTTTCTATATGCAAAACTTCTATGGCCAGGCTTTACAACAGCAGCAATTGTACGAGAAAGAAGCAGCCTTAGCGGAAATTAGATACAGTCAAAGAAAATTGCTTGAGAAGTTGAAGGACTACAGAGGGGAAGAATTGGAAGTCATTCGTGAGGCAATTGCTTTTGCTGGTGAAGCCGTGGAAGATAACAACGACCTTCTCCTCCCACCATATCCAAGCCGGCCTTTGCATTCTGCGATGTCTGATAATGACTATTTATCACAATTTCCTAGTACACGTAAGAAAACCCAAAATGGGGTTGTAAGTGGTGAAACTAAGAATGCACCTGCAAAAGGTTTCCTTGAATCAGACACAGACCAACTCCAGCCTGAGCCTGGAAGACCATTGTCCAGGGTAAAAGGTTTCATCGGTGCAGTAGCAAAGTCAGCGTTAACTATCGTTGGGGTATTCTCTGTTCTCAGTTTGGCAGGCTATGAGCCTCGGTTGAGGAAAGGTGATAAGCAGTTCAAGTTGCTTCACCTCTTTCAGCAACATCAATCTGGTGATGGTGGAATAACTGTTGAATGTCCGCCTGGTAAAGTACCGGTCCTTGAAAATGGTGAAACACGCTGCCTTGTAAAAGAACGAGTTGAAATTCCATTTGAATCTGGGGTAGCCACCCCAGATGTCAATTACGGGTGTGGATGAGATGATGTTTTGGGTGGTGATGTATATCTCTGATCTTCTGACGTTGTTTCCCTTATATCTTTCAGTGAATCTTTTTTGTTTTTTTCGGGGTGATAGTCGAATAAAGCCTTTCTAGCTGGTTGCAAGGAAGTTTAGGGTAGAATTATCTATATTTGAGGGTTAACAGTGCTAGTTAGCTTTTCATTTTTGGAGCTGCAGATTGCAGCGTCTTCAAAAAAAGCAACCAAAAATTTTCTTGGTGAGAGTATTATGGACTCATCATAGTCTCTAATATATATATATATATATATATATATATTTTTTTTTTTTTTTGAAAAATGTTATTTGCACTCCATCTTTTTGTTATTTGTACTCCAATTATTTGTTTTATCATATAGTCTAATAAATGAAAACTATGTGATTCAAATAATAGTAGGAGGCAAGTAACATTTCTTCCCTTTTTTTTTTCTGTAATATAAATCTTTTGTCTCTGGCTTTCTTGATTTCTTTATAAGTGCATCACCAATGGTGTGTTGGGGAATATATTAAGAATGAATAAGACGAACGAAATGCAAGAAAATAAGAAGTTTTCTGGTGTCTGGCTGCGTTACCGGGCGCTCGACTTAAAAACTGCAAAAGTTTCCCTTGTTTTTTAGTAGATTACTTGACCATTCCGCCGTCAATGTGCATTTGCGTCAGCTCTCACCGCAGCAGAAGTCCAGGTGTAGGAGGAGTGGGAGACCAGACCACCATCAAATTCAAAACAATGTTCAGTCGCCACCAAAAAACAATGTGCTGTCCGAGTTGTTTAGTAGTATTGAGCCGCCTCTGAAGATGGCCATTCGCCCCCACCAAAGGTCTCCGTGAGATTCAAACGACAACTATATATACGCACAAATCCATCCTACAGCAGCATAACATATAGTAGTATTTTAGTACTATCCAATACTAGACTGACGTTATTCTCTGAACCATTTCCTAAACCAGAAACAAAATGAGTCTTCAAGAAGGAGGGGAAAGTTGTGGGTCTTTGGCAGGAAGAGTGTTTACTGAAGAGCAGGAAGCCCTGGTGGTGAAGTCATGGAACTCCATGAAGAAGAACTCGGGAGAATGGGGTCTCAAATTCTTTCTCAGGTAAGTCGGTGTCCTCTGTTTTGCATTTGTCCTGTGTTCTTGAATGGCCTTTTGCTCCGTTCAGAATTAAAAATAAGCGGTTGGTGTCGTATTTCTTTTCCTTCTGATGATCAGGATATTTGAGATTGCACCGTCCGCTAAGAAATTGTTCTCATTTCTTAAAGAACCGAACGCTCCATTGGAACAGAACCCCAAGCTCAAGACCCATGCCAAGACTGTCTTCGTCATGGTCAGTAATTGTTTAATTTTTTCACGTTCGTACTCTGGCAAGAAAAACAAACTATGAAGATGTCTCACAAGTTGCAACCAGATACTGGGACCTATTTTACTTTGCCTTTTAGCTCTGATGTGATCTCTGTTGCAGACGTGTGAAGCTGCGGTTCAACTCCGGAAAGCTGGGAAAGTTGTGGTGCGGGAATCAAGTCTCAAGAAACTGGGTGCCACGCATTTCAAATACGGAGTCGTGGATGAACATTTTGAGGTATAATTTGATCATCGTCATCATCATCAGTAATTGGAATGAATGCTCTGCGGTACATATCTTTAGGTTACAGGGTAGCCCGACTGTTCTACTGTCCCTGTTCAAGATGAAATGGATATTTATCTAACTAAATGCTTGGATGTTTGCAACCACAGGTGACCAAATTTGCACTGTTGGAGACGATCAAAGAAGCAGTTCCAGAAATGTGGTCCACAGAGATGAAAAATGCATGGGGTGAGGCCTATGAACAATTGGTCGCTGCCATCAAGACCGAAATGAAGCCCTGAACATCAAAATCATTGGGGGTGCGCTCCCAGTATTTCTATCCGAAATTCTCTGTTTCTCTTGTCAGATTGAATTGTCATGTTTCAATAAACCATAAATAGATTGTACAATTTGAAGCTGTTTCATATGGTACTTGGACACACTTCAAGATTGTAAGGCTTGTTTTATTAAAATGTTCGGTCCAGTCAATTAAAATATGCTGCCCGGCACAAGGATATGATAAATAATCCATCTTACTAATTGTGAGGTAAGTTTCTTAGGTTACAGAGTGCGATTCATCATATCGTGTTTCTCACCCGTAAGTAAAAATGTTCAGGGGACCTAATTCTATCTTTCATTTCATCAGGAAACGAGCGTTGCAATCACCTACTAGTAGTATTAAGGGATAATTTCACAAACCTCCCCTGAAGTATCTGACAATTACAGACAGAGAGCTCCCCTCAATTTTTAGAAATCATACCTAGTTCCTTTGCTTTTACTATTAAGGTAACAAAATAGGTCCATCAACCTAGATTTTTCCTCAAATACCCTAAATTACCCTTGTTCTATAAAAAAAACAAAAGAAAACTAGTTTTCTCAACACTTTCTTCCAAATTTGCAACAACACCACCACCAAGCAAACACTTTAAACTCCAATGTCAAATCTAATTATTTCCAAACATGCGACAAACCTACTAAACAAATAGTTTGAATAGTTCAAGAATTTTAGCAGCTCCAAAAATCTCAACATCTGTCTTGTAATATCATCCCAGCTAAAATGTTTTTGAAAAATAATTCTCTCTTGATAACCAACAGCTAAACTCACACTCTAAACTTCAATTCAATACCTAGCACTGTCACAAAACAAATAATAATCTAACCTATCACCACCAGTAGAATAATACTCTGACTTCCACAGAAATATTTATTAACATTGTAAAACAGAGTAAAGCCATACATAACAAAACTAGAACCAACAATATTAATCAAGTAAAGAAAATCAAATGCATTTATTAACATCCTATACAAGTTTTCAGGATAATAATCAACCCAAGAATTTTTCCATTAATCCCTTATTTTCCATGCTTCTTAATTATCAATTGCATTATTTATTTCTTTATCATCACTACAAATATATTCATTTTTTTTTAGTTGACAATGAAATCTGCTCCTGCAAGTAAAATAGTGCCATATTCATCAAGTAAACAGAGATAGTTATGCTATGGTGAGTCATAATTAAGATATACAGAGATGTGGATATAGAGAAAAAGTAAGAGGAAAGGAAAGGCAAAGAAACAATAAGAGAAAGGAAAAAAGAATCGTTATTTAAAAGAGTGAGAGAAAGGAAGAAAGAAAAAATGGCTGTTGATGGAGCATAGAAAAGATAGGGTTTCTTTTTCTTTTTTCTTTTTCTTGGATTTATTTAACCTTTACATCATATTGCGAATTATCTATTAAGTGAAGGGCATTATAGTCATATTATCATACCAAGGGAGGTTAGTGTAATTTTTTAAATTTGAAGGAAGCCGAGTGAAATTGTAAAAAACCTCAGTGAAGGTTAGTGAAATTATCCCTAGTATTAAAGAATGAACGACGTATGCAGCTCAGGCATCGTAAAAAGAGCAAACGCCAACCACCAGGAAACAAGCAGCTTAATCAAAGTTATTAATAATTTAATGGGGTTTAGTATGCTTAGAGTTAGAGGAAATCCTTTGTGGATTTTTAATTAAACTGATCATTGCGTAATCAGCACTTGACAACAAATAATCACCGGTCCATGGTTCAAAGACTCAGCCGAGATCGAGACGAAGGAGCTTTTCGTTCCAATATCGAGATGAGATGATTCCGAAATAATAGATTGTCAGGAATTCGATCGAGTTGTCACCGTAATGGGGCTTTCCGTTCCAATATCGGAATGAAATGATTTTGAGATAATGGATCGTCAAGAATTTGGCCAAGACGTCTTCAAAACGGATAGAAACGATCGAGTTATTTCTAGTAATCTCGAGTTAATTTGAATTTTTATTATTTTTGTTAATTTTTTATTATTTTTGTTTATTATAATTTTTAAAATATTAAATATTTTAAAAATTTGTGTCTCGTTGAGAACTCAACCGATATACCAATATCGATGTGGAATGATTCGAATCACTATGGCAACCACGACTTTGAACCATGATCACCACTCGTCCGAGTCAACTCACTGTAGTTTAGATTCTTCCTAGCTTGCTCTGTTCCTAGCACGGAACCAAGTCCAATCCCAATAAGCAAATGAATGGGCTATCCTGCCCACGACTGATCCTGAAACTGAAAGGGAATGAATGGGAAAAAGAATAGGCATGTCGTCGGATTGGGGGAGAGTTCTCTGAGCATTTTAGATCAAGAACGATAATACGCCGCCATGTGATGCGCCGCTTTTTCCTTCTGGTTAAACAGACAGATGCAGTCTGCTACTACTTCTCTTACGGTCAGGACTTTCCATGAAAAACTACTTACTAGTAATTGGTTGAGAACTTTTCAGTTAATTAGCAATTCGCAAGTAGTACAATAGACATGGTAAAAAAGGTCAAGAAAGAAAGAATCTCTTTTGCTGATGCAGTTAACAGCCTTTTTAATTCATGAAAAGCAACTCCTCTGTTCCTTACAATTTCTATAGAATGTGACTCGAGAAACCATTCCAACTGCACCATCATAGCTCTGTTGGCAACTTCTGACAGAACCCTGTTCCATAGTCGCGGCGAAAAATCCGATTGCTGCGCTGTTTTCATCCTGTAAAATTACCGATGTTTGCAATGTAGCGCGCCCCATGTCCGGATCGCTGAGCGCTTTGCTGGCCTTGACGGCTAGTACACAGAGATCTCGTAGAGAGAGAGGTAGTCGAAGCATTGGAATTGGCAGGAGGAAGTAAAGTTGGCCCGGTTGCAATTGCTCATCTTTAGCCACTGGGCCAGGGACTGCATTGACATTCATGGTTTCCGAGCTCGAAAGGAAGAAATTGGGGTTGTGGGATAGGATTTCCGCTGCTATTGTGGGCTGCCAAAGTTCTTGCAGCCTCCCATTCCAGTGAATTACCTGAGCTGCTGTGGGCAAATTCACCGGTATTCCGCCTTGTCTTGTGATGGGAGAAGAAACACACAGTCCCATGATCATATAGTATATGGTTTTGAGGGATGCGTCAAATTCCTTCCAGAATGGAATTTTAGAGAGAGAGAGAGAGATAGGGAGGGAGGGAGCGATCGAAAAATGATGGGGCGATGCAATTTTCGGAGGTTCTGGTCGCAAATTTATAGAGAAGTCCCCCAAAGTTGAATAAAACTAACTTTAAAAAGTGCATTTTTGGAATAATTTATTTTTTAAAAAAATTAGTGTGGCACTTTGTGGGGGAAAAAATGAACATGCAATTAAAACAGATGCTAGGCGAAGGATGATGCCAGTCATATTTAGACACCTAAAAAAAAAAATGCTTCTGGCATTCGACTATTATGTGCTATCTTGCCTCCAAAATATATATATATATATAATTTGGCCTAAAAAAATTCAAAAAATTTGTGAAGAGCCTAAAACACGGTTTGCTAGTATCATTACGCAACAACAACTACAGAAGACTAGTAGTAGTAGTACATCCCCAGCATTTTTTGTTTTCAAAGGTTTGGGGTTTGTTTGATTGACGAGTTGGTTAATCGATCCAGTCCTCCAGTTTGTATGTAGTGGCATTTGCGCGAGGTTTGACGCTGGTGGAGGGAGGGGCCGTCGATGCTCGATCCTACTATCACTTTTTCCGTGTCTGCTTATTAAAATCTCGTCAGTCAATTGGTGGACCGAACCACTGGGCCAATGGCTCCGTGGCCACCAGACAAGTTGGATTGTAGGTGAGGGTTCAAACATCATCTGCAGTGAAAAAAAAAATTTAAAAATTGTGTCATAATACTTCCTTAATCTAGTTAGGTTTATATACTCACTATCTTCTACCACAGCCTCTTTAAGCTCTCCCTTCCTCCTAGATTAAGATAGAGTAAGTTATATAAATATATTTTTGCTGATAAAAAAAAAAAAAGTCAATTGGTGGACCGATTTTGTTACTGCACTATTTCACCACCATAAACCAAAAATTCCATGTTTGGATGGATAATAGCTGGCAAGTTGAGCTATGACTAGAGTAGTAAAGTTAAAGAGCATCCACCAGCAATGGTTTGTGATACAAGTAAGTAGCAAGAGATCTCGAAATTTGAGATTTATATATATATATATATATATATAAAATAAAAATCATTTCGAATTTACTGAAATCATCTCTGTCGCCACCATGACGGCATGATATGGTTCTGCAACTAGTATTCTCTAGCGAATTTATGTATATTTACTAGTAGTATTTGGCAAGTGTAGCCCATCTGAATTGCAATTTTTTTTTTGGAGGTTTTGCAGAAAAAGTATATTATAGTAATTTGATGTATGCAAGGTAAAAAAATAATTCAAAATATATTCAAAAAATATATAAAAAATTTTTAGAGAGAAAATTGCAATCCAAATCTTTCTGATATGCCATTTGTCGAACTGGTGCACTGGACTTCTCTTTATAAGGTTTGACATAATGTAATTGAACTTTTTGTTTGGATAGGAGTTTATTTGAAATAATTACTGTACCACTTTTTGTGATGTGATGTATGTGAGATAAAAAGATAATTGAGAAGATAAAAAGGTGATCGGATAGTAGATTATTCATCAAATTTATTAGTATATTTTTATATCATATATATCCAATCAAAAAAATGATACAATATTTTATTAAAAAATATATAATAATCTACTGCCCAGACACGCTCAAGATCTTGGCAAGACTTCTCCTCAATAATACTGGTCATGTCAAAATTGGGGTTCCCATGTCACTCTCTATCTGAATGTAGCATATAATATTCAATTTCTCGAAGATAAATACTAGCAGTTCATTTGCCCTTTTTGTGGGACGTAGGACTGACGCGGATCCATAATCTTTCCTTCCTAGCAGCCTCCCAAGTTCCAGATTCAAGGGAGTCTCATTGCTCATGCACGAAATATTCATAGTTACAGCCTACAGTTTCGAGAAACAAAAGCTTGGGCCATTATGGTTACCTGCGGCGATCGATCGTTTCACATTTCATTTCATGCATCGTTCTTTTTTCTTAGGGATGGCAATGAGGGCGGGTGTCCGCGGAGGGCTCTCGGGGTGGGGGGGAATTTTTTCCCCCCGCTTAGAAACGGGACCCCCGCCCCGTCACCCGCAAAAAAATAAATAAATATATAATTATATATAATATGTAAGTTAATTAGTTATAAACTTATGATAATGATATTATTAGTTAGATGTATTATATAATGTATATTAGTTTATGTAATATAATTGATATTATCAATTATATGAATAATTATATATGTCTACTAATAGAATTTATTAATTAGTTATACTAAATTTACTAATACATTTATACTAAATTTCTAATTACACTTAATAGAATAACACTTTTTTTCTCAAAAAAAAGCACAAACACAATAATGAATTAGTGATTGCATTTGTACTAAAAGTGAAAACTTGACTATTTTAGTTATATTTATTTCATCATATTAGATTGTATTCAAATAACTTCTGGTTAATTGTTTTTATGAGTTTCAATTGTAAAATTACAATGAATAATAATTTGGTGATGTGTTGATTTTTTAATATTTGATTATTTATTAAAATTTAATTATAATAAAATTATATTAATTTCGCGGGTGCCCCCGCAGGAGAAACGGGGCAAGACGAGGCGGGGCAGGATGGGGTGGGGGGAGTGGGAGGCGGGGATGGGGGAAATTAATAGGCAACGGGCCCGGAGGGGCGGGGTCCCTATTTTTTCTCCGACAGAAGCAATCACTCTACTTTTGATAGTACTGCTACTACTACTTTTTGTCCAGATTCAATATAGTCAGATATACCGGTGATTTCGACAGGTATTTCGTTGAAGCCATAACTTGGGAATTAAGATAATTTGACCGCTAAATTGATTTTGGGAGAGCGGATACGATATATTCTCGGATTAATTATGAGCAGTAATATCATAAATTGGAAAGAAAAGTACATACCCGGATTAGATCAAGTTAATTATTTTTGTTCAATCGTCTTGCCTAGTTGCCTTAATTCGAATCAATACACTAGGGTCTGCAACAAGGGCATCCACTTTCGTCATGGATCGAATGTTTTCCAGAGCAAGTCTCGTGAATCAGGAGCTCAACTACACCAATCTGGCCGGACGGATATAGATTCAGAGAACCTGCACCGGGATTGATTTTTTTACGGTATGATTAGCTTCATCCGTACAAGCAACATCCCTTTCTCTGTCCCCTTTTTGGCCACTTTAAAGTTCCTAATTGACCGGGAAATGACCGAGTCAAAAATTATTATTGCTATGTTCGACGAGCAGAAATCCTTGATATAGAAAGAAAGAAAAGTTGCATATCGGTTTCACAACTGGCCGTGGTTCATGGAACATGGGGACGGGGAGGTGGGTCTGGATCTTGAGACTCCAAGAGAAATCAGAAACTAGAAATGGAATACGGGCCGGGCCAGTTGCCAAGACCAACAAAGGGTCAAGAAAATCATGTGAACTAGGGAGTTGTAGCAATAGGATGCGAAAATTTCTATTCACAGAAAAAGGAAGAGAACAAAATGACGGTTAAAGATGTGTACCGCGTATGATGTGAAAGTTTCCCGTGGCTGCTTGACAAAGAGATTAGGCAAGCATTTGAGGACGAAATCCTGGAATTTGTCAAAATTATAGTTACATGCAGTCATGTTGATTTAAAAAGTAGACCGTTCATGCTAAAATTGAATTTGAAACCCAATTACCAAACATCCCCTAAATATGCATTCAATGTTACGTGCCACATCAATAGTATTAATAAGTGGAACTACGTAATTTTGCATTGGACAGATATAATGGATAGAGGATCCCATCTCAAACCAGAAGAACCTATTTAGCCTATGTTTTCCTGGCCCTGGATGTGTGACAAAGTTTTTCACTTTTAACTTTGCTTGAATCGAGAAACCACTTTCTGAATTGAGTTGTGCTTATTCTCGTGATTCAGTAGCATTTTTATAGTTTTATTGTGTTTTGATCCAAGCGAGATTTTTAATTTTCTTTGTACGATTTTAACACAACTGCTATACAACATGAAAGTTTCAATTCTACACTATTGCCGAGTGGTAAAAAGTCGTTGGTGAGCCTTTGACAAGAGTTTTGGTGTTTCTCCTCCCCTAGTTTCAATCCCACATCGATTCTTAGTGGTGTGCGTGTGTTCTACTTAAGATTCTCGGTGTAGTCTGAAAGTCAGCATGCCTCTTGAATTGGGCCGTGGGTTCCCCTTAGATAGAGAGTGTGTGTGTGTGTGTGTTTCTACATATTGCTGAGAGGCTATACGTCCTCCACGCTAATGCATAACAGCTCAGTGGACAGTCCTCGTCATAATCTAGTGGAACAAAAATTTGAGAGGCAAATTTGGAATATTCTTCTGTAAAATAAATCGTAACACTTTTTTGTTCGAGATAAAAAATAATTAAAAAATATATTAATATTGTGGGAAATTAATGGATTATTTTTCATCTATAAATATTTAATTGAATACAAAGATGTAGCTCTAGGCTTATAATCATTGTAAACATTTAATAATCATCTCAAAGAATATTTTTCAATTTTCTCAATATGCTTTGTGATATTTGATGAATATTATTACATTACGTGTCAAACTTTTTAAAATATTTTATAATAGTTGAACGTTTAGAGCACATTATATTTCTAATATTATTGATATTTTATCTTGAATTATTCACCCTTGCACAAATTCACTGCTAATGAAAAAGATCAAAAAAAAAAAAAAAAAAAGGAAGAATCCGTGCATGACTAGTTCTCAATCTGAACGCGAAATAAGACCAAGCGAAGAAATGTACTGTTCCGTCCCAAGTCCAAGTATAGCACGAGCCCACTAGGCCCAAAATAAATTTCAATTGCACAGTCTTAGAGTGTATACTGGGCATTTCGTTAAATGCCACATGCTAATAGGTCGCTAAAGAGTCGTTTTTTTTTTTCCTCTTTAATTTTCAGTCAAAAATGAAATTAAGTATAGGACATCAAAATTTTTATGGTATTAATGTATAATGTTAAAAACTATATGTTTGGGTAGAAAAAAAAAATTATTATTATTTTTTTGGGTGGCATTACACTTTTGGCATTTATTTCTATGAATTGGGTTACAATCAAACAGAAGACTATAGTATTGCATTGTTTCTAGGATCTTGCAATCTAATCCATAATTAACTATTAAAACAATCCAACTAATGATCCTATTAGCATTTCTCTGCATTTACCTATTACATCCCCCATGTATAATCACTTTTAAAACCATTAAAAGAGGAAGAACAAGCACTACAATTAATCATTATGATACTGCCATCTATCTATATTGGTTGATTTGCAGCATTTATTCTGAATATCTTTTGAGAGACAAATTAAACCAAAGAAGCTGAAAAGATACTCAACATTTGAAATATTGCTATAAAATTCATAAAATGAAGTTAGGTATCCCAAACATGATGAAATTAAAATAATAGTACACAAAAAGTAGAAAATTTTTAGGTATATTTTTTTTTCCATGATATTCAAACTTTTTAAGTGTTTTCAAGGTACACTAAATTGGAGCATTTTGTGTTCCATGTACAGTGTTGTTAGTGATTCTTAATTAGAGAGAGGTTCACAAATTGTTTAGGATTTTTTCTAATCTTATTTTGTCTACACCGATGTCACGACAACCATTAAGAGCAGCAACGGTTGTCCAGGTCCCGAATCAGGAGTGCAATTGAAGTACAAATGCAAATTGAATTCCATATGCAATTCACAAGATTAGCTTTCATGAAGATGCGCGTGAAGCCTGACCTTTTTCAAAGAACAGAGCTTCAAAACTACTTTGAGAAGAAGGACTAGCACAAACAGATAACTAGCAGCTGCTAGAGAAAATGGGCATAACAGATTAACAAGAGACCAAATGCCGGAACCAGCTGATCTCTCCAGTGTTTTTTCAGAGTCCTGGGAGTCCTTATTACTCTTCCGCTTCAAGTATCACACTCAACGTTGCAGCAAACTTGCTCACTTTCGATTTGCCTGCTCCTCCGTCTACAGCCGGTGGTCCTCCCCTCTTTACCAACCTCAAATCGCAGTAATCAGCCTGGGGAGTCGTTGTTGACCTCACCTTCACATTTTCTTCATGGAAGAACGCTAGCGGATCCTCAACAGCAACCCTTCTAGGTCTATAACAATACTTGTCCATTTGCTGTTCGCTTCTCATACTCAGAGCTACGCTCGCTTTAACAGCCAGAGAAGCCATATCCTCGGCTTGAAGCCGGTGCGTCAGAAATATCAAGGGCAGCTCAAAGTAAAGCTGGCCCGGCTGCAGCTCCTCATCCCCGTTTACAGCTGAAACTAGGCCATCAAATTCCATTTCGTCAGCGTTGCATATGAAGAAATCAAGATTTCTCTTTGGCAAATTCGAGACCTTCATAGGACAGGAGAATTCTTCGAGTTTACCATCTAGCAGAATCAGTTTGGCCGTCCTCATGGACCCCCTCCTCCCATATGAGGTACAATTTCCCATCTCTGAAGTATGTGCTCTGGCAAAATAGTATATTGATCGATGCAATAGCAAGCTATGTAGGTGTTACGATTCAATGCATATAATACGTATATACTTACGTGCGTTTTTTGTTCGTGCGAGAATGTTTGAGAATGAGATGTTTTGGTTGTCGTGGATTTATGGGCGCTGATTTGTTCAAGATTGTAGAGCGAACCTGGAGAAGGAAGGAATTCTTAGGCAGGCACGCGTTTTGCTTGGAGCCTCGAGATATATTTCACAATTCACACCTGGTAGAATTTAATCATCTCACAAAGAAATGGTAGGAGAAGATGTTATCTACTTCGTATTTCCTGTACGTCTGAACGTACTTTCACGTAGTTTTTCGCGTCCGTCGTGTTTCTTGACGGATCGTTTTCAGCAGGACTAAATTGTGGTCAACTATCAACATATCAGCTCAATAATAGTTTTATAATTGACTTAGAGCTGGAAATTTTTGACGAATATATTCTGATCCGACGTTGAATTCGAGCGTTTTTTTTTTTTTTTGGGTTTTATTCTTTTGTTTTCTAATCATCTGCTTGTGAAAGTTTTCGCGCAAGTATTAGCAAAGATTAGATCTAGAGTGTGAATTCGAGTTGCTTTTATAGACAAAATTAGATTCATATAGCGATCATCAGTGCCAAAATTAAGAACCAGCAAATCAAGTTACAGCTGCATGATATTCCTCTTATTATTAAACTTGAATCTGGTGATATTAATTTGGCAATATTAATCAGAAGAATAACTGTGATCTTCGTCGAACAACGTGACCTGCGATCTGACGTAAAACCAGACAAATATCAGCAGTTCACTCACTGAGTAAGCAAACGGTAACAATTAAAGTTTTCATCCTATTTTGATATAAGTGAACCAACAACCCCCGCAATCAGAGTGGTAGGATCCCCAAGAACGGCCGAGATAACAAACTGCAAAGCCAAACCAGCAATCTCGCAACATTTCTGCACCTTACCTTTGCTTCTGCGGTGGTAACTCTGCAATGTACCTCTCAGGCTGGGAATCCTAGTCTCCAGTTTCCTAGTCCCATTTCTTGCCCCAAAATATATTTCATGCCAACTTTCCACCAGCATCTCCTTCACGCACGCAACGTGCAGATTATACTTCTTGCAGGTGGATCGGTAGCTCCAGCTCCTCCCTTTCCTCCCGCACCGGTGGCACGAGGCACCAACCTTCCTGTACAGGTATAGCTTAACTTCACCGTCGTCAAGCGCCATGGGGAGCTTGGCGCAGCAGGGGTGGAGATCGAATCCGCAGGACTTGCAGTGGTAGACGAAGCCCGTCACGTCCTTCTCGCAGGCGTTGCAGTAGCGGGGGATGTTGCCGGGGGGTCGAGGGAGGAACTGGAAGGAGCATTTGGTGTAGAAGGGATGAGTGATGGAGGAGGAGGGAAGAGCGCAGTGCATGTGAAGATCGTAGTCGCAGATGCTGCATTTGTAGCGTGACCCGATGCCCACTTCTTTGCAGCCGTCGCACTTGAATGGGACTTCTGTGTACTCGAATTTCAGCTTGTGTTGAGGGTGGCTGAAGTGAGGAATTTCGTTGTATCTCATTGTAGCTTTTTTTTTTTTTTTATCTTTTCTTTCCTAGAGGCACTTGTTGAAACTCAAAAGAACTTAGGTGTTTGAAACTTATATAGAAAAAGGTGATTCTTGGCACTTTAGGCTTTAGTTAATTAAATCTAGATCCATTGGACTTCTAAGCTTTGGGTTTTTTTTTTTTTAACTAATTAAGGTTACCGGTGGCTTGAAGATGAAGCAACTGAGGAATTATGCGTGGAGATGGTGGCGATCATGGTGATAATTGAGTGTAGAAGACGAGAATCTTAACGTCAAGGGAATTAAGAGGACAAACATAAGGGACTTTGGCTAATGCCCCACTTGGGAATAGGAATTTTCACTTTATATGGTATCCCAATTTGTTGAACTGTGGATTCGAATATTGATGGGAAAAAACCCACAAAAGATATCTGAAGAACTTATATAATTTGAGTAAAAATACTAGTAGTTATTGTATTTGGCGTCAAAGAATATGAGATCCCCCTTTTTTTTTTTACCCCTTTCTGTGTTTTTCTTCTTTCTTTGGTTTTTTTTTTTTTGGGTCTCTAAGTTGAGTAGACACCTTGACTGACCAAATTCTAATGTATATTTAGGAAATCCTCACTTGTCAAAACAGAGGGGGAGGATTGAGTTGGGTGGTACGGAGGAGGGAGTGTAAGCAAGAGGTCTTGGGTTCGAGTGCTCTCGCTTACATTAAAAATAAAATAAAAATAAAAATAATAAAAAGTGGAACAGAGAGTGGCTCGCTTACATT
The DNA here is from genome assembly GCF_036785885.1 of Coffea arabica. NCBI lineage: Eukaryota > Viridiplantae > Streptophyta > Magnoliopsida > Gentianales > Rubiaceae > Coffea > Coffea arabica. The sequence continues at coordinate 16,778,222 of NC_092312.1, forward strand.
AAAAATAAAATAAAAATAAAAAATAATAAAAAGTGGAACAGATGGTGGCACAATGTGCGGGACATAAGATCCGTTGCGCTTTTATCACTGTATTAATTAGGGCAGGAACATAACTTTTAGATTCTTATTTGATGCTCCGGTGACATCTTAAGAAGCACAGGAGGAGCGAATAAGAACTTGGCACCCTTGAACTTACAGACGCAATTGACATGACCAAGAATGTGCTTTAAAGTGTCGTAGGAGCATTAGATTACTTTGTTTCTTGGAGTGAAAGCTGATATGCAGGAACCGATTCCTTGAGGTAATTTTGCTTAAGGAATACATTTCACTTTTGGATGTCCACTTAGCTTAATTGCAAGCTACATCTTTTGGCATCTTCCTGAGTTGGGCATCAATTTCTTGTTATCCTACTTGTCATGCTTGTGTGGCCATCAAGGCCTTAGACTATGCTCATATGGAAACGGATAACTGATTCTTGGCAAACAGTACGGATGTTTGCTTTAGCTTTGCGAATGAGTCCACAGGATTTATGCTTACACGGAATATAAACCCCAAACTAAATCATTTGCTTTCTTCTTCAGTCTCAAATACGTTAAGGAAGTGTCAGTTTATTGAAGCAACCCCTTGTTTTTTTCTCCGTAAAGAGGGTCAATAGTAATTCTTTACTTGCTCCCTTAAGAATCCAAACTCGAAAGTTTTGATAAATTCTGGATTGCATATATGATACAACCCGTCAACGATACAAAAACTTGGAGAAGATGCTACTGATTTTTTTCCATAATACAATCGAACTATATTCAACCATACAAATCTGTTTGACTTGGATTACTAATGAATTGCTCTCAAAAAAAAAAAAAAAGAAGAGAGAGATTACTAATGAATTTCTTGAGTTATCATAGTAACTGATATCAAATGGAACGAAATTTCGAACATTCAAACAATTCCAAATACTAATAATCTTTTTCATCTTTTGCTTTCCGTTGGACTTGGGGGGGGGGGGGGGGGCTTAAATAAGGGATGGTAGCGTATCTCACACTTTGTTCTCGAATACTAGATGTTGGAAAAATGTGCATCAAACAAAATTATTGTCTAGATAATGTCAGGGGGTTTCTTTTTATCTTTTCTTCATCTGCTTTTTCTTTTGTCTCTTTTGGTACAAAGAAACATCTGGAATATTTAAACAAGTGAAAGTGATGATATCCATTACCAATTTGAAACTTGGTACTTGCACAATCGAATAAAAGCACAAAATGAATATGGTTCTGTGTTCCCTTGGCCAGTTCTTCTTCTCTCATCGCTAGGCTGGATTCTTTGTGCACTCTTTAATGCTACAGGCTAGACATGCATGATTACCGTCTCTTAATCACATCTTTCTGATCTCCTATGTATACATTGCTTTCTTTTCATGAGCAGGAAGAAAGGGAAATTGAATTATTGTGATTCTTGAGCATCACAATCCTTGATCAGCTTGTCAACTTTAAATAATTCAATTTGCCTTTATGGACCCGTGGCGCCCCATCACATGCTTCATTCAGGTAGCGAGCTTGATACAAGACAGCACTTGTTCAATTTGTTGCAAGGCAGGCCAAAGCTCAACCGCCCGTGCTGGGGTAGCTCGATCGGTTTTCGCTCGAAATCTTTACTCCAAGGTCTTTAGTTCGAATTCCAGTTGTTACTGTCTGGACGCTATGGAATTAGTCAGATGTAAACTTGAACGCTCATAATGTCGAAAAAAAAAGGGTAAAGCTCTGCCCAATTGGCATTTGCATCTTATTTTCATTTTTTGGTTGCATGCACTTGGCATCTTATTTTCAAATAAATATAACGAGAATCAAATGATGCATTTCTGATGCATCTGTTAATTTTTCTTGTAAATTTTTTTTCTAGGATGGAAGAAGGAAGGAAGGAGTGCGACTTCTTGGTAAACATGTTCATGTGAATTTAAGAAGAAAAAAAAGTTTGGTTGTTCCAATTCTAATTTTCAGGTCAAGGCGGCCTTTCAAGATCATGAACATTATTCATGAATATAGCACTCATATCACCGGTGGAACTCGAATTCTACACCTATTTGAGTGTATTTAGTTCACCAATGAGACGGGATTTTACTCATCCTGATTTCCCTCTTGTCACCAATTTGATTATGATTTTTAATTTTTTTATATATATACATATTGTCTTCATTTGACCGTCAAAGTACGTCATGTATCATTATTGGACTGGGCCAAGAGATTTTTTAGCTCGGCGGGCTTGAAACTTGTCAAAAATCTGGCCCATAGTTCCCAATGGACAACCTGACCAATCTTTGTTAGACACTTCACTTTTTTAAGAGATGGGCCTAATGGTCCAGCCACTGATACCGCCAAATCCAGATTCCAAAACCAACGCCGATGAATGTTTGCCTTGACCCGCCTCCAAAACCATTGTAAAGCATATCGGGTCCGAATTTCTCTTCCCGCGAATGAAACTTTGACAGCAAACTGTTCGATGAAATTCCCCAATGAGCTGCAGTTTGCATCTGGCGCTTTCTTCCGCCATTTCCAAACTCCTACCCTTGTTAAATCTTCATTTATCAAACACAATTCCTTCAGCAGCTCTTCTCCTTCTTCGTCTTCTCCAAGTCCTTCACCACCATGCCATCAAAATCTTGTCTCAACGGCCATCTCTATCCTGAAGCACCACCGCTCAAAATCCCGGTGGTCTTACCTCCGCTCTCTTCTTACCTCAAGCAACGAAGCCCTCACTCCATCTCAGTTTTCGCAAATAGCCCTCCAACTCCGTAACAATCCTCACCTTGCCCACAACTTCTTCCTCTTCACAGTCCGTCACTCGCTCTGTTGTCATTCTCTCCTCTCCTACGCTACCATTATTCACATCCTCTCTCGATCACACCTCAAAGCACAAGCTCAAGAATTAATCCAATCCGCCATTCGTAAATTCCCTGACCCCTCTCTATCAAGCCCACCTCCAATTTTCCAAACTTTGATCAGAACTTATAGGATTTGTAACTCAGCTCCATTTGTATTTGATTTATTAGTCAAAGCCTGCATAGAGTCTAAAAGAATCGAGCAGGCCACTGAAATAGTTAGAATGTTAAGGTCCAAGAAGATATGTCCAAATATCAGCACTTGTAATTCTTTAATTGAGTTAGTTTCGAAAAGTAGGGGCAGTTTTGCTGGTTACGATTTGTACAAGGAAATTTTTTGTTCTAGTGAAAAAAATGTGAATGAGAATGGTAAAAGGTTAAAAGTTTCCGGTCCCAACTCGAATACATTTAATGTTCTTATGGTTGGGTTTTTGAGAGATGGCTTAGTGGAAAAGGTGGAGGAGATATGGAGGGAAATGGCAGCAATGAATTGTGTGCCAAATGCATTTAGTTATAGTGTGCTGATGGCAGCATATTGCGAGAATGGGAGAATGAAGGATGCTGAGAGGGTGTGGGATGAAATGGGGGTTGAGGGTCTTCAGCATGATATTGTGGCATATAATACTATAATTGGTGGGTTTTGTGAGATTGGAGAGGTTGGCAGAGCAGAGGAGAAGTTTAGAGTAATGTCTTTGGGTGGCTTCGAGAGTACTTGTGTTACATTTGAGCATCTTATAAACGGGTACTGTAAGATTGGGGATGCTGATACAGCGATCCTGTTGTACAAGGATATGTGTAGGAAGGGCTTTAGGCCTGATGGTACAACAGTTGATGCAATGATAAAGGCACTTTGTGATAGTAGCAAGGTTTCTGATGCCTTGGAGATAATGACAATGGCAATAAAGAATCCTAATATCTTCCCTCAAAGGAAGAGCTTTGAGTATCTAATTAAGAGCTTGTGCCAGGTGGGGAGCATGGAAGAAGCTCTGAAGCTTCAGGCGGAGATGATTGGCAATGGTCATGAACTAGATGAAGAGATCTATGGTGCTTTCATTGATGGATATGTCAAACAAGGAAATGAGGAGATGGCACAAAGGTTGAGGGTAGAAATGTTAACAATTTTAATCCCTGCTCAGAAGGGCTAGATGAAGATTGTGCTTCCTATTTGTTCATTTGTATTATTTGCTGGATTTGAAGTAACATCAGAATTCAAGCACAGGAACACACATTTTGGTTGTGCACTGCAGTAATGGAAACTTGCTGGAACTGTTTTGTCTGAATATACGGGCCGCAATTTGGTAGAGGTGATATCATTTTCCTGAACTACATAGTTTGATGAATTTGGTTATGGTGAATAGCATTCTAATTTCATTTTAAAATGTAATTGGGTACATGCCATTGCTATGCAACTAGCTGAATGTTTTCTTCTTTTGCTATTGAGGACAAAACGTTGGCTTCACTGTTGCTGTGTGATAATGATCTTGTCTTTGTGGTTTTTGTATTTCACGATGCTGTAATGTGGATGCTGCCAAGCTTAGCAATAGAGTTAAAATCTGGGAAGGGACATGAGCTAAAATGCCCCTCAAACCATTTTCCTTTCTGGACTTTTACATGGGTCATCTTAATAGAGAGAACAGATTGCCACTGCATTGGTATCCGTCAGTTGGTTTTGCAGACCATTACCGACTCTGAAACATGTCTTTACAGATCATTGGTTTTGCACTGGTTAAACACATTTATTAAGTCTTGGAATGAAAATGAGTTTTCATGCACTTGTTCTTGTGGATGTAGCAACGATGATACTCTGGGTAAGCGATACAGTTTTTATCAGTCTTGAAGTAATTATTAAGTATCTTATAAATGGTAAAATAGTTCATTTTATGTTTTATTCCTTTTGTTTTCAGTTGATATGTGCTTCTGTCAACCTTTTTTTTTTTAATTTCTAAATTTGACCTTATTTTCTGGTTGCAGGCGGCATAATGTCAAACCAAGAGACCTATCAGAACCATGGATGTTGTACTTTGCCTACTAAAAAGATTCTGTCAATTTGGTCAGTTTATTACTCTTGTTGATCATTTTGTACTGCAAAATCATTTAATCAATTTCCTCATGTACGGGGATAATGTTGGCAGAGACAAAATGAAATACATTTTGTGGGGTAAAATGAAATACATTTCAGTAGGATAAAATGAAGTTTATTTCAGAACAAACGCAAAATTCTACTGTTCATTCTGGTCATAGTCTGGCCTTTCATCCCATTAGTAATGCTTCTGCACTTGCACAAATGAATCAAATAAAGATCAAACGCCTTAAGTTGTCGTATGACTTTTACTTGAAGCATTGTCTGTACATACTGTCAAATTTGTCAGAATCCTGTACTTGTAAGATCTAAAAATAGCAAGGAAGAAAAAGTAGTAGCAAATGCTACAGCAGACAGTAATTGTTGATGTCTGATGGTAGGACCAGCTATACAAATCATAGAGAGGGAAGTAGCCAAAGATTAAAAAGCGAAGATGCTAGAGAGAAGATCCAAGATAAGAAGGCCAACAAGGCAGAGATCAGATATCTACTGCAATACTGGGGGGGACAGAAAGACTCATCGGCCTGGAGCAAGAGATCCACGATACCGGCTGTTGAGCTAGCTGCTGCCAATGTGAGGATTGATAGAACCTGTTCATATGATACTAGGATTAGCTCTGTCACAACCACCGCCATATATCATTTTAATGCTTTTGAATATGCTAGGAGCAGATCATACCCAATCACCTATAACAATGACCAGCAATATCCCCAGCTGCCGAACAGGGCATTGGACCAGTATGAAGTATCCATCCAGCAGAGCTAGAGTGAAGCTCCACGGAATGACCAGACCCATGACTGTTACCAAGAAACTGGAATTTCACATGCAATTAGGAGGAACATATTGCTTTTAGCAGAGAGGATGGAAGTCATAGGAAGAAATGCAGAAAAAGAAAAAGAATAATAGGATGCGGTTATGGTTGTATTATGTTGCAAATTCCATTAATACCATTTCTGCAAGCATCGTTTTTAATCCTGGCCCCATTACACTGTTATTCTTGATTGATGTCTTGATGAATGCTTCTTTCTTTTCTCAACCACACCCAGCCTTCCCTCTCCCCCCCCCACCCCGGGCCACCCCTCTCCTTTCGCAGTTCTCCTCATTCGTAGGTAACGTTCACTTCTTGATGGGTATGAATTTTATTTTTGGTTCCCCTTTGAAATCCAGAACAGGCGAGGAAAAGAAAGCATACAAAGATAGAAGATATCATATAGCAGTTCGAAAGAATCAAGCCTCAACCAGAACTAACATGGAGGAGGAATTACCAAAAGGCAGTATAGCTGTAAAAGTCGACTCCCAAAGACATGGAGAGAAGAGAAGCAGAGGAAAAGATAGCCTGGCCCAATCTCAAAATAAAGCTGGCGCTGGTCCCCATGGACCCTGGAACGTCTTGTATGGCCATATGATGAAAAATGGATGTTGCTGCTGCTGCTGCAGTTGCATGGAGTGGGATAGAAATCCCAGTTGCGAGCTTAAAATGATGACAGAGATGATGATACTGTCAGTGAAGAATATAGATCATGTTGGGGACCTCCCCTCTTTCCCAGGCTCTGCATTCTTGTGACTTCGGTATTCAATTTTGAATCTTTGCCTGGGCGAAATCATCATCAAACTCCGATAGATAATTTAGTTGTGATGTACAGCAGCATGGGAATCACATGCATAGACCTTGAGGAATCTGCTTCACAGTATGTTGCCTCTGCTTCACAGTATGTTGCCCTTTCTGATTTCTGAGTTTCGAGATGTACGCTGCTTTTGGGGAAAGGATAGTGTGTATTAAGGAGGAGTCCGTGGGTTGTGAGACTGTTGTGCGACTAGCGATGCGAGGGATGAAACTACCTGTCGTCTATGTCTCCAGTTCTTCTTCTGCCGTTTTTCGGCTCTCTCTCTCTCTCCAGAGAACTCCTCTTTGACGCAAGGAAAAGGTAGCTTAAACTATTAGTAGTAGTTAGGAGGAGGAGTTTCTGACTTATTACTTCTCATCTCAGGTGGAGTTTAGATTAATCAAGTGAAGTGTGTGTTTCTTCTTAAAGTCAATTTTGGTGAGTGAAAATGTTTTTCCAACGGACGAGCCAACGCCCTGTTTCTGTAGGATTTGACTCTTGGATTTCCTCACCCTCTTGTCAGGAGTTTCGTCCCTTTTTTCTTTTTCACTTTCAACTACTAGTAGTAGGCGTTTTTCCTTCAAAAATTGTATGAAAGATGTGTATAAATACACAAGACTGAATGAACAGTATCTGGATTTGTGGACCAGTGAAAGTTGCTCTTCTTGGCGCTCTCTCTCTCTCTGCCGACATTGCAAACGGGAAGGGGCTTTTAACCCAGCAGTTTACAAATGCAGGAGGGAACATATAATTACTCTAGTGAAAAGAAAAAAATTCCCCCCCCACCCCCCCCCCCCACCTATATACACAACGTAAAGCTTCACGGAAGTTCTTCGTTTTTGGGACGAGTTCTTCGAAAACATCCATCATATGGTGTATCGTCATATAGTAATTGTCCTTAGTTTCCTGCTGCTTCAAATTCTTTATTGCAATTTGCATTTTCAGTTGCAGCAAAGAATTTCATAGTTCGGTGTTTGTGTGAACTGTCCAATTTCACAACAGTGTTTTTGTATCGTTACGGCAGTCTTTTGCCTCTAGCTATTCAAATTCTCAATTGCCGAAAGACTAAACCAAAAAGGTTGGCATCAGCTGACTAGGGCAGTAAATCTACTGCCACTTCAAAAGAAGGCAAATCCCTTAACACGCTTGCATTCGAGAGACTCGACTGGAAAAATTTTTGAAATAACCTCCAAAACATTTCCCAATTACTTTTTTTTCACTTCGTACGCATAGCGTCTCAAACAAATGTTTTAACTGTAATAATCCATTTTCAATTTGAATATTCAAAAGTTTAAAAAAAATCACGTTGATGGTTCTTCCCTTCATTGAATAGACTTTCTTTTTTTTTTGGTCAGCAACGATACATTTGTATAACCTACTCTATCCTAATCTGGGGGGAAAGGAGAGCCTAAGGAAGCTGTAATAAGGAGCTAGTAGATATACAGACCCAACTAAACTAAGGAAATATTATAACACAACTCTTAGATTTTTTTCGCTGCAGGTGAAGTTTGAACCCTCACCTATAATCCAAGGAAAAACTTAAGTCCCTGCCTGATGGCCACGGAGCCATTGGCCCAGTGGTTCTTCATTGAATATACCAAAAAGGTTCAAAACAAAATTCTAAAAACAACATGCTGCAGAAGCAGGGAAGTACGTCACTTTCACCACTAACATGCGATGCCAGGAACACCACAAATTCAAGTCAACTAAGACATGAATGACTGAATGAACATTCAATAAACTTGAAGGTCTAAGCCAGCCACTTGTAACCAATTTAATTAAAGAAAAGAATATTACATTCAATCCCACGTGCTTTATGTGTTTAGATAGGGATTATTTGGGATCATTTTTTGAAAAGAAAATACTGTTAACACTTTTCTGATGTCATGTATGTGAGAAAAAATGATAATTAAAAAATGTGTTTATGATGCAATAAAAAAAGTTGGTGCAAACAACAAACTCTCCAAACAAACCAGGATGGACACGGGTAGCAACCACAGCCAATTGCCTGCCCCCCTGTCCAGCCCTCAGTTTTAGATGATACCCTTGAAAAACTACGTGAAACAATCTCCAAAAGCAACAAAACCGGAAGAGTGCCTCAATCTCAATGCATATTTACTATACTATAAAAGTGAACCAGAAAAGCATCATCAAATTTTCCATCACTAGTACACCAGAGTATGTGCTAAGCTCATAATTCTTAATTTGAAGTCCAGAAGACAATTGATCTAGGGAAGTTAATAAAGAAAAATGCATAAAAACCAAGGGCTGCTCTTCACTCGGCAATTCTCCACTCTGAGATCAACTGCAGAGCACAAAACAATTGATTATCAATACCAGCACATGTAGGAAAGTTTCAAGCTAAACCCCAGAGAAGTAGATCAAATTACATTAACAGGAAGATCAGGAAAATTTACATATAACAGCTCAAGGAACTGATTAGCAACAGAAATTTGCCAGGGACAAACCAACAATTTCCACTTAAACAGTTAGCCAAAGAGCGTACTACAAATACTACCTGATGCATATTTATGCAGTGAGAATATGGGACATTGTAGAAGGGGGAGAGAGAGGGTTTGTGTTACCCTTGGAACAAAATTATGCCATGTTCAGGGAGCTTAACGGCATCCTGATAGTCCAATGACATAATAGGAAAGAAATTTTGTTCCAATAATGGGATGTATGATCTGACAAAAGGAAAACTCATGGGAGCAATCTGCAATCACTATGTTGTATGATGTTCTAACTGATTAAATTCCGGGTCCATTTTGATACTCCTATCAAGAGAAGAAACTAACAGGTGTTTATAACAAGAAGTATTCCTACAACTAAAAGCCCCGTTTGGCAAGTGAGTTTTTTATGAGTTTTGTATGTGTTTGTTTAAAACTTTACTGTAGAAGTTGTAAAAAAAATTTTTGAAATGGGTAAATTTTTGAATATTTTGAAGTGTATAGTTTAAAAACTTTGAGAAATTTTTTGAGGTTATTGTAATTAAAGTTGTTAAAAAACTTGTGGAGACAAACTTGGCCAAAAACTTGCTTGCCAAACAAAATTTGATATAATTAACCAAGACAGAATGACTATCAGAAGTACTAATCTAGGGCAAATGCTTAACCTATAATCTCAGTATCAACTTTTGAGCACCCTGTTTTCTTTCAAAGCCAGTCTGGCAATCAAACTCTGTACACCCTTGACCAATACGAGAAACATAGTACCGCCCCAAAAATGTATTGACGAAAATAATCATGGCCTACTCTTCGCGATTGGAACCAATTTCAGAGATAAATCAAACGCTGTAAAGACACAGGTAAATGTTCTCTCAACACGAGATGACCGATGCAACTTCTTAGGATTATGAAACGACAGCTTTCACATCACATTACATGCTTACACTGCCAATCACAAAATTTCACCCACCCCGAAAGTTTGAATAATTTTAGCAAAAGGAAATCTCAACGAATAGAATCCACATCTCGTTGCTACAGAAAACTGACATCCCTAATACCCAAAAAGGCAATTAACCAACCATAAATTATTGGCAAATTGCTCTGAAATCAGACCAGATTTTAAATTTTTTTTTTTTGAGTGTTTGTTGGGGAAGAAAAGGGGGGGGAGGGGGAGGAGCCAGCCTACAAGAAGAACTATATTTACTTCAAATTCAGATGAAACCGTAAAATACCTGAGACAAAAGAGACGAGAAATTAAAAATCGAGGCTCAGCTCATCCCTATCACCGGAGAAGTAGTGGAGGACGTAAGGGGTTATTCGAATGACAACGACCCAAGCTCCGAACATGGCGACGTGGGACTTGAGCTGCTTCAAAGCCTCTGCTTTGTCTGGTTTCTTAATAAACATTCCTGGAAACATCTTTGCAAATCGATATCTGCTCTTTTTCTTCAACAATCAATCTAAGAGAAAGATAATACGACACCAGTTCATTCATAACCCCTATTTAAAACCCTAGATCTCTTTCCGCCCATTGGTTATGTGGCCTTTTGGAGGGGAAGAACAGTTAGGGCTGGGCTTGGGCCCAGTAAAACGTCCACGTAAGTTCATACTTAGGCGCCCATTCGATGTACATGAACCAGGTAACCGGGATTTAACTTCCCCCTAACAACAAGCAATTGTGATATAATGGTCCATGTCTTCCAACCCAAACAATAAATGGGAGGAATGGTGTCGGCCGATAAGTCCAATTCCACTAAAGAAGTTCCAATCAGGCTGACAACGCTGTCCAAACCGTGCATCTTTTTTTTTTTTTTTTTCAGCAACGATACATTAGTATAACCTACTCTATCCTAATGAGTACTACGGCACAAACCTTAGATTTTTTTCGCTGCTGGTGAGGGTTCAATAGCCCAAGAAGGGACTTAAGTCCCTCCCTGATGGCCACTAAGTCATTGGCCCAATGGTTCCAAACCGTGCATCTTTAGGAGAGGTTTTTTTTTCCCCCTTTTTTTTTTCGCTTAATGAAGGAAAATCCATACTGCCCATAGAGGCACTTGAAGTTTAAAAGGGCTGACCCATGAGGAGGGCAACCTGGTTACAGAAATCCAGAATAGGAGTACTAATAGAGTGTCTTAAATCACGCTCAATGTTTTGATAACTGGATTAAATTTTAGGATTTCCTTTTAGTCTTTTTTGGGACCATTATAAGCTTACAACTAATGGCACAAAAGGAAACTCAGACATTAACCGCTGTGTATTAATACCACACTTGAAAATTTAAAAAAGTGATCACTGAGTGTTAATACTCCCTCCGTCCCACTTTGATAGTCATGTATTCCTTTTTCATCTGTCCCAAATTGTAGTCCACTTTCCAATTGAAGAATGTAGTTGTATTTTAATTTTTCTAAAATACCCTTATTCAATGCAAGTAGTTGTTATTATAAACCTATCTCATTTAATGAGAGTTGATTCTTTTTTTACCATCAATTCAAGTTCCCATAAAGTTGTACCATATTTAATGTGAGGGTATTTTAGGAAAATAGCAATCTAAATTTACTTTTCTAATAAAGTTAACTACTTTTTTTTAAACTGTGTGAAAAAAGAAACAGGACTATCAAAGTGGGACGGAGGGAGAGGGAGTAACAAATACTAGTAAGCCTCTCACTTTGTGCATTTTGTAGATGTTGCTTTGTTATTAGGGCTCAATCCAACTTGGGAATGGTGATAATCAATCGGATTTTTCTTGGATATCTCACAGCCATATCGGTCTCACGTAAATATGTCATGGAGGCAAGCTTGTGCATTCAATTGGAGGACCAAACCGTATATCCCAAAAAGTCGAGATCAATCCCCTTGGCATCCCTCAGCAGTTTTGCCCCGAGCTTACCAATTTTAGGAACTTGTGGTCAATCCCATGCTCCTATTGGCAGTTTGGCACCAAGCTCTAACCAATTACCAATGCCATAGATATTTTCAGTAGTTGACGGTGGAAGTCTTGAAGTTACAAGGGTCATATATTAATGCCCAGAACTAGTAATTTTGGGGTGCATCGCTCAAAAGTCAGAACTAGGGATGGCACCCGGCCCGCGAGGGGCTGATGGGGAGGTGGTTGGGGCAGGGGCGGGGGGAATTTTTTCCTCCCCGGCTTAGAAACGGGGCGAGGGTGAGAAAGTGTACCTCCGCCCCATCCCATGCCCTGTCACCTGCTTTAAAAAAATAAATATATAAAATATATATAGGTATATAATTATATATATAATATATAATTTAATTAGTTACAAACTTATGATAATGATATTATTAGTTATATGTATTATATGATGTCTATTAGTATATATAATATAATTGATAGTATTAATTATACTAATAATTATATATGTGTACTAATACAAATTATTAATTGGTTATACTAAATTTACTAATACATTTATACTAAATCCCTAATTACACTTAATACAATAACATTTTTTTCTTAAAAAAAGTACAAGTACAATAATGAATTAGTGATTATATTTATACCAAAAGTGAAAACTTGACTACTTTAGTTATATTTATTTCATTATATTGGATTGTATTCAAATAATTTTTGTTTGATTTTTTTGTAAGTTTCAACTGTAAAATTACAATGAATAATAATTTGATGATGTGTTGATATATTAGTACTTGATTATTTGCTAAAATTTAATCATAATAAAATTATATAATAAATTTTTATTCGTCCCGTGGGAAAAGCGGGGTGGGACGGAGACGGGGCGGCGGGAGTGACGGACAGGGGATGGGGCGGGGGGCGGAGGGAGTTTGCCCCCGCCCCCTCCGCCCCCGCCCCATCCCCACACCGCTGCCACCCCTAGTCAGAACCATCCACAGGGATGAAGAAGAAAAGTAGCGAATGACAATGGTCACGCGTCAGCTTTGCTGGGCGAAGGTGATAAACACACTTGAAGATTGAATCATGTTGAATAACAAAACAATCATTTGCTCAGAACAGAACGCCCAAGAGAGAGAGAGAGAGAATTGATTTAATTGGTGTACCAAGTGAATTACTTCGAAATTACAAGCCAAATCGAGTAATGCAATCAAGTGAAGGAAGTACCACCACTTTGACAGCTTTGACATCAGACATAAATTTTAAACACATTCATATACTTTGGAATAATTCCTTTTGTTGTTAGGTGAGATGAGAATGAAAGCGTTGGGACTTTTGATACTGAGTAATATAGACGTAAATAAATGGGATAATTTCACAAACCTCCGTTGAGCTTTCTAATAACACTACTCGAGGTTTTAAAAATGTCACGTCTCTTGCCAGTGATTTAGGATCCTTTACTTGCATCATGATAGTTGAAATTATCACACTGTTCTATGAAACTAGGACTAATAAATAATGTAAAATTGGGCCACAAATGCATCCAAATTAGTTAATTACATTTAACTAGAATAACATAATTTTGATGTATAATTAAGCTGATTAAAACTCAATTACAGAAAAGTGCCAATTGAAGAAGAAATTTGGCGCTATTTTTGTGAATGATTGGATTTGACAAGGATGAACGAACAAGTCTCTGATATTGTAGCCATATAATTAGAAGAGAAGAAATAGAGAAGAAAAAAAAAACAAAGGAAAAAGAAGAAGAAAATGGAAACAAAGTGAAGATGTTGTTCATCTGTGGGGGAGTGAAGGTGATTTAAAGTATAAATCAGGGTACGGATTTCCTTTTCATCTTAGCCTACTATTACAAAATGTTCTTGTTAGCCAGTTTCAAGAAAATTAGAATGTTATCTACGACACATTATAAACTACCTTGCTCGATTAATAGTAGATTTTTGAGTTGTAAATAAAGCTAAATTCCTATACTTCATGCGTCCTGTTGTCATGTATAAATTTATAGGACGAGGAAGAGATGATAGAGAAATATTAAGAGCTGAAGTAAATGTTGGTGTGTTGTTCTGAATCTTGTGTCAAGTAAAAGTAGTTATATTTTGTTGTTGAAAGATATGGGTGAATTCCTATACTAGCTAGTGTTGTTAAAGCATTGCTTATGTTTCCATATAGTGCTTGAAAATTCTTGAATTACATTTATACCTCCTCAATTTTCCTAATCATTTCAACCTTTTAATAACTTGCAATCTTCTACTAATAACTTGCAATCATTTCAACCATTTTCACTATGAACTTTAAATGCAGCACAAAACAATGACTTTTTTTACACCCTAACTCTTGCTTGTGATGTCAGTGCAAGTGTCAGAAATTTTGTGTCTTCGTAATACAGAGATATGAGTGCATAACACGTGTGTCTTCGTTTATTAAGAAGAGACGTGACCATTTTAAGTTTGACAAATTCTAACTCTTGATAATAAATAAAGACACGTGTCATACATTCGATGAAGAGAGAGTCCACCGAAAAATGAGACAAGTTCCTCTCCTACTACACCATATAAGTCCAAACTAACGCGACTAAGATGTTGCTTTCTTTCAAAATGACAAATGTATACTCATTTTAACCAATTAAATACGGAAAAATTAATCTTTTTTGTACTGTCAATGTATATACGGACGGGTCTAAGATGCATGTCATATCATTTAAATTTAAATTTAAACACCAAATTTTATATGCGTGACACGCATCTAAATCTATTAGTGTATGCATTGACATTGAGTAAAAAATTTAACCATGTTAAAATCACAATCAAAAGGTGAATTTTTTGCAGTTGTATTATTCTAGATGAAAATTGTTGTAGCACCGAAATACCAAGTGTGCCATTAACACTAGACGGGGGAGTACTGCAAAGTACAAGCGGTCACATATTAATGAGACGGATTAATTATCACAGTCACAGGATTTGCAAACAACTTAATTAAAGCTATAAGCAAATTACATTAGAGAGTTGGTCATCAACTTGCAAACGAGAAAGGCGCCCTGGGGTCCGACTCTTATGTAGCATTGGACTTGTTCAACAATAATAAGAACCAAGTGCCTCCTCACAGTCGCATATTGGTTTTGGTAACAAGTTCTATAAGACTTATTCCGAAGGTACTCATGTCACGATTTTGACGCCAAGGGAGCAGATTTCCCGGCAATTAATTAATACTACTTCATGGCCTTTCGCGATTAACGCTTTTTTTTTTTTTTTTTGGCAGACATTTTAGGTAGGGATGGCAATGGGGGCGGGTGCCGCCGCGGGGGGCTCACGGGGCGGGGGTTGGGGCGGGGGCGGGGGGGAATTTTTCCCCCCCCCCCCGCATAGAAACGGGGCGGGGGGCGGGGGTATACTCCCCCGCCCCATCCCCCGCCCCGCCACCCGCAAAAAAAAAAGTATATATATAAAAATATATATATATATATATAAATGACTATATATTATATGTAAGTTAATTAGTTATAAACTTATGATAATGATATTATTAGTTAGATATATTATATAATGTATATTAGTTTATGTAATATAATTGATATTATCAATTATATGAATAATTATACATGTCTACTAATAGAATTTATTAATTAGTTATACTAAATTTACTAATACATTTATACTAAATTTCTAATTACACTTAATAGAATAACACTTTTTTCTCAAAAAAAAGTACAAACACAATAATGAATTAGTGATTGCATTTGTACTAAAAGTGAAAATTTGACTATTTTAGTTATATTTATTTCATCATATTGGATTGTATTCAAATAACTTCTGTTTGATTGTTTTTATGAGTTTCAATTGTAAAATTACAATGAATAATAATTTGGTGATGTGTTGATATTTTAGTACTTGATTATTTATTAAAATTTAATTATAATAAAATTATATAATAAAATTTGATTAACCCCGCAGGTGCCCCCGCGGGGGAAGCGGGGGAAGGCGGGGCGGGGGCGGGGGCGGGGCAGGGCGGGGGACGGGGGGAACTAATAGGCAACGGGGCGGGGGACGGGGGAGGGGTCCCCCGCCCCAACCCCGCCCCGTTGCCATCCCTAATTTTAGGGGCTAGCTCAGAAAGACCCTAGTAAACTGCGTTCGTTCATGTAGATGTTGACACTACCCTCTCATTCCTAACCAAAATTTAAAAAATAACAAAATAAAATGAGTAGATGTGTACGAAAGGCTTCAAACTGGAAGTGATACACAGAAGTTCATGTCAAATACTGCAGCAGCAACGCCGCATGATAGCACCAGCAGCATCCACGCTGCAATATTGCAGAGGAAAAATAATTAGAGAACGAAATACTTTACTATTACCATACAGAGTGAATTTCGAGCGAGAATAATGATTGACTAAACTATCTAAAATGACACAACCTGATCATCAAAAAACAAAATTTTTTTTTTTTTTTTTTTGTTAAAAATAGCACTCAACTCTTTGAAACTAGCCTTTAAGGTCATTCTCTACTAAATCAACCAGAAATAACTTGAATTTTTTAGGACATTTTTGCCCCTAAAAATCTATTACAAGAAGTCAAATGTGTGTGTGTGTGTTTTTTTTTTATAATTAATTTAAGTAGTTGATATGATCTAAAAGCCCCATTTTAAAAAGTTGAATGATCTTTTTGATAAAAGAAGTTTAGAGATCAGATTGTGCCATTTTAAATAATTTAATGAGATTTTTGTCATTTACTCTGTTATGTAAGTAGTTGTAGTCTTGAGTGCATTAAATTCACAAAAGCTGATGTGGCATTTGGGGTTTAGCGGCAGCAGCAGCAAAAGAACCCAAATTTTGGTCAGACAGACAGATAGTAACTAGTAACAACAAAGTCGCCGGTCATACATCCACGCACATAGTCGCATACAAAGCCAAAGCCAAAGCCATAGCCATAGCCAGAGAAAGAAATACAACCACCCAACAACAAACGAAAAA
Organism: Coffea arabica; assembly: GCF_036785885.1. Taxonomy (NCBI): domain Eukaryota; kingdom Viridiplantae; phylum Streptophyta; class Magnoliopsida; order Gentianales; family Rubiaceae; genus Coffea; species Coffea arabica. The sequence continues at coordinate 16,795,065 of NC_092312.1, forward strand.
GCTCTCCTCTTTCACTTGTCCAGCCAGCCAGCCAGCCAGCCAGCGCGCGCCACCGGGCCTTCCTAGTTTCCCTTTCTTTCCAAGTGCCATTTCTTCTTACACCCTCCCAGTCAACCCACTTAATGCCTATTTTTTGTAGTAAAACACGAAAACTTGAACTCTTTCTCACTCAGTCTCACTCCTGACTCCACCACCGCCACTTGCCCATCACGACCGCCACCACAATTTCCCCTCTCAGCTTCTCACCATGCGCATCCACCCATTAGCTCCTTCTCCAGCTCCTGCTCCTGTTCCGTCTCCTCACAGCAAGGTTCCATCTTCTCATACCGCTGCCTTTCCTCCTCCCTCGTCCACGTCTTCATCATCATCATCATCTGCAACAACAAAAACACCACCATCTTCCTCATCATCTCCGTCTAAGTTACCTGTGGAGTTCAGCCCGCCATTGATAGCCATGGTCGTCATCATTGCCACCGCTTTCGTCATCATCACCTACTCAAGGGTCATCTCCCGCCACTTCCTCCGCCTCCACCGCCTCTACCGACGCCGCCGACGCCGCCGCCGTTACGTCCCCTCCTCCTCCGCCAGCAACATCGAGTCCCCTCCTTATCCTTTCGACCCATCCGATGCCTTTCACGTCTTCTCTCCATACGGACTTGACGACTCCGCGATCAAGACCATACCGCTCTCTGTCCACGCCAGAAAGAGCAGCGTCCACGACTGCGCAGTCTGCTTATTGGAATTCGAAGAGAACGATTACGTGCGAACCCTTCCGGTTTGTTCCCACGCTTTTCACGTTGATTGCATTGATATATGGTTAAAATCCCACGCCAACTGTCCCTTGTGTCGCGCCGGGATATTCCGGCCCGAGTCACCTTTCGTTCCGGTCATGGCTGCCAGAATCAGGCCCAGCTTAGATGACATGATGATGGAGAGCACAATCTTAGAGCCGCTGGCGGAGATTCAACCGGAGGAATCCGAGTCTACCACCGTCGAGGAGATTACACAGGAGCCCTCTCCAAGGATTAATAACACTCAATCATCGGAGGACCAATTCAACGGCCGCGATTTTCTGTTGAAGCGGTCGTATTCATTCGGCTTCGAACGTAATTTAGGGTCGGAGAGGCTGGTTCTGGAGCCGGTGACGGCGTCTCCTTGGCGTTACCGGAGGGGAGGAGTCGGAAGCTTCTGGAGCAAACGGCCGTCGCCCTTTAGTTCGTTGACCAAGTCCAGAGTCTTCTCATTCCGATATTACAGAGGCATGAACATGAAATCTCCATTTTTCCGACGGCGTGGTGGCGGCGGCGGAGGAGGAGGAGGAGGAGTTGGGGGGAGCTTCTATCCACTGTCGGAGTCGAGCGTGAGATTCGGGGGTTCAGCAGCATCAGGCGGAGGAGGCGGGTCATCAAGGCGGAGCAGCAAGTCGTTTGCGAGCCCAATGTTCCTGAGAACGTCGGGTGGGGCGGCGGGGGGGTTTTTCTCGTCGAGCAGGCAGAGAAGCGGTGATCCAGAAGCTTTGCTGTCACCGGACAGATATAACAAACGGTGAAGATGATGGACACGTGGAGGAGTTAATAATTGTTGGGGGGGGGGAATTAATGATGGTACGATGATGCTGATGAGGATGACAAAGGCGACGGGTACTGCACGCGCGGTGATCCGACGGTCGGAGATGGAGGACATGTTGTGGGCGAGCGTGCAAAATTGAATTTGAGAAGGGAGTGGGGGAGGAGGAAGCTGGGAGGTGGTTGCGGGTCTAATAATGCGGGGGGGAATTAAATGAGAAGAAGGGCATTAAGACTTCTGCGTCCTGCTGCAGCTGAGGGCTATTAATTGGAGGGTGCGGTGGAATTCGAGACGGCATTAATTGTTTGAATTGACGACATAATACCAGCACCACCACCACCACTTGCCTTGCCAGTTGCCACTATCACTGTGAGAGGGAGAGGAGGAGAGATAGAGAGGGAAGAAATGTAGAGGTCCACATCCACCTCCTCGGCTTGCTACAGTGTACACTACGCGATACAAGTGCAATGGCGCGGGCCTCTCCTTTTCCCCCCTTTGTTTTTTTTTTTGGGTTCATTTGATCTTTTAGTTTAACTAGTTCGGCAGCCCCTTTCAAGCGGTGCAGTAAGGAATGGGATGGGAGGACTGAGGAGTGGTGTAGACGGGGGACTATTATGATTCTTTTATGATCAGTGGGGAGAAGTGATCATTAATTGCATTTTTTACTTTTGGGGATGGGGTCTTTGAATCTCCTCTTTTTTCTTTTTTTTTTTGGGTTTTGATTTGGAAAAAAGAGAATCTGCTTATTCACTTTGATTGATGACTGATGACTGATGACTGATGATAATAGGAGGATGGAAGTGACGGAGAAAGTACCACTCCACTTACTAGTCGACTGTTAACAGCGAAATGGACTGCAGTGGCAGTGGACGGTGGCGGTGGTGGTGGTCTTTTCTTTCTGTTTTTGTTGGGGGGATAGGGTTCGATGCTTTCTTGCTATCTCCTTCACATTAATGCACCGATCTGTTAGAAATGAAATGGCCCATGTTTTGCCTTTTGTATTTTCTGCTCCACAGATGAAAGTCTGATTTTGTATGGATAGTTTATTAGTTGAGTAATTTTATTTATTTATATTATAAACATATTTTTTAATTTTAAAAAAATTTTACATAGATCACGTCACAAAAATATTAAATATTTTTTCTTTCAAAAAAATTATCCCAAAATAATCTCCTAGTATGTGTTGAACCACCAACGACAATATTTGTCTCATCAACAAATGAAGAGAACCAAAAAAAGGGAAAAAAAAAAAAAGGGTAAGTGAACACACAGGCTCCGTTTGAAACCTGCTTTTTTTTTAAGTTTATCTAAAATTTTACTGTAAATCAATGTAGATGCAGTTGTTATATAAAAACTTATTGTATAAGTTTTTTTAAAAACTTGATTGTAGCATTTTTTTAAAATTTTGCTGTAGCATTCAAAAATTTTTTTAATAACTTCCAAAAACGAAGATTCGAATCTCATAAAGGAAAAAAAAACCATTTTCCATTTAAATGCAAATCGAAGCAAGTTCCTGGCATCGTTCTAATTGCAGACATCGAAGCAATTTTTAATGGAAGCAGACATCGAAGCAGGTTCCTAGTCACAGAACTAAGCAGACAGCAGGTTCGTGGCATCGAAGCAAACCGAAGGTAAAAAAGGGATTTAATCCCTCCACTATTGTTCCTGGAATCCTAATATAGGTTGAATGGGCAGCCATTGCGGGGCAATAGCTGATCGCTGCTAAGTCAAAAAAAAAAAAAATTAAAACAGAGTTGTCGAGCTCAATTAAACGAAGAATGGAAGAGCATATTGCACCTAAAAGTAGAGGGGTTTTGTAGCAGCAACTACGTGGGAAGCTTGAGCGGGCGGACCGTGGTGGAGGACACGAACTGGACCACCGCCAACTTGCCGGACTGCGAGCTGCTTCAAAAATGCTGAACCTTCGCTGTGACTGCAATGGATCGGCTGTTCACTGCTCCGCTTCGTAGAGGTCTGACCAACTTCAACCGCCGTTTCTCGTTTGGTGTATCAGCTTCCGACGAGCAGGAGCAAATACTGAGGCCCAAAAGAAGCCACAAACGAGTCGTCTTGTCCCGTAATGCCGCAAGTTTTTTTCAAGTTTTTGACTCCAAAACGACGTCCGTTTCATTTAAGTTTCAGACATGACCCAAAGTTTTTTGGAGTTTCTATAGTTAAAGTTATTAAAAAATTAGTAGGATACAAACTTGTCAAAAAATATTGGTTCCAAACACGGCCAAAAAAGAAAATGAAACCAGCTACCATTTTTTCTTCTTCTTCTTTTTTTTTTTTTGTTGCAATGATTAGATTTTCCACAAGCTCTGTCACTTTTTATTTTATTTTTTATTTTTGGGTTAGAAAAAGAAAGGGGGGGGGGGGGGGGTAATGCAATATTACGGAATATTTAGTGATCGAAGTGGTATCATTTCCAAATGATGATGTTCTCGAGTAACTTGAGATTGTCACATAGGTCCGTTTTCTGTTGTTTAGTAGACCACGATGGGCACAAAAGTGTGAGCAATACTTTACTACACGCCCGCGCTTCTTGTGGGATGGTTCATTACGGGTCTTTATCATAAAACTGTTCACTCCTGTCCTCTCAAAAATTCATCTTTTTAAGTCACGCTTCTCTGTCCTTATGCCCTTGGTTTGGTTCTTACTTATTTCTCAATCAAATTGTTCCTTGGTTTAATTCGGAGAGGTAGCTCCCCATGTTTGATGTAACCCCTCCGATGCCAAAAAAACTTGGAAGTGGAAATTTTCTGGTGAGGGTTACTCCTACACCCATCCGTCGTGAATATTTGTTTGAAGCCCAAAAATGTGTAGTAGTTCACACAACTTCCAACAGCGGAAAAATTAGCCATGAAATTTTTATTAAGGCACAAGATTGAGGTAAACCCGATTAATTGAACATCACGAGAAGAAAAAGGGAAAAAAACTACTATTACTAGGAATATTGAGGTCTATTCGGGCGGGAGATGAGTTGGATGGTACGAGAGGAGGAAGTGTAAACAAGAGATCTCGAGTTCGAATTTTTCTGTTTACATTAAAAAATATATATATATGATTTATCCGTGATCTTAGCACGCGAAATAATACTAATAATATTAGTAATGTGTTGTCACATCAAATTGCTGAATCATTTACCAACTATTTTTATCAAAACTTTGCATATAAAGTATGGAAATAAGAATGTAGTAGAAGCATTAAATGAGTTTTGATCATTTTACTGACCAAAGGGGTTCCATTCCATTGGTTCATTATTGATCTTGACACGTACGCTCACTACTAGTATTTATTTTATCATATATATTCAACACCGCGATAACGTTTACGGTATCACTGAAATAGATAAAATTTTAAATAATTGCAAAATCGTTGGGTTTGTTTGGATTGGTCTTTATTTCCCCAAATATATTTGCTTACATCATCATTACAATTTCAAACACACCTTTTTACCTTTCCAATTACCTTTTTATCTCACATACATCACATCACAAAAAGTGCTACAGTAAAAATATCTCAAATAACTTACAATCCAAACAAACCCGTTGGCTTTTAATGACAAGGATAATGCTGCTGTGTTGGAATTTTAATTTAATGAAAGGTGCCGTCCGTCCCCTTAGTCCTTAGTCCTTACTTACTACGATCAGACCAGCCTTCGATGCTTCCAAAACCTATTTATTTTAGAGTAATATTTAGCGATAATATCATAAACCTCCCCTGAGATTTCTCTTAATATCACATAGTATTTCTAAAGTTTTAAAAATATCACTTACCTTCTCTATTTTTGTTATTTGTGCAACAAAATTTTGAAAAATTCTAAACTACCCTTTTACCGGTGGAACTGGGAAACAAATCCTGAATATGCAAAATGCAGGTCTGGTGGGAAGTGGGAAGTGGGAGACTGGCGCATCAGCTGGGCTCGTGTGCAAAAACAAAATAAAATTAACAAGGAAAACTAAAAACATTGCTCTATGATAGGTGTTCTTACCACAAGCAAGTTCTGTTAATCCTCCGTCATCGTTTTAACACATCTCATTGACGTTTTGTATGAACATGGCATGCATCGATGTCAAATTATCAGAAACAATTGTACGTTGTTTATGTGCAGACAAAAGAGGGACTCTGATAACTGAGTGTTGCGTCGACTGTATTCAACCCAGTTGAGAAAGCACGTTGGTTGAGCCACTCAGCGCTCTCGCAATTCAAAATTGTTTATGTGTTTTTCTAGAATAATAATAATGTTTGAAATATTCTCTTGAGACAATTATTTCTCTCTTTCTCTCTCTCTTTCTCTCTTGAAATATATGTGTGTGTGTGTGTGTATATACATACACAAAAACTCCCATCCAAACCGCTCAGTGTCATGAAACTATGAAAAATAAATTGGATTTATTAAGAAAAATAGATATCATACATGCTAAAGTATTTTAATAGGGTTTTTTGTGTGCTTATTGAACACTCCTAAATCCCACCTAACTTAAGTGCATATTAACAATTATTACCTGTCCTTATATTTATTTCTTTTTTCTAATTAATCTTATCTTTGAAGAATTTATTACTCATCCTTGCATTTACTCTGATTAATCTTATTTTTTTTAAAAAAATATATATAATACCTGGAGTGTATATTAATGATGTGCCCATTATCGTTAGACAAACTTTTTTTTTTAGGCGGGAGGTTTTGGAAGATCTATTTATAATAATTCTCACCTTACAGTTCAACTCAATCTTTCTCTTTCCCAGGTAGACTCTTCTACTAAAGTATATACATGAAAGTACTTTTTAAAAAATATATATATAGTATGTGCACGTATATTGAAGGAGTTAAAGGCTGATCAAATGTGGTAATAAATAGCTTGCTATCCTTAATTAGCACATGATATGGTGGCTGCCATAATTAGTGAACTCATGGAATACTTCCTACTTCCTAGAGCTAGAGCTTCCCTGATTCAATCTTCAGTTAAGGAAATCCAACCCACGAAGTTAATGATTAAAGTCATCCAACTCTAAATTCTGTCCACACTGAGTCTGGGGAATGATCAGGACTAGGCCGAATTTCTACCTCCCACTAGGCTCGGTTACTTATAACGGTGCAAACGAGTTGAATCGAGTTAAATTTTGACATAATCAAGCTGACTCGTAACTTAATTTTATGAAGTTTAAACTCGAACGCGAACTCGAACTCGACGGATTCAAAATGTAAAGCTCAAGTTCGAGTTCAGCTCAAATTTGAGTCGAATTCTAACTCAAACTTGATCTTTAAAAAAAATAATAAATAAATATTTTTTTTTACAAAAATAAATAAAATAATAATTTTTAATAAATAATAAAATATTTAAAATATATATATAATTTTATTATTAAAATAAACAAATAAACATATTTGAGTCAGCTCGCTAACTAACAAGCTGAATATCTTCAAATTCGAGTTCGAGTTTGACTTGATTAACTTCGAATTCAAGGTCAATGTTGACCGAACTCGAGGTGATTGTTAGCTGTTGATTCATTTGCAACCTACTTGCGTGGATGGTCCAATCAAGGTCACATATGATTGCCATAGGAGGAATTTATCCAGTTTCCGTCACAAGTAGAACAGTTCCCAAAAGCTTAGTGGCAAATGGGGTGGATTGGAATGCTAAGTGGCTGAAATTGGATAGGAGGTTATCTAGAAAAATATTTTTTAAAAAAATATACCATCAGTATTGTTCTAATTAATGTAAAAGTGGAGTGATTAATGATATTTCTGAAACCAAAGTGAGGATATTTTAGACAAGAATTAGACGGGATTTATTTTTTCAATAAAATTAGTTAATTTTTCTTAAATTATACGAGACTATTAAAGTAGGATGGAAAGAGTTTCACCTCAGTAACAATAAATAAATGATGCAAGGCTTCAAGCAATAATTTAGTGCTTGATCCTCATTACGAAGACAAAAAAAAAACAAAAGCAGTAATGCATAAGGGAAGGACATCCCACAAAAGGAAAAAAAAAAAGGAGGAGGAAAATAGCAGGAAGAAAGTGACTTGTTTGCAGCTAATCCAACGGCAGTTTGTAAAGTGCATTTAATGAGTCCGGTGGTGGCAGTTGGGAAATCCATAAGGAGAAATTTCTATCAAGTCTTGTCTCTATTTTTTTTGTCCGGGGTACGATAAATCTAATATATTCTATTAAGTCTTGCTTTTATTGGCCTGATCAATTATACACTTTTCTTTTAGAAGCTAAAAAAAAAAGGGAAAATTGGGAAAAGATTTAGAACTAGTGATACAATAATTTTATTTGTGACTGACATTTGGATAGAATGGTAGGGGAATTCTAGACGCAATTGAAAAATCTTCTAACACTCCATTTAAATGAGTTTTGTCTGTATTGATTGGCAAAGCAAATGGACCGGTAGCGGCAGTACCGGGCAACGAGGATCAGTTACTGAGGCTCATTAAGGCCGCCATAGCTGATGACGTGTCTTCCATGCACCCACATTAAAGAAGTAATCAATGAGGAAGCAAAGAGGGGTTGACGGGGCAATAGTCTCCCTAAATTTTAAAAATTTTAATTCATAATAGATAAATATACGTGTGAAATAAAGTTGATTTTTTAAATATTTTATAATTTTAATTTATATTATAAGAATTTATATATGAATTAGTCACATTTGAATTGATTTTTTTCGTCAAAAAAGTTCAAAAAGTATTATGAGATATTTAATTAAAAATTATTTCTTGTCTTAATTTTTTCTATGATTATGGTACATATTTATGAAATAGATATAATTTTATAATTAAAGTTAATATTTGATATTTTTAGATGTCATATACTTAAATAAATAAAAATTATTTTATACACAACGTATTAAGATAATTTTATTAGAAAAAAATTTAGACTCCAAGGAATAAAAATGCAGACACCGTCGCTAGAGTAATGACAGTCGTAATTGCAGAGTGGCAGCAGTGATAGTCTTCACGTCTTGCTGAAATTAATGCTCCAGCTGCTCCAATCCCTCAACTAACTCACTAAATTTCCAAATCCATCTATATCTCATTTTCCGTGCAGCGAACTCCCTTCGAGTGAACCGAGCAGAAACTCATAGCAACAAAAAATCCTTTTAGCAGGAGTTTCTCTGTGGAAGTCGCAGCTTGGTTTCTTGGGATTGTTTGCTACACAATTCAGGAGGTTGAGGTGGTCGAAAATGGCGGAGTATATAGTGCAGGTTGAAGAAGGGCGGCCGGCCACCGACGGAATGCCATCGGCAGGGCCTGTTTATAGGTGCATTTATGCTAAAGATGGTCTCCTGGAGATACCGGAGGGAATGGAATCTCCCTGGGACTTTTTCAGGTATTGTTGCACAATTAATCTGATTGGTTTTTTTCTCACAAGTTTGGCTTAAAAGGGGGTTTTTTCATTCACTCTGGTCCTCAATGAGTAACACGATTTGGGCAAGTTGTGAAAACTTTTGCTAGCCTGTGGTCTTTAAGGTTTGCTGTAGGAGCAAGTTCAAAGGGCATGTCAAACTGAGATTCAGCTGTTGTCGGTCTGAATTACGGTCGGAATATTGAGTTGAGAGTACCAACAAGATAAGATGATGTGGCCCAAACTATCACGAAAACAAATAGGCGGAGGAATGTTCCAAAATGAATTGGCCCATGCAGGTCTCGAACCTGCGACCTTCGCGTTATTAGCACGACGCTCTAACCAACTGAGCTAATAGGCCGCCGTGTTTAGGATTAGAAATAGAACTCTCATTACTACATAGATCACGGAGATGCAATTTTTGGGCATTGCAGGGAGTCCGTTACCAAGAATGCCAAGAATCGAATGCTTGGTCGCCGGCAAGTCACCGACGGCAAGGTACCTATTTCTTCCTGCATTCTTTAGCGCTTGATGAGATTTTTAAACCCTAAAAAAAATAAGAAACAGATAAATCAATAGAGACGATAAGTTTGAGGTTGAATTGGCAGGCTGGTTCTTACGCGTGGCTGAACTATGAGGAGGTATACAGCACCACTCTTAAAATTGGTTCCGCCATCCGCCGCCGTGGTGTCAATCCTGTGAGTACCGCTGTACACCACCAAAACATGCACATGCAGGATTTATTTCTTTTATATAAATATATATAGTAAAAAGGAAAACTCAGATTATGCTCATGCTAATGTGGCTCATATGCTGCTCATAATTGCTACTATTAGGGAGATCGCTGTGGCATATATGGGGCTAACTGTCCCGAATGGATTATGGCAATGCAGGTATTTATCCATTTTTAATGCTTTAGAATTTGTTATGCACCCGCAGCTGCATGCAGGTCTCGAGTGCAACCAGCTGTCGACAACTTTGATGTTTGACAATCAACCTCAACCAAACACCTAAATTCTTCAGACATTTTCGTACTAATCCTGTTACATGATTTGATGTGACTGCAAGTGTTTTAGAGTCCCTTTTTTTCTTTTCTTTATTGTGGGTTCTCATCTATCCGACTTTTTGATAGGCTTGCAGCAGCCAGGCCATCACATACGTGCCACTATATGATACCCTTGGTATGTTTTCCTTTCTGAAATTGTGGTTGCTACTTTCTATGCCGCTATTGGGCAATCATGGTTTCGTAATTGATGTTGCTTATGATCAATTAAGCCCGGCTCTTCATTTTCGCAGGTCCAAATGCAGTGGAGTTCATCATCAACCATGCCGAAGTTTCGATAGCTTTTGTTCAAGAAAGCAAGATGCCAGCAGTAAGTTCTCTTTGTTTAGCTGTGTTTCCCTTCTCTTTGATAGTTCTCATATATTAGTTTTGCTAAGGAAGAGACATTACTGGCTTTTATATTATATTATATTTTATTTTATTATCACCAATCTTCAATTGTTCAAAAGTAAAATGCCTTGACATGATTGTACAAGAGAGATACTCACTTACTGGCAAATAAATTTTCTGGGTGGATTTCTGTTTCATTAAATAACTTTTAGTCCTTCCCTCTGATTGAATTTTTCCCGACAGATATTGAAATGCCTTGCAAGGTGTAACTCACATCTAAAAAGTATGTTAACTTGCTACTTTCAAAAGGTTAATTCTCTAAGACCATTATTGCCGAGTAAGATTTCTACCTCCTTTGTGAAGCCATTGTCAGCTTTGGAAAGATCTCCAGCAGGCAAAAGGAAGAAGCTGAGGAACTTAACGTGACATGCTTTTCTTGGGACGAATTTGCTCTGCTGGTAAGCATACACCAATAACAATCTCTAATTTGTGTTGTAATTATCATGCGTGGTATGGTTGCAAAATCATTGTTTAATTCATCTTTACAGGGCTTTTCGGATCATGACCTGCCCCCCAAGCAAAAGACAAACATATGCACGATAATGTATACAAGTGGAACAACAGGAGAACCAAAAGGAGTCATCCTAAATAATGGGGCCATCATTGCAGAAGTATTATCTATCCATCAACTACTTATGGAAACAGATAAAGTGGTAGGTTGTCTTTTTAACTTATTGATAGTTGTTTGATAATTATGCAACGATCTTTGCCTGTGACCCGCATAGCGAGCATGAAGATTATACCTGAAGGAGGGCACCAACTGTTGCCCTTTCTCAGCAACCTGAGGCGGTTCATGGTCCAAAATTGACCAGCAAAGAATTTCAAATGATGAGCAGCGTGATTTCATTTTTGGCTGTTTCCTGGCATCCTAGATTAACAAAACAGTGCATAGAAGCTTAGGTTACATGTCATTGCGTAGAAAGGTTAGCTGGCCGTGATAAATTCTTTGGGTTTGTTAACCATTCAATGGTTGTAATTATGTAGAGTACCTTGTCTATTGAAAAAGTTGGAAAGCAATTGTACACCTTCACTCAAACAATTCTCAGCTTAAACTGTTCTGGAACTAGGTACACTGTCACTCAAACAATTGTACACATGGCATATCTAAATTGTTAACTGTTTGCCATGCCCGCAATCATTGTGGAAGACTGTGCCTTGCCACTTAAAACCCAGCCCCACTATTTCGCTTTTTAATTTGATAGACCACCAAACTCCTCAGTTTTTAAAGGAGCCATCCCTTTTGGTCCCTCTTCCCCTATTCTTTCACTTAGGGGGTTGAATATGGTTCCCTACAAATTAAGAATTCTTTGCAATTAATGAAATTTAAAGCTGAGACATGCTTTCCAGGTATAAGCATGGCAATTTACCATGTTCATTGGGTTTGAAGGTAAGGTGTGAAAAAGTGCAATGTTAAAGGGTAAAGTGATTGAACTTTTTAATCTATAAATTGAAATCAGGTAGAGACAACTGGAGTTTTCTCTGACGTTAAAAACACTTCATGTACTTTCTAAAGTTCAAAGAACAATAACAAGGTTGTATACTAGGCATCTGTTTCCATGATCTTTGTGTTACAAAGCACATTATCGATTGTGCAAGTTGTATAAGCATGGATTATTCTCTTGTTTTAAATCCCTTGATGGTTGACTCTGACAATCAAACACTTCATGTTCCCCTTAATGATATGTTTCTTTTTCTTCCATCTTTTCAAGTGGAATCGGATTTTGGGCCCAAATTTGTTGTTGTTTTTTTTTTCTATCCTTTTATATGTTCAAACCAGTGATTACAGCTCCATATTCTTCCTTTTCTTACAAATAAGAAATTCGCTTAACTGTCATTTTCAGAAAAAGAATAGTATGTTACTTTCTATTTATTGCAGGGTACAGAAGATGACACATATTTCTCATTTCTACCATTAGCACACATATATGATCAGATCATTGAGACCTATTGCATATACAGGGGTTGTTCAATAGGATTCTGGCAAGGAGTAAGATCTAGATTCTTTTATTGTCTTCAATCTATGGTTTCAATAAAGAGTTAACTACTGCTACAGACTGTCGTTGGGAGTTATTTTCTACTCTGCAGGATATCAGATACTTGATTGATGATCTTTTGGAATTAAAGCCTACGATGTTTTCTGGAGTTCCTAGAGTCTATGACAGAATATACACTGGTAAAAAGTCATTGCAATGCTTATGTGATGCTCCGTTCTTACATTCTGAACATGGTTGTGAAATTTTTTTTTGATAAGGTATAATGGAAAAGATTTCAGCTGGAGGTACAATAAGGAAGATATTATTTGATTTTGCATACGACTAGTAAGTGTGCAGTCATGGCATTTCTATTGTTTACAAGATAAGTCATCTTGGATTATTGTAATTAAGAAGACATTAATAACAGCAAATTGAAGAATTTGCAAAAAGGACTTAGACAAGATGAAGCTGCTCCTCTCCTGGACAAGTTGGTCTTTGATAAGGTCAGTGATTTTATCCTTCCCAGCTTTCATTGCATTTTTTGCCTTTTTCGTTTAGCTCTTTCACTTCTAGTTTCTAATTGTCTTTTAACTTAGATCAAACAAGGGTTTGGTGGAAAAGTTCGCATTATGTTCTCCGGTGCTGCACCATTGCCTAAGCATGTGGAAGAATTCTTGAGGGTGACATGCTGCTGCGTCTTGTCACAAGGATATGGTATTAATAGTGATAGAATACAGTCCTACTCAATCAGTTTTCTATTTGATGCTACTTGGATAATTGCTTAGAAGCATTGCAGGATAAGATTTGATCTATTTGAGTTCTTACGTTATTCTACTTCATACAAGTGATGAGGGTCAATAGTTTCATTCTTGTTTTGGTTTCAGGCCTCACTGAAAGTTGTAGTGGTTGTTTCACATCCATAACGAATGTAATGTCTATGATGGGAACTGTTGGTGTCCCAATTACAACCATTGAGGCAAGGCTTGAATCAGTGCCCGAGCTGGGATACGATGCTCTTGCGGATGTACCACGCGGAGAAATTTGTCTTAGAGGAAAAACTTTGTTTTCTGGATATCATAAGCGGCAAGACCTTACCAGTGATGTACTTGTGGATGGATGGTTTCATACTGGTAACCTTCTCAAACCTAAACCTCTGATGGATAGAGTTATCTCTTATTATGGTGATGTGTCCCATAGGAATCTAAACACTTACCTAAAAATTGTGCTTTAACTGATTTACAGCGACAGAACTTACCTTTCTAGTGTTAGATGTATATATTAGAGCAACTCCAGGCTGCACTTTCTTTGACTTTATCTTGGTAGATTCCCAATGGGAAATGGTTCTGGCAATTCCAGATAGAGTGATGAATTCATTGGCCATGTCTGACCTGCTACCAGCCGTCAGATACACAAGCGTGGAAGAATGTCTTTTGTTTTAGTTCATTTGTTTGCATTTTGAGCAGAAACATCAGTAGTTGATCTCTTGGGATGGATACTGAAATTTCAGTATTACTGCAGGAGATATTGGGGAGTTGCAGCACAATGGAACAATGAAAATAATTGACAGGAAAAAGAACATTTTCAAGTTGTCTCAAGGTGAATATGTTGCCGTGGAAAGTCTTGAAAGCACATACTCTCGTTGCCCCCTTGTGACTTCTGTAAGTTATCAGACAAGTGCGTATGTATTACAAATTTGGCTAAAGAAATGTGCAAGAGATACCTGACCGAATCTCTAATGCTTAGTAGATAGTGCATCGGATATTCCGTTTTGGAAGTCTTGGCTAACTTTTGCCTGGTGCATAGATTTGGGTCTACGGGAACAGTTTTGAGTCCTTCCTGGTGGCTGTGGTGGTACCAGAGAGAAAAGCACTTGAAGATTGGGCAGTACAACATCTTCAAGATGGAGACTTCAAATCCCTCTGCAATAGTATAAAGGCGAGGAAATATGTTTTAGATGAACTTAACAACACAGCTAAGAAACACCAAGTACGTGCATGAGGTTCTGAGTTTTCTCTTCCTTAAGCTATTTCTGATGTTTATATTTCACCTATAACCCAAGTCATACTGGTTCAGCTTCGAGGATTTGAAATGTTAAAAGCAGTCCATTTGGAACCCGTTCCTTTTGATTTTGAGAGGGATCTCATTACTCCAACATTCAAACTTAAAAGGCCACAACTGCTCAAGCACTATAAGGTATGCCTATGATGAAGAGCTCCAAGTTCAGCATCGAATTCATAGACTATTGATTGATGCACTGCCAAGTTCAAAACGTGTTATTAGTAAAACTTCGATTGTGGGTGCATTTTGACCTATTTACTTGCTGTTTTCTTCTACTTGGCAGGATCGCATTGATCAGCTATACAGCGAAGGAAAGGGATCAAAAGTGTAGCAGCATATTCTCACCAGCAGTGAGCTGCGGGAATTTCTGTTTTTGGTGATTGATAGAAAGCTTCTGCTCTTGAGAGTTTTGATCAGCATTATTAGCGAAGAAGTTGTTATAGCAGCTTCAAGCACTTGTCCTTCTTTTCTCCGGTAGGGGGAAAAATGATGAATGCAATGTATCTATCTTGCACAGGCCAATATCCAGCGTGATAGGGAAAAGCCTGTTTGGGTACTGAATAATTTGGCTACTTGTCAGTGGCACAATTCACTCTCCTTGGTGCTAGCAATGTCAAACCTTCATTTTGCCTACAAGGAAGTCATCATGACGATCACCACTTTTGTATGACAGAATTTCTTTAGATGCTAGGCACAAAGGAAATGAAAGGAGAATAAACGGAATTCAATTTATGTGAACGAAGAACCAAAATAAAATTTTAAAAATTATTACAAAGAAAAAGGGAAGAAGAAGTAAACTAAGGGAGAGCTACAAAGTTAAACAAGGACCAGGCACAGGGAGGAGAGAATCAACTGAGTGAGGCTTCAAAGAAGGTTTCATGGTGGCAGAAAAACAGAATTAACGGAAGCAGTAAGCACATACGCCTTACCGTCACATGTAGGCCTACCCAGCTGCCTTTCATTGAAAGGCTCAAACTGAGAAGAGGAATTGGCTCAGATGAAGTGTTGTTTTCTTCCGTAACAAAGCAAAAGAACTCCTGCCAAAGCACTCCTCCGTTGATTCCTCTGGAATTACTAACAACAGTGTTGGTGCACCCTCGAAAGAGGCCATTTTACATCCTAGTCTTTGGCAATTTTGCATCTGATAAATAAAGACTGCAACAGCAAAACTATCCAACAAAGTGGCAAGTGATAGAAATACAACGGTGAGCTAGTGATAGAAATACAAAAAAATATACATTCTGAACTTGCATCCGTTGACACGTAATCTCGAGTTTTCTCAACAGAAAGATTACACAAATAGTTCAATTACATAGCCAAATGAAATTGTATCAGGCTGATGCCTTGCCGACGAAAAAGAACCAATACAAAAAATGATACACACATGCTAAAGATCTGTTTCAAATGGTCGGGGACGCTGACAACAAGGTCTTCAATACAAGATTCAAATGAATCAAACACGCACGCACGTAAAGAGGGTAATCTATCCAAGAAGTGTAAACCGAAAAAACAAATAGTCGTCACAGCAGTTTGATAATGAAAGCCCAGACCGGATATACCAACAGTAGGATGATTCCTACTGTGTTGGAAATGCCATGGGTTTTTGTGAAAGAATTTCTGAATCCACCGGATGCTCGGATGTGTTCCTGAAGCAAATAGCATGCGATTATGAGACAAATGATGATGCCAACCCAGCCACCTCTTATGGTGTCAGCGAACAAGCTTGGAGCCACCACAATTACAAGGATCAAAGCTGCAGGAAGTTCTAGCCAATCTGCATTCAAACAATTTCCCATCTTAAGTGTCTGAGCAATGCATTAAGTTGAAGAATCTGCACATGTTCAGGTGTGTAGAAACAAAATGATTGAAGGGACAACCAGGTTATGCATTTGCATGTTCTTCTACCTGGAAAACGTCGTGGGAAGAAGAGGCGTAGTACGACAGCAATTATAGCAATCCATTTTCCAACTTCTCCCCTGCATCAGGGATAGTTTAAGTCGTGCCGCAGGAGTCGATATAATATTTATTTAGGACAAGAAAAAGTGAGTATTACCTAAGCAAATTGAACAATACATTCGGAAGACTAAAGAAAATGTAAGGGATCAAAAGCGATGTAAGTATATTGGTCTTCCAGTTGGTTCGGTCCAGGATCAGCAAGTAACTGCAAGATAATAGAAATAGAAAACAAACGTCTCATTTGCTAAACATTTGCCTAAGAAACAAAAAGATAGGGAGTTAGTCGTAGAGGAAAAGCAATGGAATTGAAGACAAGAAGAATTGGCAGCATGGTGCCGATTATCAAAATAAAACAAATTAGAAAAAAAATCAAAACATAATTTTTGAGTTTTTTTTTTTTCCTGATTTGTTTTATCTTTGGGACATTTTGCTTCATGTGTTCAGTCGGCTAATATCTGCAGAATACTACTGTAAATTTTCTCATTAAAATTCAGAGGATAAAGGGGTGCCATCATTACTAACTAAACATGATCACGACGACAGTGGAAGCTAGTATAACAGAGCAAAAATGTTGCCTCAGATCTCAAAAGCCGAACGACCATCCATGGTCCATCAATCTAATCTTTTTGAACCAGAACCCACCCTCAACCCCCTACTCGAAGCAATATAATCAATTCAGTTGGAATGATTCTCACATTCTACTTCGTCCACTCACGAGCAATAGCAATTAATCTTCCCTTGGCAATCATCTTTAAATCAAGACCGCGCCCAATAAAAACCCCAAAATCTTTTAAGAACCCCCAAAAGAGGGAGACGCTAGCAAATATACTTCACAAGCAAGATTCTGAAAGTAGATTGATAAAGCAAAATTGGAGTCACCTGTCACCAGAACTTGATACGATAAAATAATAAGGATCGAGATTGAAGAAAGAAGAAAGGCACTCAATAAATCGGCTTACACGGCAGCAACGAAAGCCAGCCACTTAAAAAAGGAAGTCCCAAATCCAAGGCCGCTACCAACAAGCAGGATAGCATGATTAGCCAGTTTTTTAGCTGCATTCCCCAGGTCCTTAAAATCAGAAGCAATCAGCTCCGACGATGCTGGATCAGTCTTCATCGCCAAATAACTAATCTTGGCCATGATATTCGATCTTCACAGCAAAAAAAAAATAAAAACTCGCAGCCTAAAACGTGCAATTGTTTGGTTGCGCAGAAACAACAAATGCAAGGACGTTTGATACTTAAGGAAGCTTCGAGGAGTTTAAACAGCTATGGGGATTTTCGGAAGTAACTAGACAGATCCAATCTTTTTACCGGCCCGTAGCACCAAGATAAACAGTCAACTGAGTGATGATTGACTGAAGATTTGACGTAGGAGAATGATTAAGCAGTGTGAAAAATACTCTACTACTAAAAAAATGGATGAGATGATGATATCAGGGGGGGATTGCCTCCACCAGTTTACAGGGAAATATTTGGGTTTTCTTAGTTGTGCAAAGAATGAGGAGAGGGAGGGTGCCACGTCGACGTATTGAATTTGGTCGGTTTGTTTCCCTAACTGTTATATTATTACAAGCAACTAGTCAACCGATGCCAGTTGGCATTGCTTGATTTTTGTGCTTTTTAGTATTTATTTATCGATTAAATCTTATATACATCAATACATTAATTATCATTGTTAAATTCGTAACAGTAGTTATTCCCATTAAATTTGACATTCAAAATTATATCATCATCGTAAAAAATTGTCATTAATACATTATTACTATTAAATTCATAAAATATATGTATATATTAAATTTAAAATTTATACAATTATTATTCATGCAAAACAAAAATACTACTATTAGTGCACGTCAGAGGCCGACTGACTTCGAGTCGTACACTCCAGTGATTCTCTTCATATATCTAAAGTAATACGTTGTACAGGTGGCCTTCAATGGACGAGCTATACAATGTGCACGTCAGATATCATCAGCTGGCAAGAGACGTTGCAGGAGGCCGACGTGTGCAAAAGGATAGCACGGAATAATGCTGATGTGGCATGTGATAATTTTTTTTTTTTTTTTTTTTTGGGTATTATAGGGAGAGAGGCCACGAAGAATAAGCTGTCCCACCATCAAATGCTTTTCTCCTGAAAGGGATTATATTTCTTCTTTTTCTGGAACGGGAGAAGGGAGGAAGAAGAAGTAAGAGGAGCCGGCGTTCTAAAAATAAGGAAGTAATATGTGCTTCGAGTATTCAACCCATTTTTGTTCACCGATTTCGACCAATTAAGAGATTGTACGTTAATGAATGGGCTTTTACAGATAAAATACTTAGTTTTATTCTTCCAATGTTACAACCTCTTATATTTTTCAACAATTTCCATGTTCTCAAGGTGGGATCTAAAATGCAGATAGGAAACTTCTTTGGAATGAGTTTTTTTCAGCCAAAATCATCTAAAAATCCCCAGAAACAGTTAGAGAAGTGAAAGTTTTTTTCTCGATACAAAAAGTTTTACATAGTTCAAAAGATTCTAGGAGCGAGAGAATTAATAGATGCTGTGTAGGGCAGGGCCAAGAAAATGGTTTCTCCCCACGAAATGAATGTTTGCTTGAGCCTTGAAGACGATGGCAAGGCAGAGTGTACAAATGCGAGAGTAAATTAGACTGTGATATTGGCCCAACAGCCTCATCCTTCCATTTGCCAGCTTACATGAAACAAATCTTTATTGCAGCCACCCACCCAAGTCATTGCCATCTTTGCTGGCTCACAATTTATTGGCATGACATTCAAATCCTGCAACATCTTCATTGTGTATTCATTGACGTTCGTATCACCAATTGAGAAAGCCATAATGGCCACGAAAATGTAGCACCTCAATTGTGGGCCACTCATGGATTACTGAAGCCTGGGGCATCAATTCGGGCCATAAGGACAGCAAGGAGTGGTTCTGAGGCGCACGGCTACATTCCAGTTCTACGTACAGTACTCAGCCATGCACTTTAATTTGAGTCGAGCAGAGGCGTCCTGCTAGAAGCGCTTGCCGTTATTGGAACTAGCGGGAAAAACACACCCTTAGACTTGCTTTTATTAAAATCAATAGAAGTTATTATTTTTTTTTGGCAAAAAAGACAAACAAATAAAAAATGAATGGAAGTTACTTGGTGCAGAAGTTATTGGATTACTAAATTGAGTAATCATTGTCAGTAAATCTTTACTTTTTATAAGGATAAAATTAAAAAACCAGAAAATGACACAAAACATTAACACCAAACCCTCTCCTCATGCTTTATATGTAGGAAGAGAAGATTATTCTCGGTGTCTTGTCCAACTAAAAGAGCCTCTTCTTGTGAGTTGAAAGAAACTTGGCTTTTAGTGAAAAGTTTGTTAAGCAACCTTTAAAAAGAAACTAACTGTGTGCGTGCGTTCTTGCCGCCTCGAGGGAAAAAAAAAACCTTTAAAAAGAAACTAACTGTGTGCGTGCGTTCTTGCCGCCTCGAGGGAAAAAAAAACCCTTAAAAAGAAACGCGTATGTTAAGCATAATTTCATATAGCTAATCGATCAGGATCTGATAGGAAACCACCAGAGTCGACTCAATGATCAAGGAGTGCTATTACAATCTTCTCTTCTGTCGGGTTTATGGCATAAAATTGGGTGTGGCAGGATTTTTTTTTTTTTTTTTTTTTAAGGGCTTGGCAAGGTTCTTGTTTTAGCCTATTTAAGAATAGTAATTGACTAGTATTCTTATCCGTGCTATTTATGAGTTTACATATTTTATAAAAAATAATATTATTTTGTAAAAAAAAGTAATTAAAAAATGATGTCAATTTCTATCAAATTTTTAATAAAAGCAAAGGAAAAAAAATCGTAATCATAAGCTATAGGCAATGGCCTAGCACATCAAAAATCGTAACCCTGTAGACCTCTATATCCCCTTTTTTCCTGCTCTTCCTCTCATCCTACAGCTCAACCTTTTCCAGCCATAGATTACCTATCTTCCATATCCCATGTTTCATCATGTTTCATATGTTTTAGGTAAAACCCAAGGCTGAAATCGAAATCCATGCGAAAAATTGAGTTTGGGTTTTATAGCTTTCATGAAATTCTACCATTTTTAGAGTTTGAAAAATATTTGTCTTAAAAACACTTCTAGAACCAACCAATCAAATGCATCCTTATTTTTTTAAGTTGGTATCGACAAAATTAATTCGCCTTAAAGTTTACCCCTATTATGAGTGTTATACTGGTGATATTTCAAAAAATCATTGTGAGCATGTAATATAATTATAAAGACGTAAGACAAAAAAAAGGAAAAGGAATAAAAATAAACGTACAGAATGGTGACTAATAAATAAAAGATACACCACATATGGATGAATAGTTGACTGTTATAGTTGTTTTATAACTGAATAACGAAGGGTATAGGGCTAATTTCTCTATATCCCAACAAAGGATAAAAACTCACGATAAAAAAAAAAAGAAAATTTGATATTATAGTTTGTCTAATGTTCTCCTAAGAATCCGACTTCCCCATACTACAATGTGTATTTCTCAATTCTCACCCTTACTCCATGATTCGGGATTCTTTATATGACAATTTCAATAATCTATTAGTAATTTGCCAAAACGGATCGCAAATAATTATATGTGTCTTGATATCTTTTAATTTGTGTAATTAAATTAAACATTTTATTTGTTTCTTATCCTACATTAAGACATGAAATTCTTTCCATTTTTCTTTTATTATACTTAATATTTTTATCTTCTATTCTTTTCTCTTTTTTTTTTATCCTACACATAGGAAAATGTTCTATTGGTCATATAAAAGTCTCAAAACAAATGATTTTGCTTCACAAAATCATGTGTTAATAAGCATATGATAGTCAAGAAATTCAAATTTAACTCAAATTTTATTCCAAAAAAAAATCAATAGATGAAAAACCCCAGAGCATAATATCGAATTTTCCTTTTTACTTCTCTATCCCAACATAATCTTATTTATTACAACCCAAAACTAAAAGAGTTAATGTCATTTAAAGAAAAACTAAAGAAATTGAGAGAGGTTTACTTATTATGAGATTTATAAGGTTTAATTGTTAGCTATAAGTTTTGTAAAACTATCCAATTTTAAAGACGGTCATATTTTATTAC
Organism: Coffea arabica; assembly: GCF_036785885.1. NCBI lineage: Eukaryota > Viridiplantae > Streptophyta > Magnoliopsida > Gentianales > Rubiaceae > Coffea > Coffea arabica. The sequence continues at coordinate 16,816,559 of NC_092312.1, forward strand.
GGAATTGTTAATAATAAATGATCAAATAACCTATTTTTCAAAAAAAGGTTTTCTAATAGGTGACCAATAGTCATTTGTTAACACACCTAAATTTCATCTAACCAATCATATATATACATACATTAACAACTAATACCTTGCTATGCATTTATAGAATTTCTCCAATTAGTCATACCTTTTTAGAAGTCATACATACATTAGGATTTCTTGGCTTTTGATAGTCTTGCTTGGAAGAAGACCGTCAACAAAGAAGGCAATTAGTAAAGACGATCAGCAAAAATCTTTTTCCTTTTCTTTTTTTTTTTGGCAGAAAAGGTAGTTTAGAATATATGAAGGAAAATGTAGGGTATTGGGTCTATTTTGAAGCATAAATAGTGAAAGCAAGGGTAGTGGATGTAATTTTTAAAATTTAAGGAGAGCTCTCTGAAATTAGTCGAAACCTCAAGGGAGGTTTCTGAAATTATCCCAAGTTTAAATTAAGCATCCAAAATTTTTTGAGTGAGGTAAGTTGATAGTCGAGAAGGGGACCAAGAGGATGATGGATTCATTTTGACCTATGTTAATGACTAACGACGGAATTTAACCTTTTCTCATTTTCCTTTGAGTCTTATTGGATTGGATGGAGAGTAAAAAACGCTATTATGACAATAAATATGAAATTGAATCACTTTAAGAATATTTTTTGTAATGCAAGTTATTTTGGCAAAAAAACTCTAGATTGTACATATATATATAGTATCAGAAGTACAACAATTCTATTACGAGTGATGCTACCAAGCAAAAGACATAAACCTAAAATATATGCACACGCACACATACACGCACAAGTTTATAGATCCCCGTGACCTAAAATATGTAGCAGTAACAGTTGATGAAGATGAACCACCCAATTTTAATTATTAAAGAACTAGTTGATCCCAGGTTTCTTTGAACCGAGACAAGATTACGAAGTGGCCGTGGTTAGTGACGTGACGGTCACCGATGGACCCAACAAAACCGTGGCAGCGTCGACCGTAAAAGTATCGTACTTGAGAAAGAATTCCACTAACGTCAGCCTGGACAAGAGCACCACCAAATCTTTTGCGGGGCATTGCTTATCATTCTGTGATGGATTGTCAGTCTCTCTTCCATTAGACCAATAAACGTACTCAAGCAATTTCTCGCCTTCACCGACGAACCTATCCCCGACAAATTCTTCAGCATTGGCAAATATCTTAGGATCTTTGGTCGCAAACGGCTGATACCCAAAAATCATTTCACCCTTCTTGATCAAGAACGACGAATCGTGGCTATTGATCACGATATCCTCCCTGGCCTTGCCATATTGGAAGGGTACGGGAGGTTCGATCCTCAATGCTTCATATGCCACTGACTTAACCAGGCTCATTCTATTCAATCCAGATAGAGTGACCCCGCCTTCTTCCTTAACAACGGTCCTGATTTCTTCAGCAAGCCGACGATGTAATTTCTCTCCTGCAGCTCCAACCCACTTGATCAGAGCTGGAAATAGGATCTTCATGCCGCCATAAGCGTTGAACCCTGCAAGAAAAACCAAGTTATGGCAAGCTTCATCTCTTTTGATCCCTCTCTTCACAGCTTCGTCCAATATTGTGCTGCCGTACTTGTAAAATGCGTCATAAAGCTTCTGATAGCCTGGTTTTACTAGAAAAAATGGCAGCCCAAATGTGTGTAACAGTAAATCTTCGAGAAAATGCGGTATGAACTTGTTCCCAAGGGATACCAACGGCGCCAACTGGAAGAATAGCCACTTATCAAAACTTGTTGGTCCATCGGACCCAATTTTCGTATCAGGATCAGCAGGGCTCTTATTATCGCAGAGCAAACGAAAGACGAAGTCAAATGAAGCTTGATCGCTGAGGTCGTTGAAATTTGCTTTTCCGTCCTTGGACATATCATCATCCAGCTTAACAAAGAGCTCCGAAAGCGAGCTCTGGAACATTGGGATGAACCGGTTATGTAATTTCGCGAGTTGGGATAGGAAAAGGCCTTTGATCTCGGCGTGGGAAGGCTCATCAGTGTCCAGATAGGCACATGCACGATAGCCACCGGTGAAGGTGGTGGAGGGCATGTAGGTGCCATCAAGAACGTCTTTCTTCTCTACTCTGGAATTGTCGAAGAGGATTGGAAAGCTAACAGCGTCCAGGACTGTGACAACCTTAGAATTATGAGCCATGAAGGGGCCAGGAGGCATATTGCATCTGAAGACTGTGGACTTGTATTTTTCCACTCGACTCCTGAAGAATTCATCCGCGCCTTGCTTGTAATAGTAGTCACTCCGGTCTCTGCGTACCCCGAAAAGGGGCCAGCCGTAGTCACCGGGGATTTCTCTCAATAGAGGCTTTTCCGGCGAAGGGACAGCATCAACATTGGCAGAGAGAGGTGAAGACATGGCTAATGGATTCTTTGTTTTGTGAGGAGAAGTTGATTTTTTTCCTATTTTTTTTCAAGCGACGAGAAGTTGAGTTGATTCTAGGAAACGATAAATAGACCAACAAACAGCTAATTTAGAGTCTATTCTTTCAATAGACTATAGTTGATGCTTCACGCTAATTGATGATGACTTTTTTTCTGCAGTATCTTGTGCTGAGCAAATGGAGCAGGCAAGTTGACTGCAAATTTATAGATGGCTACGCTGCCTGCTACCAGTACTAATATGATGATCTTTAACAGAACATACATGTGCGTGAAATATCCACGGCGTGTGTGCATTGGTTGGCGGAAACGTGTACATTTTGAAGAGTAAAAATACGATTGAAGTTTTCTACATTTCGGGCTTGTACAAACGGAGCACGTATTGAAATTCAATGCTGGATTTCTTGGGAGGACCGGTAACCGCAATAAATGTTAGAAAATTAGTTTAATTTCTTCTACGTAGGTTTCTTGTTTTGTATAAAAATAATTAATTTTAGTTACTTGAAATAGTAGTCAAATAATTTTTATTTTATTTTGATTTTAGAAGTTATTTCTTATCCGTATAAGTTTAGAAATTAGTATTGATTTTCTATTGTTATTTGGCTATTGACCAAATAATGTTATCTATAAATAGATAGGTTGACATATTATAAAGAGACACCTAAGGGACACACCCAAGAGCGTTATATAGCTTTATACATTAGGTGAGAGAGGGTTCTTAGGAGTTGAGAGATGGCATGCAATGGTTGAGTTTTGATTCAAATTGTACTCTTATATAGGATTTTCTTTCTCATAATAAAGAACGTATTTCTTTATAGGTTCAATGATGCAGTCAAATCACGTTAAATATTATGTGTCGTTTATCTTTCATACGTGTAACTTGTTTATCATTAAATTATTGTGTACTTGATATCTCGATAGTTGTTTGTTCCGCTTTTGAATCCTAACAAGTGGTATCAGAGTTTGGCTGCGAGACTGGACTGCTCACAAGCGCTTGAAACCCAACAAACTATATTAGAGTAGGGTTCAAGGTTGGATCCTGATTAATTTTTGAGATCACATGGATCGGTAATTATTACTAATTGGTCAATTTAATGAGTGGTATCTTTATTTCAATGGTTTGACAAAAAATATTGATGGTGAAGGATAGGAATTTGAAAAGTATGAAAACATTTGACAGTTAATCTAAACAAGTGATTCAAGGGTCACGAAAAAGGTGGGGTTCAATATTGATTTTGAACATGAATCGGTGGAAACTTTCTTACACCTCTAACGATTGATACTTCATCCTGATAGTTTGTAGATTTCGACTATATTCTTTGGATAGTGTTGCATGTGTCCGAAAGAAACAAAAAGATCTAATTTTCATGCATCAGAAGACTCCGACAGTTACGAGGTGAAGTTTTGAAAATCACACGTGGCACGACAAATCTAAGGATAGAAAAGAAGTATAGTAATTTTATCATTTGATTACTTCAATGAGTAGAGTTAGAACTCATCGAAGGAGATCCCGTGTTGTGAGTGGTGGTGCGAAGAAATTTTGCAAAGGGAGACAGTGAATTGAGACATTTTTCCGCGAATCAACAGGAAGTTAGATTCAGAATAACTACATATGTTCATTTGCCAATTGAATCAATTTAATATCAGAACTGATTGATTCAGATGTGTAATTCGATATCATATTATTTGGTAGTTGAACGCAAATTTTTATTAAAAGAAATATTCGTCAAAGTGGAGATTTATTAGGTAATTGGCTTAATTTCTTTTAGTAAGGTTTCTTCTTTTGAATGAAAGTAACTAATTTACTAATTGATTTTAGTTACTTGAAATAGTAGTCAAGAAATTTTTTATTTTGTTTAGAATTTAGAAGTTATTTCTTATTTTGTATAAGTTTAAAATTAGCATTGATTTTTTTGTTGTTATTTGACTTTTGACTAAATAATATTATCTATAAATAGGTAAGTTGGCATATTACAAAAAGATACACAAGAGACACACACGAGAGCTTCATGTAACCTTATCCATGGGGGATGAGGAAAGGTTTTTGAAAAATGAGAAATGATATGCAAAGGTTAGATTTGGATTCAAGTTATATTTTTGTATACGATTTTTCCCTCTTATAATAAAGAAGGTATTTTTTTTCTGTGGACGTGGGTTTAATAATAGAGTCGAACCACGTTAAATATTATATGTCGTTTATTTTTCATATTTATGACTTGTTTATTATTAAATTACTATTTACTTGACATCTCGATAGTTGTTTATTCCACGTTTAGATCCTAATAATAAATTTAGTAGTATCAAGTATCGACCAGCAAGAAGACGAAGATTGGGTCTCGTTTTAAAAATTCAGGTACGTGTATAAATCACCACCATTCTCTTCTTCAGATGAGTTGAGTGCTACAACTAGTTTGGAGTTCAAATATGCGCACAACGACTCGGGGAAGAAAGCAATAATTTATAATTGTTCGTTAGCAAATTACGGAATTTTCCAAACAAGATAGAATCATAGGACTTGAGAACTTATAATCTTCGAGCAAAGGTATTGAATTTTCCAACCTGGATGACTCCCATGGATTATCCCCATCAGTAATAACCGATTTCCCAATGGAAAAGGCATTACTCTTATTTATTGCTGTTAGAATAGTCGATAGCCGTTTTCTCCTCCTTTCTTTGTGCAATGAACGCAATGATAGGACTTGAGAACCTTACCCGGAAAAAATTATTGGACTTGTGACCACAAGTATCGAACTTGGCTCATCTCCCAGTACTCTTTCTTCATTTCTGGTGGCGTACGTTTGGATGCATGACACGTGTTTTCGTTTATTAATAAGCATTAGAATGAGTCAAATTTAAAATAATTATATTTCTTTCTAATAAATAAAGATACGAATCAGACATCTAGCTGTATACTGTGAAAACGACTGAAAAAGAGTCAAATTACGCAAGTACTGTAGGTTAACCAATTACTCAAAACTTGGAAATTTTCAATCCTAGCTATTTTTCGCTGCGAATCAGGAAGACTTGTTTTTGTTTAGTACACGTGAAGCACGTGGGCAAGTTCGGCTTGCTAAAGTAAGCTGCTTTGAAAATTCATCAGAGAATAAATAAACCATGCAAAAAACGATTGAGCAAAGGTCCTTTTCTCAACTTCTGGGCGGTGCGGAACATCTTGTCATGTTCCCCGTTGTGTTGCATGGTTGGATCTATAATGTTGTACGTACTGCTTGCACGATGAAAGTGAAAAACGCCTCGTTAGTTCGATGTATCCACGGGTCTAAGCTCAAAACAATCCTATCAAATCTATTAAGAATTCTCAGAGTACACGGCATTTAATATATTCATTGAACTTTCGTACAGCCGTGAGAGGGAGAGGGAGAAAGAGCCTCTAGCAGTAGATTCACCTTTGTCGATCTGGATTGCATTTTTCTTGATTTTTTTTGATGAAAAAATTGCTATAGCGATTGATATTATTTGTGAAATAAAAAGATGATTGAAAAATGTGTTCATAGAAAACGTAAAAATATTATAATCCAAACGCAGGTCTGGATTATCGCTAGAAGAATCTGTAATCACCGACTGTGGCACGTTTTAAAATTCTGATAGCAGCCAAATGCGTTTCTTGCTTCCCTTTTGTTTTTGTTTGATTTTTCGTATTTACAGGGAAGGGTCTGCTAAGGGTTGAAAGCCTGACACCGTCCATAAAAATATGAGTAAGGTGCAAGATGACATCAAAAGCAGAGTTCAATATATATCACAAGTGAAGTGGCATCAGACGGAGGAAAAGATGAATCTGAAATAGGGAAAGCTAAGATGGCGATAAGATTTGAAAAGCTGTCATGATAAGATTTCAAGACAAATCCCGTTTTTACAAATAACTCATCGTTCCCGGCTGCTATGCGAGCCTCGGACGCATTCTTTTCTGTGACTTGTACCAAAGTACAATCAAAATTGTGACGAAAACCTAACTAAAACAGCAAACTGATTAGTTCAGTTTGGTTTCAATGAATATGTGTGTTAGCCATTTACATCAACTGTAACCTGAACTGTCAAAAAGTTTTATTTTTTTGAACAACATTATAGTGGGTTTTTTTTTTTTTTTTTTTTTCCTTCCGGTCCAAAGCTATTAGAAGTGTATCTTCAACGCTTGCTTGCTTAATCATGCTGAGAGGTTAGAAGATGAATAGCTGAAGACATAGCTAAGATAGCACATACTACTAATTAATCTTTATATTGTACTTTAGCTTACGTAGTCGTTCAAAAGTATTATTACTAGTAGTCATATAGTAAAATAGTATTGGGTTTATATAGGTTATTATGACACTATTTCAGCTTGGCGTCTTGGATTTCAAGCCAATTCAGCCTGCACTACTGTTACATCAATATTGTTTTTCTTTGAGATAAAAAGAAAAGGAAGAATGAGAAGAGGTAAATTTTTGTAGGGAAGCATTCCTCAAATTGTTTCTCTCAATGATAATATTGATCAAATATTCTAAATAACTGAAACTATTACAGTTCAAGAGTCAAAACACTAATTTTACCATCCAACAAGAAGAGAGTATGATGTCCAAAATAACTATCAGATTTATAAAGACACTAGTGGCATTTGTTTGCTAGTATACTTCTACGTGGCTTTGTTTATCTTTTTCATTTTTGTACTGATTTTGATACTTTATGAGTACCAGAAGGGCAGTAGCAGAGCTGTGGGAAGCCGGGGGCAGTAAATTAATTAGCCAGAAAAATTTCACCTGATACTGCCCAAAAAATCGCTAATCTCGGAGGCTAATGGGATGGGGAAATTTTTTCCCATGTTTAGAAATGGGGTGGAAGGTGGGGGCCCATCACCCGTTAAAAAAATTTAATAAATATATAAATATATGTATATAATATTTAATTTAATGAGTTACAAATTTATGATAATGATATTATTAATTATATATATTACATAATATATATTAGTATATGTAATATAATTGATATTGTCAATTATACTAATAAGTATACATATCTACTAATAGAAATTGTTAATTAGTTATACTAAATTTACTAATATATTTATATTAAATTTCTAATTATACTTAACACAATAATACTTTTTTTATATAAAAAAAGCATAAATAATGACTTGGTGATTGTATTTATGTAAAAAGTGAAAATTTGACTACTTTAGTTGTATTTATTTTATCATGTTGAATTGTATTTAAATAACTTTTATTTATGAATTTCAACTGTGAAATTATAATGAATAATAACTTGGTGTTGATATTTCAGTATTTAATTATTTATTAAAATTTGATTATAATAAAATTATATTATAAATTTTTATTAGTCCCGCATAAAAAGCGTGGCGAGACGAGTTAGTGGGCAGCGGGACTTGCAGTGAAAACTCCAAAAAAGTAACTTATTTGGGTTGCTATTTTCCAAACAAAGCGAGGCTTTGTAGTTTAATCGAGATTGGTGATTTTTTTTGGACAAAACGACGTGAATGAAACGAATTATTCTTCACTAGTCTCGTTCAAAAAATGAACAACACAAGTCATGTGGCATTTCAAGCGCGCTCTCTCTCTCTCTCTCTCTCTCTCTAGAGAGAGAGGAAGAGAGAGACGGGTAAAAAAGATCCCATGTGATACATAATTGAATCGTATCGTTACCTAATAAATTAAAGACTCCTAAATAGATGACTCTTTTGATTTTAACCCCATAGAGAAAAGAAAGAACAATTTTTAGGGAAGATGCAATTTTGCATTCTTTGCTTATATACTTCTATATACATAGAGTGAGAGAGAGACGGGTAAAAAAGATCCCATGTGATACATAATTGAATCGTATCGTTACCCAATAAATTAAAGACACCTAAATAGAGGACTCTTTTGATTTTAGCCCTATGGAGAAAAGAAAGACTGATTTTGAGCGAAGATGCAATTTTGCATTCTTTGCTTATATACTTCTATATATATATATATATATAGAGAGAGAGAGAGAGAGAGATGGGTAAAGAAGATCCCATGTGATACATAATTGAATCGTATCGTTACCCAATAAATTAAAGACTCCTAAATAGAGGACTCTTTTGATTTTAACCCCATAGAGAAAAGAAAAAACGATCTTTAGCGAAGATGCAATTTTGCATTCTTTGTTTATATACTTCTATATATATAGAGAGAGAGAGAGAGAGACACGGGTAAAGAAAATCCCATGTGATACATAATTGAATTGTATCGTTGCCCAATAAATTAAAAACTCCTAAATAGAGGACTCTTTTGATTTTAACCCCTTGCAGAAAAGAAAGAACGATTTTGAGCGAAGATGCAATTTTGCATTCTTTGCTTATATACTTCTCCATACTGCCATTATTGTTTTCACAAAAGGAAAGCACCAGCATGGATCAGATTCGCGAATGGATCAAAGATACCAATGGTACTTTTTCTTGAAGGCCCGCATTTTGAACGAACATGGCATAATGGTTTGTCAGTAATCGTACGGCAATAAGTCTGAAATGAAAGGACTGATAAGCAGAAAAGCATTGGGCGCAGACCAAATACATACAAAGGATGCAGGGGGTTACGTCTACGGTGGAAAGTTCACCTTTCTGCCCATAGTAGGCAGAACCAATGCAAGGAGGCCAGCTGTGCTATGTGGGGACGCACAAAGAAGGACATCCGAGCACCACCGGAGAAAACCGGTTTGGCTTGGATGAAAAACGTTATATATTTTAAAATTACAATAAAAGTCCTCTTAAAAATTTATTCATCATCTAATGCCCAATACTTATATTTGATAAATTAAAATAGTTAATTAAATATTCTATTATAATATAAACAACTATATGTCATTGAGTTGATTGAATGATATTTTCTTTTTTTTTTTTGTATTTCAATTAGTTGTCAATTAAGTTTCAATTGAAATAAATATTTTATAATTATTTAAATTATCAATTTAAGATGAGCATAAATATAAATACATTAAATTGTATTATTGAAATATTTGATTTAATATAAAAGAAATTTTAGTGGAAAAAAGAGAATTTTAATTTGAGTGTATAGTAACTTTAATTGTAAACATTATAACGCAAATTGTTGTATGACTTGTGTATATGAGTTTCAATTGGTTATGGTTAGGCATTGTAATTATAATAACAAGTAAATGTGATTACTAATATAAAGGACTCACATGAATTTTTAAAAAATTTCTTGTATTTCTTCTTGTCTTTCTTTTATATTAAATCAAATATTTCAATAATACAATTTAATGTATTTATATTTATGCTCATCTTAAATTGATAATTTAAATAATTATAAAATATTTATTTCAATTGAAACTTAATTGACAACTAATTGAAATACAAAAAAAAATATATCATTCAATCAACTCAATGACATATAGTTGTTTATATTATAATAGAATATTTAATTAACTATTTTAATTTATCAAATATAAGTATTGGGCATTAGATGATGAACAAATTTTTAAGAGGACTTTTATTGTAATTTTAAAATATATAACGTTTTTCATCCAAGCCAAACCGGCTTTTTCCAGTGGTGCTCGGATGTCCTTCTTTGTGCGTCCCACATAGCACAGCTGGCCTCCTTGCATTGGTTCTGCCTACTATGGGCAGAAAGGTGAACTTTACACCGTAGACGCAACCTTGCTTTTCTTTTGTACCTAGATCAGAAAATGAATGCAGCCACGCACTGACTCATCAATTTGCTGTAAAGTTAGTTTATGATATAGAATGGGAATGTGATTTCCCAGTATGACTGATAGATATAGTCAAGAAGGAAGTGCAAGTCGTGGTCCGTTTTTGTAATTAATTCTTCTAATATCAAGTATTAATATATATATATAAAGCTGTTACCGTTCGCAGACAAAAAAAAGATTAATATGGAAAAATGAATGAACATAGCAACCCAAAAAGCAATTGAGGTTTACATCAAGATGTACTGTCGGACCAGCCCATTTGGGCCCAGTGCTTCTTGGGTTACACCTTCAAACTGATGAGTTTAAAGGGCCCAACTAATATAGTTTACACGTTCAACTGATTACTCATCCGCCCAATCCCTCAGATTTTAAGACTCTCATTCCGGGCCTAACAGAAGTTCAAACAGGCGAGGGAAAGGTACAGCCACAAAAAAACCACAGTGGTAAAAGGTTGTCTTTTCCCACCAAGTTATATGAAAAAGATACGGAAAATAATTAACCATATATACTTCGATCTTTACTAGAAAAATCTCAGTCATTTGAATCTTAACCACTAATGTTTTAAATTTTTGAGAAGTATTGCATAACATGGTAAACCTAACTAGCGGGCGTTTAGAAGGTTAAACAGCTTTTAATTAGATTCTTTAGAAGGTTAAACAGCTTTTTTAGAAGATTAAGCAACTTTTGATACCTTTTTGAGCTGATATGAATTGATTTGATTATGGTCTTCCTGCATATATATTTTATGCATATGTTAGTGGCGGGGCACCTTGTGCAGAAATCAACAAACATGACATGTTGATAATCACGTACCAACAACATTATTAGAAGTGCTATTACTGCTAGACAGCCAACAAATGAGATCAAGATACAAACATGTTTACAAAGAAAATGGAAATGCAAGAAGACCGCTTACTTCACTCCAAGAATCATGAGCAAATCAGTGAAACTAATCAATTTTGAAATATTCAATAAGGCTGCTTAATTATCAAGCTCTGTCTGAATGAACTGATACGTGATAAATTCAGTCGGCCTTGGTCAAAGACGTCACAGTAACCAGGGGACCCAACAAGATGGTGGCAGCCTCGACCGAAAATGTATCATACCTGAGAAAGAGCTCAACCAACAATAGCTTAGACAAGAGCACCACCAAGTCCTTTCCAGGGCATTGTTTGTCATCCACGGTAGGGTTATCGGTCTCTCTTCCATTAGACCAATACACGTATTTAAGCAACCTCTCACCATCACCCAAAAACCTATCCCCCACAAATTCTTCGGGATTGTCGAACACTTTCGGATCTTTGGTAGCAAATGGCTGATACCCAAAGATCATTTCACCTTTCTCGATCAAGAAAGACGAATCATGGCTACTGATCACGACGTCCTCCCTGGCCTTTCCATATTGAAAAGGCACTGGGGGTTCGATTCTCAGTGCCTCGTAGACCACTGATTTGGTCAAGCTCATTTTGTTCAATGCTGAAACCGTAACTCCTCCCTCTTCCTTGACAACTGTTCTTATTTCATGAGCAAGTTGACGGTGCAAATCCTCACCTGCAGCGCCAACCCACTTGATCAAAGCAGGAAATAGGACCTTCGCGCCTCCATATGCACTAAAACCTGCAAGAAAAACCAAGTTATGACATGCCTCATCCCTTGTGATGCCATATTTCTCAGATTCATCCAATATTCCGCTCGCATACTTGTCAAAGGCATCATGCAGCTTCTGATAATCGGATTTCACAAACAAAAATGGCAACGGAAATGTGTGTAACAGAAAATCTTCGACGAAACTCGGCACGAATTTCAGCCCTAGCGTTATGAGTGGGTGAAGCATAAGAAAAAGCCACTTATCGAAACTTTTTGGTCCACTCGAGCCGACACCTGTCTCGTCAGGGTTCTTATTATCGCAAAACAAACGAAAGATGAAGTCAAAGGAAATCTTATCACTATGGTCGTTGAAATTCGCCTTTCCCTCCTTATCTAACTCATCTTCAAGGTTGGGGAACAGCTCAGAAACGGAGCTGCGGAAGGTTGGGATGAATTTGTTGTGTAACTTGCCGAGTTGGGATGAGAAAAAACCTTTGACGGCTGCATGGGAAGGCTCGCGAGTATCGAGAAAGGCACATACGCGATAGCCACCGGTGAAGTCAGTGGAAGGCATGAATGTGCCGTCCAGAACGTTTTTCTTCTCAACTTTAGAGCTGTCGAACAGAATTGGAAAACTAACGGCATCCAGGACTGCCACGACCTTGGGATTTTTGGCCATGAAAGGCCCAGGTGGAACGTTGGTTCTGAAGACGGTGGAGTTATATTTTTGCATTCGGCTCTTGAAGAATTCATCTGTACCTTGGTTGTAGTAGTAGTCTCGTCTGTCTTTTATGGGTCCAAAAAAGGGTAAGCCGTAGCCACCGGGAATATCTCGTAATGGGAGGGTTTTCTTCGATGAAGGGGAAGAATAATTGGAGGAAGAGGACGACATCGTTCACTTCAGTGCTGTATTTGTTGGTTTGTTGGGATACTTAGCAAGGCAAAGATTGGTTTGATCAATAAGTTTGAGACTGGTGATCAACAAAGGTATGTATATATAATATATATAGGGAATGTAAATCGAAAGAATCATCAGTTGACAAGCTGAAAAGCTTAATTAACAAAATCAAATACAGGAAAATTTATTATTATTATTTTCAAATTTGAGCTGTAACTAGGCTTTTCCTTGTTCAATTTTGAGCGCGCTGTCCCGGTCAAGTGGCCATCATTTTGCAACCTGTACCACAGAATGCGAAGGCATGGAAGTTGGAAAGGGAGACGAGTCACGGATACGAAAGTCTTGCTTCAGGGTTCAGATCATAGAAGACAAATATTATAGTTCAATGACCTCAAATGTATTAAAAGTACGCTAGTAATCAATCCGACAACACCTTGATTGCAAGTTTTAACGAAGACATACGTGCACTCGTCACGAATTACCAAAAAAAAAAAAAGAGTTTGTACTTCTGTGAAACTCCGTTCGCCACCGCCTGTCATGTCAGTTGTTTTGTTGTGAATTTGGGACTCAAACTCTCAATTCTAATATAATCCAAGATCATAAATTGCTCCGTCGTCCCACAACGACTCGGCTTCAAGAATATATTGAGGTGACATATATAGATTGTAATGTACACGTAAGAGCCTTGAGTGTGTGTGTGTTGGATGTCAAAAATAAGTAGTAGTTATAAATCAGTCGCTAGTACTTCATCAGATCAGACAGAGAGAATCTGTACTCCTTTGTTTAACGTCTAGCTATTAAAATTTCATAGTCTGCGCGTATTAATATAGTATATACATTTGGTTTACGAGTAAAACAGTTACTGCTAATTTATACACACATAAAGGCAGTCATTTACTTTCATAAAATCAGACGTATGGCATGTGGTATGTATGATGTCACGCGTCTTAAGTTCAAACAGACAGCCTCACCAGCAGATACAACCATACCATTGATGAAAAGATTATTTTTGGACGGTCAAGTCGAGCTGACTTAAACACGTCCTCTTCCTAAATGAAGTGACTGGGATGTACTTTTCTTGACGCACACTAGGCCGGGCTTTTTCTCCTGGAATACCTCAAGATGATTAAGTTAGTTTACTGAAAAATGAATAATGGAAAATGGAAATAGTAAAATTCTTACTATATTTCTCTTCCTTTTCTGAATAAGGGGGAGTAGTATTTATAGAGAACAAGTTAGAGGGAGAAATAATAGGCTCCAACTCCCTAAGACCCGGCAAGGATTGAGCATGTCCAATCTGTTTTGACAGGACGGAGCAATAGACAGGTTCCGTCAGATGTCTTGTCTGCCGTGCAAGTGTCAGGTTCTTCGATAAGATCTCGGATGTCGTGTCAAGCACAGCACAAATCCGAGGTACCAGTGAATGTGGAAGTCACCTCGATTATCTGCATGCAATGTCTAGTCGAGGTGAGCAAAACTGGTAGCGATCCGTCCCGAATAATAAAGAATTGAGCTCGATATGGCCGAGCCGGAATGGCAATCCTCAATTGACATACATACAAGTGAGATTTTGACCCCAAAAATAAAATAAAATTATTCCCACCTCATCCCTAACAAGCTGCGCCAACCTCGCCTTCTAGAAATTGTCAATTCCCGCGTCGCCACATCTGGATCGTTCGTCATTCTATAACAAAAGGCGTCTGATGAACTAACCGATAGCATCTCTGGTTAATGCCAATTTCATCTTCATAATCACACAATCGTATGTTCACGAACACAAAAAGCGGTCCAGAACCCAAAGGAAAACTGTAAATGTGGTGGCGTCATCTACATGTGGAGTATTACAGTATATGTATGTCTAAACTTATTAACGCTTAGATATGTAAGATGTCAATCCTTTTTTTGCCTTTTTCTTCTCTGATCGTCCGATGAAGCGTCTCTGTCTTGGCTCTATTATAAGAGGCCTCAATTTCATGATCATCAGCTACAAGACACTAATAATACCTGGGGGAGCGGGGAAAGGCGCCAGGTTCAGCCCATTCGGGGGGAGGGGATTCTGTAGTAATAGCATTACCTAATCAAAAGGCATCGATTATGTCCAGATCCCACAAAATATCACCAAAAATCCCGCAACCCCGTCCATCTAACCTATCATTAAATCCCCTTGACTTTCCAAGAACAAAAATCCTATATTCTGTACTAGCATCTGAAGGTTCAAAGCCAAAAACTTTTCGGGTTTCTCTTTTGGTCTAATTTCTCGAACTTTTAGGTCAAACCATCCAAGTTTGGTGTATTTCCATCTTCAATGTATATAACCCAACATCAGGACATGACCCGTTTAGATACTTGTTACATACTCTCGACTATAGTAATTTCGATTGCATATTCGGTTCAGATGTATATAGATACAGTACAGTACCGAGGAAAACATTAAAGCAGCCATTTATGCAGAGTGCCTCTACTTTGGAGGTGAGAGATGATACACTGGTATGGGACAGCCGGACAGGAATGAAATTAGATCTCCTCTAAAGAAAGAATACAGGAAGCTGACAGCCTAGCTAAATATAGAAGCAGAGAAGATATTAGCAAGTCGGCATACCAAGACATATAAGTCTCAAGGCCCCATGTAAAGACACCCAAAATAAAATCAAAACAATAGACAACACCACCCAAGAGCAGCCTAAAACAGAGATGTATCTGGGGGTGGTCCATACACGCTCTTCCATGAGAAGGGAACAATCCATCTACCACTTCCAGTACCTGAACAGATTAAGTCAACCAAGTCAGTAGTATTGCATACTCAAGACGAAAAGCATTTGTAAGTGTTGCAACTTGGCAGTGGCATCGATAAATAAACATAATCTCAACACCAAAATTACCTACAATACAATCGAGGAAGTATTAGATAGCATTCCATCTATTATCTTTTCTTACAGGAAATGAAATGCGCCAGACTTAACTAGCATAAGTCACCACTGATGAAACAGATGTAACAATAAAATGAAGCAAGCCTTGCTTTCAATCTTCAAACTCACCTTCAAAATCATTCGGGCTTTGAATCAAGATTTTGCTTGCTGCCTCAGCCAATTGGAAAGCATCAGGTATATTGTCTCCCTCCGAGCAATAGCACAGTAAACAAGTCACTTTTAAACCCTTGGCCTACCCCAACAGAACATAAACTTTCATCACACAAAGTTACACCAATAAAGATCCAACACGACAAAGGCAATGAAGAACCAGCACAGCTCCATATTAATCAATAAAATGCAAAGATATGCTGAAAGAGTGATGTCCCCGCCAAGGCTTCCAGATTGCTCTCCTTTGATAATCTAGATACTTAACTAACATTCAGGCAGTTCTTCTTAGGTTTAAGTTTGTGAGGTGGAAAGTAAGGATCGCAAGCAGTGATAGGAGCAACAAAATTCCATAACATCTCACCTACACTATACATTTTTCCTGATCCAAAGAAACTGGGAGGGTAATTATGTTCAGTTAATAATTCTGAAGTTAAATAGTGGCTGGCTGACTGATGGAGACATAGGAGGCCCCAAACTATATGATATTATATCAACGACAAGTTTGTGTGATATGAGAAACAAAATACCCAGAGAATATATGTGAACCCTTAAGATAGATATCATCTTGCGAAGACTGGAGATAACATTTCGTTTCTGAAGCATTAAAGTCAAATGCATGAGCTGTTTACTGTCCAATTTCCTTTACCATAAGTTCAAAAAAAACCAACACTACAATTCAATATAACAACAAATCCAAGCTATAACACGTAAAGACGTCAAGAAAGTTAATCGCTTCTCGTTAGAATGATAGTTCTGCATTTCTTTACCTTAAAACAAGAAAATAGTGCTGCAAAAGGCAAACTTGGATAGTAATCTTCTTCTTTTAAATCCTCAAAAAGCAAATCATCATCTTGAACAATATTTTCTTCATTAGCGGAACTAAGATACTCCCACCTCCTGTGAGCAGGATTATATTCCGGTAGTCTCTTCCATCCATGTTTTTCACAGTCCTCATCTGTCCCATCTGTGCTGGAACTAGACAGGTAATATATCTGCAAACCACTGCAGTAAATCACAAGAGGTCAATAGGAATGTTTACTTCTGGCTTCTAAGCATCCTTGAGCCTAGAGCAAATAAACAATAGACAAAAGCTCTTCAAACATGCATTTAGGCAGAATTGTCTCTACGAAAATATTCTACAGTTCAGTCACCAAGATATGAAGATCATTTATCAAGAGCAAGTGAAACATCTATAAACCGCCTGGCAAAGAATTCTGATTGATAAGTTCCCAATTATTCATCATTATTAAAAGTTTTGATTAAGAATGGGCCCCAAGGAAAGGAAGCGACACAAGGGAAGCTCATGAGATGAAAGATAGGGGGAGATAAACAATCAAAATATCCCATAAACTAATCAAAGAATGCCTCAAATATCTTTTGCAAAGAACATGAAGACGGGAAAATACAGATGTCCCCAAGGGGTGGAGGAGACTGTTATATCAGGTTGAATATGAAGACTAGAGGCCTTGAAAGAAAGGAGGATTTATCTGGCCAAATTTAATGACATAACACAGTAAAAGCTGGGATTTGTACGAGTAACTGCCACGGTTATAGCTAATATGGGCATTCATATACGTGAAATCCTTCAAAGCTACTTAAAATTGAAAAAATCGGAAGAAAGAGAGGACGCACATGCACCGCAAGAGCATGAAAAAGTGATCTAAGGAGAAGAGTTATTTTGTAATATGATTTTGATCACTTCCAAAATCCTACAAGTACTCACCAAATCCAAGAATGTCCAAGCATTGGATACCAATGACTCTGGATGGCAATAAGTAGATAACTTCCAAATTCGTCTAGAAAATCGAGAGACAGACGCATACTAGAGTTACTAATTAACAAAGACTAAACTGATCAGTACCTTGACATTTCGATGTTTTGCCACTGCTTAAAATCCAAGCTGGAGAGGATAATGACATGCTTCTTTCCATTTGTGGCTGCAAAATTTGCCAGATTCTTAGCAAATTCAACCATCATACCCTGTTCCATAAGCAGTTTAGGACTCCATCAGACTGAAACGGTTAATGACCATCATAAAGCAGAAGAACAATAAGAGATCAAAAGAAAGTTTGCCAGCAAAGAGCCAACAACACTGCGCAGACACTAGTTACAAAGCTCCTGCACATTTTGTACCGTGTAAGTGCGAAATTAACACAAAGCAATTTCCCAAAATTTTGCCTATAAAATCTCTTTACATTTTCGTCTCCCACTTCAAAATGATTAGTTCATCATCTAAAGGAGCACAATTACGCTTCATAAACAACTCTATTTCATCTGCTTCTTCCCAAATAAATTAATTCAAAGCGTATTACCTTTACAACTGGAGACCTCTGCTGTACAAGAGTCAATCGGTTGGAGGACGAATCAAAAGCTGCAGACTCAAACCAGTCATAGTCGGAATTGCTTCGCAGATAACCCAAACAAAATATGTAGACAGAAAAGTAGCAAATAAATAGTACTTTCATTCTCAAATTCCTCGTCCATTTTAAGACAAAGAGCATAGAAAATGTAGCACTCAGTATAATAGGGAACGGCGAACGAGACCTTCGAGAGGGAGGGAGAGATCGCCGGGAGGAGAAGGCGCATAAGCGTTGTTGCCGACGCAGGGCAGAACGTTAGGATCGTCAAAGTAACCGATTCTCTCAGCTCTCAATGACGATATGAATAGGTCCACCGCCAACTGTCCGACGTTCCCGATGGACAGCGCCGGCTAGTTAGCATTTTTGTAGGAAAGAAAAGATTATCAGTAAGTCAAATCTAAAAGGGAATTGAAATGAAACCCTGGGAGCTAGGGGAAGATGACTGATTACCAATACAAGAGTAGAACATGCTTCGTCTAGTTTTTTTCCTTCCTCAGCATAAAATTCCATCCGTTATTGTAGTATCTTCAATGTTCAAAGAGTAGTACGAATAATTATAGATATGAGCATATGGGAGCAAGGAGGTCTTCTGAGAGCTGTGAGCTCTGCTCTGCTACACAACACCCCAATCCACTGTTCTTGAAGGAGGAGAAGAAGAAAGATTGTTCCGCAAGTCCAAAATTCTTCTGGAAATTCTTAAATTTCTCGTCAGCTAAGGACGGCGTCGTTTCATTGTTCATGAAAACCTAATATGCTGTCGTCCAAGTCAGATGGGCCGCCTTCTGCAAACCAAAACGCTTCGCAGAACGCAAGGAAAATCTGGAACAAGCAAGACGGAAGCCCAAATTAATGCTCGGGCCCAAATGTGTTTCTATTTTGTAGTAGAAGTATTTGAATGGAAATCTCAAAAGCCATGACAAATGTTTCGTGTGGATTTTAATTTGAATGGGCACTTATTTTAGTACTCAAACGCGGTTGTAGTATAGAAACACCTAGAGGAGCATTCGGTCTTTTCTTATTTTCTTCCTCTTTGAATTTGTGTTTACTCTATTTATCTTTTTCTCTCGAATATTAATTGAAATTAAAGAGACCATGTGAAGATGCAAGACTATTATTGCGAGTTTTTAAGTAGAATAATTAACTGTTCATACTTTTATTTACACAGACAAAGTTTTTTTTTTTTTTTTTTATCAATACAATAGATTATCCTATATTAGAGGAAGGGAAATGGTCTAAAGAGATTCAAGAGTAATCCGAAAGGGACTGAACCACTATCGGATTAGACGAGTGCATTTCGCCTAGATTTTTTAAATAGAGCAACTTTAACGTGGCAAATCCCTTGCCTCCCACTTCACCAAACTTTAATGCATTGGTAGTGACCACCCGCCCAAAGGCCGGTGGTTACACAGGTAAAGTTTCTACTCGATGAAAAATTGGTGTTGTTTCATGAGTGACGTACGGATTAAAAACTCAAACAAGACATTCATTTATAAGATCAACATTTTTGGCACAGCTTGAGAGTTCAAAGAGCGAATGCAACCCCATGCATTGGTTCTGGATTCGCTGTGTGCCAAAAGCGGCTAAATGCCGTGATCATCCAGTTTGACAAACGTCCTCATCTCATCTGAGTAGCCCAAAGGTTGTAGCAGCCATTAATCTCTTAACAATTAGCGCCACAGGATTCTGGTCCAGCAGCACTACTGAATGATGTTTAGTCGAAAGTGGATGTCTAAATCTCTCGGAAGGTCAATCATTCATGATTCTACTAGTTTTGCCAAGATGTGGAAGGTTTAACTATGTATGTACAAGCCGCCAGGCCAGTTGAGAGCGACAGAAATTTTGGATGATATCAAATCAGCGCGAATGACCTGACCACAGGCAGACCTCTTCCAGGTCGAACGCCAAATTTTATGATTGCTTTTGGTTTGGATTTGAGAGTCTTTATGGAGTTGGCTGTGAGGAGCAGTAGCAGTGGGTATATGATTCCTACCTTGCTCCTCTCATTTTTCTCACGAATATATAATCAGAATTAGGATGGATATATGTATGATTTCAGGAACTTCCGGTGGCTGAATTCAATCTCCATGTTCGCAGTCACTATCAAATTCACGGGCGTACCACTACACCACGCATCAAATTCACATTCACTACTATTGTCCGTGGATGGAAGCAAATTACTGCCCGTGCGTGTAATTAAACTAGCTTTGCACGTGGAAACCTTGGAATCACAAATCTGCTGAAATCATATATATATATATATATATATATATATATATATATATATTAAAGTAATCCACAAAACTACCAGTGCAGTCACTAAATATATTTGGAAAAGGGTACCCGTGCAGGTACACGATACCACACTTAATTAATTCAGGATAAATTACTCTTTTTTTAAATATTAGTTAAAATATGAATAAATCAAATTATTAAGTGGTAATGTCAATAGTAATAATAAAATATAGAAAAAATAAAGGGTACAAAATATTAAGATTTTTATGTGAAAAATTCAAATTGAGGAAAATCAGGAGACATAGCACAATCAAAAAATCTTTACTATTATAATAATAAAAATACACAAGTCTATCTAGAACATCTGGATGACAATAATATCACTAATATCAATCAAGTTAAATGACTATAAAATTACTCCAAAAAAATTTTAACTGTCAAAGAAGAAGTGGATTTGAAAGGGTATTATCAAATGAGGAGAAAATCCAAAAGCTCAAAGAAAAGTGACGGCTGCTATATTTTCCCTCTCTCCGTTTTTCCTCCGAGAAAGAAAAGTGACCGCTGCTATATTTCCTCGTCGGTTGATTTCTATGTCTCGGCTGAAGCTTTTGTCCTTTGTTCCCAAAAAAGAAAGGCCAAGCTTTCCAAGTCAAATTTGACTTCAACCTAACGGGATTTATTTTGTGGTCTGACTCACAGATGGGCTGGCCGTTAGGTTATAATGGCGCATGCAGAAGCAAAATGGCTGTACTAGGTATAGCTAGTTTGTGCATTGCCTCAAAACTGTCTTTCTTCCACCATTAAGTAACAAGCGACTCTATATTATTATTACCATTCTTCCAAAACAGAAACTCAACTTGATTGCTAAGGACGTTTTAGCCGTTAAATCCCACCCTTTAATTTTCCCTTCGCCTCATAAAACATATAGAGTCTCCCTCGAACCAAAATAATAATAATAACAATAGTAGTAGTTCACTTCTCGTGCATGGTTTCCATTTCAACGGTTTTACGGGCCCAAACTAGTGTGTTTGGACAGGAGATTATTTGTCCAAATATATTTATTTACATCACCATTACGATTTTAAATACACATTTTTTATCTCACATACATCACATCACAAAAAGTGCTACAGTAAAAAAATCTCAAATAATTTACAATCCAAACACAGTAGTACGTTATGCTTCGTCAACTTTGGTTTTCCCTCAATCATTTTAATCTTCAAGGTTCCTACCCTACGCACTTGTAGTTGTATGTAATTTGGGAAGAAAAAGGATTAAAGAAACAAAAGTGTTTAATTTTTTTTTTTTTTTGTGATGAAAGTCAAGTCGAGCTAGGTTACGAAGTGCAGCTGATCAAAGTAATTAGCTCTATGCCCAGAATTTTCAAGGTTTACACGGTAGAACAAAGGCAGCGTTAAATTCTTGGTTGCGGGGGAAGGTCAAACCAGTCGGAATCTACATCAAGGACGATGACGATGCGGCCTCTGCAAACCCAATTTATCGGAAACAGCATTGTTGATAGCTGCTAGACTTCAAGGAAACGTGTATTAACCTTGGAGGACATGATCTATAGTTTATTTATTTCCTTTACGTACCAAGATCTTAAAAGTTATCTACTTTAAGAAAGAAACTGAGTGGTGGGTGTGCATTCTTTTCAATGGTGCTTAAGTTTTTTTATACCCTAAAATGCATCATCTCTAAAGATCGATATTTGGATACCTTAATTAATGTGTCATCATCAGACATCAAATGCTTAACACATACTACTAGCTAGCTATACTGCTGAAGCTAGTCATATTTAATTATAAAGTTGAAATCAATTCGTGATTCTTATCTTCTGAATCAGAAAACATGAAGCAAATTCAAAGCACGCCCACCTACGCAAGCAATTATGTGTTGTGATTTGATGATTAATGTCACCCAACAAGTTGACAATATCATGCACTGTTGAACTGTAGCTGACAAAAAATATTGCATAATCTTCGCTCGCTCAGGATGCAACCAAGGAATCTCAATCATATTATCCAACTGATAATAAGCTTGCTGTAGATATATTATTATTGCGCCTCAAATCAGCAAAGTAGGTGGGCTAAGATCGATCTTGAGTTATGATGTGATTTTTAATTCTCGAAGTCAATAGCTATGTCGTTTAAACTCTAATGGGGCTTCGCAACTTGCAATAAACTAGTATTGCTTCCTACTTACCAGCTGTGATCGGAAGCAAATTTTACAATAGAAGAAAGGGAACTGCAACAAATGTATTAAGTGACACCTGGAGTAGGATGCTTATGGGATCCACGATTAGGAAATCGTATTTAGATAAGACTAGGCATGTAATCGAGGCAAGTCGAGCTCGAGTATTGCTATACTCGAGCTCAACTCGACTCATATATACCTAAGCTCGAATTCGGCTCGAGCTCGACCGAGTACAAAAAATTGATACTCGAAACTTGACTCGAGGAACTCGCTTTAAGCTCGAGAGTCGACTCGATAAGGCTCGATTTTTAATCAAGCCTTATCAAGTCGAGTCTAATCAAGTTTTTTGACTCGACTCGAATGTAAATTCTGTAAAACTTATACCCATAATGGTCATTTTATAATTATAATACATATATATTATTTAAATTATAAATATATTATTTAAATACCCCGCCTCGACGAGTAGCTCGACAAGTCTCGAGCCTCAAAATATTGGCTCGAAACTCGACTCGAATGACAATCGAGTAGCTCAAGACTCGGCTCGAACTCGATCAATCCGAGTTCAAGCCAAGCCGTTGACCGAGCTACTCGCAAGCTATTCGATTACGACTCGGCTCGCATACATCCCTAGATAAGACGAGTAAATTACTATTCCTAAGACCTCTTTTTTCTTCCTTTCTTTCTAATAAATTTTTTTTTTTTTGTTAATGAAAAGCAGCAAAAGCAATAAAAAGCAATAATGCACGTCCAGTGACACTGAACTTCTCAACTTGAACAACTAGCTAACTAAAGGTATCGGTCTCAGTCAATGGATGAGAGGAAGAAAATAAAAGTTACTGATGAAGCTTAATAGAACAAGGTTGACGGGCTATATATGTGGTTAAAGTTTCTCAACAGATAGATAAGCTCAATTATATGAAGTGTTTACCAGAAAAACCAAAGATCGATTGTAGTAGACTCCAACGAAAAGAAATTTTCTTATGGCTTGAGAGATACCCCGCCCTATATATAGTACAGGGGTATAAACGAGTTTGATCACATCAAACACTCAAATATTCAAATCTCTTTGATTATTTTAACAAATTTAAAATTTTGTTTAAATTTGACTTATTTATTTGATGAATCGAATTCAAATAAACTTTTGTCGAACTGAATTCGAGCCGACTCCTCCAATAGTTAGTTTGAAATGTTTACACATAAAATTCAATCTCACACCGCTGCAACTAAACTCAAACCAAACTTAAATAAAAGTTTATCCAACATCAAACAAGTTTATCGTACGAGTTTTGGCCTGACTAGTTGACAAATAAAATTTGAATAATCTCTTGTTAATAATCTCGTGCTGCATGGCTGACCCCAGTTTTCGCATAACATGCACGTTTTGGTTAACGACGAGTTTTGACCCATTATTTGGCGTGTAGTGAAATAGAGATGCAAGCATGTTACTGTTTGCTGTGCGTGTTTGGGATTGAGTAGTAGAATTTTACTGACAGTAAAATAGAGACGCACGCCTGTCACGATCGCGTGTGTTTATCATTTCGTGGTACAATTTCAGTAGTTACAAAACGGAGATGCATGCATGTCATTTTTCGTGCGTTTTTATAACTCATTTGCTGCTATTGAAAGTGATATGCTTTTTATTTTAAAATATTGAGAAATATTTGTCATCTATCAAATTTAAAAGTCGGTTTTCTTTTATCATTAATTTCTTTCCAATATTACCTCTGCTTTTGCTTTTGTTTCATACCAGATTCAAATTTAAATTTTAAAGAACAAATTCAGAATAATCCACAATTCAATTTATTATTCTTAAAATGTTGGAATTTCGAACGGAAAGAGAGTGTATTTATTTAGCACATAGCAGTAAAATAGGCAGATGCATGCATTTAATTATTATCCTGTGTGTTCGCGGCGTTGTCTTGACTTGAGTTTTGACATGTGGCGGGGCTGCAACAATTGGGTCAGGCTGACGCATGTGCCCTCTAATTTTCCCAGAAGGAGGAAGCACGCGCCACCCCATCATTTTGCAATTTGACCGGCGCTCTCGCCCCACCTCTCCTATTAATGGGGACTTACGTACGTGAGTAGGTGTCAGCGACCAGACAGCTGCCAGCCAATTGGTTTCTTCTAATTGGAATACGTGGCGGCCGGCCTGACTTTTTGGAAGTCATTCGCACTTTTCTACCTGTCCTTTGAGCAGTAGGTTACCCTCAGATTTGGTACGTTGACATTTTCGCTAATCTGATCCCCTCTCTTCGTTCCCTTTCCCACAGCTTATCATGTTCTTTAATTTGTGTAGTAGTAGGATTATTTCGTCGTGCATTAATACACCGTATGTACAGCTACAAGAGTTAACTGGTAATAATGAGTGTTTGGCCAAATATATTTGCTGACATCACCATTACAATTTCCAATACACCCTTTTATCTTCCCAATTATCTTTTTATCTCACATACATCACATCACAAAAAGTGCTACAGTAAAAATATTTCAAATAACTTACAATCCAAACACACTCAATATCTGCAACATTGCTTCTGGAAGGTCATTGTTAATGCACAAAACCAATCACAATATTGTCTGCTATTGGCTGGCTAGTGCATCCAACCTGTTTGAATTACTATTTTCTAGAGTTTTTATTTTTAAAAAATATATTATAATAATTTGATATATATACATAAAGTAAAACAAAGTAAAAAAATGAGTTCATAGAAAGCTTAAAAAAAATTTCTCTTTTTTAGCCTTCTTAATGGTACTTTAATTATTGTTAGTTGCACTACATTTTTTTTTTTTTCCAAAAGCAGTCATTAACAAAAAGGGAATAGCTAGTCAAAAGATTGTTTTTTTTTTTGTTTTTGTAAATTGTATTACATGAAATTACATTAATTTTGGATTTAATATGCTCTTGTAGGACGGTTCAAGCACTATGGAAAAGATTTGACGTGAAGAAATTTGTCTTGGCCAATGGGTACAGTAACGGAAACTTGCACGGTCAATTGCAAGGAACTGTAGTTCAACCGTCATAATTGTAAAGTCAATTATTTGAACTCCAAACTATTTCGCCAAAAATTAGTCTTGCAATTGTTCAGGCGCTTTGAAATTTCGAAGTTTGATGATGCTATTGATTCATTTTTCTTCCGCTTGTTTGTTGTGATCCTGTCAGACCGCCGCGAGGATAAGTTAATCCTAACCTAATGTCTGGTAGACTTTTTGGTCGGACAAAGCTAATATTAGTAGCCAAATGGGAAACCAAATGACGAATTGAATCTTCCATAAATGTACGAAGCATGACTTCTGAGAAGAAGTCAAAACTCTCAAACACCGATGTTCAAATTATGAAATTATCAACTCGATGCACAAGTTAGGGCTATAAACGAAATGAGTGGAATTGAAATTTGATTTTATCGAGTCGAGTTAAACTTGTTAATGTGTAAACTCGAGCTCGTCGAGGCAAAAAAATGAAGCTCGATCTCAACTCGAATTAGGAAAATGAAAGTTCGAACTCGACTCGTTTCTGACTCGTGAGCTTGACTCGAAGTCAATTCAAGATATCACGTCTAGTTTCGCTCGACATTCTGACTTGCAAGAAGATCGAAATCAACTCGATTTTAATTGATTTAGGGATATTTTTTGTAATTTTATATCAACTAAAACGACTCGTCGAGCAATCGATCCTAACAAATGACTGCTCGAGTTTGACTCATATATTTTAACGCTCGACTCAAGTTCTATGATGACTGAACTCAAGTCGAGTTCACGAGCAGTTCAAGCCAATTGTAGCCCTATGCACAACAAAGTACTCGTATAAACTCACGTAACAAACTTCCTTGTAAGTAGTAATCCTTCCAACAATGGCAATCCACGTTATACATCATATGACAAATAATCCTTCAAAAGGAAAAATCATATGACAAATAACATATTATAGCGAACAATCGTAGCAAGTCAGGATACAAAGAATTAAGGCCATATTTGTCGTTTCCCCAGTACATGGCATTTCCCTTTTTCCATTTTGTCCCAGTCATATAGTAATACACTAAGAAACTTTCTCCTGCGTAAACCTCACGTATCATTTCACCACGTGTCGCACATTCACCTCCTCGCTAAACCTACTAAAGCTCCCACTGCAGTTCCAACCTCACGAACTTACATTTATATATATACATACATGTATATACTCCCGTGGCCCTTCATCTTCCTCCAGTAAACTACGAGCATCTTTTTTCGTTTTATAAATTCTCACAATTTAAGCAAACAACCCTGTATCCACCCTCTACGCTTCCTCCCCAACCCCCCCCCCCCCTTCTCCCAAAAAAAATCCCACCAGAAAAAATACAAAAAAAAAAGAAGAAGGATATAGGAGGGTCGACCAAAATTTATGTCCTTGACAAAACAAAACAAGCTTAAATTTCGCTTCACGCTTGAGCCAAATCTCCACTTTCTGCCGTCTTGTTTCAAAAAGATGACAAAAGTTAAAAAAAGCAATGGTGGTACGTTGTTTAAGGAGAAAAAGACTGTGCAAAGACAAAAATTTCGCACTTTCTTGTACTCCGATCCAACTATTTTCAGCAATCAAGAAGATGAGGATGACAATAACAACGATTGCTCAGCCCGCAACAGCAGTGCCACGGTTCCAAGCGCTCGCTACCCTAACATGTCTCCGGCTCCCAGCAGCGGAACCGCGTCTCCCTATTATTTGTCACCATGGAACCAACCCTCTCCTTTCACCAAGTCCCCTTGGATACAGCGGCCCTATCCACCTCTTGATCATTCAATCGAAGAGAGCAGCGGCGCCTACGCCATCCACAACAGCCTTATCGGCTCCCTTGTTCGAGAGGAAGGTCACGTATATTCGTTAGCCACTTGCGGAGACTTGCTATACACGGGTTCTGACAGCAAGAACATAAGGGTATGGAAGAATCTCAGAGATTTTGCGGGCTTCAAGTCCAACAGTGGCTTGGTAAAGGCCATTGTCGTAGCGAGGGATAGGATATTTACCGGCCACCAGGATGGTAAAATCCGCGTCTGGAAACTCTCCGGGCTCAGAAAGAAAGGATACCGACGTGTTGGTAGTTTACCTACCACCACCGACTATTTCAAGACCTCCATCAATCCCAAGAACTACGTTGAGGTAAGAAGGCATCGAAACGTTCCTTGGATTAAACACTACGATGCTATTTCATGCATGGCCGTGGACGTAGAAGGAGGGTTACTGTATTCGGGTTCCTGGGATAAAACCTTGAAGGTTTGGAGACTTTCGGACTCTAAATGCATAGAGTCCATTAACGCCCACGACGATGCGGTGAACTCCGTCGTCATCGGGGTCGACGGGTTGATATTCACGGGCTCGGCCGACGGAACGGTGAAAGCTTGGAGGAGAGAATTGGTGGGAAGCTCAACGCAGCATGTTCTTGTGGAGACATTGTTGAAACAGGAGTATGCCGTGACGTCGTTGGCTTTCAATGGGAAGGCGGCAGCGGTTTACGCGGGTTCCTCGGACGGCTTGGTTAATTTTTGGGAACGGGAAAAGCATTTCATTTCCCACGGCGGGTTGCTGAGGGGCCACAAAATGGCCGTGTTGTGCTTGGCCGCGGCCGGGAATTTGGTGTTTAGCGGCTCCGCGGATAGGAGTATTTGTGTGTGGAGGCGAGAGGAAGGTGGGATCCACACATGTATTTCTGTGTTGACTGGACACAATGGGCCCGTGAAGTGCTTGGCCGTTGGGAAGGAAGAGGGTGATTGCGATGCGTCTGATCAGCGGTGGACGTTATACAGTGGGAGTTTGGACAATTCCGTCAAGGTCTGGAGAGTGTTCGAGAAGGCGGCGAACTTGAAGAAGTTGGAAGGGATGTGAGAACGAAAGGAGATTGAAAGCACGCGCCTCCGCTGTTGGCGGGTTCGGAGTTGACTTCTTGAAGCGGCCTAGATGGCAACAAAACGGTCGTGGAGCGGGAGGTGAGGATGAAATACCTAAAGAAAAAGTTTCTAATTACCATACCATAATTATTTATCAAGGGTTAAAACAGTTCGTCAGTCAAATTACTAACTTGTATATACACACATCTTTCTTCTTTAGGAGACATGTAATTCTTCATTTCTTCATTTTTCCATTTGCATGAAAAGGAAAAGAAAAGTGTTACAGAAATTTGACTTCTTCAGTTTTTAGAGTTGGCAGCGAATGGCTAAGCGTAGTTTATACTTTGCGTTCTTATTATCAATTCCAGCGGGTTGTTGCTGACGTACAATGTTTATTAACTGTTAAACGGCTTGATTTCATGAGATAGAGTGCCAGTAGAATCACTCCATCTGATGAATTTTGAGCAGGCGATAGACATGTTTTCAGGCACTATTTAGTTATAGGCACGAGAAGAATCCAATAACAATTTATATAGAGAACCATGCAATTTATCAGTGGCATAGTGATCTTGTCAAATTCTAACGCGTACTTTTATTTTAAATTATCTTTACCTAAAAAGCAATCAAACAAATTGAATCAGTTTGAGTAGAGGTGGCAACCTGGATCAGAATCCATTTATCCATCCATTTGACCCTTAATTAAATGGATTTGGATTGCCGATTTCCAGTGGTGGTTTTAAATGGTTTGACCAATTAAATCCACTTAACTTAATGGTTTTAAATCGATTATCCATATAAACCATATAAAACCAATTACTTAAAAAAAAAAAATGCCAATCCCCCTGACTCTAAAGTTCCAAGCCAACAAGTTCTGAAGTTCCATAATACCCCAGTCGCTGCCATAGATAAATACCCCAGCTGCTGCCATGGATAAACTAATGATGCCTTAATTTCTCTTTTTTCTGAAAATTTGGTAACTAGTAACACGAAGCCCTAAATTGTCTTAGTGACGTTCTATTTAATTCTTCAATTAGAGCACTTGATTTAGCCGGAGTATTGAGATGTTGGTTATTAGTATACCATAAATGAAAGCAAACCCTGGTTTTTGATGATGCTAAAGGTAGTATGGAAATGTTGGCCAACGGGTCGAAATGTATGAAAATGAATCATACGACCCGAATATTCTACAACTAGTGCGAGATTGTAGAATTTTGTTCAGATTTGAGGATTAGATACTTTGCGAGCTTTAATCCATTTTCTTCAGCAAACGGAGAAGAAGACAGATAAGAAATAGAAAGAAGAAAACAGAAGAGGATAATGAACAAAAAAGATAAAGAAAGGAATTTCCTATTTGATGGTTAAATAGATTTTAAATGGATAATTGGATATCCATCATCCATTTGGATCCAATCCATATACAACCATTTACTAAATGAATTTAAGTGGATTAGACCATTCAATCCATAATCCATTTATGTAAAGCCAATTATAATCCATATATCCATTTTGACACCTCTAAGTTTGAGACTGCAAGCTCCTAATCACCAGCCTTGGGACTGGTGACCACCACCAATGCATTAAGACTTGGTGGGGGTGGGAGGCAAGGTTCATTTGTCACAATTAAATTTGGCCCTGTTTAAAAAATTCAGGCGGGTGCGCAGTGTACCCGTCTGGTCCAGTGATAGTTCAATTCTTTCCGAATTATCCCAGGACCTCTTTAGGTCCTCCCCTCCCCATAGTGTAGGAAGCTATCTATTAACAAAAAAAAAAAAATAAAAAAATA
The DNA here is from genome assembly GCF_036785885.1 of Coffea arabica. NCBI lineage: Eukaryota > Viridiplantae > Streptophyta > Magnoliopsida > Gentianales > Rubiaceae > Coffea > Coffea arabica. Next base: position 16,846,682 of record NC_092312.1, read on the forward strand.
AGAGAGACTGCAAGCTCCTAGTAGGGGCATACTTTTTAGAATGGAATGAGCCTTGAATCAAACCAGATTAATTCTCTGCTCCACAATTGACTGAGCGTAGTTTGAGATGGTGGGATTTTTGGTTCAATAGCCTCCGTTATGATCTTCATTTTGCTTTGATTTCAGTTCGAGGGTCGACTTTCTGTTTGCTTTATGTCCGTGAAACTCTCTCTTTAGTGGAAGATTCTTGACCACTTACTTCCCTGGAAAAGTAAATTCCAGATGCTGCAGTTGCATTACATCGATAAGCTTATGATGCGAAGCTGGTTTTCATTTTGAACTTGAACAGATTAAGGGGGACATGAAAAAAGAGAACCAAAAAACTTTACTAGTAGTCCGGCATGCAGATCTACAGTATTCAAAGTTCAATTACACATAAGGTTTGAAATTTGAAGGCTTTTAGCCAAAATTCCAAAGCTTTAACAGGGGGGCCAGCCTATATGAAGTCAACTTGTAAATCTTATTTATATTTGGTGATTCTACTAGTCTTCAAGAGTTAAGGATTAGTAACATTTATGCCCACATATTATGCCACCAAAAAATTACTAATAATCGCACACATACAATTTTTGTATCGACTAAAAAGTACTCCAACAATAATGCCATTTATTATTATAGTATTTTTTTTAGGAGAAAGACAGCTAATGTTTGTTTGAAACTAAACAGTTTCAAAATGTTGCCACCTCTTCAGCTAAAATGTCTGGCAAAAACTAAACGGTTCGACACATTACAACATAGCACCTGTCTGAAAAGAACTAGTCCGTGTCCCTTTTGGGTGATGAACTGAAGTAGTCCGATTGATTCCGGTACCGGATGATATGGCATTTATTTTGGGGTGTGAAATCAAACTGGGAAAAACGTTGGGTAGTCAAGTGAAGCCCGCATGTCAGCTACCTACGACCCAAGTACTAGTTCATGTGCGACATAAGCGGTTTTGGTCTCAAGGCCCATACACCGAGTTCAATTTGTTTTCCAGATTACACGGTCGAACCAATTTCAGTCTCACCTCGCTGAACCAATGTTTTAAAAACCGGATCGTTAATTGAACCGATAAAGTGTAAGGGTCGAAATTCAATCGGTCGGATCGGTTCAATCTTGGTTCAATAAATTTTTTAAAAAATAATTTATATAAATATATATGTACAAAATAAGACATGTAATGGACTAATTTAATACTTTACATGATGAAAAGTTTACTATTTTTTAATAACTTGGATTTTTAAAAACAAATTATTTATTTTTGAATTATAAGTTAAAACAAATAAATTTCATTTCAATTTCAATTATATCTACCAAAAAATCTTAAATCCAACCCAAAAATATAACAATATTTTGAAATTATACAAAATTTACATCTATGAGAATTTAGACATCGTGAACTTAAATTTTAATTTACGTTTTGGGATTTAGAGATTGCAATTTAAAAAAGAAAGTTTGGAGTTCGAAAGAAGTCAAGAAAATCGAAAATAGAAATGCAAACATGATAAGAAACAAAAAATGAAATAAAAGTAAGTGGTTGTGGCATTAAATAATTTGGGTTAAAAAAATAATTCTTTTTTAACTTTTTTAATTTAATGGACAAAAATAAAATTAAAAGATGTAAGAAAACATCAATAAATTAAAAATAAAGATGTTTGATTAAAAAGGGAGTGACAAAAGAAAAGAGAATAGAGAGAAAGAGAGAGAGAGAGAGAGAGAGAGAGAGTTGAAGATTTAAAAAAAAAAGAGCCATGAGAGGATGAGATTTTGTAAGAAAAATGGAAAAAAGAAATATGAGTGTTTGTTTTATATAAATAAGTTAAAAAAATTAATAAGATGTGATAGTGCAATAGTTACTATATTGGTCTTCTATTACAAAGGTCATTAGTTCGAATCTTGAAAGTTACATTTTGCAAAACGTAAAAAAAAAAAGAAAAAAGAGGAAAACTCGAAAACCGGAAAAAAATCGGTTCAATCCGATTTCGACGGTTTCACGGTTGGACCGATTTTTGACCGATTTTCTAGTATGGTCAACCCTAACATAGAATCGGACCGGTGTCATGGCCGGTTCGTGATTCAATTGGTCGAACCGACCGATCCAGTCCGATTTTCAAAACATTGCGCTGACACATGTTAGGGGAATGTTATTTGCACTTTTATTTTATTGTTCACATTTTACACCCTCACTATTAGTTTAATCATATAGTTTTCATTTATTAGACTGGACGATACAACAAATAATGAAAGTGTAAATAACAATTTTTTTAATTAAATATGAATAAGCTAGGTAAGCTAATTAGCTTAGCTCAACTCAGCTTGATAAGAGCTCATTTTATAAATCGTAATTTATAATACCATAATAATATATTATATATTGCGACCCCAAAGCCTACCATCATTTTTTTTTTTGGGTTGGGAGGGGGGGGGGGGGGGATGTATCTTTTCCAAGTGGTCAAGTCCGTTTTGAAATTCTGGATCGCTGTTAAACTGGTCTGGAGTAATTAACTGTACTTGGCCTTTTGGATCGAGCTGCAAGTTTTGGGAAAATTTGTGGTTGGAAGTGGCACTTTCCATCTCCTTTTTCTAATTCTCAAACCCAAGACTGATGAATTTTGGAAACCAACCCAACACCCGCAGATGTCATTGAACCAAATAGTAGCTTTATTCATCTACACATCATTTGAAGTGTTTTCCAGCTGCCCAAATGCATAGCCTTAGAACCCCTCAAACATATATACATATACATGTATGTACGTTGTATGTATGTATGTATGTATGTAGGTATATATATATTTATGTATAGATTGGAGGTGTATTTTTCTCATTAATTCCGGAACGAAAAGGGCAGCGAGGATTCATATTCCTGTTCTTCCAAAGAAATAGAAATAGGTAAAAGTCCCAATTTCTTATTATAGAGGAGCTAAATCCACACTTTTTATCCATTGATGACTTGTACCGTTAACATTAAGACTAACCCAAGGTGTATATTTCTACGTAGAATGTTGGTTCAGAACTTCAGATTACTTAAAATGTTGTTGAGAACTTCCACGAAATTCCAGAGAATTTCTTAGCGAGCAGAAAATGCTGACCGAGTCTAGGCCTAAGCTCGCTTCAAAAATCAAAAGTCCGACACCATTTGCCATTCACTCTTCCCCGTCAAAGTGGAGGCAGACCGCGCCGCGACACGTGGGATTAGAAATAAATTATTTCATCTGGAAACGGGGAGTCAAATGAAACTTTTTGTAAGGCCGATTTCGGAAGTGAACGAGTCTAACAGCCCCATTACCCGACAAGCACGTTTCCTTTAATTTTAGCTAACAAAAATGGAAAACATATGAAGGAGTCAAGCATATGTCAAAAACATATTATTGATTTGTTTGGACGGAGACGGTAGTATTATTTGAAATATTATTTTGAATAATTAATTTAGTATTTTTTTGTGATGTAATGTATACGACATAAAAAGATAGTTAGAATATAAAAGGTGGGTTGGAAAATGTATTTATGATACAAGCGAAATACTATTTAAAAAAAATTTGATATCCAAACGCTATTCTGAGAAATAATGTGGATGGTTCTCTTTTTTCTTTGAAAAAATGCAGACTGTTTTTGGTTAAAAGATTAGTGAGAATATTTTTTTTTCTTATTAACCTTTTATGCACCGAGGGTGTAATAAAATTGTCACACTAGTAGTTTCAAATGCATGTCACATGCACATGATTTAATTTTAAATTTGAATTTATGTTGTGTGATATAATTTAAATCTGTTAGCGCTAAAAAAATTATGCACTAATAGTGCATAAAAAAAGTTTTCCAAATTTTTTTAGAATAACGTTGTTGGACTTTGTGATTCAATATTATGTATACAAGATAAAAAAGTAGTGAAGAAAATAAAATTATAATCCTGTAAAAATTGTCATTATTACCGCCCCCAAATACTTGAGTTATCCCTCAGCAATCGCAAACAACACACGCATACACTATCTCTAAGGGGAATTCACGATCCAATCCAAAACGCATGCTCTTGAGCTATCCGAATAAATCTAAAAAAATTGTCATATATATATATATATATATTTTATTTCTTGAGAGATTAACCTTAGCAGCAGCTAGGGCTAGGATTAGGAGTGGAAGTTACGCCTCAAACTTCAACTTGCAGCCCCACCGATCCCTTGGAATTCTTGCAATGTAGTCGCCAAGGACCACAACTTGTTAGGTGCCTTGTCAACCACGTGAAGATGATGGCTTGCCTAATAAAACCTGAAAAACATTTTTTTACTAGTAATAAACTTGAGAAGAATTAGTCCTATCAATGAGACACCAGACACGTATCACCCATTCAACGCATCCAAATAACAGGTCTGTGTAATAGGATTCCAGATTTGCCGGTTGCATTCACATGCAACCAAATTCTCATCAGATTGTAAAAGGGCCAAGACTAAAGAGGAAATTCTAGCTTGCCTCCACTTTTTAGACCACAATACCCTCCATTCCCACTCAAATTCGAGCCGAATGGTACATTTGAATTATCATCGTGAACGGGTCCTCCTTTATTTTGATTTCTCTCCCGTTATTAAACCATTCTCTGGGGTGAATATTTTCTCAAAAACGCGTTGCTCAAGAAAATCAGAGTGGTCTTTCCAGCGTTGATCTTTTCTAAGACGTTTGAATGCTACTACTTTTACTGCTGCGTCTTCCAGTCTTCCTTCCTTCGGGTCTCAAGTCTCTAGTCTCTAGTCTCAAGTCTCCATTTTTCACTGGTAAAAATCCCCATGCTCCTATATTTATACCATCCTTTTCTTTCCCTTGCTATAAATTAGATCCTTTTCAAGCAGGAAAAAGATCAAATTTTGATTTCTGGGTTGTACGAGAATCGCATTTCAAAGTTGATTTTGGGTTTCTTTTTCTTATATAGGATGAAAATATGTAAAGGGTGGGTTTCATCAGATTAGCCGCCATTTGATGCATGCTCATCCTTTAAGCTGTAGGAGAGAAAGATTGAAGCTTTTCAGTAATTTGATGCATTCTTGAAGCTGTTGGAGTTGGGGTTTTCAAGATTTTGGGTAGAATTATAAATATGACTAGTATTTTGAGGAGTTTTATGCCAGTTTCCGCCTCGAAAGTGGATGATCATGATGAGTATAGCGTGGAGTACTCTTTCGCTTTGGAGTATAGTGGTCCTCCAGTTGGCTATGACATTCCTCAGGTGGTTCCGGTAGATGTTAACCGGATTCCGACTGCAGCTGTGGTTTCGAAGGCCTCTATGTCGAATAATTTGTCCTTACCAATTATTCAACCAATTGTTAAGAGTGACCGTTCCAGCAAGGGATTAGCAAAGCGGTCTAAAGTTGGGCCTGAAGCGGCTGAGTTCGAAGGTTCTGACAGAATTCTGCCCAGAAAATTAGTAGTAGATGCGAATGATCAAGAGGGTGCAGCAGTAGATGGTTCGGAAAATGGTGATGCATGTGCAGTGCCGAGGGTGTCAGATGGAACTGGAAGTTCTGATACCTTAGGTTTCTCAGACAGCCATAATGACTCCAATGAGATATCAGAGAGTTCGGATATTGAAGACTTAAATGATGAAAATAGTAGTCATGCTCAACATGCCAATCCACAATTGGAGGATCGTAGCTTGAGCTCATCTGCTTCCTCTTCTGAGATTGCTACTTGTGAAGAGGTGGAAGATTGTCTTGATGAGACTCACCGCGGCAGTAGAACCCCAGTTGTGACATTCCGTGATCCTCAAACCAGTGAAATAACTTCTGAGGATGGTAGCCTTGATGAACTGGATAATGCAGTAGAAAGGCCGGTAGCCAGAAGTGATGTGAAGAGAGGTTTGTGCTATCGCTGTTTCAAGGGGAATCGGTTTACTGAGAAGGAAGTGTGCCTTGTTTGCGGTGCCAAGTTTTGTAGTAGTTGTCTGCTGAGAGCAATGGGGTCCATGCCAGAAGGGAGAAAATGTATTACCTGTATTAGTCATATGATTGATGAATCAAAGCGAGGATCTCTGGGAAAACCTTCGAGAATGCTTAAGAAACTACTCACCGACGGGGAACTTAAACAGATCATGAGAAATGAGATTTCATGTGAAGCAAATCAGCTACCGCCTAGGCTTGTATCTGTTAATGGCAGGCCTCTTTCTCTGCAAGAGTTGAGCATGTTGCAGAACTGTAGGAACCCACCAAAGAAGCTAAAACCTGGGAGGTATTGGTATGACAAGCAGTCTGGATTCTGGGGAAAGGTGAGGATCATGTTCTTTCTAACATTATTGTTTACACTAAATGTAAATTTCTTGTTCTGATGAATAATCTCAACTGAAAAAAACAGGAAGGCCAGCAACCTTGTCAGATTATCAGCCCTAGACTGGATGTTGGTAGTCAAATTGAGCGAAATGCTAGTAATGGAAACACAAATGTACTGATAAATGGTCGGGAGATTACCAAAAAAGAGCTCTGGATGTTGCAGGTATATGTTCTCTGCCTGGATAAATATCCTGAATCTATTTTGAATGTGCAGTTATCAGCATTTTGTTAAATCTTTGCAGATGGCTGGGATTCACTGTGAAGGACGCCCACACTATTGGTTGAGTCCAGATGGGTCCTACCAGGAAGAGGGTCAGAAGAATGTCATGGGGAAATTATGGGACAAGGTAATCGAAAATTTCATTAAATGTTTTGCGTTTTACTTGTTCCTTTCCTGCATTGTACTATTTATTTCTTAGACATTTAATAGCTCAGAAAATGTAATTGCAGTCTGGAATCAAGCTCATTTGTGCTGCATTGTCTTTGCCAATTCCACCTGAGTCATGTAATGGTGAAGTTGAAAAGGATGCAGATAAAGTTTGCTCCGAGGGCCTGGATCAGAAAGCAGACAATAAACTTCTTTTAGTTGGTTGTGACCAATCGGGGACGAGTACAATCTTTAAGCAGGTATTTCATACTTGGAAATGTTCTTTTCTTCTTTTGTTTGATGACGATAAAATCATAAAAGTAGTATGTTATGTTTAAATTGGTCTTCTGCTTCATATTACCAAGAATTTGCCAAGTGTTTTGGACATTTGTTGGTTAAGGATAACAAGATTTACTTTGCAATCAATGACTAAATGTGGGAACTACACAAAAGGTGTATGACCTTTTTTATATGCTTAGCATGTTTCTAATACGTACGCATTATGATCACCCTGTTTGGGAGGTGTTTCTACAAGCTCTTCAGAGGTGATGAGCTCTATATTTACATGAGGATACCACTGCCAGCAATATTATTAATGTTGTTCTGTATACAGTCTACAATGAATAGTGAAACACAATGTTTTTATACTTTTATGAACTCATACTTACCACTATTTTCTTGAGAAGAGTAAATGTCCCAAGAAAATTTGCATTAATTTCTGATTTTTATCGTCCTTAATTAAATGAGGCTGTATCTTTACATGGATGAACATTATTGTTTATGACTCAGAACGGATGAAAGGGGTAAACGTCCTAACTTACATGTCTATTTCAGGCCAAAATTTTGTATGATGTTCCTTTCTCTGGAGATGACCGTCAAAATATTAAATTCATGATTCAGACCAATTTATATCGTTACATTGGAATTCTGCTTGAGGGCCGTGAATGGTTTGAAGAAGATTGTTTGCTTGAATTAAGGAGACAACATCTGAGCCAACCTGGTCCATCAGGTAAAGAAGAACTGGTTTTTCAATTTTCATCTATTTGTCTCTTCATAATCTCTTTGTCTTTCATAGTGTCCTAAGACCTTTCATGTAAAATTTTTCATCCAATGATTTGGTTACATCTGATTTTCAACTTTTGTAGCTCCAAAGTAGGTCTGAAGGGCTTTCAGACCTGCTTAAGCTGTGAAGCTTGCCTGAGAATCAAAGTGTACATCATTCAACCTTTTAGTAGCTGTATGTAGATTATGATTTTCATTAGATTACTAAGTTCCAGTAGTGTTAAATGGCATGGGATTTCAGCTAGCTCATGCTCTTATTTACTGCATGCAGGCTCCTTGGGGTGTTAGATTATTCACCATTTAAAAAAAGTAGCCCTGTGAATCAACCAAAAAATTATACTACTACATACAGATCTGTTGTTGCTCTAAACTGTGAGAAATTTGGAAAGGACACATCTCAGTGGTTGTTTTTAACTTTTGTTCCATCCTTTTTGGTTCTCTGTGTTTGCTCCCAGAAATCTGGTCCTTACTGATTTTTAAAGCTAATACTCAAAATTGGTCAACATGTTTTACACTAAACACAGAGAAGGATGTGAGAGTAGCTTCTAACAAACTCTGTGATTTTGCAATGCTTATGAGCAATGATCAGGATCCTTACACCAATAAATTAAAAAAAAAATGATAAGAAGCAAATGAAAGAAATAATTTTGGTGATAAAATATTTGTGGGTTGTTTCTGATGTATCTTGCTTATGGTGTCACTGGTGCTGATGTACTTAATATTTACGACTTTGTAAAATATTGTGCTTAGATACTTGTTATAAGTGGGTCTATGCGTTGTTAACTTTTTATGATTCACATATTAAAACCTCTGCGGGTCTAAGGTAAAAGGAGTTTCTCTTTGTCAGTAAAATCTGTGATATCCAAACTTCTGAAGACAATTTTTACCTAGAAATGCTTGCATACATAGGTGGATCTGTCATCCAATGGATTCTAAAAGTTAAATGTTTGCAACAGCATATGCTGAGCAGATTGAGGAAAAAAATGCTTATTCCATCAGCCCAAGGCTGAAAGCATTTTCAGATTGGCTTCTACAAGTCATGATGTCCGGCAACTTGGAGGCCATCTTTCCAGCTGCTACCCGTGAATATGCAACATTAATTGAGGATCTGGTAAAGGATAGTGGCTTTCAAGCTACCTACAGCCGGAGAAATGAGCTGCCCATGCTTCCTAGAGTTGCTAATTATTTCTTAGATCGGGTAAGCTGAGATTACAAATTATTTCCTAGTTATGTGTTTACATGATATTGTATTTAATCAATCTTCTGGCTGCTATACATGATATTGTCTTTGCATCATATTGTATATGCTAATATACCGTGGTTGATGCAGGCTGTTGAGATTTCAAGAGTTGACTATGAACCTTCTGATATGGACATTTTGTATGCCGAGGGCTTTACTTCTTCTAATGGGGTTACATCTATGGAGTTTTCATTCCCTATGTCTTCCCAGGATGGATACATGGAGCCCACAGATCAAAGTGATCCTGCCATGAGGTGATCTCTCTTTCTCTGTGTGTGTGCGCGCGTGCGTGCGCTCAATCGCATGGCATGTAGTAGGACTGGGAGTCTTATCACTCGAGGAAGTCTCTAAATTTGATTTGAACTCTGTAACTCCATTTGTTAATCTTATTGTGGCTTTTGAGAATGGAATTATGACATCTAAGCCAGTATTTTTGAGTCCATAAATTAGCTGCACGCTAGATTTTGCTAAATTTCTTAACGTTCATGATGGTTCACCCATGGTTAACATTGCATGCACAATTTCCTCCTCAATAACATATAGGGTAGAAAAATGCTCAACTACAAAGTTAGATGCTGACTTCTAAATTGTCATCTGTACTGGGAATCGTAGACTCCCCTTACTCAGTCTCTCCTGCTCTGGTTCTCCTGCATGCACATAACGGATAAAATTGTTGCACTCGCAGCTACAGGTACCAACTCATCAGAGTCCATGCAAGCAGCCTTGGAGAAAACTGCAAGTGGTTGGGAATGTTTGAAGATGTTGATCTTGTCCTATTTTGCGTCTCTTTAACAGACTATGATGAGTACTATGTAAACAGTGACGGAGCTTGCATAAACAAGATGCTTGCTAGTAAGAATTTAATGGAGAACGTTGTTACTCATCCATCTTTTGCCCAGAAAAGTTTCCTCCTGATGCTAAACAAGTTTGACTTGCTGGAGGAAAAACTTGAGCGAGTTCCTCTCTCTCAATGTGAGTGGTTTCAAGATTTCTACCCGTTGGTGAGCTTGCATCCCCAGAGCAGGCACGGTAACAGTACTCCGTCTCTGGCTCAACGTGCATTTCACTACATTGGTGCCAAGTTCAAAAGGTTGTTTGACTCCCTAACGGAGCGGAAGCTTTATGTTTCACCGGTTACTGGACTGGAGTCTGATAGTGTAGATGAAGCTTTGAAATACGCTAGGGAGATCCTGAAGTGGGAACAAGAGAAACCTACTGTCTCTGTCAATGACTGGTCTTCTGGGAGCATGGAGGCTAGCACATCTTCGTAGTTCGTCCGTAGAAAATTTTTGTAAATAAGGGTCTCCCTCAGTTTGTGGTCATGTACATAGTGCCCAGATGCCACAAAGCAAACGTAGTAGAACCAGAAAGTGGACATCTGGAGGCTGTCAAAGGATAGGATGTTGTTGAAGCAGCAAATCACAAATGCTTCATCTGTCACTTGCAGATCTGAACTCCAAGAGAAGTTCGATAACTTGTTCATGCATTTTCCATCTTTTCCTGCGCGCAACAGACGCAAATTATATGTCTTATTACACGTATGGTCAAAACCCAATTTTTCTTTCTCAATGCTCATTTCAGTGGAGATCTCTCAAAAGATGTTTTTGTATTCTTTATTTTTTGACTTGAGCACAACCTTTTCTTGTCCCGAGGAACCAGTCATCAAACTGGCGAATTTGTATATTATATGTATTCAACCACGTCTGCTAATATTTCCAACTCGTTGAGCTACTGCTAATATTTCCAACTGCTTGAGCTAATTAGTAAGCCAGCAATCACCCAAGAACTGAAATTGCAAAGATCGTCTCCCAAAGGCCAAAACATGAAGCGCCAGCGTTTATTATCATCTTTCCCCAAAATCGAGCATGAAACATGTTAATTCTGCCTGGATTAGTGAGGGCACATGCATGCACTGTTTTATTAAGAATCAGGGTACCCAGCCAAGCATACTATAACATTTCCAACTCCAGGCTCTGTACTGGAGTGGCAATTGTGAAAGTAGTGAAAATTACAAAGATCATCTCATTTCATCAAAAGAAAAAAGAAAGAGCTCTTGGTGGTACAAAATGAATTCTCCAGGCGGAGCTATAATATGTATACATAGCATAGGCGGCGATAATCTCATCAAAGATGCATGCTAGGGGTGGTGCTTCAACATCTCTCTGCCCCCGAGTCCTGCTTAACGTACTTTGATCATCACCAGGGTGCAAATCGATCCATAAGCAAACAGATAGTGGTTTCAGACAAAATACACTCATCCTTTGCCTTGGTTGATGACTTCAATGGAGGAGGAGAAGAAGAAGAAGAAGAAGGTGATTGTTTTTTGGTAGGTTCCAGTTGGTCATCCCCAACTTGCGTGTCGTCTTGGACATTGAACAAGAATATCTTCCTGGCTCGAACCTTCTGTTTCAGCTTAGCCAGCTCCCCCATGCACGCATCAACAAACACTGCTGCCATCTTAATCTGATTATCCTCCCTTCTCTTGCAGTACTCTCTCAATTGAGCTAGTATTTATTTATATATATAGTGTCTTGAGAGTAATAATCTGTGCTTGGAGTTCAATCATCAAGCTACAATGAATGAACAGAAACGTCACATATTTATGCAGAATAGAAGTGGAGAGAAAACAAGGCAGTGGGGGCTGCTGTGGGTGGGGCATCGGTTTCAAAGGGAATCCAGTGGCGTATGAAAAATCAGCATGTAGCCGCCCCCAGAACCAGACGCACGCACCAGGGTCAATTTGGTCGTGGGATTAGAATATCTTAAAAAACCAATGGCATATTCCAAACTTCTGGAATAATGCAACTCCAACTCCAACTCATCCATCCATCTGTCTGGTCTCCAAGTAACGTAACGTCCTCTTTGCTCCTTCTATCGCTGTACTGTGCCGTGCCCATAAATAATGCACTCAAAGTTTCGATTAATTATTGCGGCCTTTTGCCTTCCAGTGGACGACAATGACCAAAACGAATGAATGATTTAGAAGTGGCTGCACGTTTTCTAAAAACTATTAGTAATAATTAGTACGATGAACGCCTTCTTCTTCTTCTTCGCTTCTTGAATTCTATTTTTTCCTATGTGTGCATATATATATATATAGAAAGGATATCCAAGTAGTTGATAGTATGGAGGGAGTGCTCAAAGTTTTGTTGGAGTCAACTTTTTTGCCTGACTTGTTACTGCGTGCGACTCCAATGCCTATCCATTCGTTTTGTTTTTATTCGCAAGATTCAATGCTTATCTATTCATGTTCCCTTCGCTACTAATTTCAATTCCTTAGTATAAGTATAACTAGGCAAAAATAAACAAACTAAATAAAAGGCCAAAAAAAAAAAAATTCCATTTGGAAAATATGCTCAAGACATATATATATATATATATTTGTTCGAAAATAAATCAAAGCATATATAAACTAAATGGTTTTCACAACTAAATGGCATATTAATTAATATCACGGTGGTGCTGCGGAATATTTTGTCTTAGCTAAAAATAAATATAATTAAGGCCTCAAGAAAGAATTAGAGGTCTAAATTTAAAGATCAAAGTGATAGTTTATTCTGAAATATCCTCTGACGATTAAATATCCCCATCACCATCACCGGGGATTAAATATCACCATCACCATCACCGATGAAATTTTTTTTTTAGAAGTAGTATAATTAAAATATTTCCGTCGAGCAAAAGCAAGAGGGGGTGTAGCTCATATGGTAGAGCGCTCGCTTCGCATGCGAGAGGCACGGGGTTCGATTCCCCGCACCTCCACTTTCTGCGCATGTTTCCTTTTCTGCTAGTATGCTTTATGTTAACTAAAAACAGGCGCAAATGAACAAGCGACGAATCCATTGCATATCTTCTTTTGTGTGTTTTATGTTGGAAATCTAGCTAGAACAGACGCAAATGAGATGAAGCCACCAATTCATTATTACTTCTCTTGGCCAAAAACTTCACTTGTCATTTCGTTAATTGATCTTTCTTTTTGGTTAACGGGCAGTCCATAATGAATAAAAGTAACCTGTAATTGACGAAGATGAGTCCGTCCTTCATTCAGACAAGGTAACCATAGTTTACAAACAAGTTATTTTAACACATCACCCAACCAAACGACATACACGCATACATACATGCTGCCTAAACTCGACACTCAGATGATTAATGATCTGAGAAATCCCATCAGGTTTAGTTAAAATTAAGGACTAAAGCAATTCACGAGCATAGAAAGTGTAGCCTCGGAGCAATGCGGAGCAACCAATTTCTTGACTTGCCAATTTGCAGCCAAGTTGTTGAAGAAGGAGCGCCCGGGGCTGGCTTCCTGGCTAGCTTGATCAAGACTGGCTGGCGGGGTCAATGTTGATGCTGCACTTGCATTACCCTTTGAGAGGAGAGTGAAGTTTTGACCCTTTTCACGCAATTTATCGACTTCACTCGTCCAAATATCTACTAGCCCAGACATTATTGCTTCTCGCGAGAGAGAAAAATATCTTCTATTCTTGTGCGTGCGTCTTTTTGTGTGATTCTGGAATGAAACTATCCTGCCTTTCATAGATTTTAACTTCCTATATATAGAGGACACAAATGAGTGAGCATGCATACATAGGGCGGCAACCATGAAAGAATTAGATGGGTTTGCCAAGGATGGCGCACACAGTTGCTAGCCAGGTTTGGTGTTTGTATCTGTGTGCTTTTTTTTTCAGTTGATTGAATAGAACTATTGAACAAGTCTGTTACTGTTAAGACACCAAAATAGTAATAATGAAGAATCTAAAATTAGTCCACAGTCTCATTCTCATGGTTAGTTGTTGCTGTCTTTTACCGTGGGTTGTATCATTCATTCTCATGATGGTTTGGTTTAAACAAAAACCGCAGCTCAGCTGTATCCGGTATTCTATTTCTAAGATGATGCTGGGGTCTGGTCCAATGGACCATTTCCTATACAAATTTATCTGTTTGTATTCGTAAACATATTTTTCAATTACTATTTTATTTCAAATACATCACGTTAAAAAAATATCAACCCATGAAGTCTAACTTCTACTCCGTCTTATATCAATGACAACCCACGAAGACTTTTCCTAGGAATAGCCGTACTAGAAAGGTACGGAGAGAAATAAAATAAGTCAAATATAATTATTAGCGACGCACAAGAAGAATTTGAATGCGTTCTTAAGACCAATTTATTGGACCTTAAGGCCCAATTTAGAGGATAAGGACGATAGTTAAGTAATTACGAAATTTCTAGTTTAAATTTCAAACCCTCACTTTTTTTCCTTTTCCCTTGCAAGGTTTGAAGCCTGTACCGCTTCCTTATAAAGGTGAGATAAACTCGTATACTAATAAGACTGAGGAATTGAATCCCTTGTGTTGGAATTTGATGCACTGAAAATAAAGGAAGCAAGTCAGCAACATTCATCCTTTTCATTGTACTGTAAAATAGCAGGAAAAGTAGAGCTTAACCGAATATAGAATTTCTGCAATAGAGAAAAATGAATAAAAATGTCAGGATAAAGGCAAAGACGGCTAGAGATCCTCAAATATATTTAAAATGCGGACAGTAGTTAAAAATTCAATAGGTGCCATCACAAGTCAGGAGCGAAGGCGCAACTCTGTTGGTCATCAACCAGATGGTTCATGTGCTGATGCAGCATGTGTCACAGTGATATAAAGCATTTAGCTGGACCAACATCCTTAAAAGCATGGCAACAGAAACTCTAGTCCAATTTGCCAATCAGCTTAACTTCCCAAGTTCTAGCGCATTAAGTTGCTCTTTGATCGGATTCAGCTGTAAACATGAGTGCTGTCGAGGATAGCACCCCAGGGAGCCAGCATTGATTGAGAGTCTGCAAATCCTGATTGCCGCTTTTCCAAGGCACTGACCAACTAAGAAGCCCAAGCCTGTGTAACAGATGCAAGTACTCACATCTGAGCTGTAATACATTTATCAATTTAAACGGGGCAGGTGCCTGCTGCAATAACCTGCCACCAGCCCTTCACTGAGATCTTTTGTCATTTAAAACAATCCACGCACAGCCAGGAAACGTGCACTGAGGACGAGCTCAAGGGACTGGTGAGAAAGCAGATCTCTTTAGAACCTCATGCCAAAAATCCTTTGCACCTCAGTATCCCTCAGGCATATTCATGCGCAAACCATGGTGCCTTCCATCTTTTGCAACTCAAAATCGGGATTATGATTTGAAGAAACATGACGTGCCATGGCAATAGCTGCACCCAAGGCAGTGGATCACAGTTTCAGTTCTTGCATTGAGAAGTCGAAGAGCATCACAAATCCAGATACACATGGAACATCTCTTACCAAATTCTGAAGGAAGAGGTTCATAGAAAATCATCCTCTTCAAAAGCTCAAATCCATGGCGTCCAACCTTCATACATATTGCATAAATTGTCCACACTTGTTGCTTGTTTGAGCAGAAAATCAACTTGTTCAGCAATACTAATATCTCTGTGAATGGGGGCAAAAAACTCTTAATAGTTATAGATCCAATAATAAGATACCTGGAGAAAAAGCCATGGCACGCACATACCTGTTATTTGCAATATCCTGACCATCAAGTTTCATCTCTACTCGCCTTAGTATTGACATTGCATAAGCATTTTTGCCTACAAGCTCAAACGTTACAAACAGCATAAGAAGCATGCTATTTTCATTATCTAACAATCCAAAAAAAAAAAAAATGAAGATCCCCGTATCACAGTATTAGAGCAAGGGGAAAACCACAAGAAGCCAAAAAGCCATGCACCACGATTTTAAGTTTCCATAAGCTCTGCACCCTAATTTCTCAAATTAAAAAAATAAATACATTTGCAATATCAAAAAGCTGCTTAGTTCTGAAAAGGAACTGCAGATAATGCACAACAGGTGCTCTAGCAATTCAAACCATGTCAGATTGCATCGAAGTGAGGTAATTACCTCCAAAAATATAGAAACATTTTATAGTAGGTCTCTTACCACCACAAAAGACCCAGAACCTTAAATAGAGTTCTTATTAGTTATCTTACCCCTGGTAGCTCGAGTTCCAGCTTCTGTAGAAATAAATGAAGTGTCACGTGTTCCCCCCACCTTGTCTTCGTTTGACAAGGAAGCTTCATTTCTAAGCACCGACTTTCCTTGGGAACTTACCTGACTCAGAAAATGGTAGTATTATGAAGGTTGGCATGCATATAATTTTTAAGGCAAGCACTTTTAACCTTAAATCACAATTATATACCTGAATGCTTACTGAGCCTGATTGAGTAGGAGATGATTTCTCATGAGGAACAGCCTCATTTAAGCAAAATTGGTTTGAAAACTCTCTCGCCTCTCTGTTACTAGTATCATACAAAAGTGGTTCAGTCACATCTGAACCATTGGAGCTATCTGGAAGACTAACTTCAGCTAATGTAACACCAGGATCCAAGCTTCCGCTCAAGATAGTTTCAGGAGGAGATATCCAGCTTTTCTCTTGCAATGACAGCTCATTCAGACGAAGAAGATCATGATAATTTTCAGGATCAGATTTGGAGAAAATCTCACTCTCATCATTATGATATGCAGTGATATCACCGGCTAAACCTTGGCTAGACAAATTATTGTCCGGCGGCCTTTCCTCTTGGCTGTCCCCCAATCCTTCAAGAGCCTGAAAAAAAAAAGATAGTGAATTTGTCTGCTAGGAGCAGTTACTTTGGGGTTTGGAAACGAAATTGTATGGGCAATATACATATATATTTTAGATTACTTTGTGAAGATTTCCTGCATGAAGACTTGCAGTACGTGCTAGCCTGGTCAACATGGAATATAGCCCCCTCACAGAGGATGTGAGAGGTGGTACCAAAGGCTGAAATGCTTGACAAGCCTCCATGGTTCTTATGTAATAAGACTGGAATATAGCTTGACCATGAATTGGGGATATTTCCATCTGCGTTTCTTGCTCCTTGGCCATAGCATCAGTCATAGCAGCAACATCCTTAGACAACAGAGATTCAAGCGGCAGCAAAATAGCATTCACCTGTATAGAATGTGACTCATTTAGATATGAAGACAAATTTCACTGCAAAGAACCTTGAAATTATGACTTCAAACTGAACAAAGGAAACTGAATAAATTGAACAAAGGAACATGAAGACCTTAGAAAGATCTTCCATAAGAGAGAAGTGTAAGGCAGCAGCCTCCTTTCCCAAGCTGTGAACATCATGTAGACCTTCTGTTATTGCCAGGACCTATAGAAAATGGAGGAGTTGGCCAAAAATAAGTACTGAGCAATGTTTATGTTTAAGGCCTTAAAAAGGCGATGACCTTTGGACAACTTTCTGATACTTGTACCTCCCACAAAATAAGCTACTTGTTACATTCATTTAAGAGTAGGTTTAAATAACAATAAAGTTTAATTTAAGCACAAATTACTTTTATGAGTAGAAGTTATACAAACAAGGGATGATAAGGCTTATCATCACCACAGGGTAAATCAGTGCAGAGGAATATTCAAGAAGATAATGGGATTGAAGATGATTTTATTGGTAAGGCATTAATAAACGCATATTTCTCCAGAGTCAAGTCTAGGACATGAAGTTAAACAATTTCTCATTGAGACAGCACAGCCAAAAAGCACATATACGAGCTATCCAAAGTGGAAATTTGCAATGGTTTAAAGCAAAAGAAAGTATCACAATTAATTTAACTATCATTATAGCTATGCGGCAAGAGTTCAAGTACAGACATAATAAGGAGCAGTAAAGGTTCAGACTAAGTTCTAAAGCAAAAAGCACACACAAAAAGCCAATTTCCAAGATGCCTGAAGCATGGAACCAAATTCTGAAGCATTGAACCAAGTGATGAATGACTCAAACTTAGACCAACTGATGAATGCAACATACCTCCTCAAGCATAAAACCACATTCTGAAGTCAAAGTTGTATGGCCTTTGGTAATGCCCGCAAAAGCTGAGAGTGCTACACTGGCTTCATAAGCAGAATCCCGCATTGCAAGTAGTGTGCTCTGCAAATCACCTGCACAACAATAGGCAGATCTAAAGTTGTGTATATAGAGAGGACTTCATATTTATCTATACTCAAGTTTTAGCTCTATATTTTTTAATTTTTTAATTTCTTGCTATTTTGAATTACAAGAATGCATCTGCTCTCTGCTCTAAGATGGTTGTTTTCTGAGCATCTTGTAACTCGATGGAAGCAGTCAATCAGTAACTTAAAAGGACAAGCTTCACCTATCATGGATAATTACACTTCTCCAATGCCGACAAAGAACAAGATAAACCAAATAATTCTGTAAAGGGACATACTAAACATGCACATACCCATATTGTCACCAAAATTTCTGTTTCTCATTTTTTAGTGAGAGATAAATTAGCAAAAATAAACTAGTCCTTTTCATTTACCAATAAACCTTGCACATAGTCCTTAAGCTGGGCTGGGGATATATAGTTCCACATAAATTTTTGGAAGTCAAATTCAATTTCTCTCGTATGACTAACTTAACATGGGCTCGCAACACAGACATATATAGCCACCACAATCTTGTTGATGATTTAGTCAGTAAATCAATCAAGCAAAGTTTGGAGACTGGGAACTATCAGCATTTTCACTCATTAATGGCAATTTGTAAGTTTCAGAATGATTCAATTGATAACTTATCAAAGTAATTTAGAATCAATAATTATTGAAAGTTGTTGCCGCCAACAACTATGTGAAAATCCTTTTTACTTAATTTAAATGGCCTACTAGGTATATAATCATTTGGTAATTCATATTCTCCATATCCCTCTTTTTGGTCTCATTTCAAGGTGAAGCAGGTCGAAGTAAAAAGCTGTTTCTTTCATTTTCGTCAGTAATTTCCTGATCCAAACTCATCATAGACAAAATGGGAGTTAGAATTCAAGTTCTGGACAGGTCTCTTCAGCCTTTTTCTATTTTTTGGTATGCTATTTGACCGAATAAGAAATCTAAAAGGGGCAATTTTACTGGCTAAACTCTTGAAAGATGGTGTTCAGGCATCATGTGCGGTATTTAGAACCAGAGATCATATATGGGAAAACTATCCTGCAAATTAGTCAGAGGTAATTTAACTAGCAGATTTCATGGAATGTAAAGTTGGGTTTGGTGTTTGCTCGGATAGCCGGTGCTTACGCTCTTTCCCATCTTGAGATCCACATTCACTCAATGCCCATCCTTTCTAATATTTCTCTCCCATGTAATCTCAGACTAATCCTTGATCAATACGATCTTCCTTAAAAGTGAAAACCAATTTTTGAATGCAATTCCTTGTGGTAATAAAAAGTTCACACATTAAAATTTATCAACCTAAAACTATAAAAAAAAGTATCGTACAAAAGAGTTCACAAATTCATGGCAAATAAAGAAATAATGGATTAAGAGTTCACATCTGAAAACCAGATTACCTGACGCTGATTTCACTTTAACAGAGGCGATGCAAAGTTCATTACTTGCAGAAACTAAACCACTAGAAGCAGCTTCCATGTTGCTCTGAGCAAACTTCCATTCCTGTTCAGTACCTGAAAGAGGAAAGCTTTCCATACATTCATCAACAAAGAAAGAAGAGCATATAAAACCAACAATAAAAGCCAATTTTATCATTCATCCAATGAATAAAGTAAATGTTTGTCCTCACGTGTAAAGGAATGATAAGTAATGTCCAGTTTGGTCAAAACATTCAAGTAAGCTTGCTGCCAGGTCCTGCCATCAGAAACGGTCCTCAAAGGATAGAGCTCTTCTGAATTTCGAAATATCCCATCTCTTGATGCTTCAAACTCCAATATTAAAATGCAAATTTTCATTATCTCTGATGCCTTTTCTCTAGCTTCCCATAACAACTGCCTCCGTCTCATTAGATGATCATGGAATTCAGGTGGTATCCCTGAATTCCTAGTCAAACTATTTCCAGTTGCACTAGAACTTGGACCACCACAAGCCCAGACCATTGCTCTCTCAAGCTGCCCTTCAGCTGTGACAGAAGTTTGCTCACAAGCTTGCAAGCTCTCAAGTGATCTAGCTATTCTTGCAATGGATGATTGTAAACTTTCCACCAACTTAGGTCTGCTAATGTTTAAAATAACTGGAAGTAAGTTATCCTGACTTGCAAGAAACTTATGGGAGATAAGCCTGTTATGCTGCAAAGGGTTTTGGGTAATATCATGCATCCATTCCATTTGAACAATTTCAAGGCTGGCCTTAAGAAGAGCCTCTTTTAATTCATTAACCTGCCTTTCCATGATGGAGGCAGCCGATCTTGCTGCTCTGACAGTTTCATGAGCACGGCAGTACTTTTCAAGCATGACTTGGACTCTTTTTACTGCCCCAACATCTCTCACTGGATCAAATTGAAGGTCCCTTCCTGTCTCATTCATATGCTTCAAGGACTCACACTCCGTGTCTAATCTTACCAATAAGATAGGAGCAACACGTTCTCTTAAATAATGCTTAATATGTTCTTGAATTCGCGCTTCAATTTTCTGCCTGACTGCATTTACTAGTTGATCAAATCCCAAATTCTGATCAACAAATGAAGATACATCATGTGTGCAGGAATCAAGAAAAGAGTCGACAAGAGAGACCTTCCAAATAAAGAAGGCATGACTACTTAGAACGCCTGAAAACTTCCATACATAATCAGATATTGGTCCTGAATTGACCAAATCTTCAAGGTGAGAATTTCTACTTGAGCCAGATGCTGCTAATTTATCAAATGAAGCCAAAGCTTGATCAACTGATTCCAACTCAGAGAAGGGCTCCATTAGTGCAGCGAGAAGAGCTTTGCTTCTTGAAACATGCGGCTCTCTCTGCTGATCAGTTCTGATTTGAGATTGCAAAAGATGTTCAGATGTCATCAAAGCACTTAAAATATTTGCCTCTTTCTTTATAAGAGAACTAGTACGGAAGTCCTTCTGGTTCCATGTCTGATGAAGCTTATCCAGCTGTGCTCTGCAAGCTTCTTCTTGGGAGGCAAGCTCCTCAGCTTCTTCCCAAGACAAATGATCTCTGCCCTTGACGGCAGCTTCTTCAAGAGCCAACTGTTGCTCAGTGATGAGACCAACCTTAACAAAGTAATTCTGCTCAAGTTCAACCAACGAAACCCTCTCTTGTTCCACCTCTACAAGTTTCTCTAGAGATGTATCAATGGATCCCTTGATTTGTGAGAGTGATCCAAACACATCCATTACTTCTGAGTTGAATGAAACAACACTCCTTATTACATCAGGTAGAACAACTTCAATCATTTGGCTAGCAAACCGCTTGCAGGAAAGCAGGCTGGTCTGAAACATTGAAGCCCAGTTGTCTTGAGACAAGCAGTTAACACGGTCTCCATCTACATTACCTCTTGAATCCCCATCCATATGTTGATTGACTTCATTAAGAAACCCTGCTACAAGTAAGCATTTTTGTATTTGCTCTTCCAAGTAATTGAAAATATTTCCAAGATCAGACTCTGGTCTGTCATCTGAATTTCCCCAAATGGAACCATTCAAGTCATTAACTATTGCCTTCTTGACATCATTATACAAAGTAATGGCAGCATAATTTAAGATAGTCCGAACATTTTCCTTCTTCTCTTCAATATCTCCCAGAGATCTAGGATCCTCAGGAACATCAACATTTACTGTTCCCAAAGCAAATGCATCTGCTTTCTCCTCAGACCTGGAAGACCGCATATAGTTCATGAAAGTAGACAAGAGACAATCCTTAGCTTCTGATTCAGTCTCTGGACCAATGGAGTCCAGAAGTTCTGTGCGCTCTTTTTCCATTTTCTCTATTTCTACTGCATATTCTCCCACCTTAAAACAAAGTTCATCGTAGATACTCTGAGCAGAATTGAACCAATTCCCATGTAACTTTGCAATGAGCTCAGAAGCCTGTCTCCTAGAAACAGATAGAACATCAGAGGAGAGCGTACTCATTGAAAGCTGCAGAACTTGTGCCCAACCATGTACTGGGCTGGTAGTCAGATAATTCAATGGTAGGATCCGCTGCAGAGCCAGTGCATACGTTTGGAGTGTTGTAACTGCAGAAGAAAGTCCATGATCCAGCTCAGCCACTAATAGAGAAACTTCTCTATCTATCTCATAGCACTGAACTTGTGTGGGTTCAGGAACAATGGTCAATGGAACCCCAGCCTGAAGAACAGCAGATGTCAGAGATAAAGATTCTTCAGCACCAGTTAGCCTAATTGCTTCAATTTCTGGTATTGACCGACTTCTCAATGCATCAAGTATCCTTCCATGCTCCTCAATCCAACTTGTTGCCTCTTCAGCTTTCTCCATCACTGCAGCCTGCGCTTGGGCAAATTCCCGAGCCTGTATTTCCAATGCAGCATGGATCGTTTCGGAGTTGCAAGATGCTTCAGCAACAATAGACTTAGCTGATGTTTCATGGAGAGCAAGATTGGACCTCTCTTGGTCAACCCGATGAAATAAAGCAGAGACAATCTCATACTGATTTAAGATGCTTACAAATCTCTGGACATACATTGACAAAAGTTTCAAGGGTAAAAAAGACCAAGTAAGGGAAACTTAAAAGGAAAATAAGAGAGTGAGAGGGAGGGAGGGAGGGAGATTATATACCTCAAGGGAAGATTCAATAGCAGGTAAGACAGCTAGGAGAAGATCGTGATGCTCCTAACCAAAATCAAAAGAACAGTCATGCACATAAATATAAATACACGGTGAACCACTGCATCAATTCTTGTAAAAAGAGATAGCAACTGCACCTCAAAGAGCATGATATGAAGCAAAATTACTCCTGTAGTGTATTTAGAGATGCCATAGTTCTATTGGACAGAAAATTATGCAATACTCAAAGTTAGGCATGACACTGATAATAACAACTCTAAAAACATCAGTACCTGCAATGGAACCCGAATTTCTTGCATACGTGATGCAAACAAACTCAGGCTCACTGCAAGCTCCATGCCTTTTCTCTCCTCACCAACAATTGCTGCATCATCATGAAAATCTCCACGTGTCCATTCAACAAGTGGATCCCAAACAAAAACTTCAAGCAACATCAAGATGATATCCTTATTCTTCTTCAGAACACCAAGAACTGCTTCACAGCTTGCTCTAAAAGCCCCTTCAATCCCAGTTAAACCTAGAGCTGCTTCAATTGTCTGAGTCAAGCGAAATGGTACAATCTCAGGAATTTTTAGTCGCTGGCCTTTATCAAAACACACATTGTAATCAATGTGCAGGATTTCTCCAGTAGAAAAATCAATAGGAATATTATCCAAATGCCGGTCACCCAGTCCTAGAATGTGGCCAACAATGCTCATGGTGGCTACACTGCCAGAGAACCTACAAGGAAAGGAATTAAATAAATGAACAAAAGTTGATTGTCCACAATTATTTCACATGAAACAAAAATTTATCTAATTATCCACCAACTGCTGCGGATCAATCCATTTCCCATGGCAACTGTATAACTAGCAATTGAACATCATCTTCATGAAAGAACTCTTTTTACTAGAGAGGAGCATTGGGTAGTCAGATACTGTCAGCAAGCATCGTTCCAACAAAATTTAAGTCCTCAGTCAGCACTATTTCTCACACTTTGGACCCTTTCACCAAAAGCAAAACACCTTAGATGCGGTGATGCGGCATGAACACCGCATTAATTTAGTGATCTAAACTTGTGAGAATACAAGGAAGCAAACAGTATCTGAAGCAAATACCCTAGGAAGATGTTAAATCTCATATCCTGTACGCCATCTTGTACTTATTTAGCTAAATATGTCTTATACAACCATAATATTCATTGCAATAATCAGCAATAGTCGAGATAGAAGTGCTGCGAATGAATCACATAACTTCCTATGCCTGTTGAACACTTCAGGGTTCCCTTCTTATCATTTCTTCTACAGTATCTAACAGGCAAACCATATACCAGACATAAACCAAGTCAACCTTTTGGATGGATGATCTAGTGGACTTTAAAAAGCCAACAGTAATGAATAAGCACATTCCAGAATCAAAAGCATACAGTTAACACAATGTGTTGAAAAATCAACACAAAATAAAAGGTCAAAGATAAAGAAAAAGGCCAAGCAATTCAGCCAAAGAATCCATGCCCCTCTATCAAAAAAGAAACAGATAAAAAAAAAGGAAAACAAAAAAGGGCAACTAGAAGTTCAAAGCAAGTCATTGACAGATGCAGACATATTTGGTTAATCACAATTCAATCTACCACAACTTACATGTTTTGATCATTAGCACCACACAACTTACAGCGCAATCTTTTACTTAGGCATGGAGAAATTGGTTAACACTGTTCACAGATATAGAAATACATTTAATAACTCCTACATGCCATTCATTATCAAAACAATATGAACATAACAAAAATATCGGGTCTCTGGTTATTACGGCTTCAGGCCAAATGGCTGGTCCTCTGTCTCCTATGAGGATATTGCAAAGAAAATTGTTCAACTTATTTATCCACACACACAAGACATGACAACTTGCATTATTATATAGAAGCTATGGTGACATAGAACCAAGAGCTTCCAAAAACTAGTACACAACCAATGACTTCTAACAAATACAAGCTTTCTGAGCTTACCCACAAAAAAAAAAAAAGCCAAGTTTTCTAGGCCATTAGTGCATGAATATAGTAACATCACTAATAGATGTGAGATAAAATCTTCGAACTCAAATATAATTTTCAAGTTCAAATAAGTAAATATAGGTCATAAAAACACAAAATGATGGAAGATATAATGGGGCACCTCTTCAATTTTGAGCTAAAGGCTTTAAAGCCTTCGCTGGCACACCAAAGCTCCTGATGAAGAAGTTGCTTAGGAGCCTCCTCCATTAGATCCAAAAGAACTTTTCGCTTGACTTCATGGGGCCAGTCCCTTCTTGAAATTACCCGTCTTATGCCTTTCTCTTTAAGTGCGGGTATTATTTTGCCATAGAACATGTCAATTGGTCGGGGAACAGGTGGAGGTACGGCATCATTGGTATTACCAGCACCCAATGCTGAAAGTTGTCCCTGCTGGACGTGATTTTGCCATGATTTAAAGAGACTGTAAATGCTTGTTACATTATCCACCCACTGGATGAGGCCAGCTCGACCACTTATTGGTGTCACAGAATAGTAGCGAATCCCAAGAGATTGACCACGAGTCGCAGAATGTGAATGAAGAAAACCATTTACAACTTGCAATAGCTGCATAATTCGAGCATCAAGACGTAGGTCTTCTCGGCCTTTCAAGAGATAGGTGTACTTCTGACCATTAGAGCCCACAATACTTAGTTTTTTAGGTTTGGTCTTGGTTGGTAAAATATTTACTTGCATAGAGAAAGAGGCGACTGTGACAATCCCACTAACGCCAGTACTGAGGTTCCTTTCAGTATCAGATGCTATTATTTGCTTCTCAAGCCCAGGAATGGGAGCTTCAGATGAGGACAGCTGGGCCAGTTGTGGTGCAACATCTCCAAGAGATACTGATGACTTTCTTTGATAAGACAAGGAAGCAGCAATATTCTCAAATGGTCGCCACACATCACCAAGAGCTGCTGCAGATGCAGGAGGAGTCTTAAAATTTAAGATGGCTGATTTAAGTTGACCTCCATACTCTTCATGAAACCACATCTCATGAGGTGTTTCAGGTTTCCTAGAAGTAGAAGCTAATCGACGCTCCAAGACTACAGCAACTGGAGCCATCATGGCTGAGTATTTTGCAGAATTTATTTTGTTCTTCTCCCCATGACTTAGAGTCACATTCTCTGCAATTCGTGTAGCTTCCTCTTTCAGCAAACTTATGCGCCTCATCACATCTAGCAGAGTTTGCATTCACCTTGGTTAGCATGACAGGATGAAGGTAGAAGATTTACGAGGAAATTCATATGTATATAAATTATTTGCCTAAGAGGGAAGAGAGAGACAGCAAAAACAAACCGTGTACCTTCAGCCAGCAAGTTGCAAAGAAAATTTTGTGGATGTTAATGTTGTAGAGGGTTTACAAATACCTGGTCTAGTCCCAACCCAATTCTAGTTCTAGCAGTATAGCCCTTAAAGAATAAAAAACTGGAAGCACATTAAATATATTAACAGCACGCATTCCACTAGACAAATCACAACCAATCAACAAGGAGTCAGATATTTATCTGGTACAGCACAAGCTTCTGATATAGAACTTTAGCCAGACACAAACTGTGACATGTGCACCAGACTCAAAATGAAGAGGCAATGGAAAGTAACAATTAAAGAAGAATGCTACGAAGCCATGAGCATAATGACACTGCAGATCGAGTACAGGGAGTTTGGAAGGCTTATAACAAATGAGACAATCTTCAATTGAACACTCACGATTTTGGTCATACATTATGGGACATTGACACTAGAACAGTTGTTCACGTCCCCCACATTTGTAAGTTTAAAATTAAACCGAACCTCGTCTCACTGTTGATAGCAGATTATCAAGCACAGATGATTTCACCTAAAGGTAGTAAAACCCAAGAAAAAAAAAGGCTGGTCTGGTAAATATTACCTGCATGAAGATCCTGAAGCGTGCTTAGCCAAAGTTCCTCCCAAAAGACAGTAACATTTTCAAGTTCTTTAATGATCAGCTGGGCATCCTGAACTAGGCTTGGATAGAGCTTATACTGCATGTGATCAACACATAAGAATAAACTGCTAGTGTTGAACTTATAAACAGATAACAGTTTTTTTTTTTTTCGTTTTGCGGGTCAAGTAAATAATAAATCATTGTAAACAAACAGCTCTACAGTTTCTGCAACAGAGGACTATCTATCTTGTGGTAGTACTTCGGAAGAGTAATCCAACAAAGAAAATATAAAAGGGGGAAGAACCTAATAAGGTAGGTTTCCAAATGACCGGTCCAATTATACAAGCAATAAAAATTGCTCTATACTTCTGCCTTGAAGATCATCATTATTGTTTAGACCTATTTGGCATCACTGTAGTGAAAGACTCAAAATCCACGTATCTGATTGGGTCCAGAACCAGAACCAATTTCTCAGATCTGTGTATCTAGAACAGACTCCCATTTATCACAAACCTACTCTGAACTAAACTTTTGAGGAATAAGCAGCATTGCACTCAACACAACTTCTGTAATTCAGTTCTTTATTTCTTCTCTTTTTCTCATATCCTGAATATACCCAAGCAGATATAACAAATGTTTAATCACTAACTAAAAATATTCACAGAATATGCATCAAAGAGAAAACCAGACTCGCTGTTGAGCAAAATCGATGCAATGACAAGGGGAACATTCAGCTCTCTACTAAAAATAATCAGGGGATGGACACTAATTTCAGCAAAATCAGACGCCAAAAGACACAACTGACTGGAGTTTTAGAGGAAGAGTTGGTCTTTACAATTTTCCTTAACCAAAAATTCTCTATGCAGATAAAGCTCCAATTCCAGAGCTGTGCACCCAGTTTAAACTTCTTAACCAGACTATCCTAGCATAGAATAATGACAAAGCAATACGAGATGAACATCACCACTACTACTGTCCAAATATTTTTTAACAACTAAACGAAAGAAAGAGCAGGAAAGAGAACTCTTGTCAGAGAAGGAAAATTTTGCTTTACCAAACAAGCCAGTATCTTTTGAAGCTCCTCAGGAATTTCCTTCTCTTGGGTGTTTGCATCAACTAGAGCAGGGTACACAATAGACCAAGGAGATAGTTTTGACAGCTTGACCAGTAAAGTTTCTAGCTGTCTCCTAACTACTTGTTCTGGATGACAACTTAATCGTGCAAATAGTTGAGGTGTTATCTCCTTCAAAAAAAAATAATTATTAGAAAATCATCCACCAACATTGGTATGACATCCTAAAAGCGTAACTCACCTGCCATGGTAGCAAAGGAACAGTTGAAAGTGCAGGTTCAAGAGTATCTTCCAACTCAACGCCATAGTTGAGAAGAATATTTAAGACGTATAAAGTTGCCCTCATTGTGTAGCTCATGGACTTATGATTTGAGTGATGCAGGCCAGATAGTTGACAATCAGAGTACATGGAAGATGAATACGAAAGGTAATTGATGAAAGCTTGAGCTGCTTGACCAAAAAGGGATACCCTTCTTCTTCTCAAAGACCGCCAAAGATCAGTTATATCATCAATCAAGGATGTTACTGCTGGATCATCAAGGGCAATCTTTGCACTGGCTAAGGACTTCTGCAATTTAGATTTTAGCATAGCAGAAAGGGTTTCACCACTATGATCTTCAGCTCCAGGTGCTCCTGCTGTAGCTTCAAGAATATCTGTTATTTGCTCAGACAAAGATTTGACATTCTCCTTCTGCCAACATTCTGAGACAACAAAATTTTCCATATTCTCATTTAGAACTTCTAACGATCTTTTCTGTAGGAGCTCTGAGACAATGTCTTTCACTTTTAGCTGCTCTATCTCGGTTAAACTTAAGCTTTGATGATGGATTTCAGAATGAAAAGCAGATGAAACGGAAGAAGAATGAAGGAGAGCCTCATTATCTGCAGAAAGAAATGATCTTGCCTGAGCATAACACCAAGAGGCATATGAAATCCATGACTTCCCCATATTAAGGCAGAGTCGAGTAGATAGCTCCCTTGCAGCACCCACAAATTCCTCAGTAATAGCATCAATATTAGGTTTAGCACTCAGAGCATCATTTCTAAAGCTAGAAATCCCTCTGCCAAGATCAAACGTGTCAATATTAATAAAATCTTCTCTAAACTTCAGAACGACATCTTTCAACCTTGGATCTGAATAACTTTGTTCCAACCAATTTGACAGTTTTAAACATGCCTTTGCCTTTAAGACATTGTCAAAAGAATCAGAAGAAACAATTGAAGAAGAAACCATGCTAGGACGTACAAGTGACCACATATTGGAAAATGCATCGTCAAGCTTGCCTTCACTGTGCATCAACAGGATGTCCTCATACTGCAAACTGGAGATGATATAATCACGAAAGTCAGTGTCAGGGCAATTTGCTACATTCTCCTTAAGGTAGTTGCTTAGACGATTTGCCAACACCAAATTTCTTTGCTTGCGAGATAAGTTCAACAAGTTATTACATAGCTTGAGAGTCACAGGTGATGTTGGTTGAGTATTTTGGTAGACTCGGAGAACTTTTAGCCATAAACTGCAATCTTGATGAACTCGATTAATCGGGGACTGAACTGCTTGAATATATGATCCTAATAATGACTCTAAATGATTGTCTTGGCTGCCCCGCGTCTGGTACTTTTCCTCCAATGCCAGTATGCAGTATAAATGGTTGACATGTGGTGCAGCATCAGAGAGACCATCGAGGGGAAGAACAGATAGTGTTTCCTCCAGTATTGACTTGGCTTTCTGCAATTCGTGAGGTACCTTGTCCACTTTCCCCTCCTTCTGGAAAAGCATTGCCTGCAAAAGCATTTGCTCACTCCTTTGCAAGGCTAACTTGGGATCAAGTGTGAGTTCATTGCTACTTTTTGGTGTCAAATCAAGGCATGCCCATGATGCCTGAACATCGCCCTCATCAAAACGGGCTAATGCTTGGACGGAGTTTATTTCATTTCCTGCAGTAGTTAGAGCACCAGAGTAGCTCTTTCCTGCATGCTTTGATCGTAGTGCTTGCAGCTCCAACAACCAGGATTCCAAAGCTTTCCAATCAGAAACTGCAGTATAACTCTCAATAATACGAGCAATAGCAAACTGTACTCCTTCAGAACCCATAGAACTGAGTGAATCATCGGTCTGTAGCAGATGTATAAAATGTGCTGCAGCCTTCTCATGTTGGCCCTTTGCCTGATATACTAGTCCAGTTATCCATGAAAATTGTTCTAGAATCTCACTATCACTTACCCCTTGATTGTCCTCAGCAAACAATGGAAAGAATGCCATGCTTGCCCACTTTTGTAGACCAATTAATGCCTCTGATTCATGATTCTTACAGAGAGCTAATGCCATGTGCCGTACAACCCTCAAAATTTCTCCATCAAACCTACCCCTGATACTCTGGACAACTTCACTCACCTGGACTCTTGAATTGTCCGTGAAAGATGAAGCAACAAAATTCTTAAGCTCTCGTAAACGCAGTGTGCAGTATTGGATTGTAGCATCATGACACTGGAGTGCCAATCCAGCATTCATCATTGGTTCACATATGCGAGAAAACCACTCCTCACAGACTTTCTTATTTGCACGGAAGAACAAAGAGCTCTGCCTAGATGGACAGGGCAAAACTGTTGATCCTTCATATGCATTGTACACATTTTTCTTCAGAGCCTCAACAAAATCTAGCAACAGCCTCATTGGCAACAAATGAGCATAAGAAATGCTGGTGATGGTCAAATTTCCATCACTTTGGTGAGTATCAAGCTGTAGCAGATGAGAAATGTCCAGAAGCATTCGTTCCAATGCAGCAAAAGTTTGAGTGGGGCCACCAAGATTGGTCCGGAGTCTCGTAGAAATACAGCACCTTGCCGCTTCATTTATAGCCCACCAGGCACCTGCAAGAATATTGGTAGAGCAGACTCTTTCAAGAATATCCCTCTCCACTTTGACGTCCCTCCACAATCCATTTACATCAGCGTTTACCAATTCCTCTGACTGTATTAAAGGATGGTCTTTGGAGTTCCGGCAGGAACAGATTAACCGTTGAATCCAAGAAGACAAAGGCACTTTCCATCTCTGAGAAATGTAACTCAATATGGAAACAAGTTGCTGTGAGCGAAGTTGATGAGGTAGTTGCTTTATGGCAAAGACTTGCTTCCAGTACAAATTAGGCCTGTTTTTAACTCCACAAATAACACTGCTAGAAGAAGTAATCATTCTACAATCATACAGACCAAAAACATATATAGTAATAGGCAGAACATTGCAAAGCAACCTACCAAATGCATTTTTTATATCTTTTTCTGGGTCCCCAAGTTTCTCAAGGACAGTCTCAGCAATGTACAGGAAGTGAGAGGGATGGACAAGTTTTGCTTGCAGAAG
This sequence comes from Coffea arabica, assembly GCF_036785885.1. Classification (NCBI taxonomy): domain Eukaryota; kingdom Viridiplantae; phylum Streptophyta; class Magnoliopsida; order Gentianales; family Rubiaceae; genus Coffea; species Coffea arabica. Next base: position 16,877,621 of record NC_092312.1, read on the forward strand.
CATGTCTAGAACCAATTTGACAAGAGATCTTACTCTTGGTTCTCTGTCTGATGCAGAATCCAAAATGGAGAACAGCAAATTCTGCATGACCTCTACATATCCCCAGACTTCACAAGGATAATGTGTTGCCTCCACATTCTCATATGCACAGATTACATTTTTACAGAATTTAGTTATCCATTCTAAGGCTTCTATTTTAACAGCTAAAGGAGCAGCAGTGTCAAGAGCTTTAACAAGGAGATTGGAGTAATTTCTCAAATACTCCAAAACTAGTATTGGATGTTGATTTTTAATATTATCCTCCTTCATTGGCTTTGAAAGTGCAGGTTCTCTTGTAGAGCAACTAGTCAGAAACTCAACGTCACTCAGTCTTTGCAATGTCTGCAATACTGCTAGTTGCAGTTCTACATAGGCTTCAATAGGTAAGCTAAAAGGATCTAATTTCTCCACCAAAAAGGATAATAATCTCTTTGACCTATTAAGATACAACGTGTCAACTTCTGTAACATTCATATAGCGACTTCCACCTGGAGAAACACACGTTAACAAGACTTTCAAATCAAAATGGATTAAAGCAAACAATTCTGATCGTGAATAAGATTTTTGAGCTGTAATTCCATCTCCAATGCACCCCTCACCGCATGTCTCTTTGAGCACAATAGTCTTCAACAAATCCAGCTCCTCAATCAAGGAATTGATTGTCCTTTCAACAACTTCTTCATTAACATGCTGCAGTAAGAAGATATAGGTAGCAGCAGCACTTCCAGTTACTAACTGATTTGGATGCAGACGCAATTGAGATATAGGGGCATCAAATCCTATTATCTTTTCAGCAGATGATGGGAGAAGCCCATGCTTTTGAAGCGACAGCAACTGTAAATTAGTTTTAAGAACCCCATGAACCTGAAAGGAAGTAATATTTACAGTCCTTGTGAGTTGGACTGTATTCCGCATGTCCAAGCTCTGAAACAAAATATCAACCGCAATAGGGAAAAATGTTGAAAACCTATCGCCTAAAATTTCTGCTAACAAAGTCAAGCACTTCCAAGAATCCTGAATCCATTTTGACCAACCATATTTCCTTCCAATCTGTGATAAACATCCTAATAAAAGAGGAACCATTTTGCAAAGAGGTTCAGTAATCTGTCCCAGCATATTCATTTCCAGCAAACCAGATGCTACAGACTTCAAAACTGTAGAAAAGCAAGATAGTAAAGCAAGTAATCTTTGAAATTGCTGTGGAGTACCAGGACTTCCATCCTGAAGTAACACATCCATGTCTCCTAGAAACTTTGATAGCAATCCCAAGGAGAACTGCATGTTATTTACCCAGTGTTTCTGAAATTGCAAGAAACTGTCCATAATCACACTCCGATCTGATTCTGCCAGGTCAGGCACCATTGCCCACCCAAGGAGCAGATCAACAATGTCAACAAAGTGAGGCTGGAAACATCTAGAAAAGTTTAAAGAAATTATAGTTAAAACAGCAAGAAGTCTGTGCAGTAAAATCAGGGAGGTTCTCTCATCTTCGAGAAGTTCCTGGCATGCTTTGAGAACAGGCAAGGCATATCTTTCGACTGCCCCAACATCTCCAACACTAAGAAATTCTTGTAGAGCTTCCAAAGCCAGCTCCGCTGTCGCATTTCCTATATTGATAAGCAGTGGCAATGCCCAACCCATGAACCGGTCAACCAAGCCATTGAGTATAACATGATTCTGCCTTCCATTTGATGCTAGAGGGACTGAACACAGCACAGAGCACAAAGCCCCATATGCTGTGGCTGCTGACTGCCGTACCAAATATGATCTAAGCAACACAGTGAAAGCAAAAGATAAATCGACAGAAATGAAGTATATTATCCTGACCATTAACTGGTCAATATCCACTCAAAATTTAAAGACCCTTTATTAAAATGAATACAAGTTATTACATCCTATTAAAGTGCAAGGTATGTGATGCACTTGGCCCATCAACAGAACCAACTGGAATGTAGGTTGTATAACAAATTGCTATTCTTGTGCCATCCAAGAACAGATGTTTGATAGTTTGAGATGGAATAAACTTCAATTTTTTTTTTAATGAATTGCCTAAGCTATTGAAACATAACAAGACAAGTCACATGAATACACTCTGATGCCAAATCTGCAGCTAATTTTTAATGGAAAGTTTCAAATCCTTAGTCACATATATTTTCAACCACTGTTGACATGAACATGGATTAACAAACTTATTTCGGTGGCCCAGTGGATCTTTTATCTTTCCTCTCAAATACCTATCCTTTACAAGAAACTTGTAATTGTGCAGATTCTAGTTGCTGAATTTAATTTCAAGCATATCTCTCATGATTTTAAACCACTCCTTGAAGCAAATCAGAATTAGTTTGATAATAAATGCAACTACGGTGGAGATCAATGACTACATGCTAGACTTAACTAGCTTGGAAATAACTTAAGCCCTTTAATTTTGGTAGAAACTTTCCGGCTAAGAAACAATATCTCGGAATATATAGTTTGTAGATCAAGTATATTCTCGTCTATGATTCAACAGAAAATGCTGACACTTGAATCCAATCCAAAGGAGTCAAAAAGTGCTGAGCCTGCTTGTCAATTGTTGACTTTTTCGATTGTATGTGATTAAGAAAAACCCTCTTTAACCAGCATGAAAGCCAAAAGAAAAAAGTAAATAGAAGCAGATAAGTTGTGAGGTCCTAACCTCTCCTTCCCCGTGAAAATTGGAAAACTACATTAAAATTTGGAAATGAGATTATCAAAAAGTATCTCATAAACCACAAGAGAAATATTAAAAAGTTCACCCTTAAATGACATGGATGTGATCCTTTTCCTTTTGATTGTTTTCCTATCAGTATCTGTGTTTTATTCCTTTTTCTTATCTACAATTAAGTAAAACACTCCAAGATATGTTAGAAGTACATATAATCCACATGATACACCGCACGAACTCTTGTTTATGTGTACGTATTTATATTACAGCTATTGATGTAGTAAAAAAGCAGGCAAGCAATACTGAGTAAAATCTAGAAACAATGTTGAGCTGATTCCCAACCATTAGCAGTAAGGAAAAACTAAATTACGTGACATAGAGGAGGAATGAGAGCAGTTACTTGTCGGTGAGGAGTTGAGAGAAGCCTTGGGCGAGGAAAGAGGCGGAGTGAGTAACAAGAATGGAGTTGGGAGGGTAGAGAATGGCGCGGTGGAGTGAAGTTATGGCGGCGACGCGCGAAGGCTCCTCTTCCTCCGAAATTGACGAAGTGGCGGCGGCGTTAGCTGAAGAAGACGGCGTGGTTGAAGAAGTGGAAGGATCGTTGTCCTTGGGAAGAGCCGCCGAGAGAAGTGCGACGAGCTGTTGTTGGTGGTGGTGGAGTCCTTGCATCATCTCCTCCCGTGAGTATCAGCAGCTGCAGTGTTCCACAGATTCGCATCTCCTCTGGTGGTTCAGTGATTGTTTCAGTTGTCTAACGTCGCCGTTTGCCGTTTGGCTGTTGCAAGGTAGTTTCACATGCATCAGTAGCAGTACCATGCTTGTCTCCGACGAGGCAGCGGAAGAGACAGACACATTAATAGTAAGTGCTTCGAGATTTCTCCCTGGAGTTTTGTTTTTCGTTTTCTTTCCTTTACTTTATCGGGGGATGATGGGAACAAAATTAATTCAACAAATCAACCCGCTTTCTCCCTCTGCACTCTGCAACCCCCCCCCTCCCCCCCCCCCCCTTTTTCCTTTATTTATCATGAGATAATGTAAAGAAATTCAAGGCAATTTGATCCGTTTGAATTAGCTTGGCTGTTTTTAGGATATTTTTAAAAAAATTTTCAAGTGTATCACAATCTTGAAAATTTTTTTTCCATGGATCCAAAGTGAAGCACAATCTTTCAACTTGCAAAAAATTCAAAGCAAGATTGGAAAAGGTAGTATTTAGTAATAAGTTAGAGCCTATCCTATAGTTTAGTGAAAACTAAGGGGTTCATTTGAAATTACCACTTTCCTTTAGCTCCACCAATGCACGGTCAAATCTCAGAACCAACAGTTTAATCCGTCTCCTCCTCCTCCTCCTTGCACTACCAAATTGTAATCGACCATTCGACCATGAAAAAGCTACGCCAAGCTCAGTGTCTCCTCAGGCTACAGCACCCGAACCTCATTCAGCTCTCCAAAATAGCTGCAGCTCATCGGCACAATTCCACGCTTTCTCTTTCCAAATTGGGAAAACCCACACTGTCCGCCTCTCCAGCAGCCCCGTCATCTATCACCTCTCAAACTCTTCAAGATTACGCGAAATCTTCTCAGTGGCATTTGATCAAACAGGTATCTTCATCTTTGACGCCTAAGTTAATCTCATGCACCTTTCTCAGTCTCCGCTCGTCCCCTGACCTCATTCTCAACTTCATAAAATATCTTAGTCCCCAGTGCCTCAACTTGGAATGCTATTGTCTTGCTATTTCAATTCTCTCTCGAAGGCCATCTCCAAAACAAGCCACAGAGCTTATCAAGACAGTTATCTGTTCTCGGATCGCGCGTATTAGTGACATTTTTTATGGATTGGTGGGTGCTAGAGAGAGATTAAAGATATCGAGTTCGATTTTGCTGGATTTGTTGATCAGGGCGTTGTGCGAGTTGAAAAAGGGTGATGAGGCATTTGAGTGCTTTAAAATGATGCAGGGGATGAATGTCTTGCCAAAGATTGAGACTTGTAATGATATCTTGAGTTTGTTCCTTAAGTTGAATAGGACGCAAATGGCCTGGATTGTGTATGCTGAGATGTTTCGAATGAGGATTAATTCTGGTTTGCGCACGTTTAATATTATGGTCAATTTGTTATGCAAAGAAGGGAAGTTGAAGAGGGCTAAAGAATTTATTAGGCAAATGGAGGGTTTTGGGTTCAAGCCGAACGTGGTAACATATAATACCGTAATTCATGGATACTGCTTGAAAGGGGATCTAGAAGAGGCTAATAAAGTTCTTGAGTCGATGATATCAAAAGGGCTTGAGCCGGATACATATACATATGGATCACTGATCAGTGGCATGTGTAAGGAGCGTAGGGTGGACGAGGCGTCTGCACATTTTGTGAAGATGATGGAAGCTGGGTTGGCGCCCACAGCTGTGACATATAACACTTTGATTGATGGATATTGTAATAAAGGGGACTTGAAAAGGGCTTTCTCTTATAAAGATGAGATGATCAAGAAAGGAGTAATGCCTACTGTATCTACTTATAATTTGCTAATTCATGCTCTGCTTCTTGAAGGTACAATTGGTGAAGCTGATAATTTGTTAAAAGAGATGCAAGAAAAAGGGATGCTTCCAGATGCCATTACATATAATATACTGATCAATGGGCATTGCAGAGCTGGAAATGCCAAAAAAGCCTTTAGTCTTCATGATGAAATGTTTAGTAAAGGGATTCAACCTTCCCGAGTTACATACACTTCACTGATTCATGTCTTGGGCAAGAGGAACAGAATGAAGGAGGCAGATGACTTGTATGCAAATATATTACGAAGAGGTGTATTACCAGATCTTATAGTGTTTAATGTGTTAATTGATGGTCACTGTGCAAATGGAAACATGGAGCGTGCTTTTCTGCTTCTGGAGGAGATGGATAAGATGAAGGTCACCCCTGATGAAGTGACCTATAATACACTTATTCGAGGGTATTGCAGAGAGGGTAAAGTGGAAGAAGCACGTGAACTTTTTGCTAGGATGAAGGGACAGGGAATTGAACCTGATCATATCACCTATAACACACTGATTAGTGGGTATAGTGGGAGAGGTGACGTGAAAGATGCCTTCAGAGTGCGGGATGAAATGTTTAGTTTAGGGTTCAATCCTACACTTCTCACTTACAATGCTCTTATACAAGGATTATGCAAAAAAGGCAAAGGAGATCTTGCTGAACAACTCCTTAAGGAAATGGTGAGTCAAGGTATTACTCCTGATGACAGCACTTATATTTCTTTGATAGAAGGTATTGGGAATGCAGGTAGCTTTAAGGGTAAAAGTATCCAGGATGAGGTATCTTGTGCATAGACATGTGTAATACTTGGAAAGCCATGCATGGATAGATATTTTGACAGTATCAGGCATGAGCTCTTGCTGGAGTGTAAATTCTTGTGTTGCTTACTTCTTGATAGCTTTATTTTGGGATTCGATATATTATACTCCTGCATGAAAAGTAAAGACACTGTCATGAGGGTGGATAGAGTAAAAACACTGGCACCTTCAGAATTTTGTCACAGTACATGTGTCTACAGGCTTAAGAGGCTGTTCTGTTGAGGATGTAGAAGCTGATTCTCTATTTCTAGTAATGCTTCAAGGCATGCAGTGAAAAATGTCATTGTGCTTGCTAATGTACCTATCTGAGCTTGTGAAGCAGACTACCTGCTACATTGATGTTCTTTGAGGAAATCTCATTGCTGCGAGATATCCTTTATCAACCTTTTTCAAAAATGATGTTTCCAGGGCACTGAAAATAGGATGAGAATCATTTGAAGGGGGTTTTCCATCATCAAGGTAGTAATGTATACTTTATTGATCAAAGGCTTTGCTAAAGTGGATCTGAATATGAGGATTTGGTGCTACATTTTGCTTCGGGTGAGAGACTCTTGCATGCAGAAACCTTTTTGTTTGGAGTAAGAGTCGTGCGACTGAAGAGCTACTTTTGAATTAGAAGTTCAACCTGTAGATTTGGAAGGTTTAATGAAGTCGAATACTTCTGCCAGCCTCAACATGATTTAGGTCTGATCATGTAGATAAATTTTTTTCTTTTATTCTTTTTTTTTATCAATCTTTTGCTCAGCGATGCACTCCCTTTGTAAGTCATTTATGTGCTGTAATACTTTCGGGGAGACATCAATTTTGTAGTTAAAATTCGTGTTGAACAAGAAGAAACTATTGGTACTTAATTGATGAACAAGTATTGATGTTGATTTGAGGGAATTTTGTAATGTCCATCTCCCTGAACAGTTTCTGTTTCTTCTTATCCCGTTAATACATCTGCTTGCTATGGTCTGGCTCTTTTTATTTGTGAAATGAAATTAATGGAATGTTTTGTTTAATAACATCTCTTTTATGATGCATAGCGTTCTTTTCGTTATTTATTTCATAGTTCACCCATGCAGATAATGCATGATACAGACTCGTCCTGTTTTTGCTGTAAGAAACCCCGCTTAGTTTATTCACATCACCATCTGTGCAACTTTGTTGGAAGAAATTGCGCTACTGCTTCAGCTATCTCAATCTTCCAGTCCATTTGAAATTGGACTGGACAAGGAACACAAGTATTTTTCATAAACCATTACTCGGTCTTAGGTAATGTTCCGTCAGGATCTTGAAACGAACTTGTTATCGCCAGTAAAGATATTATTATGTCTTTAAACAAGTGATAACGCCTCATGTGCTACTTTTAAGAATTGAAACATATCAGAGTCCACTACTTGATGGTGGGGTCAAAGGTCTGTATCCCTTGTTATCAGTTCACTGGCTTCGAATTCCTGAAAGATGGTTATGTATTTATGGTCAATTGACAATTGAATATGGTAATCCACTAGCTCTTGTCAACTGCCTCTATGCCTTATTCTTTAGTGTGTTACTGCATTAAATCGCCATTCAAACAAACATGAGTCCTAACACGTAAGGCTATGAGATTATATGTCATAACCTTTCCATTTCAACTGTAGACACAATTTTTCTTTGAAGAATAGTGGAAGGGTCACATTTGGATGGTTTGTCATCATTTTAGTGGAATTGTTTGTGGAAACACATGCACCATGCACCAAATTTTGTTTACAAAACCTATCATGCATTTCTGAGACGAAATTCCGCTAAGTACTTCCAAGTATTTAAGCCTTGCAGCAGACCCAATTCTCCAATATCAGAAACTTCAATGGGAAAACTTGTGGAACACCTAGTATCTGGCTTCACCCTTGCCAGCCTTGGTTTCTGGCATGCCTTCAACACAGTCAGAGCCTACCATGCAAATGACTCTTCTAAATTTACAGCAAGGTTTTGGTACCCATTTAGGAGTCCAATTTGCAAACTTAAAAATCTGGAGCTCACACTTGTCATGTCTTTCTCTATCTCGGCAATTTTCATGCAAATCTTAGACTTTCCTTCTCTACACCTTTCTTCCAAACTTGAGAATTTTGAGCATGCAACTATGTTCCTTCACCTTGCCATTTTTTCTGGTTTCAATCTTCTTGCAGAGCTAAGTCATTTGTCTGAGACCCTATCTGGCGTCTCCGGCATACTTGCAGCCTCTGTTTTTGCTCAAGAGCTTTTCTTGCTCCATTACCACTCAACTGATCACATTGGACTTGAGGGTCATTACCATGGGCTTTTGCAGCTCATAGTATTGGCCTCACTGTTCGCTGCATTGGTTGTAACTTCTTGTCCTTCTAGTTTCCCTGCAGCACTAGCTCTTTCGGTTTCAGTCATATTACAAGGATGCTGGTTCATCGTTATGGGATTCATGTTGTGGGTTCCTAAGTTCATTCCACAAGGATGTGTGGCGCAGTTAAGTGATGCCAGCAGCAGCATCATGCAAGGAGCGGTCGTCTGTGAGACTCAAGAAGCTAGTTTCAGGGCAAGAGCACTGGCTAACTTGCAGCTCAGTTGGATGCTTTCTGCAGTTTTGATCTTTGTCACAGGGATTTTGCTTGGATTTTCCAGAGCTTTTGCACCTAGAGGACCATCAACTGACTATAAGCAATTACAAACTAGAGCCACGGATATACCCTTAGCAATTACGGGATTCAAGCAAACTTGGCCACGAGAAGTGAGAACTTAACTGACTACTCAAGTCTGGCAAATTAGTTGCCAATTAAAGGGCCTACGATGAACTTGGAGTCCATGTAGTGTTTGGATTCCGAGGAATGATGTACATAAGAATATGTGATTTTGGAGCGTTAACCTATCCTTTGCCCTCGATGTATTCCTGTCAAGACTGGTTTCAGTATGCTGATGGATTGAAAACTTCGTGCAAACTTAGACTAATAATCGATATACTTTCAAGAGAAGTGCCTTAGACAGCCACCCTTGGTCAAAGTTCGTTAGGTTTTCGTCCCTGGATGAAAATAGTTTGTGGATTGTATCCATGGTTCGCCGTGGCGGGTTGCGGTCTCGTCGCGATCTCTCGGTTGTTTCACATTCGTCGCGGCATATCGATTGAATATCGGGTGATATAAATATTATAATACATAAAAATTTCCAAAATTTTTGAAAAAAATACTAAAATTAGAAAATATAAAAAAAAAACATAATTTTAAAAAATATCCGAGTCGATTTCAAGTTAACTTGAATATATCGACTGATATCATGCATCACGAATTCGAATCGGCCAATATCGATCGAGTCAGAGCGAATCGTTACGAATATGATAATATTATGGGGATCTGAATTGTACCAGTCCCCTCCATTCCGATTACAACTCGTCGATACGTATCGATATCGGCTGATATTGCGAACCATGACTGTATCAAGAAGAAAGATTATGATCGTCAAAACACGGAAAGGACAAATAAAAAAAAAGTTAAAATAACAACACTAGGTCCAAGTTACGATGATTTTGAGGGTGACTGCGTGGGTGGGTAGATGGGTTGGTCTAGGGCCGCCTAAAGTAATTTCAAGAAATGCGTTCCCATTGAATAGTTAATTAATTTCATCGTTTCAAGTTTTCATCACCCTCAAGTCTCGAGATCCATGATACTTGCTTAGTTACTTCCAAAATAAGTGAGCAGTACCACCTTTATCACTGAAGAAGCGTGTTCTCCTCCAGTAGGTTACAAGCAATCTAATTCTAAAGTAAGCTCAAGAGAACAAAGCAGTTACTCTGACCCCCATCCAATGAGCTGCATGCGAGATCCTTGTGGAGAAAATTCACAAAGCATTTACCTATTTACTTTCTGGATAAGAACTGCACGAACATCAGAATTCTGCAGCACCCGTTGTCCAGAAGTCCCACTTGAATCATGACTCGGTTATCATCCAGAATCAGATGCCTGTGCCCAGTTGTGGTGTTTAGCTTGTTGGGGTGCCTGATCACGATCCGGTTATACTCCTTAACGAGCCAACCCTTTGTGCCTGGTGCAAAAATTCAAATGCCTAATACCTATCTTTCCCAATTTGGTGAACTCGTAGATGTGGAGGAACTGGAACACCCACCCTTATCGAAAGGGCAAGACACGCAAACTACAAGCCTGGTTGATGAGTTTCTTGACAAGGACTCCCAGATCAGGAGTTTTTTCTTTCCTGATAAGAGAAACGCTATCGATCCGGGGGAAGGGAGTGATAGGAATTACTATTATCCAGGAAGAATTTGGCTAGACACGGAAGGGAATCCAATCCAAGCTCATGGAGGCGGGATTTTGTACGATGAGAGATCAAGGAGGTACTACTGGTATGGTGAGTACAAGGATGGTCCAACCTACCGTGCTCCCGGGAAGGGCGTGGCCAGGGTGGATGTCATTGGAGTTGGGTGCTATTCTTCCAAGGATTTGTGGACTTGGAAGAATGAGGGCATTGTGCTGAAAGCAGAAGAAAAGAACGAGACTCATGATCTACACAAGTCCAAAGTTCTAGAGAGGCCTAAAGTGATTTACAATGAGAAGACAGGTAAATATGTAATGTGGATGCACATTGATGATGCTAACTACACTAAAGCCTCAGTTGGAATTGCTATCAGCAGTTCTCCAACTGGTCCATTTGTTTATCTTTATAGCAAGAGTCCTCACGGATTCGATAGCAGGGACATGACAATTTTCAAAGATGGAGATGGTATAGCATACCTGTTTTACTCTTCTCTGCACAATAGACAAACTCATATTGGTCCCCTCAGTAAAGATTATCTTGATGTTACAAATTCTATGACCAAGGTTTTAGTCGGACAGCACAGAGAAGCGCATGCTGTGTTTAAACACCAAAGCAACTACTACATGATCACATCAGGCTGTAGTGGCTGGGCACCCAATGAGGCACTGGTTCATGTGGCTGAATCAATTATGGGGCCATGGGAGGCCATTGGAAACCCTTGCTTTGGAGCAAACAAAGTTTTTCGGGTCAACACATTCTTTGCTCAGAGTACATTTGTACTTCCCATGCCAGGGGGACCTCCGGGGTCATTTGTTTTTATGGCTGATCGTTGGAAGCCAGATGACTTGCGCGATTCAAGATATTTATGGCTGCCTCTAATTGTGGAGGAAGAAGCATACCAACAGCTGCCTCTTGTTAGTCCTATAAGGCCCAAAGTATCAATCTTTTGGCATGCAAAATGGATGATACCTTACAGAGGAATTCGTGAGAACTCACGATGAGGTTTTTCATGCCTATAAATCATTGAGCAACATAACAAGGTTTAATGTGTCTTTATCCAACTACAGGCACAAGGTAGCTCAATCATGTGTACACTTTATCTAACCAGGACACAAAGGAAACGGAAATAACAGAGCCAATATGCTAGCTCCATTGCAAAATGTTCTGCTCTGGGCAAGATGTCTATTAACTTCTTTAGCTTGTAGTTTTGCAGTTTAGTATCTGTTGTACGAAGCAAGATAATTCTTGATAAATAGTATCCAAGATGTAGAAGCCCGCATTGTTCCCAGGAAAAGCAGCATAAAATCCTTCAGTTGGTTGCCAAAATTTCATCCATCGGTTAATGGGCGAGGTAAAAAGGTGATTGAAAGATGTGTTAACAGAGAACGTAAAAATTTTTCTATAAAAAATCACAATCCAAATAAGAAGGTTCACAAGCAGTTGAGGAAATAAATAAATAAATAATTGCTTTGAGTGTCATAAGTTGGCAGGTCTGAGCTTGAAGAGTTTCACGAGTAAACTTGGTGTCAAGCGTTAAACCAGAATAGGGAGCCACAAATAAATGGATGACTGAGATGATGAATGTCTAGCTTTTGGCAATAGAAAGGAGAAATGTTGATCAACGCAGTGTCTCAAGAAGTTTTCAACAGAAACGAATTGTACAAATTTGGTTCACTTGTCCAAATTAACTCAATTCTACATCCAGAATAGAATTAGGCAAAAAAGAACAGAAACCTTGATGAAAAACATCTTCTTTAACCAACTAAATTTTGTAATTTCTTATTCGGACTCTTCAACGGAGGTTTCGATTCGAAGAAGAACAAATCCCACAGCTACTCCAATAAGAACTAGGACTTGAATGATAGCAGCAATCCTGAATATCTCATCAGCAGCATTGCAGGTTGAAGAGAGAGCTCCGCCACCTCTGCCTTTGCTCTGTGAAGGACAACTCAATGAGCCAACAATCTTGGCAAAGGATTGTTCAGTGCTAACAGGAAGGCCTAATGAGACAACATTGTTGTGAGCCTTAAGGCCACCAAATGAGTTCAACCCACTAATATAGGTGACTTTGGTCCTCCTTAGGGAGGTTCTTCCTGAGCCGGGAATAGCTGCAGCCTTAATCGTGGCCGGAGATAGCGTAGCTGTGGCTGTCGCCATTGCTTCCTGACCGACAACCTATGGAAAGAGAAAGATGTAACAATTATGCAAAAGGGGTGCCTGACTACCTTAAAATACAGATACGTGTTTCTTTTGGACTTGATAGGGTGGTCAAGTTACCTTGTTCGGAATGATCGGTGCAGAGCTCTAAGCTTGCTAAAATGCAGAGATAAAGAATGAGTGAGCAAGTGAGACTTTCTAAATGAAGTGGATAAGATGGTCAGCCAATGGTTGGCTGAAAAAAGGATCGGATGAGATTTCTTTGAATGGTAAAAGCGTTAGCTTTGATAGGGGCCAAGAAAAGTGTGGGCTTTTGAGGACTTGGAAGACCATTTCTGTCATCTCTGAATTAACAAGCACAGTCACTACTTATTATCAAAGTTCAGTGATGATTTCTCCAAATAACACAAAATAGCAGAAGTCTGTTTTCAGAAATTATTCAATCTGGCTATGAATGTCACTCAAAATATCTAGGGTAAAAGGAAGTTCGAAAGTAGGAATCTTATTTGTATGACCTTCCGAATCAGAAAACTGATTGAAAACAAACCAAAAACAATAGCAAGTAGGCATGAACCTTAACACCACATCTCCTCTTCGCAAAACAATGACTCGAACTAGGCAAACAAGTTCTCAACTAATAAGGAGGTCAGCAATCCCAAGATTTATTTTTTCTAGTATATCAATGTATCATGAAGCCCGAATCCGTCTAGGACTGGGTATCTATAAAATTGTTAGGGCAATTGCATTGTACAGTTTAGGATTCAAATGGGTTCAATCTGTATTTGAAGAGATGGAATTGATTGCGTGTTACAACCTCAAAAAATTTGCTCTCCTCTTTGGATGGATGATGTTGTGGTGGTTTTATTCCCAGTTCCCACCTGTGACTATGATCATCGATTCGGTTTCTTCTTCTTGGTTAATGCATCTGTATCCTGATTCAAGAATCGGAATTGGCCTTCCTCATTCGAAATCAGGTAGAGATCATATCAAGCATTTTAGATTGCCCGAAAAAAACGGTAGAAAGAAACCTGTTAAAGAAGGTGCAGCGGATTGAGAATCACAGGGCTTGATCACAATATTGAACATGCTAAACTTCCAAAATCACAAACTCGAAAATAATTCTATTTCAATTGATATCCCTATAAACACACTGAACCGACAATAAAACCAATTCTCACCATCAAGCTACAACACATATATGGCCTCCCTATTTCCTCCATTTCACGGGGGAAAAAAAATACAACTCTAACGAAATTATCATTGCCGCCCAACAAATATGCCTTAACGATGATTGAGCCAATAGGAAAATGACAAAAATCTAAGGGAAAAAAAGAAAAGGAATCAAATATCGCTCTCCGGGAGATTTTCAAGCGACGGCAACCGGCTGTCGCTTGGGAGGTTCGATATTCTTATTCTTGCGATCGGAATCGGCAAAATCTTCCGTATTATAGATGACGGCGATGTAAAGAGAACAGCTAGGGCACCGAGCGATCTCTTCGCCCAGACGGAGTTCTTCCCTGGTGATCCGGAAGAGGCCTCCGCAGGGGCAGGGATACATGAAGGCCTGGAGCTCCTCGTTCCATTCCATGTCCTCAATCTCTGCGTCGTCGTATGACATCTGATCTCTCGCTGTTTTCAAGTCCTGGACTATAGCTGCTTCTTTGAACAGAGTTAGCGTTTTCGGAAGCATCGCTCAGGTGGTTGCCCAGCTGGCGGAGGTGGCGTCTATTAAAGTTAGGGCTCCCTGAGCCGCCTTCCACGAATTGAGCAATTCAGGGTCTTAAAAGATTATCTGCATTTTATAATACCAAATAGCTCCCAAAGCAGAGGAGGAAAAAAAGTGCAGGACACTTAAATCAACAGATTTTATGTAGTCTGCGATCCTATTTGATACAATAGGAAATACACATCGTTATTCCAATCCGCAGAACCATTATTCAATGTTCAACCAATGTAAGGCTCCTAATAGTACATAGAAATTAACTCCTAGTACCATATTGGATTACCAATCAGTAATATATGATAAAGATGTTCACCGGGATGACCATTTAGAATGTAGGTCAGCGATCATCTCCACTGGCACACACAGCAGGTTTCTAAATATCAGAACAAATGTATCCAGCTAGTCCAATCTTTGAATTTACAAAACTACAGCATACAACTTTGATATTCCACAAAAGAAGAGAACTCTCAACACTATTATTAAGCACACTGGACATCTCTTTAGCTCAGGAAATTTTTTGATGCAGGATCCAGCACACATGCAAGCAAAATTTTATATTCTGCCTGGTTTGGGACAAATCTGATTAGACCAAAAAATTTTTGAATTATTTAAATTTCACATTAATAGTTGTCCAGTTGGGAAGACGGAGAAGCCAAGGAGTAATCATTTGAAATTCTTTGTTTTTGCAACCTTAAATTTAAATTAGGTTTTAAATAGGAAACTTTATGTTATCATCTTAACAACTAAAATAAAAACCTCAAGAGAGGCCATAAAAGATTCATAATGATTTAAAAATTGTGAACTACCTTGGAGGCCAGCTAATTTCCTTGCATATGAAATTTCACCTTTAAGTCGATCTCTTTATTCCTGTTGAGACTTTTGGGATAATCAAAGCGCTTCAACCAAATGTATAGCCCACAAATCTGATGCACGAGACATGAACGCAAATATTAAGAGCTACAATAAGTTTGAAAAATACTGCTGTCTTATGAAGTGTCGAGAAGTTTAATTGAACATGCAAAAAGTAAGGAAAGTTTCTTTATTAAAAAAAAGGGCATGTAATTAAACATCCTATGTATTTTTTATATCTTTTGAGAGGTTAATAGCAAAATGAATCTTCCAAAGTAAGGAAAGCTGAAAACAAAAGTGAAGCCAAACAAAAATACTAAGGTGCCATTTTGTTAGTGTAGAGAGAAAATTGTTGAAAAAACTTAGTGTCACAAACCCCACTCAAACCTCCCAAATATAGATAAAAATCATAGAACAACAAAGAAGCATGCCAAGAACCATAGAGTACCAGGAGCTAGTAATTGCTCTTAAAAATAATTGATCCTCTAAAATATTTCAAACAGTAATATCATCAACATAACATTCTTACTTATCCCCTTTGGCAGTTTCTCATTGTCAAGATCAAATGTAAAGGTCTTTCTTTTGAAGAATATCTATCCGTTAAAGTTGAGGCCATGCATTTCCTTAGATATGAATGGAGGCATAAACTTTTGATAGCCACCAACAAACATCAACATTTTTTGTCTTTTGTTCAAGCAACCTCACAATTCAATGCATGTTTGATGCTAGAAAAGTTATACACCATTATGAAATAAAGCCAATGAAAGCAGGAAAAAATTAAAAATGCCCAAAGACATACCAAGATATTCAAAGCAAAGGAACCATTTTGCAGCTAGACAGATGGAAGATGAGCCTGAAAACTGAGTACTTGATTAGCTGCTATTCAGAACCTCTACAAATACAGAAGCAATAGTGCAAGTAGTTAGTATCACTCCACACTTATAACTACAACTGCTACTATTATTTCAGCTAGAGAACTAAAGAAGGAATTTTGTTTGTCCTACCAAGAATAAGATCAATCAAGTGGACTTGCATATATCCCACAACCGTGAAGACATAGGTCAGAGGTGGCACATCCATCCTATCATACAAGTCAATAGCTCCAAGAAGCACATCAGAATCTCACAATCATTGGTGCTCTTTAACAATGATGCATAGGCCACGAAAACTATATATATATGTGGAATAACTAAAACTTTAAGCTTGGCAGTGAGGCATTTTCATAGTAAAATGCATTGCTAGTTCGCCCATGAATAGATTAACTAATTAGTAGTGCTAATTAAAAAGCACCTTGTCAATGTAAAAACCCTGGTAGAGTGCTTGGTTTTTACACTTTTTTTTTTTTTTTTTTGAAAAATCCCAATAAATCTTCATCTTTGTCCATGTTTCTATAATTATTTGCACAAAACTTATTGCATCTTTGGCGCAAATTAAAGCATCACAGGAACAAAAAAAATTTGTCCAAAAATGACAAATTAGCAAAGTCCGATATCAAAGCAAACTTTTTTGTTGTTCAAAATCCAAGGAACACAAATTTATCCATTGATTAGCAAAATAAAGACTAAAAGAAACTCAAAACCTGGCAGCAACTTCTGAGGATTTGCAGTGAAGTTCATTACTTGGACCGTGTACAATGAGCAAAAAGGAACACCAAAATAATTCTGACAATTGTAGCGGGAAGCAAAGAGACCAAAAGCAGGGAAAATAACGACAATGGAAGACATGAGACTAACCAGAATCATCTTCTTGGACTCGGAAACACTCTGCAATCACAAAAAAATAGGTCAAGTTCAGATAAGGAGAAAACAACATGAACAAAAAATTTAATGAAAGAAAAATCTCAAAGTGTTTAGATTCAAAACCTAAAGTGATATCAGATTTGTCTCTCCTACTTCCTCATCACATAGACAGCTAGAAGAAGAGGAGGATTTTGACCCAAAAAAATAAAGACAAGAGAGAAGAAGAGGAGAGAACCTTCGAGCAATTCTTTTTTCCCCCTTACCGTTTGTTCTCGGCTAGATAGGGAGATAAAAATGATGAAGCAGCTGTCCGGTTCCAATGTCCCTTTGATGGTCAGTTCAGTTGGCTACGTGTTGGGTAGAGGAGGAGGTGGGTGGGGGAGGGGCTGGTGTTGGGTCCAAGAGGTCAGTTTTGGACTCCTTCATGGACCATTTAAACTCGTTCAGTCATGGTGGTTTCATTCCCAGTTCCCACCTCAAAAAATGGGTTCAATCTGAATTTGAATAGATGGAATTGATTGCATGTTACAGCCTAAAAAAATTTGCTCTCCTCTTCCGTTGGATGATGCTATGGTAGTTTTTTTTCCCAGTTCCCACCTGTGACTATGATTATCGATTCGGTTTCTTCTTCTTAGTTAATGCATCTGTACCCTGATTCAAGAATCAGAATTGGTCTTCCTCATTCGAAATCAGGTAGAGATCATATCAAGCATTTTAGAATGCAGTAGATTGCTCGAAAAAAGGGGTAGAAAGAAACCTGTTAAAAAAGGTGCAGCACATAGGGCTTGATCACAATATTGAACATGCTAAACTTCCAAAATCACAAACTGGAAAATAATTCTATTTCAATTGATATCCGTAAAAATACACTCAACAGACAATAAAACCAATTCTCACCATCAAGCTACAATACATATATATATATAGGCCAACAGGAAAATGACAAAATCTTAGGGGAAAAAAAAAAAAGAAAAGGAATCAAAATTCGCTCTCCGCGAGATTTTCAAGCGACGGCAACCGGCTGTCGCTTGGGAGGTTCGATATTCTTATTCTTGCGATTGGAATCGGCGAAATCTTCCGTATTATAGATGACGGTGATGTAAAGAGAACAGCTAGGGCATCGAGCGATCTCTTCGCCCAGACGGAGTTCTTCCCTGGTGATCTGGAAGAGGTCTCCGCAGGGGCAGGGATACGTGAAGGCCTGGAGCTCCTCGTTCCATTCCATGTCCTCAATCTCTACGTCGTCGTACGACATCTGATCTCTCGCTGTTTTCAAGCCCTGGACTGTAGCTGCTTCTTTGAACAGAGTTAGGGTTTTGGGCAGCCTCGCTCAGGTGGGTTGCCCGGCTGGCGGAGGTGGCGTCTATTAAAGTTGGGGCTCCTTGAACCGCCTTCCACGAATCAGAGTGTCTTAAAGGATTAAGCGAGTGCAAGACGACAGCGTACGCTGCCAAACCATTTCATTATTATTATATTATAATCGTTATCAACACTGGGAATATTAATTAATTGAGTTTATCCCGTAGTTGGTTTAAGAGGCATTTGCATGTGGTTTATGCAAATGGAAGTTGGACAGGAACACACCTTCTTCCTCAGGACTTGTTCGCTTTTGCGGCTGTCTTCTGCGATAGGAACCAACACCGTCAAGTCGTTCTTCGAGCCAAGACAGCAAACTTCCGACTCAAGTACTTCTTTTTCTTCTTCAAATTTAACGCCTCATCTCTGGCTGCTTTCGATAGATTAAATGCTAGTAGTACTTTTTCTAGCAGATGCGAAAATACGTGGGCCTAGGGATGGTTGAGGAGGAGATTTAGGTATGGTATCGCTAATTATACCGATCTCTCTTAATTTCTTTTATTTTCTAATGAATTTCTGTGGGCCGCGCACCACATCAGAAGGGTTGGTTTCAAAAGTTGGGCACCCAAAAAAAAAATTTTTTTACCTTGCTGGATTTTGGCTACAATAACTAAATTAGCCAGAATTTCAAAAAAAAAAAAAAAGAAAAGAAAGTTTTAGCCAAAAATAAGGACTTAGGGACTAATTGGCTAAATTTATTTTACTGAAAAAAGTTGATGGACTAAATATGGGATTTTGCCCTAATGCAATGTATAGAAGTTAAAAATGAAAATAAATAAATAAGGACTAAATTTTTATGTACTATTTTTTTTTTTATATATTTGCAGTTATGGATATTATATATTAGTAGAATGTGTCTCATTATTAGAAAAAATAATAATTAATAAGAAACGACTTTTTGTACTAATTCCTCCCAGACGAAGATAAGCCAACTTCCCAATTTAGCATGAACAGACTTCAAATGGTCAGTAGCCGAAAACAATGCCTACAGAAACTGCCGACTTTTAGTTTTAAAATCACCCAGCAAATTGGCCTCAACTCCATCCCACTTTCACATGCTTCAATTCTCAAAGAACTCAAAGAATCAAAGCCCCTCCAACAAGTCCATGCCTACATAATTACCTCTGGCCTTTCTAGCAACATTTTTCTTTGCAACAGATTAATGAACTCGTATGCTTCTTGCGGACTTATGGATTGTGCACAGCACATATTTTCTGGAACTGAAAATAGGAATTTCGTTTCTTGGACAATTTTAATATCTGGGTTCACAAGAAATGATCTTCTCATTGACGCAATTAAGGCCTTCCATGACATGATTTTGAATTATGTGAGGCCTAATGCAAATACAATTTCGAGTATTCTGCCTGCATTTGCAAAACTGGGGCTGACACGGATGGGCAAATCAGTCCATGGTTATTGGATTCGGCAGAGCTGTGGAAGGAATGTGTTTGTCGAATCAGCTTTGGTTGATATGTATATGAAAATCCGGTGCATGAATTTTGCTAGACATATATTTGACAATATGCCTGACAGAAATCTTGTTTCATGGAATTCTGTGATTTTGGGTTACTCCGATAATGGGTCTGGTGAAGAGGCATTTAACCTTTTTAACTGTATGAGAAGGAAAGGATATTCCATCGATGTCTTTACCATAATGAGCTTGATTTCAGCTTCTTTAGGTGTAGGGGATTTGAGTTTAGCAAGGGCGGTCCATGCCTTGACAATTAGAATCGGGTATGTCAGTGATCGACTTGTCATGAGTGCCTTCATGGATTTATATATAAAGACTGATGGTGTTGATGATGCTTATTGTATTTTTAATGAGATTTCAAAGAAGGATATAGTTGTTTGGACTGTAATGTTATCAGGGTTTTTGAGGAAAGGAAAATGGAACAGGAGTATAGAACATTTCAACGAGATGATCGCAGCAGAAAAATCAGCTTTAGATGCTGTTTCTTTGGTAAGCATCTTAGCAGGCTGCAGCAGTTCTGGAGCTCTTCAACAGGGTAGGCGGATACATGCAATGGTGATGAAAATTGGTTATCAAAGCGATGTCTTTGTCGGATCAGCTGTCATAAACATGTATGCTAATTGTGCAGAAATTTGTGATGCAGAAAGGTATTTTGGTTCTATGAAAGAGAAGGATGCGGCGTGCTGGAATGCACTAATTTCTGGTTATAGCATGAATGGGTACGGTAATGACGCTATTGATCTCTTTTTGAAGATGAAGGGTTCTGGCATAAACCCTGATGAGTGGACGTTATTATCAGCCTTGTGTGCATGCAGTCACGCAGGGATGGTTGATCAAGGACTCCATATTTTTCACCATATGGCCGAGTTTTGGAACATAGTTCCCAATTCAAAGCACTATGCTTGTGTTATTGATCTTCTTGGCCGTGCGGGACTGTTAGATGATGCTTACCGAATGATTTGCAATATGCATCTGCCCCCGACTGTTGATGTTTATTGTGCCATGCTTAGTGCTTGTAGAGTTCATAGAAACATGGAGATGGGAGTTGAGATAGCGCGGAAGCTCTCTGCGCTGAAGCCTACTGATGTGGGGCACCATATATTGCTCTCCAACATGTACGCGTTGGCTGGAAATTTGGAGGCTGTAAAGCTGACAAGGACATCATTACGATTGACAAGACTGAAGAGGTATCCAGGTTTTAGTTCAATTGAGATCGATGGAGAAATGTACACATTTATGGCAAGTCAGAAGGATCATCCCCAATACCAGCATATCAGTGGGTTCCTGAAGGGCATAATCTTGAAAATTAAATCAGAAGGTTATGTTCCAGACAGAGAATGTGTACTTGAGGAGGTTTCGGATGATATGAGGGAGGATATTCTGTATCACCACAGTGAGAAGTTGGCCATTGCTCTTGGCCTGTTGAAAACCAAACAAGGAACGGTCATACGGATAACAAAAAATCTTCGCACTTGCAATGATTGTCACTCCGCCAGCAAGATTATCTCTAAAGTTTTTGGAAGAGCTCTAATCGTAAAAGATGCCAATCGGTTCCATGTTTTTCAGGATGGAATCTGTTCATGCAAAGACTATTGGTGAGCCTCCTGGCGGAGAAATTACATTATAAGTTTAAGGTTCTGTATCTCGAATACCAAGTCATGCACCTTTATTTAATCCAAAAAAAATTCATGCGTTTTTTACTGTCAAATTCCTTTGATTCAAACATCAATCTATCAAAGAAGTCCTCTTGCTGTATTATAAGGACTCTGAAGTTTAAGAACAAAATATTAGTGATCAGCGGAGGAAAGGTTACAGTAAGGAGAAATTACTGAAATTGATTGAGAATGAGTTCCATTAGTCAAAAATAAATAATTAATATATAAAAACCTAGAAACAGCTAACTGACTAAAAGAAGGTTATTCTCGGCTTTTCCGGAGAGAGTTTGGAACATGAACGAGAAGCAAAAGAATTTTTGGCTATATTTGAATTGAGGGATTCAACAAACGATTTAAAAAGAATCACTAAAAATTTTCTAATTATTTGGATTGTTTGGGAGGTATTTGAATTTATAATTAACTGATGATTTAAAAGCGTTCGAAACATGAAAATAATTGATGAATTACACATGCAAATGCCTCTTAAATAATCTAAACAGTTAAATTGATTTGAGAGGATTTCAAATTCCTCAATCCAAGAGAAGCCTTTGCGCGCGCGCGTGTCTGTGTGTGTGTGTGTGTGTTTTTTTTTGGGGGTAAGCGAAGCCTTTGTGCTTGTTTCTTCAATGTTCATCGCATTTCTCTTATTTTTCTCCCTGAGAGTAATGTTCAAGAATTGGCCGAGATTTCTCCAAGAGTCGGTGAAGTAGTAAAGGACTTTTTATGGCTGCTAACGCAGAGAACCGTTAGTGAGAAATTTCGCATCGACTACATTGCCACCAACTTCATTTCTGAACCAGTTAATACGCTAAATTTACTAGATAAAACTATTAGGATCTGACAGAAGCTAGTTAACTTGAAACCCAACATAGGCTTTCCTTTAGCATTCTGCACGAAATTGACAATCTTTCAAGCATGAGTTTGGTTTGATGGACATAGGTTACTGCCAGCCAATGAAATCAACAAGTGAGACTCCAAATGAAACTGGACTACATCAATTAGATACTAACAATACAGAGAACAAAATTGTGATGGAAGAACAGGTGTATTGGCAGAGTAAATAAAAACTTTGAGGGAAAGTAAAACAAGAAAGCTCAGAGTGCTAATATCATGTTTTCAGCAAATCTGATTACAAGCAAAATGCCTAAAGAATGAGCTCATTGGCTCTGCACATTGTTCTAACTTCCTTCTAGCTAGACTAATAAGAAAGCTACAAATATTCCAATGAATTGCTGCTATATATCCACTAGCACATGAGCTCAGCTGAGAGGGCATGGTTGATCAACTGAAGTTCTCTGATCTGCAGTAGCTTGAACGTGCAACTCCACCACTTCAGCTACTTCCAACAACACTAAACCAACTCCTTATTCCAGCTAGCCATACTTCTACTTAAGACAAAAATGTTAAGCGATAAAATCGAGCATCATGACAGTTACTTGAAAGATATATCCAAGTGCATGAATCTTGCACATACCAAAGTTGCTTGTTTCTAATCATCAGAAATATGGACCTGGAGCACCTTTTCACCAATAAGTTCAAATATGCAGACATTGCCAATCTTCAGCTTATTATCGCGCACAAATCTGGTCCATCCTCCCACAAAAACAAAGTTTCCGCCGTTAATTGTATAATTCACTTCCCATTCTTTACCTTCTATATTTTTCAGCGTGATTTTTGTCTTGGCCTTTTGGAAGTGTTTCTCTGCAAATGACTTGGGTATGATCTGCACAAAAGATGCATCCAAGTAAACATTAATCCGTTCAACTTTGGAAGGACAAAACAATTAGTACATTGGAGACATAATTGCTGCAACCACTGGATGATCTCAAGAATCGCCTGAATTTTGTCCAGATATGCCATTCAACCATTCAAATTCTCTATTACCTCAAACCATAAAAACAATCTTACCATTAAAAAAGGAGGATTAACGTTGTAACGTTTGATGTTTGTCTCAAAAAAAGGATGCTGAGAGCAGAATTCCTGCAATGTAGCACCTTCTTCTCTACTCTGACTCTTCTCTCTTGGTTGAACATGGGTAGTGTGCTGATCCAAGTTTTTGGTACCTGAGTTTGCAACTTCTTGATTTGTTCTCTCCACTCCACTTTTATCAAAAATTTGAACAGTGAAGCACCTATCTCCATGGTCATAATGGAAGAGGAGAAAATCATGTTCCTGCAGCAAGTTATCTTCCACAAATTTCTGCCAATCATCTCCCAGAAAGACATCACCATCGTCAGTCTTGACTACTTTAACAGACCAACAGCTTCCATATGAAGTCTCGAGGATTATTCTTTTAGGTATCCCTATTAGAACATCCCTTACAAATTGCGGAGGAATTTTCTGCAACAGATCGTGATATGGAACAAGAAAACTTGGTTGGAATTTTTTTTATCATTAATCAATTAGCCAATGACTAACAAGAACTGCAAAGAATAAGACATGATTTGTCATATGAATGCATCTATGAAAAAAATTACCAGTCTATTCTCTACAAGTTGATTAAAAATCTTGAAGAAGGCAGGCCTCTGGTCCAATATGATCTCATCCTTATCTTTCCCCAGGCTCTTGTTCACCATTTTCTCAAGTATAAGTTTCACGACTTTTTCGTTCAATAATCTTGTCTATTCAGTAAAATCTCCAGCCCTGGAATCAACAGCTAAGAACCATTACTACGTTGCCAACGTGGTTGGTGAAAAAGCAATTAGATGCAGACTAGAAGATGAACACCGAGCTTTTGCATGGAAAGAAATTAAACTAATGTCCAAAATTAATTGCTATAGATGTATTTTATGATTCAATTTTTTTTATATAACCAATGAAATCAAGCAATTATAACTGAATACACAAAATAGATAGGGCATCGACATTTATTATTTTAGTTTAAAAAATGTCATCAATACTTGCATTAAAAATTTTGCAGTTAAGTCACAAGCACCTTGATGCATGTCATTACCAAGTTTGAATTTATCAAAAAGCGCATAATATTTCTTGTCTACAATAAGTGCAATTACCATGCTGTAAAGTTCTGGTTAAAGCAAGTCCTGTGTATTTCTTTCTCAGTCCAAGTACTGTTTTTGTTTTAGCCGAGTATGTTTTCATGCATTTGTAATGCATGTTCAACAGAACCTTTACCTTGTACAAAAATTAAAAGAAATTAACATACAAACAACAATGAATACAAAATTCATGGCAAAATCTTCTATTTCCTTATTCATCATGAAAGACAATATGAAATTTTGAGGCATACGAAAATAGCAGCATATATAACCAATAAACCTCGAGATGCAAACCTATGATATATTAGTAAGATAAGTTTTAATAGTTTGTTGCATGCTTCTCTGAAGTAATACAAGAACTAAAGAAGTTCATCAAAAACTATTTTTAACCACAAATACCAAGTAAAAAGAAATTTTAGAATACCAAATAACTCCCAAAGCAGAGGAGGAAAAAAAGTACAGGACACTTAAATCAACAGATTTTATGTAGTCTGCGATCCTTTTTTTCTTTTTTTGACAAAACGATAGGATAGTCTGCGATCCTAGTTGATACAATAGGAACTACACATCGTTATTCCAATCCGCACAACCATTATTCTATGTTCAACTAATGTAAGGCTCCTAATAGTACATAGAAATTAACTCCTAGTACTATATTGGATTACCAATCAGTAATAGATGATAAAGAAAATCACCGAGATGACCATTTAGAATGTAATCATAAAACAAGTAGGTCGGTGATCATCTCTACTGGTACACACAACAGGTTTCTAAATATCAGAACAAATGCATCCAGCTAGTCCAATCTTTGAATTTACAAAACTACAGCATACAACTTTGATATTCCACAAAAGAAGAGAAGTCTCAACACTATTGTTAAGCACACTGGACATCTCTTTAGCTCAGGAAATTTTTTGATGCAGGATCCAGCACACGCACAAGCAAAATTTTATATTCTACCTGGTTTGGGACAAATCTGATTAGACCAAAAAATTTTTGAATTACTTAAATTTTAGGTTAATAGTTGTCCAGCTGGGAAGAGGGAGGAGCCAAGGAGTAATCATTTGAAATTCTTTGTTTTTGCAACCTTAAATTTAAGTTAGGTTTTAAATAGGAAACTTTATGTTATCATCTTAACAAGTAACATACAAACCTTAAGAGAGGCTATAAAAGAATCATAATGATTTAAAAATTGTGAACTACCTCAGAGGCCAGATAGATTCCTTGCATATGAAATTTCACCTTTAAGTCGATCTCTTTATTCCTGTTGAGACTTTTGGGATAATCAAAGCACTTCAACCAAATGTATAGCCCACAAATCTGATCCAAGAGACATGAAAACAAATATTAAGAGCCACAATAAGTTTGAAAATTATTGCTGTCTTATGAAGTGTCGAGTAGTTTCATTGAACATGCAAAAAGTTCAAAGCAGAAAAATTGAGAAATAAAAAGTAGACATAGCAACCACCCTGGAAGTATGTACATCTCTATCCTCGACATGCAATACTGCTTCTGGCTGTAAGGACGGCACATAAAAGAAGCTTGTACAGCATAGAGTGTAAAAATTATTACGTGGAGAATTAAATCAGCATTTGATTTCTCTCTTTGTCAAGTAAAAAAAAAATGGAAAAGAATAAGCCGACTCCATCTGGAAAAAAATGATCCATGTAAAATAATAATTAAAACATACATGGAAATTAGAAGAAGATAACTTTCTTTATTAAAAAAAAAGGCATGTAAATAAACATCCTATGCATTTTTTATATCTTCGAGAGGTTAATAGTAAAATAAATCTTCCATAGTAAGGAAAGTTGAAAACAAAAGTGAAGCCATACAAAAATACTAAGGAACTGTTTTTTTAGTGTAGAGAGAAAAATGTTGAAAAAATTTACTGTCACAAATCCCACTCAAACCTCCCAAATATAGATAAAATCATAGAACAACAAAGAAGCATGCCAAGAACCATAGAGTACCAGGAGTTAGTAATTGCTCTTAAAAAATAATTGATCCTCTAAAATATTTCAAACAGTAATATCATCAACTTAACATTCTTACTTATCCCCTTTGGCAGTCGCTCATTGTCCATATCAATGTAAAGGTATCTCTTTTGAAGAATATCTATCAGTTAAAGTTGAGGCCATGCGTTTCCTTAGATATGAATGGAGGCATAAACTTTTGATAGCCACCAAGAAACATCAACATTTTTTGCCTTTTATTCAAGCAACTGCACAATTCAATGCATGTTTGATGCTAGAAAAGTTCTACACCATTATGAAATAAAGCCAATGAAAGCAGGAAAAAATTAAAAATGCCCAAAGACATACCAAGGTATTCAAAGCAAAGGAACCATTTTGCAGCTAGACAGATGGAAGATGAGCCTGAAAACTGAATACTTGATTAGCTGCTATTCAGAGCCTCTACAAATACAGAAGCAATAGTGCAAGTAGTTAATATCACTCCACGCTTATAACTGCAACTACTACTATTATTTCAGCTAGAGAACTAAAGAAGGAATTTTGTTTGTCCCTCCAAGAATAAGATCAATCAAGTGGATTTGCATATATCCCACAACCGTGAAGACATAGGTCAGAAGCGGCACATCCATCCTATCATACGAGTCAATAGCTCCAAGAAGCACATCAGAATCTCACAATCATTGGCGCTCTTTAACAATGATGCATAGGGCACGAAAACAAAAAAATATGGAATAACTAAAACATTAAGCTTGGCAGTGAGGCGTTTTCATAGTAAAATGCATTGCTAGTTCGCCCATAAATAGAATAACTAATTAGTAGCGCTAATTAAAAAGCACCTTGTCAATGTAAAAGCCCTGGTAGAGTGCTTGGCTTTTACACTGTTTTTTTTTTTCAGAAAAACCCCAATAAATCTTCATCTTTCTCCATGTTTCTATAATTATTTGCACAAAACTTATTGTATCTTTGGAGCAAATTAAAGAATCACAGGGACAAACAAAATTTGGCCAAAAATGACAAATTAGCAAAGTCTGATATCAAAGCAAACCTTTTTTTGTTGTTCGTAATCCAAGCAACACAAATGTATCCGTTGATTAGCAAATTAAATTAAAGACTAAAAGAAACTCATAACCTGGCAGCAACTTCTGAGGATTTGCAGTGAAGTTCATTACTTGGACCGTGTACAATGAGCAAAAAAAGAACAACAAAATAATTCTGACAAATGTAGCGGGAAGCGAAGAAACCAAAGGCAGGGAAAATAGTGACAATGGAAGACATGAGACTAACCAGAATCATCTTCTTGGACTCGGAAACACTCTGCAATCAAAAAAAATAGGTCAAAAGTTCAGATAAGGAGAAAACAACACGAACAGAAAATTTAATGAAAGAAAAATCTCAAAATGTTCAGATTCAAAACCTAAAAGGATTTCAGATTAGTCTCTCCTACTTGCTCATCACATAGATAGACAGAAGAAGAGGAGGATTTTGACCCAAAAAAAAAATGACGAGAGAGAAGAAGAGGAGAACCTTTGAGCAATTCTTTCTTCCCCTTACCGTTTGTTCTCGGCTGTCCAGTTCCAATGTCCCTTTGATGGCATTACGAATCCAGGGGCGTACGCCCACAAGATGTGGTCGGTTGGCTTTGGTGGGTTGTTTGGCACAAGATTTTGGCTAAACCACATCAACAAGTGCTACTGAGCAAACCTCCAAAAGAACGGTGCAAAGTGCACCAAAAAAATTTCAAAAAAGGGCGGGGGCTGGGGTTTCGAGGGGCGGGGTGTTGGGTCCAAGAGGTCGGTTTTGGACTCGCTCATGGACCATTTCAGAAGTACCTGTGAGACCACGTGTTTCTGAGGTGGTCCGAATTCATTTTAAAAGAAAAAAAAAATGAAAAGTCTTGCCTAACAAATTCGCGATACGAATTAAAATTGAATCTATAATACCTTCAATTTAGTCCTTACTACCTAATTTCTAGAAACAACATGGAGTAGAAGAACTAATAAGACTCAACTATCTTTTTTATTTTGAAATGGAAAAAAAGAAAAATTCGACAATCTAATTGTGTCAATTGATACTTAAACACCTGAAATATTAACGCCTAATGCTAATTTCTTTTCTATTTTCGCTGTAACTAATTGAAATGAGACTTGACACTTGCGTGTTAAGTTGCTCAAATTAATAAGATTTTGTATTACATTGTGTTTTTCTTTTAGATTGGATATAAGAAAAAGCAGTTTTTTTTTTAAATGAACTATTGTATTTTTACATGCATATACAATGAGGGTCTTGTTTTGCTCAATTTGCGACTAGGCTGGTCTATGTGCAACAATTTGGTCAACTGATATCTTAAGTGTCGGCCTGCGTGAATGGTTCAGCGGTAGCGCCTCTCACCAGTGAATTTTGAGGTCACAAGTTCGAGTCTCCGCTACGCTGGATTCCTCCGCGCACTTAACGTGTTCGAGCCGGGTTGGAGCGCCGGGCCCGGGTCGCAAGGGATTAGTCGAGCCTCGTAAGGATTGATCCGGACACCCCTGTGTCGACAAAAAAAAAAAAAAAGATATCTTAAGTGTCGTGCCTAAAAAAAAAAAAAGGTGACAAACACAACAATGTATCATCTTGAAAGAAAAATATATTCAGCAACAAAATAGCGGTAGTAAATAATACTTTATCATAAAATTCTAGACATTCACTTCAAATCTTCTAATCCAAAATTATTTTCTGTTCATATGTCTCGTATTTATGCAGTTATCACGTGTATTGATATATTGATAACAAACTCGATCAACAAGTCAAACGTTTGCTTGAATTATCAATGTATCAATACACATTATAGTTATATAGGAACGGGACAGACGAGGCAGAAGATAATTTTGGAACAGTGGATTTCAAGTGCTAGACATCAAGCTGACCCCTAATTTCTAATTCACAAGCTGCCCACATATCATACATTTCATGCTTAGTCAGTACCCTTGAACCAAGGAAGTCCCTGGACAAATACTCAGCACGTCAACACGATAAAGAATTTTTTGAAAAAAAAAAAAAAAAAAGACTTCAAACACAATTTAACTTGATTAGCCCACCAGTACCTAGCCTATTCTAAATATCACGTAGAAAGCTACAGAAAAATTTAGATAAAGAACAAAACACAATAAGCAGCATTTAGAGCCTTCTGCACAGTTAAATGCCAAGCACCATTATCTAGGGAAAAAAGGGGAAAAAAAAAAAAATCAAAGCAAAACCATAAAGCCAGTTAGATCAATAGATGGAGCAACTACTAACAGATAAAACAAAGGATTAATTATAAAAAGTCCCTAAGGTTTAATCCATTTTGCACTTTACCTCTTAATGTTTTTTTTTTTTCTCACTTTATCTAACATTGCTTAACAGAAATGTCAAAAAGACATTGATACCCCCTAAGCGCTATTTACAATAAATTCCCTTGATGTATAGCTATTTTGTACTTTCTTTGCTAATATCATTTTTCTCTTAACTTGTTTATTCGTCCCTAAAACTATTAATCAATTCTAATATCTTGTACCACTCAACAAACATTTTTTAGATGCAATAAAAAAATTTTAGAAAAATTTAGCAATTGAAATAAATTTTAATAGCATCTAAGCATGGTATATTAAAAGAACAGCTTTGAAAATTTGGACTCCAAATCAATCATGTTTCTCTTTTTTAGTGCTATCAATAAAAAAAAATGTATACTTCCATAGAAGAGAATACAGTTATTAAAAGAAAAGTTTAGCCAGGTGCACATTGCTAAAGAGGAACTAACAATATCCTGATCATTTTTCGACTTTTAAAAATACTTTTCATATTTTAATTTTTTAATAATAATTTTTGTTTGTTCTTTCCCACTATTGAATCAAATTAGCAAGATATTCTCCTCAATCTAAAAAAAATGTAATTATGAAAGGAAATTTAATTAGGACCATATATATAATATTATTTTTTATTATTATGGTAGGAATATTGATTTTTTAGATATTAATTGTTCTGGGTGTTATCAAATATTGAAGTTCATTAATAATTTTGGTAATAAATAAGCAAGTTAATAAAAAAAATGATGTTAGGGGTAAAACGCAAAACAAGCTATACTTTAAGGGGATTTGACATAATAACTTCCATAGATAAATAGGTTGTATTCCTCGTCTCCCCTAATCCCAACAAAAAATAGCGAGTCTCAACCTACATAAAAGAAATACTCCACAAAAAATTGGACGTTCTCCAATCAGAGAAAATTATCTCTGTTTACTTGTCAACTTTTGCAATTCCTACGTCTTCAATCTCCATGTATAAGCACAGCCAATCCATCATCACTCAACAGTAGAAAAAGAATCCTTTCTTTTTCTATGAGATCCAATCACAGAGAAGTTTTAAAAGCCAAACACACCATTTTATGAAAGTAAATTCAAGATAGATCCAGGCCCAACTTTTGTCAAAGCTAAATCACAACCAATCCATTTTGCCACCCTTGCATCACTAACCCCTAAGCAGAAAAATCCATGTTAATTAGCATACAAACCAGCAAGAAATCAACAAAGATGAATGAAAAACCTCGCTGGAGAACCGCTTTTCCTGATAAGATTTGAGCACTTAGCATTATGATTCATCCTGACCCGACCTTAATTCTCCACCCCAAGTGCGACAGTATAAGATCCGACAACAGTACCTCCACCTGCACAAACACTGGCTTGATACCTTGCAGAAGCCATAGTACCACTGCTTCTGTTACTACTGCAAAACCCACTTTCATTTCCATTTTGCTGCATTCTAGATGGATAAATGATGAGGCAAATACGCATGCATTCTTTTTGTCATGATATCGTAGTTATAACAGAGTTATAAAGAAGATTACTTTTTCTTTCATTGAAATTAAACTAATTAAGTCAAATAAGTACTTTCCAGAATTATTACCTCCAACACTGGAGAGCCTAATAAATAGCCAATTCAGACAACTAAAGAAGAAATATCATTAGTTTAGCACTACGTATGTGCAATTCACAAAGATGCCGCATCAACTCAAGATACCAACAACAAGAATTAAATTTTTTTTTCCTTCCCATGTTTATTATTCTTCAATATAAAGGGAAAAAAAAGTGTCTACTCATCAATTGAAACAAAAATTTCCACCAATCTGGAAATAAAACATTCAAAATCCAATTTGATAATAAGATTTTTCCCGATTTCTCTCTATTTTCTTGATAGACCAAAAAAAAGGGTATCTCGAGTTCTCAAAATTACCAAAAAAAAATGTCAGAATTACTTGCACAAATATTTGATAGTTCTTTGTAATTCACTTCAACTCAAAATCTTTTATCTTAGCTGTAAAAAACCAAAATAATAAATTCTCGAAATTACTTATACAAAAATTCCATAGTTCTCGACAATTTATTTCAACCCAAATCTTTTATCTCAAAAAAGGAACAAGAACCTAAAATGTATAAAAAGAATAAATAAATTTAAGTGACCCTGCAAGATTTTTAAAAAATGCACGAGCCTGTTTGGCAAAGAAGTTTTTTTAACAAGTTTGGCTCTATTTGGATTCCCTATTTCTTGAATAACAAGGTTTTCAAATACAATATGTTACAATAATACATACACAAAAATAACTCAAAAAACATCACATCCATACAATATATCAAAACCAACTCCAAATATATAAAAAATTTTAAAAATAAAATTTACACCATCTTTTTCTTCCATCTATCACCACTACTATCC
Organism: Coffea arabica; assembly: GCF_036785885.1. Lineage (NCBI taxonomy): Eukaryota > Viridiplantae > Streptophyta > Magnoliopsida > Gentianales > Rubiaceae > Coffea > Coffea arabica. Next base: position 16,909,594 of record NC_092312.1, read on the forward strand.
CCACCCGCCACCGCCACCGCCACCATTCTCTTCTTACTTCTCCCCTTCCCCTTGATTTGGCCCTGACCAAATCGAGGCCTCTGGTCGCGACCATTTGGTGGTGTCAGATCGGGGGAGAAGGGAGGGGGTAGGGTGTGGCGAGGAAGGGAAAGAGAGAAAAAAAAAAAAAAAAAGGAAGGGGAGGAGAAAAGAGAAGGAAGAGGAGAGGAAGAAGAGGGAGGGAGGAGAGAGAGGGTGATGGCAGTGTGGTGGCGATTGTGAGTGGTAGTATGAATTTTTAAAAATATCCAAAGTTTTAAAATACAGTAACCTCAAATTTTTTTTCAAAAATTTTAAAATACACACTTTAAAATAACTAAAAAATACACAAAAAATTACCTTCCTTTATTTTTATATCTCTCTCATCACTATCTGTGTCGCCGGTTTTCCTTTTCTTTTTTTCTTTCCTTTCCTTTCTTCCTCTCTTTCTTCCCTCTTCTTTCTTTCTCTTTCCTCTCCCCTTCTCTCTCTCTCTCTCTCTTTCTCACCCTATCCCTATCCCGGCTACCTTTCCCCCTTCCTTCCATTTGGTCGAAAGAAAGCAAGAGGAGAGAGAAAAGGGGAAAGGAAGGAGGAGGAGAGGAGAGGAGAGAAGAGGGAGGAAGGACAGAGAAAAAAAGGAAAAAAAAAGACCGTTGGTGCCGATTGTCAGCAGAAATGCCGATAACGAGAGGCGGCCTAGAGAGAGAGAGTAGTAGGGTCAGGGAGAAGAAAAAGAGTTGAAAAAAAGGGAAAAAGAAAATGGAAAAAAATGAATGTTTTCTTTTTTTAAAGAAAATTTTTTATACATCTAAAAACAAGTTTTTTGCACAAATTCTACATTAAGGTATAATAAAACTTTAGACAAACAGTCAAAAAATTCATTTGCCATGAAATCAGTTGCAATCACAAAACATTGTTTTGAAAATCAGATTGAACCGAGTGGTTCAACTAGTCAGATCATGAACTGTTCATAACTCCGGTCCTGTTTACACTTTGGGTTAATTGAACTTAAAAACCAATAAGAATAGTTCGAACCATACGAACTATGTGAACTGTTGAACCAACAATTTTTTTGTTTTTGTCTATTAAATTAAAAAAATATAGGTTTTCTTTAACCTTAAAGATTAATTATTAAATGTCAGATCCACTCATTTTCTTCTTATTTTTTTGCCTCTTATCAAGTTTGTATCCCTATTTGCTATTTTCCTGACTTTTTCCAAACTCCTAATTTCTTTTTTTTTTCAAGTTGTAATCTCTAAATTCAAAAAACGTGAATTAAATTTGAAATTTACAATGTCTAATTCCCATAGACGTAAATTTTGTATAATTTCAAAATATTGTGGTATTTTTTGGTTGGATTTAAGATTATTTTTTTGGTAGATACAATTGAGATTGAGATGAAATTTTTTTGTTTCAACTTATGATTTTAAAAATTATTTGTGAAAATTCAAGTTCTTTAAAAATATTAAACTTTTCATCTTATGAAGTTTTAGATTAGTCCATTGCATGCCTTATTTTGTGCATATCTATATTTATATAAATTATTTTTTAAAAATTCATTGATCAGGGTTGAACAGGTTCGACCTGTTAAATCTTGATTCGAACACCTCATGATTCAATTAATGGTCTGAGTTTCAAAACATTGATCACAGTCCAATTGCAAACTCCCTCTTTTTGAGTTGGTAAAGATTTTTGTTGTTCGAACGGGGAAGGGTGAAAGTAAACGAGGAACCGTAAAAGGGGTAAACTGGTCAATGGGATTAGATTACTCAAGTACTTGACCGTGTAGTAAACGCCAACTTCCATAACCGTTTCCGGGACAGGATCCATCTGGCCTGCCGCTTCAACCGTTTGGCGCCCTCCCAGTTCCTTTCCTTTCTTGCCTCTTTGCTTTCACCTCGTAATCTCCAAACAATCATCCTCTCCTTGAACCCACCAACGTTTTCTCCACCCCTTTGTTTTAATTCCGCCATTACTCTTGTTAAAGACCAAATCATGCGTTGAAGAAATCACTTCAAGAAATTTTGTGGGTTTTGAAGAATATCAGATCTTTAAGCATCACCTCTCTTGATATTCTTATTCCGGTAAGTTTGATGATTTGGATTAATTGTTTGCTTTCCTTCAAAAAGCATGGGCACGTATAGAAATTCAAAAGGGGGAATTTTCATATCTATTGGATTATTTGACACGTCTCACTTTCTTTGAATATCCACAAACTCTGAGTACGCTTCAGTTTTTATGGCTAAGTTGGATTTTGTTATCCTCGAAATCGAGAATATATCCGAGGGAATAAAGAGTAGAAGGCTAAGCATTGTTGTGGGTGGAGAGAAATGTTTCCTATGTCCACAGGTTATAATATTCTCTTAAAGGTTGCAATTAATTAAAACGACCAACTCTGTTTTCTGTTTTTGCTGATCTTGGGTTAATCGATGTGAATTTCATTTTCTCTTTAAGCTTAGGTGAGAAGTACAGGGTTAGCTTGAAAACAGCAGACCAATCTACTCGAGGATGGCGACCATGCACTCAACTATAGTGTTTATTATGGTGGAGATGTTGGTGATGATGCTCGCGGTTCATGCAGGGGATACAAATCCTGAATTTGATCCCTGCTCAGATGCAAAAGTTCAAAGATCGGATGGGTTTTCATTTGGTCTTGCATTTTCCTCAAAAGATTCTTTCTTTTTCAATCAAACACAGCTTTCACCCTGTGATCAGCGTTTGTCACTTTCAGCTAAGAGTGCTCAGTTAGCCATTTTTAGGCCTAAGGTTGATGAGATGTCTCTCCTCACCATCAATAGCAGCACTTTCGATCCAGTAAGTTTTCTTTGCCAACAATTACGTTTACACTCTCTATGCAACGAATAATCTGTCAATGATTGCTTGTGATTGATTCTACGAGGAGAAATACGTAACAGCAATTGATTGACAAAAGAATTTTGTACACAAGTTCAGACTTGATTATTAATTCTATTCGAGAATTGTAATGATAATCTGAAACTTGCGATCAGAGAAATTCCGGTGGTTATATGGTTGCATTTGCCGGAAGACGCTATGCTGCCCGTTCCATCCCTGTTTTTGTTGCAGATACTGCTCAGACCGTCACCAGTTTTACCCTGGTACGATCACTTGGTCCATTATGATATTTAGCGGCGGCTTTCTTCCGTATTCTCTAATTCTGGGGACTATATATTATGTTCACAGGTTCTTGAATTCCAGAAGGGCACTCTGCAAAATCTATTTTGGAAGAAGTACGGATGCGACGCCTGCTCTGGGGATTCTTTTGTTTGCATGAACAATACGGATTGTGCGATCCGGAATTCCAAGTGCAAGGGCAACGGCGGATCTCTTGACTGCAACATAGGCATCCAGTTGGCCTTTTCGGGCACAGACAAGAATGACGATGTTCTCAATTCTTGGTACGAGGTGTCCAACCTTCGACAATACTCTCTGTATGCCCTCTACTCGGATCTTCGCGATTCTCTCACCAGCCCTTTTAAAAACCTTTTCTGAAGGCTCTTTGTGTAATACCTTGTAAGATCAACAACACTCACACTTGTTTTTTTAGCTCCTGAAGCTGCGACCTAAAATGTAGCACAGTATTTTGTGATCGGTTCAGTTGCGCTATTATATAGGCCAGATTGCAATCAATATGTTATCACTTTTGTTACTTATTATTGGTTCTTCTGTCGGTCTTTGTTTAGAAGCGATCCCATTCCAAGCGGTCAGTTTGTTTTTAACGCTCATTTTTTGTTATTCAAAAAGTGTTTTATTCGAGGGCTGGATGGATGACCAGATGCACTTCACGATTGATTACCGTGACAAATCTGTTGGGTTGATAACGTTCCTACGAACCTCCTCACTGGACTCTCTGAGCAAACAAACGCCAAAGACAGAAAAGCTCCATTGACAAATTGGACAGTTCACGGAATTAACAGCTTTGCCAAAGAACCTTTTCACTGGACTCTTCTGGCAAAACTCCATTACCGGCTTGGCCACTGCCGGAAAGTTGAAAGACAGGCAAGGACGACCCTTTCAATCCACAATTCCCGGACATTTTTTTATTTTTAGAACGGGTAACCAAGCAGCCAACTTCACGACCTTCTGTGCCCCACCATCGTTTAAGTCGCTAAGTTTCTTGAGAAGATGAATCAGTTACAGATACCGGCTGAAGTGTTGAACAAAAAGTTCTTCCGTTGAACTTGGCATTATATTTTATATTGGTAAAACTTCCTAAGAACCTCTACCCTGTGGACTCTAATATAAAAGAGGAAATTACGATACAAAGAAGAATATATAGAACCTAATTTTTTTTTTTAAAAAAAAATGAATTTCATCAACAGACGCCACTGCTCAATAACTCGATCAATGCTAAGATCTGAAACTAGAGGAAATATAATTACAAGGATCCCCATCAAAGAGGAGAGATGATTGAGCACTTAAACAGACACTTCTTGCAAAACCTACCTTTCACTATTGTACACCTCGAATATAAGCAGAAAACACATAGCATAAAACAAATCTGGACCTCTTTACCATCCATCCAATTCAGCTTGTCAAGGAAAGCGAGCTTTGCAAGCCAATCACCATGTTACGGATTTCAAGTTAAGCCAATTATGGTATGGTAGTCTCTCCAGATCTTCACCACAATATCTGGTATCCACACTGTTACTGGAGCTGTTAGGAACTCAAATCACTCCGACATTGGGCATCAAGCAAAAATTGCCCCTATACATGTTGAGCACGCATCTTCTCATGGATATCCATCACAACATCCCGAAGCTCCGGAAAAATTGATACGAGTACGAGTTCAAGTATTCCATACGCAAGTTGCTTTAAACAAATGGTAGACTACAATTGGCAATTGACAACTGTTAGGATTCTTGCAGGAATGTACGTACTGTAAATAAAAGAAAGCTCGCCTCAAAGTCACTTTAGGCTACAACTGACTAGTCTGTTTGGGCGGTTTTACCTGAAGGAAATAATATATATCCCTAGCACACCGCCTATACTGCTTATGCCCTATCAAGCTGACCAATGCGGATGGAGCACCATCTGAAACAAAATAAAAGTTGAACTCTTTCTAGCAACGGAATTCCAATAACAACAAAAAGTCACCAATTGTCAAAATGCAGGAACTGATAACTGTAAGGTAAGATTCAAGCATGTGTAGAATAAACTAGGAATGCAAACAAGATATGATAAAATGAATATAAAACTTAGTTGTAAGTATACTCCATTTTACATAAAGCTGAAAAAACTAAATTATAGCATATCCATTCTTCAACATTCTCCAACAAAACAATCTGCAAAAGCAATCAGCTAGCCTTTTAGAAAAGATTATATTAAAAAAGAGGCTCGATAGTGGAAATACAGCTATACACAAGTTAGGGACCTATAGCATCAGTAAAGGAGACTGCTTCACGGTAACAGTTGCCATCTAGCAATGCAGGAATAGACATGAACTACCAGTTTAAAATAAGACACATTAAACAGAGCAGACCAGAAAGGTATAATGCTCACCAAAAAGCAACTTCTTCACATCACTAGCTCTACGAGCAGCCTCCAGCTGTTGCTCAAATGAACCAGGTCTATAGGCTTTACTTCGAGCTGATTGTTCTGGAGTTTGCACAGAGACTTGACTCTGTTCACTATCATCCGCTTGAGATTCAATATTCCATTTCAGGAAGAATTTGCCATCAGGCCAAAGGACCTGGGAGATCAATAGTCATTTATTACACAACTCCTTTCAAGCTTCAGAACTAAAACGTTTACATTTAATTCATCCTTTCAAAGACCAAACTAAGAGTCATACTTAAATATTGACCACAATAACTTAACAATGCAACCAATCCATTAATAAGATGAATCTCATCCATGGACTGACAGCATACACCCAACAACAGTCTAGTTGATCAGATTGGTTAGACTTTAGAGTTTAGGGATTATAATAATCTCAGAACTTGTATTCGAAGTTTGTAGAACTTAAAATCGAAGAGAGTTGATGCTCATAAAATTAAATTTTGTTGCTAAATAATTACAAAGAAGATTGCAGCGTATTAAGAAAAGATTAAAGTACTGATTCTAGAGTAATAATTAAAACAGGAATATAATCGAAAGTTATTTATTTTAGTGTGATGTGGATAGTTATAAAAAACTTTGATCAGACCTATTTTTCCTTGACAATTAGAAACAGGACCAAGTAGTAATTCCCCCTCAAACATGTCATGAACACATATCCCTGTTTTATCTCCGTGAGTTCAGCCTTTGTGATGACCAATTTTAGTTTCTGGCCTCAGCATCCATACTACCTGGCATTTTTATATTTTACTCGGTCTGACTTAATGCTAAAATTACAAATTCAAGAATGCAACAATTCACTCAATGTTTTCATCCCATTGGGAAGCCATCGGAGAATCTACATTTTGGTCATGCATAATAGAAAAATCAAACTTTAATGAAATTTTGCTTCAAATGAAAATATGGCACTGAAGAATCATGTATTTAAGCTCAATGCCTTCAAAAAGAAACTAAAACACCTTCTATTGGCCATAACGAGTAACCTACCAGCCTACATCACACTTTATTTGTTACAGAATATCCAATTTTAACATAAGCATAAAGTTTTGCAGCCAAGAACCAAAAAAATTATTGGAACAGTGCACTTCGCAGGTAATAATAGCATAAAGTGATGCGATCTAACCAATATCCCATGCAAGTTAGAAGTAAAATGGAAGAGAGGGAGAAATTTGAGTATTAAATGCTATCTATATATGGATTGCTCATCTAAAGTAATCATGTTACTGCAAGACTTCACAAATAAAGCCATACCTGCTGATCTTGATCATGAATATATAATTAAACAATTGTGAAATTTAGAAAGCTAGAGCACTTAAACAGATACACGTGTGCTTGTGATAACGGAAGACATACATCTTGAATCCATCGTATTCCATAAGCAACAACATCTTCTCTACGAAGCCAGTGAATTTCCCTTAAAAGCCAGTCATCAATGGCATCCTCCATCATTAACTGCAAAATTTGCTTTGACATCCAGAAAACTTGTCTTCTGCATTTAAAGAACACAAGTTTTTGTTTACATCTAAAAGCTTTGTGATTTTACATCTAATAACTAATTTACAATTGATGAACAGCAGTAAAAACCCTTATTATCAAAGGGCCTGCAGAAACATGAAAAGGACAATCAAAGATGCTATGAAGAAAAAGACAACTTTGACCTTTACCTTATCCACCCTCTTTTCTTGAGCTGGAATATCTTATCTACTAGATTCAGTATAGGTACAGTTAAATTAGGTGGAGTCCACTGCAAAAAACCACCAATAACAAGCAGAGTAAGCATGGATGGAGACATAGGATGATAAGGGCAAAGCGAATAAACGGTAACCGGAGTATACCATCCAATAGAACATTATTTTAACAATTGAGAAAGATATGAATATGCAGCAAATCCTCATGGATGATTGCTACCCAATATTCAGTTCTCTCCAAGATCTCTTATGCATGATGACTTCAATATTAAAACATTCCATACAAGTGTTAGTCAAGCAGTTCCTGTGATGAATTCTAGTTTGGAATCAGTATTCATGCATTAGAATTAAGAAATTTGATGTGCAAAAATATAAAATACAGTAGCTGAACATGATCGTTCAAGCAAATATTGAAGCCTTTATGCATAATTATGTAAGAAACCCACAATGACAAAATAGAAAGCCAACTGATATAAGGTAGTGAAAGGTACAGTAATGGGGAGAAGAAAAAAAAAGTAATCTACCAAATTCACAATACCTCTGGTGGCACCTCAGCTGGATCCCCCGACTGATTAGATGTCAATGCCAAACTTAAATCTGGAGCTTTCCCCAGGCTGAGTGAATTAGATAGTTCTGTATCATGTTTCACCACAGAATCCAAGTTTCCAAAATCACCATCACGTTTAACGACCCGTGGAGGAAACCCTTTCGAATTCAACTCATTGTCTGAATGCCAGCCATTAGCTTGTGTACTGGATTCTACTTCCGACCGAACCTGGCCATCTTTATCGACTTCTTCATTATCAGAAAAGCTGTTAACTGACTCTGAAGCACTTTGCATCAAGGACATTTTATTAATATCATCTGCATTCCAAGATACATGCCTGCTTGGAACTGATGAAGATAAATCAAATGAAGAAGAAGGTGAACCAACAACCTTCTTCATTAAGCCATCAGAAACTCCTCTGAACTGCCGTACAATGTCATCCACAGCATCATCCACATTAACTGTTTGCCAAGTACACAAAACATTAAGCACAATATCATTGACAGAATGTCTTCAACCACAACTATACAAATGATTTTGGAGATAAGTAGCTAAACCATAAAACAGAGGATAAGGCGACAATCAATATAGCTTAGTCTCATTAAACTAATTGGCAAACATTACAACAACATAGAAAGCTAGGTCTTTTACTGTGTTTATCCAAGAAGCTGTCACTTGTAGACCAGATAGATATAGTACATGCCTAGCCCATGAGCAAAATAATTCAACCAGACAGATGAGGCAAACTTCAGAAAATTAATAATTCATTAAAACTACCTTCCAGGCAACGAAAGTAAAAATTAAAATGGACCAAAACTCAACCTTCTAAGAAATGCCTACTCAATGATTATTTAATTTCTTAGAACTTTTAACTTTATTTTATGAAGTTAAAGCATAGTCAGCACAGCACAATCACGAGCATAATATGATGAAGAGGTATTAGAAAGTACATAGCAATTCACACATGTAACTTAATGTAGTAGCAAGGAACCAGTAAAAGAAACAATCACGCGTTCAACTGTAACTGAAACTATATACAACCGACTCGCAATTTATGATTTGTTCAGAATTGAGCTCATAGAAACACCAACTTACCAGCCAGTGTTCTCATCACTGAAGAAGATTTTCCAAAGGAGTAATTCTTCACAAAAGTTGAAAAGAAATTGATTAGAATGAACTTAAATTTGGAGAAAAATTGGCCTTCATTAACTGATAAATTTTGATTCTAAGCACCTTTGATGAGACACTGAGAAAATCCCACACTTCATGTTGTTCAGCGACATTAGCAATTGACAAAAGATCCTGGGAAAGAAAACCAGTCAAAACAGTTGAAAAGCAGGGGCACTACTATAAAAGGTATGCTCAAAAGGAGCAGCTTCATACTTGCAGATATTTGTCAAGCTGGATGCAACGTTGATGAACAAAAGTATCCTCTGTGCTTGAAGAGAATATCCTCTTAGGAGGCAGGTGTAACGTGTAATTGGGAATATCCTTAAGATGTCGATGCAATCTCTCAAAGTTCCTGTATCTATGGAAACAGAATTCAAAGAGAATTAAGAATCAAAATCAAACCAGGATAAGATTGAAGAGAATTTATTTGAGTCCTTCTTCCATAATTAAAAAATAAAGTAACTTGTAAATGACCATGTACTAAATACCGGAATATGCATATTATTAAGATGGTACAGTATGTTTTATGAAAGGAGAACAAGAAAAACACCTTCTCTTCACAAACCAAGTTCTTTTAACAGCGTCAGTCACTGCTATAGAATAAACTGCAAATGATTTTGACCCAAGTTTCTCAAAGTATGCTCCTACCACCTGAAATATGAAGAAATGATAGTCAAATAGAGCATTGCATAATCAGGCAAAAAAACATTGAAGGTAAGGATATAAAACTTTGCACTTAATCAAACCAGAACATGGCAGCGTGGCAATCAAGTCCAACATCTCATAGTTTCCAAAATCTATTTGCCAAGAATAAGTAGCCCGTAAGCTTCAACATGCGCCTGGAGAAGAAGAAGGAATACTTAACCTACCCGACATTTAAGCTTTGGAGCATGCAATGCCTCGCCATGTAAGATCATGTCTGATGCTGCAATGAGACTATGAACTTCATTACGTCTGCTAGAGTTTGCACTGTAGAATTCCGAAATTATACCTCTGCCTTTACTTGTAAATTGAACATCCATTTTTGACGGAACTCTCAGATCAGAAGCACTATTTGATCTTCTAAGCCCACCTGCAGTCTGATTAACAACAACTGCAGTGCTACCCCTATGTTCCTTATCCAGAAACCCCTCCCCCGAAGATATTCCTTTGTTGAGATCCCGAGACAAATGATTGACACGATTACCATATCCAGTGTCTAGGTGAGGCCTCAGAGGCAGTTGCATCACAACTTTTTCGTCGACTGCACTTGATGGAGGAGGAAACTCCAGGGGCCTGAAGTCCTGTAGCACTTCCTTCCCCATATGTTTACCAGGGATGGAACTGTTTACTGAACCATTATTTCCTGGAGTTTGAAGTCCAGTAGTAGTACTCTTCTGGAGTTTCTTTTTATAATTTCTTCCGATTGCCCACATGTTTTCAAGATTTTCAGGCATTAGAACTTCTGTTCTTCTCTGGGTTGCTGCCTCGAGTTTACGGGCCCAGTCAGCCGGTTGTGGATGGGGCTCATCTATAGTTGTATCATAAAGTGAAATTCCTTGTACATCTGATGATAGTCTTCTTTGCTTATCAAAATGAGATGTCACCATATCAGTTCCATGATTGTTCAAAGCTGCATTTTTCCTTAAAGAGGGTTCACCAGTTACGGAGTCTGCAGCGACAGAATGGTCATTATCATGATCTTCCATAGTTGACAACTCATCAAGATCTCCCTCCGTTAACCCCTCCTTAATAGCAATTAAAATACTTTCAATCAACTGATTAATATACCTGGAGAAAAATTAACTCGAGTTAATAGATTTTTTTAGTTAATTTTGCAGCATCAGCAGATTTACCGCATGAATGAGCTGCACGAACTTTGAATAAATATATCATATTTAAGCATAATATATGTAACTAATCAATGCATGGGAGGGGAAAACTCTCATACTTCCAATAGCCAATAAAACAGAAATTTCTACTTGGCAAGATAAATGAATGAGCTAAGGTAATTGTTCTTGCCAGTGACACCTAAGACTTGGAGAGAGAGAGAGAGAGAGATTGGCATTTTGAAGATGAAGAAAGTATCACATCATGCAAAAACTTCACAACACGATTAGAAAGACAAATTGAAGACACATGATTCAACCATACACAAACTCATCAAAAATATGAAGCTGCTTATTAAACAACAGCTGTCTGGTGGGAGAAGTCTTAGCTTCCAGTCAAAGCAATGGATTAAAATTACTTGTATTAGCTTTACAAGGACATGCATGGAGATACAAGGAACATATCTGCGGCATAAATAACAGAGAAGGAAGCTTTGTCCTTAGCATTTGATTTTAAGGCAATAAACTAGGATAAACATTCATAAAGAATCTCATTAAACCTTCCAAATGTCACGCGTTTGATAGAAATTCTGGATCACAAGTGAGTTTCACCGAAATCAATTACACATTTAAATTTCAGCAACTATGAGAAAAGGATTGTAAAGAAGAAGAAGGACAAGAAACTCACGCTGGACTTGCTAAGTTCATAACAGGTTGCATAACCAAACATGTTAGAAGCTCCCTAGCCATGCATCGAACCAGGGGACACTGGGATTCCCTCGGTCTAAGAACTGCAGCTATAACACCACCCATGAGACGCTGAAGAAACTGTACAGCAGAACAAGCATTAGAGTCAAATGGAAACAATAAGGAAATACTTGTGAAAAGCGTTTTCATAAGAACACTCCACTCACACCTTGTACTCACACTCAGGAGATATCAAAGCAGGGTGAAGCTCCTTAGAAGCCAGAAGGTGGTGCTTCAACCTTTCATCTCTTTCTTCAGAAGACAAGGTGCCCATAACATCTACGCCTATTGTAGCCTGGACTCGTCGGAAAAGATCTATGTGATCACCTACAAGGTCTACTACATCCCTGAAAACCAACAATCGCGTCATATGATTTCATAATTGAGAGTATGAAATGGATTGGCAGATGCAAAAGGGGTTCTGTAATGAAGAAAGAGGTGATGGAAAGCAAAAACCTTGTCAACAAGTCAACAAGGTTTATCTCTTTGACTCTTCCAGACACTTCACCAAGCGCATCCATAAACATATCATGGATTAGCTTAGGAGCCTCCAGGTCAGAAGTAATGGCAGAATACCAGAGATCTACAACAAAATCCTGCAGAAGCTTGTTGACAAAATCTTCAACTGCTGCCTCTACAACAGGAGAATCGATTTTCCTTTTCCATTTTGGTGGAAGAGGCACGGTAGAAAGGCGAGAATCGTTCACAGATAACTGCTTCTTTTCCAAGTGTGACAAATATGTTACTTGTGAGACTTTCCGAACCTTCCAATGGAAGTCTACCTCATTAAACAATATCCGTAATCCAGAGACCAAAAATACAGCTATTGGCAAATTCATCCACATTGATTTACTTGTGTCTGCAGTAAGGAAAGCATAAGAACTTAAGAAATATGCTGAAAAGCAATCAGCAGTGCCCTGATCAGAAGAGCAACACATTTGCGTTTTGTATACCAAACAGATAAAACAACATATAAGCAGATTCTTCCAAAGTCGTTCCTATCATGGATTCATTCAACACAAGCATCACGAGACAAGTGTCGTAACTGCTTCAAGGACACATGACCGATTCAGTAAGTACGATTAAAGAATGAAATAATAGATTATGAAAATCTACCGAGGAAAAGAAAGTACACAATTAATATCATTGGACACCTAGGGCTGAAAGTCCTAGACTAAAGCATGATTCACATAACAGCTAGCTCAAGCAGAAATTTATTAAAGAATTCAATTCAAGGTTGCAAAATGCTAACAAATTTTAACTCAAGCAGAATTTAGTCGCAGAACAAAAAAAGAGACTGGAAAAGTGAAATCAGAATGCTCGGGAATAAAATTGGAAAAGAAGAAACAGATATAATAACTTACGAGTTAAGAAGTAAGAGAAGGCGAATATACAAAGAGCCCACCACACTGTTCGGAGTTTGGCTTCTTCAATTAGATCTTGTAAAGTCTGCATTGGCTTCATTTTGCTCCCAAAATTAGTCGACGAAAAAACGAAACCCCTAAAATTCCCCCAATCTACTTATATATTTCATTCAAACGCAGCTCCCTATCAAAAAAAAAAATAATAAAAGTTCCCCCTAAATTTCTAACGTAACCATCCAATGTCAAATTGTCAAATTCAATTCATCAGAGTAAGGGAGGAAAAGAATATAAAATCGTCAATTTGTTTCAGCAGAAAGAAGGATTGAAACAAACGACGCGATGAAGAATTGGGTGAAATTGATCGAGAGCGAATTGATGATTGAATTTCCGGGCGAGAGTTTCCTTCTTATTTCTAATTTTTCCTTCCTTTTTTTCCCTGGGTTTCTGGTGAATTCGGCTATTTTGGAAGCGGAGCTGGAGCTGGAGGTGGAGGAGAGAGAAAAAAACGTGGGAAAGAGAGCGTTAATTAGTGAAATGGGCTTTTAACTGGACCGTTGAGTACAAGCTGCGGATACCGACGTCTTATGTTTGGGCAGGCATTGCGTAGTGTTTCTGCGCTGTTTTGTGCCTTTTGGCTTCCCGTTTTGTTTTCGTTTTTTCGTGGATTTTATGTACCTAACGTACCTTTGTCAGCATGCTCATAAAAGCTAATCACCCGGCTATGGCTATTTCATTTTTTTCATAATAAATTTGTTTGTGCTAATGATATGTACTTCAGTTTTGAAGCTTGTACAACAAATGCCCGTTTTCAACTATGCCCCTCTCTTCCAAACCCCTTTTCTTTTTTTTTTTTTACGTAAGCAGTTGGTTGAATGTAGAAAAAAACTTTGCTCGCATGAGGTAAATGGTCATATATTACCAAAAAAAAAGAACAAAAGAAAATTTTTTATTGAGTGACATAAGTTTACTCTAATTTTATCACTTGCAGAATTTGATGGAATTATCACCTTGCAGAACCGCCATCTTGAGATGTTTGAGGATTAATGAATTTAAGAGTAAATCGTTTGCATGATATCTGTATGCACTTTTATCCGAACGTATAAATTTAGTGATTAGTAACGTTGTTGTAATGTTGATGAAAATGTACAATGTGAATGTTAGGAAACATGCAGTTGGCGTTCAAACTCAACGTTGTGGCTAAATTTTTAATAATAGTAGGTAGTATAACCTCCTAAAGGCATATACGGTACGAGCTTCTAAAATTAGTTACTTGTAAGTGTTTTGTATTAGCTTGGTATGTTACATAGCAATCAATCTTTGTGGTTTGTATTACAATCCCAAAAAGCCAATTGGATATTGCTTAATTCTCGCTACTTCAAATTTATCTTTGCGTTCTCTAATACACGTACATGTAAATGTAGCTACTAATTGGAAAATGACAAGCATCATTAACCTTTGCGCGCATTAGATGTTCGCATTCCACAACAAATCTTCTATTGTATTTGTATGGCTCTAGTTTCTTTTCTTCACGCAGGATCGGTCTTAGCTAGAATACCATGCATGGAAAAGATTCATATATATAAAAGAAACTCAAGCTGTACTATTATCAGGCACAAATTTTCATTAAAAAAAAAAAAACCAGTAGTATATGTTAATTTGTCCATTATACAACAGTCGTATGTATAATCTTCGATTATAGAAGGACTGATTCTTTTTCAACACATCTCCTTTTTTATTCATTGCACGATTATTTTTCTCTCAAAGCAATTAGCGACGCCGGTCGGTCGTACGTACTTCTAGTATTGTATTGACATGTCAAATCTTTATGTAGAAGAAGAATATTCTGTTTTCTGATTTCTTAGAAACTCTTAGGTAATATTCTTGGGTAATATCAAATCTTTATTTTTCGGGTATAAAAAATAGCAAACGGTTATAGATGCAGAGAGCTGTTTGTTTTTTGGGAACATTCATGTAAGTCGACTGAATCGGTCATTACCCGACTTTTAGTTTTGTTTCCCTACCATCCATCCATGCTCCCCGATTTTAGAGCAATGGTCCTGAAATTTGTCTTCCGCTCACGGGTCTTCAATTGCTATTTTTGGAGTAGCAAGGAGCTCCACAGAATTTGGGAGCTAAACTCGGACGCCTTCTCTATCAACGCCTCTAAATGCCTCTCGGAGCCTCCACCGTCCCTCTCAGAACCTCGATATAACGCCCTCAGTTCTCTATTGAATGACCAATATTTAGCAGCCTTGGGCCAACCAAGGTGGTTACCATGGCGCATCTTCCAAGAATGAGGGCCTTGGGCTGCTTTTTCTTCATCTCCCTCCTTTCCTTCTCTTCATTTTCTCTCGCACTAACAGATGCCGAGGCAACTTACATTGCTCGCCGGCAATTGCTGACGTTTTCAAAGCTGGATCATCTTTCTGAAGGTGGTATCCTTGACTCGACAAATTTTGATTTTGAGCTCAACTTTACTTTTGAAAACGATAGGCTCAAGAAAGCCTACATCGCCCTCCAAGCATGGAAGAAGGCCACGTATTCTGACCCGCACAATACGACCGGCAACTGGGACGGTCCTGATGTTTGTCAGTATACTGGCGTTTTCTGTGCACCAGCACTTGATGATCCAAATGTGACTGTTGTTGCTGGTATTGACCTCAACCATGCAGACATTGCCGGCCATCTTCCCGTCGAGATTGGTTTGCTGACTGACATCAGTCTTCTCCATCTCAATTCCAACAGGTTCTGTGGAATAATCCCAAAAAGCATCTCTAAACTGACCCTCCTATACGAGCTTGATGTGAGCAACAACCGTTTTGTCGGACCATTCCCGCATGTGGTTCTGGAGTTACCGAACCTCAAGTACCTTGATATTAGATTCAATGACTTCGAAGGAGCGTTGCCTCCAGCCCTTTTTGACAAGCAGCTCGATGCCATATTCATAAACAACAACAGATTCCACTCCAACCTCCCAGAAAACTTTGGCAATTCCCCAGCTTCGGTGATTGTGGTGGCACAGAACCATTTCAGTGGTTGCCTCCCAAAAAGCATTGGCAAAATGGGAGAAACCTTGGACGAGATCAATTTTGCCCACAATGGTCTCTCCGGTTGCTTGCCCGAAGAAATCACCGAACTCCAAAGTGCAACTGTATTTGACATCAGTGAAAACAAGTTCGTTGGGTCCTTGCCTGTTGGTCTAGAGTACTTGCAGAAGCTTGAAGAGATCAGCATTGCTCAAAACATGTTTACGGGAAATGTTCCTGAATCTTTGTGTACCTTGCCAAGTGTAACAAACATCTCTCTTTCTTACAACTATTTCGAGAATGAGGATGTTTCGTGCGTATCCTCTGGTAATTTAACCATAGAGGACGACAGCAATTGCTTGGATAAGCCAAGCCAGAAAACAAAGGCGGCTTGTTTACCTGTTACAAGTCACCCCGTTGACTGCGCCAAAGAGGGCTGCAGAAAATCCCCGTCCAGAAAAGCTCCAAAGCATCCGGAGAAACCTCACCAGCCAACTCCTACAAAGCCAAGGCCAAGGACTCCAACCAAACCTGCGCCAATTTCCTCTCCTCCCACACCCCAGCCAACACCAAAACCGTCACCATCACCAACAGTTGAGCCACCAAAACAAGCACCATCACCAAAGGCACAACCTCCTAAGGCTCCTGCACCAATACCAACACCCGTACCAGTCGCTAAACCTCCCAAGGTATCAAGCCCTTCACCAGTAAAGCCTGTGGAACCACCAAAGGTTTCTCTTCCGCCAGCACCAACTCCAGAGGCCACTGTCCCTCCACCTATTTCAAAGCCACCAACTCCCATTCAATCTCCACCACCACCTGTTTCGGAACCACCAACTCCTGTACAATCTCCACCACCACCTGTTCCAGAACCACCAACTCCTAGCCCAAAGCCAACTCCTGTCCAATCTCCACCACCACCAACCCCTACACCAAAGCCAGCTCCTATTCAATCTCCTCCACCACCAACTCCGGTTCCATCTCCAATCCCACCTGTTTCAAAACCACCAACTCCTAGCCCGAAGCCAACTCCTATCCAATCACCACCACCAATCCCTACTCCTACCCCAGAGCCCACTCCTGTTCAATCTCCACCACCACCTGTTCCAGAACCACCAACTCCTAGCCCAAAGCCAACTCCTGTCCAATCTCCACCACCACCAACCCCTACACCAAAGCCAGCTCCTATTCAATCTCCTCCACCACCAACTCCGGTTCCATCTCCATCCCCACCTGTTTCAAAACCACCAACTCCTAGCCCAAAACCAACTCCTATCCAATCACCACAACCAATCCCTACTCCTCCCCCAGAGCCAACTACTGTTCCATCTCCACCCCTACCTGTTTCAAAACCACCAACTCCTAGCCCAAAGCCAACTCCTGTCCAATTACCACCACCAACCCCTACCCCAGAGCCAACTCCTGCTCATTCTCCACCACCAACTCCTGTTCCATCTCCATCCGCACCTGTTTCAAAACCACCAACTCCTATCCAATCTCCACCACCACCAATTCCTAGTCCAAAACCAACTCCTATCCAATCACCACCACTACCAACTCCTACCCCAAAGCCAACTCCTATTCCATCCCCACACCCATTTGTTTCAAAACCACCAACTCCTAGCCCAAAACCAACTCCAATTCAATCTCCACCAACAGTTGTTGTCTCACCACCACCAACTCCAGTTAAATCCGCACCACCACCTGTGCCTGGGCATCCCCTGCCACCGCCACCAGTTGCCTCGCCTCCACCAGTTCCAACTCAATCTCCACTACCACCTGTTCCCGTCCATTCTCCACCACTACCAGTGGCCTCACCCCCACCTCCAGTTCACTCACCACCTCCGCCAGTCCATTCTCCACCACCACCAGTGTTCTCACCTCCTCCACCAGTTTTCTCCCCACCACCACCAGTGTTCTCACCTCCTCCACCAGTTTTCTCCCCACCACCACCTGTCCATTCACCTCCACCACCACCAGTCTTCTCTCCTCCACCTCCAGTTTTCTCACCTCCCCCACCAGTTCACTCTCCACCACCACCCATCTTCTCTCCACCACCACCAGTGCACTCACCACCCCCACCAGCACCTGTTCTATCCCCGCCTCCTCCTCCAGTACAATCACCTCCACCACCACGAGCACCAATTCATCCACCTTCTCCACCTCCTGCTCCTGTGGCTTCTCCACCACCCCCAGCTTTTGCGGACGTCGTGCTTCCTCCAATCCTTGGCGCAGCGTATTCATCACCGCCACCACCAATTTACCCTGGCTATTAAAGAGCTGATCACCATCAATTCTATGTACCATGTTTTTTCACTATTAGTAGTTAAGAAAGCACACAAAAGAAATCTATGTAAAACTCCCCGCTCAGTGAGAAAACATACGTTGCCCAATTCAAAATTGTTCTTATTGAAATTCATTACTTCGATTGTATGAATTTTTTTGTTTGTATTGTGAGAGTTCTTTGTCGAACATTATGTTGGTAGAATTAGAAATACATAGTTAATATATTTGTAGAGCCCTTTTCTTACATTCGAATATTTTGTGTTTTTTTTTCTTTGAGAAAAATTACTCTGTCATATTCATGATTGGTCAGATGTAAATTGCCTGGGACGTAAATGTAATGATTAACAAGTTGGTACATAGCTTCAAAAAACCATTGAATTGAAGAAGCTCCACGAGCTGCAGTGTCCTAGCTTAGTCAACATTAATACAACTGGTTTGTGTAGCCTATGAAACAGAAAGTAGGCTAATTACTCAGATTATGGTCGAGAAAAAAAAATTCAGACATGTACCGATATGACAAGTTTGTGGTACAAATCTATGGATATCGGGCCACGTTAGTCCGGCAAATCTATGGATATCGGGCCGCATTAGCCCGGCTACCGGGCATTCCCGGTAGCCAACAAGGTCTGAAAAAAAGCTGGCTGCCGAGCAAGTCAAATTGTTTTTTAAAAAAAATGCAAAGCGGTCGGCACGCTTGTGGACCAAAAAAAAAACTGGCTGCAGCTCCCATGAAGCAAAATATTAGTTAGTGAAGCACGGTACACGCTTAGTTGAATTAGTTTAGTGATTGAATTAGTTTAAGTAGACTAATTAGTTGTTTAAATTTTTTTAATAAATGTATTTAAAGTGATTGATTAAATGAATGTAAATGTAACTTAGCCTAGGTTTATTGACTTATGATTATGAAAACTTGTTAATTAGTTAGGCTAATCGACTTAATTGAAATAATTGACATCTATAATAAATGCAGTACATAAATTTGATGTCATTAGCATAGCTTAATATCCAAATTAGTATTATTGGTTTAATGCAATTCACTTTATTATGCAAGTTAGTTGATAATTAGTCCACGTTATTTAGTATATGATTAGTTTAATTAGTTTTGTGATTTAATTAGTTTATTTAGTTGCTTTTTAATTAGTTGAATGAATTAAATTTAATAGGTTCGATTAAATGAATTTAGATGTATTTGGTGAGGCATGTATTGAGTTTTAATTATGATAGACATTTAGTCGTGATAATTTAAGTATTTGAAATAATTGCTACATTTAATACATTAAATGCATAAACATTTTCATTTTTTTGCCTATTTTGTTTTTATATTGCACAACAAATTTATATTCATAAAATTATATAGTCTATTAAAAATTATATAACAATTTTAACAAATAATTTCTCAACAATTTGATACCTGCATCTTATTGTAAAATGAATGAGATTTTTTTTTTGTTTAAAACAACCTTTGTTTAGTTTAACATCTTATATAAGTAATTATTGATTTAACAAATCTATTTTCATCTAGTTCTATTGTTCGAATTTTGAAATATAATTTAATTAACTCCAAAAATAGTCAGATTTAGTACGTTAGGCGGCATAAATTTTGGATAAAAAATAAGGGCGAAATTGTTGTATTGGAAAATGGATGAAAATTTCAACATTATTTAGTGAATTTTGTATATGTCAAAACAAATATTGTGGTACATTTTATTTTTTTAATTGAATTTCATATTTGAAATAATTGAGGCGCAAATATAAAAGAAAATTTAGTACAAAAAAGAAAATTTTAATTTGAGTATATAGTAACTTTAGTTGTAAATAGTATTAGGATATGAGTTTCAATCGGTTATGATCAGGTATTATAATTATAATAATAAATAAAGGTGATTACTAATATAAAGTACTTATATGAATTTTTAAAAAATTTCTTGCCATTTCATCTTGTCTTTCCTTCATATTAAATTAAATATTTCAATAATACAATTTAATGTATTTATATTTATGTTCATCTTAAATTGATAATTTTATTGAATAATTTCAATATTTATAAAATCTTTATTTCAATTGAAACTTAATAGACACCGGGTTAAAATGCCAAAAAATAAAAAAAAATATTATTCTTTCGACTCAATGTCATATAGTTACTTATATTATAATAGAATATTTAATTAACTATTTTAATTTATCAAATATAAGTATTGGACATTAGATGATGAATAAATTTTTAAGAGAACTTTTATTGTGATTTTAAAATATATAATATTTTCGATCCATGCATAATTCGTTTTCTTCGGTGCCCGGATGTACTTTTTTGTCCGTCTCCACATAGTAGAGTTGGCCTTCTTGCATTGCTTCTGCTTCTTATGTGCAAAAAAGTGAACTTTCCACCGTAGACGTAACCTATTGTTCAATTCAGAAAGTGGAGCGTTAGCAAATTTTAATTTTTTAAAAAAATTAGACTGGCTGTCATAGTAAACTTTCCACCGTAGACCTAACCTATTGTTCAATTCAGAAAGTGGAGAGTTCGGCATCAGTCACCAACCCCAAAGGTCTGGCTGGTTGATTCACTAGCTTTCCAGGGTTTGCCTTGGCCAAAAACTGCGGAAGGGCAGGCATGATAAATTGATAGATTTCTTTTTTCTTACTGCTTTTGTGTATATGATAAGACATCATTACTGTTATGATTATATTTAACAATCTTTTTTATAAGAGTATGGTTAATGAACCTTGCTGTTTTCTTGATTCCTTTTTATTTAGCTACTTGCAAGACAGCTGGAAGGGCATGCAAATGTGACTGATGCTTCAGAACGAGTTCAGCAAATTTTTTTTTTTTAAACAATTTGATTGGATGCCGGGCTCTCTTTGCTCGGCAGCTAGCTTTTTTTTAGACCTTGTTGGCTACCGGGTATTGTCAGCCCGATAGCCGACAGTTTTTTTTTTTTTTTAAATTCCCGCTATAGCGGTGTCAGAAGTCAAAAAAAAATTTTTTTTATGAAGTTTGGGTGCCGGGTTGAAATGGCCTGATATCCATAGATTTGTACCAGAAGCTTGTCAGATCGGTACATGTCCGAATTTTTTTTTTCTCGACCATAATCTGTGTAATTCGCCCAGAAAGTAGAGATACAATCACTAAATAGCAACCTGTCATAACCCTTGCCATGAGTCCATAACTAATGGTGCTAGTTAGTGCACTTGGATAGCAATCAACATCTCTAGATTGGTTTTGACCTTACAAATCAAACAAATGAAATAGGAAGAAGAATATATATTAGACATTTTAAACAAATTAAGACTGCTGCAGTGGAAATTATCAAAAAATTATTATTTTTTTGGTAAGTAGGATGTTTTAAACCTGAAATATTCTGCTCATAATTATTTCCATTTTACCATCCAATCAAACTCTCTCCCTTCACAAAATAAATTGAGGCAGAAGACATTAAAAATTTACGTATCTAACATTTTGTAGCCAGTGGCTCTTTGAATCTAATATCCTTTATCAAATGTGACGCTGATGAACAATCCAAGAATTTCACTTATGTTACAGCACCCCAGTTTTTATTTCTGTTACATTTTCCGTTTGATAAAATTGAATCTGAATTCTGAATACTGAAACAATTAATTTGCTAAATTTTAAGTACTGAAAAAACATATGAATGTCTGAATTTTAATACTAAATCTAGTTATACTGTTTGATAAATATTTATAACTGAATGCTTAATAAGTTTAATTTGATAATTTTGCCCTTATATCCTTTCATTCAAAAAAAAATCTATGATTTAATTAGTTTAAAATTATTAGGTATGAAAATGACAATATTTATTTTTAAATCAAATTAATATAAAAAATAAAATATATTATATGAGGAGTATGAAGAAGATGTGAAAGTCATTAAAAAGGGAAAAAAGAGAAATTAAAAATCGTTAGATAGAGAATATTATGTTGTTTAATTAGATAACAATATTGAATACAATTAATAAACAAGGATAGATTTGGTAAATAATATAAGGTAGTTGAAATAATTCTATTAATTCTTATCAGAATTAAACATTCAATTAGGATTCTTGTGCTGAAAAAAATACACACAAGTTCAACACTACTTAACAAGTTCAGCAAATAAATTTTCATTTATCAAACACTCAAAACATCTGAATGTTTGAAAAAATTCAGATTTAACACTTTTTTATGTTATTAAATAGACCCTAAGACTTCTAGTCGGTGCTTTTGTGATCGACGACGAGTAGTATTGTAATTCTATTGTGACATCAGAGGGCACTAACAGGCCAAGCTTCGCTTGATCCGCTGAACTCAAGTGGCTACTTTTGAGCTGCCTCCGCAGGGCTAATTCCTTAGAATATTTGTATTTAAAAAAAACAACCGCCAAATATACTTCTGACATGGGGTGTTTCTCATTCTATAGCGGCCGTGTTGACTCAGCACGGCCGTATAATTAAATATTCCACCAAAATCTTGTCTGCAAAAAATTCAGTGGGGCAGAGGGTGTCAGCGCAGACGTGCTGACTGTGCACGTACGCGGCTGACCAAACTGACTCAAGTCTGTGCATGTGTCAGAAGGATGCAAATGCTGTGAAACTGCGATCAATATCAATGCAAATGATGTAAGCATTTCGAAGAATGCTCTAGACACTTCATCCTTCATTTCTTTCTTTTTTTGTTCTTAATAAAATGACAACAAAAAAGCTGCAAAATATTTTTGGAGACAAAAAAGTGCCCATCTATGTATTTAATGGTAGTAAATTTCTTTATTTTATCACTTAATTTTTCCTACTCTTAAATTAGTCTTGGATTATAATGCAACTAGTGATAGAAGAGAATCTTAACAACCATGATCAATTGTTTAGTAGTTCTTCAATAAAGTACTAAACTTTTTTATTATTATTATTTTGAAATTGTGTATTACTTTAGGATTTATTAAACAATGTTAGAGTTTTTTTTTTAAATTTAAAAAAGGTTTCTACAAGCCACTGGCCATTTGGTCCAGTGGTCATCCCTGCCTCCTACAAATTTGCCACAATTTGTTAGTCGTTTAAATAGACTAGGGGTGCCTTCGGTTAGGCGTGTTAGGGTAGGACGTGCGTAGGTTGTTTGCCCGTTAGTCCATGTAATCGTCTTTCTGTTTGAATAAAAAAGAATAAGTTTTAATAAAAAAATAATAATAAAAAAATAAAAAAATAAAAAAAGGTTTCTACAAAAGTAACACAAAGTTATCGTTAAATTATACCTTGAGCATATTTTGGCATTTAAAAAATTAGAATAATCTATGGAGTGAGTGTTTATGTCATTTAACTCTTTTTAGAATGCGAAGAATATCATTGACCATTAACAAACTTCTGTACAGCCCAAATAAAATGATCGAATACGAATATTAATTACTTTCCCAAAATGTTGCACTAAATATAGGGAGTGTATATAAAATTTTTCACTACATTCCTAATACTAGTATTATGATAAAATATAGTCTACAGTTCTAATGCGCATACTAATTATAGAATGGTGTATAACACAGGTACGAGTAATTGATAAGTTAATATAGATCTCGAAAAAGTATACTATATAATAATAATAACGATGTAATTTATATGAAGTGAAAAAAGATATAATAACTAAGTAGTGTATAAATAAAATTTTTCTTAATAATATATATATATACATATAGCAATCAAAACATGCTTGTTGTAGTAGCGCAAAGCGTGAGTTGTTTATTGAAGAACAGATTTCATTATTATTTGTTACGCTATTTACGACGTTATGATTGATATGTACACATTATGAAAGTGGTAAAAGGGTGATTTTTTTAAAAAAAAAATTCTCCAAGCAAATTATGCATGGCATGGGTTGTTTGTGCAAATTTTGGTTGTTGATTGGCGCAGAAGAGAAGAGAGTGAAGTAAACTATAAGGGCTGAGTGATGTGGCGGTGGGGTGGGGCTATGGTTCAGCTTTTGTGGCTTTCGGAGTCGGGAGGTGACCAATAGATGGACCGAGACAATTCTACTTCTCTGGTTTCTTTCTTTCTGGGTTTGTTTGCAGTCTTTTCGGTTGGCAATAATATATGGGTGATGGGTGGATGGAGGATTGTTTCAGTTCCCAATTCTCAGAGTTGAGAGGATTTTTTTTAGCATGTGTCAGCACGTCCGCGTCTGCCACATGCACAGACTTGGAGTCAGTTTGGTCAGTCGCGGACGTGCACAGTCAACACGTTCGCGTCTGACACATGCTCAGACTAGAAGCAGCTTTTTCAGCCGTGGACGTGCCCAGTCAGCACGTTCGCGCTGACACCCTCTGCACCGCTGAATTTTTTGCAGACAAGATTTCGGTGGAATATTTAATTATGCGGCCGTGCTGAGTCCGCTATAGAATGAGAAACACCCATGTCAGAGGTGTATTTGGCGGTTATTTTTTTTAAATACAAATATTCTAAGGAATTAGCCCCTCCGCAGCTGGCGGTTGCAAAACAACGAAACAACGAGAAATACAAAGTGATGTGAGTGGATTTAGATAGGAGATTATTTGAGATAAGTTTTTTGAAAAAAATATAATAAATTTTTTTTATATAATACATGTGAAATGAAAATATAATTAAAAAAATACATTTATAATATAAGCGCTTAAATTTTATGTAAATAATTTGCTATTCAAACGCACTTAAAGCATTTTGTAAATCATATTTAGCATTTATAAAAAATTAATCTGTACTTCAAACTTAATCATCTTTTGGTAATCACATTTAGTATTTTGTCGGAAGTTGGATTCTTCATCACTAGATATTGGCTTAGTGCTTAGAAATTATATTCGAATTTAAACAAATTAATTTAAGGCTACCAGCCTTCTAGTGAAGGAATGCGCAAAAAAAAAAAAAAAAAAAGCCTTCTAGAGGAAAAAATTTTCAAGGCCCGGCCGCCAATGTAAACAAACGTATAATTTGGTTACTTAAAGTCTAGTAGATGGTGGACGGTTGCATTTCGTAGCTCTTTGAATCTAATATCCTCAATTGTTAGTATTAATTGTTAATGTCGCTTTCAAAGGAAGAAACGTGCGCTGTACGACGTCGTTATTTGTGAGTGGCGTCCCCTTCAAAACTAATAGTAAATCTCACCTTGAATGAGATCCGGATTGACGAAAAAAAAGGTCGTCTCCGTTAAATTTTTTTTTTAATAAAAAAATTCATCTAAATTTTGTGTAGAAACTAGAAAGTTTAGAAGGGACGCCTCAAAGGGGAAAAACACACTCGCAAGCGAAAATCCCATCGCATTGCGGCGCTGGGATATCTTCACTGAAATATTGTTGATATTTTTATTTTTTAAATATATTTTTCTTTTTTGGGGGAGAAATTGATGGCGGGGAAGGAGACCGAGTCCTCGAGCGGAGAGATAAAGCCTGTAGAAGAAATAAACGCAGAAACAGCACCGACTGAGCAGCCTCTACTGCAGAAAGGGAGTGATGACGGCGGCGGTGGAGGAGGAGGAGGAGGAGGAGGATGGGGCGGTTGGGGTTTCTCTCCGTTTTCTTATCTCTCAGATCTTCAAAAGGCCGCTGCTGTCGCTGCCGAAGAGATCTCTCGCAATGTATGTACATATTCTGCTTAAATTTTTGTTGGATGTTTAACGGTTGAAATCAAGGCTTCTTGTTTGGTTAACTGATTATATTCCAACTTATGTTGGCGGAATTCGACCTGATCGCAGGAGCTATTACTAGGGATTGTAACTGTCGAATATGAGTAGCCTGCAGTTTGTTAGTCAGTTTGGGGTATGACAAGACAATCGTGTAGAAACGTATAGTGATTGTGTAAATGGAGGTGGTTACTGATATAGGTTTGGTGGATTGCTGCCTTCAATTGCGGATATTAATAGGTGGATTTTGTTGCTATAATCTGTGACTGGATCCCGAGAATTTCCCAAGTATGTTGGTTGGAGCTTGGTAGGTTTAAGCATTGTGATCCCTAAGTGCTCCACACTTTGGTGCGATAAAATTGGACCTTCTTTATTTCTTAAGAACATCACGTTTTAGGCATGTTTAGATTTTATTTTGTTTTATTATTTTTTTAGAATGATGGGTGCTGGGAAGCATTATAGTTTGGGTTTAGCTGCCAAAGAGTGGAATCATAATAATGATCATTCCTGTTCATTCTTTGAGAATTCTGATTGGAGAAAATGTTTCCATCGAGGCTTTTCTGTTCATAATGTGGATGTACCAGAGTTTGGAATGGTACAAAAGTTTTAATCAACAATTATGTGGTGACTGTTTACCAGTTGGAACTTTGTTTGAGTTGGTTCTGATAATGTTAGGATTGGTAGTGGCATTCACGGACCTGCTAGATTGCACCTAAAGGAATGCCTTAAATATTTACAATACTTCATTTGATGTATTATTGGTTGCATGAAGTTCGAAAGACGGCTTGATAAAGTAAAAGATGGTCTGGATTTTTTTTTTGCCAAATGTCTTATGCTACATACCTTCAATGTGTTAGTCCATGATTTAATTTGGAGTCATTGATTCCTTCTTCTGGATGCAGGCCGTTGAGGTAGCTAAAACAGCAGCAAAAGGCGTTGCAGAAATCCAGACTGCTGAAGACTCTGAATCTTCCAAGGAGGATGATGCAGAAGCATCTGCGGTTGAAGAGGAAAGTGAAGATGAAAATGAAAAGCGGCGGAAGGCAGCTCTTGAGAAACTAGAAAAAGCAAGTGAAGAATCTTTCCTTGGCCAGGCAAGTGATTATGGAATTTAAGATGTTATTCTGTTGTTCATATAATTGCTTGTAGTGGAGATTGCCTTGCAGTTGAAATCACCATTTAATCGTTGTCATGTATTGTGCTTGACCTTTAGTTTGAATGAGTAATTTATTGCACCACAGAGATACTAGTGATCAATTAGATCTTATTCACCTAGATTTCAATTGCTTGTATGCTGGGAGTGGTATTGTAATTCCAATTTTTATATACATTCAGGGTTTGAAGGTTCTGGACAACAAAATGGAAACTTTTGCATCAGGAGCTTGGCAAGCATTAGGAAATGCATGGAAAGGGAGCTCAACCTTAGTTAAACAGTATGTTCATATCTGCTAAATCTTGCTTCTGATAATATTAATATAGTCTGCAGGGATAAACATTTTTGGTTGTGGGGTTTAAGGGCCAGCCACCAAGGCATCTTGTGCTTCCTTGATCTACCTGTAGGAGAATATTGGGCATTTGATGTTATATGTATTTTTTTTTCTTAAAATGTTCAGTGAGCATTTTGAGTGTTCTAATTCTTTAAATGTACCATTTAGCCTTTTTTTTCTAGTTTAACAGAAGTCTCATTTTTTACCTAGGGCAGCCTACTAGTTAATTCCCATCATGCCTCTATTTTATCAAGATGTAGAGTAAGAATGATTTTATATTTTGTTCTAGGGCATGAATCTCACTAATCTAATTGTCTATTCAAAGTATTAACCTTTTATCCTTTTCAGACTTGAGAATTCTGCTACCAACTTTGCTGAATCCATTCATCATGGTGGTTTACCTGGAGCAAATGGCTCAGTTGCACCATCATTACTAGAGGTCTGTACATAGTTTAGTTTCTTTTCTTGATTTTTGATTCCTTTCTAATTGTGATTTTTCTTGCAGAGTGGGAAAGCACTTACTGCAAAGGGAATACAGGTTCTTGAATTTGTTGGCAAAGAGACTATGGATCTTCTGATTGCAGAAACTGGTATGGAAGTTGGGAAAAATTTTAAAGCTGGAGGGAAAACAGAAGAAGATCAGTTATTTGAGGAAGTTACTTTTGATCGATGCTTCTATATTTATGGAGGTCCAGAGCAATTGGAGGTTACAGCTGTTCTTGAAGGACTCGTCTTTATTTCTGCTTTCAATTTAAGAAATCTCTATGACTTTTATCGTTTGTGGTGTCTCAGGAGTTGGAGGCATTGTCCAACCATTATGCGCTATTGTTTAATCGAAGAAAAGCTAAGCTGTCATCTGAACAGAAGTCTGTTTATGATGGAAAGCTTAAACTGGTCCAGCAGATTTTGGACTTGAGTTCTGAAATTGATGGAAGTGATGTTGAGTCTGAAAAAGGAAAGAAGATAGATGCTGGAATTGAGAGCAGTACAGATGAGATAAAGATCCTTCATGATTCTAGTGTCAGCAAGGCTGCTGAATTAGCAGCTGGGTACTATTCTATTGAGTGCTTTTGTATATACTTCACATAATAAATTACGTACCTGTCAGTAACTCAAAAATTGTGTTGCTGCATTTTAGTTTCTTAAAAGACCAATGAAACTGATCATCCATGACTATAAAGTATTAGTTCCTGCAACAAAATACGCAAATTTTCATTTTGCCTTTTGATCTTGCGTTTACCTAGAAACTATAAATTATTCAGATCTTATGTGGCAGTTTGTCTTTAATGTTTGTCATGTTGAAGTATGACTTGATTCATTGTATGTTTGGGCTTGTAATTCAAAATTTTTGCTGAACTGACAGTGTACCCTCTTGTGCAAATAGAGATTATTTTTATGACAAATTATCTTCTTTTCATCCTGAATATCTTGCTCAAAAGCTTGCTGCCCATAATATAGGCCAAAAATATCTTAAATGCTTTTTGCTGAAATGTGCTGCAGTTTTGCAAATGCTTTAGCTGGGCTACCTCCAAATGATATAGTTCAGAGGACTGCTGGAAGACTGGATTCTCTTCATTCGGAAGGCGTTCATGTACGCAGAATAATATTGTGATCACAATTTTTCACAAATAATACAGTAAGTTGTTATCTGCAGTTGATGCTGACGATTATTTCTTTGTTTGCACAGAGACTATCAGAAATGTGCTGCTTTGCTGTAACCCAACTTCAGATGCTTGGGAAGGCAATTATTTCTAATGCAAACAAAGTAGAAGACACAGATATTGATGAGGAAATGGTGAGAATCAACTGGCCTGAGGATTTTGTTGATAAAGCTAAAATCATACGGTTTAAGGCACAATCTATGACTGGAAATGTGGAAGCTATTTCAGACTGCTTTATTACAGGTTGGTTTGATTTGTTATCTTTTTGGGTTTTTAAAAAAAAATACATTCTCCTTGTTTTTTGCAAATGGTTTTCCAAGTGTGTTGACTGAGTCTGATACTTGATGTTTCTGTTTCAATTCAACTTGCTGTGCAGGCATGTCAGATGTGGCTGAGGTCTATCTGGCGGCGATAAAAGGAGCTGGTTCTGATTCACCTGAACTTCACCCAAAGAATTTAATTCAGGAAAAGGCTAATTTGTTTTCTGAGAACCTTCGCGCTAATTATAGCACAGCCTTGGGTAAAATTCAGGATGGGCTCCAGTACTTATCCTATCTCGTTCTCTCGACTTCAATTCCTACCGCATAAAGTACTCTTGGGGACACTCTTGGGAAATATGTTCTCTTCGTTGTCCTTGAAAATTACTGTAAATAGTTTCACAGGATTTGGTTCAGCAATTGTTAGAGTTGGTCCTCCCTCTGAAAGTTTATGATTTCTGAATCAGATGATGTATGTTTTACATGTAATTTTTTTTTCTCTTCTCCATGGAAGTCTATATGTTTCCGGCTTCCCGCTATTTTTCTGAGGGAAGAAATAGATGTTGCATGGATTGATGAAATGAAGCCATCACCTTTAGACAATTGCTTTGTCTAAATCATTGCATCATCGGTGACCGATATTGTTTTATTGCGGGGACTTGGTCTTGATTCTCCATTCTCTTCTTGCAATTTCCACAGATTTGTATTATGATGATTATAAATGGTGGCGTGCTCATATTTGGTTAGGTTTTCATAAAGAATGTATATACCTGAATAAGGCACCGCCGAGAGCTTGCATTTTTTTGTTTTCAATGAGCAAATTAACCGGATGTTCACTAAACTTTTAGAATCGTTAAATTTTGATTACTGAATTATTAAAAATTTGTTTTTTACCGTTGGATTATTTAAATTTTAGATTTAAGCCATATTATTAGATTTAATCATTAATTATACAATTTTTTTCATTTATCTCGTGAATCGTGTTAGCGCTTCAATTTTAAATCTGATATAGTTAATAATTAAATTTGATGGAATGACTTGAAATCAAAATTTTAGATAGTTCAATAGTCAAAATCAAGTTTTGACGATTTCAAAAATTTAGTGATCATCTAAATAATTTACTCTTTTTTAATTCTAACCAAAACGAAGTGAGATTTGAGAAGTAGAAAAAAAGAAGAAGGTGGATTAGATGCTATTTTGGCTTCATTGGTTTCCTTTCATGTTGATATTTGAACGTCCGGTGGCAGATGAGTAAAACTTGAGTTTCCTCGTACCGTGAATCGAAGCAGAAGAATTTTGTACTACAAACAAACTGACGAACGTACTTCCAACGCCCACAGTCTGTTTTCTGGTAAAAAATGGCCAACGTACAGTACCTCCAACGTTATTGTTCATATGATCCTTTATAATTGGTGTACAAACTTATTCGATTAGGGCTTGTTCTTTTTTTTTTTTTTTTTTAAATCAAAACGGTAACATATTTGATAAGGGCTTGTTCTGGATTGATCGTTTTAGCTAATTATAAATTTTAATTTTAGATAAATAGTTTTTATAATGTTCTCATTTGCTTCTGTGTTTAAATTATAGATTTTTAAATAATAGAAAATGTTAAAGTCTATAATTAACTAAAAAGTAGTATCTTTTGCTCATTTTAATTATTTTCTATAATCACTTTTCTAAATAATGAAGAAGAAGGCCTAAGTTGTTGGTGAATAATGTGTGTGGCCCTAAGCAATCTCTTTGGACAAAGTAATCAGCAAAAATTTGGCTAGAAAATCAATCACCTTTCTAGAATAACCAACTATTATCTATTATATATCTATTAGTATTACCATATTAAAATTATGAGAAGTTTTGGCATTGTTAGTTGTAAGTACTTTTTTATCTTAGTTTTTGTTGCGCCTATTTTACCTCCATCTTTTAACTAGAGTTATTGTATTTTCATTGCGGTAGTAATTAAAAATGTGAACATTTCAAATGATTAAATCTCAATAATAATTGTAATTAAAATGCAAAACTCCCCATTAAAAGTATTTAGTGATCATTACACTTCATCTCCAATTCTTGTGGGCATCAAAATTTCTTATCCGAAACAATTTCTTACTTGAAATAGTGTGACCAATTGTGTTAGCCATAATTTTAAGATTGTAAAAAAAAATAATAGTATAAAAAATATATGCTCTAAGAATAAAAGAGAAATATATGAGAAGAAAAGAGTTCATATTCATTTGGAGAATCTTGATATAAATATCACGAGATAGATGTATAATTATATGTTTTTTTTTTATCATTATGAAGAAATACTAAAAGAAAAGCAAAAATATAAGAATCCCACTAATTCTACCAATTGAATATCAATTGACAACTAAATAGCCAATCGAAAATAATTAAGTACTATAAATCATTTACCTTCCTTACTTACATTAATAACACTTGGAAAAAAAATATAAATAATCCAAATTTAACAATGCACCTTACATTATTCAATTCAAATTCGCAAAAAAAAAAAAAAAAAAGAGAAAAGGCCAAGTACAAAAATATAAAGTAGCATAATCAAATGTTCATGTGAAGTTGGATAATAGCACGATTCATGTATTTTATTCTTAAATAATTAGTACATTCTAATTGTACAATTGCATTTTGTTTGTCTTAGCAAGGAAAAAATAACATTCTCACACTTGACATGTGTACATGTGTCCCTTATTTAACAACACCCTTTGTACAATAGTAAAAAAATAACATTATGATTTAATGGTAAAATATTGTGAGTACAACATCTTTGGTGAAACACAATCGTATTAAGAGCTGTTTATTAAAACTAATCCATAATTTATCAAAAAGCACAACATAAATTCAAAAATCAACAGATCAAAGAGTTCATATTTAGATAGTCTTTGTAACAACAATTAGTTAAAGAAATTGAAAATATAAAATATTCTATTATCATGTAAACAATCAAATTTTACAAAAAAAATATATATATATCTAAGAGATATTATATTTGAATTAATATAATCACACGCAGAGTACTTCAAGTATTACTAGTAAGGAAAAATGTCAAGAAAACATGTCGATCAATCATTAAGTTACACATTTTGCTGAAAAACCATCCTGATGCCAGTAACCGGTAAGGTCAGTTTAGTTTCAGTCGAAAATATGTAATCCGTGACGAAAGGCTCCAATTACAGGTCTTTGGACGATGTTTGTAAGGTTTCTAATTAGCCAACTCCATCCATGGTTCCATGCTTGCAAAATGAAACCCAAACACGTTTTACCATATACATCACAAGTGTCTAGGTTCGGTGAATCTCAAATCATCTGCTACAGCTGCAGCATATAAGGCCATTCAGCAGAGTCGTGGGAGTTATCAATCTGACCCGAGTTGTCTCTGCCACTGCTGTAGTAGTGCTGTTAGTTCTTAGACTTTTAGCAGAACAGTATCCAAGCCATGGGAGAGGCAGCAGTAGACCCAGCTTTTGTTCAAGACATTGAACACAGGCCTAAACCCACAAGAATTGAAGCTGAAGGCATCCCGCTCATTGATCTCTCTGCGTTAAACTCTCCCCATTCTGATGCTGATTTGGCACGCCTGGTCTCTGAGATAGGTGATGCATCCCAAAAATGGGGTTTTTTCCAAGTTATCAATCATGGGGTTCCATTGGAATGCCGAGAAAAGATGGAACTGGCATCGAGAAAATTCTTTGCTTTACCCAAAGAGGAGAAGTTAAAGGTGGGGAGGGACGAAGCGAATCCTTACGGATACTATGATACCGAGCATACAAAAAATGTTAGAGACTGGAAAGAAGTGTTTGATTTCTCTGTGAAGAATCCTACATTTATTCCAGCTTCTCATGAACCCGATGATCAAGAAGTCAGGGAATTGACTAATCAATGGCCTCCAAATCCTCCGGAGTTGAGGTAATATCTGTTTTTTGCGTCCGACCTTTAGAAACTATATATACATCAACCAGATAACTTTAGAAATTATATATTATATACATCAACCAGTATTTTTTTGCCTTATAGGAGAAAAGCCATGAAAGTAGGACCCTCTGTTTTAAGGCAGGAACAAAACCCCCTTAACCTTGTTGGTTATGAGTCAAAACAAGCATATGATTTGCCTCTTTATGAGGACCCTTAACCTAGACTACATCATACTCTGGTTTTTTGTGTGATTGAATAATTAAGTTGCATTTCTTCCAGGGAAGTTTGCGAAGAGTATGCTCATGAAGTGGAAAAACTGGCTTTCAAGTTATTGGAGCTAATAGCTCTCAGTTTGGGGTTGCCCAAGAACAGGTTCAATGGCTTCTTTGAGGACGAAACGACCTTTATCAGGCTCAATCACTACCCACCTTGTCCTAGCCCTCATTTGGCTCTCGGGGTTGGTCGACATAAGGATGCTGGGGCCTTGACCATTCTTGCTCAAGATGATGTTGGAGGACTTGAAGTGAAGAGCAAAACCGATGGAGAGTGGATTCTTGTGAAACCAACTCCTAATGCTTATATCATCAATGTTGGTGACATTATCCAGGTATCATCAAAGAGCAAATAAGCATTGAAATCGAAGCCCGATGTAATAATTCAGCTAACAATTTTGTCGGATTGTGTGCAGGTGTGGAGCAATGAGAAATATGAGAGTGTAGAACACAGGGTGAGTGTGAATTCTGAGAAGGAAAGGTTTTCCATTCCATTCTTCTTCAATCCAGCACACCATACCTGGGTTCAACCCTCGGAGGAACTCATCAATGAGCAGAATCCTCTCAAGTATAAGCCCTATAACTGGGGAAAGTTCTTCACAACCAGGAAGCGCAGTAATTTCAAGAAACTTAATGTTGAAAATCTGCAAATATATCATTTCAAGATTGATAACTAAGAAGCTGCTGTATTGGTGCTTGCTCGTGTTAAAACATGTAATATGCTTTCAGCTTTTCACCTTGCCCGGGAAGGCTACTTATTCTGTATCTGTAAATGAGTGAAGAATAAAATTAGAAGTGCTGAAATAAAGGATCACAGCTCACTTGAGTATCCTACTTTATTTCCAATGATACTTGTATTATATTTCTTGCATTCGCTTACTTTTCTCTTAAGATTAAAATTTGACTAGTGAATTGAAGGCTGCTGCGCGTCAACACATTAAGGGGTTCAAATATTTGCTAATAGGATTTAATTAAAGCTTTTAGTGTTGGAAACCGGAAAAATGAGTAATGGGAAAATGCCAGCCTAAAATGGTTGCTGACTAATGCTGTGGAATAGGCAATTGTCACAGAACTGCAGAAAGCTCATTCCCACAAAAACCAAAAAGAGAACAACAACAATAGCTGCTACTGCAACAACAACAGAGCTCAAACCTGAACGCTCCCGTTATCCGCTTTCTAATGTGCAAAACTGCACAGAGGCGAAAATCAGATTCAACTTAACACCACGAATAATGTCAATATCCAATTTCAGAATGTCAATCGCACGTTTAAGCACGATCAATTTCAAGACATGAATCCTTAAGAATAAGAAAATAACTTGATAGATCAAGTCAAGCTGGTAAAGCTGGAAACTTATTAACAGACAAATATTTCAAGAATCAAGACAATGGGTTAGTAAAAGCCTTCATATTTTAATTTCTACGAAGGTTCCTTTTCATTTTAAGTGGAACATGTGGCCAAAGTTGACAAACTGCAGGCCCCGCAGACAGAATTCGGTGTCAAAACCTACCATTCAGTTTGGTCATAAGAAATTTAGTAGATCGGTACTTCCGGTTATAGTCTGATAAAAGAAAACTAGAAAAGAGAGAGACATGGAGGCAAGGAAGTCAGAATTCAGCATGATCATGTCAGTTCTTCTTCCAGTGTTTCTTCTCCAATTGCCAAAACCAACAACATCAGCAACGCCTTGCCTTCAGCCGAGCAAGCATTTTATCCTAGTTCACGGGGCATGTCATGGAGCCTGGTCCTGGTACAAGCTAGTAGCGTTGCTAAGATCAGCAGGTCATAACGTCACAGCTCTTGACTTGGCAGCTTCAGGAATCAATCCAAAGCAGGTCTACGATGTCAAGTATATATCTGATTACTTTCAGCCACTGAGGGATTTCATGGCTTCCCTTTCTTCAAATGAAAGGGTGATCCTTGTTGGCCACAGCTTCGGTGGACTCGCAATTTCGCAGGCCATGGAAATTTTCCCCGAGAAAATTACTGTTGCTGTTTTTATAACTGCTTTGATGCCTGGTCCAGAGCTCAAAATATCCATCCTTAACCAAGAGGTATGCCTTTGCTAACCAAGATTGGTCACATACCTGATATTCCTTTGTTTTTTTTTTTGGTGGTGGTTGTTAGTAAGGTTTCATTTTGAGTAAAAGTTACCTGCAGGCATTGAGTGATTTGCGAAGACTGATTGTGGAACCAAAGAAAATAATAATAGTAAGATGATATTTTCAGAACTAGATTGGGTGTTCGTGCCAAATTTTTCAAACCACAAGGGGTGTTAGTCTGTCATTTTTACCTCTTTTCTTTCCAGCCTGCGATAGAATGTGAATCAACAAGTTAAGGAGCATGCAAACCAGTACGGTTGGCATCAGACACTCAACAATGACGTTGTTTTGTTGTCAAATTTGACGGTTAAAATGTTATTGTCAATTACTGCCACAAAGAAAGCAAAGCTTCATTCACTCAGAATGCTTGAATTTATGAAACAGAAAAATAGTTTCTTGGGTTCCTTCCAAGTTCCAACACCTGCCTAGGATATTCATCCTTGAAGGCTGAAGCCCCACAAACAGCATAAACGACTCTCAGATTAAACGATAAACATCCACCCCAGCAGTCTCTTGAGTGAGTACCAGCCTGTTATTGTAAAGACTATTTAGGATAGAAAATGACCATAGAACGTTGCTTTGCATTCCATCAGGTTGGCCTTTTGAAGTACTTGAAAGTAACTAAATGGAAAGTCGGTGTATGCAAGACAATACTACTTATAAGGGCAGAAGATTTGACAGCTGGTTAGTCCTTTGTCCTATGTCCTTTCTGATCAATTTTACACTCTGCTGTTGTAGTCATTCAGGAGACAGAATTCTCTACTAGATAGCCATTTTCTTTACGACAACGGACCAAATAATCCTCCAACTGCTTTTGTCTTTGGACCAAAGCACTTATCAGCAAAAGTATATCAACGCAGCCCAATTGAGGTAAGGAGAATTAGATTGTCTGTTTCTGGGATTAAAGTTCAAATATGGATTAAGCACTCATAGTTTGTATCTATTCCAGATTATTCACAGCGTCATATAAACTTCATTACCAATTGTGCCCCCATTTGTTGTAGGATTTGGCACTGGCTACGATGTTGCTGAGACCTTTATTCCTGTACAGCGAAGAGGACATGGCAAAAGAGCTAATGTTGACGACAAGGAATTATGGATCTGTTAGTCGTGTGTTTATTATAGCGGATGAAGATAAGCTGCAAGAGAAGGGTTTTCAGGAATGGATGATACAAAAAAATCCCCCGGATGAAGTGGTTGAGATCACAGGGTCTGATCACATGGTCATGATCTCGAAGCCAATTGAGCTCTTGGTTCGTCTTCTAGGAATTGCTGGGAAGTACTCTTGATTAGTCACAGGGTCTGATCATACGATTAGTTTTGCTCTTTTGTTATTTAAAGATTTGTTCATTCAGTCACTGAAATGGACTTTTATGGTATTCAAGTCTTCCAAGTAATACACAATTTTGCTCCTCTATTGAAAAGCTTTTTCCTCTTTTCTAATGGAAAAGGATAGAATAAGCTGTCAATATCTGCTGAGCTAGACCACATGCTTCAGCAATCAATAAAATGTTAATGCAAGAAGTATACATTCTGCAACTAAGGCCCTACAGTAAAGTAAGCGAGAATTCACCAACACTGCCATGCTTCAAGAATGTTTGGTGTTACATTCTTCCTCTTCATTCAGTGGAAAACGTCCGCCTAGGAGGTGGAGCTTAAAGAATCTCACCTGCACTTTAAATTTGCTCAAGGGAAAAAGAAAACAGTTTGCTTGATTATTATATGCAGACATAAATTGATTAAAATCGCTGGCATGCAAATCATATGAATGTTTGATGTGATGCCACAGATGAGTCAAAAGTGCAATTATTGTCATTTAGTTTGAATAATTTAACTTGTCAGCATACAAATATTAACGCTTATCCATTACTCCATTAATTTAACAAAAAGGTTCTCCAGTTTCTTGAAACTGGGGTACTAAAAAAGTCCTTGTTTCAATATTTTAGATGGTTATTTACTTTCCTGGCAGGCAGAGAAAAAGAAATAATAAAACTTACATAATACAATGACATAGGCTTCTTCGTTAACTTGAACAAATGGATAGAGACAAAGGACGAAGTTATATCCACAGTGACGCTTTGAAATGCTGATTGCCGAAGAGTGCAAATTTTGTATGTAATTGGAGCTAAAAAATGAGCAAAATTCCTTTCAGAATATGCCAACTCTTGCGAATCTCGCTCATATGAGTCCTCCTTTTGAATGCAAAGAACATACCAACTCTTTGTCATTCTACAGAAGCCAGAGTATTATGATCCTGATAGAGCCATAGAGGCAGAGGCCTATGCACCGCCCATATTGACCATTCATCCCGAAACTGCCAAGTCTTTTCTGATTTTCGGTCCTTAGTTAAGATATACTACATATTGTCAGCGGTAACAAACTAATAAACCAAGCATTCTGCTTATCAAACATAGCAACCATCTTGCAGGTGAAAGCATTCTTTATTGCACTGAAAAACAATAACAATTTAGAACTTGGAAGCCATTACTGTCCTGAAGAAACAAGAAGAAACGAAACGGGCCCAAATCACCTTAGCAGTGACATTTCCTAACAAATTTTGCCGGGGAAATGACAAGCTAATGCAAATGCAAAAACTTCAAGTATAAATCTCAATTTATGTGCAAAGGTACATCGAGACAAAATGCATATGCACCACAAAGATGGACAGACGTGATACAATCTTGAAAATGGAAGATACAAGCTCTGCTATACATTACTGAAACAGCACACGCACAAGGGCTCTCCTAGACATATTTTGGTGGCAAAAAAAGGATTTAAGGAAGAAGACCGACATATGGAGCTGGAACGGTATAAGCTGGATTGGAAGCAAAGAGATGCAGCGAGGTGGTTTGATCGACAACCATTCCAACAGCGTTGATAAAGACCACCACGAACTCAATTACAAGGTTCAGTAGTTCTATGCATAATTCCAACCTCTGGATCACCATTTTTAGCTGCTGCTAGAGTTTCCTTCCTTTTGTCCCCAACTGTTCCAAATTTCAACTCTTTTATTGTGAAAAGAATTCCAACCCCTTTTATAGTTGACAGACTTCCTGTCTGAGTTATGCAGAGATAAAGTTGGCTTTTGGAAACTCCAATGGTCACGCCACCTCTTCGTTCTTTTTTCTTTTCTTTTTTTTTTTTTTTGCCTGATCTTCTTTCTGATAGCAATACCCCATCCTGTGTTAGGTGATAGGGTATACGAAGTGGATAGATGGGCAATTATTGTGTTGATTAATAGTAGTACAATATATATCTCTTCCAACGGGGAATATGACCTTATTATTTAGTAGTAATTTTTATTATTATTTAGTAGTAATTGAAAGTCTCGATTTTTTTTTATTTTTATTTTTGAAAGTCTAGATTACAACACCACCGTCAATATCTGAACTTATCCATAACTGTTATGAAATAACAAAAATGTGGATGTCTCTTTGTATTCCCAAGGGGATTAATTCATGATTTTATGGCTACTTATGTATAGAAGTTACAATTCATAAATCCATTCATGTAGTGGAGAAACCGTTTCATAGGTTTTTTCATATTATTGTAATAGTGGATGTTTAATAGGATTTATGTACCTTTAATCTTGTAGTGCCTATATATAGAGGTACATTGAAACCCTTTGTGATGACTTTTGTATCTTATTGGAATATAAGAATATTACTCTCCATTTCTCTACTTCTTTCTCTACTTCTTTCTCCAATATTTCACTTGATATTATAGTAGTTTATTTGATTAGTTTTATAACACGTTATCAGCACGAAAGCTCTTCTTTTGAGCAAAGGCGAAAACGAAGGCGCTATTTTGAGCAAAAGTGAAGTACAAGATTTTGCCGAAATTCTGCCCGTATTTCTTCAAGTGACTTTTGAGGTAAATTTCTAAGTCAAAATCTTATTTCAATTTCTTATGGCTAATCTTACAAAACAAGAGTTTGTACCTCTTGATATTTCTGGAAAAAATTATTTATCATGGGTATTGGATGTTGAAATCCATCTTGAGGCAATGGGTCTTGGTAATACTATTGTGGAAAAAAATGAATCCTCAAACCAAGACCGTGCCAAAGCTATGATTTTTCTTCGTCATCATTTAGATGAAGGATTAAAATCAGAATATCTTACTGTTAAAGATCCTCTTGTCCTTTGGCGAGATTTGAAAGAAAGATTCGACCACCTGAAGTTGGTCGTTCTTCCAAAAACCCGATATGATTGGCTTCACTTACGGCTGCAAGATTTTAAATCTGTCAACGAATATAATTCAGCCATGTTCAGAATCACTTCTCAATTATCATTATGTGGCGAAAAAGTCACTGATGAAGATATGTTAGAAAAAACATTTTCTACTTTTCATGTCTCTAACATGCTCCTGCAGCAGCAATATCGAGAGAAGGGGTTTAAAAAATATTCTGAACTTATTGCATGTCTTCTCTTGGCTGAACAAAACAATGAATTGTTGCTGAAAAATCATGAGTCCCGACCAACTGGTGCAAGTCCATTCCCTGAAGCGAATGCGACCCAATTTCAAAATTCTGGTCGAGGTCGTGGACGTGGCCGTAGAGGTAGCCGTGGAGGAGGCCGCGGACGTGGCCGTGACCGTGGACGTGATCGTAGTAAATGTGTGCCCCGTGAAAATTTTAACCGGGGCAAGCAACAAAATGTTTCCCAAAAGAGGGAAAATAACTACGATCAGAAAAATGGAGAAAAGAAAGTTTATGAAGAAAAATGCTACCGGTGTGGTATGGAAGGTCATTGGTCTCGTACCTGTCGTACGGCCGAACATCTTGTTGACCTCTATCAAGCATCATTGAAAAAGAAAGACAAAGGTGTTGAGACAAATTTCATTGATCAAAAGAATGACTATGATGATGGTGATGATGCTGACATGACACACCTCGATGTTGCTGATTTTTTTGAACATCCTGAAGATGTCAACAAATATCCCATGATTATTTAGATATTTTTATGATGTTTTATATCTTTCATGTAATTTCCTTTCCATTGAATATTTATTTTCGCATCTTTATTAATATTTATTTTTGTTTGAAATTTTCTTCCTGAAGAAGAAATGGATGTCAAATATTTGGGATTAAATAATGGTGATGATGATATTTGTCTCATTGATAGTGCTACTACGCACACCATATTGAAAAATAAAAAATATTTTTCTTGTTTGAAAATGGGAGAGACAAATGTTAATACCATTAGTGGTAGTGCAAAATTGATTGAAGGCTCCGGAAGAGCCACTATATTTCTCCCTGAAGGGACTAAAATTATTGTAAATAATGCACTATTCTCTCCCAAGTCTCGAAGAAACTTATTGAGTTTTAAAGATATCCGCGAAAATGGATATCATATCGAGACAATGACTGAGACAAATGGTGAATTTTTATTAATCACAAGTATCATTTATGGGAAAAAATGCGAAGTAGAAAAATTACCTTCTTTTTCTTCTGGGTTATATTATGCACAAATTAGTGCAATTGAAATTCATCACCTAGTAGACCAGAAGTCTACTCATCCCGATGATTTTATAATTTGGCATGATCGTCTCGGACATCCTGGATCTATAATGATGAGATGAATAATTGAGAATTCACATGGCCACTCATTGAAAAATAAAAAAGTATTAAAAGCCAATGAATTCTCTTGTGTTGCTTGTTCTCAAGGGAAATTAATTATTAGACCATCACAAGTTAAAGTTGGGACTGAATCCCCTGCATTTCTAGAACGAATTCATGGTGATATATGTGGGCCTGTAGATCCACCATGTGGACCATTTCGATATTTTATGGTGCTAATTGATGCATCAACTAGATGGTCACATGTATGTTTATTATCTACTCGCAACTTGGCATTTGCGAGATTGCTTGCTCAAATAATTAAATTGCGAGCACAATTTCCAGATTTTCCAATAAAGAAAATTCGTCTAGATAATGCTGGTGAATATTCGTCACATGCTTTTGACGATTATTGTATGTCCATTGGAATAACTGTTGAACATCCTGTAGCCTATGTTCACACACAAAATGGTCTAGCCGAATCACTTATTAAACGACTACAATTAATTGCTAGACCATTGTTGATGAGGTCTAAAACTTCCTTCATCTGCTTGGGGACATGCTATTTTACATGCAGCAACACTTGTGAGAATTAGGCCGACAAGTTATCACACTTATTCTCCCCTACAATTAACTTTTGGTTATGAGCCAAATATTTCTCATTTACGAATATTTGGTTGTGCGGTGTATGTTCCAATTGCACCGCCCCAACGTCATAAATTGGGCCTACAAAGAAGATTGGGGATATATGTCGGATATGAATCACCTTCAATCATTAAGTATATGGAACCATTAACAGGTGATTTATTTACTGCGAGATTTGCAGATTGTCATTTTGACGAGTCACATTTTCCGACATTAGGGGGAGATAAAAATCAACCGAAAAAGGAAATCACTTGGAAAATATCATTGAATTTCCTTGATTCTCGTACTAAAGAATGTGAATTAGAAGTTCAAAGGATTATACATTTGCAAAAAATTACAAATCAATTACCGGATGCATTTAATGACTCCAAAAGAGTTACTAAATCACATATTCCTGCTGAAAATGCTCCGATTAAAATTGATGTCCCTGAAGAACAAATCACAAGTGCTAATGAGTCTAAAGCACGCCTGAAGCGTGGGAGACCTCTTGGTTCCAAAGATAAAAATCCTCGAAAGAAAAGAGAAATAGATGAATCAACAATTAGTGACAAAATTCAACCTCCTGAAGAGGTCGCTCCTAAAGAGCCAATTCTTGAAGAGAATGAAACTATAGAAAATTCAATAAATTTTGTCACTTCAAGAAAAAGTTGGAACTGAAAAGAAATAATTATTGATAATATTTTCGCATATAATATAGCACTTGATATTATGGCAGAGGACGAGGATCATGAGCCTAGATCGGTTGATGAATGTCGAGGTAGAAATGATTGGCCAAAATGGAAAGATGCGATCCAATCTGAATTGGACTCACTGGCTAAAAGAAAAGTTTTTGGACCTGTAGTCCAAACACCTGAAGGTGTAAAGCCAATAGGATATAAATGGGTATTTGTGAGAAAAAGAAATGAGAAAAATGAAATTGTGAGATATAAAGCAAGACTTGTAGCCCAAGGATTTTCACAAAGGCTTGGATT
The DNA here is from genome assembly GCF_036785885.1 of Coffea arabica. Lineage (NCBI taxonomy): Eukaryota > Viridiplantae > Streptophyta > Magnoliopsida > Gentianales > Rubiaceae > Coffea > Coffea arabica. The sequence goes on from NC_092312.1 coordinate 16,952,327, forward strand.
TGATTATGATGAAACGTATTCACCTGTAGTGGATGCTATCACATTTAGATATCTTGTGAGTTTTGCAGTACATGAAAAATTAGATATGCATCTAATGGACGTCGTTACTGCATATTTATATGGGAATCTTGAAAATGATATTTATATGAGAATTCTCGAAGGATTCAACATGCCTGAAGCATGCAAATCAAATCCTAAAAATATTTATTCTATTAAATTACAAAGGTCTCTGTATGGGCTCAAACAATCTGGACGTATGTGGTATAACCGTCTCAATGAATGTCTGACAAAAGAAGGTTATACCAATGATCCAATATGTCCATGTGTTTTTATCAAGAAAAATGGATCAAATTTTGTGATAATTGCGGTATATGTTGATGATCTAAATTTAATTGGAACTCCTGAAGAAATTCAAAATAGTGTTGAATATTTGAAGAAAGAATTTGAGATCAAAGATTTTGGAAAGACAAAATTCTGCCTTGGTTTACAAATTGAGCATTTGAAAGGTGGCATTTTTGTCCACCAAACTGCTTATACCCGGAAGGTATTAAAGCGATTTTATATGGACAAAGCACATACATTGAGTACCCCAATGGTTGTCAGATCATTAGATCCTAATAAGGATCCTTTTAGACCACGGAAGAAAATGAAGAGATACTTGGTCCTGAAGTACCATATCTTAGTGCAATTGGTGCACTAATGTATCTTGCTAATTGTACAAGGCCTGATATATCATTTGCAGTAAATTTATTAGCAAGATTTAGTTCCTCGCCCACAAGACGACATTGGAATGGTATTAAACATATTTTTCGCTATCTCCAAGGAACAATAGATCTTGGTTTATTTTATTCAAATAAATCCAAACCTGAATTGGTTGGTTATGCTGATGCTGGGTATTTATCCGACCCGCATAAAGCAAGGTCTCAGACTGGTTATTTATTTACATATGGAGGCACAGCCATTTCTTGGCGATCTACAAAGCAATCACTAGCCGCCACTTCATCGAATCATGCTGAAATAATAGCAATTCATGAAGCCAGTCGAGAATGTGTTTGGTTAAAATCAATGACCCACTATATCCAGAAGAATTGTGGGTTATCCTCCGGAAAAGAAAATCCTCCAACTATATTATATGAAGATAATGCAGCTTGTATAGCTCAATTGAAAGGAGGATATATTAAAGGAGATAGGACGAAACATATTTCACCAAAATTCTTTTTTACTCATGATTTGCAAAAGAATAGTGAAATTGATGTGCAACAAATCCGATCAGATAATAATCTGGCCGATTTATTTACCAAGGCATTACCAACTGCGATATTTGAGAAATTGGTGAAGAGTATTGGAATGCAACGATTAAAAGATCTCAAATGACGTTTGCATCAGGGGGAGAAATTATTACACAAGAATAGTGTACTCTTTTTCCTTCACTAGGGTTTTTTGGTCCCACTGGATTTTTCCCTAGTAAGGTTTTAACGAGGCATATTCTTTGTGTAATGGACATCCAAGGGGGAGTGTTATGAAATAACAAAAATGTGGATGTCCCTTTGTATTCCCAAGGGGATTAATTCATGATTTTATGGCTACTTATGTATAGAAGTTACAATTCATAAATCCATTCATGTAGTGGAGAAACCGTTTCATAGGTTTCTTCATATTATTGTAATAGTGGATGTTTAATAGGATTTATGTACCTTTAATCTTGTAGTGCCTATATATAGAGGTACATTGAAACCCTTTGTGATGATTTTTGTATCTTATTGGAATATAAGAATATTACTCTCCATTTCTCTACTTCTTTCTCTACTTTTTTCTCCAATATTTCACTTGATATTATAGTAGTTTATTTGATTAGTTTTATAACAATAACAGATTAGATCAAAAATAAGGAAAAATGCTGCAAACCAATGCAGATTGCAGGGTGCTTGCGGATATAGGTGGCAAATAAATTTATTTAGTTAAATTTATTTATATTCGTCCATAAATAGATAGATATGGGTATCTTGAATTTTTGCATATGAGTATAAATGAGTTACTCAATAATATTAATTTATTAAATGGGTATTATTGGATAATCCATCAAAACCAATTAATCCATTTAGAATTGTCTTTTTCCAAACCTCATCTCTTCCCCCATTCATTTTTTTTCAGATTTTTTATTTTGTCATGATATTAACTACTTTTGTTTTATTATTATTATTATTATTTGTTGGTTTTATTTTATCATTTTATTTTCTCTTAGTTTGTTAACTTGCTCTTTTTTAGTATTACCAATTTATAACAAGTTTTAGTCTTTTTTCCTACCTTTTCAAAATAAAATTTTAAATTTACATATTAAAAAAATGTTAGGAATTCAAAATTTTTGGATTAAATTTTTATATTAATTTTTATAGTACTTAGTTCAAATTTTTATATTCTTATTGTTCAATTGTTAAATAGTATGTAATTTTACAACATAGAGTACGGATGGGAAAAATTTGGTAATTAAGCTTATTGAACATTATAAGTAAATATTTAAAATTAATGATGGGGTGAAAAGGGTGGTATAAATTGAGTTATAAATTGATAATTAGGTTACTCAATTTATATTTTAACTTATCTATTTATATCAATCTAATTAAATGGATACAATCAACGACGAGAATACTACTCTGTTCTCTGTGCATACATGTGCATTGTATGCACTAACTTACCAAACATGACAAGTTTCTTGAAAATTTTCAGCAACAATCTCATACATTTGTAGCAAACTGATTACTTGTCTGAATGAAATTCCACATCGATATCGTCTCTAGATCCTTTAAGAACACATTGGACTTTTGTCCAAAAATTGTGAACAGTTGTACTAACCGAAAACGGGGAGAAGGAATGACGGAATTTTGGGCCCCCTATTTCCTTCCTGGCCGTGGACCACGGCTCGACGTCATTTAAAAATCATAAAATCTAGCCGTTATGAGCAAATTATTTACACTTCAAATTTCAACCCCATGCTTTTCCTTTTTCTTCAAAAAGACCCACCCTGCCCCCCCAAATTAGCCTCTGCGGTTCGCACATTTCAAATCCCACAGCCGCGGTGGTGCTTACAATTTTACGCCACCCTCAAATTCAAAATTACTAAGTCCACCAAAGCTACAACCTCAGTGCACCTTCGTACACCGGAAAAGCAAGGCAAAAATCGATTCGGTTGGGCCCAGAAAAGTGAATCAAGTTCAAATGCTGCAGAAATGAAGGGTGATGGGAATGGTAATACGCGGACAGTGGCCAATGTTGTAACCCCTCGGTCGACTAGGACTATAGGGAGGGCTAATAATTCCAGTTATTCAGAGTGTAATTCAACGCAAAGCACACCTACAAAGAGTGTGAGCAAGCCTCAAAATCCGGGATTATGTTTGGCTAGTGGTTCTAGGCCTCCTCCTAGTGGTGGTGCTCGGATGTCCAACTTTGCTGCTCTGTCTAAAGGGATACCAATTTCTTGTAATTCAGTTACTGTTGTCAATTCTGTCGAGGTCCCCCATTTTGAACTCAAGGAGGACCACTCATTCTGGTTGGAGCACAATGTCCAGGTAAGCTGCTTTTATTGATGTGCTATGTCTTTTCAGCTCTCGATGAATATATTTGTTTATTTTTTTCCTTACATTATTTGTAAAAGAGTAAATTTGGAAGCTAAGCATTGAATTTATTTAGGTTTTGATACGTGTACGGCCTCTCAGCAATGCAGAAAAGAGTACTCATGGTTACTCTAGGTGCCTGAAGCAGGAAAGTGCACAAACCATCACCTGGATTGGGCAACCTGAAACACGGTTCACATTTGATCATGTTGCCTGTGAATCAATAGACCAGGTATTCTATTAGATTAAAAAAAAAAAGCAATTACGAATGAATTTCTTGTGGAAATTTCCTTCGTCTAATATCGAAACTATTGCAATTTTTCAGGAAACACTTTTCAGGTTGGTTGGTTTGCCAATGGTGGAGAACTGCTTATCTGGATACAACAGCTGTATGTTTGCTTATGGGCAGGTATGAAATATAAATTGCACGTTCTTCTTAAAATCATTAGAAGTAAACTGGGGAGTGTATATATTGTTGGCTCTCATTTACCAAAGTAGAAGCCTGCAGAATTACCAAGCATTTCATAGGAAAGAATGCAACTGAGACAAAAATAAAATAAAATCGTAGGAGAGTATTTCCGAGAATCCCTATCAATAGATAGAATCTGATGCGTATCTTGACTGAACTAAAAGGATATATTACTTCTTATATTTGCTTTATTCTATTGTCTGGCTCTAAATGTCCTCTCCCGCTAAATATTTTGAGACTCTTCTATGGTTTTAAAATGTGTAAACTGTCAACAGTTTTACAATTTTCTGTCTCTCCTGGCTTCTTTGAATAACTATTGCCTTTCCTCTGCTAATTATACTTGGTTTTAGGTGTCTGTGTTGCTGTCAAAGTTTCCTCCTTTTCAAAATGCGGCAGTTTTTTCAGCTCTGGTTGTTCACTTGTGGTGTTAATCAAAATTTATTGAACCATTAAACCTTGTCCATATGTAGTTTGAAGTAAAATTGCTTTAATCTGCTTATCTTTTCTTGGGTTTAGCCTGAAGTCAATAGCTTGTCCTGAAATGTAAAAGTTAAACAATGCAGACAGGAAGTGGGAAGACGCACACAATGCTTGGTGACATTGACGAGCTAGAAATTAAACCCAGCTTAAATCGTGGTATGACGCCACGGATATTTGAGTTCTTGTTTGCAAGAATCAGAGCAGTAAGATTAACGCCTTTTCTTTCTTTTGTTCAGTCAACTTCTGATATAAGTATTTTACCATATTTGAACATGCTTTCTATGACTCTTTACCATTCAGGAAGAGGAAAGTCGTAAGGATGAGAAATTACGATATCATTGCAAATGTTCATTTTTAGAGATCTATAATGAGCAGATTAGCGATCTCCTTGATCCTTCATCAACAAACTTACAGGTACTTTCGGTTCTGCCTTTGTACTAATATGACTTTAAACACACATGAAAGGTTTCAGATGTTTTCTGATAATTAAATTTTCCATTTCAAGTTGCGTGAGGATATCAAGAAAGGTGTGTACGTTGAAAATCTATCAGAATTTGAAGTCCAAACTGTTGGTGACATTCTTAGACTTTTGAGACAGGTGACTACTTCTACTTAGTAATTCAATTTGGAAAATGTCTCTACATGCTGAGCTTTTATGTTGCTGCTTAGGGTTCTTCAAACAGGAAAGTTGCAGCTACCAATATGAACAGAGAAAGCAGCAGGTCACACAGTGTTTTTACATGTGAAATTGAGAGTAGTTGGGAAAAGGACTCCACATGTAATTTCCGTTTCGCACGGCTGAACCTTGTCGATCTTGCTGGTTCTGAAAGGTAGCGCTCTAATATAATCAAGCTTGCCATTCATTTATGTTAGGAGAATATTAGTATTCTTATAGATAATAAATTAGTAAGGGTATTCTTGTAAATAGTCTGTTAGGTTTGTACTCCTATAAATACTAGTTGGTCACTCATAATAGTGTGACTAGATGTTTTCCTCCCAAGATACCTGTTGACATGGTATCAGAGCAAAAGTCCTAGGGTTAGGGTAAAACATCTAGCAAATCACTGTTCACGCCGCACTGTTCATAGCGGCACTGTTCACGTATACTGTTCACGGCACTGTTCACGCCGATACTGTTCACGTAGTTACTGTTCATGCCGTTACTGTTCACGCGTTTGTCTCAAGTTTTGACCCGTTCTTTCGTTTGACGTGCTATTCGGTATGGTTGAAAGGTTTGTTAATACGGTTATCACTGACCAAGTTGAATCAAGTTCTTCAACACATGGGTCCCAGAAAACTGTTACTATATCTGAGGAAGATTATGTTAAATTCCTACAGTACCAATCTACAAATCACGCATCTCTTCCCTCTGCTTCTTTAGCACAAAAAGGTAATGACCCATGGATTATTGATTCCGGGGCTACTGATCATATGTCAGGTACCTCTAAAATTTTTTCTAATTTTCAAGAGTCAACTCCCTTTCCTCATGTTACTTTAGCTGATGGATCTACTACTAAAGTTAAAGGACTAGGCACTGTAGAAATTAATCCATCACTTCCGCTATCTTCTGTTCTTTACGTACCCAATTTGCCATTTAATCTAATGTCTGTTAGTAAGCTCACTAAATTTCTACAGTGTACAGTTACTTTTTCTCCTGATTCTGTTGTCATTCAGGATTTGAAGACAAAGAGGATGATTGGTGGAGGGCATGAGCATAATGGTCTTTATTTTCTCAACTTCAATGGTCCGATAGCATGTCCTGCTACTGTTTCTCCTCTTGAAATTCACTGTCGTTTAGGTCATCCGTCTTTACAAAATTTGAAAAAGTTGGTTCCTACTTTGAATCAATTATCTTCGTTAGAATGTGAGTCTTGTCAGTTAGGAAAGCATCATCGTGTTTCTTTTGCTCCTAGAGTCAATAAACGGGTTTCTGAACCTTTTTTGTTAGTTCATTCTGATGTTTGGGGTCCTAGTCGAGTCACTTCAAAGTTAGGTTTTAAATATTTTGTAGTCTTTGTTGATGATTTTTCCAGAGTTACATGGCTTTATTTAATGAAAGATCGTTCAGAATTATATTCCATTTTTTGTGCATTTGTTACAGAAATAAAGAATCAATTTGGTGTGCCTGTACGTATACTTCGCAGTGATAATGCGAAAGAATATTTTTCCACTCCTTTTAATACCTTTATGACTAAGTCTGGTATTATTCATCAGTCCTCTTGTCCTCACACTCCACAACAGAATGGAGTTGCTGAAAGAAAAATTGGGCATTTAATCGAAATTGCTCGAACACTATTGTTGCACATGAATGTGCCCAAACAATTTTGGAGTGATGCAATTCTAACTGCATGTTATTTAATTAATCGCATGCCATCTAATATTCTTGGAGGTCAATTACCTCACTCCATTCTTTTTCCTCATGAATCTGTGTTTAAATTGCCTCCTCGTATTTTTGGATGTGTGTGCTTTGTTCATCAGTTTGCTCCCGGGGTGGATAAATTAGATTCTCGTGCTATTAAGTGTATTTTCTTAGGATATACACGAGCGCAAAAAGGGTATAGATGTTACAGTCCAGTTTTAAATCGATTTTTTACTTGTGCTGATGTTACTTTCTTTGAATCCACTCCGTATTTTATCAAGCAAAGTATGTCTTGTGAATTAGACCAGTGTCCCTCTTTTTCCTCTCCTGTTTTACCAGTCCCTTCCCCTTTATTACCTGAGTTGTCTAGTCCACCAGATTCCATAGCTCGATTATCTCGTCCTCATCTTCAAGTTTACTCTCGTCGTTCCATGGTTGAGAAAGTTCCTGATATGCCACGCACTTCACCAATTAACTCTCAATCTTCAAATCCAGGTATGACGCCCTCCTCTGAGTTAGATCTTCCTATTGCTTTACGCAAAGGTAAGAGACATTGTACTTCCCATCCTATTTCTAATTTTGTTTCTTATTCTCGTCTCTCTATGTCATATTCTTCTTTTGTTGCTTCTCTTGATTCTATCTCTATTCCTAAGTCTATTACCTATGCTCTTAATCATCCTGGTTGGAGATTAGCTATGCAAGAAGAGATGTCTGCTTTGGAACAAAATGGTACTTGGGATCTTGTCCCTCGTCCTTCAGGTAAGCCTGTTGTTGGTTGTAAATGGGTGTACACTATAAAAGTGCAGCCTAATGGTTCTATTGATAGATTGAAGGCTCGGTTGGTAGCTAGAGGATTTACTCAGGTGTATGGAGTAGACTATTTAGAAACATTTTCTCCTGTTGCAAAGATTACCTCTGTCCGTCTTCTTATCTCTTTGGCAGCAACTTATAATTGGCCATTGCATCAGTTGGATGTGAAAAATGCATTTCTGCATGGAGATTTGGAAGAAGAGGTATATATGGAACAACCTCCTGGATTTGTTGTTCAGGGGGAGAATCCGCGGTTGGTTTGTCGTTTGAAAAAATCCTTATATGGATTGAAACAGTCCCCGAGGGCTTGGTTTGGCCGGTTTAGTAGTGTTGTCATGGAGTTCGGTCTGACAAGATGTGGAGTAGATCACTCTGTATTTTATCGGCATTCTAATGCTGGTAAAATTTTATTAGTTGTTTATGTGGATGACATTGTGATTACAGGTGATGATGTTGTGGGGATTCAGAAACTTAAATCCAATCTGCAGGCAAACTTTCAGACAAAGGATTTAGGTCATCTACAGTATTTTCTGGGTATTGAGGTAGCTCGGTCTAAATATGGGATTTATTTATGTCAAAGAAAATATGTACTCGATATGTTGAGTGAAGTTGGGATGTTAGGTTGCCGACCTGTGGATACTCCTATGGATCCCAATGTGAAATTAGCAGGAGATCAAGGTGCATTACTTGATGATCCTAAGCAATATCGAAGACTTGTGGGTAAATTAAATTATCTCACTGTAACGAGACCTGACATTTCGTTTGCAGTGAGTGTTGTGAGTCAATTTCTTGATACCCCTCGTACTAGTCATTGGGATGCTGTTATACGGATTCTCAGGTATCTTAAAAATGCTCCTGGAAAAGGGTTGCTGTATCAAAATCATGGACACAATGATATTGAAGGATATAGTGATGCAGATTGGGCTGGTTCTGCCTCAGATCGAAGATCGACTACAGGATATTGTGTGTTTGTTGGTGGTAATTTAGTGTCGTGGAAGAGTAAGAAGCAAACAGTTGTATCCAGATCAAGTGCAGAATCTGAATACCGCGCTATGGCTCACACTGTGTGTGAGTTGGTTTGGGTGAAGAGCATGTTACTGGAACTTGGGTTTGAACATAAACAGCCTATGAATTTAGTGTGTGATAATCAGGCGGCTGTTCATATTGCGTCTAATCCAGTGTTTCATGAAAGGACAAAACATATTGAAGTTGATTGTCATTTCATTCGAGAGAAATTGCTTGACGGGGTCATCAAGACATCTCATGTACCGTCTGTAGATCAATTGGCTGATGTATTTACTAAGAGTTTAGGGGGCTCTAGGGTGAAATATATTTGTAACAAGTTGGGTGCTTATGATATATATGCTCCAACTTGAGGGGGAGTGTTAGGAGAATATTAGTATTCTTATAGATAATAAATTAGTAAGGGTATTCTTGTAAATAGTCTGTTAGGTTTGTACTCCTATAAATACTAGTTGGTCACTCATAATAGTATGACTAGATGTTTTCCTCCCAAGATACCTGTTGACAATTTACAATGTCAAAAACATGAACTCCAATATGTATGCCACATTGCCTTCGCTTGCAACAGGCAAAAGACTTCTGGCGCTGAAGGTGAACGTCTAAAGGAGGCAGCAAATATCAACAAATCATTATCTACTCTAGGGTATGCTCAACATCATTAGATGCTGCTGCCAGTATTACCCTTTTGGTGGCAGGCTCCTATGTTTAACTTTATTTATATTTTTCCCTCTTGCAGACATGTAATAATGGTTCTTGTGGATGTTGCAAATGGAAGACCAAGGCATATTCCATATAGAGACTCCAGGCTGACATTTTTGCTTCAGGTCAAGTAAAAGTTATTTCTTGCTCGTCATTGAGCATTAACGTATACATACTTTTGTTCTCACAAGAAATGTAATACAGGATTCTCTAGGTGGAAACTCGAAAACAATGATAATAGCCAACGTCAGCCCTTCTATTTGGTCCGTACATAAGTTTTTGCTACTTTGATGCACTGTGCCTAGAATGTAGAGGTCCTGAAATTATATGGACTTTAACTTCATTTCTCTTCTTCAGCTCAGCTGCAGAAACACTGAACACTTTAAAGTTTGCTCAGCGAGCAAAGCTCATTCAGAACAATGTAAGCTATTTTCCTAGTGTATCTAACGTGATCCATTTTCAGATTCAACCAATATATTAGCTCCTATTTTTTTCTTTGTTTTTATCTCTCTTTTGTGATAAAATAGGCTGTTGTTAATGAAGATACTTCTGGAGATGTTGTCACATTACAAAACCAGATACGGCTTCTTAAGGTAGCATCTTCTGTTTTACTGATCTCAATATGCAATCAATCCAAAAATTTGATCTTTTATGGAACTATTCAACAGGAGGAGCTTTCTGTTCTCAAACATCAAAATGTATCCCGGGCTTTGACATTTGGTCCACTTATGGTGAATAATACACATGAAGATGGCAGTAGTTGCTATGAAGAAGCATTTGAAATAGATCAGCAGCCTTATTTACTTGATAAAGACAAAGGCAGTCTGAGATTATCTACTAAACAGGTATAATAGCTTCCTTTTTGTGCATAAGCCTTCTTGCATTTTTGATGTTTCCAGTAATTATCTGCCTCAAACATCAATTAAACGGAGAGGACATGGAGCATTTAGCGGCTGAGGGATCTAACGATGGGAAATGGAGATATCATCAGGCAATAGGACCGAGGATGAGATTAATTATTTTGTCCAACAAATGACAATTGACCATTAGTGTACAGAATGTGGAAGTAATTTTTGCTATTCATATATCATGGATTGTCCACTATGTCACTGTGCCACTCATGAATTAGTTGAATTGCAAGAGAAAAGCTCTATATAACCGATTCCTTTCTAGAATTAAAATACAATTTTAATTTTCATCTTTATGACTTCAAGATCTTTCTTGCTTATGAAATGCTTGTGATGTTTAATTTTAGAATATCTTTTTTTCTGCCATATCCAGCTATTTTATTCCTCAGTTTTTTCTTATCCAGTTCAAATCGTTGGAGACTACACTTGCTGGTGCTTTAAGGAGAGAAAAGATGGCAGAAATTTCTATTAAACAACTTGAAGCTGAGATTGAGCAGCTGAACCGTCTGGTAGTCCTGATCCTATCTTCTTATATATGTGCTTTTTTTCACAAGAAGAGCCACACTAATCACAAAACACAAGTTATATTGTCATATAGCTCTAAATTCTTTACTTGCTTGATTTTCCTTGCATAATAATACAGTGTTTCACAGGTGCGTCAAAGGGAGGAAGACACCAGGTGCACAAAGATGATGTTGAAATTCAGGGAAGACAAGATTCAACGATTGGAGTCTCTTCTTGGTGGATTAATGCCAACAGATGCTTACTTATTGGAAGAGAACAGGGAGCTTTCCAATGAAGTTCAGTTGCTTCGAGCCAAAGTAGAAAAAAATCCAGAAGTGACTCGCTTTGCCCTTGAAAACATTAGGCTTCTAGAACAACTTCGAAGGTAGGATTTCTAAGAATAAAAATCATGAGACATTCTAAGATACTTTTAAGAGTAAGAGGTATTGATTTTGGTCTAAAAGTTCATTATTTCTGCTGGTAGATTTCAGGACTTCTATGAAGAAGGGGAGAGAGAAATGCTATCAGCAGAGGTATCTGAACTTCGGGATCAGGTATTCAAGAATCTGAAAAACAGCCGAGATGCTTTTTCTGTTCTCAAGTTTGTGGCATGTATTAACACTATCCCCCTTTTCGACAGTTAATTTTTTCTCTTGACGGGACATTGAAGCAACTTAACCATCTAGACATGAGCATGCTGCCCAATGTAATCCTCTAAAGTACCTTTTAATCTCTTTCTACTGCCATTCCTGATTTAGGTTCAAAATTAGAATAGAAATAGAAGAGATTGTAAGTATCAAACCCTTAACGCCTTACATAATTAATTCTTTGTCCCTTTGTGACAGCAGCGCATAGATGTACTCGAAGAGAATGATTCAGTTCACGAAGAGGTTTGAATTCTCATCTCTGAAGAGTTGGGTGAAATTCCATGATCTTGATTTCTCATATCTGATATGTAGTCTTATATTGCAGTTAAAAAGGACACTGTGTGAATTAGAAGAATGCAGGACTAACCTAAACCGCTGCTTAGAGTACAATGCAAAGCTCAGCAGGTAAAGAGTTCGTTCCTGCTGCATCTTTTCTTCTTCTTTTTTTCTTTTTTGGCTCAACAATTTCAGACTCTGCAGGGAAGTTGAGGATTTGCACTCTTCATTAAGCATTAGTAGATCTGGAGCTGAGGAACAGGATGGCAATATTAAAGTCATTAAGGTAACTTTCTTGGACAATGGCACTCCATTTTATGGGTAGCTAAAGATCATGTTTGGCTCGGCAAGTGGATGAGGCCCATAAATATGCTTTTCTTGAGTTTTGCAAAAGGTCAAAGAACATTTCTTATTGAGGGATGTGAATAAACTTATTAAATTTATTCATCTTAACTGCTCTTGATCATAACATGTAATTAGTTATGTTTCGAGGAACAGTATATTTAAAATCTCTGTTAATATTGTTGTAAATAATAGCTAATGTATTAAACAGTATATTAACAGGAAGTTATTGAATAACAGTTCCTTTATAAGTGCAGAAGTGATGTGTAATGTGCAAGTCAATTTATCTAACATGAAATTCTGGTCTTTGTATAATTACAGAAGTGCATTTAGTAGGTTTTGTAGCTTAAGAACGTTTCAGGATGATTTGCAGTTCTTAGCATATGCATGAACCTTCTTAGTGGAGCATAATGACCATATGTTATTTTTCTTGCACAGTATGTGTCATGCAATATAGGATATGCACTTTCAAGTTGTTGATGAGGATAATTTTCCATGACTTTCCAGGAGTCCATAACGGAAGCTCCATCTTTCCATAATGAGCCAATAGAGGCTGCTCAGAAAGTGAAGAAAGAAACTTGGCCAGGAAATATGAATGAACAAATAGAAGAAGTTCTTGATTTGCAACTGGAGTTGGATATTGTGAAAGTTATTCTTAAAGAAGAGAGGTCTTACCGTCAGCAAGCTGAGACCAGGGCACAATCCTTGAACAGAGATCTTAGTCTGTCAAAGGAAAAGGTCCTTTTGATAACCAAACAGTGTAATGCTGTGGAAGAAGAACTAAAGGAAGCAAAATCCATCATTGAAGCTCTCGAGTCACAACAAATTCTAGTGATCAATGAGTTAGAGGAACTCAGAAACGCTAACACCCAGAACGTGGAAACTTTGCACAAACAGAAGCTTGAACTCTCTACTCTGAAGGAGCAAACTGGTTGTCAAGATTTCAAAAATCTTCCATCAACTACGCACAATGAAGATTGTTCTTTAGAAGAGAAGCTGAACAAGATGCATGCTTCTCTAGAAAAAGCCAACAGACTCAATAAGTGGTACCAAAGTGACAGAGCATTTCAGGCATCCAATGAAGAACAAATGGATGAGGTCCGTAGGCAGGTTGAGGCTGAAACTGCCGAGGTCATTGTATGCCTGCAGGAAGAACTTTATCTTCTTCAGCAAGAAGTCCAAGCAGGTAATGAGAAAGAGATGGAGACCAAAGAGAGCTTGGCAGTTTTGCAAACTGAAATAAAAGAATTGCAGGAAAAATTATCTTTGATGACCCAAGAAAACACAAAATTGAGCAAATTGCTAGAGAACAAAGAAAATGAATTAGCACAATTGTCTGGAGAATGGGATCTGTTGACCAATGAGATTGAAGCTGTTCTCCAAGGTGGGCATGAGTCCCTTAAAGATGCATCAGATCAACTGACTACTATCTCAAGTTCATTTCCCCAGAAAAGCAGTTGGATTTCTGCACAATTTGGAAGGATGGCAAAACACATTTTTGAGAAGGAATTGCTGATTGAAGAGCTCAACCATTATTTAGATGTTGCTTCCAGTAAAAGAAACGAAATGGAGTGCATGCTGAGTTCTTTAAGAGGAGCCGCTCTGGTTATGACTGAAGTGCACCAGCAAGAGTGCAGTAGAAAGGACAAAGAGATAATCCAGCTATCTTCCCAGTTGACTGCTGAATCTTCCACAATTCTTGAACTGAATAACAGAATCAAGCATGTCGAGGATCATCTTAGAAATGCTTCAACTTGTGCAACAGTTGCTTTTGTTATTGTGAATCGATTATCTGAGTTGAACTCTAATCATCTTGATGCATTAAAGCATTTGGATAAACAGCTCATGGAACTAGTAGAAACAAACACTAACAAGGATTGTGTAATTCAGAGTCAGGCTTCGATAATTGGCGAAGCAGAGAAGCAGGTTCAGTCTCTTAAAAAAGACTTAGAAGGGTTGAAGGCAAGCTGCAGTGATCTAAGTCTGAAGCTATCTGAGGAGCAGAAATGTGGTAATGCTTTGAGACTGGAGCTAGAAGACTATGAAGAAAAAACTATCTTGAAAACAGGAGAGAAACTTACAGAGTTCAAAAATGGTGTTTCAGAAGTGAGATCTTACATGAAGGAGTATGTGGAGACAATTGGAAGTTTTGGAGGACATGATTCTACAGAAACTTCTACATGCTTCTCAGTCAATGAAAATGATGACAAACGGGTAATTTAGCACTTTCCTTATTTAATCTAGCTGACTCTTTAGTTCGTTCACCCTTTAAAAAAGAATGAAGCATAAGATTTCTTCAGAATTTCATTTACTAATTGTGTCTATGTTGGTATTTGTTGCAGACAGGTATGGAGACAAAAGAAGCTTTCAAATGCATGAACTCATGTGCTGACGGAGATATAATATTTAAATCACCAGGATGTTTTGCTGACCTAGGAAATAACAGAAGTGGTGAGAACATTTTGGAGTGTCAAAATACTTTGAAGGATGTAAACAACAAAGATGCCACCATTATGCTTCTGAAGAAAGAAATAGAATCTGCTCTCGAAAGCTTGAATGGGGTGCAAGCTGAGATGTCCAAATTACGAGATGAGAAAGATAAATTCTACACATCCGAGAAAGAGATCCAGAGGGGCATTGACTGCATTGTGAATCAGGTAGTTCTTTTGCAGAATGCTATGGATTATTTTGAAGAGGAATCAAAATTCAGGATTGATAGTCTGGAATTTAAGCTACATGGGTTGGAAGAAATTGTGCAGTACTCTTGTAATTCCTGGATCAAGCAAAAAGAGGTAATCCATTCCAAATTTGTTGATTCTTATTTAAGTGGAATATCTAATAACTCAGGCTGCCTAATTTGATCGAGCAATAAGTGGAATTTCTGATCAATCTTGCAAAACTGTGAATGGACAAGCTCGTTCCTGTTTTTCATAATTGACAATACTATAAATAACCTAAATTTACAAGTTGGGGGTGGAAAAAATATTCACCTTCCTCTGTCAGATTGTGTATTTACCATTATCCTATAACAAATTCTAGTCTCGGCTATTAACTGAGTCCTAATTGATCGTCTCCCTTGTTAATACTTGATAATTTAACCTGTACTTTTTTGCAGTTGCTTGAGGCAGAGCTTGGGGATGCAAGGGCAGTTTCCACGCAGAAAGACACTGAAGCTTCCTGCATTCTTGCTAAATTTGAAGAGGTCCAAGACACCATGAAAGATGCAGATATAATGATAAATGAACTTATGATAGCGAATGAAACCCTAAAGCTTGAGGTTAAAGAGCTCAGGAAAAAGGAGGTTTCGCTAATTTGTGACAGCGATTCCCTTATCAGGCAAGTTCAAAGCTTGCAGATCATAAACGATCAGAAGAATTGCCACCTTGAAGAAGTCGAAAGACAGTTGAAATCAGATTTTGACACAATGAAGAGCTCAGTAATGGAAATGGAGTTGGTTTTTTCACAGGTCCAAACTGCTTCGATCAAAGATTGTTTGTCTGTAGCCTCTGATTGCCTTTCCATGAGGTCTTACTTTCATGACTCCATAAAGTTAATGAGCTCATGTCTTGAGGACATCTGGTCTGAGATCATTATCAAGGATTCTGCTGTGTCCGTTCTGCACCTTTGTCATTTGGGAATTCTCTTGGAAACAGTGACTGGATTAAATGCAGAAAATGGTTTGCTAAGCCGTGGGTTTGGTGAATCTAATGCAGTTATATCTGAGTTGAGAGAGCAGAATATCAAATCAAGGAGAGAGCTTGAGAGTTGCAGAAGTCTTGAGGGCAAGTTATTGGCTGACATCAAAAATAGTTTTGATCGCATATCCAGGAAAGAGGATGAAACTGGGGAACTCAGCATCAAGCTAACTACTTTTGAGCAAAAGATAATGGATCTACAGTTTCAAGAAGAGTTAATGTTGCAAAGGTCTAACCATATGGGATCAGAACTGGCAGTGCTAATGAAGGAGCTGGATCTTAGTAACCAGAATGTATTGGCATCTTTTCTAGATCGAGAAAGGTTGCTGAAAAAACAGGAGGAAGTATTCCGATCTCAGCAGGACAATTTTATAATGGAAATGTCTGCAAGAGATTTTGAATTTTTGATCATGTCATTGCAGTTAGAACAAGCAACTGCTATAAAAGCTGACATTGAGAAAGAACAGCAAAGTTCTATTGAAGTTCTTGAGACTTTCAAGGAAGACATGATTTTCCAAGTTATAAATGCAAGAGTAACTGAATCAATCTTGCTTGAGATAGAAGAAGAACATTCTTCTCTACAGAAGGAATTTGAAGTAGCAGGAAAGGAGCTGCAAGCAATGCTGTCAGAGCTTGACAAAAGGAATGCAACAATTTCTCAAATGGAAGATTTCAACAGAACTCTTCTTCTTGATGCTCAGTCATTAAATGAAGTTGCTTCTTTGAATGATAAATTGAAAGGTGAACTTGATGAGGAGATGGAAGCAAAAAAAATTCTGTCATTCCAGGTTGAGAAACTTAATGCTGAATGTCAGAAATTAATAGTAGACAAGAAGGTGATTGAAGCTGCTCTTGAACTTTCTTCTGGAGAAATCTCTACCCTTCAGCAGCAAAACCAGACATTGCAAAGTAATATTGTCTTGTTGGAAGCAACATCTCTTCAACTTCAGAATGAGCTCCAGATGAACAATTCAGAACTTAGCAAGTTCCACTCCGTCGATGAGATGGAGAAGTCAACTCATCGGGATATAGCAAAACTCAAAGCAGAAAATTCTTTGCTCCTACAGGAATTGGAGGAGAAGAAAGCTGAACTTATCTCATCCTTAAGGGAGAAGAACATCCTTGATGTTGAAAATAAAAAATTGGAGGATTTCATCTCTTCATTGGAAAATCAAACTGCAAAACTGCAGATAGATATGGATGAGGCAAGAGCAGAGGTAAATGAACTCCGCCTTTCTCAGTCTGTAGTCAAAGATGTCATTAAAACAAAAAGCCAGGATTTGCAAATACAAGTTGCTAGAGTCAAGGCTTTGCAAGAAGAGAAAGCTCTCTTGAGAGGTGAACTCAGAGATTACATGAGCAAGGGACGTGAATATCTAAATGCCTCAAGCTCGAAGTTTGTGAGATGTGTTGATTCAGTGGAATATTTGCATGCCGCAGGCAACAATATATGCAGTTTATCCTCTAAAGAAACTCTTTTGTTGGATGATATGTTCCAAGAACTATGTGTCGAGTTTGGAAGGATATCTAGGCTTTTGGAGGATTTTGAAAATCTAGAGAATTTAACTAAAGAGCTTGCATCTGAAACAGCTTCTTTACAAACTGAGTTACTGAGGAAAGATGAAATTCTTGGCGGACTGCTATTTGATATGAGCTTGTTGCAGGAGTCTGCATCTAATAGTATGGACCACAAAGATGAAATTGAAGCATTGTTGGGTTCTATAAGTTCTTTGGAAGATGAACTCCAATTAAAATCAGACAATCTCAATGAAGCTGTTGCCAGAGGCCAAGAACTTGAAGCTCAGCTGCAGGAGAAAATGAGGATAATATCCTGTTTGGAGTTGGATATTGCAAAAGAACATAAGGCTGTAAGATCACTCAAGAGTGAAAATCTTGAATTGATTGCCAGCATCGAAGATGCTTTAGAAGCTAAGAAGTCCATGGAGGAGGAGTTGGTCGAGAGAAGGAAAGTCAGTGAGAACCTTGAAACTGAGGTTGCTGAAATGGGAATTGCTCTTGCTGAAATGAACATAATGATTGAGTCCTTAAAATGTAATTTGAATGATGTTACTGTTGAAAGGGATGATCTCCATGGAGAAATGCTTGTTTTAAAGAAAGAGCTGGAGATGGCACGAATTAGTGCTGAAGAAAATGGAGCACTTGCTGCAGAAGCTCAAGAGGTAGTGCTAATTTGACATACCACTCTCTTTTTGTAATTTGGGAGATTATTCCAACTGCAATTATCATATAATACCTATAAATCTTGTTGTTTTAACAGATGGCAGAAATTAGTAAAGTTAATGTTGAAGGTAAGGAACAGGAGGTGAAGCTATTAGAGCGGTCTGTCGAAGAGCTAGAATGTACAGTCAATGTACTCGAAAATAAGGTAGTCAGTCTTGTTATACTTTTAGCTTGAAAGTCTTTATGCCATGTATTTACGTCATCTCCTGCTTCGTAAGGTCGAGATACTGAAAGGAGAAGCTGAACGGCAAAGACTGCAAAGGGAGGAACTTGAAATGGAACTTCAAGCTATCAGGCAACAGATGCATAGTGTCAAAAGCTGTGATTCTGATATGAAAAGGTTTGTCAAAGCACAAAAAGCAAACAAGAGTATCAACTATTTTCAATCTTGAAATGTTCATTTCTTGACATCTTTAGGAAACTTGATGAAAAAGAGAAAATCCTTGAAGAAGCCCTTCAGCGCATCCAAATACTTGAGAGAGAGATAGCTGCAAAAGATGCAGAGGTGCAGATTTTCTTCTTTCAGTTTTCTTGTTTCAGTGGCAATTTTGAACTTGTAATGTCTTTTCAGCTGTTCAGCACAATGATTTTTCTAACTGCTTTTATCATTTGGAAAGACTACTGAACTTTTTGTTCAACAGATCTCCAGATGCAGGGGTCACATCTCTGAACTAAATTTGCATGCAGAGGCCCAGGCTTCTGAGTACAAGCAAAAGGTACAATAGCAGCACACATGCTTTATACTTAAACAGTAGTTGTTAAAATTTTCATATCTCAGAATGATTCAATGAAACTTCAAAAATAGTTCAAGGTACTGGAAGCTATGTTAGAACAAGTCAAACAGGATGTCCCAGCCACCCATGGCACAAATTCATCCGCAAATAAGTTGGAAAAAAATGCTTCAAAGTCTAGGGGCTCTGGTTCCCCTTTTAAATGTATCGGTCTGGGTTTAGTTCAACAGATAAAGTCTGAGAAAGATGAGGAGCTTAGTGCAGGAAGACATCGTATTGACGAACTTGAGGCCCTAGCTGCAAGTAGACAAAAAGAGGTAGTGTTGATTCAATGGCTTTGACACTGATATTGGTGTAAGGAAATTTTGCTATGCTCGTTGATCAACTAACCAACCAAATCTTCTCTCAGATATTCATGTTGAATGCACGATTAGCTGCTGCAGAAAGCATGACCCATGATGTTATCCGTGATTTGTTGGGTTTAAAGTTGGACATGAATAGTTGTGCGGTAATTTGCAGTCTATCCTTGTGCTTTTCGCAAATGAATTGTTTTAGATGTAGTTCTCAAGTTCAGCACTAGTAGTGGTTTCGAATATTTTGGAAGTCTACTATTTTGCTAATAGAATTTTAATCTCTTATCAGAACTTGCTGGATAATCAACAACTACAAATGCTCATGGAGAAGGCTCAACTACATAATGTTCAGGTACTTTTAGCTGTATTGTCATGTTGATATTATTGGACATTTTCAAAGAAACTTTCACATATCCATTTATTCTTCTGCTTATAGGAGCAGGAAGTAGCTAAGCTGAAGCAGCAGTTGAATGAATTTATCAAGGAGAGGAAAGGGTAATCAAATGTCAAGTTTAACCTGATATTGATCTTTGTGCTATGATGATTCATCATATTTATGTCATTTAAAACCTTTCTTCAGATGGATTGCAGAAATTGA
Organism: Coffea arabica; assembly: GCF_036785885.1. Classification (NCBI taxonomy): domain Eukaryota; kingdom Viridiplantae; phylum Streptophyta; class Magnoliopsida; order Gentianales; family Rubiaceae; genus Coffea; species Coffea arabica. The sequence continues at coordinate 16,972,070 of NC_092312.1, forward strand.
TAGAAAACAAGCTGAGATGGTGACTACACAAGTTGCGGTGGAAAAACTGCGCCAGCGAGATCAATTGCTGACAACTGAAAATGAAATGTTGAAGGTTGTAGTCTTGTTACTCTTGTACTCAACAACTGACTGGTACATAGAAAACTATAGGCTCCGTTTGGATTAGCTGTTTTTGGGGTTGTTTTTTAAAAACAGCACTATTCATTTTTTGAAAAACACTCAATGTTGTTTGGATTAGTTGTTTTTCAAAAACAGAGTGTTTTTGAAAAACAAGCGTGTATGGATTCACTGTTTTTGAAAAACAACATTTAATTTTTTTTAGGGCTGTGTTCGAAATACTGAGTGCCATTTGCACTTAAACAATTATCAATTTTTTAATACATAGACGAGACATAAGTGTACAATTTATTGGGCCTACTATCTGAACAAATAATGACAGGAGATGTTCTACTGGTGCTGATAATAGTACATCATATCGGCTATTGCTCTCCTACTTTCATTCCATTCAGCAATTCCTGCAGCCGACATATCTGGTCCTTGTGCTGCTGGCATTGGGTTGAAGGGGTTTATGTTATCTGCCAATGCTATATCTGCTTCTTCTTCGGCAAAATATGCATCATTTGGAACATACTCGCGCATGAAGTTGTGCAAGGCCATACAAGCCAGGACAATATTATTTTGCGTAGCCATCATGTAATTCTGCATAGGGCCCTTAAGTATTAGAAATCGTTTCTTCAAGACGCCAAACGTACGTTCTATAATGTTTCTTAACGATGCATGACGTTTGTTGAAAAGTATCCTCACTGCCCGCTCTTGCGCGGTTCCCCGTGCACCTTTAAATGGAGCCATAAATCCTGTCATATTCTGGTAAGCTGCGTCCACCGCATAATACTTCCCTGGCATAATGAAATTATATTTATATAAACTTTGAAGACGCATTGCGGAAAGGAATTATGTGATTTAATCTGGACTAACCTGCTGGTGGCCACGGAAATGCACAATTAGGATCTTGTATGACTTCTTGTAAGATTCTAGAATCATGTGCGCTACCCTCCCACCCTACCCTGACATAAGTAAATCTCATGTTGTGATCACACACGGCTAGAACGTTTTGTGATAAGCTACCATGCCGGTTCCGGTAACGTTCCCTGTCTTCGGCTGTACACCAGGCCGAAACATGTGTTCCGTCAATCGCTCCAACGCAATCCTAATAAAAAAAAAAATTCTAGACATAAGTTGGTCACAGCTGTTAGACAAAATGAAATAGTAATTTGACATAGTAGCTCATAACCTTAAACCAGGGCCAAAACAAAGCACTGTTCTGTATTCTTGGATGGGTTGTGTGATAATCTACCGGTCGGACCAGGTCGCGTCCCAATCGAACGAGAGATCTAAGGCAGCGTCGTAGATGGCGGTCCGTTGTCTCGGGAGAATGTTGGAATCTCTCGGCAAGCACCCTATGTCGCTCATTATGGCTCAAACACAGCAGGCATATAGCAACGGACTCATGAATCCCCACCCGTTGTGTCGGGTGGGGCACCCAATAGCCCCTCTGAACCAACAAGTCACACAATTGGAGGAAAAGGGGAGCTTCCATTCGAAGGTTGTCGAATATTCTGTCTCGATGGCCGTTTATCAGCTCGATAACATATTGAGGACCTGACTGTGCACTATCTCGAATTCTTCGCCGCTGGCCCGAGTTGATGTACGGGTCGAATAAGGCCAATCCAGCAAGAATAAAGGCAGCGAAGGCCAACATGAGCTCCTCGTCGTCCGAGTCATCAGATGAGTTCCCACCATTCACATAACCATCATACTCCATTTCGTTCAATCTGTGCGACTGCGTTGGACGTGAATCTGAAAAAAAAAAAGGAAAACAGAGATATCATTCAAAGCCAATCTTAATTTGCCAAAACAGAGTAGGAAATATAAAATTCAACATATACATGGACCAAAATTGAACAAAAACCTATTGGCCAACAAATTTATAGCCAAGAGGATAAGTTCTTGGTTTGTAAGACAAGAGGATTGGTTTGTAAGCCAAGAGGATAAGTTCTTGAAATATATAGGCTATTCGATTGGTTTGTAAGACAATACGATAAGTTCTTGAAATAGCCTAGAGCCTTCGCCAACCAATTTATAGCCAACAAGTTGAGGAATCCAGTAGAAGTTTTGCATCGTACTTCATAAAAAGAATCTTACATCTTCTTCAAGCAAGTCACGTATTCTTGAAAGAATTGTCCAAGTAAGACATATTCTTCAAAATAGTTGTTGAAGTAAGTCATATTCCCTACTTAATACTTGCTCTAAAAATGATCATCATACCTAAAAGCACCTATTTTCCTTCCAAAAGTTGCTTTTTTCTTGTCCCTTACTTCAATTTTGAATAAGTCTTTGTTGAAATGGACTTTTGTTGAAATGGACATCCATTTCAGCGGATGTTGAGATAAGTCTTTGAAATGGACATCCATTTCAGCGGATGTTGAAATTGATCTGCCAATTAGTTGTTGAAAGACTTTTGTTGAATAAGTCTTTGTTGAAATGGACATCCATTTCAGCGGATGTTGAGAGGAATTTCAGGCCAAGATAGATAGATCATCTTTGTTAAAGTAAGTAAGGAATTTTCTTTATTCTTTATTAAGATAGATCATCTTTATTCTTTATTCTTTATTCTATCTTTGTTAAGATAGATAGATAGATAGATTATTCTTTATTCGAAAATTCAGGCCAAGTAAGGAATTTTGTCCCTTACTTGAATTACTTCATATAATTCTTGAAGTAAGTCGCACAATTGAGCTGCGTGGATGAAATTAGACATATTCTTGAAATAAGTGACACATATTCTTTACTATATAAACTGTACGCCAAGTAAGGAACGTTATCCGTTACATCTTTCTTATTATCCAACTCTTACAATTTTTCTGAACCTACTATTCCTGACATTCCAACAACAAACATAGCAATAAGTAAGGAAAAAACTGCCCTACGTATTCCTGACATTCCAACAACCTGCATGGATGAAACTATCACTCTTAATAAGTATCACTCGAAACAGACATAGCAATAGCCCAACCAGTACATTTCCTAAAAAAAAAAATGCGATCCAACAACAGTCATATCACCATGATTTGTTATATCCAACCTAATAGAAACGAACACAAACCAGTTTTAAATGAAACAAAAAAAAATCTTCAATCCGCAAACCAATTCTTAAACAAAGGCATCATGAATTTAATTACTCAACATTCATCCGCAACACAACAACTCAACAAACCAGTATTCATCCGCAAATTCAAATATACAAACCACAACACTCAGAAAGGATAAAGTCCAAGTTCCGGTAGCAAATGCTACACCTAACAGATCTCAAATACAAACAAACATTAGGCAACAACTCAAGTTTCAAATAAATGCTCCTGATGAACAACGAAAGCACCTAAAAGGGGGGTGGGGGAGGGGGCTCCTGAGAGTCAGGGGGGAAACAGCCTTTTAGCTTCATCCAAGTGATGCGGTCGGCGTCACTTGCAGCTAAATTCCAAACATCCAGCTCTTGTTTATCCTTCAATATCTCAGCTGCCTTGTATTTGGCCATGAAATTGACGTTCTCAATAAGTTTAAGTTGATCCATGGCAATTTCATAGTCGGTTTTCTTCGATGGATCGCGGCCAGAACGATTCTTGTCCGGAGAACTAACTGAGGCACTCGTGCTGGAGCTCTTCTTCCGACTAACCAGTGACTCGATGCTTTCACAGACCCTGAGATATCTATCGGTCACTGAGCCAGAAGCGGTGGACATGGGACTACAGCCAGAGCCATCACCCGACTTCCGCTTTCCTTTCCCCCCCTTTCCTTTCGCTTCTTTTGGCCCCCGTACCTCAATTTCAGCTTCCTCGTCCCTGCTGGACCTTGATCCCTTTCCCCGTGCAAGCCGGGCAGTAGTCTCCATTTCTCGCTCATCGGCTGAAGTACGGAGCTCGTTCTCGAAGCCAGAACTGAAGTCTCCCGTCGCTCCTTGGTTGACGAAGACTTCCTCAAGCAAATGGTAGACGGTGCAGTCATTCCGAAATTTGCCGTATTTTGGGTTGACCTGACAAAACAAATTCAGCCAAAACAGGATTTAATGGAATATTACACGTATGAAATGACAAAACAGTTTATATAAAAAAAAAGGCACAGAAAATGTGGATACCTGCTCCATCGCGGCCCATTGGCTATCATCCATAAGCCATGTAAACTTCTGGCTATCCCAACCCATTCCCGTTCCGCGCCTCTTAAAGGAAATGTACAGCTTGGTCTCCCCGCGCAATGCATAGTACTTGCCCCTTATACTATCCTCAGTAAACGAGGTGCCGTACTGCCCGTTTAACCGGCGCTGAATTTCGGGAACCACGTAGGAACTAATATTGTCCCTAATTTCACCCTGTCTATGCATCTCAACAAGGTGGTTGGCAAACTGGATTTCGTGCTGCCTAGAGTAATTACAACGCTCCTTCTCTGGATGGCGCCTTTGTTTTCTCATCTTAATAAGCCATACACAAATCCAGTTGAAAAAAACAGATTGTAAGCAGCTTTTTAGAAAGGAAAACAGATTGTATTGCATAAGCGGCTAAATTTTATTTAAAGCCATTTAACACTTATGTGGATAACCCAAATCTGTCGGCCATTAAATACACTTCTTCTATAACCAAAAAATCATGAGGATGTAATGAGGATCAAGCCAAATCATGTATTGTAATGAGGATCAAACCAAATCTGTTAACAAAATGTAAAAAATCTAGAACTAAAAGTTAAATTGAGCACTCATCCAACATAACACTAGCAAATCAGCACTGTTCTGTATTTTGGTAATGTGAAGTTTCGCTTTAGTTCGTAAGCTCCTTAACTCTGTTTTATTCCAATTTAAAACTTCAAAGTTCTTTTCCTTCCACATTATCCATATAAAGAGCACCCAAATCCAAAAATGCACATATAACTCTTTCCCACATAAAGTCAAGCCAAGAAAGAAGACTGTTCCAGTTCAAGACAAAAGTGATCTCAAAAAACAGGTGCTGAAAGCTTCTTCTAATAGTAGACAGGATGTAAATTAATAGTTCTTTTTTTCAGAAATTTAGACCAGTTGACACATGCATTTTTCTTCTCCGAAATGCCACCACTGTCCAACCAAATGGAAAGAGCTTTCCAGGACAAGTAGAGTACTATTTCTGGTAGAGGAAGTTTTCCATATTTGTTCCTCATATATTGATTGAAACACATTGGACGATAGCTTATGGCTTAACAGTACATATACTACACATCAATATTAACATCCTGTCAGTGTTACTTTGAACAATGGAAATAGTCCCTATCATGTCCTCCTCACAGCAAGGCTCTGTTCTTAGCATGGACAGCCAATATTAACATCCTTTCGCTTTAGCAAATCAGCACTGTTCTGTATTTTGGTTATGACAAAAACGAACTAAATAACAAATGCTACCATGCATAGTGAAATCCGACAATAATATTCAAGGCAATGAGGTAAAAATGTTCGATTTTGCTGTTTCGTGGGACAGGGAAGAAGGTCCAACTTTAGAAGAGTCAGCCCCCTAACATATTATGACTAAAATGGTGTTTCAGACACATAATAATGGAAAAAAAAGTACAGGAGGTACAATGGTACCTTGTAGTAGTTAGAAAGGCACTGCCGAATATCGTTTTCCGCCCAATCAGACCTGGTTCCAAGAGATTTCTGGATCCCAATCGGCTTCAATGCTGTGTCAACAACAAGGATCGTCAACTACTAGACAACCATACTATAGAATGCACTGAACAAAGGGGAAATTGGCAAATATACCTTTGGCAGCACGGCGGGTAACAGGGGGCATGAAATCCTAGCCAGCGGCAATATAGAGCGATAAACCACCCTGTATAAGCAAATGGAGAGCAAGGAGAAGTTAGAATGCTTTATAAATTCAGTTGCTTTTGGGAAATCAAACTGCCCTAAAATTTGACTCTCGACATCTCATCGCGCAAGTTTGAAGTAATAAAATAGCTACATAAATATTTGGAACATGTAGCAACAGCCGTCGAATATTCTGTCCAGGTTTCAATCAAGAGAAAATATTATGCGACAACCGAAAGTTTCAGAAGTAAGCAAATTATAGACAACTAAGGAACTCAAATTGAGTTAACTTTCCACATCCACAAAAGAGAAAAAGAAAGTGCTAATTGAATCATCAAAGAGGGAAAAATGGTAAGCTTTTTGAAGTAGAGATCAATCTGGATACTATTCTTCTTGATTTAGTTAGAGTTATGAGTGCAATCAGATCAGTTGTCCTTAACTTGTTGAGTGCACACACAGATGACAAGAAATTGAAGAATAAAGATGAGTTCTCTACAATCACATATATACTGCTCCTGCAGATTCTCCTGAGATTAATCTAACAGGTACACAAAAAAGTGATGCAATACCACCAATATCAATCATACCTCCTATCAAAAAATTGATAGAGAATGTTGACATGACAAACAGAAGGTACCTGATGCCAAAAACAACACCTACCAAGCATCTTTACTAAGAAGAATAATAGGAAAGGTCTAAGCGTACTGAAATGGTGATTGTTGATGACTACAGCCAGTTCAGTCTAACAAAAAAGCGGTTTACAGGGTGATAATGAGACAGGTTACATGTTGGATTAAGAGGTACAATGCTCCCTTTGAACTTCTAAATCTTTGTAATCCTACATGACTTCGCATAAGTTTTACAATTTACTTGTAATCTAATAGATGAAAATGGACATTAGAGCATCTTAAGCCAAACCCAAGACTGTAACGTAAGCTTTAATTTGCATTCAGAAGAGAAAGTGAACATTTCTAGACCAAACTTAATTAAAAGTAAACACCACAAACAATTTATTGGGATTTGCTGCATGTCAAACTAGTTAGGCATTCATTGCAAGCACGACCTTCTGCAGCTAAAAATTGGTACTTTGAAGTATTCATTAATAGCTTTCTATGGAAAAATTTACATGAAATTGGTACAAGGCCGAGCTAACCACAATCACATCATATAATTTACAGTTTGGACAAGACCAGGATTTCACCTCGAAAGTTATCCAGAGAGAAAATAAGTGATATAATCTGAACGATTCTCTATTTTGGAAGGGGATAAACAAATCAAGCAATTTCCAGGATTTGTCCATTCGGTAATAAAGGTATATAATCTGAACGATTCTCAATATGATAGATTGAGTACTGGTAGGAAGTAAATCAAATTCAAAAACAATGGACTTGGTGCTGTTCCTTCCATTATTGAAATCTCAGACCAATACCAAGACCAGGACAAAGTACAGGACAAGAAAACTTTAAAAAGAGCTCCCCATCTGATATGGGAAATCGCTCCGACACAGAAAGCATGATACAGAGCTAACAAGCTCCCCTTCCCCTTCCCCCGTTTTTCACAATTCTTCGGACAAATGCATCAATTCGACTGACTATGAGAACCAGTAAAACAAGCAGAATGTAATTTACTGCGTACCATCTTAAATTAGCATCCAAGATTTCCAGGAAGGCCTGAATATAATGGATTTTACTTCAGTTATTACATACAGAAAATGATATAATCATAGGGGCGAAGGATTTGATATCTTTGTTGCTGACCTAAAGATTTCAGACACCCAACAGACTCATGTTCGTGTGATAAGCTTCCCCAAGGTCAAAACGCAACACTCCCACCCTGGTTTACCTCATATAATCAGCCCTGGAAAAGGTAAAATAAGCAGGGAAATCAGAGCTTACCTTATTCGACCTGCACAGCGAAGATGCTCTACCGTCGGTTGCTTTTTGGAGCTGAAGACCCGCCGTGGTTAAGTGTCTCAATCGTAGGAAAAGGGCTGTGATCGCGGCGTAAATGGGCTCAGATTCACGTCATTGGTTGCAGATCCGGTGAAATTTTGCAGATCTTGAATCCACTATGGTTTGCTTGTTTTTTTCAAGAGAAGCGGCTAGAATGTTTGCTTGTTTGGGAAAGTGATATGAGGGTTGAATGGGTGTCAACTGTCAACGATAGATGCAGTCCGAGAACAAGTCTTTTGGCAATTTTTGTCAAAACGACGTAGTTTTGTCATTTTTTAACTGTAGACTTTATTGTAACCAAAATACAATTAGTGGTTGTTTTTGAAAGACAAAAACAGTTTTAGCAAAAATTGACAATCCAAACGGAGCAATAATTGCTAAACATGTTTTGGCGTCTATGCCTTCTATCTGCTCAGATGGAGAACCTGAATTATAAGAAGAGGACTACAGAACTAGATGCAGAAGTAAAGAAGTTGTCCGGCCAGCAAAATCTCCAACAGCGAATCCATCATCATGCTAAAATCAAGGCAAGCTTTTTTGTTTTTCCTTTCTACAGAACCAGATGGAATTATTTTTATTCTCAGATTGATCTTTACAACATATCAATTGATCTTCTTAAGAAAACAATGCCCTATCATCTGTGCAATCAATTGAGAATCTGCAATTTCTTGTTAACTGTAACAGGAAGAAAACAATATATTGAAGAGGCAGAACGATGAACTTAGTGTGAAGTTGAGAAAATCAGAGGCTTTGCTTTCAAGGGTGAAGCAAGAGCTGGCTCAGTTTCGCATAGCTGATGGGAGAAGTCCCTGCATCAACTTTGATGAGGAGCAACGGTTAAACGACAAGTTGATGGTTAGTCCTACATGAGAGCCATATTTAGCCTCAAGGAATATGACTTTTGCATCAGTGTATTTTGAGAGGCATGATATTGTGATGGTACAATTGTGATGAAGTTGATCATTTCTTCATAGGAAACTGAGACAGAGAGATTCCAATTGGCACAGGAGTTAGTCAGCCTATGTACCAGCATACTAAAGGTCAGAATTAGGAGAGACTCAAGAACCTCATTCCGTTATACTTTGACGTTCCTTTTCACAGGAGAACCTTGCTTAAAAGTTGATAAGTGCTCATGAACCCCTGTAGCGTATCTTATTTGAACCAAATGTGCAGGCTGCTGGGATAACAAGGCCAAAGTCTGAAGTAAATCTGGCGGTGGCTGAAGAAGCGCTTGATCAGCTCAAGAATAGGGTCAATGCCCTAGAAACAGAATTAGAAGACGTGAAATTGAAGGTAGATTGAAATCATGTTACATTTTTAAACTAATTAAAGAGGGATTTCAATGTTAACATCTGTTATATGGCCATATAATGGCATCCAAAATCTAAGATGTCATTAGTTTCTCCTTTTCAGAATAGAATGAACAAAGAAAGGATCAGATTGTCTGAGCTCATGCCAGAAACCTCCACTCCGTTCAGCTCACGAACAGACCCCCGCCAACAACCGACACTGCTTTCTGCTTTTGACCGATAATTCCAATTGCTGGTTTGGATGGAACATTACTGTTAGCTGCGTGCTAGCATTTCTTCATGTTGTACATAGGGCTATCAACACTATTCAGTTTGTTTGTGCACATAAATACTCTCATATATATATATATAGCTTAGTACATATGAGAACCCAATGAAATTGTTGTTTGTACCTACTTTGTTTTCTTCAATAATCTGTTTCTCTCGTCATAAATATTATGCACCGAAAAGATATCAGTTGCGCAATGACTTTTGTTGATTTTGTTTGTCGAAAAGATAACAAATTTGTTTGTTGTTGTAGATTTTGGGTGAAGAAAATGTTCCAGGTTCATATATCTACTTATAGGACAAAGAATTCAGATTTCTTGTAAGAGTTGTTTCTTTACGCGAGTTCCGATTACACGCATGAACCGAATATCTCTCCAACAGATTCGCTAAAAGTAAGAACGTATTTTAGAGAAAGTTCTCTAGTTTCCCCGAAGATGAGGAATTTTGTCTTTTGGGGGGCTGCAAGAAAGAAACAAGCATCCAAGAAATTCGATGACTAGAAAAGAAACGATGGGCCTGTCTAGCCGATCCAACTGCACCACTAGCCGATCTCTGGCCTGTCTAAGTAAGAAAAGGTCAGCGCCCATTGCTTTACACAAACTCTCCCGAAGGCCGCCGCGTCCCGTCCCGTCCCGTCCCATCCCATCCCGTTAGTACTTTTTAAAGCCCTTGTTGGTCCCCACAAAGGCCAATCTATAAAATAATCATTTACTCATACGAATGATCAACGGTTAGTATTCCTCTGTCACAGCCCAAGATTGGAAAATATCTGTGACGCTAAAAATAAATATCTCATCCTTATCCATTGCTTTCTTCTTCCACCGTGGTCCTTAGCATTATTGGACCTTGAAAGCCTATAAAATAATCAATTGAAAAAGTGTTTCCCTTGTTTAATGGCCCTTTGAGTCTTATCTAAAATCACAGTAGCAGCAATGCCACTGCAATCGCTCCCTCTCACATCTTCATTATCTTCTTCTTCGCTTCTTCTTGAATCTAATCATTCTTCAAGATCAAGGTCTGGTTTAAATTCGACAGTTTGTTGCTCTTCATCTTCCAGAAACAATTCTTATATACCAAAGCTCGAACCGTTCAGTAGAACCAAGTTTGAACGTGGCTTAAAAGACCCTCCTTTGATTGAAAAATCCGAAAACCAGCTTGCGGGTATGATTCTTCGGTTCTAGTTTTTTCTTTGAAAGCCTCTTTGTTGCATGGGATTGCAATTAAGGGTTGTAATTTGTTGCAAGCCCATGTTTTTGGTTGGCATTTGCATATGCGGTAATTGAGTTTTTCATGAAAAGCATGTAGTTTTTCAAGTTTTATCACTAAATACTTTTTCCTTGGATTCATCAAGCAAAGATTGCTAGTCTGGATGAATCCCAAGTTGATTCACTTTTTTGATAGGGGTTACTTGACTTTTTGATGAAAAGTTAGCGCAATTTCTTCTGTCCTGGTTTTTTTTTTTTTTAAATTCAGCTTATTCATTTGATCAAACAAAGTTTGTATTTTTACGTTTGTAGATTTGTTGCTCGACTGCCGTGAGTATTATGGTTTGGTTTGAGTTCTCCTCTGGTCTATCCAAACCACTAGTATTGCATTTTGTGGAACTATGAACTTGTAAATGCTGTATAATTGATACAAGCGGATGTCCTCCAATTAAGCCAAATTATTTTAGCCACAGATAATTACTATTAGTCATGGAATTTAATTGTTTCCTAATTTCTTTGTTTGTGTTTTTTTGTGTGTGTAGAGTACTGTTCAACTCTAGAAGGAGACGCTTCCTACAGCTGCTGGAAAGCATATTTTGAGCTCAAAGATCTTGAAGTAAGTTATGTATTTAATTTGAAGCATGAAACTGAAGAAAAATGAAAAGGTTCACAGCTTTGGTTTTGCTCGATAGTCCTAATTTATTTGTATTGCTTGTAAAATAGAGGAGTTGTAACTGTTTTGATTCTTTCATCTGTTGATGATGTATTTCAAACTGAAAGAAATCCATAAGGACGGACCATCCTATTGTAGTGCAGTGCAACTAACAGCTTAAATCAGAATGTTGTAGTGATTGCTTAATAATTAACACTGTGCAACGGAAGTAGAAGCCATAATTTGTGTTGGGTTCTCCCCTGCTGATTTCTTGGAGTCTGTGCAGAAAGAGGCATCAAAGGAAGAGATAGAGAGGCTGATAATTGAAGCCGGTGGAGCGAAATCTCTGATTGGCTGCTTACACGGAATTGCAGAGATTCACAAAGCCAAAAAGGGGCTCCACAAATCTGAGAAGAACTCAAATTCTGAGCAAACAGGGACATGGGCTCGTCCAGTCCCTGATGGATTGCCAAAGTCAAGGGAAGAACTTGAAGAAGAAGAGAGAGCCAGAATGCCTGATTCACCCTTCACCAGATTGCTCAGGACAAAGGGAACATGCCCTGCTTGGTACACCCCTGCACCTGATTACTAGATGTTGAGCTCAAAAAGTCATCCGTGGCTTTCGTAGTAGACATTGCAGGTGTTGTGTGAGTACGAATAAAAGCTAGTGTTGGTATTGTTGTACATACCCTACATACGGTCCATCCAAGACTTCTCTATTGTTTGGGCTTGTTTGCAAGATTGCAATATATGGCTACTCTGTAATATATATATATATATATATATATGTATGTATATAATAATTTCAGATAGTTTGAGTGAAATGAAGGTTCATTTTGCTTTGTGATATTTGACTTGGTACTCTGTTAGCGCTACGCTATCCCATGCAAAGCACATGTGTACGCGTACATAAATAGTAATTTTGTTCAGGGTTAGCAGCAAATAACTAGTAATACACTACAATCATAAAAAAGAAAATTGAAAGAAGAAAAAAAAGGAGAGACTAATGCTAATAGATCGAGAGAGAACTCACAGAAGGGAAAACCTGCTCTAATCAACCCAGGAATGACTCTTCTTAGTCGGGACCCCCAAGGGCCGCAAGAGGGGTTCTTGGGCCAGATGCATCTGGGGTAGAAGTATTCTACTTAATGGCCCTTAGGCCCTTCACCTGTACCCCCAAAAAAAAAAAAATGTGCTGGCTCCACACTCTCTTGTAACATAATTTTTTTTTTTTTGGTCTTAGTAGGGGTCTCAACATTCTTTTTCCTGTAAATATGAATTTTTTGTGTTAATAAACTTCCTTCTTTTTTTTTTTTCAACCGTAAACGAGAGGTTTCGAAACTAAAACTTCTCACTTACACTAGGGGGGAGTGCCCGCGCATCGCGCGGGTGTTTGGTTTTTTTATCGAACAAACAATAGTACATTGTGAGAAGAAATAAAACTTAGTATGAAAAGATAAACGATATAATCAATCAATTCACACAGCGTTACTATAAAACTGTATCAAATTGAAGGTCGTTGATAATGCAGAAAGGCAGAGCAACACAAAAAGCTAACCTTATTCCAGAATCTCCACCGAGAGCTCTTACTTGCTATTGCTGCAAACCTATAAAATTATAACCAACTCAGACCAATTGGGGTTAGGCAACGCGATAAGAGTCGCTAATTGTAGGTACTAAGAACACACCGACAAAATTAAGGGAGGAACTGAAAAATTGGGGGGGTGAAATCTAACCTCACGCTGAACCACCAGGAGTAGCTGGGACTGAAGAGCATTCTGAGCTGATTAGCATGAAGCCGGGTAGAATGATTTCAATTCTAAAATGCGAACAGGGAGAAACTGATAATCAACAGTTTAGGCATTAACATTAGGTGACAATTTCCGACACGACCTGAAAACATGATACAAATCTAACGCGAAATTAATGGATTTGGGTTGAGATTTCGCAGGTTCGGGTCAGAATCGGGTCGAACCTGATGGACCCGAAAAGAAAATGAGTCGAATTTGGGTCAACTCGTGAGTGACCTGATATGACCCGATAACTAGTTTTATGAATTAAAAAAAATTTAATAAACATAAAAATTATTTTATCTAACTAAACTAAGTTATTCTTTTTTTCCAAAGCATTAATCACTTAGTCGTAAATGAATTTATTTAACTTTGTGAAGTTGAAATTATTATATTTGGACAAATAATGTATTATATTATTTTTTATTTTTATACAGTTTTAATTTATTTTATATTTGGTTTGGGATAAAACACTTTTATAGTGTTTTAATTTATTTTAGATTTGATTTGGGATTATTTATTTAAATTTTTATTACTTGATTATGTAATTAGTCTTGTACAAAATAAATTTTATTAGAAATTACAGTGATAAATTAATAAATAAAAATTAAGTTTCGAGTCATTTCGGGTTGACCCGCCAATTCGAAATTTTCGAATTCGTGTCAGGTATTCTAACCCATTTCGGGTTGGCGAGTCAGGTTTAGGTCAGCGGGTTTTCTGTTATACCCGAGTCTCAACCCGACCTGCCAACCCGAAACGGACCCGATTGCCACCCCTAATTAATATACCAACGGTTGAGCAATTGAATTGGGTGTAACTAATGACGAAATAATAGGTAATTTCAGAGTTGATCTCAGAAACGATGAGACAAATCGTTGTAGACAAAGGCAAAAAGGGAAAACTTAACTCCTGAAACTGAAAGGGGATAAACTAACCAACGTTTGTGACTCATAAATACAGATTATAAATGATAGATAAATGGATTCCTACTATTGATAGAGAAATCGTTGGCTCATTTCCTAAATCCAATTGCCATTCAAACGCTTCAGACAAAGCAACATCTCAAACAGTTATTTGCGGCTGAAAAGGGAAATTATTGGTAGTTAAGGGATATTCCGGTAATTACACCAACACACAAGCATATATGGGTTGTACAAAATGCAAAAGTGGTTGCACACTAATTAAACATTCCATCAATACCGAGATGGCTCATCAATAACAACTTTAAATGTATTAAAATAGGGTCATTTCAGTAAACATACCCAAATACATGTTTCCTTAACTTGTACCTAAAGATTTTAAACTAATACACAATATTTCACATTCCCAGAAAGCCCCCACCTATGCGGTTGAAATTCAACCTATTTTTTAACCAAAACTCAATCGTATATAATATAAGGATATTCTTTATTTTTATACCACTCAATCCAACCCATCCTTCTCTCAAGTTGGACCATCTTCAATTTATATTGATCTGCAATAAGCTACTTAGAAAATAATTTGCCATTGACGTAGTAGTATTACCCTTTTCACGTTCGAAAGAAAATGTTTGGGCCAGGCTCCCCTAACTTGGGATTCTCGATGACATGTTTTTTATGCCAACCCAATGCCACCAATAGTATTGCGCCAAGTGTCTTGTTATTATTTACGCTTTAATTTTCTAATAATTCAACTTGGTTTGGTTTAACACAAATTTAAATAATAACATGACACTTGACGCAACACTATTGATGACATTGGATTGGCATAGAAAACATATCACCGAAGATTCCAAGTGAGCCCCCTGGTGGATTAACTCAGCTGCAGGAGGACGAAAACGTCAAAGTTGCACCCCGACTTTAGCCCAACTATCTAAATCTATGGGAGAGGATTTTTCCTTTCTGTCATCTCGTCTTCGCGCTTATACAGGAAAACGTTCCCAGGTCTGCCTGTGTGAATCACGACTCCTTATCCTCATCCTCCTCCTCCTGCTCCTCTTAACGCCTTATTCATGGGGGCGTTTTCTCTGACATCGTAAAGCGCTTCTCCAAGAATTATTACCGATTAGTTGTGTGCGAGTGTTTTGGTGTAATTGTAAAGTAGTTGGGTGCTGAAGGAAGATGGCACTGAAACTCAATTTTCCTACAGCCCGTGCTTCTTCATCCAAGGTGAGGCGGCCCTACCAGGGTAGTCTTTCCTCTTCCTGTTCCAAATGGAGAATTACTTGTATTGCTTTCTTTGGGATTTTCTTTTTTTTTTTCTCTGCATTTGTTTTTCTATCCAATGCAGGATATAGATGGGAAATTTTGGAACCATATATTTCCAAACTCGTCTTCTGACAAGGGCAAGGAAAATGAGCAACACTCTTTTTAGTAATATGGGTTACATTTGAGATAGGTGGCATTAATATGTTCTTTTTATTTTTCGTTCTCTCGTTCTTCTCTTGTTTATTAAATTGAAATATAGGAATTCGAAGAGAAATATATGATGATTGTTATGCCAACTGATTGCTGCACAAAATACAATTGTTGGGTAGTTTGGTGGAATTGTCTCAATGGATTGTCTGTGATTTGTGATAGCTGTGTTCCAGTTCTAGTTGGTCAGATGGGATTTTGTTCAACTTTTTGGCCTTCGTTTGCTTTTTTATGGGGTCAAAAATAAATGAAATAAAAAGGCTTTTGTTCTCGATTTTGTACACTTCCTTTGCTTACTGCCTTGTCCAAAGGAATGACAAGAGATTGCATTGAAATGCCACCTCCCTGGATGGCAAACCCCCCGACTTTTGTACACTTCTGTTTTTGCATAAATTTTCTCCGCGCTTATTCAATCATTAGTAATGTAATTGTTTGAATAAAAGAAACTGCTACGGAACTGCCTTATTCCTATACCTCTAGTGAAGTCTATTTGACATACAAATCTGGATTTTAGCTGTGATACACTACATGTTTCATATCAAGAAGTTTCTTCTTTCTGTAGCAGGGATTTTTACCATGCATTCAGATGGAAAACTACATTGTAAGTGTCAAACCAAAAGGGATGTGTAAATTTACCCAGCCCCATATATTGTGTGCAATGAATATGACTGCAGGACGGTCAGATGAATCTGGGAAGCTGAAATTTGACCACATTGTTCACAAGGCTAAACAACTCTGGGATGGTTCTCCTCAGCCTGTCAAGAGTTTCCCTTGGAATAGAGCATTTGACAATTTCATTCAACTCATTCTTGACACTGCCTTGGTGGTTATCAAATACTTGTCTCTACCCGTATTTGCTGTTTCTTGCCTTAGCGAAATGTCCTACTGTGCACATGAGAGGAAACTATATTTCGTCCCACTTCCATTTCTTGTTGGCGCTGCTGTTGCTGGGATCTTGAGAACAGCAGCACTGGAGTCATCTCCATCTCTTAAGGTAATTCTTTTGGATACGACATTTTCAAATAGTCCGTAACGGGACAAGCATGTTTTGGAATTAGGATTCTGCTAGTTGGCTATTCTGGAAAAGTGAACCTGGGATATCTTGAGATAATCATGTTTTCTTACCTGTTTTTTTGCCGTGAACAAGTCCAATACTTGATGCTTTGCCGATGAA
This sequence comes from Coffea arabica, assembly GCF_036785885.1. Taxonomy (NCBI): domain Eukaryota; kingdom Viridiplantae; phylum Streptophyta; class Magnoliopsida; order Gentianales; family Rubiaceae; genus Coffea; species Coffea arabica. The sequence continues at coordinate 16,988,691 of NC_092312.1, forward strand.
AATGTGCAAAATAGTATGGTGGCTGGGGCTCTTGGTGCATGAGGAACAGTGCGCTTTTTGGACCATTTGGATGTCCTCTTTGTCTCAATAGGAAATGAATTCCCTTCCACTTGGAAAAAGAGTTAATGGAACCACTATTGTATGCAGACCTGAACGGAATGGATTTCTGTTACAATAGTGAATGACTGGATCATCATTGAATGACCTATTTATTATTGGACAACAGAAGATGCCGAAAGATGTCTCTTAGTATACAATTTCCTCTCTTTTTTTATCAAATAAGTAATTTAGTGTAGGCAAATTTGCTCTAACTTGATTGATATGTTTTTTTGTAATACAAATGAAAATGAATTCTAACTAGATTTATGACAATGTTTTTGGAGGGATTTTCAGAATGCAGAAGTCCCCTGGCATCTCATTGCGGTTGCTATATTTTTCACACTGATCAAGTGGCCAGGGCCTTACTATCCATACTGGGGACGTCTTCTAATTCCACATTTTGCAAATGGTGCATTGTTGAGGACTCTGTGGTTTGCATTTTTATGGTATAGAAGACCAAAGAAGTCATCAGAAACTACAGTGGGTGCATCCACGGCTAGTACAGAAGACACCGTCTGATATGTTGAAAGGACATTTGACAGGTGTAGACATTAATCCTCACAAGAATTTGTTTAACATTGCAGAGCAAATATGCTGTCTTATTTTCCTTTTGGAACTTTTATGTCTTTGTTATTGTTTTCTTGATGTTGTACTTGTGGTTTTCCTGGAATGATGTGCAATTATATAATTATTGCTTACAGTGAAATAATCTTCTGCTGCAGTTTTGCTTCCTTTTGCAAATTATGTTGAGCATTCAGAGGAAGGAACTTCAGCTTATCAACTCAAGAACAATAAGACGTTTCTGGTTTTGGCTCAAATTTTTGAACTTACCACATGCTTTTGGTCAAATTTGTTTGGGTGAAGCTACAATGGACTCTGGACATTTTTGTGATTTGAAGCATTTTGGCTGATATGACAAATGGTCAGGCTTTCACAGTTTAGCTGTTCAATGGGTGTTTGGCGCTTAAGCCCCTGTAAGGAAGCTGGTCCTCTTCAACAGCCAAAACCCAGCACCACAACCCCTAGAATTTTAGGCTTCAATTTGGGACGGTTGTCAATTTATACCACATCTAGTGCGCTGAACTGGGAAAAAAAATTTTGGGGCAATGTCAAGATTAGTTAGTAAAACTTCTGTTTACAACTTGGCTTACTCTTGTTACTAAACATGATTTTGGGTTGCAGTGGTTTTGGTTTCCGAAACTGAGCTGCGACAGACCTTTAAGAATCAATAATGAGTCTGCATTAAATTCCCTTCGTTTCAGCCGGGAGCTTCTCCCTGCGTAACCTGCATTTCCACTCAGTGTGATCTCTCATAATTCATGCGCATGGTTCGTGCAATAGCCAGACCAAGGAGAATTTAGGAAGGCAGGCAGCAGACGCCCGTACGGGTCGCACCAGAGGAAGACAAATACGTCCCACCTCGCTACACTGATTGACATATTCTGAGGCAATAGAATGTTCGAGACGACAACCTTTGAACGTAATTGATTGATCAAAGTACGAAAACCAAATCAGAATCACAAGGTTAATTACTTTAAGGCTGTGTAAATGTCACAAGAATGGTGAAAGATAAATGTTACAAAGGCTACGGGGTTATTTACAGAAGAAATGGGGAAAAAAAAAAGGAAAATACTAAAGAACAGATAAAAGCAAATCAACCGGTGCTTCCAGACATCTCCCCAGAAAATGCACTCCCATAAGATGCCGATCCAGTTTGTGAACTGGCACCACGAGCCTTTCGTAATTGCCGTAATTTAAAAGCATCTCTTGGAAGAGGTTGGCTTTGAACTGTTGTACTGTCCTCATCATCTTGTTCTACAGTAAATATTAAGAACATTGGGTTGTCAGTTGTAGTGTTCAATGCGGCAAATCACTCAAAAGCTGGATAAAAGTTGGTTCATCATGATCACTAGCAAAGTGAATCCATCGAAAACAGATGCATCATCCATTCCATATCTATTTCACTTAACTACGAGTTAAGCAAGTTGAAAAAGGTACAAGTGAGAAACAGACGCATAGTTCTCAGTTTTTATGGACCTGACCTTATAGCAATTCATGAATGAGACTTCACCAGGCAATAACAGCAGACATGCACAGAAGACTACTTAGACCTATAATGCAGCACAAAAAGAAACTACAGGTGAAATAGAAGATTGTCAACATACTGTCTACATCCTTTCTCTTTCCAGCATGTCTATCTCTTGTTGGCTTGAATTTTGATGAACCAGATAGGTCACTTGTGCTTGGAGCAGGACCAGTTTGCAGTTTTGTAGAGTTTGCTGTTCTTACGGGCATTAGTGGTATGTTGCTTTGCAAACATATCGCTAGAACAAAATCAACGTCAGGAGATGGACCTACCATTCAGCACACAAACTAATATTAGCTTTTATAGAATATAGTCAACTCATCATGAAGAGTCCGGTGGATCTTAAGTTGCAACCTTTACTAGTAAGCTTAAGCTACTAAAAATCACTAGAAATGAGCATCAGGTTGCAGGAGATGTCAAAGATCCTTTTACATTTTGTTGTGAAAGACGTAAATACGTTTGACAAATCATGAGATACAACAGCACATAATCAAGGAAAGTTCCCAGATAAGCTTCCCAGGGCCTAAGGTTTCAGGCACTCCAAAATTGGAAAAGCAAAAACATCTTGTAAATCTAACCCCCCAAAAAGTTTTGAGACAGCGCAAACTTATTGTTGCACCACTATTGCCTGGTATCCTCATTTACTTGCTGATAATTAAAGCCCAGGTTTCATTATTGCACCAACATTACGTGCATAATTTTTTCAACGTGTATGGCACAAAAGAGAAAATTGACAACAACATTACTTTTAAATAAAATGAATGGGGAAGCAGTACCAAATCAAATGGCAACATGGAACGTCAGAAAAACAATAAGAAATACAAAATGCTCCAATTCTAAGTTATACGGTAGCATCAAAATATAATTGCAATACCCTGCTACCTGCAATGTATGCATCAAATATACCCATGGTGTAAAGAAGACCAAACGCTTGCAAGATTTTTGCCTTTTGGACATTTAAGGTGTCAATCATAATTATGGTAGCAGGAGAGAATAGGCAACAAACACCAAAAAAAGAAGCTAGGACTACCAACAATATGCAGGGGATGACTAGTGATATTGTCCTGAATTAATATCAGCAGTACAAATAACTGGGCAACTACCTAAAAGTAACAGGACATCCAACACCAATCATGTCAGAAGAAATCAGGAAACAAATAAAAGGAAATAGTAGAAAATTGAAGGATTACCTTCAACAGCTGGCAGGTTTGCTACAAAAGTTGCCAATGCAGGTGGTAAGGTTTTCAAAATATCTTTCAGTACATTAGGTGCTCCAGCAGCACCCATTGTATCATTAGGAGGTAAAGCGACTGCAACTCCAGGCTGTAAAGGACCCGTGAGACCTGAAAAAGGTCCAGCATCAAGTTAAGAAACCAGTGACTAAAATTTGAGATACTGCAAAGATAACTAGAAAAACTAAATTCCTAATTCATGATTTTTAAAGCAGACAGCTTCAACCACTTCAATAATACCTTAATTGGACCAAATCAGCAGAGGATGATAGTTGTACCAATCTTTTATCATTCAATGTATTTAGTTAACAATTCAGAGAATATACCTAAGTGCAATATGATGCATAATAGACCATAACCACCTCCAGACTTGACTTGTATGAGTTGGACACCCAAAAGTAAGAGTATTTTCATGCTTTTGTGTCAAATGAACTCAAATAACAAGCTCCATGGTTCCTTCAGTATCAAACTTTAAACTTATAGAAAAGAAAATAATATCAAAAATACCAAATGTTCCCAACTTGAACTTGAAGGAAAGAGTCCCACCCAAAAATAAGAAAGTGGGCAAATTTTAGAAGTCGCAAAAAGGTCATTCACAAAAATTTGAAAGAGTGAATTAAATCTCCGATTTTTTATTTTAGAGTTGGCCGTATTCTTATTTACTTTTTCAGTTAACCAAATAACCAGGAAATCTCCGAGTTCCTAATTGTGTATTTTCAAAGAAAAGTTTCTGGAATTATCCTTGAAAGAGTGAATGAAATCCATACTTCATATACATCCACAAAACTTGAATACCTAACATAACTTTTTGTTCTCATGTCACTTAATCAGCCCCAATGCTGTTGCAAGGAAAATTACAATTAGGCCCAAAGTGTTAGCATTTACCCCTTCTACGTCTTTCCTTAAGTCTAAACATCCACACCTTCTACCTTTCTAATTCACCAAAATGGAACACACAGGAAAATAAGCAGCAGAATATATACCAATCTTTTGCCTTGGATCATAAACCACCATCTTTGAAGTATCTGGGTAAACAACTTTTACAGAATTTGAAGTGGTAGAAACTGCTGAAGAACGCTTATCTGTAACCGAAGAAAAGAGGTTATTAAATCAAAATAGGGTAGTCAGATTAGATAGTAGTTTGCATGTCAATATGATAGAATTACCTACAGAACTGACACCATTGGCAGGAGTTGGTTTCTCAATCTTCTTAGTGATGTTTTTTGAAAGCCACTAAAAACAAATGCAATATTACAATCTAAGTTAAATCATAGCAAAAATACCTTAAATATTCAGTAGACATAGATCTAAATCATCTTCAGTTCCAAAGGCAGACCATAAAATATATACACAGAGAAAACTTGGTACACAATCTACCTCTTGCCTAGTCAAATGATCCATATCCTTGGAAGAGCAAGGCCACAGGTCCATGAAACTATAGCGTGATATAACATCTTGCAATGAACTATTCAAAGCAGATTCTCCCTCATCACCAGCCCTTGACAGTGCCTCTTTCCTTCGTTGCTCAACCTGATTCAGGGACCTCAAATGGATACATGTATATTCATTCAGACAAATAAAATAAAGTCCAGGTGAAAAGAATGAGAGCTACCTTCAAAATACTAGAAAGATCTCCATATGTTTGTTCAAATTGAGTAAATCTTTTCCAGATCTGCAAAAGAAGAGTGAATTTCTGCTACGGCACTTCAAGAAAAGCCTATCATTTATGCAAAATACCAAAAAAAAAAAAAAAAATAGAGTGAAGAACCAAATGGTAAAGCTTCAATTTTCTGGTAAAAATAACACACTACGTGCACACTGAAGTTGCAAAAACCAGTTGCTTCATTTGGCAATGAAAGCAAACTATGATATTCAGTATTTCACTACATTCATGACTATCATTCAATGCCTAGTACTAAGGCAGACTTGTAAAAACTTTTCTAGGGCAACACAGAAGGACAGCCAGGAAGTAAGCTCAGGAAAGGTAGCAAAATAAAGATGCAGTAGTCCAATGTCATCAATGACTATTCAAATAACAGAACCCAAGTTGTAATTAGAATGTTATTCCTAGAATGGTTCAAGCATGTAGTAACTGCATCTTTTTAGTGCTTGGAATAATCAACTCAGGGACAACTTAAACAAATTTTTAGACATTTGAAACTCACAAAACTGAGTGATGAAAACCTAAGAATGGAAGATGTATAGAAATTTTATCATTGAACAGCATGGGGTTGGACTGAACCAACAACAAAAGAAGAAACTATAAAACCAATGCAAGCCCATGTAACTTGAAAAAGAAGGCTTCCGCTAGAGAAAGCAAACTGTAAAATTAATCAGCAAATTTCCAAATGGATGGCTACCAAATGAGTCATTATGGTGAAATGCCATGCATCACAGATCAAATTACTGTGTCATTTATAAGAGATTGATAAATGAAAAATAATTTTATAAATCTTTGCTAAAAACAATAGTATGTTGTAAAAGAAGCACATGGTCCAAGTATAACTACCTCAACTGATTCCTCAGGTGGGAGTGAGCTTAATGCTCTCTCAAATAATGCCCGAATATTTCTATCATCATTCAAGCGGGATAGAAAATCTGCATATCTGCAAGATCACATCAGGAGACTGTAATTGGAATTTTTCGTGCCTACGAAAATAAGATTTCTGCTTCACACAGCAATAATCACAGACACCTACTGAACAGGTTTGATGATTCTGCTTCCTTGTTCTGGCTTATTTTTCTTTCCTCATCCAATCAAAATACTAACATAATGACTTTTCAATTCCCTTTAAGAAGGTAAAATGGTGCAATATGATTGATCAATAATATTCACATTTTGGCGATAATATTATGAGTCTGTGACTTGACTTTTGGATGCTTGTCAAAATATCATAACCACCAACAGTTGATCATAATCTCCTATACAACTCTAAAGTTTGAACTAAACATACTTTTTTTTTTTTTTGATAAGGGAAAACCCATTTATAGCAAATCAGCAATAGCAGCATCAGTAGCTGGCTTGGGAAAGTCTACAAACCAGACTCTACTTCCCTCAAAGGATAACGCTAACTTAGACATAATATGGGCTGGGACATTATTGGTCCTCCTCACAAGACTAACCTTAACAAAGTCAAAGGAATACAGCATGGACCTGATGCCATGAATTAAGTTGCCTATCAAAGACAAATCGGGTTCCTTACTATTAATCCTTTGAACAATATTTAATGCATCCCCTTCGAACTAAACATACTTACTCAAGGATATATGATGGCTCATGCATGAATCGTTTCAGCCCCGCTTCAAAAACATTGTGCGCAAACTGCAATAGTGATCAATCATATCAGATAACATCAAATTTTCCTTGAACAAAATTTGTGCAGTGTCTTCACCTTTGTATTGCATAATCTACGTTTGTGTTTCTTTTCCAAACCATATAGATAAGTTCAAAAAATAAATGAATTTTAGAGGATCTTGTCTTGAGTTTGTATGGAATATTTATGAAATCTTTTCTACAATCAGCTACTTCTAAATTTCATAAATATTTGAAAGAAGTCCTAATCATTTAGTTGAGACTTCTCTATTCCACTTTACCCTTTCAAATATAAGCAGTTTTCCTGGTTTTTCTTTTTAATATTTTGGACTAGTCTGATTAAAAAATGCCTTGATGTTTGATTCCAAACTCAATTTCTACCCCTTCTTCTTCTTCTTCTTCTTTGGGGGGAATACAAATCAACAGCCTTAGGGGACAAACTAGTCTCTTGAAATTCCAAGACCTAAAAACCTGTCATAACATAGATGCCAAGAATTATTTGAATATGAATGTCAAACTACCTCAAAGATAGGAGAATGTCTGGGGAGATGGAAGTCTCACCAAGTGTTTAAAAACTTAATGTGTTACAACTGGACAAAATGAGAATCCTTATTATCCTAAAACATGTAATAGAAATCAATGCTCATGAGTAATTCTTCCTAAAGATAATAGAAAGCTTCTGGTTCTCAACAACGTATTCACAGAAAGGAGATGAAAAAAGCAGGAGAGGAATTTATTTTCCTTCTCCTTTCTGCTTTTAGGTTTCATCTGACAGTAAGGAACCAAAAATGGTTCAGAAAGGATACTTCACTAGGAGCCTAATTATACTAATCATATTAGAAAGACAAATATGATATTATATGTTTCTGGTAAGAAAATCTGATCAATATTTTCCACTTGCAATGAGATCCTCGAAGAGAACTCTTCATCAAGGTATAATATAGTTGAAATACAAAGAAAAGCATACAAAACCCAAACCACCTATACAATATTATCAATCACCTTTGCATCCTTGTCAAGACAAAATGCCATCATCGCATAAGCTACATAAACATGGTAAGTGCAGTTAGGAGATTTCCGTGCATCCATAAAGTATTTACGTGCTGCTTCTACCCCTTCTGTTCTTCTTAGAAAGCGGATAAACTGCAGTGTACAACATTTGATATATTAATATGTTAAAATAAGAGACCTACCACGTAACTGAGCTGAAGATTAAGATGCATGCACAAAATTGAACATAAAATGGCTTTCCACAATGAAATCAAAAAACAAATGAGACACATGCTGTAAGCACAGGAGAAGAAAAACAAACTTCTTTCCTTATCTACGCTATAATTACTCAAAAGAAAGTTAAGAGCAGAAACCCAAAAACAGTCAGTGGCAGAAAAAACCCAAAAATTTTGTGACATTCATAATCACAATATATGGTTGCAAATTATCTAGCAGACAGATGGCATTGAAGGCAAGAACCTGTATATGTGAAAGAGCAGTAGCATTGCCATCATCACCAAGAAGACTTTCATATACTTTCTTTGACGCCTACATCAAACTAAATTGCATTAAAAAACAAGAGGAGCCTATACAAATGGAAAAGAAAGCAGGTGAAACATTGGGCAAACCTGAATCGAGCCACGGGATTCTTCCAGCTCTGCATACGCATATTTTAGCATTTCTGAATCTGCACGTGAAAGTGAAGACCCAAATACACAAATTACTAGAAACAGTGCACAAAAGAGAAAGGGAAAATCAAACAACCCAGTACCGGAAAAATCTAGTCAGGACCTATGAATTATACATTTTAAACACATAAAAGATATGCAGAGAACAAGTTCCAGTAGATTAAGCGCAAGTAGCAGAACAAGAATAAATTTATGGCAACTGAAGATTAACAGAATGACAAGTAATACCAGGTAAAGCCTTCAAAGCTCGCTGGAAAATTTTGATTGCAGAGTCTACAGAGCCACTTTTTGCATGCCACATGGCATAATCATACCATATGTCAGGATAGTGGTATAAATACATGAGGCACTAGCAAAGAAATTGATTAATTAGCAATCTTTCTGCCGTACAGGTACAAACAAAAAACAAGCTTAAAGAAACATACATACAGTGCAGTTATGTTTCACCACAAGATACCAATCAAGACATACAACTCCAACAGAAATGAAAACTCAGGATGTTGATCTGAGACCATCATAACCAATGCCTAGAAAGTTCTACAGTGCAGCATTTCCCCAAAGAAGAAACCATTTTTGCATTTCTCAGACGTGCAAATGCAGCAAGCAGGCTAACAGCTACCACAAACCCATACACAAGCAGAAATTACAGAAAACTAGGATTAGCTTGTTCAGGAGCAGTGGCATGACAGATCTTACTTAGATAATAGTTCACACTAACAAAAAGTTTTAGATCAAATCAAATACCTTTCTATCCAACTCTTTTATTATTTTTTATTTTCTTTTTCAGGGATACTGAAGGTAATCTATGATAACATGTTACGCCTAAAGTCTTGCTTCAAGACATCTTTACACCAAGTGGGCTTTCTCTGAAGGACCAAGAAGTCCACATAATCATACAAGCTTAGAACGCTCCTGAGCATTAAGCAACAGCATGCAAATTAGGGGAACTAAGAACAGTTAATTTTTTTTTCCACTACCTGTTCGTATGTGAATGCAATACGTTTATTAGCAGAAGCGCTATCTATCCTCTGGGGATTTCCTCTGAAATATAAGAACAGAATATTACACAAGCTAGATCTTAATGAAAATATCAATCATAAACTACATAACGATAAATTAGCCCAACTGTGGAGCTTGAAGTTTCCAAATGTTTGAATATACACAACTAGATTAATTACTCTACAGATCAATTCAAAAGACACGCATGTACCATTTAAAATAAGGTACCATGTCAAATGTAGAATACCCTGGGTGCTTACTTTTCAAAGGCTAAGAACCTTTTCCATGCTATCCACTGCATTTCTTCCTGCAACAGAAAAGATGCTAAATTACAACATATCATTTGGTAGTGCAATTGTTCAAAACTTTTGTCAGCTGTTCATACAGATCGAAACCAATCCCTCACCTTTCTTTTATGTCTTAGTCAAATACTACGAGGAAAACCAATGCTGATGCATGAAATTTTGAGAAGTACATTTCATATTGTTTTAGCTTTATAATTACTTAATTTGTAGGAATGAGACACTGAAGGTACTTAATAGAAATCACTTTTCCCCAAAATCTAACAACTTTATAAACTATACATACCACTAAGCCATGAAAGCTGATTCCAGCATTTTTGTCACATGGAAAATGGACTCACCAAGGACTAAAATAAGACAGAGGAGATTACCTTGGAAGTACCAGATGGTGGCACAGCAAGCATATTCCAATCAATTTCATCGGCAAACTTTTTCCTCTCCCTGTAAACAGCCCTTGCACTGTTATATTTTGGCTGATATTCAGACAACAATCCTTTTGCCTGCATTATAATATATCAAGAGATCATCACTTATCAGTTTTTGGACATAATCACTCTAAAATTATCATGGAAATAGCAGAATAAAAGTCAGTGCAAGAGTTTTCTTTACAATGAATAAGTCCTCAACCTCATACTTGACCAACAACTATGTATGCATGCAGCATATTAGTCTCCTTGACACCCAACCGTTTGATTAATCACATCCCGATTGAACAATTTATAAAGTTTGCCATGGATTCCTTCCAGAGATGCAATCCATGACTAAGAAAGTTTGTCATGGATTCCTTCCAGAGATGCAAGCTATGACTAAGAAATGAAAATATAAGCAAACTATTTCTTGAAAACCTACACTTGGATGCCGCAAACTTTTCTTGGTTATTCTAGTGTTTAACTATCTCAATAGCTCATAACTTCACCACTTTCATATCACACTGGAATAATAAAAATAAGCAGTGATTACCAGGGCACGGCTAACTGAGTTTTCAAAATTTTCATACTCCCTCCAGAGTTGCTCAATGTGATGGGTAGGTGTAATAATGGCTTTTTGATATGCTTTTCTTACAGAAGTCATCCTTTGTGTTTCTTCTGCCAAATTTTGAGTCTGCAGCATCATCTTATAAGAGAGAGAAATCAAAGGCAGAAAGAACAAAAGTGAAAGGAATGAACACGAATTATGCAAAGGTAGAGGGAAGCAATCTCCAACCGGCAAGGACTTTAAGAATGCAGTGTACTCCATCCACACAGGACCAGATGCGATGTCTGCCCCTGTTACCACATGCTATGATTAAGAAATTTTGAGATTTTTAATTAAACACGAGTACAGGCATTCACTCGTACATATTTTCACTGGAGATCTTGAACCTTCTCATGCAAACAAAACAGAAGAGATCATCAATTCCAGCAGCAGGAAAAGTCTCTGTTTGCCTCCTGCAATTTCTCACATTCTTCTTATCTTGCTCTTGAACTAGTTACAACTTATGCGGCTATGATGTAACTTTACATCAGAATTATGCACTTTTTACCTACATGTCCTTTTTATCTTTCAGTGGTGTTCACCATATTTCAAATAATTTCTTAGACATCAATATTCAATCCTTACATCTTTTAAACTTAGGCTTCCAATCATCGTTCTTTGCAGTTCAACAATTGTTCATTATAGACAATTGATTTTCAAAATTCCAATAGTCATATGGCCAAGTAATATATCTTGTTGACAATAATGAATCTACCGAATTATAACATTAAAGAGATAACGAATTGTTCACATTGTAATAAACTCTACCAGGCATGAAGCTAAACAGAGCGATTTTCTTCAGAAAATGGTAAGGGAGACATACCGACATAGTTAAGCATGAAATCAAATGCTTTCCTAGTCTCTTCCTGACCTTCTATCCCCTTCTTGTCATTAACCTTCCTAATAAAGCGGATGTAGCAGCGCCTGCAATGCCAAATAGTTGCCAATACAATACAAAGTTTATGTGCAGAAAGCGCAAATGATGGAGTGAAACTTGAAAAGAAGCCTGAAGAGATCTTATCAAAAAATTATAAGAAGAAATGAAGTAGACAAGCTAAGATGGCCCATCATACATGCAAATTTCTTGAAGATGTGTTCCCATTATTCTTTTCCTCTTTGGATGGGGGAAGGGTAAAGGGTAGTGAGGTTTGGGCATGTAAAATGGATTTTAAATTATGACTTTACAAGATAAGAGTAAAACAGCATGTAATATGGCGTACCAAAGAGGAATGTGTAGGCAGTTCAACAGGCAGCGACTGAAAATATGTTTTACGGCATCATCATTATTTACAGCCATGTGAGCCTCAACATACTGCTTCCAGTATTTTGCCTGGACAGAAGAAATAGCACCAGAATTGACACATATGTACAATTAACATCAGTTAAATGTTCCAAACTAAATATAACAGATTGATACCAGTTCAAGATTGTGTGGGAAAAAAAAAACTAGTTAACATCAATTAAATGAAATGCAAAACCTACTGCAAGATACTAGTATTCATGCATCTCAGGCATCTTAAGCGAGGCAAACACACATTGCTACTTGTTATTCTCTTTCCCATTTGGCACTAAGGGCAACTTCCAGTGCCATTTCAAAATTTGAGACTGTCGTTCAGCAAGTCTAACACAGGAGAGCATAGCATATATGTAATAAAAATTCTATGTACTGCAATTTTCCTAATAGCTTATACTACAAAAAATGAAACCATTAATTCGTTAAGCATACACGCCAAACGGATAATAGAAGAAGTATTTGACTATATTTATATACCCTGAAAACGATCTTCAAATCGATATCCCCAGTTCCAATAGCTACCAGTTTTGAATCCCAGATGGCTTAATTAATAGGACACATACAACAGTAATACCAAAGATGCTAAGATGAAGGCGACTATTCTGGCAAAAGAGTGAGAATGAAGTCTTACTGCAGTAGGAAAAGTAGCCAAAAGTTGCTCATATACCGGCACAGCCTCCGAAATTGGCAAATGCTGCAGCAAGAATGCGTCTCAAAGGGGGATTCAAGGCAAAACCATGAACGATTAAAAAAGAAGTAACAATTAATCCAAGAAGGAGCTGTGCAAAATACCAATGCCTCGTTAGCAAGAAGCTCAGCTGCTTCGACATTGTATTTATCCGTCGTTGTCATGATATATACTGCCCCACTCTTTTATATACTTATCTTTTATTGTCCCAGAACAATCTAACCTCGAATAATTAGAGTCCAAGAAACAGTATCTTGATGCCGATCGAAAAGACTGGAAGGAAGGGCTCGAATTCCACTTACGCCGTCTAACACACACAGCCAATGGAGAGAGAGAGGGGGGGTGGAGGAGGAGTAAGAAGGCACGTCCAAACGACTAAGCAGCGCGGTGGCTGACTTGCCTTTCTGCTGGATGGGTGGCGGGTAAAGATTAATTGGTAATCCAGAAACCAGTAAGGATGAAACCATATACTAGGGCCACCAGGACCTTCAACCGCGTGTTATATTGTATAAGAATTGTTCTAAATTTCTATGAACAAATTAAATTAGTTGGGGAGGGCTAGGCGTTTCCCCCGTTCCCTGGTCGTCAAGTTGTCATACTCCATGTCCTAATCGAGCAAGTTCTCGAGTGGTAAATTTTCAGTATTGTGGATGGCTACTTTTCCTGTTCCTCTGATTTATGGTAACGTGAGTACTAAACTTTTTTTTTTTTGCTTTTTTTTTTGGAAGCAACGTGAGTACTATACTTGTTTAAGCGTAAAATTGTTTGAGCTAAACCGTGCTTGTCAATCTAATACATGCCAACTTTTAGTTTTCTTCTCATTTATACTAACGTCATTATTAAACTTAGGGTAAAATACACTAAACTCCCTTGTGATTTGGGTTATTATCATAAAGCCTCCTCATTATTTGAAAATCCCCAAAGAACCCCCTCGTGGTTTGAATTAATTTGGGCAATGAACGGAAATCGTCTAATTTAACAGAAAATATGAAATTCCTATATTAACCTTGTTTCAACCTATACTAAAAGTTAGTTCAAGATTTACATAAGATTTTAGAAACTTTCTCACTTCATTTGAGAATAAAAAAACATCAAGTGGCTCATTTGAAAATTTCAAAAATTTGGAGCAGCTGCTGCAGAAGAACATCGAGGAAAAGAAATTGTTGATCCATTCAAGCGATTACCAGATGCAATAGTTTCCGTCATTCTTGACAAAGTTTTTGAAGCCAAATACCTCTGCAGGTGTTCCTTTAGTCTCCAAAAGATTCTCTTCTCTTGTTTACAAATCCGAATCTGTTTCTTTCAAAATCCCTGTTCAAATCTCACTCATCCAACGTGATCCCACACTCCGACTGGCTGCTTTTCCCGGCAAACTGGTCCATGCTATCACCTATCCTATGGTGTTTCTTCAGCCGGCAGCCTATGACTCCGTCATGTGGACATCTTCGCCACCCTATTGTGCTTGTAATCTGGTGCTGGATTATCCGCCACAATTTCTTCATAAGTTTACTTGGTTGAAATCCCTTGTCAAAGATTTCGATTAATCCACTTCCGGGGGCAACAACAATAACCTCAATTTCACCAAGCAGCCAGCCCTAAAGTGGACGTTTGACACAAATTCACAACTAACCCACGGTACTATTGGTACCCTTATATTGATGATGATAATTTTCGCATTTCTGGGTGGTCTCGTCCTCGGGTTTCTCTAGGTCCGGTTGAGCTTACGGGTCTGGGTCACGTCAGCCTCCGGGCAGGTATCGGGCCGACCAGTTTAATTGTACTTGGTGGTAGATGATGATGATTCTGAAGGAGTTTGGGGAAAATTTTTTTTTCCCTTCTAGTAGAAATTTGTAATTACAAATTGGTGGTGCAAGTTATAACAACCGGGAAAAGCAGATGGTTTTAGGCTTCGAGGAGTTTGAGGGTTGAGGTGTTGGGTTGCTTCGGTTGGTGAAGGGTTGAAGCAAATACTGGATTCCGTTGGTGGAATCTTTTGCCGAGTGTCACCGGATTAACAAAAGTTGGTGTTAATTTTGCTTCAGTTTTGCTACTCCAAATGGTTCAGAAGAAAGAAGAAAAAGGAAGAACAAAGAAAAAAAAAGAAAAGAAAAAAAAACATAAAATTATCACATTAACCTTGATGTATTGTTATCACACTCGCTTGTCAAGCGTGTGTAATTCACTTCCCGTCAAATTGGACGATTTCCGTTCATTACCCAAATTAGTCTAAACCAGGAGGGGGTTCTTTGGGGGTTTTCAAATAATAAGGAGGCTTTATGATAATAACCCAAACCACAAGGGGGTTTAGTGTATTTTACCCTTAAACTTAAAGATTAATCTATTTGCATGAAAATTGTGTTGCGTAAAAATTGCGTTACACTGATGTCCATCTGAAAGATTAATACTGTATGTTATAACATTGATGAAATATTAAATTGTCGCTGATTAATATTGATCCCAATATTATGGGTTGATTGTAAACAAATAAAACAAGTTTAAAAATTGGAAGAATTGGAGTTTTGGTCCCCAATGTATTATAGACGCGCGAAACTGTCCCCAATCTATTGGGGAGAACAAATGTGGTCCCCAATCGATCCAATTTTGCTCGAAAGTAGACAATTAACTGATTTTCTTCATTTTTTGCCGGAAACAAGTCACGTGAGAACACGTGCCGGCATTTAAAATCCTTTTCTCAAATTTTTATGCCTAAAAACCCATAAAAATTATTTCCAACTTTCTGGCGCCCCACTTTTTAATTAGCAAAGACAAAACACAATTAGCAAATGAAGTTATTATATTAATCAATATTAGTCTACTATATAATTGAATTTTTATTTAACAAAAACAAAATTCAATTTATCCTTTTCTTTATTTCTGTAGTTCTCTCTATTCTTCCCCAACTGTAGAAAAAATCCTTGTAGCCAAATTCAATTACCGGTACGTGACAAAGACTTGTACATATTGAAATTTTGTGGTTTGGATTTCCTCATCCTTCACACTAATGGCATAATTTTGACAGATTTGTCTTGTCTTCTTATCTAGTTGTATGTTGTCATGATACCACAAAAGCTTTGCCACTGTAAGTTACAAGTAATGATGATTACTTCTTGGACACACAACAACCCTGGAAGAAAGTATTTTAGCTGTGGCATGAAGAAGGTATGGGCTATCTCAAATTCTTGCTTCAACTTCTGAATTTTATGTTTTTTCTGAAGTAATTTTTTTTACCGTGAAGGGCAAAAGAAATGAAAAAAGTTGCAACTATTTCGAGTGATATGATCCGATAATATGCCAAAGATCCACTGTTTTGATACCTAGTTTGCTGCGGAGCATGAATACTAAGGATGCCACAATCGAAAAACTAAGAGCAAGGGAAAGAAAACTAGTGTCTGCAATAGTGTTGTTGGCATTGTTGCTGTTGTTTGTTTTGCTGGTGTAAAAGGCCACTGTTGCTATTGTTTGTTTTGCTGGTGTAAAACGCCAGAAATTAGGATGAGCTACGTTTTAGCGAATTGTGACAAGCTACTAGTAATCAGCAATGGGTGATTGTGTAGGTTGGGATATATTATATTGCTAGTAAGATATCAGTAATGTTGTATTCAATGCTATTTTGTACTGCAATGAAGGCATTATTAAGGCCTTTAGAGGCCAAATGAAGGCAGTATTTTCAAATTATCCCTATTCTTATATGCATTTCCCATCAACAAACTGTAATACTTTTCAGACTCTGCACATATTTTGAAGTCTTTCCAGAACTCAATTTCCTGCTCCTGAACTCCTCAAAAAGGTACTCCATAGGATGTGCACGTCATAGTTTTGAAGCATAACAAAACTAGATTGTTTAGAGCAAATGATCAGCAAAATATATTTAATCGGAGTTGATCAATCTTTTTCGATTGTGGTTCAATTTTCAGCAGTGTAGAATCGGTAGATTCAAAATCCAAGAAGAGCAATGCAATTAACATTTAAATACGAGAGGAGTCCATCAATAATATTCATCTCAAATGGTACAGATCAACAATCAAAAATTAGTAGAAGCTAAAAAAATTCAACCACAGCCTTTACTGTGAAGTAACAACAATGAGTCACATTTTGACTTGCACGACAAACATGAAACCTGAACTACACATTTGCATCATCTTATCACTTTTTTTGCTCAATTCAACTGCAATAAAACCATCAATCTTTAAATAAAGCCATAAAACCTCCATTTATGCCATAAAATCATAAAAATCATAAACCCTCAACTGCAACAATTCTGCCATAAAACCAGCAGTCTTTAAATAATAATATTTCAATTCTCTTCTTACAACCATGACAAAGGGATCTCCATTTCTCCCTTACAAAATATACATGGAGTTCATTAGACAAGATAACAAAAGAAGAACAAAATAAGCTGCATTACAACATCTGCATTACTTCCAACAATACAAAAGAGGTACCAAGTCTACCCAGCAACGAATGAAATACATAATTAGTTCACTTTTGTCTTCCTTTAATATCATACTTGCCACCACAGTCACTGGTCCTAGGGCAGCTGAGATGAATTTGAACATCCCTAATTCTAAATGGTGCAGAAGCAATGGGAGCAACTGATTAGGTGATATGTGTCACATATGGATCTGAAATTCCAAAAATCTCGTACAAATTAGGCTCAGCAACAGGGGCAGAAAAGGTAGTATTGATGTTCTCAGTAACTTGTTGGCTATTTTGTGATGAAGTTACTTTCTTTGCTACACGTCTAGTGCCTTTTCCCTGCACAACAGTAATATGAATAATGAATATGTCCAGTAGTTATGTTGGTAAGAATATAAATCAAATTCTGGAAATAAGAAAACTTTATAGCTTTTTTCACTACTCTTCTGGTTGTCTTCTTAGCAGTGGAGCTAATACCTTCAACCTAGAACATGAGATTAAAACCATTTTCATTAAGCAAATAGAAAATCACAGGACTTTAATCAAATATGTAATATTTTATCACTCACAGATATGCTATGGTTTGTATTCATTTGTGACAAGTTTGTTTCACATTATGCTTCATGCAATCCAGCAGATGACATCTATGATAGACTTACATCTTCATCACATTTTTGTTGCCTAAGCTTGCATGTCCTTGTGTTATGACCCTTTTACATTTACAGATTTGTCCAACTCATCTTATTTTAACTCTTTTATCTTTCATTTCCTGCACCTCATCAGTAGATTTTCTCCTTTGTTTCTTGGGTCTTCCTGGTGCTCTTTCGTATGTTGGTGGGAATGGGGGCTAGACATTCACATCTGCCCAATCTTATTCTCCATGAAAAGGTAGTATGCAGGACTCATAACACTTGAGATAAGTGTGCACTCTGTAACAGTCATCAACATACTCCATTGGATCCTTCATTACAATACAAAGTGCTGAAATTGCATGATAACAAGGTATCCCTGTTAAGTCCTATTTCCTATAAGAACATGTCTTCTCTTCAATGTTAACTGCATACTTTTCACCATAGGGATCAACAACTTCATAATTAACTTCATTGGATTTGTAAGGCACACAGTAAGTTACCTTATCTATGTTCTCCCTCATTCTTTTCCTGATTTTTGGGCAGACTGCATATTTGCTCCATTTTTTTCTAGCTCTGTCTCTGTTTTCCTGCATTCTTGACATTATAAAATATCTCAATGACTTCATCATTGCAACAATTGACTCTTCTCTAGCATCTAAGATCTTGCTGTTGAAGGATTCACATATGTTATTCAGCAACATATCACACTTTGAGTAGGTACTGAAGTGTGATCTACTCCACTATGTCGGATTCTTGTCATCCAAACACTTAGCAGCTTCAGCATCAAGTTCAGCAATTGCCTCCATTCTTCTTCTGAATTGAATTGGAGTAGTTGCCTTAGTTGCTTTCCATAGAACTTTCCTCATTGCCGCCCATTTGAACCTAGCAGATTACATGTTACTGTGCATATGTTTAACACAGAATCTGTGGGTTGCATTCGAAAAAACTGTTTCACATGCTTTGATTATTCCCTTTTGCTTATCACTTATTATTGTCCACTCATAGTCCCTTTCAATATTCAAATCTTTCTTAAGTAATGTTAGAAACCAAATCCAAGAATCTTTGATTTCTCCCTCAGTTGCTGCATAAGCTATAGGATACATTCCATTATTAGCATCAACTCCAACTACTGTCAATAGTACACCTCCTGTTGCACCTTTGAGAAAAGTTTCATCCAATCCAAACACAGGCCTACAAGCTGCTAAGAATCGCTGTTTTACCCCAACAAAGCACATGTATAATCTCTGAAATTTGCTCTGTCCAGTTACTGCATCACAATAGTCATCTACCAACTTCATAATTACTATACTACTTGGATTACTTCTCTCAATTTCATTGATATATCGAGACAGTTTATTATATTGATCTATCTCACTACCTTTTGCCAAATTCTCTGCAATTTTCTTAACTCTATAGCCTTGATGTCTACTAAGATGATATTTGTGATCCTTCATTACCATATTTTTGAAACTAACATAGTCCAGCATTGGGTACTTCCTAAATATGCAAACATACCTTTTTCCTATCCACCTAGACTTCACACTCTTGTTGTGGTATGAAAATTCACATTTGTATTTCTTTTAAAATATTTTAACTTCCAATCTGACATCCCCTTTCATCCTCATAGCATATATGTACCAATCACACCTATCTTTAGGACATATTGCTCTAACTCTTATGCTATTACTCTTGACAAATTTAAATGATCTCCCTCTCCAAATGTTTCAGGTTTTAAGTGCTTCTTTCAACTCCTTGAAAGAAGAAAATATTTGTCTAAATTTAATTTTGGGGTTATTTTCATCCTTGGGATCGAACACAGGGGGTTCTCAAGCTTTTGTCTTCATCCGACCCTGTTTCACTACCAATATCAGTAGTTGAATTTGGAGCAGTATCTACGTCAGAATTGTCATCATCACTTTCAGTATCACTAGGCATTTGTTTCCTAGGCATGTGGCTCATCCTAACATCTATAGAGCTTTTTTTAAGATGCTTATTCAGATGCTCTTGTTTTCTATTTTCTACCCCTAACCATTCAGAATATTCATCAATATTTTCATCATAATCATTATCATCTGAATTTTGACCATAATCTTAGTTTTCTCCTGAGAACTCCCCAAAATCAGAACCTGAACTAGCCATATATTTATCATCACTTTCATCCTCTTCATCTTCTAACACAAAGTCCCCATCCTCAATGTCAGACCCCCATTGTGATGCTAGTATATTATCAAGGGAAATCTCTACATACAAATCAACCACCCTACCATAGTCAAAATACTCAGCACAATATGCATGCAATTCTCTATCATGTCTTAACAAACGAAATCCATATTTCTCGATTAGAATATGGTACTTTTTGTCACCAATAACTTGAAGTTGATTTTCTAGCATTCTATCCATTTCAAATAGACTAATGCCTGTGGCATCTATATGATAAAAAATCTTTAATTCTCCTCCCTCATAATGCACATCAGGTTTGGTTTCAATTTTTTCCCATAAATAACACTTCATAGTCACTTCAGTGCTATCACTGTCTGAATTTAGGGACAAAAAAAAAAAGAAACAAACACAATAAAAGGCTACCATAAGTGACGAATTAGATTATATAAGCAGGTAATTTGCACTCAATCAGCTTCAAGGACCACAAAAGCATGTTACAAAATTGGGGATTTAACCCCCTGCCATATAAAGTTCAGACAAGAACCACAACAGCATGTTACGAAGTCTCATTTAACCAAACATTGTCTACTATGACAACCCACACCAGAGAGACATACGGGACCACATACAATGGTAGACAAGTTTGTTTTTAGGGTTTTGTCAGAATGTCTTAAAAATCCAAAATTTAAGACATTCTTTGTCTCCCAAGTGAAAAATATCACCATTCATCATCACATTCTTACAATATAAGCATGAATTAAGCATGCGTAATGCTACATGAGGTAAAAATCACATACCGTAATCTGGTGACGGTGCTCCATTCATTTCTTTTGGTCTTAGTGCTATTTCCTCCTCCCTGACTCACGAACAACTCCACTATCACTGATTCTTCAAGATTTTGCTTCCGATTTGCTGGTTTTATGCATAATGTTAAGTCTGGTTTTTTGTTCTCATTTCTGGAGACCAAAGAGAAAGAAAGGGGGGAACATTTGCTAATTGTGTTTTGTCTTTGCTAATTAAGAAGTGGGGCACCAGAAAGATGGAAATAATTTTTTATGGGTTTTCACGCATAAAAATTTGAGAAAAGGATTTTAAATGTCGGCACGTGCTTTCACATGACTTGTTTTCGGCAAAAAATGAAGAAAATCAGTTAATTGTCTACTTTCGAGCAAAATTGAATCGATTGAGGACCGTATTTGTTCTCCCCAATAGATTGGGGACTAGTTCCGCGCGTTTGTAATACATTGGGAACCAAAACTCCAATTGTCCCTTAAAAATTACACATTTTCATCATATTTCAGATACTCAAATTAAGCTCGGTGTCAAAATTTTTTTTATTTATTTACTCATTTTCTGATCACCCCTAGTGATAGTTTTCATTGGATCAACTGCACCACAAACTTTCAAGAGCGTCAACATTTTTGCCTTCTTGTTGATTTTTCCAACTTCTTCGTCCAATTTGTCAGACACACATTTGACCCTGATATATACGTCCTGGATTAAGAATAGAGTTTATTCCTTATTGATCTTAATAGTAATTTAAGGAAATAGCTCTCCTGCTTGCCCGCTATTTCTGAAAGAAATAGAGTAAAGGGCAGGACCGATTAAAACACCCCTCGAGGGGGAGAGCGAAGCGAGGGGGTAACGTACCATTACTTGTAGCTATGAGTTATTGTCTTATGAGCTCCTTTTCTTATAAGCTCTTCTTTCTCTTCCTCTTGCTATAGAGTTCCTTACGGTTTTTAGGCTTCATCTGGATAGAGAGAAAATGACAGAAAAGAAAGGATTCTGAGAGAAACCCGTACCGTTTCATTCATTTGGGAGTTCTAACATGCACAGAAGAGAAAAGGAAAGAACGGATAGGAGTCCATCCAGCTGGTGAAAATTTTTCCTCCCAAAAGTGGGAAAAAAAGGACGGAAACAACTTGGGAGCCAAAAGACATTTCTAATATGATAATTTTATCCTTTAAAAGCTGATACAAAAATTTATTATTCCCATTATATCCTAAAGTTCATTTGTAAAAACACCGGTGCAAGGCTTTCTCAGCTCTTACTTTCAATACTTACAACTAGATTCACTTGGCTTTCTTCCATTCAATACCTACAATTCAATACAAAAGGTATTTCTTTAACTTAATCTCTTCTTTCTTTCTTTCTTTGCTTAATCTTCCTTAGAGAATTATGAAAAAAGAATTTTTCTTCCTGGCCTAGAAGGTCACAGGTCAGATACACTCTGGGTGCATTAGGGTGCTTCCATATACAATTTATGACCTGTGTGATTGCAAGACTTGAACAATTAAATGAGCTTATACTTGAGTGCAAAAATACAATGACGTAAAGCAGTTTGATCTGGCATTTGTAAATTCAATGACACGCAAGTCATCTAATCCCACTAGCAGCACACAGACAAAAAGCAAAGTCTTACATCTATTGCTGAAGCCTTTTGATATACTTATATGGTTGATATCCTAGGCAAGATAAGAAAACATATGAAGCAAATTAGACAGAGTTTAATATCCAAGAGTGCTCAAATGCTGTTCTTCTAAAATTTTTCATTCAGTATAATACCTACTTTACTATCCACAGCTTTGGCTCCCTTTCATCCCCTCCCTCCGAAACTTGAGAAAGAAATTACTGAAAAATAATCAACGAAGCAGAAAAATTTTGAAAAAACTAGACTCTTTCTCCACAACCACAAAACCTTCTCCACAGCTTTTTTTTTATTAACTAGTGAACTACTAATGCGAACTACCTAGAACAACGCCGCCACCATCATTGACCAATGGAGGTCCAAAATAGCCTCAATCCTAATGAAGACTCCGAAACAAAGCAGGATGAAGATATCCTGAGAAGAGGCCAGAAGAAGTTCAAATGAAGATCCATTGGCGAAATCGTGGAGAATCTTCACGCTGGCAGCAATAAGGGCGCAAGACTCACTGGATGGAATTTGCAAAGCCCACGCTCAGGAGCGGGCATCTGGGGCGAGAGGTCTTTCCTAGAGACACTTAAGGGAGTGAAACAGCCAGGGAAGTTCTACGATGGGGAAGGGGAGGAAATGGATCTGGATGAAGATTCTCTCATCTTGAAGTCAGACCTGAACAAGGAGGCTGAGATCCGAGAGTCAAAATTCCCCAGGGTGGACTCGGAGCAGGATGAAATCCAGAAATTTTGGCGACCTTGCAGGAGAAGCCTTGTGATTAAGGTACTGGGAAAAAATGTGGGGTACAAAGCATTGGAGAATCGGTTAAGAGATTCCTAGGCACTACGGGAGGATTTCGAACTATTGGATTTAGAGAACGGGTTTTTCATCTCGCGTTTCCGGACTAAAGAGGATTATCTAAGAGTGTTGGAAGAGGGGCCATGGACAATCCAAGGGCACTATATTACCGTTAGTAAATGGAAGCCGGGTTTCAGGCCTTCAAGCGCAGACATCAAAACTATGTCAGCATGGGCTAGGCTGCCGGGACTGCCGGTAGAGCATTATGAAGAGGGGTTCTTGATGAGGATTGGCAACGCACTTGGCAAAGCTCTGAAGGTTGATTTCCAGACCCTATCAGCCATAAGAGGTAAATATGCGCGTCTGTGTGTGGAGGTGGGCTTGAAGAAGCCTCTAGTGCTCTTCGTATGGGTGGACAATGAACTCCAAGTAGTGGAATATGAGGGACTGAAGGCAATATGTTTTGAGTGCGGGCAGTATGGGCATATCGCCACCACTTGCCGAAGTGAGACCGGGACGCCAGTGGCAGCTGCAGGGGATGAGGGACAAGATAAAACAAGAAAACAGGAGGAAGCGGAGAACAACCCATATGGGCCTTGGATGGTGGCAAGCAAAAGGAGAACAAGGGTGGACGGCAAGGCCAGGATAGGAACCGTCTAGCGGGGGACTAAGGACAAAAGCCAGCAAGACGTACAGAGACCGAGGGATAGTAACACAGAGGCGAATGGGAAGGGGGAAAGCCAGGTAGAGGGCTTGGCCTCAAATGGACTTGCCTGGGCAAAGGCGAATGGTTATAACGGCTCGAGATTCGAAGTTTTAAGTGACAATGGAGAAAAGGAACCAGTCCAATTGGAGAGGGACTCTAGGGAAATGCTTATGGAAAAAATCAATGCGATACCCAGTCCACCCCATGCGCTGGTGTTCCGAAGCCCTGAGGGGGCATTTGAACGAACTAAGGGAAAGGAAAATCAGAGTTATAGTAGCAAGAAACGAGAGCAAAAAGGAGACCTTCATACAGTAACGGTGAAAATGCCAGGGCAGAGCAAAGCAGTAGGTGGGCAGAGAGTTTCGATTATGAAAAGGGGTCTGAAACCAAAAGAAGGGGCAGCGACAATGGGGGAGTGCTCACGAAGGGTGGATGAGCCATGCCGGGACATCGTATTGCGCAATGCAGGGGGTGCAGAAGATACCCTAGACTGGTCATCGGATCAGGCAAGGAGGAGGGGGGAAGCAAGTGATATGGATCCCGATGACTCGCTAAACAACTACCAAGGGAGAGGGTCTTTAGAGCTGAGGGACAAAACCAACGTTCCAAACCAGTCACCGATAGAGGTAATCAATCTCGGGGATGATAATCTGGCCTGCTTAGGGAGGGGGATCGAAATGGAAGAGGCCGATGGAGCCAGGGAAGGGGGATGCTCCTGAGTACTGCCATACTTGAATTTTTTAAATCATGATGAAAATTGTCAGTTGGAATTGCCGTGGGGCAGCTAACCAGAGATTTTGGAGGAATCTTAAGGAAGTTCAGAACCAGTATAGACCAGACATTCTTGTATTGATGGAAATGAGAGTAGCGAGCGAGAAGGCAACACGAATCATGAGTGTTTTTCACTATGATAGCAAGATATGTGTTGAGGCAGCAGGATTCTCTGGAGGAATTTGACATGTTTTGGAACAGCTTAGAGCTTGACATTGAAGTAATAGGTACCAACTGGCAATTCATCCATGCTATGGTCCGGGATGAGTCGCAACAGGAGTGGCTACTATCTGCAATTTATGCATCACCGGAGATGGGTTTGCGCCGTGAGTTATGGAAATACCTCAAATTGGTAGGATCTCATATAAATTATCCATGGTTGATTATTGGGGATCTCAATGAGATAGTGGAAGCAGATAAAAAAAAAAGATGGAAGAGTGTTTTGGAGAGTGGGAAAGAACAACCTCTGGGATTGTATTAATAGCTGTGAGTTAATCGATTTGGGATTTAATGGTCCAGCTTTGACATGGAGCAATCTTAAGGAAGGGGGCGCAAGGGTTAGGAAACGTCTAGATAGGGCACTATGTAATGAAGAGTGGAGAATTCAATTTCCAAAAGCAGCAGTTACACATCTTGCTCGAGCACACTCGGACCACCAACCCTTATTGTTAGAGGTTGCTATCAGAGGCAAGAAGCCAGCAGGACCTAAGCCTTTTAGATTTGAATTGGCTTGGTTGACACATCTAGATTTTATGGAAGAAATTGAGAGATGTTGAGGGATGGAGGACGATTTACTACAGAACTTGTCGACCCTCTCAGAGAGACTTCAGACATGGAATAAAAAGGCTTTTAGGAACATTTTCCATAGGAAAAGAAGATGCTTAGTAAGGTTGAATGGCATACAAAAGGCACTTTCCCTGAAAGAGTCGAAGTATTTGGAAAAGCTGGAGGAAAAATTAATCGTAGAATATAATAGAATTCTAGAGCAGGAGGAGGTGTTTTGGTATCAGAAGTCTAAGGTGACCTGGTTGAGGTGTGGAGACAGGAATACCAGATTTTTCCATCTTTTTACAATCGTAAAGCGAAAACGCAATGAAATATTGAGCCTCAAGAACAAGGACGGTCGATGGCAAACAAATAGGAAAATAGTAAGAGACATTGTAGTAGCTTTTTTTAAAAATCTATACAGTAGGGAGAATGATCAGCCTTTGAATAGAGGAAGTGCCACTAGTTTTAAGGGCTTAACTACAAGACAGCAAAGCTGTTTAACACGTAGGGTGAGCGACATGGAAGTCAAGCGAGCTTTGTTTGATATGGGGAGCAATAAAGCCCCTGGGCCGGATGGTGTGTGTGCGGGGTTCTATCAGAAATGTTGGTCCAAAATAGAAGGCTCGCTAGTTAGGTGGGTGCAGGACATCTTCAGGAAGAAGGAGCTGCCGACTGGAGTGAATCGCACGCTAATAGCTCTTATACCAAAAGTGAAAAATCCAGAAGTTGTGGCACATTTGAGACCAATTTCCTTATGTAATGTGAATTATAAGGTAGTGACCAAAGTAATAGTCAATAGATTGAGGCCTTTGCTAAATGATTTAGTGGGCCCAGAACAGGCAAGTTTCATTCCTGGCAGGCAAGCGTATGATAACGTGTTCATTATCCAGGAACTGTTACATACCATGAGGAAGATGAAGGGCAAGAAGGGTGCTATGATAATTAAGATAGATCTGGAAAAAGCTTATGATAGAGTTAGGTAGGATTTTTCACATCAGACTCTGGAGTGGGTTGGTATCCCTCAAGAGTTTATCAAACTAATCATGAGTTGTGTACAAGTGGAGGCAACCGCAATCTTATGGAATGGGAAAAAATCAGAGAGTTTTGTACCGTCTAGGGGTTTGAGGTAGGGGGATCCCCTTTCACCGTATCTTTTTGTACTGTGCATAGAGCGCTTGAGCCATTTAATTTTGTAGGCCACGGAGGGAAAGAAGTGGAGAGGAGTGAAGGCATCAAGAACGGGACCGATGATAACTCACCTAATGTTTGCGGATGACTTACTTTTGTGTGCGGAAGCCACGCTATTACAAGGTCAAATAGTTAGGAGCATCATGACTGAATTTTGTGGCATCTCAGGGCAGAGAGTCAACATGGAGAAAACTAAATTCTTCTGCTCACAGAATGTGAAAAGATCAGTAGTTGAGGAAATAAGTAAGATTATAGGGGTAAAAGAGACAAAGAATCTTGAAAAATACCTCGGCGTTCCACTTCTTCACTCAAGAGTCAACAAAGGCATGTTTCAGCCGCTATTGGACCGTGTTAGAATGAAGCTAGATGGTTGGAAGAAAAGGAATCTTTCCTTTGCGGGGAGAGCCATTCTAGTTAAATCAGTTATGTCTGCTATACCAACGTACCATATGCAGACAGCACTGATTCCGGTGGCGGTGCTAGAAGAGTTTGAAAAGTATGCTAGAGGCTTCTTTTGAGGGGATACCGAGGAGAACAGGAGGGTTCACCATGTCAATTGGGATACAGTGACTTAAATGAAGAAAATGGGAGGTTTAGGGATTAAAAGACTGAGGAAAGTAAATGTGACAGTGCTTGCTACACGGAGCTGGAGGTTGTTTAGGGATGACCAGGCTTTGTGGGGAAAAGTGGCTAAGGAAAAGTATTGCAAGAACTTAACAGGGTTCAAGTGTTCTTCTAGGATTGGGGACTCCCATGGGTGGAAGAGCATTGCGAAAGGTAGTGAATTGCTTGAGAATGGAGTGCAATGGAGGCTTGGGAATGGATAGTCAATACAATTTTGGAGAGATAAGTGGCTAGAGGATGTCCCACTACTGGATGAGTTAGAGCGGGTAATACCAGAGGAAGAAGTGGAGAAAAAGGTGAAGGATTACTGGAGCAATAATGGTTGGAATACTGATCAACTTCGAGCTTGGCTAAACCCGGAGCAGATGCATAAGCTAAGAAGCTTCTTCATCCTTCTTGGTTTAGATAACCCCGACCGGCTCTGTTGGAAGCTCGAGCCGACAGGTGTTTTCACCACCAAGTCGGCATACGAGTTAAATTGGTTAGAGGAGGAGTTGCAGGAGGAGTCGGCATGCTGGGAGAGAATATGGAAAATATAGAGTCCAGGAAGATGGCAATTTCTACTCTGGTTGGTGAGACATGGTAAACTTTTAACCAAGAGAAAAAGGCTAAAAGGAGGCTGAGCTCGACTCCTTACTGTCCAATATGTGGCACTGTGGTTGAATCAACCATTCATACGGTCCGCGACTGCGGATGGATAAAGAGATTATGGAAACAGTTTGTCATGCAAGATAGATGGGAGGAGTTTTTGAACAAATCAGTGCGGGATTGGGTGGACTGGAATCTAAAAGATGGAAGGATTGGAAGGAAGGGGAAAGAGGACTAGCAACTGACATTCCAACAGATTGTGTATCTCGCATGGTCAGCCAGGAATTCCTTCTGCGCCACCGGTGATGAAGGGAAATTGGATATCAACAAGGCAGAGATTTGTAGCCGAATAGGGCAAGCCAGAGAAGCGCTCCTTAGAGGAGATGACTTGGGGAAAAAAGAAGAAAAATTTATCAGATGGAAAAGGCCTCAAGATGGTTGGTGGAAGATGAATGTGGATGGAGCTGCAAACCGTACCTCTGGAAGGGCAGGAGCGGGAGGCCTTCTCAGAGATAGTTGGGGGAGGTGGAAAACTGGTTTTATAGTGAATATCGGGCAAACAGATAATATGACAGCAGAACTATGGGTATACTCAAAGGTTTGGAGCTAGCTTGGAACGCTGGGGAACAGAAAG
Source organism: Coffea arabica (assembly GCF_036785885.1). Taxonomy (NCBI): domain Eukaryota; kingdom Viridiplantae; phylum Streptophyta; class Magnoliopsida; order Gentianales; family Rubiaceae; genus Coffea; species Coffea arabica. Next base: position 17,017,101 of record NC_092312.1, read on the forward strand.
TGATTTTGGAAATGGATTCTAAAGCAGCTTTGGATCTAATACAAGGAGCAGGTCCGGATTCACCTTTATCCAACCTGATACGTCACATAAGGGATTACACATGTAAGGATTGGGTATGTAAGTTACAGTATGTTTGGAGAGAAGGGAATAAGTGTGCAGATTGGCTAGCTAAACAGAGTGTTAGCAGTGATCCAGGGATGCGGATCCTAACTGAACCTCCATAGGAACTGCGAGAATTGATTGGTGCAGATATTTTAGGGGTTGCGACCCCGCGTTTTGTTGCTGTTTAAGAGGGTTGACCTCTCCCATGTGAAAAAAAAAGGATTTTTTGTGTAGATTGTTATTGTTTATATTCTAAATTTTTTTGTTTATTTTCTGTCATAAAATTCTTGTCTGCGGGAAATCTTGATTTTTATATTATCGATTTGTGATTATATCTTGCATGGTTATGGTAAATGTAAGTTTCAGTGGTGATACATGAATATGAAATTTAAATGCATACATTCTGTTTGTTTATTTGCCTGTGTAAGTTTCAAATTGTAAAATGTATACATCACTTGGTTGCATTCCATTTTATTGAGTTCTCCTTATCTTGATAGTGATGCAGAGGCAGTTCGGCAAGATAATATATTGAAACTTGAAGTTGCAGAGCTGAAGTCCAAATTTTGTGAGAGAACCCAAGCTCTCATCCATGGTGACCTTCATACAGGTTCTATCATGGTTACTAGCAATTCTACTCAAGTTATAGATCCAGAATTTTCTTTCTACGTGCCGATGGGATTTGATGTTGGAGCTCTTATTGGAAACTGAATCCTAGCTTATTTTGCACAAGATGGACATGCAAATGAGGGAAATGATAGAAAGGAATATAAGCTGTGGATATTGAAAACTATAGAAGAGACGTGGAATTTTTTTTATAAAAAGTTTACTACTCTCTGGGATGAACACAAGGATCTGGGATGAACACAAGGATGGCCCTAGTGAGGCATATCTGCCTGAACTTTATAATAATGTAGAAATTCATTTGTTGGCAAAGCAGAAATATATGGAAGATCTGTTCCATGACAGTCTTGGATTTGCTGCTGAAAAATGACAAGGAGAATTGTTGGGGTGGCTCATGTTGAAGACTTCGAATCAATAGCTGAGCCAGAGAAACGTGCGAATTGTGAACTGCAAGCTCTCACCTTTGCAAAACTGCTTCTGAAAGAAAGGCGAAGGTTCAAGAGCATTGGTGAAGTTGTTTCCGCCATTCAGCAGTCTAAATCATGAGAAACTCTTCCTCAAATTTATGATTTTAGATATTGCAAGGATAATTGAGTTAAATTGTGATATACAGTAATAACTCCAGAGGACAAGCAGAATGTATTCAAGGGTAATAAGAGATTTCTTCGGTTTTGCGTCCCAAAAAAAAAAAATCGAAATGGCAAACACGTAAAGTTATATTCTCATAAAATCATTTCTTTCCATATTTCTCCAACTCTCAAATAAGAGAAAGATGTTTCTTTTCTTTTCTTTCATTGAACTTTCAAACGAAATATGCATCTTTTCTCTTCTTTTCCTTTCTTTTCTAAGTTATCTTTTCTCTTCTCTTCTCTTCCTTCGTCTACTCCCAAACTAAGCCTTATAGTCCTAGAAGAGTTATAAGACTCCCTTTTCTTTTCTTTTCTTTCTCTTCCTAGTCTGATTCTATAATCAATAATTAGGGTTTGCAATTATGTATGATAGCCTACTGAACACCAGAAATTCTCCATTTTAACCGGGACGCGGGCGAGGGCATATTCTGCTTCCTCTCACCACCTGGTATAGTATGGAACTCATTTCTTAAAATACAGATTACATCTCTTGTTTCAGCTTGAAGACACGCTGGGTCTGTCTGCTTAGGCTTCCGCGTCATGGGATATGTTCGGAAGCACTGTCAAGAGCACGCGTATCTAATGAGTAGCGGTTCTCTTCCCTATTCAGATGGGACCAATCACTCGGGCTAATCAGGTGAGCGACATTCTTTCTAGCTTCATAGCCAGTAGGCAGACAGCCCCATAGGGAAATCCAGCCTCCTTTGCAGCAAGCTTTGTCAGCATCCTTTCTTTCTACGTGATGTGAGATGCAAGACTTTCATGGCCTTCCCGGGTATGCCAAGCACACTACTTCCATTTGTTACCACTAGTCCGATAGTGGGGGTGGTTTAAAATTTGGCTATTCTTTTCTGCAAGCAGATTAGGAGGGGAAAAACGGCAGACACTACTCCGCCGCCAGTCCGCCACATCCCTGTACCCATTTTTTCCTCAACCCATGGATCCGTTCCCAAAGATCAGGGCTTAAGCTGCTTTAGAAAAGCATTTGGTGTTATAACAGGTTATGTCCTTTAAAAAAAAACATAAAGCAACTATTACGGTAATTAACACTTTTTTAAAACATCTGCTGAGGAAAATAGTCGCAGGTCCAGAATACAAAAGCACAAAGAAACAGGACACAAAAGTCTACATTGTGCACAGAACATGCACGAAGTTCGCATTACAGAAGCCTCATGCACCCTGATAAATTACACTGCACAGAGTTTTGTGTCAGCCATTAAGCTTAACATAATCAGGCAGCCCATTTCCCTTTCCCTTATAGTCATCATATTGCATATACTATTTCTCCGCTGCTATCAATATCAAGATCAGGATCGCTCTCCATATCTTCTTCCATGTCTTCCTCAACATCTAGGCTGCCAGTAAGGTACTGATTTAGACTGTTCATCCCAGCAGCTGGAATGGTGGCCTCGGTAATTATCTGCATGATTTCATCATCGCTCTGCATAGGCTGGTCTGGCTCCTCAAAATGGTTATTTGCCATGTTGTCGTCCATAAGATCCGCAGGAAGGTTCTTGAGAAACCACTCATGGTTTCTGATCTCAGGAATGGTTATCCTCTAGCAAAACACAAATAACAAGGCAAAACAAAAAAGTGAGGTACTCCCAATTAAATCTTCATGAAACAGCATTATCGAGATGCAGCAGCAGACAGGATGTAGCTAGCATGAAATCAAGCAAACCAAAGATGGACTTCAGTATAATGAGAATAACAGTTGCATCTCTTCCATTTACAAATGACATCTGTCTTTCTCTGGAAGCAAACTAAGCAACAAAGGGACACAGAAATAGGGAAACAATCGAAAGCATCCAATCAAAACCCAGGAATTGGAAAATACAATCTAACCTTTGCAGGTTCAGCTACAAAAATCCTTGAGATCAGATGACGGCATTCTGGAGATATATGAACATAATCGGGAATTGAGTATTGGACATTCAGAATTCGCTGCAGGAAATTACACCACTTAGCCAAATAACTTAACAAAAGATGACACGTGTATGGAAAAATAGCCTTTAAGATTACCTGTATTGTCTTCCTGAAGTTTTTGGGCTCCTCTGGGTCCTCAAAAGGGTATGCCCCCACAAGCATGACATACAAAGTAACTCCACAAGACCACACATCAGCAATCTATATGAGCAAAAGAATGTTTAATCTTCTTGTGTCTGTCAGGACCATGCTGTTTCTCGCTTATGCAACGCATCAAAATGCTGGCAACTAAAGCTTCTATGGCAGACACTTCCACTAAAGACTACCAGTGGGGTGATAAGATGGAAGTACATCAAATAGTTAAAAAGTTTAATTTGACCAGTGGAGAGAGCAATAAGTTCAATATTCCCACATATATGTAGGTGACAGAAGCCCTTTAAGGATGGCCTAATGCAAATAGACAAACCACAAATTCTGCAAGTAAACATCTTTCAGAACATCCTGGCAAGCCAATGCCTAATCATCTATGGTGGGTTGAGCACAATAAAGCCAGTAATAAGTTAAAACCAACTATTTATTGCATCATATCCTTAGATTCGGCAACAACAACACGTATAAACTTGTGGTATCAGGGAACTCGTAACCTAACCATGACCCGGTCGGCTCATCAGATCTAGACAGACTAATGAGCCTGACGACTTGCTCAGACCTAAAGAAACAGTGTGTCTCACTATTAGCTTTGATAGCCATTGTCAGAAATCTTACGACATGCAACAAACATCTTGCAGAAAAACTCAAGACATCAAATTAACTTAACGCAATAAAAAATGCGAACAGCAAGATTTAATGATTGCCTTCTCAAGGATCAATCTCAAGATCAAGATCAGAACGAATGCAGGTGAACCATAAAAATATCTAATACCCTTATTTACTCAGGTTCCTAGAATCAAGATATAGCAACGAAATGGTTACCTTTCCATCATATTCTTTCTTGAGCAAAACTTCGGGCGCAATATATGCTGGTGTACCAACAGTTGACTTTGGTTGTGAATGCAGCACCGAAGACTAAAAAATAAAGTAATATTTGTCACATATTTAGGCAGACTCCGTAAAAAGCAACTTTGGAAAGGGGAAAAGACAGAATGGGGGGGGAGGGGATCACAAGTTTCTCCAATCTCCATTCACTTGTCATAAATGAATTGCAAGCACATATGCCTTAAAGAAACTATCCTAATTACCACATATACCTTAAAAAAAAAAAAGTCCCATACCAGCATATTTGAGCTAGATAAATTGAATTAAGCTCGTTAATGATAAGAAAACCAAGTAAAACACAGAAGACATATGATACCTTGGAATAGCCAAAATCACAAATTTTTAGCCTGGGAGCAGGACTACCATCCAATAATGTGTTCTCTAACTTCAAATCACGGTGGCACACTTGCTTTAAATAAATTAAAAAAAAAACTAGTCATTCAAACTGAAATACGTGCAAGTTTACGCAAAATACAGATGAAATGCAATTATATTAGGACTTAATCTCAGTACCATAGCATGACAGTAACTGACTCCTGATATAAGCTGTTGGAAGAAAAATCGTGCCTGTGCACAAGATATAGCAGATAGTTATAAACATATTTCAATAGTAGTCGTACATTTTAACCATACTAGAACCCCAAATAAGAACCTCATCCTCGCTGAATCGGCCAGCATTGCAGATTCGCTCAAAGAGCTCTCCTCCTGAGGCATATTCCATCACAATAGCCAGGTGGGTTGGAGTCAATATGACCTATAGTAACATCATAACCACAAGGTTAATGCTTAAATAATTCAAAAACCTTACATGCACCCTACCACTTCCAAGTCTATATGTATTATAAATACGCACAGACAGTGTGTGTATGTGCATATTTGGGGGAGGGGGGAGAGAGAGAGAGAGAGAGAGAGAACTATCTCAAAGTGCATTTACCTCTTTAAATCGGACAATGTTGGGATGCCTTAGTGATCTGTGGTTGATTATTTCTCTTTGCACATTCTCATCAATCTGACATTAGAATCACCAATAAGAAGAATGTTAGCGAAGCCAAAAATGGCTATAATTCAGAAGATGAAAAGATCATATCTCATACAAATAGCAATATCTGACTCAGCTCAAATACATTGGTCCAGCTGACTGACTGAATCACTTGCGATCAAACTGTCTACTGATTGATGGAAACGAACCTACTGGGTATCACTTTTTCATGAACTAGGTTGTCAGCTAATCAGTGCTGTTAAAAGTCTAAGAGTCTAAGTTACCTACAGCACCAGACATACAGCTACTTAATATTAGCTATCCATCCTCACCAAATCACAAGTTACTATTTCTTCCTCAGTTTTGAAGTCTAATTTGTGCACTCCCAAATAATCTGAAGAACCATGTTGCCACGTGCAGTTATAGCTTAGACAGCTGCAAACATTCGAACTCATTACTCACAAACCTAAAGGGCCTCACCTAGCTACAAGACCTTATGGTGATGGAGGATAACCAGTCTCAAAGACCAAACATCCAAATTAGTTTACTGTAACATATTGCGTACATCCAGTTTGCAACTATTGAAGAGGTATCTAAACAGAACAAAATTTGCCTATTATCCCGAGAACACATGTAATTAGCACAATAAGTTAAAACAGAAAATATGCCTATTCACGACGGATAGAGCTCCAAAGGTCAGTGGACTTATCCTATAAACCCAAGTAGCAGCTTCCTTTTACACCGCAGTTACTGAGTAAAACTATGTACCAGTTTAACCATATCTAACACAGATGCTAATTTCATTAGATGAAAGTCAATTCACCAAATCATGAAAACACCGGATTAACGCAAACCCCATAAGCTCATTTCAGTTCAATCGAGGTCTGAGTTAGTAAGTTTTTCCTTTTCTTGATTAGCCTTCAAAACAATTAAACGGGAAGAATATGACCAACACATTTCCCGCCCTAAATATAACTAACACTTCCACTTACCAGAAAAGGCAAACCTCAACAAGATAGCTCAGTCGAAACTCAAAAAAAAAAAATTGATACACAAACGAACCTTATCGCCTCTCTCAATATACTTAACGGCCACAAGCTCGTTCGTCTGCCTATCTTTCATGAGCCTAGCCACTCCAAAATTCCCGGAACCGATGTCCCGCACCAGCTCGTAGCGATCGCTGTCGTGCATAATCGGCATATCCATTCCCGGCCCCACAGTCAACGCCGCTCGATCCATTTGCCCCAAAGAAAACCAACTCAAACCCAAAAAAGCCCGAACCCTGATTTCTTCAATCCCAAATTCAAACCCCAAACACCATTATCATAAGTTCATAATCATCAATCCACAACAAGCAGCTAAACGTGACTCAAACTTCATCCAAACAAGAACCCTTAGCACAATAAAAATCAAAAACCCCGCAAGCCAAAGTGGCAACTGGCAAGCTGTCGATCACAGAATCCAAGTAAATAATTGTTTGTATGTTGTTCGAAGATAGAGACCTTAAAAAGGATGGTTGATGAGCTCAAAGCAAGGCCGCAAGCCCGTGAAGGTTTTACTTACCACCACAACTCTACTACCGAGTTTCACTTTTTCTTGTTTCTAGGTTCTTTTAGTACATCAATTTCATGATCGTCGTCATCATCAATTCACACGAAGCTGTATAGCTATATATACATGTGTACATCTATATAGAGAGTGTAAGCTCGTGAAGTTTAGTGCTTTTTTGCTGTTCACCTTTTAGCTTTAGCTTATTCTGCATTTTCTCTGTGTTTGGTAGGAGGTTCGTTAACTCGTTCTGACGAAGGGGAAATAGGCTTTTTGGGTAAATTAGTCGAGTTGCCGTCAAGTTTCTTACAATTGCATCAACGTCTCATCGAATAGCAAAATAAAAAGATGGCTCCTTGTACAGGCGTTCAATAGGGGGGAAAAATAGCAGAACGAAACAAAACATGCACTACTACTCTCTTTTTTTATATATATTTTTGGACCAACTTGAACTCCACAAAATGGTTCTCCAGTATAATTTAGTATAATTTATAGTCCATCAGCTAGTCATACAGAACTTGGTAGCTTGAGAAATTCTTTGTGTATCCTGTTGTTTTATTTATCGTATTTTATCTCCAAAAATATGAGTACATTTTGGCCACTATTTATGAGGCGGGGATGAAGGGACGGGAAAAAAATGTCGTAATCATGTTGATAACATTCAAATCTCATTCTATTATAACTGAGAATAGTTATTTTTGGTTGACCTTACTCTTATTCTGATTTAAAATAATAAATTTACATGCATTTAAGTTAAGTCTAACTTGATTAAAGCTCATTCAGACTCAATTCCAATGATTATGAAACCAATTTTGAATGCAATGCTTTATGATCATCGCTAAAGATATCCAGAGTTTAATAACTATATAACGTTCAGCACATATCTTGCAATTTACTTTTATGTCATGTTATATGAGTTCATCGTGGATGCGAAAGTAATAGTGTATAAAAAGGTATATTGAATATTACATTGAATGCTACATATTTTAAGAATTCTAACTAAATGTGCTAATAAAAGTTAGATGATAAAGAGACAACCCCAAAATTTAATAGTACTAATAAACATGTTGCAGAAAATAAGGAAAGCCAATAGTATAAATTTGACAGGGTCCCTGGCAATTATGCTAAACTTGAGGGAATCCAATATGATAGAAGGACCCATTTTAAAAAATTGGGGACGGACGGACGGACGGACGGACGGACAGGCAACTGGTGGTTGCTCCTCTGAATCAGTGTAAACTGTAAAGCGTAAGATGGATTTGAAAATTGGTGTGGAAATGACGAGAATGGGCCGAGTGTGAAAGGGTGGTGCTGCGTTGGAATGACGAAAGTGACCTTCAATTGGTGGATGGATAAGCTTTGAGGCGGGGAGCGGCGCGCGAGGAAGAGTTTGGCGACAATTGCCGACAAGTGGTGATATGTGGTTCGGCGTCGTTTGGCGGCAAATGCCAAAAGGTTCTTTCCTGTGGTCCCTTTTCCTTTTAGGAGTGTTTCTTTATGAAATGAAGGAACGGGGCCCCGGATGTCAGGGCTGCTGGTCCAATCAGAGATTTTTGTAGGGCGGCGGTGGCGGACATTCAGTGGGCGGTTAGCCCATTTCTGTATGTCACTAAATGGCATCGTGGCCTCATTCAACGAACTTGTTAGATAATGGGCATTAAAATTCTTTCTTTGGGTCCAAGCCCATCCCGTATCATGAATGTGAGTGTTGATGCCAGTTCATGCACCAAGGAAAATCTTCCTTTTCAAAGTGTTAAAGAAATCATCAGGGAAATAAAATAAAATAGTGTCATTGACAACCATGGATACAGCACGTACCACCATCCAAGCGAAAGGGGACATGGAATTTGCAAGAGGTAACTCCATATATATACACTAGGGAGGGACAGCCCGTGTGATGCGCGGAAATTTGGTGCTTATAATTCAAGATAATTAATAATTATTGTTTAATATTTTGTAGTATAGGATCTAAAGTATGATGATTTTATCATGTGATTTTAATAAAAAAATTATAAGTTACATAGTGAGTCAATAAAAATAATATGCAATGAGATATCTTTATCGTTATACTATATAAGAATCCGTTGTGATCAAATGTTATGTTTGAATTTCAATTGCAAAGATAAGGGTAGTTTGAAAATGTAGGAATGTTTGAAGTGCAATTGAAAAGTATCCAAAGGTCTTTTCTAAAACTTATCAAAAATGATAAAACATTTTGAAGTATCAATTGGATCTTTCATCTCTCGAATCTATATATGTTCATGAAAGATCCCTAAAGCAATGCTTCTGATTTCTCCCTCGACTTAAGCTCATCCTGAATTATCAAGTCAAGTTTATCCATCAATCACTTTGCGTCCAATCTAATCTAAAATAATTTTTTTTTACTAACTATTTATATAATTTGGTGGGTATAATACGACTTAATCACATGTTTCTTATAGAGATAGTAATACCCAAAAATGATAGATAAATAAGAAACTTAAGTGATTTTTTTTTAAAATTTTGTAGAAACTATTCAGATTTGGTGTTTTTTGTTATGGGCATTTCTTTATAATCTCATAAATAAGTTCAAATCTGCATAATTGTTAAAAATCTGAATTAAAACTCTCTTAAGTATAAAAAATTGTTCAAATCATATTTTCTAAATTTGAAATTGTAGAAAATGGTAACTAAAATCAGAAGAAATTCCTCATATGAATTCAAATTGCAAACTATACGTAGAAACTGCTTAATGATATTTTTCAATGTTTATTTGTATAAATATCCAATATAACATCTCTACTTGATTGACTCATTTGAACTATGGATAATAGTTGTTTCAATCAAATCAAGAAATATTATTTATCATTGTACAATATACAATTATGAGTAAATGAATTAATACAATGCAGTCAAAATGGTGCCGTAGCTAAAGCATTTAAACTCATCAAATTCCACTACAAATTCTTTTAGATAGCATAAAAAGCAAACTTTTTGTATTTGAAACTATATAAACAGTAGAATACAAGAACAAGATCATAACATGGAAAGCAAATAGAGCGCAAATGACATCTTAGTACTATGTAGCATGATTAATTTTATTTTTTAGTTTCAATGAAGTACAAATTTCTAAGTTAATAAATTTTACAATCATAAAATTTTCAATTAAAATAAACACAAGCTGAATTCCAAATCAAATTACATGAAAAAAATAACTACTTGAATCATAACTGTTGGAATGTAATCAACAGATCCCTAGAGTCAAGAACAATAGGAGAAAATTCATGAGAAATAAGGTTATTTGACTTAAATAAAGAGATAATACCTTGGCCGAGGAAGAAAAAATGATAAAATTACTTTTTCTGATTATTTTAGAAAGTGACAACATTATTTCAATTTGTACTTTGACCAAAGACAGAATCTCTGGGATCTACTAAGGAAAACAGTACAATTAGTCAGTTTTTGGAATTAGAAGTATCAAAAAGCAAACTATATGGAGTTCTTGAATAAACCAATCATCATAAAAAAAAAACTACAATCGAAGAAAACAAATCCAAAGAACTCACCTCAATTTAAAGGAAAAGTTACGCATTCCACTAAATATTTAATAGTCATAATAAAATTAAATGGGTGAAACCGAAAAAGAAGAAAGGGTATCGGCTAAACATGGAGGCATAAATATGATAATGATTGTTCAGATAATAATTAAGTTAATTAATTGTAATTAAAATCCAATTATATAAACATCCAATTAATTCCTTAACGGTGAGAAAGGTTTCAGGAAATTGGAAGGCTTGAATGTTAGTATAATAAATGATTAAATGGACTTTTATGTAATTCTATCAACACACAAGCTTAATTTAGTTGTATTTGATATTCAACTTGGCACCAAACATTATAATATACCAAACATGCCCCTAACGTTAAATGTTTGAAAGGTTATATAAGTAATGATAGTGAAATTAAAGCTATAATGACTTGTACTCAATGTTACAATTACACTTCAAACACTTTCACATTCCCAAAATAACCACACCCTTACGGTTGAAATCTAAAAACCTTCTTTGTTCTAAACTCGTTCTTATATAATATAAAGAGATATATATATATATATATATTTTATATTTATTTATTTTTGTAGTTTATTGCTCATCTTAAAACAAGTCATATGCAATTCTAGACGGATCAGAGGTCTGTCTCATATGTTCCATTTTAGTCCAACTGGAGGTAGAGTGGCTATTACTTCTAATTGTAGGTGAGTGTTTAAATCTCCTTTGTAGCAAAAAAAAAAAAAATCTAAAAGTTGTGTCAAAATTCTCTTGATCTGATCAGATTTGTGTACTTACTAGTTTCTAATGCAAAAAATCTCTTTAGGCTCCCCCTCACCTGTAGTCCTGTAGTTTAGGATAAATAGGCTATACAATAATTATCGTGTCCGGAAAAACAAAAAAGTTACTACTTATAATTGTTTTTTTTTTTTAAATCATACTCCAATCTATTTACACTCTATCTAAAATTCTATATACCGCCTTTCCACTTGTTTGCATTTAGAAGTAAGCAAGAATGTGTGTGGATGGATTACTTTCCGGGTGAGGGATCAGATTACTTTGTCATCCACCGGGACCACCACTACCAAATTAAAGCTCCTTAGCTCCCGGCTGCCGTCGTCGGAGGCAGCCTCCCACATTTCCCCGCCAAACTCTATTCTGTAGACGTCCCATATATCATGCTGCTTCTGAGCAGCCCCTTCTCCAGCTCAGCCCAAACTCCTCTTCCAAATGTCCGGACTTGCCCGACCCAATCCTCCAAATTTCCCACGTCCCTCGCTCTCCCCTGCTATCTCTATCTCCGTCCCTCGCTCCGCCTCCATTTCATCACATTTCCACCTCTCTATTCCGTCTCAGCTACTACTTCGGTTCAACAGTTGGACCGCTCGCCTGAAAAATCTCTACCCGATGATGACAATCTAGAGATACTGAAAAATGGGGAGACGGAAGGTTTCGATTTTGATGGTCCGTTTGAGTCGACTGAGTTGAGGCGATTCGACTCGCCCACCGTTCAAGTTAAAGAACTTGATGAGCTTCCGGAACAGTGGCGCCGGTCAAAATTGGCTTGGCTTTGTAAGGAGTTGCCGGCGCATAATCACGGGACGCTGATCCGGCTCCTGAATTCCCAGAGAAAATGGATGAGGCAAGATGATGCTGCTTATGTAGTAGTTCATTGTATCCGCATTCGCGAAAATGAGACCGCTTTTAGGGTAAATTCTTTTTCTTTCCCCATCTATTTTAAGCTAAAAAGGTTGATCATTTCGAGCTTCTGTTCAGCTCAACTCCATTATTCAATCGTTGGCCACATTACCAAGTTAATGAATAACTTCTGCTATTCCTGCCAAGTTATCAAGTATATCAAATTATATTTGCTGAATAATTGAAAAAAAAAAAAAAAAAAAGAGTACGCTTCCATGTTCTTCTGCTCGAAGACTCAATTCTTAGCATTAGAATTTTGAAAGCTTTACGATTATTTCGTAGAGGGATGAGTGAAATAGTTTACTCCATGATCGTTTGATGCAAGTTTGGATACATAGGTCCCCCCCCCCTTGGGGCCCCTCCCATTTAACTGCAACTACGGGGAGACTTGCCTGTTTTACGCCTCTCCAGCTGCCTCATTTCCCAAAGCACGAGGATTGCTATTTGATCGCTGAACTGATAATACTAGGAACTTGTATTTTCAGGTTTACAAATGGATGATGCAGCAACACTGGTTCCGTTTTGATTTTGGTCTTGCAACCAAGTTAGCTGACTACATGGGTAAGGAGCGAAAGTACTTGAAATGTAGGGAGATTTTTGATCATATACTTAACCAAGGACGAGTTCCTAGCGAATCCACGTATCATATACTGACTGTTGCCTATCTTAGTTCTTCTGCTGAAGGTTGCCTAGAGGAAGCATGCAACATATTTACAGGTATGGTTCAGTTGGGAGGTTATAAGCCTCGACTCAACTTGCACAATTCCTTGTTCAGAGCTCTTGCGAGCAAACCAGGAGGCTCTTGTAGGCACCTACTTGCCCAGGCAGAGTTTATATTTCACGACTTGACAACTTCTGGACTTGAAATGCACAAGGACATCTACGGCAGCCTTATATGGCTTCACAGCTATCAGGATGCCATAGATATGGAAAGGATTGCATCATTGCGAGCTGAAATGCAATCAAAGGGATTTGAAGAGAGCAGAGAGGTGCTGGTGTCAGTCTTACGAGCTTGCTCTAATGAAGGAGATTTAGAGGAAGCAGAAAAAACTTGGAATAAGCTTCTGTCCTTCAATAAGGATCCTCCACCACAAGCATTTGTGTACCTTATGGAAGTTTATGCAAAGGTTGGCGAACCCATGAAATCTTTGGGAGTGTTCAGGAGTATGCAGGAGCTTTTGGGTTCCGCAAGTATTATGGCATATCACAAAATTGTAGAGGTGTTGTCTAAAGCTCGAAATACAGAACTGGTTGAGTCTCTTATGGTAGAGTTCATAAATAGTGGCTTGAAACCCCTCAGACCATCTTTTATCCATTTGATGGTTATGTATTCCAACTTAGGCTTGCATGATAAGCTGGAGTCGGCTTTCATCCAGTGCCTTGAGAAATGTCAGCCGAACAGAACCATGTACAACATTTACTTAGATTCACTTGTACAAGTTGGCAGTCTGGAGAGGGCGGAAGAGATCTTCAGCCAAATGTATGGTAACGCCACAGTTGGTGTTAATGCTAGGTCATGTAACACAATGTTGAAGGGCTATCTCTCCTGTGGAGATTATGTGAAGATAGAAAAGATGTTCGATTTAATGTACCGCAACAATTACGAAATCGAGCCTGCTTTAAAAAAGAAGCTTGATTATACTCTTAGCTTGAGTAGAGAAGTTGTCAGAACACCCCCAAAGTTGAAGCTTAATGATGTCCAGCGAGAGATCTTAGTCGGGATGCTCTTGGGTGGTTTAAGAATGGCATCAGGTCAAGATAACAGGAAATTTGCCATTACTTTTGAGTTTAATGAACAGTCGGGTATTCATTCTGTTTTGAAGAGACATATACATGACGAGTACCATGAATGGTTGGACTGCGGAAATCCAGTAGATGGGGTTGATGGTACTCCATTTCACTTTACTACCATCTCACATTCTTGTTTTACTTTTTATGCCGAGCAGTTCTGGCCTAACAGTCAGCCTGCGATTCCGAAGCTAATTCATCGGTGGTTGTCACCCCGAGTCCTTGCATACTGGTATATGTATGGTGGCCATAGGACGCCGGGAGGGGACATTCTGTTGAAGCTAAAGGGAAGTCAAGAAAGCATTGCGAGGGTTCTGAAAGCATTGAAGACGAGATCTTTGGAAAACAGGGTAAAAAGGAAGGGAAGGGTGTTTTTGATAGGCTTTCAAGGGAGCAATGCTTCAAGGTTTTGGAACCTAGTAGAACCCTTCATTCTTGATGATTGGAAAGATGTTCTGCAAGTAGGTAGTGTAAACCCCTCTGAAACAGCAGAAAACCAAAACATTAACTTTGAGAGCGGCTCTGATTATGATGAAAATGCTTCTGATTACGGTGAGGATGACAACTTATAGGACCTCTTTGTAACTAGTATTTTGTGTAGCGTTCAACACTTACAACGGTCCAAATATTACCCAGTACATCTGCTTTAGGAATGTTACAGCCAAATTTACTGATTAACAACATAGGCTAACCAAATTTACTTTCCTGAGAGGCTCCCTCAGGAAATGGTGGTTATGGCAGCAATTTTTCAGTTGTCCAAGATTCCATCCATTTGAATAACGAAAGTTAAGCACCATATGGTACTAATTATTTAATCTTTGGTGTTCCTTCCTTTTTTTAATCACCACATGTAAGGAAGAACTTTCTAATACTAGTCAAAATTGTTGTTGTATTTGTTGCTTTTTTTTTAATAGTGTAATAGGAGGTTACGAGCCCAAGATTTCTCACTTTACAATCTCTCCTCCAGAACCATTCAATCCAACCCTTTTTCCATTGTACTTATTGCTCAATTATAAGTTAGTAAGTAGATCTTTTAAATATTCCTTCTTTTTGTAATAAAATTATGAAAATTTTAAATCAAATTCAGTCCAAAGATCCATCTTGGGGCTCATTATTAAGGAGTTGGATGGGTGGCTTAGAACAATGAATAAGACTTTAAATGTAGTGTTAGTTGGACGTGTAGAGTTTAGTTTGATAATTCTACTTAATATTGACAATTAATTCATTCAAACTTTTTCAATTTAGCATGTCTAATAACAGAAATATCTTACCACTTAGAGTTTGTTTGATAACATAAAAAAGTGTTGAAACTGAATATTTTAGACATTTAGAAGTTTTAGATATTTAACAAATAAAAATTCATCTACTGAATTTGTTAAGCGGTGTTGAATTTGTGTGTATTTTTGTCAGCACAAGAATCATAATTAGATGCTTAATTCTGATTAGAATCAACAGATTTACTTTAATCATTTTATTTTATCTACCAAATGTACCCTTGTTTGTTAACTATATTCAAAATTCTTATATAATTAAACAATATGATATTCTCTATTTAATTGCTTTATACTTCTTTTTTGTTCTATTTAATGATTTTTACAGTTTCTTCATACTCCTTGCATTTTTTTTATTCTTTCATTATTTTAATTTTTTTTCTGTCACTTTTTTTTATCTGCTATTACTGTACTCACCAATCTCAAATTTGTTTTTTTTCATAATATACTTCATCTTTTATATTAATTTGATTTAAAAATAATTATTATCATTTTCATACCTAACAATTTTAAGTTAATTAAATCAAAGGTTCTTTTTTTTTTTTAATGAAAAGATAGAAGTGTAAAATTGTACAATTTAGCTTGTTAAGCACTTAGTTATAGATATTTATCAAACAGTATATATAGATTTAGTATTAAAATTTAGACATTCATGTATTTTTTTCAATGTTTAAATTTTAACAAATTAACTGTTTCACTATTCGGATTTCAGAATTCAGATTCAATTTTATCAAACAGAACCGTATTAAGCACTACTTAATTTGTATATAAAATTTTAAGTGGAAATTTTTACTAAATTTTCTGAATTAATTATACATATTACACTTCTCATCATATGACACACTTTTATACATTTCCTCGCACAAAGTACATATTTGTTTTTTTTTTGTTCGACACATACACTCACACACAGAAATACACACACTTAATATGCCACCTCTAAATTGTTTTGTTGTTTTCTGTCACACACACTTGCTCATTTCATTCTCTCCAAATACATAAATAAAGGCAACCTTTTAATGATAAAAACATATTATTTTTGCAATATTTGAATTCAGTTAATTATCAAATGGATATAAGTATAGCTTAATCAATTTAGCAACTTAACAATTTTATCAAATAAGCATGTAGTTAATGATTTTCAACTTTGAGCATGAAGAAAGTAACCTGAACTCGATTGGGCAAATCACAATATATGCTGTCATTGTAGATTTAAGGGTTTGCTTGGAAGGCCTATTTTTTGCATCTTTTTTGTAGACAAAATTTTTCTCCAACTTGTTTACAATAATCTCTAAAACACATTCTTTTATCATTATCCTCCTACTTTGCCTTGCCCTTTTTTTTTTTCCTCTTTTGCTACTCATCCATCCCTTTTCTTCCTTCCTTTCTCCCTTCTCTCTCCCTATTCCTTCTTCCTGCTTTCTTTACACCCACTCTCTTACCCCCGCTTGCTATCTTTGGTCGCTCGACCAAAGCCGGCTCTATGATCAAATCTCTACTCTCCCTTCTTTTCCTTCTTCTTTTCTCCTGTCATCTCTTCATTCCCTTTCCTTCACCCCTACCTTCTCCCCCATAACTTTTGGTCAATGATCAAGTTTGTGAAAAAGGGAAAGGGAATGAGGCAAGGGAAAAGAAAAAGGAGGAGAAGAGAAAAAAGGGAAGAGAAGAAGAATTGGGGGGAAAAGGAAGGAGCAGACTGCAGAGAGAAAAGGAAAAAAAGAGACAGAAAAATAGAAGAAGAGACAACAGCAATGGAGATGTCTGTAGCGATGGTAGCCAGTGATTAGAGTAAAGAGGAAGAAGGAAAGAGAGACAAAAAGAAAAGAAAAAACAAGAAAGAAAAGAAAAATAAGAAAATTCAATTTCTTCATAAAAGTTTTTCTACAAATTCTAGAGTAAACTACAATAAAACTTTATATAAACACCCAAAACTCAAATAGATTCAAGTCTGAAATTTAAAAACTGAAACTTAATTGTTGAAGTCTTAATTTGCTAAATTTGCAAAGTCAAATTTATTTGGTAATTAGTTAGATATAAGCTTTGAATTGAAATATTTTTATAATATGTGTATAAGTTAGTTTAATAGTAATTTTGTGTTTTATTTTTTTGTGATACAAATTTATTTAATTTCATATTTTAATATTAATAAACTAATTATTGGAAAATATATTTGTGTGTTTGTGAGAATGTGTTTTGTGTGTAAAAATGCATTTGTCAAAAGAAGAAAATGCATATTTTATATTTTTGACAAAGAAATTATGCTGTAAAACATGTGTTATAAAAGGAAATGGTGTGTAAGAGAAAGTCTACATGTATATGTGTGAAAAATGCATCCACATGTGAGATACAATTATTACTTTATTGGTACAATCATTCAACAAATTAAGTGATATAACACATAAAGAAGTATGGATTGGGTGGGTTGAAGAAAAGAGTATAAGTAAAAGGTGTCGAATTCCAATTCTTCTATTTACATTATTAAAAAAATAAAAAGGGTTATTATCACTTTACCTCCTTAATGTTCGGTGTCACTATCAATTTCTCCCTCAACGTTATGTTTTGTTACTTTACCTCCAAGACTAACGGTCAAATTTAACGGAATTTGTTAATTAAAATAAAAAGACAAGTTTCGCCCTTAAAATTATTATCATTTTACCCCCATAAACTATAATCTCATTATCAATTTACCCTATAAAGTTATTTTTTAGACAATTTATCCCATCATTAAACCAACTTAACAAGTTAAAAAACTTTAGAAGAAAGTACCCTCCTCTTTGTGTAATAAAAATAATAAAAAATTTAGAATGACTCTTCTCTTCTTTAGTATCAAGAAAAAAAGTCAAAGTATTAATTTCTTTCTTCTTAGCAATCTTATTAATATTAAAAAAATAGAAAGATCAGGACGAAGAGAGAGAGATAGAGAGAGAGCTCAATTCTTTTTTAGAAAATACAAATAAGAAAAAATTAAATACTTTTATTATTTTAAAATTATTTCACTTTACTGTTTACCACCAGATTTCAATCATAATCCCAACAATCTTAAATTAATACGATAATGTTATACTTTTCTTTCTTTTGCAAAATCTATTTTTTTGTCTCCTTCTTTCCTATCTCTTTTTCATAGTATTAATAAGTGTGAAAAAGAAATTTGAGAAAATTTTTTTATTTTTATATTTTTAGATCTCTTAAAGTGAAAAAAATGAAGAATAATCATTCTAAATTTTTGGTAAATATATTTAAAAAAATTTTACCATAGTAGTTAGATTAACGATGAAGTAAAATTTCAAGAAAATAATGTTAGAAATTAAATTGATTATATGACTATAATTTAAAAGAATAAAGTAATAATAATAATGTAGTAATGCTATAGAATAAAAGGGTATTTTTGTCCAAAATTTTTTAACATGTTGAGTTGAATTACTTATAGGGGTGAAGTGACTGAAAGATAACGTTAGGAGGTAAACTGATAGTAGTAATATAGTTTAAGGGGGTAAAGTGATAATAACCAAATAAAAATGGTGATCTAACAAATAAATTTTTTGTATAAATTAAGTGAATAAGACGTTTTCGGATGTGAACAAAATTTGTTATCGATGAAATATAGGAAAATATGGTACACATTTATCCACATGTTAATCCAGATTCTAGTAGCAATGGTCCACACAATATACAAAGCGGGTACAAATTTTGTTTCCAACGCACGCCTTCTGTTTTCTTGTCTTCCCCCTTCAATTGGGCTTGTGCAGGTTTCCTCATCTGCTGCATGCTGCAGTTACAAATTTGCAATTCTCTCTCTCTCATTAATCCTAATTGACAAACAGAGTTTGTGAAAATGGTTTCGGAGTCGGAGCTAGTAAATCGGCTCCGGGAAATCCTTCGAACCTCCGACCTAGACATTGCCACCGCTGGCTCCGTTCGCCGCCAACTCGAGGAGGAATTCGGGGTTAGTCTGCATGACAGGAAAACCTTCATAAGCGAGCAAATTGACTCGTTCCTCTCAGAACTTAGAAACGATGACGCCCAACAACAACATCGAGAAGAAACCCAGGAAGATAGCAGTGATGATGAGGAGGTAAGGGAAGTAAAGGTTGAGGATGTGAAGCAAGATGATGAGAATGAGGATAGTGGGTCCCACACCCAGGAAGTGGCGATTGGAAAAGATGAAGGAAGTGATGGAGTAAGAAGCAAGCCAAAAAGGTACTCAATTAATTGAGTGGTATTAGTAGGTATCATATATTCATGGCATTTTCTTTTTTTTTCCCCCTCGCAATAAAGGAGAAGAAAATGAATATTTCCACAATTTCTTGTCTTTGGAATTGAAATGAAAATTTGAGCCTTTGTTTGTTTCGCGTATGTTATTTTAAGTTCTTGTAAGGTCCAATTTTTCTGCCCTAAAGATCAGTTGTCAAAATCGTACTAATTTGTGTTAGTCTTGCTCATTCAATGTTAGTGGTGTATTCATTGTTTATCTGGGTGTGTTTCTGGATTTGAGGATTGGAGGACTGATGACTTGTAAGTTGAACGCAAGAATTATTTGCCCCTAGTTAAGCAAAAGTTAACGTGAAAGTATGAACAAATTTTTGTGGAAAAAAAAAATAGTAACAAGAATAGATGGAAAATTCAGGATATGGTTTGCATTGCACCTTGAGCAATGGACGATAAGGAAGTACTTTAGAAACTCGGTGTCAAAAAAGATAGTCCTGTACGAGATGCCAGAGTCAGTGAGTCAGAATGCTGCTAAATAATACAATTTGGTTAACAAGAAATTCATTATTCTAGTGCAATGGTGCAGTCTACTGTTACTTGATGAATGTGTAAATTCCTGCCCCTGGCACCTGTGGGGCGGGGGCAGGAGGGAGGGGGAGGATTTGTTTTACTTTCAACTTGCAGTGATTGTGAATCTGCTATCCTTGCTTGTATCATGATTCAATTACCGACTGAAGCGAAAATTTCTGAGGACCATAAACTGCTAATTTTAACATATTTACGACTCTCAGCTGATTACTGACTTGGGTTCTGACAGGTTTTGTTTCTTATATGGTGCATAGTTGGTAGTGCGATGGAGTGAATGAGGTCTTTTTTTTTTTGTTGAATAATTATTTGTTGAATTAGTTATTTCTGTACCATGTTACTTACCTGTGAAATTACTGATAGTGCTGCTTTAGTTTTGCAAAGTTCAATTGTGTGTTAATATGGTTTCTATAAGTGTGAAACCTGTCACAGCAGCAGGGTTAATGCATTGTAACTGTGACTTCAAGGATTTAATCACATAAAAAAAATGCATCTTATTAAAAGTATGTGCTTATCTTACCATCAATAGTATTTGAAAGTAAACATCCAGCATGGTTGGATTAGCATTTTCTTTTCCTTGAGCTTCATGCTCTTAACATTCTGCGTTTCCTTATCTTATCTTATTTAGTAGGTCTCACAAGAAGGATAAAAATGAAAAAAAAAAGGGAAATGGCTTTGGCAAAACATGGGCATTATCTCCTCAACTTCAGGAAATTGTTGGAGTGCCAGAAATGGCTAGGACTGAGGTGCTGTTTGATGTTAAAGAAATGCTGTTTGTCCATGTCATCATTCAATTCATGTCACTCACGGTGACTTTGTAGGTGGTAAAAAGGATGTGGGCATACATCAGGGAGAATAATTTGCAAAATCCAAAGGATAAGCGAAAGATAATATGTGATGAAAACTTGCGTGGAATTTTTCAAGTAAAGAGTATTAACATGTTTCAGATGAATAAAGCTCTGTCCAAGCACATGTGGCCCGTTGATTCAGAAGATGGTATATATTTTACCAAGCTCTGTTCTTAGACTTTTGGAAGATTTTGTACAAAAGCTTTCTTTAATGTTGGGAATTTGGTTAGCTTGAGGGTTCTAAAAAGAATGAATAACAGTTTTCTTTAACTTAGGAGTAAACTTATGTTGAAGGATCGATATATTTTCTATTCACTATACATAGATGATTTTTTTCTAGAATGACTGATATTTGCCAATTTCTTCTGCATGATCATGTTTTATATGTTTCTTTAATATTTTATAATGGTGACACGTTTGTTTTTGAATTGTTCTCACCAAAAATTTTTAAGGCTTCTGCGGTCAAGCATTTATAATTTTTCGAGGAAGTCTGGGTTGCATGAGTGAAATACCTTCATCAGATATATTGATGTTTTCAACCCCTCTTGCAGAACCCCAGAAGCACAACACACAACAGCATCAACAAGATCAAGAAGAAGCGGAAGAAGAAGATAGTAATGGTGAAGAGATGAAACAAGAATTTGAGAATCTGAAACAAGAACTGAATGAGGGTAGTGTTCACCAGGAAGTGGACGTTGAACATGAGGAAGAAAGTCATGGAGTGAGAAGCAAGAAGAGAAGGTAACAATTATTTTTGGCATATGTGCATACAACTAAAGCATATAAATGACTACATCAAAGTTTTGGATACATAATCCTTCTAAAATACACGCAACATAATTGTTATTCATAATAGGATTACATTAGCTGTTTCTTTTATGATTCTGAGTGTTGGAAACTTTGGTCCTATCAAGTAAAGCATATAAGTTGGATGAACTAAGCATGGAAATGACTACATTAAATTTCTTGTTTTCTTTTCTGCTCTTATCCAGTAGGTCTTACAAGATGGATAACAATGATAAGAAAAAGAGAAGCGGCTTTAACAAACCATGGGCAATTTCTCCTCAACTTCAGAAAATTGTTGGAGTGAACCAGATGGCTAGACCTGAGGTGCATTGTGGTGTTAAAGAAATGCCCATTCTCCACGTTATCATTGTCACTAACTCTGGTTTTATAGGTTGTCAAAAAGATGTGGGTGTACATTCGCGAGAAGAATTTGCAAAATCCGAAGGATAAGCGAAAGATAATATGTGATCAAACCTTGCATGGAATTTTTCAGGTCAAGAATATTAACATGTTTCAGATGAATAAAGCACTGTCAAAGCACATGTGGCCCATTGATGCAGAAGATGGTATGTTTTTCCTAATCTATACTCTTAGACTTTTGGAAGATTCTCAGTACATATTTCATATGTTTAAGAGATGGAACAGAATCTTTGCCTTTTTTGCCTGGAAATTATGAAACTGTTATTACCTAGTGTAGCTACTGGGGTGCTTATAATATTGATATTCCTAGGAATACATAGAGGTCAAAGTCAATGAAATGTTAAAACTTGGATTTGGATGATCAAATGCCAATGTCTGAAGCGTTTTGTTTTGCAAACCCATCTTCAAAATGACAGATCACCAAGAAGCTGAAGAAGACAGTAATGGTGAAGAGACAGAAGAACAATCAGAGGATGTGAAGCAAGAAGAGAATGAGTACAGTGGGTCCAACGAAGTGGACATAGGAGGAGAAGGAGAAGGAGAAGGAGAAGAAGAAGAAAGTGATGGAATAAGAAATAAGAAAAAAAGGTAGTCTGCTGTTGTGCTTGTAAGAAAAGGAAAGATTTTTCCAGTGTTGCTTTTTCGGAAATTCAATTGGGTTTGTCCTTGTGCATTATTGTAGGAGAATTGCAAAAGGTGTTTAATGTTTCAATTTTATGCCCAAAGTTTAATTTGTCCAACTTGTAATCTCAATGTTCATGGTGTTTTTGTTTCATTTTCTAAATTTAAGGATACAAGGAATGACTCCTGATAGTTGAATATTATTATTTAATTATTTGCTCCCAGACAAATTAAGGTTGGGAATGGAAAAGACGGAATGGTTAAAGAGAACTTTTCAAGAAGACTAGATAGGAATTCTGTTTCCAGCTTGAGGCATGGGTGATTAAGGAAGTTGTCTAGAAGTCATTCATAACTGATGGGATTCTGTATGGAATGTTTCAGAAAAGGTGATAGACTTGCCAACACCATGCTGATGGAAAACATAAATTTTCATCTATATCATTTTCCTTGTGTCCCATCTTATGTTTGAGGATGAAATTGTTTGGTCTAGAAAACTCATTATTCCAACACGGGTTCAGTCTGAGATGTTTTTGTAAGCAAATTAACTTGACGGAGAAGATTTTGCTTTACTATTGAAGGGTTTGTCCCCATTTATCTAATCACTTTGCAAGCATGAAGTACCCACTGAAGTTAAACACTAGCTTTGAAGACAATAAAGTGCTAACTGTAACACATTGATGACTTTCAGCGGAACAAAGTTATTGTTTCCTTAGGTGTCAGACTTGCCTTGTACTACTCCATTAGAAGTTGAATTCAGAGTATGATCTACATAACTACCTAACTGTTCATATGAGTTTACACTTCTGTTTAAGGTGTCTTTGTGTGCATATATGTTTGTGTTATAATCATCAGCATTTGATGGTAAGCATATATACTGTGTGTGTGTGTGAGAGAGAGAGAGAGAGAGTGTGTTTGTCTGTGTGTTGATTAATTATTTTGCTCTTGACAGATTCATGTTCTTAACATTGTTGCATTTCTTCTGAATTCATCATAGTAGGTCTCAAAGGATGGATGCAATTCAAAATAAAAAAGGAAGTGGCTTTAGCAAACCATGTGCCATATCTCCCCAACTTCAGGAACTTGTTGGAGTGCCTGAGATGGCTAGAACCGAGGTGTGTTATGATGTTGAAGCAATATGCCTCATGCTCAGTTCTGTGTATGACATCGGTTCCTGTGACTTTATAGGTTGTCAAAAAAGTGTGGGCTTACATCCGGGAGAAGAATTTGCAAAATCCAAAGGATAAGCGGAAAATTATATGTGATGAAGCCTTGCGTGCCATTTTTCGAGTCAATACTATCAACATGTTTCAAATGAATAAAGTACTCTCCAAGCACATATGGCCCATTGATATAGAATATGGTACAGCTTAACCTACTCTCTGTTATTAGACTTTTAGAAGTTCTTTAAAAAAAAAAGTTCGACTAAACAGTTTGATGATTTGGAAATTCCAAAAAGAATAACAGAGTATCATTCTTTTACTTGGAAGGCCACCTGTCAGGAGAATGATATAAATAATACTGGTGACTGTTTGGTGGATGACTTTCTCACTGAGGATGTATGGTTGTTTGCCAATTCTGCATCACTATATTTTCATCAATTCCTTCCTATATTTTCAAATGGTAATACAATTTGATGTTGAAACTGTCTTCCCATATTTTGCTTATATTTTCTCTCTCTGTATATGGTTAGGTCAATATGGATTTACTGAATTTTGAGTATTTTATTTCTGTCATTCTGAAGATACAGAAATTAACTTGATTCCAGATTTGTGAATTTGAGGTGATAAATAGAACTGTAGGAAAAATCTAGCAGTGATGGATCGGAACATGGTTATCTATTGGTGAACATTTTAGTTAAGCATAATTCAAATATGAGTTTATGTTCACTGCACCATTTACTGACAAGATTACCTCATAGGATGACAATCTTTGATAATTGATTTGAGAACTTGAGGTAATCCTCTTTCTCCGTTATGAATCCGAACTTCAAAATGTTGTGTTATACGAAAGAAGGATGGTAGAGAAAAAGGATGCACAAAATTAAGTGCTCAAGGAATTGCTTCACTGAATTTTACTTTTGGTCTCTGCATGCTCATAGTTCTTAAGTGCCGATTCACAACAAAAAAGCGAAGTAATTTGTAGCCATGATTTTAATGATTTGGAAGTGCTCTTCAATATACGAACTCTTTTTAATCCAACATGGTTCCATCTTCTGTTTTATATCAGTATTGGAGATGGGATGGAATCCTCACCTTTTGCTTGAGGGACTGTAAAACTAAGGTGGTGGTATATATTTGACCGCACTTAAATTGAATTTAGGGTAAAATACAAAAAAGCCCCCGGCGGTTAAGCTAACCTACGGAAAAGCCCCTTATGGTTTCAAATCATACATTTCAGCCCCTCATGGTTTGAATTAATTTGAAACAACAGCAGAAATCGTCAAAATTAATGGAGGCAGACAAAATGACACAATTACCCTAACATATATAAGTAATAAATGACCCTCTAATAACCATCCTATTAACCAAACTTACAGAAAAACGCCCTGTGGTTAAGTTAACCTACGGAAAAGCCCCCTATGGTTACATGTTGCTTTTATTTATTAGTTTTGTGCATGAGAATAAGGTAAGTTGTATTTGGAAGTTTTTATTTATTTATTTTGTGTATAGAAATAAGGTGAGTTTTATTTAGGAATTTTGTTTATTTATTTTATGTATAGGAATAAGGCGAGTTGTATTTGGGAGTTTTGGGTTGTTTTTGAAAATTTTATGAGTTCTAACGGGTTTAATAGGTATATCACCTTAATTTTTTATTTAAAAAATTATTTTCCATGTCAAGCATCCTCAAACTCATTAATTTAAATGATTTTTGTTGATTTTTCACGTTACTTCAAATCACGAGGTACTAGATTGTATGATTTGAAAGCATAAGGGACTTTTTCTATAAGTTTGCTCAACTGCAGGGGGCTTTTCTGTATTATAACTCTAAGGGTATAATAGGTATGTCAATTGAAAATTTGTTTGTTCCCAATACAAATACTTACTAAAGAAGCACGTGTTTTTCAAACCCGTTAATTTAGACGATTTCCGTCGCTTTTTTAAATTAGTTCAAACCATGAGGTATCAGAATGTATGTTTTGAAACTATAGGGGGTTTTTCTGTATGTTCGCTTAACCCCAAGGGGCTTTTCTATATTTTACCCTTGAATTTAATATTGACTTTTGTTGTGTATCCATAAAGGTCAAAGTTGATGAATTTTGACTGCTTGAAATTTGGGTTGCCAAAATAAATTTTTTTAATACTTTTTTCACTGTATCAATCATTTATGGTTTTTATTCTTTTTCATTCTTCTTAAAGCATGTTGAATCTTTGATTTTCTTCATTATTTCCGTCTTTATTTTATTAAGAACAGTTTTGGGTTGTGGAACTTGTTTTGACCCTTGGTAGACTGTTAGTCTAGGGTGAAAGGGCCCAATACAACTGTTCTCTTATGTTCTTGTTTCTTTCTTGTAATTAGCCCCTCTTAAAAGTTTTTCTTGCTTCTTGGAGAAGGTATTCATTTGAAGATATGTTCAATGTCTCCATATTGAATGAATGTTTAGAGCAGGATTTGTCTGATCATTTAGTCTGAGTCCACAACTGACTTAAAACAAGAAATATCTTTAACTCGTGTCAAGTATAGATCAGCTGCCTATTTTCCAATACTCTCTCTTATTGAATTCTTCATTATGAGTTCTGTTTAATTGCCTGATTTTTTTCATAATACTTGTTAGAGCCTAAGAAAGAGGAATGAGGAATTCTCTCATTTATATCTGCACCATTTCTAATCGAAGATGGACTTTTGTCTTAGCGGTATAACAATCAGCACAGTCTGATATGTTTAATATTGGTGGTCATAATGCATTACATACGCACTTAGTACAGACAGTTTTTTGACTCTTTAGACTCATTTTCAAGTTATCTATCCTTATCATCTTAATTATACTGGTCATCGAAATCCTGACAATATGCAGTATCATGTATTCTTTTTCTCTGGGATTTGGCCTTTTCTGATTTTGACCGTTGAGTTCCAGATAACTCTGTATTTTTTCCAAAATTGAATGATATGTATGACTTGTTTAGGACTTCTGTCAATCACGAATGAGCCAATTGGATATATTATGTTTTGAACTCAACCAATAGCTCGGTGTTGCTTATGTGTCCTTGAGTACTTGTTTTACATTAATTCATGGAACCTTATGACTTTAATTGATCTGTTCTCTTCCACGATGTAGCAACTCCTATCAAATCTTCACAGAAGAAAAGGCAGCGGGAAAAGGACCGGCAATAAGGTGAGATGACAGCTTCAAGTTTCATAAAGCATCAGCTCTCTATGTAATGACATTTCTTTACTGTCTGCATGACAGGCATTGCATGCAAACTTTCTGAACTTAACATTCTGTCTTATTGGCGTACAACTTTGATGTGATAAAATTGTTGAACATTCTCATTTGTCATCAGATCGGTTGTAGTTTATTATGGAATTATCAACAGATAAGTTTTTAATCTGAATGAACAAGCACTATCTTTTTTTTTTTTTTTCCTTTTTCTTCCAATATTTAGGTTTTGATGAACCAAATGAAAAGAAAAACAGCAGAAAGGGAGAATGTCGGGTTGCCTTGGCCCCCTTTTCTTGTCAGTTATTGTGGTTAAGTTCCTTGGTACTGGTGAATATGCGCTATCTCGAGTTGATGTAGTGAAGAGACTGTGGAAGCACATAAAGGAAAACCAAGGTGCAGGTTTGTT
Organism: Coffea arabica; assembly: GCF_036785885.1. NCBI lineage: Eukaryota > Viridiplantae > Streptophyta > Magnoliopsida > Gentianales > Rubiaceae > Coffea > Coffea arabica. Next base: position 17,044,475 of record NC_092312.1, read on the forward strand.
CCTCTTCTTGACAAGTGTCTGTTAGTAAAGATGTTGAAGCGTTGAATCTTGTAGAAATATTTTTGATGGATTTGATAATATTAACGTCATTGGCATGGTCTGAGTAAGTGTACAGTCAGAATTGAGCTCATAATGTTAATCTGTTGGTCAAATTAATTTTGTTTCCAGAGAAGTGACATTTAGAATAGTATTTCGTAACAAGGTTACATGTTGATAATTGTACTAAAACGTCAGATCTGTTTCTGCACTTGTGCTGTGCACTGAACCTACTGAATGACAAAAATGAAAATGATGAGAGTGCTAAGTCTAATACAAAGGGAAAATTAATGTAAAATAAGTGACAGTTGAAGCTTGGTGAAGGGCCTTTGTGCATCATGTAAGAAGCATCTCCTAGAGAAAAAAAAAAGCGATGGATGAGACTGCTATAGACTCACTTATGCTTCTCAGAAGCACAACTAACCTGGAAAATTCTGAAGCATGGCATTCTTGCGTGTAACAGATGCTAAATTAAGTTTGAGCTTCATTTAGGTGTTTCAAGTTAGTAAGATAAACTTCCGTGGCTGCAAAGACTCTTACCACCTAACCAATGGAGTTAGTATGTCAATTGCTTGTCCCATCAGATCCATGTATTATCTTTCAGAGAAAAACCAATCACAGGCTAGCAAAAATGAACTATGCTGGCTTGACTAGTGATTTAAGTTTCTCCAGGCTGTTTTACTGAGGTACCATGCTTTCTGATTACAAAGCCAAATACTGTGTCTGTGCTCCGTGGACGTTTTAGAATATTTGGCCATCGATGGTAAAGGATTTGTCGAAGACACAACTGATATGGAATCTTGTCTCCTTTCCAGGATCCAACTGACTGGATGGAGAATCATATGCAATCATAAATTAACTCAGCTCTTGGTCCAGTAGATGGCTTCACAACATCTAAGGTCCCAAAAGCTCATTTTATCAGAACAGATGCTGAGTGGTGACATGTTGAGTGAGAGCCGTAGAGACGGGGATAGAATCGCTTGTAAAAATCTGTGAATTGCTAATCCACCATAGCTAATTTGGATTAGTTTTTCCAGCTTTACATATCATCCATCCTATCACATGGCAAGACGTAGTAAATTAAAATCGTGGATCCAATACTCAAAAAGGGACTATAGTACTCCGATTTTCTTATTATATGGGCAAAGGAAATTGCTAGAGTTCTTTTTGGGTACCGTATGATTTGTCTACATAGGAAAGAGATGGTCGCCAGGCCCTTGTTTGTTGTTTGGGTCGTGTGCCGGGGGTTTTGTGTTGGGGGGGGGGGGGTGGGAATCTAGCCCACAAGACTAGTTTCAGTTTCGAACTTGTGGGCTTATGATCCCAATGCAGGGGCTTGTGGAATCCATCCCTGTGGAGGATCGGGTCAATAAAGGTCTAAAATTGGCTATACTCTCCACGAGAAATCCACAGCACAGAATCAAATTTGTATGTATCCAAGAAGCATTAAGAAAATAGAATTGGAAGAAAATAAAATTTAGAAGAATTAGAGAGAAATTTAGAAGCCGTTCGACGGGAATGGTGAAGGGCATCTATTTATGGGTGTGGCATAAAAAAGGGGTATGGCACAGGTGAAATGATGGATGGCGTGAGGCAGGGAATGAAGAAACGGTGCATGCATGAGAACGCTTTTCCGGTTTAAAAGTTGTGGAAGAGGAGTCTATCATATGCTTTGCTGGGCAGTGTGAGTGAAGATGATGAGAAAAGGAAAGGGAAAATGTGGGAGAAACTTCTCGCTCGCGCGTTTTGTTTTCCTCGGACTTGGAGCTGGAGACCGACCGGCGGGGCTGTACAGTTTCTTCAACCTGGGACCGGGAGGACTTTTAACTCTTTTGGCATAGGGGGAGAGAATCTTCGATCCGTGGGACCCACGTATATTCGGATTGTAGGGGTAATTGTGGGGAAAAGGAAAACGCTTGAAAGCACCGCCGTTCGAATGCGGCAAACGGATTCCGCTCATTCATCAGCCGACACAGCCACGTTTTTGCGGGGCCCTCTATCCACAAACAAACATCCTCCCCCATTTCTTTCCCTTTCGTTTGGTTGGTTTATGCTATACCAAATACAAAGTTTTTTTTTTTTTTTTTTTTGCCCTGATAAGTACTAGTACTCTATTATTTATTAGCTGCAATTCCCCCCCCCCCCCCTTTTTTTTTCTTAACGCATAAAACTACTTAGATATTTCGGTCAGAAAACCGTCAAAAGTAACTCTTTTTTTTTTTTGTTTGTTTTGGCAATAGAAATTAACTTATCAATATAGTTTTTTTTTGTTTTTGGTTTGCTTTAAGAATGTTAATACACTTGACACGTTTTCATTTTAATCAAAAAAATAAAAAGAGTCTACTGATTAGCCTCATAATTTAACAGAAATAATCTCCAATCAAAAACAAAAAAAAAGCAACAATTTGTGTGGCAGGATTTGATGGTTTGTCATCACTCAAAGGGGAATCACTTTTTACCTCGAACTTTTTGTCCAGAGAAAACTTGTTATGCATCTTTCTACAAGATAAAGGCGTGTTCAAAACGAGAAACGCATTAATTAGCTGGAGAAGAAAGAAGCCAATTTGACGCTGGAGACGTACCTAAGCCGTTGAACTTTGACTTTTTTTCAACCCAGAAACCAAAATGAGAAAGAAAAGTTAGTTTAAATACAAAAAAAAAAAGAAAAAAGAAAAGAGAGAGACAAATCCTACTTTTAACGTAGTAAAAAAAATCGATGTCCATTCCATGTGATTGCATGGGCACCATCCACGGAGAAATAAATCTAGGTGGATGGTATTTTATTTTATGTGCATTAATTTAGAAGGAGAGATTCATCTTCTCGCTGAGTCGTGAAGCTAAATCACTTTTAGCAGAAGATTTAATGCAACCGATTCGAAGAGAAGAGTGCTAGTATTAATGGGTTTGTTTGGACTGAATATTATTGTTTGAAATAATTACTGTAGCACTTTTTATGATACAACGTACGTGAAATAAAAAAGATGATTGAAAATATAAAAATGTGTTCACCCGCCACGCCACGTGTGCGTGAATCCAAACTTTGATTACAAAGAAACACTACTACTAAGTAGCAGACTCTTTCGCCCCCTTAATAAAATTCAGAAGGAAAAGAAAAGGCAAAATTATGGGTAGTGCTTTGCGGAGACCAAAACCTTCTTTAAACCCCCTAATTATTTCTACCATTTCTATTTGCAGTCTCGTGGAAAGCAAGAGACAGGCTTCTCGAATAAGAGTTGAAATTTGTGAAGCATGGGAGATAGAAGAAAAGAAGCAAAATGATGACCCCTTTTTTTTTATGTAGACTTTAGAGAAGAGGAGGGGCCAGCAAAGTGGAATTCTTGTTTGGTTGGATTGGGATTGGAGGACTCCTCCTTTCCAACCTCACCAGCTAGCACACAAACGAAAGTGAGCAGAGTATTTCCACCCAATTCTTGGCTTGCCAAGAATGAAGAAGACGACCAATGAATGGTCGCCGAACAAAATGACAAAAACACCCTTCCCTTGATAATATATAGTACTTTTACAACTAGGTAGTGTAGTAGTGGTTACGTGTCTCCATCGGAAAATATTTAGTAGCAGAGACTTGACTTGAGAGCAATGAGATTCCACTCTGATCATGCTATGTCAAATGAAGAGAAGGGAAACAAGAGAGAGAGGAAAAAAAATTGAAGGCAGGGACAAAAGATACCCTCATGAAGAAGGAGAGGGCCACGGACGATGTGCTTGTCATCACATGCAAGATGCTTCGTCAGCCAAGGCCAAGGGAATCTCATAAATTATTATTGTTCATCATCGGATCCAAAATCAAAGCTGGCCATCCACCGCTGAAAGACGACGAACAAAGAATAAAATTCCATCCTTGCCGAATAATTAAAAAAAAAAAAAAAGAATAAGAAAAATTCTATGTATTCACCCCATTTTACTTATACCCCCCCTTGACCTTTTCTAAACTGAAGTCTAGAAATTCGACTTTTATAAACCTAATCCCAGAAGAAACCTCAAAAGCCGGCAACTCTTGAGGTCCTTCCAGGGACTTATAAACCAAACCCAAACCCCCCCCAGAACCGATGTGGGATGGCAAACCCCACAAGGGCAAGCCAGTAAGGCCGCTGCTGCATTTTACTTATACCCAAGTGCAAAGGTAATTAACATTAAAGTGAAAACTTACTGTACAGGGATCATTTGTGTCTTGTATCATATTAATTTGCATTAAAGCGGGCAATTCTGTACTAGTAGTTTTTAGTTGACCATGGAGCAAAGTCAATGACAAATAAATGGTGAAAAAGGGAGGCAGGAATAAGTAAGAATAATATAAGATCGATAAACACATAAGCACTGCCAGTCCACTAGGGTTTATTAAAAAAAAAAAAAAAACGTCGTGCGTAGATCCCTTGACTTGGACGTAGATTTGCTTTGAACGAGAAGGGAAGAGATTACCGAAACAATGACCGTACTTTCCCTGGCTTTGTTGTTGTGGCACTAAATCTAATGGGGCGTTTTGAAAACCCTAGGGGGACTTTTTCTATTTGTTTATCGTTCTTAATTCTACGGCTACTGTTTGTCAAATATCCAAGTGTGAAACATATTATTGAATCACATCCGTATGGTACAACAACAACGTATTTAGATGCTCTTTCTTGGATTCTATCATGGGGGTTGTCATGATGAACCAGAAGAAAACAACTGCCGTGATGCATTATGCTTTGTCCAGCTTCGGGCCCTGTTTTGTCCCATTCCCTTGTCACCATTTGTTCAATCGACGCTCTCAGATTTTTCATTTCTAATACTCCATCCGTCCCACTTTGATAGTTTTGGGCCTTGTTTGGATTGCTGGTTTCCGTCGAAAAATGACGTCGTTTTCCGTAATCACATTTCCCTATGACCTTTTTCCCTCACATACATCAAATTGCTACAGTAATTTTTCCATGAAAAATCACGAAAAATACAATCCAAATACAATCTTGTTTTTCTTTTTCGTCTATCCCAAATTATAGTCCACTTTCCCATTAAGAAATGTAATAATCTTTTAAATTGTCTAAAATACCCTTATTAAATATCTTGTTATTAATACATTGTTATTAAATACTAACCCACTACATTGAATGCATTGAGTTTCTCCAATACTAACCCATTGGCTGTAACTGATATTAATTGGCACTCTTCGTGATTAGCATAAGGGTATTTTAGGAAATTATTAATCTAAATTTATGTTTCCAACCAAATTAATTACATTTTCTTAATTTGTGTGAAAAAAAAAAATCAAGACTAACAAAATGGGACGGAGGGAGTAGTAAATAATATGTTTGGAAGTGTTCATAATTGGCCGTAGAGCTGTTAATCAAGCCGAGTCGAGTCGAGTATTTGGCTACCGAGCTCGAATCGAGTTTAATTCGAGCCGAGCTCGACTCGAGCTCGTTAGGAAAACGAGTTTTAAAATGTGTTCGAACTTGGCTCGTTAAATATACATGTGGCTCGAGCTTGACTCGTTTATCACAAACGAGTCGAGCTTCACGAGCTCGAGCTCGAGTTCGTGCAAATTAACTTTAATAAAAACCTATAATTTTTAATTTTTATAATTTTGATTTCTAAAATAACAAATATGTCCTTCATTAACGAGCTCTAACGAGCTACTCGAGTATCAAACGAGCCAAGCTTACTCGGCTCGTTAACTAAACGAGCATGTTTCGAGTTCGAGCTCGACTCGTTAACCAAAATTAACGAGCCGAGCTCGAGCCTTAACGAGCCGAGCTCTAACGAGTTTTCGAGCTATTCGATTGACTTAACAGATCTAATTGGCCGCAGGTAAGGGTAACGTTCAGACTTCCGACTGGTCTTGGATTTTGGTTAACTATCGAATAGACCTGTGAATCCGGTCTCATGAGCCGAGTTTTCGTAAGTTCGAGTTTAACTCATTTAATTTGTTGCATATTTTTTCATGTGTATCTGCTGCTATTAGTACATATTTTTTCTTGAATGAAATTTTATTGTTTATAGAAGAATAGTTATGTAGTCGAATAGTAACTTGTTAAACTTAAAAAAAAAAAAAAAGACCAAATTTTGTAGAATATGATAATCTGACAAATCCATCTGACCTCTTCAATTCTTTGTTTCTAACAAATTTCATGGACCAAGGGCAAGGACACCGACCTAAACAGTATTAGGCCTTGTTTGGATAGAAAAATTGCTACGTTTTTCGCGAACATATTTTTTAATCATCTTTTTACCTTACATATATCAAATCGCTACAATATTTTTTCTAAAAAATAAAATTCAAAAAATGCAATCCAAACAAGACCTTACATTTTTTTGAATAAACTACTTTGTAAAATATCATGCCTTTTTATTGTAAAAATGTACAGATATTTTACTTAAAATTACATAAGGTTCAAAAAAAAAAATTTATACTATTTAGGAAGTGTTGATCTAGCAACCATCCATGTCCCACGTCCAAATGTCATACGGACTTTTTTATCTTTTCCCGGGATCTTTTCTTCGAAGTGACTTAACTGTATTCATTATTGAATGGGGGTGAACGTCTTTCCGGACATGTGTTTATAAACATTACATGGCATGATTAGTGTCAATGGAAGCAGGATTAAGAGGAATCTTATGCTCTTTGACCGTTCTTCTGCAATCTGACTCCTTTCCGCAGGCTACCCCATCCTCCCAAAACAGAAAATGCCCAATTCGCACGCTTTCAAATGTCCTTTCTCTACCCGTATATCAGCTAAAATCAAGTAAAAACGCCAGATTCGTGTACAGCAGGTAAAGGACCCTTTCTTTCTGAGAATATGTTTCCACTACAGTTTTCCGCCTTTTCACATTCCCTTTCCTCGTCGCAATAAATTGATTCCTGCCCCCAAAAAAACAAAAAGGGAGAGAGGGGGAAAAACAGCCCCGCTCTTCCTAGAACTTATGCGCTACTTACTAGTAGTAGTATTTTCTCTACCCTCGTGACATTATCATAATACAACATTAATTAAGTTGTTTTTGAGGCCGCCCACCAACCAAACGTCCGCTCTAAAACATTGAACCCAACTACCCCATCCCAATGCCCAATAATAAAGTGAAATGCATTCAGGTAAATGAAAATTAAAGGAACAAAATTTTCAACTTTGTTTTTCAGCCCTCGTCTTGATTATGCTATCATTACTTTGACATCCATAATACAAAGACTGTAATAGAACCAAGATACTCCCTCCATCCCACTTTGATAGTCTTGTTTTCTTTTTTCGTCTGTCCGACATTGTAGTCCAGTTTCCAATTGAAGAATGTAGTTGTATTTTAATTTTTCTAAAATACCCTTATTCAATATAAGTTGTTGTTACTATAAACCTACCCCATTTAATGAGACTTTATTCTTTTTTTACCATCAATTCAAGTTCCCGTAAAGTTATACTCTAATTAATGTGAGGGTATTTTAGGAAAATAACTATCTAAATTGATTGTTCTAACAAAATTAACTATTTTTGCTTAAACAGTGGTAAAAAAAAAATTCAGGACTATTAAAGTGGGACGGAAAGAATATATATTATTATCTCTCTTCTGATGATTCGTATTTTTGGATTTTTTTTTCCACCCAAAAGGCCTAAAAAATGTCACGCGAAACGTAAATTCAAGAGAGGTACGTAAAATTGTAAAAATATCAAAAGTGCTAAGCGAGTGATATTTTGTCATCAACACCGTATTGAGATTTACCCCCAAGCAAAATTTTGAGAACAATAAACAAGTAGAGCCAACAAGAAGGAACTAAACGCCGGACAAACCGAAAGGATCCAAGAATAAAAATTTTACGTGGAGGAGAAGATTCCCTTGAAAAAAGCAATAATGGAATCTGGTGGCTGTAAAGGCATGAAACCCCGCATCATCTCCCTTCTTGGAGTCCCAGCACCCAGTCCTTTTACCTTTTTTTCTTTCTTTCTTGGCCATTTTTTCCCCTGCATCCCAATTATTACGTTTACTCCCAACGCCACCTTGCAGCGGAAAAATCGCAGCCGATGTCCCAAAAAAAAAAAAAAAAAAAAAAGGTGGATCCCGCTCATCTTCCCAAGATTCCTTCGTCTGATGAAATGCCAAAAATATGCTATGCTATGCTATCCGCTCTGCGTCGTCAATTTTCCCGGCCTAATTCATCTTCCAAGTGTCGCCTATGGCTTCTTCTCCTTTACTCTTCCAGAATCTTTTCTTATCGTCTCCTCTCTTTTCTTTTCTTTTCCTTTTTTTTTTTTTTTTTTTGGGTTGCTGGAAGCAAAAGATAACATAAAACCCATCTTCCTTCCTTTGCAAGCTAAAAAAACTGACGACTGACGACTGTTCTGCTGCTCGACGCAATTCAATTTTGAACATAGTATTGATTTAGACGACATATATATTGGTTACCAACAGCAAAAGATCAGTAGTGTAAGACAGATGAAGGTATACAAAGAATAATTTTCGGTTTCTGCAACTTGTAATTTGTGCAACTGAATCTAAACAAAGCTTCATCAAATCAAATCAAATCTACCTAAACTAAACTAAACTAAACTGCAAGATCTTGCTTGGTGGAGCATCCTCAGTTACGACAGGGTACAATATACTGTATATAAAATGCATAGTTTTTTTGTTTTGTTTTTTTTAAGGTGAGCGGGAGGATGATTATCCTTGGCTTCACATGACGCAATTTTTAGCTAGGAGATACTCACAATAAACCATGAAAAACTTCTTGATCCATCCTTTGGACTTTCTCTTTTTTTTTTTTTTTTTTGGGGATGTTACAAGCTGAGTACTTTCTATATATATTTTTAATTAAATTTGTCAATCAAGTAATATTACAAAGTTGGCTAGAATGTAGCTTAGAAGCTTAGGCTAATCCATTTTTTTCTTTAGAACCATCAACATTAATGATAACAATAAAATTCGAATAAAAAAAGTTCTAAATATCTTAATTTATTTTTTAAAGTTCACATTTCTCACGTTGACAGTGGATACATTATCACATGTATGATCAATATAATAAAGTTTTAACTTATATATATATATATATATTAATGGAGTTATGCATTTAAAACTACACATGGAATAAGCTAGAACAAAAAAAGATTAAATAAATAAATAAAGGAGCTAAAAGATCAGATCAAACACAACTATGACGCTAATTATTAAATTAAAAAAGTCTGTGATGCCAGCCAAAGGGACGAATCCACGTGTTGTGAATCAAGTAGATGGACCTCGGCAAAATGTCCCTTTTGCGGGTCAATTGTAATTCTGATCTACCACGGCAAAGATTCGAGCTGCTATGGAATGTGGATTCTTATATTATTCGCATTTTGACCGTATTCTCCGTCTGTTTCAGCGTGGGGATGCATGCTTACATCCACGGCGTTTGTACATATTTATAGTGAAGTACGGAGATTTCTCCATTACCGCGTCATTATAGTCTTTTTGGATGCAAAATAAGGCTAAAAATTAGTGAAGTATGAAGATATATTTGAGAATCGTATCGGTGGTGGGCGATGAGTAAAAATTTTATAAACGATTTATAATTTTATAGGCATGCATTAACTTGTGATGGTGATGAAAATCGAATTCATCCAATTATTTTTATTTAAAAAAATAAAGATGTGTAAATTTGGATCGTTGTATTGATAACCTATCACATTATATTAAATTGAAGCGCTCAAACACGCATCCCTTTACTTTTAAAATTTTCGACATATAGGATAGACGAAGGAAACTTATTATTGTTGCGGAGACCAATGAAGAAGGAATTTATGACAATTTATTGTTATATAGTATGCTATTTTTAACGCTTCAAAAGCTTGGTAAAGAACTCCACAAGTGCAGGACAAAGAACTAAAAATATTTTATTGTCTTGCAAGTTTCTTTTTCCTTTTTCATTATTTATGATGGAAATTGGTTAGCAAACAAATTTCTACATAGAACAAGGTAAAGAGATGCATTAAACACAATCAAGACTCGATTATTCTCAATTTGTCATTTTGCGGGGACTCAATTATTCTCTAGTATGCAATATTAATCTTAGTAATTCATTAACAAAAATAAAGAAATTTTACCGATCACTAGTAAGAATGTAATGTCTATAAAATAAAAAGATAATTAAACAGCGTAATTTTTTTTTAATGAAAACTCACCATCCAAATGAATAATTTTTTGTTTTTTAGTGTCGTGTGGCAATCACGCACGATGAAAATGTTAAAACATCAAGTCACAAACGCCCCACGAGATTCCAAGGAGGGCAATTTAGACTAATTACCCGACTTGGATGGAGGAATCTACCAGAAGATAACCAGAACTGGCTGGGTCAAAACCTCCGACTTTCATCTATAATTAATTAATTGCAGAGTAAAAGAATTAAAAAAAAAAAAATCCTAGAACAATAGAAGAGTATATTACTAGAAAAAGATAAGGAAAAAATATGCGACGACGCGATAGTGGCAATATATAATTCTATCCCAACTTTCTCGCTGTCAAAACCCAGCGTTGCTGTTTTTGAGAATCTTCCCTTCGCCTCTCCCCTCTCTCCTCTCTTTCTCAAGTCTAATCTTCACCGCTCTCTTATATAAACAGAAACCAGATATATATAGATCTTAAACACCATTTTTTTTTTTAACTTTCCTTTTTGTTCAATGTTTTTTAGCTTAAATGCCCACAATCATAATCCAAAGATCTAGATTGAACAGAGGAAAATAGACGATCGATCTCGCATATACATATCGAAACAATACGACTGTGAGTAATTTAATTGGAAAATGGGTTCAATTCCGCCTGAACTGAGCTTGGATTTTCGACCACCTTCAACGGGAACAGTAACAACCACCACCGTTACAGCTGCTGCATCAGAAGAACAGAGTTGTTGTTATGTCCCCAAGACGATCGACGAGCTGGTTGGACAAGTGTCAATGATCGGTAACGTAGCGGAGAAGCTGTTAAAGCTTGATGATTATGTGACGAAACTTGAAGATGAAATGAAGAAGATCGATGCTTTCAAACGTGAACTCCCTCTTTGTATGCTCCTCCTCAACGATGGTCGGTTCTCATTATCCTTTTTTTTTAAAATTGTTTTCTTTTTTGATTCGTAGATGTCACGGGTCCTCCCTTTTACTCATTCCTTTTCCTTCTGTTTCTGTTTGTGAATTTTAGAAGGGGAGGGGGGGGGGGGGGGGGGGGGGGGGGGGGAGGGGAAGGAAGAATGAGACTCGAACACTTGTTTTAAGATGAGAAAGAGACACTGCCAAACCATTTCGTTGGATTCTTGATGTCCTTTTGTTGCTAAAATTTTGTGGAGGAAATGAAATGTTTGTCCTGTTTTGATTTCACGAGCTATGTTGGAGATTGGAGGGAATACTGATGACGTTCTGGAGATGGGTTTAGGAGTTTGATGGTTTTGATTGAAGGGTTTATGATTTATTTATTAATTTTGGTTTGGGTTTTAGCAGTTCTGAATGACTTTGTGGTTGTTGTGGTTGCAGCAATTAGGACTTTGAAAGAGGAATCGACGAAGTATACGACAATGGATGCTGGACCAGTGTTGGAAGAGTTCATTCCTCTCAAGAAAAATTGTGATGAAGATGAGAAATCGGAAATGGTTGTTGAGACCAGCAAAAAAGATAAGGACTCCAGAGAGAAGATGAGTTGGATGAGTTCTGTGCAGCTCTGGAATAGTGATAACCCTGCCTCCAAAAGTGATTTTGACATTAACGAGGCACATTCTAAACCAGAAACCAAAAAGGTACTTTATTAAATAACTGAATGCATATTGATTATGAAAGGTTCATGTTTGTTATTGTTAACAATATAATATGTTTTGTTTTGGAAATTCAGAGAGTCGTGGAAGCAGAAATCCAGGAGGATTTGTTTGAGTCTTGTAAAAATGGGAGCGTAGCAAGGGCATTTGTGCCTTTCCAGGGGTGTTCTAGTCTACCTGTGATGATAACAAGGAAGGAAAATGAGTATGAATTACCAGGAGTAGTACCTGGGCTTTCGCTTCAAACTCCTGGGACTAAGAAACTAAAGGAGGACATTGGCTCTGGCGGGTTAAATTCGAGAGTTGGTGGCAGCAGAGCTGTTTCTTGTTCTGTATCCAGCGTTCAGTCAAATGTAAGGGCGGCTGTGTCTCAGCAGCAGCAGCAGCAAACTTCTAGAAAGCAAAGAAGGTGTTGGTCACCAGAGTTGCATCGTAGGTTTGTCGATGCCCTGCAGAAGCTTGGAGGTTGTCAAGGTTAGAACTTGAACCCCTTGTTGCTGCTTTTGATGTGATTTAACCCGTAGTTTTGTCAGTGTTTTGTCATTTTGCTGCAACTGTTTTGTGCTGAATGTCAGGACTGAAATCTAGTGATAACATTCGAATACCACCGGGGAAGATCTATGTAAAACAGACAGCTATATTCCGTTTGGATGATGTTGTTTGTCGTTTCTTGATTGCATTACTTCTAGGATGAATGTTGATATTGCTGAAGAGCTACACCACCTGTAAATCATAACTAGAGCACTTCATTAACACACACACCACTGTATTTTGCTGGAATTATGACTAATCCTCGTAGAATTGCCGTTGAGTATCTCTTGCACTTAGATTGTAGATTTTACCAAGTCTTTTGTTGATCACACTCGTGCCTCTAACTTGATTTTTTGGAACCTCTGCAGCTGCTACGCCTAAGCAGATTAGAGAGCTTATGCAAGTCGATGGTCTCACAAATGATGAAGTTAAGAGTCATTTGCAAGTGAGTTTGAAAGTTTAGATACACCTTCTTTTTTTATCAGATTCTAACTTAATTTAGGCCATAAAGATGAAGTGATGCGATTTGTTTGGCTATTATGGTTTCAGAAATATCGACTTCACACTCGAAGACTTCCGACCACTACAGGCACGTCTACAAATCAACCTGTTGTTGTATTAGGAGCTTTATGGCTGCCCCAAGACCAGCAACACGGTGAATCATCAAAGCAGAGCAACTCACATTCTGGTTCTCCTCAGGGGCCCCTGCAGTTAGGTGGTGCCTCTAGAGGCACATCAATGACGGGGGGAGACAGCATGGAGGATGAAGAAGATGATAAATCAGAGAGCCACAGTTGTTGGAAAAGTCACATTCGAACATCGCAAAGAACTAATGTATAGAAGATGTCCACCCTAAATTTGCGGATAGAAACAGATACTGTAATGTTTTGCATACATATAAATTGATCTTGAAGAGTGGCTGTAAAATTTTGCAGGAATAGATATCCTTTTTTGGCTTTTTGAGTTTTTGGGTGTTCGAGTACGATATTATTGATGTCCATGTTTTGGTGCAAGGAACTCCGCGTATAGTCCATTAGTTGAATTCTGAAGAAAGAAACTCTCTGAATCACTCTGCAGAATATGAGCATTCTATTCTATTATGGATTAACAATTCATTTTTTAATAGTAATTCCTATTTTATGACGCCACGGTTTCTTTTTGTCCGAGTGATGATGATGGACTCTCTTTATGTAGCTAGCTTGTAGTGTGAAACTGTGTGAATTCTCATCTTCTTCTGTAGTAATCAAATCTTTTAATTCATAGCACATTATTATTAAATAGTAGTTCTAGCAGTAGTGATATTGGTTTATCTTTCAGTTGAAGAAACCCAGGGAGAAGTTTCTGGTGGAAAAAAAAAAGGATGCCTTTTAAGACTGGGCAAAGACCAAACCTTCAAGTAGCTTTTGTCTTCCACAAGGAAAGGCGTTGGTCCGCCTATATTGCTTGACCGGCAATTTCGCGGTATTATTAAAACGAACAGATTCTCTACTTTGCTGCTCTGTTGATAAATTGACTTTTAAATCAGGAAGAAATAAACATATGATATGGTCCAAATTTGATTTTCATGTCAATTCTGTCATCAACTTTCTTGCTTGCAGATTCGTTAATTGAGGCCAGGGTGGGGTGAGGAATGCAATCATACGCCCTGAATGGGCTGTGCAGATTCCTAATTTGAATTTAATGATCATTCAAAGTCTTGGGTGTTGGGGAAGCATTATCCAATGTATTATTTTAACCAACCATCATCTATTGTAGGCCAAGATTATAATAATATGATTTGCGACTAACAACGCCCGTTGAGACACATTAATTATTATTAGCTTGAAAAAAAAAAAAAAAAAAAGAATCATCGAATCTTGTTCTAGTTGCTTACCATTTTTTGTCGTAAGATTAAAGTGAACATGCCTTTTTGTGTACAGTTCATTGCAGGTGAGAAAAAATTATGCGACATAATCTTCAGGCCTCAGCCAATTATACCTCAAAAGCTCAAGAGCAGCAGAGCACCCCTCTCGATTCTAATCGGTTCACCGGACCGGGCCAAAGCCGACTGGAAGGAAGTTTTCAGGCTCTTTCAAAACTTTTTTGACCGTGCAATCATCGAGTGCTCTCGTCCGGCCACATTCTTTTAAGTCCATCATCCCATCTTCAACTCTTCATAAAGAGCACGAAATTTCCCGACCTCAACATTTTATGGTAACTATCTACTCCTCTCTGCGCGTGTAGTAAACCGTGCGGTTTAAAACGGAGAGAGGCAACCCCCACCAAAGAACCGGTTCTTAATGGGTTAGGTTTTTAAATCATCTTTGGCAAACTGCAGTACTAATCTGTTGATGTTGTGCTTATCCATTCCAGACCAGATTGATGACAAAAAAAGCAGTCCCTTTCGATTTCACGAGACGAATAATAGCCGAAGAATCTTATAGACAGGAATATCACGAGAGATCCCACCTTGACAGTGCCCTTTTTACTGCACTACAATATTGGTTTTACAGTAGTAAAGTGTTAAAGAGTCTAGTAGGACGGTAAACGAGTTAAATCGAGTCGAGTTTTGGCCTAATCAAGTCGAGTCTCGACATAATTTTTTGAACTCGAGCTCGACAAGCTGACAATTTCAAGTTCGAGGTCGAAAAAAATAAAAAATAAATATTTTATTTTAAAAAAAATAAATAAAATAATTTTTTTTAATAAATAATAAAATATTAAGGATATATATATGTAATTTTATTATTAAAATTTAAAAAAAATAAAAACATATATATACTTAAAATAAAAAATAAAAAAATATATATATTCGAGCTCGCGAGCCGACGAGATTAATATTTTGAACTCGAGTTCGAGCTCAATTTCAATTCGAGCTTGACTCGACCGCTCACGAACGGCTCAATTCATTTGGAGCCCTAAGAGGCGGTTTGGATAATGGATTAATAATTTGAAAAGATGGAACCGTCCATTGATTGGCTCCTCCTAGCGGCTGCTAATCCTCCACTAGTGAGCAGTGAGATATTCGCTTGGATTCGTTGCGTCTTCAACTCAACTGCTCCTGTCTTTTCTTCTAGTTCTTATTATTATTATATTTATGGATGCCCAGGAGGGCGAACATACGCAGAGATTTGGCTGGACAAAGTTCATTAATTGTTCTGCTACATGCATAAAAAAAAAAAATACTAGTGGGTGGGATAGATAGCTTCTTGTTGTTAGTTGTTACTGCTCCACCGTACCTTGAAGCTTCCTTATGCACATTTTAAAATGGAATGAAATAATTTATTGATTGCGAATGTGCTTTGTAATTATGAATAAAAACAATTTGATTCTTTGTAATTGTAAATCTTTTCCCCTCCAAACGTTAACATTCTGCACCTACACTTATTCTTATAGCGTGGAGGGATTAACGGGGGGAAGGAAGTCATGAATTCCTTGCGAAGGATGCTATCAAGGGCAATACTACTAATTTTTTTGTAAAATTTTTTTTTCAAGTGTAAGTAGAAGAATTTGATTTCAAAATTCCATACTTACACTCTCTTATTTCATATCGTCCCATCCGTCCCTCTCTCTCCCAAGGACGATATTGCTAATATTGCCAGTTCAGGATCCTTTGACTCATCAGGTATCAGTTTTTGTCCCGCTTGATTAGCAAGTAATATACTACGATGTTTTCGTGGACATAATTATGTAACGAGACACCTAAAAATATCTCTAATAATCACTAAATGGTGTGTGAAAGGATGTCACACTCAATCCTCCGGATTACAAACTTTTGACATCTTCTCAAGTTGTTCAAATTAGTTCTTTTTTCTATTCCAATTTTTTTTTTTTTTTTTTTTTTGCAGGAAAAGGATAGTACGTACGAGAATCGTTGACGATGCCTTATTGCTCCATAACAGCCAGCCGAACGTGGAAGAATTTTGACGAAGTTGGGAGCTGGTGCATGATCTTTAAGTTTTGGTTCGATTCTTCCTCAGGCACCCCATCAACACAGGTCTACGTGCCTTATCTTGAAGTCTTGATTCGCATCTCCGGCTATTGCTTGATAAGCAAACAAGCGACGCATACATACGCACGTACGAGTTGGACCGCTTCCTCATTTGTCAGTTTCGATTGGAAGGAAAAAGAGAGAGAACATGCAAAGGCTAATGCATTTTGATTTTGCTCCTCCTTTTCCTTCTTTTCTTTCTTGTTTGGATCTTTTGATGCAAGGCATAATACATTTGCTAGAATCTTCGAGTCAAGGCGAGAGCAAAAGATCTTGGCATGACAAGACGAATCCCGTATTAAAAACTGGTGGGAGAGCAACTATTGAAATGTAGTACAACTGACTGATTAGTTTGGAGGATGTTGTATTGCTCATGTAAATCATGTATATTTTCTGTACTATTTGCTAGTCTCATTGTCGAAAAATCTCGACGCAACACAAAAGGCTACAGTAAAAATGAGACCCTCCTTTGTCTCTGGTTTGTCACTTTGCAGTGAAGAAGATTGCTGCTTTGCTTCATTTCAACCGTTGACATTGACCGCAAAGCGCTTTTATACAGTTTGTACTCGGAAAGTTCATTGTAAAATTTCTACCAACCACTATCATGTCTAAAGAATCAAATTCAGTAATTTCTATCATGTCTTGAGAAACCTTTTTGAAATTTTTGTAAAAAATTTATTATAATAATATAATATATATATATATATATAAAAGACAAAAAATATAATTAAAAACTATTTCAAAAAAAAGTCCGATTGTCACCAAAACTGACAATCAAACAGGACCTTTGGCTATCATTATTGTGTCCAAGAACAATCGGCACTCAGTCTCAGTGCTAATCTGTCTTCACTTTCACATTCTACAGTCACCTGGTCTTCCTCAGGGTTTGCTCTCCGTTTCTAAATTGGTATCTTAGTTTTTTTTAAAGTGTGTGTGATATAAAGGTATCAATCGGGCTTTTTTCGGCGAGCTTTAGTAAGCTCAATTTCGACATACAAATTTAGAGATTTTTGGATTCAAACTTTTGGATTTCGGATTCATATTATTAAAAGGTTCGGTTCACGTTTAGTGCACACTATTATATGAGTTTTGAGCTCAAATTAGATTTGATTCAAACTCATCATTAAATACATAATTTATATAAATTTATATATAAATTATTAACATTTTAGACCGTAATATGTATAATTATCGGTTATAGATATTATTTTACATATACAAGTATACTCATATATTAATCGGACTTTAATCAGGTCTGAATCTAGTATGATTCAAAATCGACTCAAATTTAATATTTAGACTCAAACTCTACTTGATTCAATTAAAGTTTATAAGCTTTTTCAGATCAAACGAGTCGAGTTCGGGCTAACCGAGCTCCGTTCACCGTCCTAAAGTGGTGTCTTAGTTAATTGACTTGTACGAAAAAAGATGGATCGGTATTCGTATTCAAGATGATTACTTTTTCATCCCCTTCATCCATTGATTACTCATGTATTGGCAAATTGGTTGGCCCAAGGAACATGTACCAGAAAGTACGTTTCGCCTTGGAAACATGGTCCGATCGTAAGGTTGGTCTGGCAAAGTGTTTCACGTATACTTTTCATTGAGACCACCTACTAATTAGCCGAACAAGATAATGGTACCTTTTTTTTTGGTCAAATATCAACTTCAATATATGGAAGATAATGGTACTTGCAAAAGCACCTTTTGTGTAGAACAAGTGACACCACAGAATACTCGAGTTTATGGGTGGAAAGTTAAGGATTTAAATTTTAAATTTTATTATTTTATCATTAATATGTAACTTTTTGAAATTTATACGAGTGCTGAGAACGTATATTTGGTCCGACGGTGATTCAATTTCTGTCGATTCCTTTTAAAATAAGTTAAAATAAAAGTAGATATTGTCTTCACGATTGATGGAAAAAAAAAAAAAAAAAGGGTTTAGAACAAGTGATAACATAACCTGTTTTTTTTTTTTCCCCTTTCTTTTTGAGGAAACGACATCACCTTCAAGTTTTCAACAACAAAGAGGGGACCTTTTTCGGTGCGAATTGAATAATGAGCTTCTAAGGCAAGGGGCAAAGATTAGTTTGCTTTTTCCACGTTAGACCGAGTCAAGCCAGCTCTAAATGGACAGACTTTTTCGCACTTTTCTCACATCCTACTCTAAATGTAGCTGTGGAGTTTTGGTGTGAACAGCCCAAGCTGCACCCCCCGCAGACAGAGACACAATCTTCGGCCCATCTGTATCCAATAATGCTAGCTAGGTTCATTAAAACGAGCCGAAATGGGGTGTGTTGAAATTGGGCGAGGCCTAAACTTCATTTAATTCAAAAGTGTCCAGCAGGAGATGGATAATGGGCTAGTTCTCCTCCGCCGATGATTTTGTCTGCGTCGTTACATGCAGAGAGAGACAAAAAGGAGGTAGAGCCACGTGTCATTGGTCTACAGTAGCTGAGACTACTAAGATCTCTCCTAGCCTTTAAAAAATGGGTCAAACCCATAACACAAGCAACGGTGGTCAGGTGTAAGAAAGGGGGGCCATTTTGGACACGGCATTTGTGGTATTAAATATAAAAAGTGGAAGATGCAGTTACTAGACTTGAGGAGAGAGCGGCAAATTCCCCGGCTCCAATAGCTCCGGCTGAGGCCTTAACCCCTTTCCCCCCCCCCCCCCCCCCCCCCCCCCCCCCAATCCCCCCGATAGAGTGACCAAATGCAATTTACATGAACTTGAAGCTGGGGAAGAAAAAGTAAGATTAGGGGATTTTGTTCTAAAACAAGATCAACCAGGAGAATATCTTCAAATTCATTGACATATATATAAACCAAAATGGCAAAGGCACATCCCGACGAGAAATATCAATTACAAGGATGTGTGACAATTCAAGATCAACGCTATAACAAGGACGTCATTGCTTGCGGCGCTAGCGGCATCAATGCCTTCAAATTCAATGCAGATGCACCTGCATTTGTGCCCAGAGCGCCCGTGCCAGCTCCTCCTCCAGCATCTGTGCCCGTTTCGGGCTATTTCCTTCCCTGTTTCCCAATTTTTGGTGGGACTAACGGGACTGATTGGTTATTTCTTGGTGACCAGGATACCATTTCCTTGGTTTCGAAATCCAATGCCACCTCGCCCACGCAGCAATCCAAACATGTTCTCACTGAGGAGCTTCAAAAGAAGATTATCAAGCAGGTTTTCTTCTTCTTTTTTTTTCCCTTCCATTTTTCTTTCTTTCTTTTTTTTTTTTTCTGGGCATAGCATTTCTTGTTGAGGGGTTTTTTTTTTCCGGAGATTAATGGAGCACTTTTTTTCTGTGTAATAGATGGAATATCAGTTCAGTGACATGAGCTTATTGGCAAATGATAACTTGGCCAAGCAGATTTACAAGGACCATGAAGGCTATGGTAAGGATCATCAATCAATAAATAAGACTTTGCTCCGCTTGTAGCATCCCGTATTAACACTATATATAATAGCTATATATACGTTTTCTGATTAATGCCCATTTGCAACAGTTCCAATAGCTAATGTTGCATCAACCAAGAAAATTAAGTCCTTCGTTGGTAGTAATCATCAATTGCTGGCACAGGCTCTTCGGGCCTCTACAAAACTGGTTGGTTCTTTTATGTTATTGCTCTGTCTTTTGCCCGAATACAACACAATAAAAGTAGCTACTGCCTTTCAATTGATCCTTTATCGAGTATATTAATACTTTTCTGCCTTTCAATTTCCGTGTTCCGCAACTAGGATGTAAGTAATGACGGTAAGAGGGTTAAACGTAAGGTGCCATTCACCGACAAAGTGAAAGAGGAGCTGCAGGTACGTACGAACCTGTTTTTCTCGGGTCTCTAATATCTCAATTTTCTTTTTTTTTTTTTCCGTTTTTTCCTGGGATCAAGGTTGTAATGGTTTGTTCACCTCTGTGTCATTACAGCTGCGGACTATTGTAGCTGAAAATCTACCTGATGATCACTCCCACCAAAACATAGAGAAAATTTTTAATGTGGCCGGATGGTGGGTTTTCAACCTCCTTTCCTTTCATCTATGGCAACATTACCGTAGCTCTAGTGCGCAATGGCATTAAATAGATGTATTTTTGTTCCGTCACAGCGTGAAAACGATTCGGATATGCCATCCTCAGGATCCTAATACTCGTTCGAAGGGAGATTTTATTATCAGTACTAAGGTACAGAAAAATCCAGTTTCGTTTGAATAGAGATGAATCTTCTTGATTGGACATTCAACAATGTGCTTGACTCTTGTGCTTTTTCTGGTGTGGGTCTCGAAAGCTTCATGCGTTAGTAGAGTTCGAGAATAGTGAATCAGCTGAGAGAGCGGTATGTTAATTCACTTTGACCTTGCTGTTGTAGTCTTTCTTCCTTTTTAGAAAATTTTTTTTGGGTCCTATTTTGCTCATTTTGCAGCATTTACCACCGGGATTTATCTCGTCAGGTTGAAAAACTCAATGACCAAAAGAATTGGAGAAAAGGCCTACGCGTCAGGTGCTTGCTAAGACGATCGGTACGTTTAATCAACCGGTTATTTGACTACCACATCTCTAATTCTTGTGTTCTTTTCCCCTACCACATGAATTTGAGGTTTCTTGTATAAATGGGACTTTTTGCAGCCAAAGTCCGTCCTGAAGAGCAAGAAGTCAGAGTTTGATGGTCTTTTAGATGACGATGAGACACCACCAGGATCCAGCGTAGTATCACCTGAACTATCTCCTCGCCCAATTATCTCGGATTCACCTCCAGAAAATAACGTTAGTTCCCTTCTTCTTATACCGCTGAAGTTTTTACACCTTGTTGGCAATTGAACTGAATGCCCATCTTCAACATAAAGCTCGGTTCATAAAATAGTATACTTGCATAAGCCACTTTGCCGTAGCCAATGCGTCCATAATCATCTTTCAACATTATGTATTACTATATCACAGTCATTCTTCGAGAACATCTTGGCGGTTTAATGTCCTCCGCGCATGCTAAAACAACCAGGGCACTGTTATTCTTGAAGCAAATGGCAGTGCAAAAGCTTATGATTTTTAGCTTTGATAATTTTTGTGAAGGGTTATGAAAGTTCAGGCGCATCAAAGACGAAAGCATGGAACAAAGGGCGTGGCAAACCTCGACACCGTCTTACCAGTAGTCACAGTGGGCGCGGCTTGCTCTCCTTGTCACCACAGTCGAATAACGGCATCTTCATCCTTGGAGAGGCACCATTGACAAGGCAAAACGCAAAGGGTCCTAAAATGCCAGACGGAACCAGGGGTTTTACCATGGGCAGGGGGAAGCCGATCAGTGTCTCTGTTCCCATCCAGACTTGTCAAGCTGTGGTGTAATTGATGCTTTTTCTACCCAATTTTGCAGCATTACCACTCTTAGCTAAGTGTACAAAAGTTTGGCAAATTTTTTTTTTTTTTTGGCTGGAGAGCTAAAGAAAATATAGTCAATCAACAATTGTACGAGGACTGTTCAGCCATCTACCAATAAGCACAGCTGCACGAATACATCATGGCATGCGAGAATCAAGATGATTACCAAGCTGCACCAAGGCTTTATTTATCTCAGCTTTCCCTTGGTTTGGGAAATATGTGTCTTAAGAAAATGATATTCCCTCCCCCTCTAATTGTGCCAAAAAATTTAAAAAAAAAAGAAGAAGAAGAAGAAGAAGAAGTTTGTGTTGTTCATTCTATTATTCTTTATGAGAATAAAAGATTGTATTTAATTTGTTTCCATAAAACATTATTGTTAATCTTTGAGAAATATAAGTTTCTCAGTTTTGTTCTCGTATCACAGAATGGCACATGCTGCTTTCTATACTAGCCAGAAATATATCATTTGCCTTTTATTGCTATATACTTCCGGTTGCTTTCAATGGGGGCTTGACGGGCAAAATGAATCGTTTTTCATCTAAACTTCTTTTGATTTCCCAATTTGCCATCTGGGCTTTATAGTTTTCTTCTCATCTAAACTTCTTTTGATTTCCCAATGTGCCATCTGGGCTTTATAGTTTTCTAATAAGAGTCCTACAGTTAATTATTCATCAAATTCTTGACACAGTTTTTCACGTAATATGCATGAAGATAGCAAATTTAAATTGATATTGATTGTACGGTATGAATTATTATCATTCCTTAGCTAAGTAGGTCACCAAAAGACCTCTTATATCTTGTCATGTGGTGGATGAATTAAGTATTGGTCTTGTTCCTTCTCACATAACCTTTGATCGCACTATTGTTTTTTTTTTGGTACATGTTTTTGCCATCTACTTTTATCGTTGGCTTGCAAAAGATTAATCCTTGCAGTGTCAGTATGACAGTTTTCTGATGTTCTCTACACCATTGCAACACACGATTTAAACTTGGTATGTTTATTATTCCAGTTCTCTAACTGAGTTGAGTTCTACCTTTTTATCGACTAACAAACAGCACTTGAGAATCCTGATGATCTCAGTGCGATATATAGACTAAGCAAAAATCGTACACCTGGAGTTTCTTTCAAGAAAACCCGGCACTGTACACTGTATTGCCATTTTTCTGCGGTGAATTCTTTATCCATTGCTCCTGCTTGCTGGCTTTTTTGTCACCTTTATTGGTGTAGTAGTGGAGCTCTATAAATCCCTCGACCTTATCCTACTTAATTGAATAAAGACTCGATTGACTTACGACGGCTCTGGATCTATCATTAAGGGTTAGTCAGTTTCCTTGAACTTGGAAAAATCATCCTTTATTGAGGAAGGTCTTATCTGATTAATTTGTAGGACAGGAAATGTTTACTCACTGTCTGACTAAAAACATTACACCAGATCCCAATGGAGATACAGTCACCCACATTCTTAGACATACTTATGCTTGAGGTAAGGTTGTATGACGTGATGTGATCATAAAATAGCACGCGCGCTTTCATTGACTTTAACTAGAGGTGTTAAAATGGGTGACTTAGGCGGGTTTGGGTTGGGTAAAATGGGTAATGGGTATAAGTGAGTTGACTCATTTATACCCATTTAATTAAATGGGTATAAATGGGTAAGTCAAAAAATGAATTGGGTAACCCAATTACCCATTTATAACTCATTTATTTTAACTTTTTACAAACTCATTTAAATTCATTTTTGCAAACTAAGTTATCAATTTATAACACTCTTTGTACCCATCATTAGTTTTAAATATTTACTTATAATGTTCAATAAACTTAATTACCAATTTTTTTCATTTATACTCTATGTCACAAAATTACCTATTATTTAATAATTGAATAATACGAATATAAAAATTTGAATTAAGTACTATAAAAATTAATATAGAACTTAATCCAAAAATTTTGAACCCCTAACATTTTTTCATATATAAATTTAAAATTTCATTTTATAAAGATAAGAAAATAAGCTAAAATTTATCATAAATTGGTAATGCTAAAAAATGAGCAAGTTAACAAACTAAGAAAAAATAAAATAATAAGATAAAACCAACAAATAATAATAATAATAATAATAATGTTAACATCATGACAAAATGAAAAATTTGAAAAAAAAAAAGGTAGGGGAAAAGAAGAGACTTGGGGGGAAAAGAATTTTAAATGGGTTAATTGGGTTTGATGGGTTACCCAATAATACCCATTAAATAAATGGGTATTATTGGGTAACCCATTTATATCCATATACAAAAATTTAAAATACCCATACCCATCTATTCATGGGTGGGTATGGGTAAATCTAGTTAAGTGGGTTGATTTGCCACCTCTAACTTTAACCTTGGAAATTTGTTTATTCTCGACAAATTTCTCATCCAAAATCCAAAATTTTTGTATTGACTGCCAAAAAAAAAAAAAAAATTTTTTCCACTGTGTTTGAAGAATATTTTCTTCAGCCTTAATCTCTGCCTTGCTATATCCTCTTTTCTTTGAAGTGCTTGCAATTTCCTCGCATTATCTAATCCTTCTCCAGCTGATGAATTGCAATAGACGAAATCTGATTGAAAGTTATTATGGTGCACCTATCTTCAGTAATATATTGACTAAACAACAAACTGAGGCTACATGGCCACTAGACAGTCAGGACATAGTGGTAAGACCACTCCATAACCTCCCACCAATAATCAAACTCCAATAGCCGTTGTTTCTCTTATATAAACTGCAGCATCATCTTAATGCACTCACCACTGTCTGTCTGCTCAAAATATCTGATATTCAAAAGCTATGGCCAGTAAAACCTTGTCCTGCCTTGGTATCTTCTTCTGTATGATGTTCTTGTTTGAGCCCTTAGCTAATGGCCAACTTGATTATAACTTTTATGATGATTTGTGTCCTAACTTGCCTATGATGGTTCGTTGGGGTGTTTGGGCAGCTCTGAGAAATGATACCAGAATGGCTGCATCCCTGCTTCGTTTGCATTTCCATGATTGTTTCGTGAATGTAATTCCCATTACAAATAAGATCATTTTCACCTGATTATGTCTATGCATGCTTTTCATGGTTCGCCATAAGCACCTGATTATGTCTATGGATACTTTTCATGGTTCGGTTTCGATCAAGTTTGTGGCAACCGATCAATCTTATTTTGAAGGAGGGATAACCATTCTTGGTGCCATGTACTGGCGGTTACGGCTATTACATGCGAAGAATTCTTTTTCTTTACCCATAAAGTAGAACAAGAAAAGGCCGTGGTTTTTATTTATCAGCTGCACTTTTCTCTTAACAGAATCCTCTACAAGTAGGTCCTTAATAGTTCATTTTCTAGCTGGTGCTAAAGCTAGTAGCATTTTGCCTATTTGTGTCAGTAACAGAATTCTCCAGCCCCGTTTCTAACAGCATTCCTGTAATTTATGTTGTATTTCCAATTTCCCATCCTTTGACTCCACAAAAAAATACTGAAATCATGCAGACAACACCTTTCCTTCTGCAATCAGTTTAGAAGGTATCCATTCAAAGTCCAAATAGGCAGAAAGTATGTTTTCCACTAGAAGTAACGCGAAGGAAAGAATTATGTAGGTTGGAGTTGCTCAATAGTGCAACTTAAAAATTTCTAGTGAACAATAAAAAGTCCAGGAAATACAAAGTACGCATTTACAATTTGAAAGTAGAGTGTTTTTAGTTCAATGAGAACATGTTATACAAACAATTTCTCTTTAGTTGTCTGACCAAGCTAAAATAATTGGGTGAACAAGATATGTTAGTCTTCACACCTAAAGACTCTTGCATTTGTGCATGGATTAGGGAAACATCCAATGGAGTTTTGCAATTGATTGTCCAGATTATGTTAGAAGGAATAGTTCAGTTTGATTTACTTGACAAATTGCAACATGACGAAATTTATAGTTGTCCGGTGCATTTAAACGCCAAAGACTACTTCATCATGAAATGTTATAGATTGCTTAGTGCTGATAGAACAGAATGTTCTATACAGGGTTGTGATGGTTCAGTGCTTCTTGATGATACTCCAAATTTCAAAGGCGAGAAGAATGCTTTGCCGAACCGAAATTCAGCTCGAGGATTTGAGGTCATTGAGAGCATTAAAGCAGATGTTGAAAGAGCTTGCCCGTCAATTGTATCATGTGCTGACATATTAGCTCTTGCAGCTAGAGAAGCTGTCATTCTGGTAAGGATCAAAGTTTTAGTCGAAGTCCAGCATGCTCATTCCACATCCACTGACTAAAGTTTCCCCAATACACTTTTTTTTAATTCATTATTTAGTCAGAAGGGCCTTTCTGGCCTGTTTCCTTGGGTCGCAGAGATGCATTAACAGCAAGTACGAAAGCAGCAAATGAGCAGCTACCAACGCCTTTTGAGTCTCTAGATAACATTGTTACAAAGTTTGCATCAAATGGTCTCGACTTAAGAGATGTGGTAGTTCTCTCCGGTAGTATTACTAGATCCGCTTCTCTCAATTCTGATTTTCAAGAATGATGTCTCAATTGCTTTCTGATTCCTCTATATGCTTGATCTAGATAAGCTCATTGTTTCTTTGTGATCTATATGTACACACAGGAGCACATACTCTTGGTTATGCTCAATGTTTCACATTCAAGAGGAGACTGTTTGACTTCAAAGGGTCCGGTAAGCCTGATCCCCTATTGGATGCTTCAATGGTTGCATCCCTGCAAGGCACTTGTCCAAATGTAGACGAATCAAATAGCAAGCTAGCTCCTCTGGATGTCCAGACGGTTTACAAATTCGATAATGCATATTACAAAAACCTGATGACCAACACGGGGCTTCTGGAATCTGATCAAGCATTAATGGGGAATCCAAAAACAGCAGAGATGGTTAACTTTTATAGCACGTACCCCTATCTTTACTCGAGAGATTTTGCAGCATCCATGGTGAAGCTTGGAAATATTGGGGTGCTCACGGGCCAAGACGGACAAATCCGCAAGAAATGTGGTTCTGTAAACTACTACTACTAAAAGATTATGCTAGAGGCCTGGAATGAAAAGGGCAAGTAGGTCTGCTTGTATTGAAACTTATTACTACTTTAAAGCTCTAGTTGTGGATGGCTGCAACAATAAGTATTATGTTCTTAACGACAGGATAGAATATTAGTGGCTTGTTTCCATAGATATCTATGATGTAACATTAACTTAACCCCTAAGAAGCATTAAAAGCGGCAATCAACATAATTACCTTTTTCTTTCCCTTGATAAAGCACTAATGCAACTTTTTCTTCGTAAAAAACCAAAATGAAGAGTGATGAAGATATCTAACTTACCCCAGTTCTCCGCTTTTATTAGCTAATTTTTATAGTTGCATCGTGCTTCTTTGTCGTGCTTAATTTTTTAATCCATGATGCTGTGTTGTTATGGTTAAGGTGTCCAATCTGTTGGTTTGATGCTGTGTTAGTAATACTTATGTGAACTACTTACATAGTCACTGCTCTCATTGCCATGCAAGGGAGGTTACTAAAACGAAAACATAACTCGAAAGTTCGTTTCTTTCAATCATAACAAAGTCTCCAAGACGAACCTATACGTACAATTTGGTCAAAATTTATCACAGTGAGTGTCCAGAACTGAAGTTTGGAAGTTTGTGATTTGCAGAAAAGAGAGAATAAGAGTGGAAAGCATATAAATTCAAGAGAAAGCAGACAAGAAAAAACCGGTACCCGATATGAGAAAACAGAAATAAGTAGCAAAGCCCGGTGCGAGATGATGCCTAGCCAGACCCGGACCACTGATCCTGACTGACTAAACCTTCGTACTGTTCAATATTCTGGATTCATGGGTGTCTCTGTTGTTATTGTCTCCATCTGACTAATAAAACAGGAGCATCTCTCTCTCTCTCTCTCTCTCAGTGTGCATGCAATCTTGTGCCATACATGATACATAAACTTTTTGTGCTCAAGATTAAAAAAAAAGCACGAAGACTCCTGCATAATGCCTTAAATTTTGCTATACATACATGACATGGGTATATTCATAGTGGCTATATGGCCGCCTCGCAAACCCCCCCCCCCGGCGTTTCGATTCCTGAGCGCTTGACTGATCTCTCGGATATCGTATCATCCTAATTTTCTTTGATTTATCGCCTTTGAAGCTTTCTCATTGGCTTCATACCTTAACAGACAACCAAGCCTACATAGCAATTCCAGAATATGGTAAGGAGAACGAGTACTCTCTGTGTGTATTTGCAAGTTTAGTGACTAATGCCATTTTAGAACACATACATTTACATGAGCAATGTCCTTTTTGCTTCTCTCTCTCTCTCTCTTTTTTTTTTTCCCTTGTCTTCACTAGGATACTAGAGCAAGTAGGAAATCAGATTTAATAACCAGTTGTTTTGCATTAGACATTTACTACATTAGGGGACACAACATTGATGACCTGAAAGGGAGGGTTGGTTTCAGAACTAAGTATTTGGAGACTGTATAAGCAGCTGCACTTCACTGGTGCATGACATCCTTCGATTTTTGATACCAAAGTGTACCGAGTAGAGTGGATCCCTTTAGTACGTAGGTGAGATTCTCTCCTTCTCACCTCTCTGGTATAGGTTAGACCAAGAGTAAGAACAAGATTTGATTATTGACAAAAAAAATATATATATATATATATATATTATATCCCCGACTCTGATGGTGACTCTTTTTCATTTTGTATTTGCCATGTACTGCATTAATTATGAATTACACCTTCCCTCTGAAAAAAAAAAAAAAAGGTCGTGTTTTTTATTTTGAAATGTTTTAAAATATTTGTTATCTTATTAAAATTAAAGTTATTTTTTATCTTGGAATGTTTCAATGAGTTATCTTAGCATTTATCATTCAAATTTGAAATTTAAATTTTTAAGAATAATTTTAAAAATAAATTCACTATCATCACCATCGAGTCGAGTCATAATTTATAAAAGGTCGAAATTTTGAAATACGAGGGACAACTTGGGACGAGGGTAGTAATTACAGCTGGGGAGAAACATAATCCTGAGGTCCGAAGCGGTACTACAACAGTCTCAGTGGTCCCAACCAAACTACGAAACCTGGGAAATAAAACAGAGAACGAGCAGAGTAACAGAGAAAAGAAGAGAATCGATCGAATCCCAATTTGTCCGAGACTTGGCTTTCATTTCAAAGCAGGCATTAAAGGTCGAATATATACCATCCCAATTCCCATAGTCAAGATCCAACGATTACTAAAGTAATCAGTCACCGAGAAAACTTTAAAATTCTATTTGAATGTAAATATAAAGGATCAAAATTTTATTGCATTCTAAAAATTCTGAATTTTTCTGAAAAGTTTGCCTGCGAACGCATAGACATTCGTTTGAATCAGTAGCGGTTCAGTCCCTTTCAAATTTATTTTGAATATTTTTACTTTTTTTTTTACCTTCGAACGTAGAGTAGTAGGAATAAATCTAAAATAGACACCTTCATGTCACAAAAAAATAAAATAAAATAAAATAAAATAAATTCCCGTACCCAAGCAAACCGCAGCGTGCAGCATATCCATCTCCATCTCAGCTGATAGAACGATGGTAATTCTCTTTTGGCGTTTGTCAAGTTGACGCCGTACCATCTTTGTCAAAAGCCGTTTCGCACAGTTCTCATTGAAAAGGTCCCGTTAACAACAATCCCATTACACCTATAAACCTTGCCTTTCTTCTTCCACCCCTTTCTTGCCCTCTTCCTTTTCTAATCCTCTGTGATTAAACAAAACCACCTCGAATTACTTGTTCCTCGGTCAATTTTTCCCCCGTTTCTTACTCATATTCAATCGGTAAAAAAGACAAAGAAAGAAAATAACTCGGCTTTGTAAAAACTCTAGACTTGGACGCTCGAATTAAGCACTTGTGTAATCCTTTCTAGGCCACAGGGTGCTCACATCAGAATGTCCACTCCGCCACCACTATTAGACCCTTTTGTGCAACAGCAACCGCCGCCAATGGTGGTGGCTGCTCAGCAGCAAGCCTATGCAGCTCATTCGGGTCACGGGTCAGTTGGATCAGTAATTGCGGTTTTGGCGGTGATAAGTATACTTGGTGCGCTTGCTGTTATGATAGGTAGGCTGTGTTCCGGGCGGGGGGTATTCGGTCATGGGCCGCACTATGACTTCGAAAGCTGGGTTGAAGCTAAGTGTTCCGCTTGTGTAGATGGCCGTGTCGATTCTCCGGTGCCGCGACGGATGTTGGCGGCAGAACACCGCAGTAGCAGCTCTTCCGGCGATGCCATCCCGGTGGCAGCGAGGGGAGTAGAAGTAGCTGATCAAGAAATGAACCAGGAGGATCAAGAGACTACATCTCACCATCCTACGCATAATCCACAGCCACATCCAAGAGCTGAGGCTTGATTTTTTTTTTTTTTTTTTTTTTTTGTTGAGTGCGCAGTCCAGTCTCCTCACTTTTGCTAGCTTAATTTTGCTGGTTGTTTCAATATTCATAGTTTCATGCTAGAAGCACATATATTTTCACTCTATGTGAAAGTTTTTTTTTTTTTTTTCTAACGTAATTATTAGGTGATTTAGCTTGCTTTCTTCATTTTTTTTTTAAAATTTTAATCTATCAATTTTTTCCTTTCCATTTAACGCTAGGAAATTTGAGTATATTTGTTGCGGGATTATTTTTTACAATTATGGCGTATGTATGTGAAAAAGGTCATATGATTTCAAACTTTTTTTTTTTAGTATAAAAGAATTTTCTATCAGAATTTCCCCTTCAACTGTTAGTCGAATGATTTTAAATTCTGAATCTAGTGAAAAGATTCTAAAAGCTCCCATTAGAACGGTCCTAGTGATTGCTTATATGTTATTATCATTTGCTAATTCTCTCTTCTTTTTTTTTTTTTTTTTTGGTAGAATAAGAACCAATTAAGCACATTATTTGCACACTTAAAAGTCGCCTGCTACTAAGGTCCCATTTATTTGGCGTTGCGATGCTTTTAGTAAAAATGTAATTTTAAATGTTAAAAAGTACTTTTGAAGCATTTTGTTAATATCATTTTATAAAATTAGAAGCCAAACTTTTTGGTATTAAAAGCACAAATTTGGTGATTTAAAAAAATATTAAATTTAATCATTTTATCTTATATTATCAACTAAATAAAGAAATAAATATATTTTAAAATTTTCAAATTACATACTATTCAGTATAATTAGTACTTATAGAATTATATCTCCAAACAATATATTTAAAAGTACTTAAACACATAATAAGCATTTTTATTAAAAAAAATACTTTTTAATCAGGTACCGCAACTCCAAACGGATCTTAAGTAGTATGTGAGGAGTTGAACATGCGATTAGTAGCTTAGTTTATTTTAAGATTATTCTTTTTGTAAAGGATTAAGATTTAAAATTATAGATAGCTAGCCAAAGAATTTGTTCCTTTTTCCCTGAGTTGATAATATAAAAAAGAATTCGAAACCGGTTTGATAATATAAACGAGAGTCCCTTGTTTAATTTCCTGGTTCATGGATGTACCGATCAGTGCCCAGTTTCCAACATCATGAACCAGCTGCACAAATCATCCATAGATCCTAAAAGTGCCAAAATGATAGAGCCCTGCAGATAATTCAACACCAAAAGTCAAATTTTCATCAATAATTGCCAAAAATTTCCCCACTTTTTTCTAACAAAAAAGTTGGGGAGCGGTGGAGTGCGCACTTTCATCTAATATAATAATAACCATGCTCCGCCAACAAGTGCATTTTATGTGCCGCATTAACCCTTCTGCCCTCTCTTTTTCATCTCAATCAATCATTTCCTCAATCAAGTCAACAAAGAAACAAAAAGGAGGGAATATTACAGGTTGAATTGACGAAGGTAGCCTCGGGTCAGGACGATCAGGTCACGTGGTCCGGACAATTCTGCTTGCAATACTCGACCACGTGACGAGTCAGCTTTTGTCGGGTACAAGAGCACATTGCAGCCCGCCCAATGGGCTGCAATGTACTAGGCGGATCCCATCCGTCTGCATCTGCGTCTTATTAGCAGATCATAAATATTCCAACCCCTCTAGTGTCTAACCATCATTCCATTCATTCTCGTAGGACCGTCCCTCTTCGCTTTTTACTGCATCCTTTGGGTCAAGACAACGTATAAGAGGTACGTTGCGTACTCACATTTTGAATTATAACTCTAGAAGATGAGGAAAATTTGTGTGCACGAGAACTGCGAGTCTGCAACAAAAATGTTAGAGGACCTTAACGAAAAGAGAAACGGGCCAAACAAAAACCACATCGAGGAATAAAAAATTCAGCTGAAGAATGGGCCACGTAAAGCCCACACACTAGGTATTATACCCTCGCGTAGTCGCGTGGTAACGAGTATGTCTTGAAAGTTGTGACAGAGATCTAGGGGTGGCCCTGGATCGAGTACCCGTCCCATTCACCATTTGACTGATCCGACCCGCATCCTACGGGTCATCCATTTTCCGACCCTTACCCGTCCCGAATATCAGTATGTACCCTATAACGGGTACCCGCTGAGATAGGATCGGATCAGCGGGTACCTATCTCGCCCCGTTTATCATTTAATTTTTTTAAAAAAATAATTTATACCAATTTAATTTTATATTTTACACATTCATCTAAAATTTAATAATTTTTTTTCTAAAAAAAGGTTTCCCACCAAGAAACAAGCATATGAAGAGAATATAAGATAAAGAAAAAAAATTAAAAGAATTCAAAATCAATAAAAGTTTAAAATAAGTAGTACAATTTTTAATATATATGTTCCACATTAATTAAACTTTTTTCTATAAAATATAAGATCATGGCCTTTACAAATGAATCTTGTAAATAAACGATAGTCTCTTATATTTGTAATGTAATTTGTTCAATAAAATTATTTATTTAGTTCTAACTTATTATTTTATAGTATGTGTATAAAAATAAAAAATATATATATGCACGGCGGATCAAGTACCCGCGAGTTTTTAATTATGTGACCCTAACCCGCTCCGCATTTTAGCGGATACCCGACCCTCTTTTGACCCGATCAAATAACAAAAATCGAATATCCTAATTTTTGAATCGGATATGACGGATTTTTGGATTTGCGGATAATTTTGCCCACCCCTACAGAGATATGTGCTTTTCAGACCGAAGTGGGCCGGTGATCCTGTCTGCTTGCTCCCTTCACCAAAGTTGGCTTTCGAGTATTAACGAGTGATAACCTGAGGTACTTTTAAAATTTAAGAAAAAAAAGAATTAAATATAGATATGTATATCATAAATCATGCTAAAATGAAGGGGCTAAGCTCCAATAAGAAGAGAAAATAGATGTCCACTAGGCGCCCTTTTTCTTTAACAAAGGAAGCTGTGCATGCGCCCAAAAACTATTGGAGTGATGAGTAGGGGTGTACACGAGCCAAGCTACTCGCGAGTAGCTTGGTCAACGACTTGGCTCGAACTCGGGTTGACCGAGTTCGAGCCGAGTTTTGAGTAGCTCGAATGAAAATCGAGTCGAGTTTCGAGTCAAAAATCCCCGGCTCGAGGCTCGCCGAGCTACTCGTCGAGCCGGGGTTATTTAAATAATATATTTATAATTTAAATAATATATATGTATTATAATTATAAAATGACCATTATGGGTATAAGTTATGTGGAATTTACAAAATATCCTTCGTTATCGAGCCTTATCGAGTCGAGTTTCGAGCTTAGAGCGAGTACATTGAGTTGAGTTTCGAGTATCAATTTTTTTGACTCAATCGAGCTCGAGCAGAGCTCGAGCCTAAGGATATATGAGTCGAGTCGAGCTCAAGTATAGCACTACTCGAGCTCGACTCGGCTCGATTACATCTCTAGTAACGAGGAGTCTCAATATTCACATCTGATCAAGTACAAAATTTTACCCATGAATGCTACTCCAACAACGGTGTACACGAATCACTACCGCTCCGATTGGATTTTTTTATTTTTAAAAAAATAAATGTTTCATATATAATGCTACAGTAATATACAAATAAAAATAACTTTAAAACACTATATTTATATAATATGCAATAAATAACTCCAAAAAAAATACACCACCACCATCATCACCAACTACCAAAAACATGCCACCACCAGCCGCCGCTTCCCCCTTCCTCCTCCCCCTTCCTTCTTCCTCCTCCTCCATTTTTCCCTCCCTTTTCTTCTTTTTTTCTTCCTCTTCCCCTTTCCTTCCCTCCCCCTTTCTTCCCACATCTCTCTAGCTGTTCCTCTCCTTCTCTCATGACTAGCTTTGGTCATAGGCAGCGACCATTTTCCAGTCGCGACCTGCAACCAAAGGGCGGTAGGGGGAAGGGGGTGGCGAGAGAGGGTGAGGAGGACGGAGTAGAGGAGAAAAAGGATCGGGTAGTGGTGAGTGGTTGTAAGATTTTATAAAATATAAAAAATATTTTATTAAAATTTTAAATTTTATAAGTATCTCAAAATATATTTTAAAAAATACCATTAAAAACATTCACAATAAAAGTTTTTTTTATCTATATTGTTATAGTAAAAATTTCAAATACACCTCAAAAAATTGCTAATTCAAACGGAGTCTACATTAACCACGAGCATCCAAGTTTGCAAGTGCTTTCAAATGCCCTTGAAACCAAAAGTGTAATATGTTGTCAAGTTTGAATTATTAATCATCCACTTATTGTGATCACATCCAATCATTTAAGCTTGGTGAAGCGACTATAAGTAGACCAATTAATTTATGCTGCTGCCGCTGCCTAATAATTTAAGATCAACAGTAATTGGGATTTGGGAGACCCACCCGTCATCTTCTTGCACTAGGAAACACGCACATCACCATGTATGGTTGGATTCGTCTTAAGCAACTTTCTCAAATGTAAAGGGAAAGGCAACACGAGTAAGTGGCTGTACAAAAAGTTCATGCAATCTATAATGCTTAGAGTAAATAGTGTTAAATGTCAGTAAATTATTAAACAGTACCTATTTTAGCCCTTAAACAATTTTTTTAAAATTAAAAATGTAGTTGTTTTGTCATTTCGTCCAAAATAGGCATTAAGTCAAACGGAAAAAGATGCACAATACTTAGGGGCTTTAACTTAATTACATCAAAATCCTAACCTACATTTTATCTTCAAAACAAGGACCTTGATGGTCAATTATCCACCATCTTTACCATTCATCCTCCAAAATCATCATGAATTTCTATTTATAAACCAAAAAACCATTTCATATCATTCTAGTATCAATTTCCCACAAGCCTATTGTAAGGCTAGCTAGATAGCTTTCTTCTCTTTTTCACCCCTACTAACTCTAGTGACCAAGGATCATAACTTAGTAGGATTTAAAAGTCACAAATTCAAATCATTCCTCCCTCCTCCTTATTTTTTAAATCTCACTCTTTTTCCGATTATTAAATTTCACCCATTCCTGCCAGAGAAGTTAAAAGAAAAAAAAAGGGGCAGTAAAAGACAATCTTACGAGTTCCATTCACGGAAGCCCAATTAGTGGCCTCCACAGCCCTGGCCTTCATATTTTTGACCCACGACGCTAATCGTACGCCACAAACTAACAACATTTCACTGGTTGCTTGGCCCTCAACTTTCTCTATTTGAGTTTTCTTGATCAAATGAATTATGATTCATTTGATGTACCCGTGTGATTTGATGATGGTTCAGTTTCCGTCAGACTCCTCTCTCCCGAATTCAATTGGATCACTCTATAGAGTAGGTTCCTCCCTTAGGAGTAGGAGAGGATTAGAATATGTTAGATGTGTCGTTACGTAAAAAAAAAAAATCATAATTCGATTCATCTCCTTGCATGTAGCCTTGAACCTTTTCTAAATAAAACAGAAAGAAGGAACAAATGTTCTTTTATCTTCCATGTAAAAGTAAAACATTATTAAGTAGAAGTTATTTTACCTTATCCTTTTTTTTTTCTTGGCTGAAATAACATGACATGAGGGAAATCATATAGTAGAATACAACAAATGAAATAAAATTAACTATTACCACATCAAACGGATATCATCAGATGGTTAGGCTTAGGTTCAATTTTTTTCTTTTCTTTTTTGGTTTCTGTACAGTGCCTCGGGACATCATATTATTGTCTACAACTAGAATGTTAATATAAATAAAACTTGATAGATCATAATTTGTTGCTAAATTTATAATTATTCTCCCCTTGAGTTTAGCCAAATATTATTTTAATTGATTGATTCTACTTATATTTGGTATAATGGTGTCAATTGTAGGGAAATGAGCAACATGTGATAAAAGGGGTAATTTTCCAAGAATTACGATCAAGTCTAGAGACGACGGGATTCTCGCATAGCAGTTTCCTAATTCAAGCCGAAGACTTATGAAGCAGGTTTTCAAATACAGTTGAGAAACATCTTAGATTATGAGGAAATATCTTCTTCTTAGGAAAATGAGGAAGTTCAATGTATTTGGGAAACTAGAAAATAGGAAAAGAAAAGACCAGCTCCCATTTGATTGCTAATTCTTAGGAAAAGAAAAGAGGCTAGCCGCAATTGTGGACCTGGGAATTGTTTTTAAATCGGGCTTTGATCGAAATTGAAGGAGAAAAAAGAAACTCTCGGATGTCTTAGTAAGCAATTTGGGGGGAAAAAGGCAACAAAAAGGCCAGCTGCCGTTGTTGACTGGGGGTGAACGCTTTTTACCCTGGTTTGATACAATTGGAGGAACGCGAGGAAGAAAAGGACGGCCGTCACTTGCTGCGGTTGATTTCGGCTTGCTCTTAATTAGTTTGTGGAGAAGGAACCAATGGTTATCAAGGGAGTCCTGTGGATTCCCCTTGAGAATGTGTAGCTAAATCTCCATTTTCTAGTCAAGGGAACAACTGAAGATTTGGTTCAATAATTACTGTGAGATCTAAATTATTTTAACTGCTTCCTCCATTTATTAGTATTCGTATGTTTTCTGCTTTTAATTGTTGTTATAGCCTACGTGTATGATTGAATAGATGCGCAATATTTAATTATTCACGTAGGCTATTGTGCTAATTAGGGGTAATTGAATCCGTAATTGTTCGTTATCTCTATCTCAGTAGCAACTGGCGTAATTGGGTTTATGTCAGGGGAACATACGATCTAACTTAAACAAACCCTCTTAGCGTGTTTGTTAGTTAGGATTAATGCTGTTAAACGAGCCGAGTCGAGCTCGAGCATAGGACAATCGAGCTCGACTCGAACCCCTAATCGAGCTAGCTCGAGCTCGCTCAATTACTAATTCGAGTTTCACAAGGCGCTCGAGCTCGACTCGATGTGGTGGTAAAAAACTCGAGCTCGGGCTCGAACTCGAGTTTGAAATCGAGCCGAGCTCGAGCTCGAGCTCGCGAAAAACACTTTCCATTTCCAACCAGTTCGAGGCCCTACAGAATTGAGTAGGATTCCTTCTTGGGAAATGGCTCGGTTTGCCCCAAGTTATTGCCTTCATTCTTGACTGTATGCCTATCCTGAGGGGATCAAGTTGAGAGAGAGATGGGGCCTCTACGAGTCCTTTCCTTTCCAGCTTTCCCTTTGCTTTGATCCAAACGGTGCCTTAAGATTTCAGCTCTGTGAAGAATGAGGCTATCAGAGAGACTGGGGATTTCTTCAAGGGTGGTTGTCCCTCTCTG
This sequence comes from Coffea arabica, assembly GCF_036785885.1. Taxonomy (NCBI): domain Eukaryota; kingdom Viridiplantae; phylum Streptophyta; class Magnoliopsida; order Gentianales; family Rubiaceae; genus Coffea; species Coffea arabica. The sequence goes on from NC_092312.1 coordinate 17,081,765, forward strand.
ATTTTTAGCCTATGATTTCTTTCTTTCATCATCGACCATCTGAAACCAACAGCCCTTCAGATGCAGTTTTCTGCTTATGATTAATCACAGAAACCCCCCTTAAAGTTTTTGTACCCGGACCTTTCATAAATAGCACCATTACTACTACTAGTATTGATTCTGCTCATCTTCTCGAGAAGCCTACTTGTCTGAAGGCTGTGATGATTCTTTAACTTTCAGAGCAAATGGGTCAGTGGATAGCGCCTAGCGGTGAGAATGGCGGCTGCGGGGTGCGGCGTGAGAATGGAGGCTGCGGGAATTGGGGTGCGGCTGCGGAGTGGAAAACGAAGGACCAAAAGAGGAAATGAAGTATTAGGGCTACACAGGAGATGACTTAGTTAGAGTACCACATACACATTGAAATGACGAAAATGCCCCTGTCTTTCGAGCCTACCGAGCTTCTACGAGCCGAGCCTTGCTCGACTCGTGTTTTAAACGAGTATTGATTAGAACTCGAGCTCGGCTCGTTTCTCTCTGTAAACGAGCCGAGTCGAGCCCTTATCGAGCCGGGTCGAGCTCGGCTCGCGAGCTGCCCGGTTCGATTAACAGCTTTAGTTAGGATTGGACCTTTCTAATTCTTAATACAATCTAGAAATTAAATTCTACGGTTGTACTTTGGGTTGTTTTTGGGTTAGAGAAATAATTAACGGTCGTACCTTAACTATCGAAAAAGTAAGGAAAGGTTGGTTGTTTATCGCGTGCATGACAACTATAACTAATATATTAATAAATGTTGGAATTATATTTGAATCGATGATCAGTTGCATGAACCATTTCTGATGTGTACCCTTGGCTAGAGTTTCCCCAATTATTTCTTTTAATTAATTATTTTCTGCAGTTAATTTATTTAGTTAGCATTTAATCCAAAACCCCCCATACTTTGGACTCTAGAAGAAATGAATTATCTCCAGTCCCTGTGGATTCGATTTTACTCACCGCTATATACAAAATCTGTATTTTTCTCGAGTAGGTATTTATTATTGTACAGGTTCGGCACCTGTTAATTTTTGGCGCCGCTGCCGGGGACTGGTGCCAGATTAATTTGTTTCTTTTTGAGTTCATCTTGTTTTTATTTTTATTTATTTATTTTTCTCTTATTTTTTTATTATATAATTTATGGCTTATATCACTCTGTATTTTGGTGATTTACTGGATTTTGTTTCCGAGAAAGGCAATGAGACTGATTTTTTTTCTAAGTTTGCATATTTAGAGGCACTAAACTCTATTAGAGAAAGAATGACTGCTGCAACCTATGAAATTTGTTATGCCAGGGATCATTCGATCGGTATGTGCCCCGAATATCAAGATAATCTGAGTGTCCCACTCAATAATTATGGAGATTTTTCTCCATGGTTTCAAACGTGGTATAACCCTAATCCAAACGGGTATGATCAAGAATGGTGGGATAACTCCAGTTATAATTATACAACAGGGCCAATGAATTTTCAGCAGTATGAGTCTCAAAAATCATCATTTATGTCAGGTATGTCTCTTGAAAAAATAGTTGAATTAATAGCTACTAACACATATCAAATTCAACAGGAGACACATCAACTTCAACAGGAAATAATAGATTTTCATCAGGAGACACAAGTGAGCAGACGTAACCTAGCAGATCAAATGGATCAATTGACATTTAAGATAACGCCATTGGCTTCTCGAATGAATGAAGAATTGCTCTCACAAACTATTATCGACCATGAGGAAGATGAGAGTGCAATTATCCTGACAAATGACATGGTACTGCAAGAGTCTCAAGAAAAAGAATCTAAAGATGCAGATGAAAAGAAAGTTGAAGCACAAGAATTGAGACCCTAACATCAAATGGTTCAAGTGAATGAATCCAGTGAACAATCTCCAAATGCGGTGATATCTCCTCCATTCCTTGATCAATATTTTCCTGACTCTTATTCTTTAATTCCTGTTAGTGAGATTGATTTAATTATATCAGAAAATTTTGAGTTTCATGATAGGAACAAGTTAAGAGTCACGATGGCAAAATATCTCAAACCAGTAAGTGCTTGTGATAGAGGAGTGAATGAAGATTTAAGGTCATTACTTGGTTGTTTGGCGCAATCTACTGGTCCATGGAAGACCGTAGCTCATGTGCTCAATAATTACTCTATTTACGAGGGCTATCAGGATTACATAGAAGATGAAGCACTGAAGCGAGTTACGCGATTTTATCCTCCATGAATAAACAGGACAATGTCTAGCCAAAGACATTAAAGAAAGGCGCTACTTGGGAGGCAACCCAAGACTATTTGTTTCAGTTTTCATACATTTTTTTAAGTTTTAGTTAAGTGTTTGCAGCATTTAATAGTTTGATGTTTGGTGACAGGAAATTGGCAGTTGGACGTGCCCACGCCAGGTAGTCACGCCTGACAGAACTCAATTTTCGAGAATTGATCTGAAGACTCTATAGCAGTTTGACGTGCCCAAACCAGGTAGTCAAGTCTAGAGCTGTAAACGAACCGAATCGAACCGAGTATCTCATATTTGAGCTCTGTTCGTTAAGCAATTCGAACAACGTTCGTGTTCGTTCGTTAATTTTCGAATTCCAAACCTGTGTTCGTGTTCGGTTCGTTAAGTAAAATTCGTGTTCGTGTTCGTGTTCGAATTCGAGTTCGGCTCGTTTAACATAAACGAGCCGTTCGCAAAAATGTTCGAAATGTTCGAATCCAATTTATTTTATGCCTTAAATATGCCGTGCAAATTATTAATCATTCTAAAAAATAATTAAAGCACTAAGTGACTAAATTCTATTATTCAGTAACTATATAACTAACATTAACATAAAAGCAACAAATAAAACAAAGAAATTTGCCCTCCAAATATAAAAGTCCAGCCATAAAATTAATTCTAAAATTTGTCAAATGATAATTATGTCTATGTTCGCGAACGTTCGTTGAAATTCGCAAACATGTTCGTGTTCGCAAACGTTCGTTTAGCATGTTCGCGAACGTTCGTTAAAACTCGCGAACATGCTCGTGTTCGCTCGATTATTAATCGAACAAAAAAATTCGTTCGAACTCGGTTCGTTTAAAATTTCGAACGAGCCTTTCACGAACACGAACGAGCCGAAACGAACCGAGCTACCGAACAGCTCTGTTCGTTTAACAGCTCTAGTCACGCCTGACGGAACTCAATTTCCGAGAATTGATCTGAGGACTGTATAGCACTTGAGCATGCCCACGCTAGGTTGTCATGCTAAAAAAAAAAAATTTCAAAGGACCTGTAGCCCTACTCTTTCTTTCTTCCTACTTTTCTTTCTTTTCTTCTTTCTCCTCTTTTGCTTCATCCGCCGCCGCTCCTCACCACGCCGCACGCCACTCCTTGCTGTTCGATGCCGCCGGCCTCCAGCTTAGATCCTCCGCCAGCTCACACCCTGCTTCAGCACGCCGCTGAGCTCGCCCTCTGCGCAAGTTCCTTGTGCGCCGCCCAGCCCGCGCGTAGCGCGCGACCGCTCCACCTGGCACGCCTGCGCTCCAGCGCAGCCCAGTGAGTCCCGCAGCTCGCAACAGCTATGCCAGCGTACTACCCAGCGCGCGTCACCCGTGCGCCTCCCTTTCGCGCAGCCTGCCCCTTTCGCTCAATCTCCAGCTCCAGTTCACCCCCAGGCAGATCGAGCAGCAACTTAGCTGCTGCAGCGCCCACAGCGCGCGACCTCCGCGTGCTTGCCAGTCGCACGCGCGGTGCTGGGTCCTCCCCTGCCCTCCATTTCACCCACAGCCATTCAAACCCCCGGTGAATTCTTTCTTTATTTTTCTGTCTCTAAGTAGCTGAGGCCAGATTACTAGCTTTTATTAGTTGATGCCAGATTTTAATTTCTTAGCTGAGGCCAGATTTTTGATTTGCTAGCTGAGGACAGAAAATTTGTGCTTGTTTGAGTGTTGTGGCATATCTGTGGATTGATTGTTGATTATTTGGTTAACGTTGTGCCCAGTCAGTGATATTTGGGAAAAGTTTTTACTCTGGTTGCCTGTTTAATTAGTTTTTTGGGGAATTTTGCTATGTTTATCTATTTAATTGATTTTTGGGTTGAATTGGTAGTATTTGGAAAAAAATTTTGTCGTTCACAGGTTTAATTAGTTTTTGGGGTGAGTTTATTATCCGTTTCTGCACTTGTTTGTGATTGGGAGCTGTGACTGGGGATCATTTCCCTTGTTGGTTGTTTGTTGACATATTTTGAACACCATTACTTTGCATTTGTCTTGTCCACTGATATCCAATGACAAAACCCAAGAACAAAGGCAAGAGCAAACCTTCCACCTGTACCCCACTGCCCACAGTCCCCTCGAGTGGATCTGCCCCCTCGATTTGACCGAGAGGACCCCGGACTGTTCTCTGCGGCACCTCCACCGTCTTCCTCCGCCGATAGCCAGCTTGCAGCCCTTCGGCTCCAGATGCAGCACATAGACACTCGTATGGAGCGGATGGAGCGTCAAATGGGCGGGATGGCCCATAATTTAACACAGTATCTCCATCACGTAGGTTTCCGCCCGCCTTTCCCTCCCTAGCCGTAGTTCAGTTCTGCCCTCCTCCGTTTTAAGGGATGTGTCGTTGCCCCAATATCTCTGTTTTGTTCTTTTTTTGCTTACATTGAGAGCAATGCAAGATTTAGGTGTGGGGGGGTAGTATATTGGTATTTTATTGAAAAAGTGCAAGTGTAGGCATTTTTGTTGGAATTTTTTGTTTGACTTTGTCGAATTTTGTCCAATTTTTGCCTATCTTTGTGCTTATTTGTGATTATTCCTGATAAACGATGGTTAGATATCTCAAATTTTTCTATTGCTGAGAGTTTACACTTTAAGGTGTTGAGTATGACATGGTTGATTTTAAGGATATCTTTTGGGTGAATATTTGAGATTTTGTGACTTTTACACTTTTTGGTTAACTTTTCTAAGTATTGTAAATATTTGTCTAGCATTTTTTTTTTGTGCAAATTGGTTCAGTTATTAATCTTAGTTCTCCATGTTTAAGAAATGAAGCGGGTTTGTGTGGTATTTAATTTTATTTTTTGTGCTTATTTATGAATAGTATTCAGCTATACTCCGCTAGTATCGTTGTCTAGTAACCGGGAGTCTTCATCACAAATGTCGACTTTCGCGTCATAAAGCGATGATAGCTATGAGTATGTGATTTTTAAGCGATGATGGTTGAGTAACTGGGCTCCTTCATATGGCCAATGTCGGAGTTCGCGTCAAAACGCTTGAATGGCTAAAAACTAAGCGTTCCCCCTAAAAAAAAAAATCAAATAAGTGGGGATATTATAGAAAAAAAAAATATATGCTAAAAGTGAAAAATAGGATGTATTTGAATGAATTGTTAGCCTGCTGATCCATGAATTTTATTGTTGAGATTTTGCTTAATAGTCGAACTATTTGCTTATGGATGCTGGTTGAATATTTTATACTCTTAGATTAGTTAGTCATAAACTGAAAGAGTCCTTGATCTTGAAAGCTAATTGGAGAGATATTTCTTGAAATTTAATCACTAATACTTGACATATGTTTTAATTGTATCTTGGCAATAGAAGATTTGATCAATAGCCATTGTTTGATTTTAATTGCTTGATTTGTTGTTCTCATGCTTGAGGACAAGCATGGTTTAAGTGTGGGGGAAATTGATAGATCATAATTTGTTGCTAAATTTATAATTATTCTCCCCTTGAGTTTAGCCAAATATTATTTTAATTGATTGATTCTACTTATATTTGGTATAATGGTGCCAATTGTAGGGAAATGAGCAACATGTGATAAAAGGGGTAATTTTCCAAGAATTACGATCAAGTCTAGAGATGACAGGATTCTCGCATGGCAGTTTCCTAATTCAAGCCGAAGACTTACGAAGCAGGTTTTCAAATACAGTTGAGAAACATCTTAGACTATGAGGAAATATCTTCTTCTTAGGAAAATGAGGAAGTTCAATGTATTTGGGAAACTAGAAAATGGGAAAAGAAAAGACCAGCTCCCATTTGATTGCTAATTCTTAGGAAAAGAAAAGAGACTAGCCGCAATTGTGGACCTGGGAATTGTTTTTAAATCGGGCTTTGACCGAAATTGAAGGAGAAAAAAGAAACTCTCGGATGTCTTAGTAAGCAATTTGGGGGGAAAAAGGCAACAAAAAGGCCAGCTGCCGTTGTTGACTGGGGATGAACGCTTTTTACCCTGGTTTGATACAATTGGAGGAACGCGAGGAAGAAAAGGACGGCCGTCACTTGCTGCAGTTGATTTCGGCTTGCTCTTAATTAGTTTGTGGAGAAGGAACCAATGGTTATCAAGGGAGTCCTGCGGATTCCCCTTGAGAATGTGTAGCTAAATCTCCATTTTCTAGTCAAGGGAACAACTGAAGATTTGGTTCAATAATTACTGTGAGATCTAAATTATTTTAACTGCTTCCTCCATTTATTAGTATTCGTATGTTTTCTGCTTTTAATTGTTGTTATAGCCTACGTGTATGAGTGAATAGATGCGCAATATTTAATTATTCACGTAGGCTATTGTGCTAATTAAGGGTAATTGAATCCGTAATTGTTCGTTATCTCTATCTCAGTAGCAACTGGCGTAATTGAATTTATGTTAGGGAAACATACGATCTAACTTAAACAAACCCTCTTAGCATGTTTATTAGTTAGGATTGAACCTTTCTAATTCTTAATGCAATCTAGAAATTAAATCCTACGGTCGTACTTAGGGTTGTTTTTGGGTTAGAGAAATAGTTAATGGTCGTACCTTAACTATCGAAAAAATAAGAAAATGTTGGTTGTTTATCGCGTGCATGACAACTATAACTAATCTATTAATAGATGTTGGAATTATATTTGAATCGATGATCAGTTGTATGAACCATTTCTGATGTGTACCCTTGGCTAGAGTTTTCCCAATTATTTCTTTTAATTAATTATTTTCTGCAGTTAATTTATTTAGTTAGCATTTAATCCAAAACCTCCCATACTTTGGACTCTAGAAGAAATGAATTATCTCCAGTCCCTGTGGATTCGACCCTACTCACCGCTATATACAAAATCTGTATTTTTTTCGAGTAGGTATTTATTATTATACAGGTTCGGCACCTGTTAAAACTCATTACCATCTTCATGGGATATAGATGACCAACTCGGTTATCGAAGACGCAGCCAACGACGGTCGTCTTCCGCGAAGTCTCATGCTTCCTCCCAAATAGATATATCCAGACATATATATATATATATATATATATTTAAAAGTGCTCTACCGACAATTCTTTTTCTATGCAGCACAACGTTAGATGCGTGAATTATCGCGATAATATAAAAACATCACCACTTGGAACGAAAGGAAAACGACACGGTACTAATGCCAGCAAGTCGCTATTTCCGGTGGACAGAAAAAATTAACAGAGCATAAAATGGTAGTAGTAATTCATACTCTATTAACCAGTTATAATACTCACGATACATGCAGGTTCAGGTGCAGGCTGCCAATGCATTTTCGGCTTTTTGTAGATCATAGCAAAACTGCCTTTCTAACTATGCAGATCTCATTGATTTAAACCTCATCGTCGAGTAAATTGATTTTATTAATTTACACAGACCATTAATTTTTGTCTTTTAAAATAACAGAAACTTTAAAGTTGCACTCATCTTTTAGTGTTCACCACCTTCGGACAGGATGGGGAATATCTTATTATGCATGGGAACTCTTATTATGGTGTTAGTGCCTGTTTGATAACATAAAAAAGTACTGAAACTGAATTCATTCAGACATTCAGATGTTGTGGGTGTTTGATAAATAAAAATTCATTTGCTGAACTTATTAAGTGGTGCTGAATTTGTATGTATTTTTTTCAGCACAAGAATCGTAGCTGAATGATTAATTTGATAAGAATCAAGAGATTTATTGCAACTATTTTATCTTATGTACCAAATATATTTCTGTTTGTTAATTACATTCAAAATCCTTATCTAATTAAACAACCTAATATTTCCTATTTAAAATCCTTATATAATTAAACAAAACAACATGATATTCTCTATTCAAAATTTTTTTAAACAATAGTATTTTTTTGCAGTAATTTTCATCCACAAATATTTATATTTTGATTTTTTTTTTGTGCAGATAAATATTATTTATGTGATGTAACTTATCTACACATACGTGGCTTTATGACATCATATCAAAATATTAGATATTAGTTGTCTGATTTTCGAAATGCTTCTCGTCCAAGATCAAAAGGAGAACGCTTTAATCAAGCACATGCAAGATTGAGAAATATAATTGAACGTGCTTTTGGAGTATTAAAAGCTCGTTTTCCCATTTTCAAAACGATGAAACCATACCCTTTTCCCACACAAATAAACATTGTCATTGTATGCATTGCTCTTCACAATCATTGTCATTTTCATACCTAACAATTTTAAATTAATTAAATTATAGGTTCTATTTCCTTTTTGGATTAAAAGATAGAAGGGCAAAATTGTACAATTTAGTTTATTAAGTATTAAGTTATGAATATTTATCAAACAGTATAAATAGACTCAACATTAAGATTCAGACATTCATATATCTCTTTTCAGTGTTTAAAATTCAGCAAATTAATTATTTCAGTATTCAGAATTCAGAATTCAGATTCAGTGTTATCAAACGGAGCCTTACTCTGTTTCCATCATCCTTTAAGGTGTATTTTTTTTTTACACTCATATTAGAAATAATTAAATGATCCAACAATATTTCAAATTTTTGTTTTCTATTTTACTAGGAAGCTTTGATTCATTTTGATAACTATCCGCAATCGTAGTAATGATTAACAATTGACTGTTTACACATTTTCATATTTTAATAAAATTGTTTAAGAAATTGGCATTCAAGGTGTAAAAAACCACATCCTATGAGAATGATTTTTACAAAATAAAAAATAATTTTTAGGGTGATGTTATTAATATTTGCACTCCCACTATCTTTTTTTTTTTTTTTTTTTTGGATGAGACTATATATTATCCATATCCTAATTTTTTTCTCCTACCTTAGCTGGATGACCAAGTCTAGCAAAGCTACCTCATGAGTCATGAGCAACAGGAAGGAATTAGAATAAGGGTGATATGGTTTCGTTGAAATAAAAACGGGAATAGTAACAGTACAAATAACATAATAGAAGTATAAATAACATCGCCCTAATTTTTATTATTTGCGCCCTAATTTTTATTATTTGCACCGTCTTCACTAGCTAATATATTCTGACCCCTGGGCGGGGATACAATTGGCATTGAATTAGAGATGCAAATAAAAACCAAATACAAAAAACAAATGCGCAAGCCTAATTATTTGAATTGCAGCCAATATTACTATTCTATGCTGCGTCAGGCAAAATAAAGGCTGCGTTTGAATTGAGAAATTTGCCGAATGATTTGGAGTCTTCTAAAAATTTTCTAACAGTTTAAATTATTTAGGAAGTATTTGAATTTATAAATTATCAATTATTTTAGTGTTTGAAAATTATCAATTTACATGATAAACAACCTCAGCGTGAGGCGTGAGCATACCTTATGGATTGGGCAAAAACAATTCTTTATCTAATTCTTTTATTCAGGATTACATAGTACGCAGTGCACAAACAAATAGGGAATTAGAGAATTAGGGACTTGGGGGCAACGGCAGCAAATTTTTTTACAAATAATCGTTGCTAGGGGTTCGTGGCGCAGCAGGCGCAAATTAGTGGAAGGACCATGGCATGGGTAAGTACACAGCTTGATTTAAAATGGTTGAGTAATGAGGGGGAGACCTGGCTCCAAGCTCCAGAGAGTTCGAACTTGGAAAGATATATAAAGCGGGACCTTGTAAGAAATGTTCTCCCCCGGTGCTTCCGCCTGCCTCTAGGGTTTTTCTACTGCTGCTCTTTGGTCTTCTCCTTCTAACCTGCTCGATTCTTTGATCAGAACTGCAGGAAATGGAGAGGCCACGTTGCTTTCTGGACATAAGCATCGGCGGTGAGCTGGAAGGTAGAATCGTCGTGGAGCTCTACAATGATATCGTCCCCAAAACCGCCGAAAATTTCAGAGCTCTCTGCACTGGCGAGAAAGGCATTGGTCCTCACACCGCTGTACCTCTTCATTACAAGGTCGTCCTCCCTAAAACTTCTACCGTTACAAGCTAATTCTTTCATGCTGCATTCGGACATGTACACGTACCGATATATTTGTTCATACGACCTTAGTTTACTCTTATATATTTGATTTCATGTGATCGAGTTGTGCACAGTTCTATTGACAGTGAATTGGTTACCGTGAGGATTGTGGATTCCAGTGTCTAACCTTTTATGTGTGGTGTTTTTGCTCCCCCGACTTGATTTACATGAAAACTTGTTAAGAATCAATGATTGCTTTACGAATTGATAACAAGCATTCCTCTGGTATCGGGAAATTTGATCAACAAACAAAGTGGATGGTGTTTAATAGGAGGGGAAACTAAATCTTTGACTCCTCCTGAGGTTTCTGTCTAATTGTCTATTCATTGGATCTAAATGTAAAGCATTTTGTATAGTGCGTGGTCTCAATGTTTCAGAGTAGTTTGAAGTTGGCCTTTATGATAGTAATAATAGTCCTTTATTTGCGCTTTTAGTTTCTAACTACACTCCTGCATTTGTTTTAGGGAAGCCGATTCCACCGTGTTATTAAAAGCTTTATGGTGCAAGGTGGTGACATATCTGCAGGGGATGGTACTGGGGGTGAATCAATTTATGGGCTGAAATTTGAAGATGAAAATTTTGATTTAAAGCATGAAAGGAAAGGAATGCTATCAATGGCTAATGCCGGGCCTAACACTAATGGGTCGCAGTTTTTTATCACTACTACTAGGACTTCCCATCTAGATGGAAAACATGTTGTGTTTGGGAAGGTAGTCAAAGGCATGGGAGTTGTCCGCTCAATTGAGCATGTTACAACAGGTGAAAATGATTGCCCTACTCTGGATGTTATAATTGTGGATTGTGGCCAAATACAAGAGGGAGCAGATGATGGAATTGCTAACTTTTTCAAAGATGGAGACGAATATGCTGATTGGCCTGCTGATCTTGACAACTGTTCTGGGGAGCTTTCTTGGTGGATGACTGCTGTCGACTCTATTAAGTTTCATGGAAATGACTATTTTAAGGTATCAAATGCTTAAAACATCGGTAACTGGTCAATTGCTGATCTTGTTCTCCTATGTTTTTATACATTTTTATCTGCCATTTTTTTATAAATTCCTCTGTTAACTTCTTGTAGAAACAAGACTATAAAATGGCTCTCAGAAAGTATCGAAAAGCTTTGCGATATTTGGATGTCTGTTGGGAAAAAGATGGGATTGATGAAGGTAAACGAAATGTTTTGCCTTCCAAAGATGGTCAGTTTGTTCTTGCATATGTTAAAGGAAGATAATTCTCCAAATTTTGCTGCCACCTATACTACGCTCCATAGTTTGTAGAATTGGGATCCTATGCAGGATCGTTTTAGGATAGTGGGATCGGGATCGTAGGATCCGATCTTTGAATTGTAAGATTCTACCAAAAATTACATATTAAGCTGTTACTAACTTTTAAACTATTAGTTTACATATTTTCATTGAATATATGCGTATTTAATTTTAAAATGCACAATATTAACACTGGTTTAATGATTATTGACACAATAAATATATATTTCAAGTATCGTATCATGTTCTTATGGGCCATAATTAACTATACGAGTGAAGAAAATCTGTTACTAACTATAATATCATGAACTTAACCAAAAAGATAAGGTAGCTAATAATCCATTGCACTAATAAGATAATAAGCAAATAATAATAATAACACGATACTAAGCAGCATAAAACAATATCAGTAGATTTTAATTAAATTTTATCCTTTTCTAACCAATTGAAACTCTTAAAACTTTCTTCACATAATTAAACTTGAAACTAATACTGAACTAGTAATATATTTTAGGAAGAAAAATTAAATGTTGCATCAAAAGATTCTAATTTGTTTCCATTTATTATTGTTTAGTGTTTACTATATTGTTCCTTGTGGTATAGCTTTAACAGGGATGGTAGTAAATTTAGATAGAAACATGTCAGCAAATGTTTAGGAAGTGGGCCACACCACTTGCATTGTAGGTTAAATTTTTTTGAACGATCCTAGTTGTTAGGATCGTACGCTTCTAGTATGATTCTACGATTCCAGTATGACTCAGCTAGAACAAATGCAATTTTATGAGAATTGTGACCCCACTACCAATCTGGATCAGTGACTTAATTCCAGGTCCTGATCGCGATCCTACGATCTGGATCGCAATTTTGATAACACTGCTATGCCCGTCTCATTCTTTAATTCCGTTCTTTCAACAGACAAGAGTATGCATTTGAGGAAGATGAAGTCTCAGATATTTACAAACAGCTCGGTGAGTTTATCCTGGAATTCTCAAAGATATGCTGCTTGTAACATTCTTAATGTCAATTCAGAACATTAGCTAGGGCAGAGCTTCCCATTTATATATGATTGTACAGTCAGTTTGACTGTGAGAATCAACTCTGGTTGTAATGCAGAGATTTGTCATTTGAACTAGGGTATCAGTGCATATTTTCTAACGTGTCTTAGTTGCTAAGTACTGATCATATCTTGCTTATCATGAAGTTTGAAGCTTAGACTTTTGAACTTGTTATGGAGAAATTTTCCAATCTCAATCCTATCAGAAAGGCTTGGTTATATCTGATTTCTTCCAGAACTATTAGGTGTGCAACATTCATGCATTTCTGGAAAGAACATGTTTTACAATGCTTGTAGACCTGAAGGTTTTGGTTGTCCTATCAAGACAGTTAATTACTTTTGTTTAGGCTTGTAAACTGAAACTTGGAGATTCAAAGGGAGCACTTTTGGATGCTGACTTTGCAATGCGTGATGGAGAGAATAATGCCAAGGCTTTGTTTCGCCAGGGTCAGGTGAGTATGATTGTCCATCAAGTAAATCTTCGCCTTCTCTCCTATGCTGATATTAACTTATGATTATTGTTGTAAGTATTAAATGTTTACTAGTTGGACAAAGGCTGAGTATCATCACTGTCTCTTTGACTCATAGTTCATTTTAATTCTTTTTTAGGTTTTTAATGTGGTTAATAGAGCCAGAGACTGATTTATCAACAAGTCGAATCTAGCTAAGGTTATACGCCTGTGGTGGGGGAAGGAAGAAACTTAGAATAGTGACCACTGTTTTAATAAATTTTTTTTCCTTTTATTAATGGACTGTTTGTGGTCAATGGCCCCTTGGGCAATGCAAGAGGATGATTAGGTTATTATGGTCAATGACTTGCTTACATAGTTATAGCTAACATCTTTACTTTATTATAGCTTCATCTTTCTCTGCTTTACTATGAACTATGTCAATTGGCTTCTGTTGTAGCTGGTATGCCTTCGCATTCCATAAAAATCTTAATGGGTTAAATCAAACTACTAATTACAAATCACATGTTGTGCATATGTCCTGATACCTAAATGGTCATGTATATCTTTTAGCACAAATTACTTATTATTTTTACTGACTAATTCTCTTTGTTATTTTTCATGTTTATTCCTATTTGCTTGCTTTCAATCTAATAGTCATATGATACGCAATTTTTGTCGCCCTATGAATTCCAACTTGGCATTCGTGCTTCTTAGGAATCTTGTTTGCCCCCATTTGATGATTATCATTGTTCTCTTCTGACTGCCTGCCTATACCTTAGACTATTTTAGTGGCACATTCTGAAGTAGCTGTGATTGTAATCTATTGATCAATCAGGCACACGTGGCTCTTAATGATATAGATGCTGCAGTTGAAAGTTTCAAGAAAGCTTTGAATTTGGAGCCCAATGATGGTTAGTGATGCTTATTCTTGTTTTGCTCATACAAAGCTGAACTTAGCTTTTCTTTTTGAACTAAGTCTTATTTGTTTGACTTATTTTGTTGACTTTTAGTTTATTTTGAGCTACAAAAGCTGCTTTTGTGAATCACATCTGATCATAAATTTGTTAAAAAACTTCTTTTGCTTTGCAAAATATTTAGGAAAAAAGCCTTTTAAATCTTTTAATTTTTTCTGCGGATTTTTTTTCTTGTCGATGTGGCTTTGGAAAATTTAAAGCAAGTAGGAAAATTGTTTTGGTTTGAGGTGCTTTGAAATGCTCAATTCATGGCAAAATAAAAAGAATCAATTCAACCAATTTCCATCATTGTCTGAATATAAAGTTCACTTTCTAAAGAATTTTGAATTTACTGTTGCTTTATGTCATGTGGATCGTGACTTCCTCTGGGAAGATTGTGAATAATAAATTGAGTTGATTCTGATTAGTTTTTGTTGTAAGCTTCTTATTCTTACTCCTGGTAAAGGTTTAAAAAATGATTTGGAATGTTGTTTATTCTGGTTTCGTGCATAAAGGTTCTAGATTTTACTGCTCCTTGGTCTTCTGGTTTTCAGAAGTTAACCTAGCTATAGGTTAATACCTATGGACAGATAGGTAACAACATGCAATGACTAGACTTCAGTAGTAAGTTTTGAGGAAGTAGACTCGTATTAGTATGTGTGGAGAATATGAAAGGCAACATATTTGATACATTGGATCAGACACTGATTACTGACTCGGGATCACATCTTCCAGGAGCAATAAAAAAGGAGCTTGCTGCAGCAAAGAAAAGGGTGAGTGGGGAATCATGTGTTTGTGAACTTTGCCAAATTGTAAACCACTTTGTATGGTGTTAGGTCAATTACTGCAGATGGTGATAATCTAATCTTCTTCTTCCTTGGCCATAGATTGCTGATAGACGTGATCAGGAGAGAAAAGCTTTCGCCAGAATGTTCCAATAAATATGGTATTTATTCTTCAGCTTCTTGTTTATGCTGCTAGTTTAGATGAGGTTGGTTTGATTCCGAGGTTTCTTCCCTCTGATTTTTTTTGAAGGTGGGGATCACCTTGTAACTTTATGTGCTACTTTCAACTCTGTTTAGACGGCATGCTTCGGTTGCGTGGTGCGCTGTCAGGTATTAACATTACTGCATAGTATTAGTTAAGTGAACAGCTAGGTTAAACAAGATTACTTGGAAATGATTACTTAAATATGCGATCAGCCCCATCTAAATCTAAGAAACCGAAAAATCTGTCTAATTTGCCACAAAGATTATTTCTTCTTGTCATTGAAAAATCTGCTCTATAATGATAATGTTCTCACCTCGGATTTTTTTTTTCTCTTTTTCACAGGGTTGAAAGGGCTGGTAGATCTTTGATCAGCGTATTGTAAACTTAGAGACTGTACAAAATTTTTGGCCAGACATTTTTAGGTTTGATTATCTTGGTATGAGTCAATTGGGCTTTAGCATTTCAAAACATGCCAAAACTGGCGAAGTTGATAGATTTTTTACTGTCTTACTGAATAATCTGAACTATTTTCTCTTTTTTCCCCCACTTTCTGATACAATTTAGTTTGATTATAATTTTGTAATGGGTTGCTAAGAAATAACCGTTGTAGTCATCAAATGGCACCCGCTTAACGGGAGATCAAATTTGACTTCGTACGTGATACTATTGGATTTGCTAAATTGACACCCTTAACGGGAATTAATTTCACTTCTTAAATGCTACTATTAGATTAGCTAAATTAACACCCTTAACGGGAGGTCAAATTTGGCTTCTTAAATGATACTAGTAGATTTGCTAAATTGACACCCTTAACATTGTTAATATGAGATAAATACATGTTCAAGAAATTTGCATTTAGGGAATGCTTTAAAACAGAAAAAGGATAAATTTTGGCTTCTCACCATCACCAGCATACCAAATACGAGTTAAATGAACTTACAGAAACCGTCTGCTTTTTCCACCAAACAAATTCCTTCCCAGAGCATTTCTATTGCTTTTGATACACACTAGATCATGTAAAACTTATCGAAGTACAAGAAACTATTAAGCATGCCATTTCTAGACCTGAACACCATTATGAATTGTAATTATCAAGGCCAAGATCCCTGAGTGCATCAGTAGCTGCATCTTTGCAGATCTTGTGACTTCCCTTGGCCTTCCTAACGAGGTTCTCAATACCATGGCTGAGTAAAATTTTTCTGAAAGAACAAACAACTCCAGCTTTTAAATGAAATTTCTTTAAGACTTCCTACAGAACAAGGGACCATATTTTGAAGGCAACCAAGAACAAATCTTGCCTGTTTTCGGCATTCCTGACCACAAGATTCCGGATCATTAGACAGGCAATTCGCTGCAGCTGTTCTGAATCAGGGAATCTCTGCATGGCTTGGATAGCGAGGTCCCCAGCTCCAACTTCAATTGCTTGAGCTGCATTATCTGGGGATCTCAAGCAGAGTATGGATATATGAGACATGACCTGCACAGCAGCAAGAAACTTTAATTGTAACTGTAGACTTTAATTGTAACTGTAGATCCTAGGTCTCTAGATGCTTGGCCACCAAAAGAATAGTGGCCTCAGATGGCTAGGCACAAATCTGTGGCATAGTTTATGCAACTTATAGGAATTCATTCACCTCTTGTAATACTGAAGGGTCTTCAGAAAATCTTCCTGCAAGTTTTATAAGTCTCTGCAGCCCACCTTTCTCAATAATAAGACTCTTATTTATGTCACTTCCTGCCAACTAATCGAACTCACCAATTAAAAGCACTTCAATCTTTCAAATATCAATAGATGGTAAACATGTTATCTCTCTACAGATGGTGAAAGAAAATGAATCTCAATAAATAAGTTTCCTGGTTATACATGTTAGAGGACCTGTTTGCTGATACAAGCCATCTCAAGAGAAGTTTTAAGGGCCATATATGCCACCCACGTTAATGATTAGTAAGATAGTTCATCTTTAGAAGTAGGAATGGAGGTCTAAGAAATGAAAATGAATTGTGAATATGAAGTTTATAGAGTAATATCAGAAATTGAAGAAAAAGAATTTTGGGCGTATATTCTGCAGCACAATGCAAAGGGACCAGTATTAGTCATCAGTAAAAAATATCATATAGGTTTTCACCTTAGATAACAAAGAGCAGTAAGTTCTGGCCGCAGCTTTGTTGCCTTGTTCCCCACAGTCATCAATGCAATGCAGAATTGCATCTATACCACCATTATCTGCGACTGATCTGCAGACTTCATCCTGCCAGAAGAATAATAAAAAATGAAAACACGAAGACTTATGTCAAACAAAATGCGTTCATTCTAATCAAGGAGACAGTTCAGTTCTCCCAACCAAGACACAAAAAGAATACAGATGAATATAAGATCTAGGTCTTTGATCACCAATTCAATTACCCACGTTATTTTAATAATAATGAAGGGAAGCGGTTTAAAAAGGATGAACTGATACATTTACAGAGCATTTTACCCTTGCTAAATTTACCAGATCATTCCACACAAACACTGCATTTTCACACTCTAATTCAACCATATGGGATTCTCAGGTAGACAGCGCCAACATAGAATGTAGCCAATCATAAAGCCAGAGACAAGAAAATATTGTATGTTTTGCTAGAGCATTAAACTATCATACTTTGATGGCGCATCCATGAGAGAACCATGACTTAACTCAAACTACAGCAATTATGCCTAATCACAACATATAGAAGACTTACATTGACGGCAACAGCTTTCAGAGCTATGCATGCTGATACAACACAAGGTGAACTAAGACCTTCATGAAGTGTATGTACCAAAGTTTCTACAATCCCCATCTTAGCAAATCTGCGAGCATAACCATAGACCTGCAATAAATCAACAAGGTGAGAACAGTTCTTCAAGCTTACAGTAACATTACTTTGACAGACCCTGATTTGAAAAGTTTCACAGGAATCAGGGTGGCAAAGATATTTTGGTACAAGTAACAATGGCACGACCTCCTATCAGTCTTACTTGTGAGGCCACAACACGATTGTCATCTGCTGTTAGAAGGACTCGAACGGCATCATATACGCTAGGAAAGGCCCACCCACTGTGTTCTTTAAGAATTTTGATGACAAGTTGATCAATTTTCAAGTCCATGAATGACTCCTTCACAACCTCATTTCCAGATGCAGCCACAGCAACAACAGAAAAACAACTATTTAAGATGCTAACATGTTGACTTTCATCATTTAGGATGCCTACTACAATCTCCGGGCCACCACTCTCCTTAAATGTTTCAGTGCTTTGAAGATCTGTATATGAAAAAGGTTAAAAGACAATTTCACTCCACCAAGTTAATACTATGTTCAGACTTCAGAGCATACCGAATTTGGTAAGACTTGAGCATCAGATAAAATCCACAGATTAGATATACAAAATCCAACGTTTAGTCTATATTTTTCAAACGAGCGTGGTAAGATGAAACTAAACAACAAAAAATGAAACCAATCCAACATTGCCAACCTTACCAATCATTAAGATGAATTCGCCCCCCAGCTCCCCCCCCCCCCCCCCCAACAAAAAAAAAACCCCAACCCCTAGAATTAGTAATTCAACGATGGAAAGAAAATCCCAGCAATTTAAAAGTTGTTGCATTTAAGAAAATAAACATGTACCATGAATTAGTGAAGTCAATGTGCTCAAAGCCAAGTCTAGGCCCCGATGAGGCCCGCTCTTCTTAAGCTTCGGCAAAACAGAAGTTACCAACTCTACCCCTCCATTCTTGGTGGCAATGGCAGCATTTCCCGACCCTTTTGAGCTACACAACTCATTCAAGTTTCCCAACAATTCCATAATTTCGTTTTCGCTATCGGACGAATCGGAGCTCAGCCCTTTCAATCTGCTTAGAGCCTGAACTACCGGATTGTCATCGACTGAGCTCTCTCCGGGGACGCAATGGACTATACCTGGAAAGGACACGAGCGAGGTGGGATTAGCTTGGGAAAAAAAAACTGGAGGGAACAAAAGAAAAAAATTCAAAAACATATGATAGAAATTACCTGAGAGATCAACACCCTGGAGCGAAAGCGTTTGAACGGCGTCTTCAAGGGCTTCGGTGGGGTCCATCCCAAGGTCCTCTATATTCTCCTTCACCATTTCGTCGAATGCTTCCTGGGATATTGTACGGACTGCCGTCTGTGGGGCCATGTCTCACTTCTCTCCTGAATGTCGCCGTCGCCGGCTTCGTCGTCGTCGTCTCCCCCAGACGATCTGTGAAGCTTGAGCGGAGTGACAACTGAAATGAAGCATTACGGGAGGAGAAAGAGAGACGTTTTCAAACATTTCCATCTTTTTTTCTTTTTTTTTTTTTTTTTTTGGGGTGGAACTTGAGATCCAGGTAGAAGCAGTGGGGCTTTTTCGGTTGGGTGGGACAAGTACTGGGCTTCCTGTTCGTTAAATGACAATTGTCTTGGGCTTGGCCCCGTGATTGGCTTTCGTTATTTGTAAATGATAAAACATTTTCTGACGCACACAGAAACTTCAAAGTGAGCTTAAATGGAAGCAAATGGAGAGAAAAGAAAACAAAAGATGGGAAATGGATCATTCTTCCTTTTTGTTTGGGAGATTTGACTAGAGAAAAAAAACAAGAAAGAGAGATACAGAGAAATGGGAGAATTAAACACTCAGAACCTGTTTGATAATTCAATTCAGCACTTAAATTTAATAGATTCAAATCTTAATATGTTCAGACGAGTTTGATAATAAAAATTGAATATCTGAATTAATTAAGTGAAATTGAATGCCTAAGACAAAACTTGCTCACAAAAATAAGTGATAAACTATTCACTTATCACTAAATGTAATATACATTCAAATGTGTTTTATTTAATATTTAACAACTCAATAACTTAATGGATTCAAATTTCAGACTTCAATTTTATCAAACGCAATCTTAGAAAAAAAAAGTTTAAATATAAACTTGTGTTGTGTGGATCACCTTGAGTACCCATACAAATTAAATTCAGGCTTGGGTCCAGACCTGGACCACCTAAGTTAGCAACATTCAGTTCCAACCTCAGTCCTGATGGCATTTTGGGCTTCGTTGTTTAAATTGTGATTTTTTAACAGAAAATTTTTTATATTTTCCATAAACATATTTTCTGATTATTTTTTTAATTCACATATATCAAATCAAATCAGTATTATTTTTCTATAAAAACTCTTAAAACTAGCAATCCAAATGGGTAGTAAAATTTTTTTCTTTTTTTTAACAAATAAAAAAAAAAGTGACCGGGAAGAAACATCTTCATTCTCTCGTTTCCAGATGTTGCAAAAAATAAGACGTCATTATACGGTAATCAGTGCATCAACGTCCTACTGTTTATGATTTATGACAATCTAAATGCTTTCTTCACCACCACCTTCCCCCCACCCCCCCCCCCCCCCCCCGGGTCAAGTGTCAAGATTTTTAAGTTAGAAACGCAATATCGTTTTGGCAATGATGGCTTTTTCTGCATTTTCTTGACCTTTGGTTTCCTCATAGATGGTACTACTACTAACTAGCATATGCCTTTTTTATTGAATCCACACCTGAATTGCAAACTTCCTTTCAGCTTAATTTTGTCAACCCCACGAGTCTTATTAAGAGTACTCAACCTTACCGAAGAAAATGATTACTGCCTAAAACTTTTTCTGGCCGCGCAATTGGACTCCTGAGCCAATTTTAACGACCATGTACAATATGCCCAGCTCTTCCTTTTCCTCGCCTGAATTTGCTTTCATTCATTAAAAAGTACTAGGTTTATGTATTATGTATGTACCACCACACAATATAGAATGCATCATTGTTTTCTTTTACATTTTTCCTGACAGAAACTCTTAAAGTGAACCCAGTCTAATGTGAATGATGCGATGATGCGTAGGTTTATGTATCCTTGTTATGAAATACTACTTACTACTAGTGTACGCAAAGATTACTCCCTTTGTATCGAATTTTGAATGATCATGTTGGCTGTGGAAGTTTACCACCCACCCCATTGTATTCACACTGTAACAAAGATACATAATGGTTTCTTAGACCATGCATATTTATCGTGCACTATATTTGATAACTACCAGAATGGCTAGCAAAAGCATGTAAATCTCCAATACACATCGGAATACTTGATTCGCATTGAAAAACATGGCCTGTTTTGGATTGTATTTTTCTAATTTTTTTGTCGAATAAATAACTACTGTAGCGATTTGATATATATATAAAGTAAAAAGGTTTTTTTTAAGGGAGAATATATAGTGATAAGTTTTCTCACATACAGGACAGGGAGGAAATAGTGAATACTTAGATGCGTGGTGATATAATCATATACGTACACACATCAGATGCTTTCAAGCGATGAAAAACTACACACACGTACATATACATACACGTTAAAAAGTGGAAAACAGGTAAATTCTGCGAAGAAACTGCATGCGGATTAAATTAAGATTCTCATCTCGCCACAAAGTGGCGGACTTTGAAAAACTGGAGAAGAAATAAAAAATATTCGGGATTGGAAAAACACACGAGACTCGTCCGTTATTCATAATTTCTGCATCCGACCTACCCAACCGGACGAAAGGTCTGACTTGTTCAAATTAACTGCTACAGCAAAGTAGCAAGCGTATGTTTGCCGCCTATAAAATGCCCATCATTTTGATCGGTAAATATCCCATCGCAATTACCAAAACTTGATAGCTAACTAACTGCTCATAATCTGCCATTTTTCTGCCCAGAGCAGAAAAATCAATATGGCTTCTCTAGTATTTCATGGAAAAGCAGGTGTCCTAGCTGTGGTTATAATGTCCATATTGGGCGTCGGTACTATGGGTAACAAGCAGGACACCAACTGGAATTACGGTTGGCACAGACACCCCAATGCAAGCCAACCAAGGAGGGTGGAAGTCGGTGGTTCTGAAGGCTGGCACTTCGGGTTTAACTACACCGACTGGGCTCTCAAAAACGGTCCCTTCTATCTTGGTGACACCCTAGGTACGTACTTACTGCGTTGTTTCATCGATCATTTCCCCTCCCTGCTTCATTAATTGATGCATGGAGCTAGCTTCCTAATTACGTACGTTGATGAAGGGCTAAGAAAAATATACAAATGCATGGTGTGATACGTGATATATATGTATATATCTTTTGAGTGTGAAGCACCAGTATAGTATGTTCAAGGGTCTTATTCTTAATTCCTTTGGGTGCAGTGTTCAAGTATAACTCTACCCCACATCCCCATAGCGTGTATCTATTGCCAAGCTACCGGAGCTTCTTGACATGCGACCTGCGGTGGGCATGGAAGATAGCAGATGTGAACCAAGGCGGCGGGGAAGGATTTGAGTTCGTGCTGAGGTGGTGGCAGCCTTACTATTTTGCCTGCGGCGAAGGGGGCGGCTTTCACTGCAGCAATGGGACTATGAAATTTCCCGTCATGCCACTCATACATTGGAACTGAAATTATTCAGTACATTACGGCTGCCTTTTGGGAAAGGGCAAAAAAAAAAAAAAACGAATATTAGTGTGATTTTACTTTCAAAATTAAAATGTTCCAATTGATCAATTCTAGCAAATAACGAGAGTTTTTCTTCTTTCCTTTTTTTTTTTTTTTTTGTGTGGGTTTATACATTTATGATGATGTTTTCTTCTGTAAGCCGATCGGCTATTGCCACGATGTTTCCATGATTAATACCCAATAACAAAGTATGGGGAAAAAAAAAGCCAATTTAGATGAACCTCTTTATTTTTATTTTTATTCTTTTGCAACTTCCTATTTTCTTCATATTCGAATTATATGTTCTCTCTATTCATGGTTTGCACGTCAAAACCAAGTGCAGAATTGCAAAAATTCTTCTTTTAGCCATAACAATCATTTAACTAATTATAACATGCATGCTTAGATTAATCTTTTCCAACGTCAACGGTGTGGTGTATATACTAAAAGCATTATATGCATCAAAATTATGAATTCAAATTTAGATTAAAATTATGTGACATGCATTTAATTCAGCACGTTCATACACTAACAGTATACAATACATTGGCAACACATTTTTTTTTTTATTTTTTGACAAAAAAAAGGTATGTTTCACTTAATTGACTAACCAAAAATGTGCACTTTTATTAATTAGTTGGGTGTTAGAAATTTGCATTTGTATCAGTTGAGTGAATGTATACTTTTAACCAAAAATGTACGAGAGAGGCTATCATGCTAAATTGCTAATCGCCCACGACAGACCCATTGGGGTTTTTTTTTAAGGTTAACTTAAATAGAAGAATGCTAACCATAGATGTGAATTACAAGTGGTAAATTGGGCAAATTGAACATTTCCTCAGCAAAGAACAAAAAAACAAAAATAAAAATAAAAATTTCCTCAGTACGATCCAATTGAACAATCGGAGTCACCCACACCGACCCGTATCTGGAGTCAAAAAAACAAAACGACGCCGCTCTTCTTCCAGAGATGGAGATAGACAGGAACGACTTTCCGCAGCAAAAGGGGAAATGGCAGCGCTGCACCGCCGGGAAACTCATAAAAAAGGTTGAGAATTGCAGCGAACAACCAATTTTTATCAAGAAAGAGAGCGGGAGGAAGCGATGAGTGTGTTTGGAGGAGACAGTTGGGGTCGGGAGGCTCAGTACAGGAAGCGAAGAGTAGATGATCTGATAATCGAAGGAATTGATGGGTGTGGTTATAAGAAGCTCCCCAACGGCAAGTTGGTTTGCCTGCTCTGCCCCCACCATCCCGTCCTTGACACCCCTTTAATGCTTTCCGTAAGTCCCTCCATTCTTTCAGGGTTATCTCCATTCTCCACTAATCTTGTGTTTTCGTTTCTTTTTTTTTTTTTTTTTTTTTTGGAATTATGATTTATTTAGAATATATATATTGTTGTGAGTAAGTAGATTTCTCAGAAATCGACTTCTTCCCACCGTTCACCAGACTTGCATGCCACTGATCGAGACTTGAATTGATTCTCATTCTTATGCAGCATAAAGGGTTAGAAGTAGAGCCTTCAAAATAGTCTCATGCCTTTTGTTTTCTTATTCATTTCTCTTACTGTAGAGGAAGGACTTACACAATTTACAACTCGAGAGAGCACGACGGAATACTATTAATCTGCCCGCTAGTATGATTCTTGAGACTTATGGTTCTAATTACAAGAATCAGACTTGCTTTTAGCTTCTAGATTTTAGATTTTTGCCTCTTTTTTTTAGAGTTAAAATCACAATCTACAAGATACCTGCTTTTTGGAGCATCACTTTGGCTTTTCAAAAATCAGAATTGGTTGAGAGCAGACCCTAAGCATCAACCGTATATGGTTTGATTAAAAGATCAGAAAAATGACACCAGCAAGTCCTGGGGCAGGCGGTGATGGTCGTGGTTTCTGGAGACTCAAGGGAGCGGAAGTAGAGGGAAATAAGAGGGAGGAAACAATGACGATTGGATGTGAGCTGACATGGTTGTACAAGGCAGAAACAATACTTTATGACAAAGAAGGAGATTAAACGATTTTCGTGCATTTTGTCCATGGTAGAATTAGATTTTGAACGAACCAGTTTAGTGTACTAGTTGGTATTCATGTGGTTTTGCATCCTCATCTTCACACGCATGCAATGCAAATGAGGCCTTCTGCATTGCTATGTTGTTTCTTCATCATTTCTGGGCTGGAGCTAGAATTGAGATTGTTTGCTATCCCAAGTTCGGTTGCTAATTGTTAAAAGTTTGTTTTAGCAGATGCATGTGAAGGGGTCACGCCATCGAGCTGCAGAGTCCGAACAGAAGGAAAGAGAACTATCGAGACAATATCAGATAAATAAGAGGATTGCATTGGCAGATTCCTCTAGTACTGCTGTTTCCAGCACTAGTTCTGAAGTAAGATGTGGATCCACAAAGAAGCCTTTAATTGAGCAGGTCCACAAAGCTGCTTCCGAGATACTTGCTGGAGAATCTCCTCAGTGCAGCACATTGGATAAAAGTGATAAAAGTCCAGATGTCCGATCAGATATCTGCTACTATAAAAAAGAAAATCAATCTATTGCAAAGAGCAATGCCACCGAAGTCGTAGCAGCTCCTGAAGTGGCCTTCCAGCAGCAATTGGATTATAAAAATCGTCGTGAGAGGGAGCTTAAGCTGATTTCAGCTGGGTGGAAGCGTGATGCCCATGCCCGGTGGTTCAAGGATGAAAATGTGAGAGTTTCCTTTGATAGATAGCAGTATTATGCACATTTTTCGCAACTGCTCCTGGTTTATGACTAAAGCTCGAATTTTATTTTTTGTTAGGAATCTCTCTCTCTCTCTCTCTCTCTCTCTCTCTCTCTATTATTCATTTTGTGAAGGATCAATCAGCTATACTTCTGCACTAGTCATCACCTTGACTGCAACAGGTGTTTGCTTGCAGGTTGAGTTTGATTCTGATGAGGAAGATCCAAATGTTTATCTTGGACAGTGAGTGGGGGAAAATCATGATGGAGCTTATGATTTCTGATCCCCCTGTAGCACTGATAATGGCATGAAAATTCACTCACTGCCTTCTGCACACGAAAAATTTGCTGCGTGCTGCACAATTTTGTTGCTCTGCATGGCTTATGTGGGAGAGGGGGACTAGGAGGCTCGGTTGAAGCTGGTTCAGCAAAAGTATAAAATTCAGCTAAATTGAAGAGTCCAGTTTTTATGATGTTCTGTAGCAAAAGCCTGGTGGTGTAGTTCGGAATTTAGCTGAACTTGAGACATTAACTGACGTTGGGATCTTTTATCTCATGAAGTAAAGGCACCTTTTTGAGCTCTGCTGTCTAGAAATTGCTTGATGGAAACTATATACTGCGTAGCATGCGTTTTGGCAAAATTATTACTAATTCCGCTGTAAGGGGCATCCTTCATCCTTGCCTGACTGCTTTGGAGCTGGTGGTTGGATTGCGTCTTCTTGAAGTTGGATGAATTTCTTTACGAGGTGAAGCCCTTCTGATTGTTGTCATCATAAGCCCAGAAGAGGGCTATGGATGAGCGTCCCTCCCCCTTTCTTGTAGCAGCGGACCAAGCAGAATACTTTTTTTATTCGGGGACTTGGTTTACAAGAATCCATCATAGGCCCAAAACCGTTTATGGGGCAAACAATTACGTCAGCCCGTGTATGTGTATCCTTTCCACGGAGAGATCCTTTTTTTTTTTTTCTTCCTTTCTTTCTCCAAATTCCCATTCGAATGGAACTAAGGAAGGTTTCAGAGTCAAATCAAGAACCTTATGCGTGGTTGATTGATATTTTTACCAACTTACTGCATATTGAAAATCTTTCACCTACTACTCTATGATATAGCTTCATTTACACAAAATTGGAAATTACATCCCCGAGAGTGAGGCTGCAGTTTTAGAAGTGTACAAATTTGGAAAGGGAATATGCATGGAAGTCAACAATAAGCAGTATTCATCGTAAATATCACACTTGAAACGTTTCTCATATTTCTTGGAAAACATTTACATTAATCTTCAGCTAGGACAAAATTTAGTAGTACTATATACTTCTTGAAAAGAGAGAAAAAAAAAAAAAGAGGAGGGGGGGGGGGGGGTGGGGGTGCTATATTGTTCACTATTTCAGCCTCTAGAGATGAGATGATGCAGTTATGATTACGCTTAAATTATAAGCATCTGAAAGAATCCAAGGTCGGCTGTGTTCCCTCATTTTGAGAAAACTCCAATCCCACCGTCATTATCATTAAAGATACCCCTAACTAGTACCTGTGGCCAAGGGGAGTTAATTGGTTTTCTTTCCTTTTTTTTTTTTGGGGGGGCCGGGGGGTGGGATTGGATGGGGTATTGAAAGGGTAAAGTAAAAAAGGTAATCCAACCCCTTATCTATATATATATATATATGTGCTCTCAATGGTGTGTGTAGGAGTATTATTTACTCTGCTTATCCATGATTTGTGGCAGATTTCTAGAAGAAACTGGATGCAACGTTAGCGTCAGGGCGATACACTGTCACAACCCCCGAAAAAAAGAAAAGAAGAGAAAAGAAAAAACAGAAGAAAGAAAGAGCTAGCAACTCATAAAAAGAGGGACCACGCACGCCTCTCCTCTTGCACAGAGGTACTTGTTTCTTTTTCTTGCCCAAAAAATGGTGCTAAGTGTGTTTAGTACTATTAAGACTTGGTGTAATTAATAATCAGTCAAGACGGAAAAGACACAAAGAAATAAAGGAAATTTTTCTAGAAGAAATGGACGGCCGGGAATGAAAAGTTAAGGCCGTCCTGGCAAGTGGAAGGTGGAAAGTGGAAATTCCAATTGAAAGTCGCAAATCTCTCGTCTGACTGACTCCTCGTCGACGTCTACTAAGCGGAGTGATCTTTGTTCGCACTCGGAGTGATGCGCGCCGCCTTGTTTGGACTTGAGTTTTTTTGTCAAGATTACAAATTTTTTAAAAACTTTAACTACAGTAATCTTAAAAAAAATTTCAAAATTTTTAAATTATACATTTCAAAATATTCAAAAATTTTTTAAAAAAAAACTTTTACAGTAAACTATAGTAAAGTTTTAGACAAACACTCAAAAAACTCACTTGCCAAACAGTGCTCCTAATCTAATAATAGTGCCAAACAGTGCCCTAATATCTTGGTAAGGTCGTTGGCAGATATCGTAATATTAACTACTAGCTGTATTAGTGGGTTAGTTTAGATTAGTCATTATTTGCCAAAAAAGAAAATTTTATTACATCATACTCCTATATTTTTTTCAAGTAACACCTTATCAACTATAGTATCTTTTTATTTCAAATAAAACACGTCATAAAAGATATTTAAAAAATTATTTTTCTACAATATATATTTTTTTTCATATGATTGCCTTTGTCGATCAACCTGACAAAATTTCGGACGACCTCCAAAATGCCGTCTTTTCAGTTTTTGCTAACACCTGCTTGCTATCCACTTTTAGCAAATTAAGGAGGCAAAGTCTGAATCCGCTACAATCTGGAATCACCATATCCGCAAAATAACTCTATAGTTTGTAGTACTAATCTAAATGTAATTTCTGATTTCACGCAATAACTTTGTGTCTAACCATAGACACAAAATAACTTTGTGGTTTGATAACTTAATTCGATATTCAAATTTAATGTGTTTAGATCTTAATATGTTCAGACCCGTTTGATAACAAAAAATAGAATGTTTGAATTAATTAAATGACACTGCATTTTTGAAAAATAAATAATGAATTATTCACTTAACATTTAATTTGATATACACTCAAACGTATCAAATTTAGTACTAAATTAATTCAATAATTTAATATATTTATACTTCAAATTTCAGTTTTCACATTTCAATTTTATCGAATGCATCTTAAGTGTAATATCTGATTTCACGAAATAAAAGAATCCCAAAATTAGGCTCTGCTTGGATTGCTTGTTTCCATTGAAAAATATTGTCGTTTTTCGTGATCACATTTTCCTATCACCTTTTTCCCTCACATATATCAAATTGCTACAGTAATTTTTCCATAAAAAATGACGGAAAATGTAATTCAAACACAACCTAAATTTTAAAACTTTTATTAGTAGCGCATCGTTCAAATTTCAAGGGGAGAAAATTCGAGTCAATAGAAGCACCAAGAAGCATGCGGTGGATTGATGAGACTGGACCGGACAGCTGAGTTGCTTACATTACACGTATGCGCATCCAACAGTAGCCTGTGGGGAAGTGGCAAGCTCCAGATTTTGCATTGATCAACTTTCATGAGCGCCATTAATGGTGTTAGGTCAGTTTTGAACTTTTGCTGTTTCAAGCCAATGGCAGCAAATTGATGAAAATGAAAAAAGAGTTGGGCTCATTTAATTCGTCAATAAAGACGTGACTTTCCCAGATTGAAGCCCAATGGAACAAGTAAAAGTTTTTCCGAGCCGTTTACTCTATACGATTTATGATTGGAAATGCATTACTCTTTTCCTATTTGATACCTTTTTGTTTATATTCAAATAAAATGTGTTACTACTGTTTCATTTCTCTGAAAACTTAAGTATGTTTCCTTTGTTTTGCTGAAATTTCGTTTAATCGGGTCATATTCATTTGCAAAATAATCAAAAGGCTTAACATGTTCGGGTCGGGTTGGATTCCTCCGCGCACCTAACGTGTTCGGACCCGGTTGGACGCTGAGCCAGGGCCGAAGAAAATTAGTTGGGCCCGTAAGCATTGATCCGGATATTCCTGTGTCGATAAAAAAAAAAAAAAGACAAATGTTACATGAATCGCTGTGGTCCACCAATAGCCAGGAAATGTCTATTAGAATTTTTTGATTCAGAATTTGAACCATGTACGTGACAGTTGGGGAGAAAAAAAAATGTGTCAAAAGGGTTGAAATAGTTTTTTTTTAAGGGCTATTATCACCTTATCCCATAACATTTATAATTATTATCAGTTTTACTTCCTAATGTTATTTTGTAGTCAGTTTACCCATTTCCATTAGCCAACTCAGCAAGTTGACTGAAAAGGTGGCCATGTGACTTTTTCTTTATTGTTATTAATTTTTAGGATGAAAATATCCTTAAGCTCGTAATATTTACAACTGTCTTGATTTTTTTAAAAATTTATTTTGTCTTAAAATGATATCCATACTTTTTTATTCTTTTTTTTTCCTTAAATCATTCACAAATCCCTTAATTTTTTTAATTCTTTTTTTAATTTTTATTTCTTCTCTTAATTTCTTGACTACTTTAAGTACAAGGTTATAATATGAAATTTTTCTAGACCTATCTAAACTTGTTTGTAAGTGTAAAAAAATCATCTGAACTATTTCGTAAGTCTAAACCTTTTATTTTCATATGTAACGTGCCTTTTTTCTATCTAGTGCAATTTTGGAACAAATGGACATTGTTGTCATTAACTATTAGTTTGCACTGCATATGTCATTTCATCTAAATCATATAACGCTGTTTGCTTTGACCGTTAGTTTTGGAGATAAATTGATTAAAATATAATATTATAGGATAAACTGATAATAACTATAAAAATTAGAGCGTGAAGTGATAATAATCCTCACAAATGGACATTGTTGTCATTAACTATTAGTTTGCACTGCATATGTCATTTCATCTAAATCATATAACGCTGTTTGCTTTGACCGTTAGCTTTGGAGATAAATTGATTAAAATATAATATTATAGGATAAACTGATAATAACTATAAAAATTATAGTGTGAAGTGATAATAATCCTGAAAAAAAATGCTACGCCACTTGATCATGAACTGCTCGGAAGCTTCATTTGGCCACAATAAAGTCGGGTGTAGAGAGCTTCTTAGTTAGCTATGTTGCTGGCTCTAGTACGTTCCACTGAATGAAAATGAAAGGCCAACTCGGCAATCAATCTACACGAGAAACTGCATAATGGATAATAATAATACTAGCAGCATTCGTCGGTGTCCATTTGTTTGGTCTACCATTTTTCAAAAGCAAGAGCAAAATAACATGCCAAAATATACCAGTCAAGGTATGTGCAATGCAACAATAGAAATACTCAATCGAAATGATAGAATTGGTATGATACTTTCTTGTTAATCTAGGTTTGGTATCATACTTTCTTGTTAATCTAGGTTCGAATCTCTTCTGAGATACTTATCTTGCCTAGTGCGTCTTACCCTTCGTGTGATTGATGAGTTATTGCACGGAATTAAATTTATTTAGTGCGCGCTCTTTCTGATAGCTGCTGCATGTTCCATTAAGTCTTTTAACATATGGAATTATGGATGCAAATTAACAAGCGTGGGTCTTGAAATACGACAATCGTCATCACAAAATTATATTGCTCCCATAATTACCGACTCTACTCCCATGAATTGAATTTAGTACAGAGATAAGATACAAATGGGTTTGCACATAATATGGAAAAATTCGTCATAAAGAAACGTCCAATTGAACTTTTTATTATGCGTCATGAGGGGTTATTTGGTTTGAAGTTGATGGATAGCTACAAAGCTTCTGCTGTGTCGTGATCATGTGATGAGCAGTCGCTCAGGTTCCACAAGTTTTTTTTTTCTTTTTCTTTTTTTTTTTGGGTGAAAATAGCGGCAGTAATGATTAATGACGTAAAAAATGGGCCTCACGTCTTTGTTCTTCTCCGTCTGGACTTTTCGCCGGCTCCAACGAGAAGGCAATGCAATGCAACCACAAAAAAATGATTAAAGGCTATTAATTTGGATAGCAATGATTTTGTGGCTCACAAGCATTCAAATCGTTAATTACGTGATTGGAAATCAGAATCAGTTCATCATTTCATCTGCCCCTTAATAGTTATAGCCACCTCATCAATCATCATCATCAGAGAAGTCGTACGTCATTACGTCAAGTATAGACATGCACCTACCGTAGTCTCCCCTCTCAACATGTATGATGTACCGTATACGTACTCTGTATTAATTCAATAACAAAAAAAAAAAATGAAGTACAGATAATTAATATTTTTCTCAATTCAATATCGCTGTTCCTGACAATACCACGAACTGGCAAATAAATTCGAAAAAAAAAAAAGCAAAAAACCACTGATTAGTTCGTTAATCAAAGCCTCCAACATCGGCCGGGGAAGATAATCAACGACTTTGACCGGTAGACGGCGGTCGGTTCGGTGTATGTTTCGTAACGGAGGGCGATGCCGTTTGCAATTTGTCTTTGCATAAATTAATATTTACAGCTACTGGCAGTCCAGTCCACGGGTGGACTATCCTAAACTGCTACTACTCAGACATTTACGAAGGTTGTACTCATTGACTACTCATACTTTACTAGACAGAGTTGCATCAGATCTTGATATCGTCTTTCGATCTCACCATCAAATTCCTTCAAAAAAAAATTTTTTTTTTCTAATTATCAAAGACTACCCAAAAAAAAAAATTTTTGATAGCAGTACCATTATAGGAAACTTTTTACAAAAAGTTGTGAATCCTGCTAAGTGCCAACTCCTAAGGGTTTTTGCAAGCCACGCCTCGTGGAATGAAAAATGAGCAGTGTTTTTTAATCTCAATAGTTGGGATTGAATTTGATAAATAAACCCTACAATATGCATACAAAAAAAAAGGGTTGTTATTTTTTAGACCCTAATAATAATAATAATAATTTTTTGTAGATACACTTACTATGCTAATATTTAACAATTACCCTTGTGCGTAGATTTGCAAATTGCAATTGTGCAGTTCTCTGGTCCCGCGCTATAATTGGCCGTTATATTAGCGATAGAGTATAAATTAAATTAAACGTAGAGCATAGAGTTAAAATTTTCCTCGCTCGAAAACAAAAGTGTTAATGACACTTTGCTTTCTTGAACTGCAATAGTAATTACACTTTGTCCCTTTAAACTAGAAAAAACAAAAAAAGAATGTACACTTTGTCCCCTTAAATTTGACTCCATCGTCCTTCCCTTCCCTCTCCCCCACCTCCAAAAAAATAAAAAATAAAAAAAATGATGCAACGATTAAATTTTGCCCTTTTCTATTATTAAGCGTTTTGTTATTGCAAAATATATCCTTTCTTACTCAGGAGCAAATATTCCTAAGTATTATAGTAAACGTATTTGTAATTGTCATTTTTATGTTTAAATTTAAATTCATCATTATCTTTTGATGCTTAAAATTTTGACAAAGTGCTTTCAAAATTTCTGTTTATAAAATTTTGCCAAAATTTTTTGTTCATACCAAATTTACTGATTTCTTACAAACTATCTTGTTTCTTTTTCTATTCTTTGAAGTTAAAAAAATTTAAGTTTAATTTTATGGATTGCAAAAGACATTACGATGCATAAAGGTTATCCATACTTCATTGTGAATAAAGATTGACCATGGAAATTGCTAAACTCTATCTTGAAAGGAAAATTAAAGAATTAAAATGCAAGTAAATGTTGACAGTGTAATGAATATATAGGGAATTTCTTTTTAAATAAACTATATACAAATATTTTTTTCATCAATAATATTTGGAACAAAGTATATACTTATAATTACATTATTATTCTAACTTTGTAATTGTAGATAGATTATTAAAGCAAAGAGTATATTTTTATGACTATGGGACAAAGCGTGATTAACACTGAGGGCAAAGTTGAAGAAAAGTTTTCATGTGGGGGTTAAAAAATAAATAAAAATCCCTAACATAACATCTGTTAAGGTAGGGAGATGATGTAGGATTATGGCTATAGGTCGGCGGGCAAAGTGTTATAAACTCACACACGTACGGGTCCACCAGGTTTTTCCAGTCAGCCCCACACTTCCTCTCCCTAAGCCCCAGCCACCAACCCACTTCCTCTATCTGATGCCATCTCCTCTACTCCTTCAGTCGTTGTCCACCTTCATCTCAAAGAATCCTTTCCACACCTTCCTCCCCCCCGGTTCTTCTTTTTCTTTCTTTCATTACTATTTATCCCCCATCGGTTTGCTTGTTAGTATTTAGATAGAAATGCCATTATAAGTTTCGGCCTCTCTGCTTCTCCGGCGAGCGCGGGGGCCAGATATGGGAGCCTGCACTTCTAAACCTCCTAAACGCAATCCCTATTCTACCCCAGGTCGAATCCTAGAAGAACCTTTACCACTTCCCGAAACTCCCGCTGCCGACGATTCTCGGGCACTCGACGCTGTTGATAAGAAGTCTACTCCTTTCAACTTCTACACTCCCAGCCCTGCACGTTACTTCTTCTCTAAGAAATCTCCGGCTCTTCCGCTGCCTTCCGCGTCCCCAAGTGCTACCTCCACTCCCAGGAGGACAGTTAAGCGCCCGTTCCCCCCTCCGTCGCCGGCGAAGCATATCAAGGCCGTGCTTTTCAGGCGCCATGGCGGGAAAAGTACAGAGACTATTCCGGAGGGTGAGGAGGGGGATGCTGCTGCTGCGGGGGCGGAGCTGGATAAGAGTTTTGGGTTTTCAAAGCAGTTCACCAGCAAGTATGAGATTGTGAAGGAGGTGGGCCGAGGGCACTTTGGGTACACTTGCTCTGCTGTAGCCAAGAAAGGTGATCTTAAGGGTCAAAAGCTCGCTGTCAAGGTCATCCCCAAGAACAAGGTACCCTCCTTTTAAGTAGTAAGTACTTGTTTTCTGCCTCTGTAGCCTGTAGCGAATCCCAGAAGGGCGATATGAAGGGCATTTTGGGTACACTAAGAACCTTATGTCAACCTTCAATTCGTTAAGTTAGTTTAACTATTTCCTACAATTTTATTTTATTTTTTTGCGTGTTTGTGATGTTTCGGCTTATCTGTACTCAATTCGAGAAAAAAGATACTGCCTGGTTTTTAATTAATCTCGTATGTGAAACTGAAAGATGAATTTAACTGATGTATTCGCACTGAGCATAATGAATAGTGACCAGGTATCATTTTTCATTTGAAGCCTTTTGTAAGGTTAACTAGATACTACCTTGTATCTGGACTTGGTTTTCTTTTTTGTGGTGGTGGTGGTGGTTGGGGGGGGGGGGAACCGTGCAATGATTTTCAGCTGCCCGTGCATTCATTGCCTTCAGGATATTCTGATTTTTGTAGCTCCTGGCAGAGTGGATTTTCAAGGGGCATATGTATCTTGCGAGTGATGTCTTGCTTCTTAAATTCACTTTGATGAGATGTGGTTTATTCATGTATTTCAAACTGACTCCTCATTCCTGCTATTTTTCTGGGACATTCCATTTTTTGCATATGATCATGATGTGATGCTTAATCAGAGAACTAATTGTTGCACAGGTGGTTTACCGTATCTTGAATTTTACTAGATTTAAATTTTGGGTGCATTTTATGTTTACCTGTTAAAGTTTACTAAAAGGTCACATTGACTTTTCATCTTTTGCAGATGACAACAGCTATTGCCATTGAGGATGTGAGAAGGGAGGTGAAAATATTGTGGGCATTGAAAGCGCATGCAAATCTTGTACAGTTCTATGATGCATTTGAAGATCTAGATAATGTTTATATAGCAATGGAGTAAGAATCTGAAATTCCTTGTGTTCCTAAACAAGCTTTGATGGTAGATTGAATGATGTTTAGTTCCATTCCAAAAAGGACTAAAGTTGTATATTAAATCTCTGAAATGATGTTAGGTTGAGTGGGGTCTTACTCACTGTAAAAAGAGCAGAAAAAACTGTGCAACACCCCCCCCCCTTTTCCTTAATATTTAATTTTAAATGCTTGGATGGGTCATGACAAGCTTTTATGGGTCCTCTTCCAAATGGATGCTGACTGCATGTAATGCATTTCTAGGTTGTGCCAAGGAGGAGAGCTCCTAGACAGAATACTTGCACGGTGATTTTTGATTAGCATGATGAAATTGACTTCAAAGTTTGCTGATCTTTTCAGATTTTTACACAATTTATCCTTGTGTATGCTTTACAGAGGTGGAAAATACACAGAAGATGATGCAAAGACGGTCATGGTACAGATACTAGATGTTGTTGCTTTCTGTCATCTCCAGGGAGTGGTGCACCGTGACCTTAAACCTGAGGTAGGCTTTTTTTGTCCTTAAGATTTAGATTAGGAGGGCCTCTTAGCATATTTACATGTTCTAGTTTGGCTTAGTTTTATCATCACCTATAAATTTGACTGATACTTCTTTTTTGCTGCCTTTTTCATTTGGATTCTTAGATGCAGCACTTCTTTGTTTTCTCTTTTTCCTGTGTTTGTTCTTCTTTTAATAATAGTTTTTGGATGATTGGTTTATACAATCTCCATGCAAATGTTTTTAGGTCATCTTATTCAGTTATCTTCTTGCCAGAATTTTCTCTATGCTTCGAAGGATGATAACTCCCCATTGAAAGTAATAGATTTTGGCTTATCAGACTTTGTAAGACCAGGTGAATTATATTTACTTTACTTAGGAATAGACCAGGTGAATTTTATTTACTTAGGAACATCTATTTGTCATCTATTTGAATTTCAATGTTGTATTCAGTGCTTATAGTCCTCTGCAGATGAAAAATTGAATGACATAGTTGGAAGTGCATATTACGTTGCACCTGAAGTTTTACATAGATCATATACTACAGAGGCTGATGTGTGGAGTACGGGCGTAATAGCATATATTCTTTTATGTGGAAGTCGCCCTTTTTGGGCCCGAACTGAGTCGGGCATTTTCCGGGCAGTGCTGAAAGCTGATCCAAGTTTTGATGAAGCACCATGGCCTTCCTTGTCTTCAGAGGCTAAAGATTTTGTTAAGCGTCTACTAAATAAAGACCCACGTAAACGGATGACTGCTGCACAGGCTCTAAGTTAGTATTTCCAGCTGCAGAAACTGCTGATTTTGATTATGTTTGGTATCTTCTGATCATCCTTAATTTTCTGGTTGTAGGTCATCCCTGGATCCGGAATTACAATGGTGTGAAAGCTCCAATTGATATTCTTGTATTGAGACTAATGAAAGCCTACATGCGCTCGCCATCATTGCGGAAAGCTGCTTTAAGGGTGTGTGTCTAACATGATGCTATGGTACCTTCACCTGAACTTAGTTGTACATGACTTTGATTGCAAAAATTGCTTTATGTATCTTGCATTGTTGTTTTGAAGATTGAAGATGGTAGTGTGCAAAATTATTTCGTTTAGAGGAATTTCTGTAAGCCATAGTGGCAAGCACAAGGAGGTGTGCTGTGTGTAGTAGAACCAAGTGTGGTTGCAATCTCGTGTTAAACCTCTGGCTTTATTAACTATTGAAGATATCAATTAGGACTTCATATATGATTATTTTTTACTTTTGTATACTTTTGAATAGAATGCATAATTTGTTCTATGTTGTATGATTAGTAATAGGATTTTGGGAAGTCTTTGAGACTCCGAATAATTGCACAGTAAGAGTTCTACAATCTTCAACTTGGAAAACTGCAATCATACGTATTGCATGTCTTTTGCAGGCATTGTCTAAGACGTTGACTGCAGATGAACTCTTCTATTTGAAGCAGCAGTTTACATTATTGGAGCCCAACAAAAATGGCTGTATAACATTAGAGAACATCAAAACGGTTTGTTGTTTCAGCATGATTATGCAGTGTTTGCCTGTTTTCATACCACCCAAATGAAGTAGTTTTTGGCTTGTGGAATCAAGTTTCCAACTTTCACATTTAAGCAAATGCCCTAATCCCATTTTGAATATTCATGAGCTTCATTAAACTTTGCTAAAAAAAATAATTGTACATAATTTCCCAAGAAGAAGGAATCAACTGTGACGAGACCTTTGCTCCACGACTCCTGACTCATTCAGCAGTTTTCTAATTTTGTTTTTTCTTCAACATATGTCCCCTCTCCAGGGGCACAAGATTTTTATGAATTCTTTTGTTTATGGTCGGTGAGATTTTGTCTTTTAATGTCTTGTATGTAAGCAGGCATTGGTGAAGAACTCTACAGATGCTATGGAGGACTCCAGGGTTCCTGATTTTCTTGCCTCGGTAATAAGACAAGTTGTGACTTTCTTTTTAACTTCTATGCGACTCTGTTCCTGATGACCTAGCTGCTGTTTGTTTGAATTAATTTGAATGGCAGCTAAATGCACTTCAATATCGAAAGATGGATTTTGAAGAGTTTTGTGCGGCTGCATCCAGTGTCCATCAGTTGGAGGCAGTTGATCGCTGGGAACAACATGCTCGTGGTGCTTATGAGATCTTTGAGAAGGAAGGAAACCGAGCTATTGTCATTGAAGAACTTGCATCGGTTAGTCAAGTGCCTCTAAGATCTCTTCCTCCTCTGACCCAATAAATAAACAAATTGCCTGCCTTATTTAATTTTCGTTGACATGGAAAATTGGGAGTCATGCTATGTTAATGTTTCTGGGAGTTTTATGTTCAGGAATAATAGATGCTGATTTATTCAGGACGTAGTTTGACGAATGATTGTGACTCTGTTTATCACTTTGTAACGACACATAAATGATGCTTTCAGGAACTTGGACTTAGTCCTTCGGTGCCAGTTCATGCCGTACTTCATGACTGGATAAGGCATACTGATGGGAGGCTTAGCTTCCTTGGATTTGTTAAATTATTGCACGGCCCCTCTACCAGAACACACTCAAAAGTGCCTTGAAAACTGGAAACGTGTTTACGGAATTCTGCTGTGGTACAAAAGTTTCCTACGCTCTGTGCACTGGCAATTTTTGCCCCTTCAGTTTGTCTTCAAGGTAAATTGTAGGCGTTTATGGCATGCCGATTGCGCTCTGGGTGCTTGACCGGGCATCAATTTCACTTTTGATTGACCTCAGATCCAGATGGTAGACTGCTGTGCCTACCGATCGTTTTGCCATTTCTCGGAAGTCGTCACAGATCCTATCGGGTACGAGGATTGTTCAATTCTCTAATATTATTGCTTCACACGGATTACTAAATGTTGTAGCTAAATTACATAGATATCATAGTTGAAATCTCTATTAATGGCATGGTGGTTTGCTTCAATAGAAGAAATCAAAGATGTGTATAGTGTAATTAGATTGGATGGGTGGGAGTGGTTTGCAGATGACATCAAGCAAGAAGTTGTCTGCTGTTGGACAAAATACCATATGATAGGGCAATTACATGTATAGAGCAGAGTTTCTGTTTATAGGCATCCATGTTGCAGAGCAATCTATGCGCATTATTCATCTTCTTCTGCTGATGTATTAAAACACCTTCAAACGTATCCGCGTGTTAGGTTGCTTCTTTTGTGCTCTCGTAGTGGTTTGGTGTTCACTCATTCAAAGATTCTGTCGCCCCATGCAACATCAATTGTTTTTTCGGTTGCGTCTTAATTAATTTGCTTTGCCTGCGGCGACGACGACGTGGTTGTCTGTGCTCCTTTAACATGAAGTTCTCCACTGTCAGCTGTAATAACTGCTAAATTTTCTGAATCTTCGTCTTCGGCTTTAACCTAAGATTTGGTGGGTCGAAGTAGTTAGTCAGTACCTCTGCAGCCAACAAAATTCATACTTTGTCTGGTCATTGTAAAAGCCACAACGTAATTGTGCTTCCAAGTAATCTGGTTGTATTTGTGCTCTGTTGATTTTCCATCATAATCTGATAGAAATGATCTACAACCAAATCATTAACTGCAATTGCGGGAACCAGATCGTTTATTTTCGGAAATAAATAAAAAAAATTTGTCAGGACTCGGATTCGAATCAAGTGGCACTCAGCACTGATCACAGATAAAATTGGTTGGGCATCTTGTCATTTACAGGCATTGCTTTTAAATAAAATTACAAAACAATTCACAAAGTAAAACAACACAGCCCAACACCAGCAAACAGGTACCCCAAAAAGATCTGAGGCGAAAGCAAATGAAAAGAATGCATTCCGCCGTAGCACCACAATCGTCTATCTGCCAAATGTCACCAAATCTCTGCATCCTCGAAGCATAAGCCATGGAGCATTCAAATGCTCAAAATTGTTAGGTACAATTTGACGGTAATAGAGAAAAACAAAAAAGCTTCGCACAACCAAAAATAAACATCAAAGACTGAAACAGAAACTAGAACAAGGCAGGTAGTTACAAATCTTCATCCGACCTATTTAGTGTCAGGTGGACTTCTCTCCCGAACAGCTACAAACCGAATCTAATTAAAGCAGATGTGAAGGAAAAACACAGGGGTCAGGATCAGCTGTGGCGAGTTAGATTGCATGTGAAGAGGGATTTATACTTGAAAGCTTCGTCAAGTGAAAGCTGCTAAAAAGCATCAGCCAACACGGATGAATGATGATGCTCTTCCAGTCATCTTGAAGAGAGTCGTTGGTATAGATCATCGGCCAAGGCTTGTCTCAAGCTCTCACCGTAATAATAAAACGACTTCTCATTCTCCAACACCCTCGGAGCTGAACCACTCTCTTCTGGCTCCTTCCAGAGATCAGGCTCCGGCTCTCTTGCAATTTGGCACAAATTATGCAACACACAACATGCCACAATCGTCTGGGGAGCGTGATTGAGACCAACATTCAAGTCCTGAAGGATTTTCCACCTCCCCTTGAGCAACCCAATCGCCTCTTCCACCATCTTCCTCGCTTTCATAATCCCCTCATCAAAGGCATTCTGCGCTGGATTCCCCGTTCTATTCCCAGAAAACGGAGTAAGCAAAAACGACAACAAGGGATAACACCAATCCCCAACTATATACGGCCTAACATGCTGCCCCCTCACGTTCATCGCTTTATCCCACACGATGTCCCCCGATATTAACCTGTTATACAGCAAACTATCCCTAAAATGAGTAGCGTCATCAAACGCACCGGGGGCTTTCACACAAACATCCCAGAAAATTTTCTTATGATCCGCGACAACCTGAAGCAAAATCGATGGGAACCCGTGCCTGGAATAATACATGGAAGGGTTAATTATGTCAGACTTTAGCTTATGAAGTCTCACAGCTGTTCCATCAATCGCCCCACAAATGTTAGGCAATGCAGTTAGCTCCTGAAACCCCTGCGTGGTTTCGACCAATCGGCGTCGACTCACCGGAATTTTGATGAATTCTGGGTAGAGTTTGGTGGCGAGCAATCGGGTAATCATGTTGGTAATCTTCGAAATCAAGTAGGGTTCAAGGGCATACCGGGAAGCTAGGGTTTTAGCAGAGAGTCCATGGGAGAGTCTGGAGAGAACCATGGCGACGGCGTAGTCAGAAGGGAGAGAGAGCTGGGACTGAGTGATATAGGGTTTAAGCTTGTCCACGACGGTGGTGAAGACGGGATAAGAAAGCCCGTAAAGAGATCTCCATTGGGCGTCGCGGAGAGGGGCTTCCATGGCCCAGATGTGTTCGGTGGAGAGGGCCCGGAATGCGGAGACGGAGAATTCGGCGTTGGCGGTGGAGGGGGAGGAGGAGGAGGGGGGTTTATTAGAGGTGGCGGATTTGGGGGTTTTAGTATTTCTGTTGGAGGGTTTGGAAGGGGGTTGGGAGGCGAGGTAGGAGAGGACGGAGGCTATGGTGAAGAAGAGAAGAGGAGCGGCGGAGGTTGAGGTGAGGAGGGAGGTGGGGGAGGTGGCGTCGGAGGAAGAGGCGGAGGAGGAGGTGGAGGAAGTTAGGTCGGAGAGGAGGGAGGTGGTAGGGTCCAGGTGGTTGTGGAGGTGTAGTAGGTTGGATAGCATCAGCATGAAGGATTGATCCATTTTCGGGGTAGGTGTGCCTTTCGTGCTTTTCCGTTGGAAAAGAGAAACTTGATGGAGACGGAAGTTTTGGGCTTTGCGAGGTGATATGTAGTAGGGGATCAAGGGATACGGCGGAGGCGGCGGCGGAGGTGGTGAAGGGGGTAAACCAACCCACTGGCGCTGACCCGCAACGTTTTCATCTGATTTTTGATGATGGATTTACTGCTTTCCGCCAATTGCAGTTTTTTTTCTAGTACTTCAACACACATTAACAGGTTTTTTAGTAGCCCTTTAACACATTAAGGCTAAGCCAGTTTGGATTGGAAGAAGGAGAAAAGAGAGGAGAACAGAAAGGTACTGTGAAAATGGAAAGGAGGCTTTTCCGTTCTTTGGGACTTCTTAACCTTTTTTTTTTTTTTTTTTCGACATAGACTTCTTAACCTTCAAGTGCTGAATTGTCTGTCCAATAAAACTGGAGAGAACCGGAGAAAAATAGAAAGAAAGTGAATTTAGCTGCATTAAAAAGACTTGAATTGTTCATCATAATAATATACCTCCACAATCTAGAATTTAAAGGTAGATGGGTAAAACACAAAATCTAAGAAAGTTTTTTTTTCCCCCACTCATGCTTCAAAAGTGTCTGCTTGGATTGATCATTTAAAAAAAAAAAAAAATTTCTCGTTGCATTATGAATTTGTCTTTTAATTATTTTTTAATCACTATTCTATATATACATACACAAATCACAAAAGTGTTACAATTTTTTTGACACTAATTTCTTTTCCACATAATCTTGTAACGTGTTCTTGCCATTTCTAAATCAAGTTTTGTATCCCTTTCTTCTCTTCTCCTGACTCCTAAACTAGGCCTCAGAAAATTACCCATTATGACTTTAATTATGTCAAAAACAACACAATACAATTCAAATAGTAAAGCATATTGTTTTATTCGCACTCATTTCATCACTCTCTTTCTCTTCAAAATAAGGACAAAGTCAAATTGAGTCGAACTCGAGTTAAAAAAAAAAATTTGAATTTAAACTTGAACTCAAAGTTTATCAAGCTCTTTAAAGTCGGCTCTTTAATACTAATAAATAGCATACGTGTGTATATGAAACTTAATTGAGTTTCATTAAATTCGACGAGCTTTTGAGGTTCACATATTAGATTTGAACTCAAACTCATCATTCATCAAGCAATTCGAGTTGTTCAAATTTAAGTTTGAATTTGGTCAATGCAAGTTCAAATTCGAGTTTCGATCGAGCAAACTCATAAATTACTCAATTGAGCTTGACTTATTTACGTCCCTACTTCAAAGTTTATCATTTATAGGTAAAAATTCAGAGAGATGAGTGTGAATAACAATTTTAAGAATGTTATTAACACTGCCCTGTTCTTTTTAAGAATATTTTAAGATCTCCAAAAATATATGCTTTTGTCCAAATCACACTCTATTATGTGCTGAACTCCAGCACTCGAATCAAAGAATCAAAATCACGAAACTGTCACTTTAAGCAAAAATTACTTGATCTATCTCTATCTTAGCACTAAATTGTGCTAGCACGGATCTGCTGAGCCGGTTCATCAAATAAGTGGGTCAGGCGCTGCACTAACAAGTCACGACTACAAAGAAGCAAAGGGGAGATATCTCGGTCTCCAATGCTCCAGTTAGTAATTGAGAGAAGGAAAAGAAGGTTCGGCCAAAAGAAATGAGGGATAAGTAAGAGGGGTTGTAATTTACGTTTATTAGCATCTGGAGGAAGAGAAGTATTTATCGGTCGTGAGAAAAGAAAGCTCATAAGAAGAAAAAGGGGTGCTAGCTTTAATAGAAAACGTTCTCGTTCTCCTCATTCATTTTTTTTTCCTGATAACAACTTATTGGACTAAAATCGTGTCCTTGGCTTGACCTGTGCGTCTGACTAGTTGACAAAGAAAGATAGAAACGAAGGGGTAAATTCCGGGAGGGAATATTGCGCTAGGGTTTCTGCCAGAAAAGCCCGTTAAATTTGAATGTCGGAGTCTTTCCATCAATTGACCCTCCAGAACGCTTTAAATCTGCTGTTTTCTTGAAAATTAAAGATTTATAGTACTATCAATCTTGCTTCAGTAACTTCTGCGATTTTCAGCCATGACTGAGGTATGATCCACCCCTTCCTTTCTCCTAGATGTTTCTCTTTTGGAAGTTTATTCGAGGATTTTATATATTGTCAGTTGCAGTTCAGTTTCCCGGTGAATAATCACAAGATTAAACCTCTGGTTTGTTAGATTTTTGTTTTAATGATCATACGCACTTGCATATTTCTCAAATTGACTTAATATTAGCCGAAATTAGGT
Source organism: Coffea arabica (assembly GCF_036785885.1). NCBI lineage: Eukaryota > Viridiplantae > Streptophyta > Magnoliopsida > Gentianales > Rubiaceae > Coffea > Coffea arabica. The sequence goes on from NC_092312.1 coordinate 17,125,043, forward strand.
CATGAAAAAAGCTGTCTTCTTGCTCCCTCAATTTTAACCCTAGTTGGATTGTAAGATATGTACGGAATGGAATTTGTTTCTCTTTTATCCCTCCCACTCCTTTGATGCACCTTCAAACGAAGTTATTCACATCTCAAGGAGTTGACGCTTGTATTAATATCTAATAACCTTCAGAACAAGTGATCCTAATAGTTTTACGCTGATTGACTTTTCTAGAGGTTCCCCCACCCTACAACGTCATTACTAAGCATAGAGAGGCTTAAATGAGCCTAATAAGCGGCACATTATGGGTTTTAAGCTTCTTCTGGTTTTCTTTTCCCCATGAGGTTAAATTCAACTTCGCTTGATTATTATCCACGTGAAGCTCAAGTAGCTTGATTTTTATTCATAAAGTTTCAAGTTCTATGCTTCTTGAACCAAGTTTCAAAAGTTAAGGAGCATAAATTATTGTTTGGCCATGGTTTGATTAATTTACGAACTCATTGGAAACAAGCTTTTATTGGTCCGCGTTTGGCTCCAGTGCCAAGTAGCTCTATTCATCTTTAGGCTTAGTGCTAACTAACTACATCTTCTTAGTTGCACTCTGTTTTTGCTAATCCTTTGCTGCTAATGTGTGGATTTTGAAATATGAATATTCATGTATGTCTGGAATGTTGTACTCTAAAATCCGTACACTGACTTAGTTTCTGGTTCTCCAGTTTTGGGTTAGTCAGGGTAACAAATGGTGCGACTTCTGCAAAATTTTCATATCCAACAATCCTTCCAGCATTAGGAACCATGAGCTTGGTCAACGTCACAAAGATAATGTTGCCCAAAGGCTAAATTCCATGAGAGAGCAGAAACTTGCTAAAGAGAAAGAACAAAAGGAAGCTGCCCGTGCTCTTGAACAAATTGAAGCAGTAAGTATTTCCTGTTCGGTTTGAACATCTCCTTTATATTTTAATAGTGTTAGTTATGAGTGTGTGTTTCCAGTTCAGTTTGAGCAACGGTGTGCAAGATCTAAGTTTTGTTGATTCCCAGAGGGTTGTCATTGGTATAATATGCTCATTGTCGTGGTGTAGTTGATTTTGAAAGTCATACCAGACCCTAATAGTTAGTTGCTGTGTGTCCGGTAACGCTGTGCATTTCTGTTTAACATTTGCGCATGTATAGTCTGTACTGATGGATATATTCATGGACAGAAGTATCAGATGGAAGTAAAATGGTTTACACTTCCAAAGATCTCTCTTGATTCTATTTAACATCGTTAGCATTTTTTTTATGTGGTGTGATCACTGAGAACAAAAATTTGATTGGCTGAGAACAAAAATTTGATTCTGGACCTTCCAAATTGTAGATTGTGAATGATTTCAATTTTTGTCACCATCATATTTATGAATTCATCAATAATACTCATGTAGTGTTTAAATAAAAAATTTTGACAGAAAGCTAAGCGCAGCTATCAGAAGGATATGGCAAGTTTCCAGGAAGCAAGAGATTCTAATTTACAGGCATTGGTGACTCAAGGTGATGGCAATGGGACTGCTAATGGGTTTTCTAGTGGTAAACATATCTTTCAAATTACCTTGTCCCTTTTTGGCGTGAAATTTGGATCTACATTTCTGTTTCCCAATAAATAATTCAATAGTGGCATATCTCTTGGTTGTAGTTGGAGTATTTATTCTGAATCGTTTTTCTGATGACAGAGTGGGAGATGGACGGCTCATCAGGCTACTACTACAATCAAACCAGTGGTTTCTACTATGATCCAAATTCTGGCTTCTACTACACTGAAGCTCTTGGTATTGTCCTTTTTCATTGTTTTTTGAGTTATTGCTCCCTGGAAAGTCATTTGCTAATGTTTTCGTGTAATATGTAAAAGAACAGGTAAATGGGTGCCACAAGAAGAGGCACTTGCGTCAATTCGCGATACTTCAGGATCCATCCAAAAGAAACTTGCCCTTAAAAAGCCATCATCATCAGAAGCTGGACCATCAACGTTGCATAATAAAGGTTCTGTAACCTCTCAAAGTGCACCCCCACCTGGGCCCGTTGTTTCAAATGCATTAAATCCTATGAGAACTGCCAAGGGTGCTCCTTCAAAACTCACTCTCAACAAGCGGAAAAGGCAAGATGAGAAGCCAAAAGTTGTATCTGCAGAGGAAGTAGCTGCGCTTAAAGCAAGGGAAGCTGCTAAGAAAAGAGTTGAAGAGAGAGAAAAGTCGTTGCTTGGTTTGTATAAGCACTGAATTGTACTTGCGTCTGATCTCTCCTTTTGAACATAGCAGGTATGACTTGCGGAGGAAAGTCTAGTTTTGATTTAGATTAATAAAAGTTTAACGTATTACATTCCTGACAGCCAGAACATTTGCTTGGTCCAGTAACTTCTTTTGAATCTGAGGACAAATTAAGTCCGAGAGTTTTTCCTTAGCTTCATCTCCCTGTCCTCACCCTTCAATGTGCTAAATGGTATTCTTCGACTTTTTGCCTGTTTGATGTGACATATTTCCATTTTGAGGTGCTTTGGCTTTCAATATAACTCCTGAATGTGGACAAGAACTTATCTAATTTCACATGTTATGTTCCTATCCTAGGAGAGCATTCTGTCAACCCATTTGTATATTTTATTTATTCTTGAGTGAAATATGATGTATCTTCTTAGGAGGGTATCATTATTCAGGGACTGGTGCCAGAACAAATGTCTTGTTCTATGTAATGCTGGAGGAAATCGAAAAACAGTAAAACATGACAGTCCATTGATAATGGACAAACATTTGTTTTCAATGATTTATAGATGAGCATGTGAAAAGGGTTTATGTGGCAGTTGTAGTAGCTTGGTTGGGCCATAGGCTAAACCACTTAAAAACCCAAGTGATGTTCTAGTCCCTGTGAACTTGGACTTTTGCCATCGGGTCCTGATAAGTTTCTTTGATGAAGGAAGGAAATTATTGTAAACTTGCACTGTTTTTCCATAAAACTTTCACAGTTGGTGGTGCAAACATATCTCATAAAAGCACACTTTCATGCCAAGACATAAAGCAATCAAGAAAAAAGAAAAAGCAGGAGGGTCAAAAGAAAGAAATCCGGTTCACCTTTGGCCATACCCACTTTGACTACTCTTTCGGTACATCACTGACTGATTGGACTTTCCCACCCCCTTCTGAGCACGTGTATGTAGTTGGAGGTTTTACTTTTGATGTGGGGATTTTGGAGTCTGGAGATCTCAACTGACTATCGATTGGTTACCTGTATGCAGTGCAGGAATTGTGTAGTACAGTACTTTCTGCTGCATTGCAGAGTGAGTCCTGCAAAGGCCTTGTACAATTCCTTCGTGGGCCAGCCAATTATAGATGAAAATACAGGTTGGGAAAGGTGAAAATCTCCTAATGTAATTGTTTGGTAATCAGCCCAGTTTCCTGATAGAATATATGATCTATCTATTAACATTACAGGAGATCTTCAAGCTACCCTTTTATCGTCTTTTCATCTTGGCAGTGGACTGATACGAACAATTTAACAGTGTCGGCTGTGCTGTTTCCGCTGGATGTAAACGGTGGTGGGTTGCATTGTACAATAAGAAACGAAATACTATTGTGGAATCTCTTTGTTGGTATACTAGAATATGTTAGATTTTGATCTGTTTTTTCAGAAATGATTCTGCAGCATGATGCGTTTGTGTGGGAGTACTACATGCTCTCTATCTTTTTTACACATATGACTACTTATGCAGTTCTGCTTTCTTATCTATTAAAAGCCTTCTTCGTGTCTCGAGGAACTTCAAATAATGGCGCCTTTTTCCCAAAAAAGAACAGAGGTCCGTTTATTAATTTTCCCCTCATATGGTAGCATCTATCCTAGCGTAAGGGAAGGGAAAAATCCAACCAGGCTATATGTGGCTGTAGTTGCAGGATTTTAAACGCCTGATCTATATAGTTCAAGGGGATTTTAAATCCCCTGGTGGCCAATTTACCAAGGAGAAGTTGGTTCCATTGATTTACTCTTTGTTGGCAGATGAAATGAGGTGGCGGTTGGGCTTTCAATGCAATTTTTGAGCAGTTTGTTTTTGTTTTCAGCTCGCCCATTCATTGCATGCATTAAAGGACTTGCCATGAGCCCAAGGTCAACGGATGATCTTGGTAGGAAAAACACTTTCCCACCCAATTTATAAATCCTTGGTTGTCACATTGGATTAAACTTCTTTAGTTTCGGATAGACATGGCAATAGGCTACTAAAGATCGGACTGAAGATAATTTTATGGAGTTTTTGGAATCTACAATAACATATGAGGGAATGCGAAGTTGGTTGCTGAATTTTGAAGATCAGCAGCAGTATGGGCCAGTTAAGTAATACCACCATTTTGTTGTCCAGATCAATAACATTTTGTTGTTTCTTCTTTGTTTTTTGTTTTTTAATAGGTGGCAACCACTATTATTGTTACAACACAAAACTCTATCCCAAAAAAAAAAATTTCCCCGGGGATCCTTTCTTCCTTGGACCCAAAAAAATAAAAAAAAATAAAAAAAAAAATAGGAGAAGAGGAGAGAGAGGTCTTGCTGTTCATGCTTGACCCGGGTTGTTTGTTTTTGACTAGACATGTCAAAGATATCGGCAAACTAATTGATGATGATAGAGTAGTACGTAGTACGTATTAAATTTGGTCGTCAAATCAAATGTCAAAGTCTCGTTCCGTAAGTGTTTGTCTAGGGCTGAGGGCCAGTCAGTCATGGTAGTCTACGCTTGCAGCGGCACGTGCGCTGCTGGATTTCATTTTTCCTTTCCAGTTCCGACGGCCGCTGACTAAAGTCATCGCACAGCCTTCTTAATTTCCAATCCGTAACCCCGGATCGCCCAAACTGCAATCCGCCCCTTAAAAGTGATTTAAATGACGCTTCCGCCACCACCAATCAGGTTATCGGGGGTAATTTCAGCCTTGCTCGCTGCCTATTACTACTGGTTTTCTCCTTGTAAAAAGGAATTTAGCTGTCGTCGTGTTCATGGCAGATCAATGGATTTCTTTTTTTCAACTCTCACTCCCTTTCACGTCATTTCTACTTTTAACTGCTAGACTCGAGATTTGAATCATGAACCTCTTAGTTTAGAGAAAACTCTAAAAACCCTGGACTTGTTTACCATTTTCACATGAATAAATGTTTTAACTTAGGGCAAAGCTAGGAAGTTTAGTTGAATCTTATCCCTTTCTTAATTTCGGTCGTTTAGCATTTTTTTTCGCTTGGGGGATGATATGAGTTAGTCCATCCTTTGACATGTCAAGCTTAAATAAGATACGTAATAAAGTCGATTAAGTAAGATATGTGCTTAGTGTGCTAAATGTGCTTATGATGCTTTGTTTGGTTCTCGGAAAGTCTCGCCTTTATTTGATGTAGGAAAAAATTGTTGAAACGAATAGTAAAGGTATAGTAGGGCATCTTCTGTTTTAGAGGTGGGTTTTTTCCTCTAATTTTTTTTGGACCCAACTGGACCCTTTCTTAATATAGAATAGAGTAAGAGTAGTATAAGATTATGTTTGATAATCCAGTTCAGCACCTACATTTAATGGGTTAAAATCTTAACATATTTAGACCATTTGATAATTAAAAATTGAACATTTGAATTAATTAAGTGGCATTGAATATCCTGGACAAAACTTGTTCTCAAAATTAAGTGATAAATTATTCACTTATCACTAATATGTATTCAAATGTATTAAATTTAATACTTAACAATTCAATAATTTAATGAATTTTAATTTTATCAAACGGTGCCCTAAATATTGTTGGCAGAGTAATAGTCGTGTAAATATTGCCCGATTGATCCAATAAAAAAAAGTTGAAAGAATATTTCTTGTCAACCGTTGATGGTCCGTTATCACACCTCCAATTGTATTTTCTATTAAGGGTTTCATAGAAAAGGTGAATCCTAAAATGCAGCTGGGGAGTACCTGTGCATGAGAGGCTTTCCGGAATCAGAGGAATAAACGCATGATGATTTTCTTTAACAACCATGAGGTGTGGCCGTGTTTGGAGCATAAAATCCGAAACAACCACCGACACCACCATGGAAATGTCATGATGCTCTATATCATCACCGCCATCATAAAGTTCCGACTAATCTTTTTGCATTTAAGAAATCAGTAGGAGAGTTATAAAGTGATGCCAAAGCACCTATTTTGAGATGATTGCGTCCACCATTTGGTCGGTACTACTTTTTTTTTTTTGTTTTTTTTTAAGATAAAAATTTGTATGATTTTGCCCTGCTAATCACTATTATAATGGATCAGAATATGTTTACGAAATCACAAACCGTTTATAAAAGTTCTTGCAGATAGAACAGTGAATTTTAACATATTATTTTTTTTCTAAGAAAATAGTTCGCCCTTATTAACTAAGCCAAGCATTTGGTCAGTACTTTTAACCCCCGTGTTAATCCCCTTTACACTGGTCGGTTATCGGGCTAATGCCGAATATGCTCTGAAGAAAAAGGTCAAAAAGTGGTAGCACAATTCCAGGCTTTCCCGTGGTTTTCCTCTTAATCCCACGACACAACATTACGTGCATCTGGAATGTTGATAAAAGTTAATTCTTGCTTAGTTTGTTAGCTCCTTCTTTACCCTACAGAGAACAAGCAACTATTTTGCTTTGCTAGCCCAGATCCCCCACATGAATATCTCCTTTTCATTTTTCTCTTCCTTCTTTAGTGAATGTTTCTTGTTTAATCCTGGTAAAGTTGTAGTGAGAATGACTTTCAATGCTTCACGGGCCTCTACTGATGATTCTTAAAATGGATAATATTCATTAAGATTGTAATCCTGCATGCAATGGTACAAATTAAACAGGACTCTTTCATTTCTCTGTGCCATAATGGGATGCGGTAATGTAGAATTTTGAGGTGCCATGACAGCAGCCAACACGAAAACAGTTGGGATAATGGCTCTCAAATGGTTCAAAGACAAATGTGAAAACGCGAGTGGATGTCCAGCATGAATGCGACGACAATCCTTGGCTGTGTGAACAGCGAACATTGTCAGACAGGATAGGAATCCTATTTTTGGGGGGTGAAATTTACCCAAGGTTTGACAATTGGCACGTACTGAACCTAAGAATAAGATGCCCGCAAATAATCCTATGCTTAAGATCTGAGGTCCCAATTCCATAAGACAAATTTAGTGTGCACCCCAACATGTTTGCTGCATCAGGCCTTTATAAACATAGAGAAAGGCATGCATGCATGAAGGATGAAACAAAAAAGTTACAAAACAAGACTTGTACGTATATCGTTTATCAGAATTAAGAGCCTGGATTGTTTAAAGGTAAAATTGTATGGTTGATGTGCTCCTGGACAGGGCAATACATCCAAAAAGCTGTAGGCTAGTAGCTAGTGTAGCAAGTGATTGATTGCTGAGGTTCATCTTTTTTCTTTTCTCTTTTTTTTTTCCGGAAACGTTAGAGGGTATATTTTATATAAACTGAACCATACAATATTTGAGCAACAGTTTGAACAAATTCTGAGGTTCATCGACTCCTTATTAATTGAATTGAATGGGTAACAGCTTGAACAAATTCTGTCTGGAATCACGGCTTATTCCATAACTCTTAGCGTCCTCTACGAAAACATACAAGAAAAATTTCCAGCTTCACTACTGTTTGTTTCGATAACTGGAGACCAGTTGCTTCCCTCCACCGCCTGAGCGGTGGTAACAGCATGCCATAATATCCCAACAACTAACGCCAGAGCAAACTTCAGCACTTTTAATTGAAAGGCAATTAAATGCTAAATGTTTGTGGCATTCGACAGAAATTTTGCAGATCGTTTAGCTGTATTTTGAAATAGTATTTACAGCTAAATTGGTACTAATCCGCAATTTCATATCCTTCAAAACAAATTGGAACGTCTTAAAGCACAAGATCATTACCTAGTAAAATTGTATCAATAGAAAAAAGAGAACAGCAAGAGACTTTTGTTTATACTTTTTCTGAACAAGAAAGAGAAGTGGAGATACAGATTTAGAGAAGATGTCCACACCACCAACCCCAGAAGTTGTTTTATCCTTGACAAGAAATCTAATAAATTAATCAACCACGAACTCGGCTCATAGAACCGAGCCCTTTAGAAATTTCATGAATAGGAATCCCCGGATTGAATCCCAAGCAGCCCAATAACCCCTGCTTGTAAGGCAAGAAAGTTTTCTTCTTGAGCTCCTCTGAGACTGCCCTGTTTGCCGTGTAATGCAATTCGTGAGCTGAAGCTTGGCCTCTCCTCTTGGAGCTTGATACTGATGAACCAACACTATCAGTTGATCTGAAGCTCGAGTTTTTCACATCCTCTTGCTCCGTATTATTCTTCTTCAACGTAGAATACTTGTTTAAATGATCTTTACTCGTAGCTCTCCCCTCTGATGCACTTCTAAACAGCAACAAGTCCTTGAGCTTCCACTTTCTATACCAAAACCACGAAAAAGAAGAAGAGAAAGAAGAAGCTGAATTGTTCTTTGCATTCTGTTGATTGTTCTCTCGATGATCGAGTAACAAGTCCGAGACCCTAAAAGGGGACAAAGATCTGGTTCCTTTTTGCCTAAAGGAGGGCGGCTTCTGAGTCCTTTCTCGGCCGCGTTGAACTTGATCATCATTTCTTCCAGGACGTTCTTGGGTAATGGCAGTTCTGGTGCTGGTGCTAATATTCTGTTTACGAGTTTGTTCGAGCGCCGCCGCAAACGGGTCAAAATCCTTCATTTTATGTCGGGGTGACAATGCCTCTTTGATCTTCTTCTTGGGTGATCGAGGCGACTTCGGGCTCAAAGAATCAGCAACAGCTGATTGCAATCGAGGCGGCGGCTTCAAAGGCTTGATCTTGCCCCCATCAAAGAGCTCATCAGCAGATAAAGAACTCAACTCCAACTGCCCGCTGAAATCGAAAGCGAACTCTTTATCCGCATAGTCATTAGAATTAACATCCTTGATCAAAAGGGATTCTTGAGCCTTGGGCATTCCAGGCTTTTCCTCCCAGTTGAAGGGAACTGCAGACAGAGACTCGTGGGAGGTCTCATGATCATCCTGATGAAGGGAGAAGTTATTGAAGTCGGCGTAGAAGGAGGAAGCCCGGGTGGGGCTTGTCGGGGCGCTGAAGAAGAAGGTCCCGAAGCGCTGGGGACTTGAAGGGGCGCTAATGTACGGAGAAGTGCATGTACTGTCGAAGTTGAAGTCCACCGGAGCCGATGGCATCATTACTTCCATCTCCATTTTTGTCAAGACTCTCCAGAGAGTTTTGTAGCGAGCTGCTTAAAACATGGGTTCTATATCTGTACGTGCTACTACTAATGGAGTAGTTAAAGATTTAAACACTCCAGAGAGGAAAAAGGAAAGCGGAGAGAAAAAGAGGAAAGGGGAAGGAAGGGTACGAAAGAGGGGTCAGTGATTGACCGGAGAGACACCGCAGCAGCAAGCGCTGCAGGGCCGCCTTTTAAATCTGTCTCTATATATCCAATGCTATTCTCCCCATCGATGGGGACTCTTCAACTACTCCCGCTCGAGTTTACCCAATTTAGCCTTCTCAACGATACAGGCCTCAGAAAGAAACTGAGGCCAGCAGCAACTCACCGTACTCTAGTGCTTTAGCTCTTGGATGGGTGCGGCTACAGGAGTTTACAGTTTTTATGGACGTCCCTTCTGATTTTTGAACCACAATTGCTTCGATTGCACTTTTTGAATAGTTTTTGAGAAAAAATTACTTTTATATGATGTGATGTTATTTATAACTGCAAAAAAATATTCATAAAATATGTAAATTTTTCTCTCAAAAAATAGCCATCCAAACAAAGTCATTGAATGACCATATGTAAATGTTTAGTAGTTGGCTTTTTCTTTGAGGAATTGCTTAGGATCAGATCTCATGGTTTATTTACTTGGGCTTTGGCACAGGCAAATTTTTAGTTCCATAGTTAATTTTGGTAAAACTACAAAACTAGCAGTGCTTTCAAGTCTACATTGCTTCCTCCCAAAAAAAAAAAAAGTCTACATTGCGTTTGGGGTTGGGGAGGGCAATGCTGGCATTTCATCGAATAATAATGGTGGAAATAAAATTCAAGCCCTGGAGTAAACGTCAGCCGTTTACTTGAGGGATTTTGGACTGCGAATGGGAATCTCGCAATTGTTTTAGATAGTACAGTAGTAGTGTCTGTTTGGGAAAGAAAAGTCAAGGAAATAAATTTCCTGCAATTTTTGAAACTTTTTGCTGCTGAAATTGATAGAAAAAGTGAGTCATAAGAAAGTTTCAATTGATTAGATTTTTTTTTCCAGAACTTCTTTCTTCTTTCTTCTAAAGTATTTCCTCCATTCTAAACCTCTACAATGTGGTTTGTTTGGATTGTGAATTATTAGAAATATTTTTACTGTAGCACTTTTTGTGATGTGATGTATGTAAGATAAAAAGATAATTGGAAAGATAAAAAGGTGTGTTGAAAATTGTAATGATGATGCAAGCAAATATATTTTGACAAATAAACAGCAATCCAAACAAAGCCAATTCAAACAGCCGGCTTGTAGTTAGATATATTATTCTTATTTTAACAATTAATGAATTAGTAATTTATTGAATTTACATGACATTAGTATCTTTTCTTTTTACATTTTATGTTTCTTTTTTATGTCTGTATATTTTTGAGATCACTTATTGTTCAAGAATGTCAAGTAAACAACCCTTCCAATAGCAAAATGTTATAATTATTCCATGTTTTTACATACACTCCAATACCAAAAAATGAAGAGTGTGTTTGGATTGTAAGTTATTTGAAATATTTTTACTGTAGCACTTTTTGTGATGTGATGTATGTGAGATAAAAAGGTAATTGGGAAGATAAAAAGGTGTATTGAAAATTGTAATGGTGATGTCAGCAAATATATTTGGCCAAATAATTGGCTGTCCAAACACACTCGAAGATAACGAACATACTAGCCAATTTTTCCATGACTTTTCGGCTAAACAAATATAAGAATTTGTATTTTCTTACACCATTTTTTTATTAACCAAAAAATTAATTTCTTTTTCCTTTTATCTCACCTCACTTCACATTTCCACGACGCCACACTTTCTTACACGACTCTTCTATCAATCAAACAAACAAACAGAGCCGTAAAGCGTACCGATTGTTTCGAGGATTGGGCAGTCGTTTGCTTGCGCTAATGGTCTATTTGAATTTTAAAATGCGAAATGATTATGGATAGGATGGTTAAGGGGATGATTTGACTGCGATATTTTAATTCCCGATCTTCCGTCTACAGCCTTGCCTTCTCGTGATTTAAATCGCGTCGTCGGGCCGGCGATTCAAAACCACAGCAACCGTTACAACTTAACAACCGTCCGTCCAGCGATTTTCTTTTAGGTTGTGAGGAGTATTCGATAATATATTTAAATTTCACAGATATTAATGATTATTATCATTCATTAGAAATATATATATTTAAATTAATTTTTCCTTTTTTAAAATCTAATACTTGAACTACATCTTGACGAATGGACATCAATTAGCCAAATCTTTTTTTTTTTTTTTTAAAGTATTCCGACTACCTAACCGGATGACAAGGAAATTCATACACCTTTTTCTTTCCTAATTGCTTCCTGATAAGTGTAACATATTAAAGTTGAAAAGGATGAGTGATTTCTTGGGATACAGATAATTCACATCATGTATAACTCAAAAAGTTACATGCATTACATTAATTGAGTGTGTTTGGATTGTAAATTACGTTTTCGACTGTAGTACGTTTTGTGACGTGATGTGTGTGAGATAAAAAGATAATTAGGAAGATAAAAATATGTATTGAAAATGGTAACGGTGATATAAGCAAATATATTTGGACAAATAATCCCCCGTCCATCAACTTGGTAACAAGATCACAAAAACCTAAGGGAGGGAGAATAACAAGAAATAACACGTAACTGCTGTTAATATTAAATTCTTGCTTGAAATTGTGGTACTAATAGCATTTTAAAACTCAAAGTTGACATTTTCTTAAACCTAAAGTTGGCATGTTCTTATCTTAAACAAATCATATAGAAGAATATATATATTGCGTTGCTAATTAATTCTCCTTTCTTAAAAAAGAAAAAAAAGGAAAAAAATTCTTTATTTTCTACTAGTGTGTTTATTTGATCGTCCTCCTGGTGGGGTGGGGACTGGGGACTGGGGACTGGGGAAGGTGGCCTTAAAGACTTTGATCCCAGCTTTCTGTGCTCCTTACGATCGAAAAATAAACAAATCTCAATTTTCATTTTTGACTATGTATATATATTATCAAATGCTTGTCTGTTCGTTTGTTTGTTTTGGTGAAGACAGTGCAGAAATATATTATTATTATAAGTAATAATTTTGCGGATATAAACTCTGACTTTGCTAATTGGCCGCTACGCTGATCATGAAATTCAACACGAGGAGCAACAGCGTACAATTGTCAAATCAGTTGATATTTTTCATCTTTCTTCTTCTCTTCAACGATAGAAAATGCCAACGCCAACGACCGCAATGCCATCTGCCGGCTATGTTTCTACCATAACTTCCAGCGAAGTAAATCGATGCAGGCCGGTTCCATTTCTATGATCCTACCTTTCACAGAAATGAGTTACAAAGGAATGCTACGTCATGACAAAATATTGAATTGAAGAATATTACCCGTTTTTTTTTTATTTTTTAAGTCTCGGGGGGTTCATAGTCTTTACCTTCACGGAGTTTTAACTGGGAGTCCAAGTTTGTTTATGCCATACCTAGTTGTTGTCACTGGCACTCTACCATCTGATGAGGGCGTGAAACATAGTCAAAACTGAGTCTCTGTCTGGCTGATCATTCCAACGTTCGAAGATGAAGTCGCTAGTTGTTCAGATGCAAGTTGCGACACCAGAATTAATACTGATGAGTTTGGCAATCTGTGGAACATAATGACCGGCATAACTTACTCCAGCAATGAAAAAGTCCCTGTTTTTATGCTCTGGGTGGGAATCGTTCTGACCAATTCATTATAAATGTGTAAGAATCTGTAGCTGTTTTTGTATCTCCGGTAATATAGTCGGACGATGTGTTTTGAGTGAGAAAATCCAACACCGGCGGGAGATTCCGGCATTTGTATGTTTGCCTCTGCAATATTTAGGTTAGGGTAAAATTCTTAGAGCTATAACCCTCAATTTGAGTTAATATGTATGCGGTCATTATAGAGAAGTCATGAATTGTCGCCATTGTTCCAGGCATATACCATAGTGTGCTGCCGTCTGGGTTAACTCGAAATGGTCACAGTTCTGTCGTTGCTCCAATCCCGAATGACGAGCAGCTTGGTCCTCTTAGTCGTTCGCATTCTGGCAATTATAGCAACTGGCTTTCTAACTAGATTACGCGCAAAATGCATCAGCAGTGTGGGATACATCTCAATTCCATCGTTGCTTGTGGTGCGACTCATCATGTGGAATACTGCAAAACAGAGTGCAGTAGTTAGTAAAATTCAAGAAACCCTGTCCAGGAAAATGTATATTTACATAAGAATTGATAGAATCGTACCTCCATTTAGCCGCAGCACTAAAGGCTTGGTGGTGGAAGGAGAATTCGAAGATTCAGCAAGATAGTAGAAGAGGGCTCGACCAGTCTTAGGACCAGCAGTGACATACCCGAGTACCGACCAAAACTCACTCCATTTGGTTGTCCTGGCAATGTCGTGATCTTGTCAGCTTCCTTCAGGCCATCTTGGGGGCCAACATAGACTACTCTGGGGAACAAAAAATACAAATCCTGATTTGCTGAATGCTAGTTATTTCCATGATTCACGGGTCTCTTTAGACGTCTAGCCTTGATGAGTTTTGCAAGAGGGTCATAGAAGAGCGAGTAAAAGAAGGAATGCGCCTTTCATCCTCGAATACAGAGTACTACTGCCAAGTGTTTCTTCTGTTTTGGTGATTATGTAGGGGAAGCCGGGAAGGAATGTTGAATTTATCGTCTACCCAATACTCAATCATGCTGCTGCTTGTCACATGTAGCTAATGCAACGAACAATGAGTGTGTTTGGACAGGAGATTATTTACACACTCAATGAGTATTATTACCTAAGTCCAAGATCCCCTGAGACAATTATCTTTACAATGTCGAGACTGAGCTCAGCGATCAACAACTAAACTCCACAGAAGTGCATAAAATCTGTCACTGGATAGATGTGAACCAACCTGCTTAAGTACCACACCAACGAGAGAGTTTTTAGGGGAATCCGTGCATCATTTCATTTCATAGGGGGTGTATGGTATGGGCAACTATTTTTAGTTGCAGCATTGGTGCCCATTATCACAACAATGAATAAGCCACAAGATGCTTTATTGGCAGTGGTACTGGAAGACATCAGAACACCAGCACTAGTAGTAAAGTTTGCTATTAAACTGAAACACGATCGAGAGCACAAGGGTGGCTTGAACACACTAGGTATGCTGAAGGTCTTTACCTCATTACACTTGTAAATATTGACTAAGATTAATGAAAACTTGACACTTTCGGGGAAAAGAGAGTGAGAGAGAGAGAGAGAATAAGCTACATTATGCAGAAATCAAATATCCACCTTTAATATCCACAGGGAACGAAAGTTCACTACTAATAGCGAACTCCGCCCCTTTCATCTACGTAGTGGCAAGCACTAGCATTCAGAGCCCAGTTCAAAGCTAACTGCTGTCATTGATCTGCACCGCTAATTCTCAGCTGCTAAAAACCTCCTGAGCAAAGCAAAAGCTCTTCGAGGCTGATATTCAGGAACTTGGTGACCCGCTTCTCTAACCGTGGCAAAGGTTAAGCCATCATAGATTACTTGATATCCACCAACCTGCATTCAACCGATTCGTCGATCTTCAGGCCCTTCAACTTAAAAGCTCGATTCAACCAATTGTAAGACATAATGTGAAACCTACATCGTTAGTTTCATCGAGCCATGGATGCCAGGGTTTGATAACTTTCATGTTCATAGCATCAATGGAATATCGAGTGCTGGTCACTGAAACTATTACATCCACGTCCCCACTGTCAATCACATTATGTTGAGAATTTAGCCCCAAAATTTTCTGATCAGTTACTTAAAAATTCTTTGCAGTAAAATCTGTAACTTTATAATTAACGACAACTTTCTTTTCTTTTTTTAAATTGTTTTACCTGAAAAGGAGAATCCGAAGACCAGATGCTATAAGCCTCCTGTATGTTGGGAACATTGTTGACGGGCTATCCTTCCAATAATCAATTATGTCACTAGCATCACAAGAAACAGATCACTGATGTCGTCCAGAATACTATGTTTCATAGTAGAAGCGTAGAACAACTTCAGAAAATGGTAGTGCCTTTGTTTTTCCATTTGAAATTAAGATCTTCGTCCTTAATAAAGCTAACAATTCCAAATTCTAGCAATTCGAAGGTTAATCAGAATGCTGCTTATCATCGCTTCACTTGGTTCTCTCCTCAAAATTGTTTATTCATAGATTGAAAGACGAAAAAAGAGGTTTTTTGGCATAATGATTAGTTGTTTACCTGCACAGCTGCCAAGAATAAGGCAGTTTGGTTTGGTTGGCATGCAATGCTTCCTGTACGTGAGGAAGATTGAGATAATTTACGACATAATCTCCTTCGCAGGGAAAATACCCAACGAGGAATTTGGTCCTCCATGGACTGTCAGAATGTGAGCATGATGGGCCATAGATATTTGAAGGATCAATTGCTCCAAATTCCATCTTCCCCGCGTCTTCAAATTCTTGACAAGTTTTGGTCTCTACCATGCAGTTCTCTCTGAGTCTTTGATAGGTTTCATCCGAAATTAGTGCATGGCTCCAAAGAAAATCATAAGTTCCTCTCACATCTGTCACTTCATTCATTATCCCGTTTCCGATCTGCAAAATTAATTTTACCAGAGGGCCTGGTAACGTTGCACTTGTCCTCGGATTACAAAAAAAAAACGATAGAATGCTACACGGTTACGGCCGCAATGCATTGGGACGTGTTTTATGTCGGTTTTCAACCTAAACAACTTAACAATAGAATTTGGACTATAGAATTTGGCAACTGTTGCGACCGTAATGCATTTGGACGTGTTTTGTGTTGGTATTCAAGCTTTGGCTGCATGCCTGGAGTCGTTATTGGTTTTAACAAAATTGCTGACATACATGCCCTCCTATTGGATGCTACAATGTACGACCAAGCCCAACTCCTGTAGCCTATACTTCATCATTTTCTTCGTCAATCTAAGTCAATTTAGGTTTATGGTTCCATCAGATGCTATGTCCATCTGGCCAAAATGTGCTCACAATTCTCAAGAGAGATTGGAGACCAAAAGTCTTGGCCAAATTTTTAGATTAGGGATATATGTGGTTTAGTTTTTTTGGGCAGAATATGTGTTTTAATTCAAAAAAGTAGTAGCAGTAGTGGTAGACAGTAGTATTTTGTAAAGTGGTATGGTTTAAGCTTCTGCCGTTTACTATCAATTATTGCAACGGCTAAAGAAAGGTGCTTTTGTGTGAAAGGACTAAACAAACCACATTCCAACTCAAAATAAAGCCCCAATTATTGTGATGGAAGACCATCAATTATTGTGCACTCAATGAACCTCATTCTTTGGGGGCAATTACCCAAATCAGCTTACCATGATCCCTTTTAGCTGAATCTTTGATATTGGCTCCCCCATTGCATTCCTTTTGATGATCACTTCTGCTAGCTCTGGAACGTAATAACCTGAAAAATTAAATCACTTGTGAAGCATATACCTTTATAACCTATACCAGAGACAAGTGACATTGGCAGCCATCATCTGCGTCTGACATCCCTGGCCCTGAGTGATTGAGCGCCGCAGCGCCAAGAAATTCGACTAATCAATCAGATAAGATTTGTGAACTATACCTGCATAGCTTTCTCCCATTACGTAGAGGTCACGAGCTTTGTAGTGAGGGAACTTCTTGAACCAGTTAACCAGAAATGTATATGAATCTTCAGCTACAGGGCGACATAGAGTGATATCATCAAGTTAATGGAAAGATCAGGAGCAAGTTGCTAGCTTTTTTCTATCATGCCAGTTTTGCAATGGACACTCGTGAGAATAACAATAATTGATGCTTTCCAATAGTGGAATATAGCGAATCAACAGCAGAAGTTCGGATGAGGGAATCTCAGCTTTATGGAGTAAAGAGTTGCATAAAATCCCGTGCGAACCAACCCCTGGCCAAGTTGTAAATAAATCCCAAAAAAAAAAAAAAACCAAAGGAATGGGAGTTAAAGGTGCCTGCCTGTCCTTTTATCGCCTGACCTTTTGTAGTCGGAGTTGGTGCTAGAATAAGAAAAACCAACACCAGCAGGAGACTCCAGGAATAATGTATTTGCAGCTGCATCATGTTTGTCATATAAAATACCAGAATTAGCAAGAAAAGATGCATATCAGCATGCAACGTTTGATTGCGTGACAAGTCCTTAGAAATATAGAAACCAAGAAGTTGGGAAGGTTCATCAATTTTAACCTCTGTTCCAGGCATGTCTTCTTAAGTAGAGCGTTGTCCCATCAGGGTTAACACCAAATGGCCCGAGCTCCATCATGGCACCATAACCAAGGGATGAACAACCAGGCCCTGCGTCATATGCAACGCGTACCCAAAATGTCAATGCAAATAAACAAAGAAAACCAGGTTTGCTTTGAAGATTTTCATGTCGATATAATGATACTCATGGATACATTAGGTATGCTCCGTACCTCCATTTAGCCAAAGGATAAGTGGTTTGGAAAGTGGATCCTGAGCTGCCTCAACAAAGTAATAGAAGAGGTTACGTCCATTCACTTTATCCACGTTGACGTATCCTGCATATTGCTTAAACATCACTCCCGATGGTTGGCCGGGAAGGCCATCCTTAATCAGATCATCTTCCATCTTTCCAACGTCAGATGATGATTTTGTTCCATCCTCCATCTCCAAGCTCATCTCCGTAAATGCCACTTCCATATCTGCAGAAGTGCCTCGAGCAGCCCTTTTTGCGCGACGGAAGGACATTAGAGAACTCGCTTGGTCCTTCCCGAAGCCGTGGCCGAGGCCAGGGCACATCACAATAAAAAGGATGAACAAGCTCAGCAACTCCTGCTTTTTCTCCATGGCTGATGGATTGGAACAGAACAGTTGGAGAAAGACTCTGTTTGCAACCACCTGCTCTGAGTGTCGAACAATTCGTTTATATAGTAGGAATTGGAGCCGTAATTACCTAAATTTTTTTAACAGAACACAGAAAACATATTTTAACTTAATTAAAGTTTGCATTACTTCTTAAATTATCTACAAAGGCAAAATACTGAGATGGTTGCTCCAACCTTGATGAGTTCAGTTTTGCCAACTAAATCTTAGTCTCGTGTCAAATAGTTGATTGAACCCTTGACGATGTACAATTTCAGTATTCTCAAATTAATTTTGGTGGTCTGATTTAAGGATTTATTCTCTATGTAAATTGGATAGCTAAATTTAAGACAACAAACAGTGGGTTGAATGGTATTTAGTTGTGTACGTACCCATTGCCCTTAAATTTGGCAATCAAAATTGACACTAATTATCAAAACTTTGCGGTCAGATTGGGTTTGGCTGCTCAAGACAAATAATAGCTTGTTTGTTAGACAGAATGAGAATGTTAAAAAGTCTTAACAGTTAGCAGCCATCCATCTAGGTGCTCAGCAATAACAAACTAGGATCACTGCATTTTTAACTGAGTTTCCTATTCTTTTCTTCGTTATCAATTAGTAGCTAAATTATTAATCTGTATGCCAAGAAATCTAAAACATGCCAGCTATAGATGAGCTTCAGGTGATCAGGGGCCTCACTAGTTGAATTACTGTCTGATTCTGTTTAGCCATGTAATTCTTACAACGTTTAGTGTAAATTGATACAATTTTCGTGGAAACCTAAAGTTTGTCAGCTCATATGACTAGGTTGGAGTAACAATCACGATTACATCAAAGTTGTATGAGTTTATGCTAAAAGTTGCAAGAATTATGTCCAGTTTCGAGACGTCATTGATTATCCTTCTGGAGAGAGAGAGCCTTCAAATTGTGTACTTTTCAATGGTTTTTAGGACCTTGTGATCCTTCCCTTTCGGGTTCTAATTCTTGATCGCAAACTCAAATGTAGTAAAAACTAATAGAAGGTTCTGAACTGAAATAGGAAGAGTATCCAAGGAATGTGCGGGCTTAAAAGTTTGTTGCTTGATTAGATTTATCCCTCCGGAGTTACACGCAGAATCTGACCCGGCCATCGTCATGAAACTATATGAAAGTTGCAAACTGTGAGGACCAATTCCGAACAATAAATGGGAATTTTGAAGAGGATGCAGACTTGCAGTGATGCCTGCGACAGCTTAGTTGATGGCTCATGCACAGGTGGGGGTTTAGAAGTTAGGAACGTCATCGCCTGATCCTGAGAGATGCTTTTGCTCCCATTGGCATTGCAAGTTGCAGCTGGTCCCCAAAGCCCTGTAGTCTGGGATTGAAATACGTGCACAAAATCCTTGAAAGTAGAGTTCTTCTTCCACTGGACCACTTTTCTGTGTCCTCCAGGATCAGACTCTAGATGAAACATTCAGGATTGCCTAAGATCCGACCAATAGAACTCAAAATGATGAATTCGAGGAGCCTTAAACACATTTCCAGAATAACGATACTGTGTCGGTCTCACCATTTCCAGTTGATAAAGCTGTTGCGTTATCGTTGGTTAAAAAGACTCGCGAACGTTTCGAGTGTTGTGAACCCATTCAAGTCCGCAACTATTCCTCATTAAAAGGGTTCGCGCATGTTTGTGTGCCAGCAACCGCGAATCGCCATTTCCCGCAATGGCAGATGATGCTTGCCAGATTGGACCAAATTTTGATAGGATGGGGCAAACTAAAAATTATCTGCAACAGGCACTGAATCAACATAATTTAAGATACAAGTAACCTTTTTTTTTAAAAGAGGATCAATGCCCATGAATAATTTGTTAGATATAGAAATACACATAACTTATCATATAAATACGTGACCCCGTCATTTCGACACCACACGAATTTACTTCACACTTCCTACAATGCTGAGAGTCTTTAACACTTTGAAACCCCTATGGACCAATGCCAACTCATCATTCGTTGAACAAAACCAGAGAAATATTAGTTAGGCGCAATCTTCATGACCTACCTTGTTTATTGACACCTAATAAACCAGTAAAATGGAAACCCACTCGTACACGCCATGGATCAGAAGTGGGCGCATGAACGTGTAAAACTCAACCCAGGGGAAGAGACAGACAGGTGCCAGTTCAGGATTCTCTTTTTTCCTATAGATCTTTGAAGACCAAGACCAAGAGCCACTGTTCATTCAACAAAAAGCGGGATTCAGAAATTCTTCTTCAGGGGCTCTCCCGGGCTTATGCATTATATTAAGCAACGGCATCCCTTTCAGCGTTATGTGCTAAAAGCAGCTGCCTCTCATAAACCGATCTGATTCCTGCTAGGCTTTATCAATCTCGCAAACTTAGACTATATTGCAGAATAGAGACAGGAATAAGAAGGCGTTGAACCCCAGGGAAGACGAATGATATCTTCCAGAATTATAGCATTCCAGCCCCACACCTTTCTATTAAGCCATTACTTCCATGGCAGATTGAGGTTAACACCTGCAGCAAAGCTAAAAGGAGCTGGCCTGCTAGTTAATTATAAATCTCACATGGATCTATCTTTCAGATGAAATAAAAGTTCATTTATTTACTAGCACTCATCTACTGTAAAAGAATAAAAGCTGGTTTTGGCCAACGCAACCATCGCGCCGGCCTCCTAAGCCTCCTTAATCAGATTTTCTTAGACAAAATCTGGGATGTCTATAAAAAGTAAAATCAAATCAGCTACAAAATTCAACGTATTACAGATGTAATCTTTAAGATGGCAAATTCCACCTAAATTGCAAGTCTTTATGACTATTGGCATGGCACACAGCGAAGTTCAGTTGACAGGCTGCTGGTAGCCCCCATGACCATTTGAAGCCGCACCATTTGCAGCAGCTGCATACTGCGGCATGGGATACCCGTAACCATTTTGACCTTGCCTTCCATAATTACTGCCGTTCAATTGGTAGCTAGAGTCCATTCTCAACTGCAGTTACGAGGAAATTAAGACTCAAGGACCAAATGAGATGCAAGGACAAGAAGAAATTGAAAATCTACTTTGGTGGTATCTGGAACTACATCCAGATTCCGTTTGATAGCGTAGTTGATGAAAAGTTGGCTATGACTTGCAAGTCTAGAATACATGTTACAAGTGCTGCTTCTCATATTAAACATGTAGAGATGTCTGAAACTTCACATTGTATGACGCAGATAAAGAAAGATCAGGAACAATAATAGAGAACAACACGGAGGATGAAAGGGAAGAGCAGTTCAAAGAGTAGAAAAACAAACTAGAGATGTAAGTTCATCTTCCCAGCAATTTTATCACTCAAGCAAAATGATATACAGGTAAATAATTTCCCCCACTAAATCCTGACATCGACATGAGTTTTACTACGCTACTAGGGATAAGGAAGAAAAAGAGAGGAGAAAAGGGGGGGGGGGGGAGGTTCCATCCATTACTCTATCTGAGATGTATGTAACTTGCTTTCAGCAGACAGAAACTAGCCAGCAGATGTTTAAATGGTCTTTCAGCATATGACATTCAAGTAGAAAATCAATTCACTAATGTTGCAGATTTACCTGCTTGTTTACAGGATTCCGACCCCATGATAGACGCACCATCTGTTTGCCAATAGCAGCTCCATTCAGTCTCTGCATTGCATCTTCAGCATTGCTTCTGTAGATACAAATAATTTAAAATCATAAGAATCTTTCTAGTTTATGCTAATTCAAACATGTCATATTTGACTGTTCATTTCCCATGATTTCCTATACTATTAGTCTTTTCTAAGCTTCATACCACGAGCAATAAAAAAATGAAGCATGACAAATCTGTCTTAGTTTAGCGAGATTTGCACTAAAGAATTTACCATGCACTGCAAAAGCGTTGGGAGGAAATTACCTATTAGAGAATTGTACAAAACCGCATCCTTTTCCTGAAGGTATTTTCACTGAAACTACTTCACCAAACTGACTGAAGGACTCTCTCAATTCTTCATCAGTTACATCAGAATCAAGTCCTCCCACAAAAATCTAAGACAACTTTACATTAGTAAAAGAATAGACCATTCTAGCATCCAACTTCAAAGGAATTTTAACTTACTGTTGTATTTGATGAATCACTGTCAGACTGCGAACCTTGTGGCACAACACCATTTGATGGATATCCTCCAGCCAATACTACCGCTATAAGAAAACATTAGTCTTGAGAGTTTGATGGTTCAAAACACAGAAAACGGAGGACACTATAGAGCAAATAGATAGCGTGCAACAAAATATTTCATGTGTGATAACAATCGTCATTGAACTCAAGCTGTATGGTTCTTTTCCAGAAAAAACCACCTCTTCTGTGCATCCACCAGACAGCAAAAGGTAGAAATGAACCAAACCAAAAGCAGAACCAAAATAATCATATGAAGCTACATAAATAAAGAGCCACATCTATCGATATCCTCACAGGACAAGAAAATATTACATGACAAAACAGGAGGACAAAACAATGGCCTCTTTATCACAAGCACAGGGTTATATAACATTAACACATCTGCGAAATATTGCTAACATTAGTTATAAACAATGAAGTTTGTTTTTACTTTCATGTTTACAGAAAGAATAAAGAACATTACAAAACAAATTTTTACTTCCAAATGCTTACACAATGAAATACGTCTGTCCTTATTCAACAAGGATAAAATAGGGAAAAGAACATAAACATAGAAACAGGAAAATTTAGAAGAACACGATTCAAGTTTAAAAAAAGGATCCAAAAGATAACCTTGGGAAGAATACTGTTGCTGCGGTGACGCCTTCTTGGGGGTAGCAACACCAATCCTCATTGGCCTACTAGAACAATATGCACCATTCATTTCAGTCATTGCCTGAGTTCTTTCTTTCTCATCTGCAAACCGAACAAAGCCATAACCCTTTGAGCGGCCAGTGTTCGGATCAACTACTACTTTTGCGCCTTTTACAGATGGAAATCTACTGGCAAAAGTTTCATGCAATAACGAATCAGTAACATCAGCAGCCAAATCTCCAACAAATATTGACAGATCAACAGCACCAGCTTCTTGGCGCCTATTACCCATGCTAAAGGCTGCCCAGTTAAGGTGGAAGACTTGTTCTGTATTTGGCATTGGTAAGCCATTGTAGCTCTGAAGGACTTTGTCAGCTGCTGCATGAGAACTAAATTCCACAAATCCATATCGCTCTGACTGACCAGTCTGCTTATTGCGAATGACTTTGACAGAAATAAGCTGTGTGATTTTAAATGTTGAGAGTAAGCTCAACAAGACCATATAACATAAGAACATGACTGAATAACTATGAAATTTCATCAATTTTCTTTGTACTTGCATAGTGCAAACTAGTAAAATGAGATTCAACTGATACAAGTGCAACAAATTATCACTGTACTATACCATTAGGAATCTGAAAAGAAAACAGAGCACCTCGTAGTAAATCAAAAAAAGACTAAAACTCATTTGCCATAGGCACTTGAGCTAAGATCTAGCAATTAAATTTTTTCTTTTGCAAAAGATAACAAACTGTAACTTTGTTAAATTATCCACCTTAAGAATTTCTTACAAGTCCAAACCTTAACTGTACTATGCAAGAAGCCAAACTCATGCCCAATAACAACATATGCCGATCATTCCATTATCAAACTGTGCTCCTTTGACTACCACAGAATCCTAATAAAGTAGGCCAACAAAGTTACATTAAACATACAGATGTTATCGGCAAGTTTCTTTTACACAAATAAGCACATATTCTACTCCACAACACAAAAGGGCCATATCATTTTTCTTTTCTTTTTTTTTTTGGCACAACAAATAAGCAAATATTATCCAAGCCAAAGAAATCATGCAAGAGACCGGATACCATAACATGCTACAGAACCGTATTCTCTTATCCAGATGTCACCATGCATGGAACAACAATCAAGAGTATGCTATAAATATCTATCAGTACTTCTGGCCAGCCACGTACTTTCTGTACCTCCAGACATGCAAGTTTGCAGTCATCAGCAATGCCAGGGTATATGTAGGCAAATGAAAGTAGCAACCAAAAAATAAATAATTAAACAAATAAAATAAAAAAACAAACCAGCTAATGCAAAATGCAGCATCTTTATGGAGTAGCCAATGCCACTACAAATAATCTGTTGCATGAATCTGTCAAATCACGTGTCGAGCACAAACGAATGAAACAATTAACAGTAACTATACTTCATTTGATTATTAAGGAGGGAAGAGATTAGGAGTAGAGGAGGAAAGAGAAAGAAACGTTTTTCTCAAAGTGCCTGGAGCAGGTGATTGCCGGTATGTGATATGATATCTCAGGGGCAAATACAAAATTGCCCAGTAGCCAAACCCAAGTTGAATACAACTAGAAAACCATTTCCAAAGCCTAGTTCATGAACAAACATAAAGTACGTAAAAATTGGAAATAGAATGCAATAGAGCCAGCGAGACAGACAGTCAAAGGACATAGCAATACATTGTAGACGCCTTGAGAAGAAATGTTTAATGCAGCCACCTGCTTAACAAAATAAATTTCAGCACCTTTGATATTTTGATCTTGAAATCATACATTCCTTATGCGAAACATGAGTCATGCAGTAAGTACCATGCATTTGTCCCTTTACTACACTACTATCTTTACTTCTCAAAACAAGTTTTTTGTTTTCAATATTTTCAGAAAACTACTAATTATCATCTTTTGCTCCAACTCCACGCTTAGCTTTTGGTAAATGTTTGACTGGTTTCTCTGTCCCTCCTTTGAGGACACATAATTTGGAATTACCACTTTTGGGTTGGGTTTCGAAAACATGTAATAGAGTTTCCTGGAAGAGACAACATCCAACTACATGTCCCATGCATAAGAAGATGCCAACTTGCTGGAAAACATACTTGTTTAGGATAGATAAATAACAACTACAAAGTGTAGTAACATATAGATTCTTCTTACTCCAAATAATTTCGCATTTAAACACACATAACACTTCAGAAATGTTGCTAAAGTACGAGCGGTGAAACAAAACGAGAAGTGCTTGGGCACGATATTGTTGCCTACGAAATAATCAACTCAGACAGTTTCTCATCCAATAATTGTGTGCGTATAGGCGTTAGTTTCCTAGCTTTTCTTCCATTTGTCATGAAAGACAAACAGTACAAAACAACAGCACAGTTACGACCAACAAACAGCTGGATCCTTCAAAATACCAGATCTGAATCTATAATACATTTAGAATGACTATGAAGAGGTTAATACTCCAATAGAGAAAGAAAAGCAGTCAATATCCACTTAAATAGCTAATTGGTCAGTAAACTGTAGATAAAGTATGAAACACTAAACTATCCACATTCGATTAATGAACCGTCACTAATACTCTACGGAACTTCTAGAAATAAGATATTTTAAGTAGTATATAAATCGACAACAACAGATGTTTTAACGCGAATTACAGCATTTAACGAATAGAAGGATGCAATAAACCCAACCTCCGAGGCCTGAGAGAAGCAAGACAGAAGATAAGCTTCATCCATCCACTGCTGGAGATCGCCAATCCAGATCGTGCGGTTCTCCTCGCTGGAATTTTGAATCTGACTCTGCTGCTTGTGCTGCGGCTGTGGTTGATAGAGTTGGTGCTGCTGTTGATAGAGTTGGTGATGATAGTAAGCCGCCGCCGGCACGTATTGCCGGTCATACATCATTTGCTGCTGCATCACCATAGCAGCAGCCGGATACTGCATGTGCATGGACATCCATTGCTGCTGCATCGCCATCCACTGCTGATGATGCTGCTGCTGCTGTTGCTGCTGCTGATGCTGATGCGGATGCTGCTGTTGTTGACTCGTCAAATCTCCACCGTTCATTTTTCTCCTTTCAGGAATTTACCCCTCCCAACTCCTCCTCTCAAGTGGAGAATTTTACACTGTTTAGCGCTTGTATTTGTATTGTTTTGGGAGAGCGAGAGAGAGAGAGAGTCGAGGGGAGGGTAACCAACCTGGCCTGAGAGGAGAAAAAAGAACCAGGTGAACAAAGAGAGAGCGAAAGAGAGAATGGAGGAGTCGGCTTGGGATGACTAAAAAGAGGAGGGGTTACGACGGATCTAGGGTGTACTACTGTGGTTTACACCAATGTATTTTTGGAAACCGGACCGGACCGGAGGTTCGACAGGTGGACCGGAACCGGTTGTAACTCTGGTCCAGTTCATACATTGAATTAATTAGACTTAAAAATTGAATTGAATCTTATGAATCGGATTGAACTATTAAACCAGTGATTTTTTTTAATCTATTAAATTAAAAAAATAAGTTTTTCTTAATATTAAAGACTAATTATTAAATATAACATCCACTCACTTTCTTCTTATTTTTTTCTCTTATCAAATTTGTATTTCTATTTTCTATTTTCCTGATTTCCTCCAAACTCCAATCTTTTTTTTTTAAGTTGCACTATTTAAATATAAAAAATGTGAATTAAAATTTAAACTCACGATGTTTAATTTCCATACACGTGAATTTTGTATAATTGTAGAATATTGTGATATTTTTTGGTTGGATATAAGATTATTTTTTGGTAAATTCAATTAAGATTAAAATGAAATTTATTTGTTTTAACTTATAATTTTAAAATTTTATTTGTAAAAATTCAAGCTTTTTGAAAATATTAAACATTTTATCATATAAAATTTTAAATTAATCCAATGCATATCATATTTTTGTGTATATATATTTATATATATTATTTTTTAAAAAATTTATTGAACCAAAATTGAATCGATCGGACCAATTACACCTCGATCGAACACCCCATCGATGCAATCAACGGAATTTCAAAACATTGGGTTCGTTTGGATTCCTTGTTTTTGCACCTGTTTTTGAAAAACTGTTTTTCACATTCCAAATGCTACAGTAAATGTGTATTTCAAAAACAATTTCAAAAACACCCATATCCAAACATTATATCAAAAACAACACCAAATATACAAATTTAATATGTATATTTCAATTATTTATATTATATATATTATATTAATATAAATTAAAATATACAAATTGAAAATTATATATTTATATGTTATATATTATATATTATATAAATATTTATATACATTAATATTATACATAATATAATATACATAATATGTAATATTGTATACATAAATGTATAAATATTTATACATAATATATTATGTACATTATATTATAATATATACATTATTAATGTACTTTCATTATTATGTACATTATTGTGTATAATAATGTATAATAATGTTATGTATAATTCATAATATACATAATATGTAATAATGTAATAATGTATATTATGTATATTATATTATATATATACAATATTATGTATATTATACAAATTGCAAAATTTTATATTATATATTTATATAATGAAATATACAATAAATATTACAAATTGAAATATTATATAAACACCATATTTATTAATATTCAAATATTTATAATTAATATTAATGTATATTATATATATTAAATATTTATAAATATATACATAATATATGTATATATATATATTTATTCATATTATATATAATTTATTTATTTAATATATATTTATATAAAAAATATATTATAAAATTATATATTATATTATATAGATTATACATTTATATAAATGTACATTTATACATAATATGTATATTTATGTATATTTATAATATACATTTATATTATGTATTATATATAATATAATACATTTATACATTTATATTAATATACATAATATTAAATGTACATTTATACATAATATATATATTTATGTATATTTATAATATACATTTATATTATGTATTATATATAATATAATACATTTACATTAATATACATAATATTAATTTTACATTTATACATGATATTAATACATTTATATATTGATATTAATTATATTAATACATTTATACATAATTTTAATATATATTTATGATATATTCATTTATAATTTATATATTTATAATAATATACACTTATACATTTCTAAATATATTTATATTATGTATTATATATAATATAATACATTTATATATTTTTATATAACTATATAAATATATTTATTTATAAATATTTATAAATGTATTATAAATGCACAAATATATATTTAGATAAAAATATAAAATTTATAATCTTTACATTTATATAATATTTATTTATAATTTATACATTTATAATAATATACATTTATACATTTATAAATATATTTATATTATGTATTATGTATAATGTAATACATTTATAATATATTGATATATTTTTATATAAATATATAAATATATTTATTTATAAATATTTATAAATGTATTATAAATGCATAATTGTATATAAATATAAAAATATAAAAATTATAAATTATAAAATACTCAAAAATATGTTTTAAAAATACCTCTAAAAATAATCCAAAAAACATTTACAGTAAAAGTTTTTCATATAGTTTTTGAAAAACAACCCCAAAAACAACTAATCCAAACGGACTTGTATTTCAAAAATGAAATGCTACAGTATTGTTTTTGAAAAACAACCCAAAAAACAGCTAATCCAAACGGACCCATTGGTTTACATATTATTGTTAGCAACGATGTGAATTTTGGGCCGTCGGCTTAGGACTAGGAGTGGGGGCGGGGGACAGCAGATACGCGGTTGGGGGGGGTGGGTCCCAATTCCAAACCCAACCAGGTCACCATGTGATCTTAACTTTGAAGTCAATTTTATTTTGGATGTGGGCCCCGCTCGCTCGCCCTCGCCCGGGGGTTTGACGAACGAGATTAGTAATTTAGTACTCATTGCGTGGACGAGACGGAGACGGGAGAAATCTTCCGTCTAACGGGATAGCCACTGAATGATCCAATCCACGTAAATGCGGGCGGCGGCGGTACGCCTCTGGTAGACAGTAGCTGCCTCGCAGTTGTGTTAGCTGCTACGCTAGGCAGCTGGCTGCGGACTTGGTCGACGGCCACGTTGCCAACATGGTAACGGTAGTAGCATCCGTGTCAAGTAGTGTTAATTGTTTTATTTGAGCACAAATTTGATCATGTTTAGGGTCAAATTATTCTTATGCCTTTTAATTAGACAGTACTTAGTGCTATCCCTCTTCTCTCCTAGTAATAATATGATAATCGTATTGAAAACAAATGTCTAGGCAAAATTCCATATAGTTTTGGTGGCTCACAAAAGAAAAACTTTTTGTGAAAATGTTTTCGTATTATGACATTTGAGATATGCTTTAGAACTTGAGCATACATCTGATCTCATAACATGCTGAACCGTTTCCGCCGCTTATCAATCAATCCAAGCGCAAATTAAAAAAACCTATTAAAGAAGTATGAAAAAAAGGTATATTGTTTTCCAGTGTTATAAGATGAAAGTTGTTTGGATCAGATGTCAAATTCTATACTCTTTAAAAAAAACTATAGAGTCTAGTGACATTGAACTCGACTAATCCTCTCAGTAGTAGCTCTCTCAAAATTGTTTTTTTTTTTTTCCATCCATAAGGCTTGAACTTGAAATTCTCTACCCACTATGTGCATACTCATGTATTTTGCTTTTATTGTTCATATAACTTTTATTTGATTGATTATCACGGTCCATCAAACGGCCTTATTACTGGCTTCTTTTAGAAAAATAAAGTTTGATTAAAATCATATTTATAATAATACTCTAAAACACCTTTAAGTTTTAGAATAAAATATTGCTAAAAAAATTAAATAAGGTATCAATGCTAGAGATGGGTAAGGATGGTTGTTGATAGAGGTGAACATAGATTAAAAAAATTAAAAAGTTTGGAAGAATGGGCGTTTTGAAAAAAAAACAGAGGAATTTTAAAATGCTAACTTTTTTTTTCAAACAACTACAGTAAATTAAAGTAAAATTTTAGGCACACACTTGAAAAACACACATCAACCTTGAGGACCAAATATACATGATTCAAACAACGGTTATATTTTGTATCCTTGCTCAAGGGATAAATGTACGAATTTATACCCTTCACTGCTTACATTCCTTACATAGGCCCTGTTTGGCACATAAGTTTTTTGCCAAATTTGTCTGTTACAAGTTTTTAAAAAAACTTTAGTTACAGTAATCTCAAAAAATTTCTCAAAATTTTCAAACTATACACTTCAAAATATTCAAATATTTACACACTTCAAAAATTTATTAAAAAACTTCTACACAGTAAAATTTTAGACAAATACTCAAAAAATTCACCTGTTAAATGGGGCCATAGTCATATGCATCGTACATTCTTTTTCCTTTTCGTATTCTTGGGTCAAGGTTTTCAGGAGCCAAAACCATTTAAGGCTCGGGAAAAAAAATTAATGATGACACCTTCAATAATTCTAGATGCCTGTATGTATATGCAAGCGAAAGCCATTTGAATGGTGACTTTTTAGATTTTTTATAGAAAAATATATTGCAATGATTTAACGCATGTGAAACAAAAAATAATTTAAAAATAAATTTATGAAAAATAAAAAAAAATGGCAACGCAAACAAGTGTTAGAAAACATATTATTAATCCACCTTTTTATCAGATGTAGAAAGGTTAATCTCAGCTCGTGACTAAAAATCCGACTCTAGGGCAAGGGGAGACGCCTCCCGCTGCTGCCGCTCCTTGGGCAAAGATGACTTTGACAGAGTTCAGAGACTCATCAATAAGTGCTTCAAAAAAAAAAAAGACTCATCAATAAGTTCTCCTCGTGGCTTCCTTACTGGTCAAATGTTTACAGCGGGATTCCGTGTGAACGCCACGTGGCTAATGATGGGTAGTTGGTGCATCAGCGTCATTGTCTGATTCAAATCATTCGTTCTTTTTATTTGACTACATCCCCCCCCGCCCTTTTTTCTCCCTTTTTGGCTTACGTCAATTCCGCCTGCGTGCAGAGCAATCCCGACTTCTACCACGTTAATTGAGAATTCTTCTTAAATTTTTTTTTTTTTTTTTTTGAGAATTCTTGTTAACTTATATGTCTGGCATTATTCTTGGTGCTGGTACCAGTCATAAAGGTTCCAATTGCCCGGTAGTTTTCAACTCGTCTTATGATATTCTTTTACAGTACATGTTTAGGTGGATGGTGCTATTTTGTAATTTTCTCCAACCACAAGCCACAAATTGAGAAAGAGAACTGGTGTCACAAATTGCTGGTCCGTAAGATATGCTGGTATAGTATGACGGAAATATCAACTGATTATTCTATAACTTGAAGATTTTAGGAACATATCTACTTCGGCTAATTATTACTAGTATATGTTGTTTCCATTGAGATATGAGTATCATCATAATGCAGCATGAACGGCTTGGTATTAAAAAGATATACTCAAAATATTTGATCTCTACTTAAAATGTGTTCTACAAAATCAGGTATTGAGATTTAGGTTCGCTCGAAAAGACAACAGTGGAGGAACGAATCATTTTTTAACGATAACATTTTTATAACCTAATATATTTTAATTTAAAAAGGAAGCGGTACCTAAATCAAAATGGTGTTCTAACAATTCTTTTAAATTTTTTTTCACCGCAAAAAAGGGTTCAAACCCCTAACCTATAGTCTATAAAGAGGGACCCTGACCCTTATTTGAGTTGGGTCTGATCTTCACAGCTGCCATCGCGCATTAAAAAGAACTCAGGACCACCAAAAGTTCCTCGTATTTTGCGGTTAGAAGCCCAGTCACTAACAATTGGGTAGCAAAGCATTTGGGTATTTATTACTGTATCTGGATTCTGTAATATACAATTGACAAATTCCCAGTCGTAGCAGTAACATACTCGAAAGTAGCATTGATGTATCTGAAATGGGTTATGTACAATTGACAAAATCCGATTGATGAAACGCTACAGCACAGGTGTCTCTTCTTCGAAGCAATGCTTTCAAAACGTAATTAACGACTAAACTAGATTTCAAGATGCCACCAAAAAAATAAATAAATAAATACAGTAAAAGAGAAATAAAACATGAAAAATTCAGGCATTTCGTACAAATTGATAATGCTTCAAGGTATAACCCATGTGCTCGCAAACATAACACTTGCCTGAAGCTACCGCACCAAATTCAAGACTCTTCTGAACCTCATTCTTCTGAGCAACAACATAAATTTTGCTACGCTGCTAACTATGGAAATTCAATCTACTATGCAGCAATTAGATGAAGGTTACATCCTGATCAGCTCCACTGTTGTATAACTGCAGACTGTTCGATATGCATTAGCACTCTTTGACATGTATGGATCCACGAATACACGTTGCCAGGAGAACTGACAAATATAAAAATTGAACTACATTCACTACTATTATGCATTTCTGTCCTTTGGTTTTGGCGGAAGGGGAAGCTAGGTGCTGTGGCCAAAATTTTAACAGGGTGCTGCCCTGTTAGCTTCTGCTAACCAAAAATAATGAATGAAATGATTAAAGGTAAAAAAGAAAAAATAAGGGCCGGGCTATATTTACGCAGAGCATGAAAATAATCTACATCCTATAATCAGCTTGTAGGAAGCTCTCGTACGGAGTTCCCTTCAGTGCCTTTTCAACGTCTACCCAATTCTCAACCTGGGAAGACAAGGATCCTCTGTGTATTTTTATCTGACGACTGTTGAGCTCCATTTTTGGAACCCTCAGAAAGTCTTGAACGTCCATCAGTTTCTGGAAAAGAAGTACAAGAAGTAGCTTCAGTTTACAAGAGAACAAAATGAAACGCCAAAGTTTTTTGTATTCTCAGTGAAAGTGAATGAAAAGAAAGTGATACATGGGATGATGTCTTACAGTTCGGTTTTTGATTATGTCCTCATAATAGAGGACGATATGTCTAGTGCTCTTGAAGTATTCTAAAGCTTTAGTAACCATCTCTTCTACTTGCCTCAGGTTCAGTATCAGCAATGTTGCATTGATTGTGGGCTTGTATCTTGCAAGTATCTCAGCCTGCAACAGTTGTTCAGGTTTCAGGAACAACTATTATTGGTCAATAACATTTTATGTTCATTTGCATGTCTCTCTATGTTTGTTTCATTGTCTCACAGAGAGAGAGAGAGAGAGAGAGAGACCTCCTGGTGAGAATGCACATGCGATTTGTGTGTTCCATTCAGTAGCTTGGCATTTTGATCATAAGAATTTGCAAGTATAGAGATCATCCTGCGCAAAAGATTTCTTCTAAAGAGAAAAATTATGGAAACTCCTTTATCGTTGAAGTATTGTCTTATTTCTTCATGATTCTGCATTAGACCCTGCAATAAACCCAACAAAGATCAGTGCACTTCCCACCTATTATGAATGAAAAGTGAATTTCTCATTTTTCTTAACCTAAAGAAAGTCAATTCCTCTACTTGCCTTTCTTTAGGTGTAAAGTCACAGCATTATTTATAAGCAGACATACGATGTACTGATATTTCCTTTTCATCAGAGTTTACTTCCTTTCGTCAGGTGGATATTTTGGTAGCCAAAGCTATGTTGCATTTAGAATCATAACTTAATATATGACTGCCTGAATTCGCTGAAGTATGCAAAAACTAAGGCATGCAGTTTTGAACAATAAATTTCAGAAGCCACATTTGATGTTCTTTAGCAAACACATGGCAGAGAAAGCAAGTATTTACGCAGCTGTTAACTCTTGGCAACACATAATAACTTCACACACACCAGTAGGAGGAGCAAATTGTATGCATAACCTAGTATTGTTATGCTCATTCCCCCCCCCCCCCCAACCACTCTTTGGCTTTTGGATTCCAGGAGATGTTTGAATAAAGCCTACAAACCAAATTGTCAGTTCCTTTCACAACCAGTTGCCACAGATGCTGCCTATTTGAGAATCTAGTCATGGGATATCTTATGATCTAACCATTAGACACTAGCTTAATTAAGTACATTTTACAGCCTGATTAACTTGAGGTTTTGAAGCAGTAATAAATTCCACAAATGAGATGCACATCATATATGAAGTTAAAGAGTCAAAAGTAAAGTCAGAAGAAAAGTACTCCAACACACAAAACATCTGACACGCTGTAAGTTGATCCCACCCATCTACAACTCAAGATGTTTACACCTTGGCATGTCCATAGCCCCAATACAATACATGCAGTTTCAAATCATGTGTGGACCAGTTAAATCTATTACTAATGGAGATAGAAAGAGAACTGGCAGCTCTTGCTTAACCCCGCTGCAAGGGTTAAAGTTTGGTGATCCTTTGACAAGAGTGGTTCGCTTGTCACACGAATGGTTTAAAGTTAACTTCTGAATAACCTTTTGTTTTTGGTGGGTGGGAGGGGGGGGTGGGGATGGGGGAGGGGGACAGTTTCTGTCTAATGCGGTACTGGTAATTAAGATTTCACTACCCTATAGCAACAAAAAATTAAAAGACCAGAGGAACTCCAACACAATCAAAATAGTGTTCTCGTATCAAAAAGAAATTTTAGACAACACAAGCAACAGAGAGAACTTGAAATGTTCCAGGAACTCACCTGATTAAGCATCCACTTCAATCCAACAGCTGCAGTGCACTCATTCTTGGAAGCACTAGTGAAAAATTCTAGATTGTAGAGTTTATCTAAAGTTTCAACTATTGTTGAAACATTAGCCCTCCGGGGTTTAACAGAAAAAATCTCCCCATTCGAACTTATGTTGATATGACTGTTTAATAATGTCTCAAACCATCCACTTCCTGATCTTTGTGTGGACAAAATTGCAAAATTTCGAACAGGATGGCATGCACATTCGGCCCTAATTATCCAAAACAAGGCATTTTAGTTCATCAGCAATTAAAAGACCCTAGCAGAAATGTGCAAGTCAATGTCTCACCTGCGAAAAGTTTTAGGATTGGGGAAGTGCACAAAAGGTTTTTCTGAAGGCTCGACGTCAGGTGGCTCGCAGGGCCTCACCACTTCCACACTTAACAACCGCACAGTGGACCGGGAACTAATTTGCCTAAGACATATGGAACATATATATACTCCGCAAACCATTGAAAATATCAAGACCACCATTCTCAACAACAATGTAGACTTCTTCGGAGGCTTAAGGATCAAGCTATCCTGAAACGACGGATAAACTAAATGTCAATCGAAATGTCATCTTCTGGCCCGAATGGCTGATGAAGGAGCACAATCCAAGCTCCGAAGCTCCAGATTTTCATCCTCCCCAGCCCCTCCCACCAATATAATCCGTAATATACATAATTAAGCAAAAGAAAAGGAAAATTCCAAGGATGGCCTGATTTTTCACAAAAAAATGAGCTACAAGAACAGAAATAAATTGATCGTTGGAATTTCAGTGAAGTAGGCAACAGTATCTTTATTTCCCATGAACTTCTTAATGCACGTTTAAATGATTATTCCAACACAAATTAAACAAAATTGAAAAGAAATATTCAAACTAGGGTGAGGGTTTGCTCCTGTAGAATGCTTGGAGCAGAAAGCTCAAAGCCTGAGATGGATGGAGGCAACAACACGTATCCAAATATCCCAAGCATTCCATAACCCAGATGAAGGACAAACAATATATTCAAGAAACCTCAACGAAACGGGGGGAAAAGCGCCAATTTCTGCCAAAATAGCCCAGAACAAAATTTGTCGACAAAGATACACGAGACCCAGAAAAGAACGCACCTTGTTGAAGAAACAGAGATCGTCCGCCATGTTTGGGGGGGAAGGGCCGGCGTTAGGCTGCTGGTAAAAGGAAGAAAAAAGTAAAGGGATTTTTGGTGTAGAGGTGCAGAGATTCAACAAGACATCTTTACCCTTTTCTTTCTAGCTTTGTTCATTCTCCTATGACCAGTATATCTTCTCTTCCCCGCGTGCCCATGCAATGCATCAGCCCAAAATAATACTAGTGGTAAATATAAAGAGATTATTAATCAGTAGTATTTGGAAGCAAAAGTTAGTTTTGAGCTTTTGCTTTTTCTCGTGAAGAACAAATTGATGATCGGGGGGAAAAGATGCCCCGCTTCGACCGTTGTTCACGCTCCCCCTTTTTTCTTTTTCTTTTACTGTTCCATTCGTTGTTGTTTTTTTTTTTTCCAAAGATATGCCCTCAGAACAGATTTACAACTCCCGCTACATATTTCTGATTTCTCTCGCTGTCTCTGTTGTTTCCCTCGCAAAAACGAACAGTGAAACGCTATCACTGGAAGAATATTATGATCACTGATCCGTATCCAAATCACAAACAAGAACTTGTTGGAATTCAATCCAACTATGGTAGTACTACTTGAGTTAAGAAACCGGAAGGGACAAAGACGACAGCGTTTCCTACGAGCTTTGATTTTGTCAAAATGTGGAACGCTGTTAATCCATTCACCTTATCACCTGGATGCTGGATTCCTTTATTAGTAGTAGCATTTCAAAAGGGAGAAAAAAAAAAATCAGATAAGAACGGCAATGGATACCAGCTGGTGTTACGGGGTCTCACGTACCGCTCACCACCTGCCCGCTTGACCCGTGCTTCATTCATTACTTTTCGCCTATGTTTTAGAGATTTACTAGTATTAGCTAAGGGCACATTAATTGCCAAGATTAAAAAAGTAGTCACATATTTTATTAGGAGTAATGTTTTATTCATATGGAATCTTTTGAGTACCGTGTTTTACTTATGCATTTTTTTTTCTTTTTTTTAATCAATAGGAGACGTTCTAATTACAATCACTTTCAACATTCAATTCAATCCAACTCAACCTTTTGTGGAATTCATCATTTGTTAACTGGTCCTAGTGCGCGGGGACATAGGTAGAAAAAGATTACAAATAAAAAAATTGAGCTGACTTCTGATTCAGACTTTGTTTGTATCGTAGTTTTCTATAAAAAGAAAAAAAAATTTGTTTTTCGGGAATATATATTTTTATCTTATATACATTAAATGTTATAATACTTTTTTTTTACGAAAAAAAAAATCCTAAAAATAGCCATAATCCAAGCGGGACTGAGAATTGCGAGCGTCATAAAAAAGTAATGAAAATGAAGCTGAAAGTGGAAGAAATTTCTTTGATGTTTCGGCGTAGAGGACGAGTGGGACGAAAGTGGAGGAGACAGGTAGTAGAGTGGTGCGGTTGATTTGGTTAGCTAAAAAGGCGTTGAATTGAAAAAAGCGGGCATAAAGTAGGAGGAGCAGTAATCATTATCGATCATTGAGCTCAAGGAGCACTGGGTTGCTTAAAGCGGCAGGATTGGAATAAACAAAGGAGTAAATTTGAAGCATAAATAATTCCACGTGGTCTTTTACTTTGTTGTCGTAATGTAATGATTTCACTCTCTCGGGTTCTCGACAAAATAACCAACCGTCTCCCATTTGCGACTCAGGACCAATATAGCACTCGATTATCATGGGATGCCTATTAATTATGGGCTCAGCTGGCCTGCTAGCAGTAGTATTAAAATCCAAAGTCATTCATCAAGGATCGATGAAGAAGCAGCCGCGAACATAATATTATTATTATAGAATAGCAGCTTGATTTGCGTCTTAATTAATAGTACTATTATTGGCTGAAAAATGTCGTTTATAAATGCCTTAGAAATGGAATACTTCATATAAACGTCAGTACTATTATAACCATGTACGATCCGATCATTGTTTCAACAATCGAAATTACTGAAAAGAAACAACAAAGTTAGATTAACACTCAGAGATAATCGAAGTCCTGGTGCGAAGTACAATCTAACGTGGAACTCACAAATCAATACCGTCCAACCAATTACGACCTTTAGATTTCAACTGGCAACAAGAGGCGCGTTAACGGTAAACCGGGTCTCGTTCTCTCTGAAAACTAGGCTGCTAAAAACCGAACGAGAGGGAAATAAGCTGCTAAAAGAAAGGGATAATTTCACAAACCTTCTCCCAGATTTTTTTACTATTTCGCCGGCCTCGTTTTATTTTTGCCTCTCTTAATATTAATTATCGTGTAACTTGGGTCTCTGAGCAAATTATGGGTCCAGGGAACCTTACTACTGTCCGATACTTTTGGGCTTTAAGGGAGACAAGAGCCCCCCAACCCAAAAGAAAAGAAGAGATGAGCAGAGATGGGCTCATTTTAAGGCTAAAATTAGCTGGAAGGGAATAAACGAAGAAGTGAATTATGTAGAGCGGTGGAAGCTAACGTTCATGGATCCGCAATCAGTTCATTTACAATTTCATTGGCTCTTACCGCAAGTAGCAATTCAGCAAAATTGCATTCAATACCCTTATTATATTTAACCACTGACTTGTTAACCTATAAGATGCGATTGGCACACACAGGATAACCTAACCCTCTTGCACTTGTAGAAGAAAAAGAAAAATAAATTAGATTAAAAAAAAAAAACAATGCAACAGTTGTCTAAATTAATAAGAGTATTTAATCCTAAAACTCCAAAAAAAAATACCAACAAAATAGGAAAACAAAGATTAATCGATAATCAAAACATAAAATATTCAAACATTTGTTTTAATTTTCTCTATTTCTCGAAAACTATTAATTCATTTTCTATTAAGGATGACGAACTGCTTCACAACCAAACATTTAAGCTCTAAAAATTTAAAAATAAATGGATAGAGCGTGAAGTGGATAGAATTTATGAGAAAAGAAAAGAAATTTTGAAGAAAGATGAAAAAGATAGAGTTGTAGAATAATTGAAGAAGGTTGTGTTTGGATTGCATTTTTCATGAAAAAATTACTATAGTAATTTAATGTATGTGAGGAAAAAAGCTAATAGGAAAATGTGATCACGGAAAATAATATATAATGTAATTTTGGACGAAAAACTGCAATCCAAACAAGGCTTAGTGGCAGCAAATGCAAGAAACGAAAAAATAAGTGGAAGATATGATTAAATATACAAAATTACAAGTTTTGAAAAATAATATATATATATATATATATATATATAATGATTAAATAATTATGGTTTACATTTGGACACTGGTCATGTTAACCAATCTTACACATATACGTACACATATAGGTTCAGGTGACCACAAATTTTGAAAAATTGAAAATCACATCTTACCATAGTTTTTCATATAGGTTCAGACAACCTAACCATGTTAAAGATTAGGGATTGATTACCCTATTTTTTTATTTAGATCAATTCAATTTTCTCGACTACCTCTTTTTTTTTTTTTTTTTTTTATCTTTTTGAACACCCAAATGAAAGCGTTGCATGATTAGAAAAATAGCTCGATGGGACTGCCACCATGGTACAAACTCCAATTCTATTGCAAAGCCAACAGATGTGTTGATACGTTAGCAAAGACGGGATGCAAGCTGGACAGAAACTTTTTTGTTATCTTTTGACGCCTGTCCGCATGCAACTGGCTTGTGCTTTTGAGGAGACATGCGCGGTGTTTGTTTAGCCCGTGATGTTCCCCTGGGACGTAAAAATTAGGGCCTTGTTTTTGGCAAGTTTTGTGATCAAGTTTATTTGTTACAAGTTTTTTAACAATTTTAACCATCGTAATTTCAAAAAAATTTCAAAATTTTTAAATTATATACTTCAAAATATTCAGAAATTTACACACTTTAAAAATTTTTTCTACAACTTCTACAATAAGTTACAGTAAATTTTTAGACAAACCTCTAAAAAATTTCTTTGTCAAACGGGGACTCTTAACTTTCTTAATTTTGACATACTCCTGTTATAACAGAAAAAATAAGAATACACTGATAATATATATATTATTACTGTTTGATTTATAATATATGTGTAAAATTTGTATACAGTGTTTGATTCATCTAATGCGATCACAACTGTAGGAAAGATTAATTCAAAAAATAATAGTAATTATAGAACCATTGAAGCATGCTTCCACACTTCCAAGTCGCGATCATAGTACAAACCAGCAGAAGTGCAACGGCACTCTTAATTCTTAAACCGTATGGACAACGAGCGTGTATTGCACTTCATAGCATCTACCAGAACAGTAAACAAGTGTCTTGTACTGATTGATTGTTGGTTTATTACGCAGACTTTGAAGCCTGTTCTTTTATTTGAGCTTTAGAATCTTGAATTTTTTTCCTTGAAGATTGAGAAAAATCAATTGCAGTTGGATACAAAGACATAATTGAATCGGTTTAATTGCAATTTCTTGTGTTCCTGGCATCGATGGATCTCTCAATCCAAATACCTGACGCTCCTGATGTACTTCACAGTTTCCTTCCTTTATTTCGCGTATTCAAAGATGGCCGTGTCGAAAGGTTCAGTCAAACTCCCTTCACCCCTCCGTCTGATTCGGAAGATCCGAACGCCGTCACCGGCGGTGTCCGATCAAAAGACATCGTCATCTCACCGGAAAACAAGGTAGGAGCACGGCTATTCCTTCCCAAAACAATCAAACCCGATGAGAGACGTCCCCTCCTCATCTACATCCACGGTGGTGCCTTCGCCATCGAATCGGCCTTCTCCATTCAATACCATAACTACGTTAGCTCCCTCGTAGCCGAGGCGAATATCATCGCCGTGTCCGTCGAATACAGGTTGGCTCCGGAGCACCCCGTGCCCGCGTGCTACGACGATTCCTGGGCAGTGATTAATTGGGTCACAGCTCATGCCAAAGATAGACAAGGCCCCGATTTATGGATTAATAATCACGCCGACTTCACCAAAGTCTTCTTCTCCGGCGACAGCGCTGGAGGTAACATTGCCCATAACATGGCAGTGAGAGCAGGCCAAGATGGGCTGGGCGACGGCGTAAAGCTCGAGGGAGTGATTTTGATGCATCCCTTTTTCGGTGATGGGAAGCCTAATAAACTTTGGGAGCTTATCTGTTCAGACTTTAAGGGATGGGAGGATCCAAGGCTGAATCCGATGGCTCATCCGGGTTCGTTATCGAGCCTCGTTTGTGGCAAGATTCTGATTTGCATATCCGAGAAAGATATCATCAGGGAGAGTGGTCAGCTTTACTATGAGGCCTTGAAGAAAAACGGATGGAAAGGTGAGTTGGATTTGGTGGACATTGAAGAGGAGGGTCATGTTTTCCACCTCTTGAACCCAGATTGTCACCGCGCCGGAGTCTTGATGAGACGGGTGGTTTCATTTCTAAGAGGATAGGCAGCGGGTAAGCCTAAGCTCTCTCTCTCTCTCTTTCTAGTACTGGTAATTTGTTGAATAAGAGGGATTTTCGAGAATAATGAACTTTTGCAGTGATGGAATGTTGGAATCTAATGCATCGACATTCAGATTTCAGACACCAATAGTAGCAATAGAAGAGATTGCAGGGAGCTAAACTTGAGTGGATAATCCATCAGCGGATTAAACTCCGTGATAGATGGTATTGAGTTCGTAATCGTAGTTGATATTAAAGTGATGATTTACTTATGTATGTATTTTGTATCTTGTATTAATAACCGTTATCATGTTGTTTAAAGGCGCATCTCAATGAAACTGTTTGTTATTTCTAAATCCAACTTCCAAAATAAGCATTATTAGTTGGTTTTCAGGATCGCATTTACAAATTACTTTTGAGTAAAGACAAATTCTTTGACCAAAATTGTCGATATTTTACGTTAGCTAGTGGAGCCACGCTTATTCATGGTAGTACTGAAGTAAAAAAGTACGCATCTATCCAGAGATTTACGACACAGATTCCGGCAGTGGTGGCGAATGACAGCGGCGGACGAGAAATTATTTTGGATGCCCTAGCAACCATCGAGCTTTAGAGTTGTTAAGTTACTGCTTCTTCTTTTGTTATAATATAAAGCTGAAGGGAGAGGAGAGATGTGGCTTGAGTTGGTGACGAGAGAGGAGAAGGAATGGATTGAGCGACGATGGGTGAGGTGGTTTAGGGAGGAGTCGACGGTGAAGAGGTGAAGAAGAAGCAGGTCAACATTAATTTTTTAAATTGCACTTTGACCCTTTAAATTTTTGCAAAATTACAGTAGGCCGGAGAAAATAGATGGAAAGGGAAAAAAACAACTAACAATAAATGTTTTTGCAGTTGAATTTAACAAACAGATCAGGTATGATGAGGAACTAAAATGTGATTTATCTAAAATTGAAATAAAAAAATGACTTGGGTTATTTTGGGTTTGTGCGATTGAGTGAACCGAAATCTACCCAACCCAAAAGTAACTCACTGAAAGTTTGGGCCACCTCTATTTGTTGCTGACCTGATAATGATTCTTTGATTAAATTTTCCTTCGGAGTACAAAAAAGACAGGATTTGTTTCATCAGAATCCCCAAAAAGAAAAAGGAAAAACTGTTGTTGTAAAATTAGTAGAAAATATATAATCTGACACAGTGAATGAGTTCAGGTTGTAATTCATGTACGTGCAATTTGGAGTTGTTGTAAGCAGCGATGCTAAAATGACATCATACAACTGGACAAACGTATATAGTTTCAACCGAAATCGTTTGACTAAGTATAATAATCGATCACTTGTACGTCCTGTTGGTAGCATGTAATAATAATAATGTTGCATCTAGAAGACTATTTTTATTCTTTAGTGACTTTGATTAAATTTAGATGACCGGATGGAATGGGTTGTGGAATTGTTGAACTAGATTGGTAGCAAGCACAAGCAACACACCGATTGTTATTGTCATTATCCTTTTATTTTTGCCCATTCGTCTTGCCATTCAGCGTTCAGATGATAGCAAAAGAAGCTGCTCTTAACTTAGGGCACGCTGGCTTTGCTGCAACAACTGCCGAGGCTCACTCTTTAAGAGGCTGATATGGGGCAAATTTATTACGCACGTCTCAGAAGTAAATGCAGCTTATCCTCTTTCCCGCCAACCAAAACCAAAAAGGGGGGGACAAAAAGAAGGCTTGAAGTGTTTAGTTGGTACTTTTTTTTTTCAGCAAGTAGATGTCCTATAACCTAATCTAGCCTAATCTAGGGGGAAGAGTTAAGGGGAGATGGTCAACTAAGACCAGCCACATATTGTGGCAAATTTTGAGGGAGGCAAGAGTTGAACCCCTGACCTCCAGCATCACCAAAGAAGGTGATGACCACTGGACCAAATGGCCAATGGTTTGAAGTTTAGTTGGTACTTGGTATTAAGGACTTTCGTCTCTTTAGATCACTATCAAAAACTTTTAAATTTCGATAGGATGGGAGGCCAGGTATTCAAATTCCATCAATGTGTCATTATATGTAGTTCAAATTCGAGTATTATGCTCAATGCGAGTATGCTTGAGTCAGTTGAGTGTGTACTAATTTTATATATTTTATCTAAGATTACTAAAATATATATACAATTTCAGTATGGACAGTTGCATGTTTTACTAGGTGAGTATGTTTGTCTAATTACGTTAAACTCAAATAAAATAAGTAGAAATTTTAAAAAAGCCAATCAAAAATTGGTAAGAGAAAAAATAACTTGAGTTGATTTCTAAAGTAAGCTTGAGTTACTCACATTTTTCTCAAATCAATCAAAGCAACAAAATTTGATGTAGTAGAGCTCGACTT
Source organism: Coffea arabica (assembly GCF_036785885.1). Classification (NCBI taxonomy): domain Eukaryota; kingdom Viridiplantae; phylum Streptophyta; class Magnoliopsida; order Gentianales; family Rubiaceae; genus Coffea; species Coffea arabica. The sequence goes on from NC_092312.1 coordinate 17,168,549, forward strand.
CAAATAATTTGCATGAGTTCGAGCTCGAATAGAGCACTGCTCTCGTTCAACTCCGCGCGTTGAAAGGGCTGGGTAGTAATAGAATTATGGAATTGGAATCCACCAAAATTCTAAAACTAATAAATGGTGACCACTGACTATTGAATTAGGTGTATAACTAGGAGGAGATCACCGCGCATCGCGCGGTGGATGAATGGAATTATGCCCACTAATGTCCGATATATTTTTGAAATATTGTAATCCTGATGAATTAAAATAATAAAGATGAATTCAGGATTATGTTTTGAATAAGTATATTGGTAATTAAAATTTGAGGAAAAGTAATAAGAAGATTGGAAAATGTGTAATGTAATGTATTTAATAGTGCAATACGGAAAAGCAGTGATGATTAGTAGGCATGAAAGTGGTGATGATTAGTAGTGTAATATGTTCAATAAAGTTGAATCCTTCATATCGGGAGCTCTCCCAATAACATAGCTATATCTTGAGATATAGAACTCATATGACCATGACTCTTGAAGATAAAAATATTGTGTGATTTGTGGATGTCTAGAGAGACCTGTAGTTGTTTGAGAAGATGCAATGGTATGAGACGGAGCACGTGCTTTATAGCCACAGCTTTGTATGTGCATCAAAATCAACCATAAATTCAGCTATGGTAGGTTGGAACCATAGCTTTGCATTGTACAAAATTAAGGATGCTGTCATCTAATACTGTGATAAATTGTTGAAGCCAAACACTTCCTAATTGAAGAAAAACACAATTCAGTTGAACGCAATAACGCTATCATAGAAAAAAAAATATGAGAAAGGAATTATCGAATAAGTAAAGAGGCCAGTTGATCCCTAGACAATCGTTGATGTTCCCATAAATATATTTATACATAAATAATTTTGGATGATTACTAATCTTCACCGGGGCAAGAATTAAGAAAAAAAAGAAATTCAAACTGTCAAATGCACACTGATCGTGGTTGGAAAGATATTATCTTGCGTCTTGATCATGACAGTATAGGAGAAAAGTGAAAAAGCAGTCATCTCAAGTAGTTAATCAACTTTCGCACTCTTCATCCTAGAAATTCAACCCGTAATTCTGTCAGAAGTACCATATCACAAGTGATTATTTAAAACAAGATCAATGAAAAGAATCTTAGGAGCGATTTGAAAATTTGAAAAATGTGACAATATTGTAAAACAAGTACACTGGAGTCATCTAACTGGTTTTCATCATTTTATAAGAAAGAACAAGGGTATGTGATGACTTGAAATTCAAAAACTCAAATTAAAACATATTTCTAATAAAAGATAAAAATGTAATCCCCTAACAAAGTTGACGTTAACTGTTTAAACAACCAGTCAAATAGAAAGTTGAAACTCCCGTGGATTATATGAGGGTATACCACTTAAGAGTATAATGTTGCAGATTTAATATTGAAGGCCTTATGAGGTGAACCATTTTATGTTGTCAACTTACAATGAATCGACTCTAAACATTTCAAGCTGATGTAATCTGAAACGCAAACTTTAAGAAAGGAGCTGATGTAATCTGGAATGCATACCAAAATGAACCATTTTTAAGAAAATTTTCTTTTGGTTGCTAATATTCGAATAAAATGCTAGGTCCTAATAAATGCTATAGTGAAACTATAGTCAAATTTCAGCCCAATCCATAATATTCGAACAAAATGCTAGGTCCTAATCAATGCTATACTGAACAATAGTTTGTCAAATTCCAACTATTGTCAACCCCATTTCTCACCTCAAATTCAATTTTGAAAGTTCTATCAACCTCTCTATATGGGGAAACCAACCCAGATACAAAATAAAAAAAAATTTCTTTTGCGGCAAGACTTCACAGTGAGTTGATAGAGCATCTTACCTTCGCGGAACTTGTATGCAAAATTCAACATTAAGCAAAAGTAGCAGTCTTCAATACCCCTTTATGTCAATACAATGCAAACCATAAAATGGTTTTACCTGGGAACAGAATGTTAAAAGATATAAGAGCGTCGGCATAAAAACCTTAATTTACTGTTTGTTTCTTAATGACCATACCAACAAAATTATAAACAATAATATTTTCCAATTATATAGAGTTACCATTTTGGAAAATGGTCAATGGTTCTCAAAAAGAGAGAACAAATGATCTTCTATATTTGCACTTGTCAAACCAGAAAATACATTATTCACATAATTTAATACATTATTCAAGAAGAAGAAAGAGATGTAAATTTTTAAAGCCAATGTCACCACTGAATTTGAGAATAAGAAGCAAAAACACCAAAAACATGAGAATTTTGATACATTGATGACCACTCAACTCCTTTTTGACCTCAACCAAGTTCCAATGATTCTAGAATTCTACTGATTTTAAAAAAAATTGGAATGATATATAAATAATTTTAAAAAATAATACAACGATGAAACTAATAATAAAGGACAAAGTACAAAATATGACTACTCTTGCAATATGTAAGAAAAATATTAACAGATCATTTTCTGTGTTTAACAACTATTTTTAACTGCCTAAACTCTTGCAATTTTAGTCCATCTGCTGCCAAATAACTTTTGTGCCTGCATATCATCTCTAAATTATATAATACACTCCCCATAACAAGAAAATTGGTCATTTGGCTTGAAATGATTAGATTGGTTAAATATGCAATCTTAGAGAACATGTTATCTGATGGAAAACCAAATTTATGGTATACAAAGTCAAAGAAATTTCAAATACACACACACACACACACAAACACCAAAACACATACGCTAAGCATCAATAGCATCTTCCAGTTATTCCTTCAATTGATTTCAAAAAGTTGAATGATTTCATAAAGACGAACAAGTAGCCAAGAATAAATGCATAATTTAGTATTTCTAAGAAAAATGGCAATTTACTTACCGCTTCTAGCCTGTACAAAAAATCTAATATTTGGGACTTCTTCTTTGGCAAATGTTTTACTACCTACAAGCATCAAAACCATTTATATTAGTCGTATTAAGCAAAAACTGCCCCTAGGTAAAAAGCAATTGGTTAGTTTGTACAACTTAGATTCATAAGATAGATATTGATAAGTCCTATCAAGAAAAGTACTATTTTCTGTTGGCCGTTGCTGCGAGAAACCTGGCAATTAAGTAGACATAAAACCACCAAAACAGATCCACCACTTCATGATGTAATAAAGATACAAAATAAACAGAGAACAAACCTTCTCATACATAACTGCCCTAAAGATCCAAGATGTAAATAGTGAAATCCATAAATTGGTATTTAGGCCTACAACAACACAAACTGTGGAGAACAATTTTTCAAGTTGAAAGATAGAATTCAAATTACTTTAGGGTTGACTGTCTAAAAATTGTTCAGCCTAAGAATCCTAAAACTACTGTGGTCGACGTATTACAAATTTCCCTGCATGATTACCTACCTAAGCACAACATTGAAGCCTTAATTTTGAAATATATGTCTAGCTCCAATACAAATTCAGTAGCCAAACCAGCCAAGTTTGAAAAAGAAACTTTTTCAAGTCAACGCTGATAAAATTAGTCCAGCCATTACAGCAGTTTCAGTCTAATTAAGCAAAATTGAACATAAAGACATCATGGATACAAAAACAAGAGACCAAAAAAATCCCAACAATGGCAGGAAAAGACTCAAAACAAGAAATAACCAGACACTATGCACTAAATTTGGAGTAATTTACCTTACTCCAGGGGTTAAAAAAAAGGTTCCTACTCATTCCTTTCTCCGGATTAATTCACCGACAAAAACTTAAGCAAAATTGATTAAATTAGATCAAAGAATGTTTATAGCGCAAAAACACTACGGCTCAACTAATTTTTTCAACATCTATTCTCTCGTAACAACTCAGCAGATGCTCAAGAATAAGAAAGAAAAATGAAATATTCCAAATGGGTCCAAATGCGTAGAGACTGAGTTTTTTTTAAAGTTCTAAAAAAATTTAAGAAAATAAAAGAGCAGACGACACCTCCGGAGAACAGAATAAAATCCAGTAGATCTACAAGCCATTTGTAACGTATCTCAGAGAAAAAATAAAAGAGAAAATAAAGGTCCGAAAATAAAACTTGTGATACCGATAATGGTTGCAACCAGTCATGAAAAGTGAGCAGTCAAAGAAAATTTCGACAAAAACCTGCAAAATAACAAAATAATTATGGCAAAAAAGAAAGAAGAAATTAGGCATAAAATAGATAGAAATACTTCAGCAAGAAAATGAAACCAGTACCATGGAAACCTACAGATCCAAACAATAGAAAAGAAAACGATAGCAACAAAATAGATCGTAAATAACTACTTTAATAAAAGGAAAAAATAAAGGCTGTATAGAGAAAGGTTGTAAAAAAATTAAAAATGAAAATTAGGCTAATTAAGAGAGAAAGAGAAAGGAAAATACCCTTTAACCTGCAAGAAGAAGACCAATGTATGACCTCTGATTTGTCTTGCACTGTTGTTTAATGTTTAATTAAAGGAGGAGCAAGGGAGAAGGAACCAGAGAAGAAAGAGAGAAAATAGCTTCGAAGAAGAAGAGACACGGTGAGCGGCGTAAATGAATTCTCAGCAACTCTGTCCATCCAATAAGGAGGCGAAATCTCAATTTTGTCCTCAATTGAATCCATCATCTCAATTGATCGGGGGAACTACCATCAATTCACCAATAAGGAGATGCCAAGTCAGCAATTAAAACTCAATTGAGAACCCTGGCATTCGCACATAGACTATATATGTTAACAAGCAGAGCATGTAATCGAGCGAGGCAACTGAAAGAGTAAATATGAAAGCACACCAGCATGATATGAAAGCAAGCAGAAGACAAAATACCTTAAGCAGTAAACGGAGGCTAAGAGAGGACACGGTAGAGGAGCGAGCCGAAGTTGGCCTGCATAAGCAAAAGCGACATAAAGGTTAAGAAAATAGCGGAAAGCAGGGAACATAACAAAAGGGAAGCAATTATAAGAAGCACAAAGAGCTGCGAATAAACTGAAAGGAAAGGGACCAAAAAGGAACACACGAGCAGCGCACTAAACGCAGTCCAGGGAGAAAAGAGAACAAAAGCTGGGAACAACACAGTGCCGGCAACAAAATGCTAGGCAAGACGGGGGTTTTGTTCAGCGGCAATCCGAGGACAATCGTAGGCCTGGGAGGGGGTATTAACGGTAGGGGGAAAGACCGAGCCCAAATATTGGCAAGCAAAGGGGTGTAAGCAGCAGAGGCAGCCCGGAATTATAATGGACAACACGGGGAGACAGAGGGAGAGGGAGAGGGAGGGGGAGGGCGGCGGGGCGGGGGTGGGGGGGAGTGCAAGCTGAGCAACGAAAGAGCAGCGGAGATAACCTGGTGCAGCAAAGAGGGCAATGGCAAGGAGCAGCAACAACACCAAAACAGGAACAAAAGGGCAAATAGCGGCCTTCGACGAGCAGGCAAGAGGAGAAGCACCATGGTTCATGATGGCAGTCAACTAATAGGTCAGGTTGGAAGAGGTCAGAGCAGGTGGGAGAAGGCGTGCAAGATAGCTAAAGGAACAGTTTTGTGTGAGGGGAAAGAGGAAGTGGGTGAAGAATTGTAAGGCCTGGTGCAACCCAATGAGTACAAACAATATCACAATGATGCACAAAGATATATCAAATTTAAGCACAATAAAGAAAATTTAATTAAAGAGAAAAGATAAGAAATGCAAACCAAATATCAATCCAATAGTCTCTTCAATAGATGGCGATGCTAACCAAGATGTACAAGTGAAGGCTCACTCCTTCCTCACCCAAAACACACTTTGATTGAGCCAAGGAGTTTTACAACTATTCTAGTTAACCCTCAACAACCTACACTTGAAAGATCACTCACCCAATTAAGAACTATTTTATACAAATGAGGCAACCTTCACCAAGGTTTTACCATTTCAAGTGATAGGTTCACCTTCACCAAGGTTTTACTCCTCCTAGAGAGTAACCTTCACTTGAGCAATCTCACAACCCAACTTTTCCAACCCCTTATACAACCAACAAAGAATCTTTCTACTCAAAAATCTCACTTGTAAGCTTGTATTTTGTGTTGGCAAAAGTCCCTTGTCTTCTTGTGCTTTGGAGTTTTTATAGAAGGTGAGAAATGGCTCCAAAAGGCTCTCCAACGGTCAAATATTAAATGCTGTCAAAACTAGCCGTTGGCCTGTCGGACGTCCGAACCACCTGTCGGACGTCCGAACCCTGCGTCCGACCGTCGTCAGAGAGTCATCAAATCTTTGCGAAATTTCTCGGACGTCCGATGCGATCGATGTGCGTCCGATGCGTGTGTCCGTTGATGTTCTTCATCCTTTCGGACGTCCGATAGCTTCCTTTCGGACGTCCCACATGAGTGCCCTGTTTTTGCTTCTGCTTTTATGCCACAAGAATCTGTTCTAACAAATTACTCACATAAAAACATTAGCCCAAATCTACATTTTGGTTTGTTAATCATCAAAACCAATGATTGATCGACCAAGGTCAACAAAAAGTAAGTGGGGGAAGATGGATGCAGGATGGAGGCAGGATGGAGTAGATGGAGACAGGACTGAGGAGCAGGAAAACAGTACAAAATGAAAGACGGGACAGCGGAGCGGGAAGGCGTACAAGAGTGGAAGACAAACAGCAAGTTAGGAGTGGGAGCAGCTGGAGCACGTGGCAAGCTCAAGACAGCAACTCCAGAAGGCCACAACAGAGCTAAACAGTGGCAACGAAAAAGGAAGAAGAGAGATGCAACGACCACCTGACGGAGCCAACCTAACGGATGCAGGCAAATAGGGCCAACGAAAGACGGGTCGTACAAGGTGAAACTTGAGTTGAGGGTAAAACTTGAGGGTAAAACTTGAGCTGCAAAGAAGACCGCACAAGGAAGAAAAGCTTCAGCTTGGTGGAGTTGGTACACAGGAGACTGAGCAAGTGACAGAGAAGTGACCCACGACCTCAGCCAGCCTCCCACCGAGCAAGAAGAAAAAAAGAAAAGAAGAAAACAGCGGGGGGAGGGAAATAAACAACGCAGCCGCTCCACGCCAGCATCAAACAAACGAATCCCCAGTCGCCACGCGGAGGACGACCACGTCCACGTGTACACCAGGCTTCCGCCCTTAGTCTATATAGTTAAAGACTTTGAAAGCCGCAACGAGACCGGCAAATAGACCAAAAGAAGTCTGCCGGCCACTCTCACCTATACATTGACCTATTTCAACGACTTCAAGTACAATTGTCTCGCCGTGATCAAATTCCTTCTTAAGTTCCCACTTCCCACACTGGAGTCCTCTGCTTTAGCATTCTTCACTTCGTTTGAGTACTTTTGACACAAAAATCCTTAATAACCTCCTTGGGATTACATCAAACCATATCATTCATGGACTCGCTCCCCCCAATTCCACATGCAGATCCTGCGCTAATAGCTCAGGATTTCGTTCCGTTCTTTCGAGTTTACAAGGATGGCCGCGTCGAAAAATTCCTCCAAGCTCCCTTCGTCCCTCCATCAGACTCGGACGATCCCCAGAGCACTGGTGGTGTCCGATCAAAAGACGTCATCATTTCACCGGAAACCCAAGTAGGTGCACGCTTGTATCTTCCGGCCACGGTCAAACCCGACGAGAAACTTCCTGTCCTGATCTACATCCACGGGGGGGCCTTTGTCATCGGATCAGCTTTCAGCGTCGTATACCATAACTATCTTACCTCCGTAGCAGCTGAGGCCAACGTCGTCGCCGTGTCCATCGAGTACAGGTTGGCTCCAGAGCACCCTATCCCCGCATGCTTCGATGATTCCTGGGCAGTAACAAAATGGGTCGCCTCCCATGCCAATAGACAAGGCCCCGAACCCTGGTTCAACAATCACGCCGACTTTTCAAGGGTGTTTTTGGCAGGTGACAGCGCCGGAGGCAATATTGCACATTACATGGCGGTCAAAGCCAGCCGAGAAGGGTTGGGGGATGGTGTGAAGCTTGTGGGGTTGATTTTAGCGCATCCATATTTTGGCAAGGGAGGGCGTGAAGAATTATGGGAGTACATCACTTCAGATTTCAAAGGGTGGGATGATCCAAGGCTTAATCCCATGGCGAGTTCTGGATTGTTGTCGGGCCTTTTGTGCGAGAAGATTCTGTTGTGTACATCGGAGACAGATTTCATTCGAGATCGGAGTTTGCATTACAGTGAGGCGCTGAAGAAGAGCGGATGGAGGGGTGAATTGGAGGTTGTGGATGTTGAAAAGGAGGGCCATGTTTTTCATATACTGAATCCAAGTGGCGACAATGCTGGAATCTTGATGAAACGTCTGGTTTCATTCTTGGGAAATTAGGCCCCGATGATGCTGTTTTGATTTTCAGTTTTCTGCCTGCCGTCGTCCGTACGTTACTTTAAAGTTTCAATGCCAAAAAAAAAAAAAAAAAAAAGTACCGCCTTTCTTTCTAAAGCCTTGTACTACTAGTCACGGATACCAACCCAATGCAGTGTGTTTCTCGCATCCGGCCTGCCTCAGTTCAGGATGCCTACTACTATTAAGCGCCATTTGGTTGCGATAACTTATTAAAAAGCACTTTCTAGTAGAATTTTTAATAAAAATAGTTATCAACTGCTTAAATGCTTTTAAATATATTATTTAAAAATATAATTCAATAAGTACTTATTATATTTAATAATGTGTAATTTGAAAATTTTTAAAAATGTTTATCACAATATTTGGTTCATAATATAGGATGAGATGATTAAATTTGATATTTTATTTTTTAAATCATAAAAATTACTCTAAAAGCATAAAATTTGAGCTTTTGTTAAAAGTACTTTTAACACCAAAAGTTCTATTCCTAATTTTATAAAATGATTTTTAGCAAACATTTTAAAAATACTTTTAACACTTAAAAAGTACTTTTTTACTAAAATCCGAAACGGGGCCTAATGATGATTCCACGAAAGGAGTTAGAAACTTCCACAAGCTGGAAATTAGCAGCACTAGCTTTCTCGTGTCTTCATCGGCGGTCATTTTTGTTTTGTGAGGGGTTGTTCGAGTCTATTCATTAGGGCCATACAAGTTACATTAATATTTTTACTCAAACTATACGATATAGATTTTTATGGCAACCATTAGCTGGCTAATCCAATTTCCATTGCAAAAAAAAAAAAAAAAAATTGTTCTACTTATATCATTAACATAATTTTCAGTCTTTTTTTTTTTAAATTTTACATATATTACATCAAAAAAATACTACGATATTATTTAAGATATTTTTTCTAAATAATTTCCTATCCAAACGGAGCCATTATTGTTTCCTGCTTGGAAGACTAACACCAGTCTTTGCTGGAGCACATGGCCGGAGTTTTTGTTAGCATAACACCAGAATGACAGAAAGACTGTACTAGAGTGTCTTCAATTTTAAGCCTAAGACCAGCCCCGTAGTCGCAAGTGATAGAAATAGTCGTAGTTTATAACCATGGTTAGAAATTGCCATGAGTTCCTCTTCATTAAGCTCCGGTTTTAAAGGGCAATCAATTTGGTAGGATTGGGCTGGGTTGGGTATTCTGCTAGTCAACTGCCGTCAATTGTTTATTTGTTGTGATAGCTACTAGTCGTTCAGACCCCGCGGGCACCTAACTTCTGGGAAGCATTTGGTGACATGATATGTCAAAGTTTTCAATATTGGAGGGCTAAATTATTTAGTCTCCAGAATATTCTAGGTGTTCCATCTTAGATTTTTTGTTAGCTGTCTTGAAAATTTTTCTGAAACTGAAATTGAACTCATTTTGGGAAAATATCAAGACACCAAATTCATCGCCCTGAATATCAACCACTAAACAAACAATTGGTATTTAACCAGAACTATATTATGTGGAGTGTGGATTAGTGTGTAGATGTGTCGTCAAATGCTAGCAAGAAGATGAATGTTGGCATACCAAACTCATCACCCTGCCTGAATGTTAAACACTAAAGGTGGTAGTTAACCAAGAATATATAACCACCAGCCACCAAGAATATATAACCACTAGACTAAACTAGGCCACCACCAAATCCTTAAGTCCACCGTCAAATCCTTAAAGCTTGATGAGGTGGTGATCCCTTGACCTCCTACCAGTTCCCACAATATGTGGCTTCTCTAGACAAATTCAGATGGATGCGTAGTGCACCCATTTGATGCGATAGTAATTCAGTCACCATCGGCTTCCTGTAAATTTAACTGGGCTTCCCCTTAAATTATGATAGAATAGAATTATATAGATAAAATGACGATTGAAAAAAAAAACCAAGAATATATTTTGTGGATTAGTATACTATTTCTTGTCGAATGATAAACGTTGTTATTAATCCGAGCCCCATTAAAAGTCGATCCACCTCCAAAGAGTCAAACCCCTGTTTAGAAATTAGGCCTTTAACTAAGGTCGCTACATTCTTCCAAAATGCTTTGGGTACCCGTACTTCCCCTTTTACTGATGAGGAACTCGAACCTAGAGGTGTTCACGAATCGAGTCGATCACGAGCGGCTCGAGTACGAGTTCGAGTCGAGCTCGAGTTCAAAAATATTAAGCTCGTTGGCTTGCGAGCTCAATTATATATTTTTTTATTTTTATTTTATATTTTAATAGTAAAATTACACATATATCCCTAATAGTTTATTATTTGTTAAAAAATTATTATTTTATTTATTTTTAAAAATAATATAAATATTTTTATTTTTCAAAAAAATTTTATTATTATTTTATTTTATTTTTTAAGCTCGAGCTCGAACTCGACGCGAATTTGAATTGAGCTCGAGCTCGAGCTTGATATTTTGAGCTCGTCGAACTCGAGGTCGAGTTTGAGTTTCACAAAATTAACTAAAGGTTCGTCTCGATTAGGCCAAAGTTCAGCTTGACTCGGTTCGTTTGCACCCATACTTGAACCTGCGTTCCACTAAAGCCCAATTAAGTTTTAAGCTTTGAAGTTAATAATTTGCAAAAATAAAATTTAAAAAAATCTTGAAAATAGCAAGTGATGATTTTACTACGTTTCTCCGTTCAACTAGAGGTCACCTTTTTTTTTTTTGAAACTTCAATTAGAGGTCACTTAAACCTCAAGAAATAAGGATTTACCTTTAAAATGCTTGGATATTCTTTTTTAAGAATATGCAAAAAAAAAAAAAAACATTGATCTAGGTTTGTTTGGATAGTGCTTTTATCCCAAATTTTTCAATCACCTTTTTATATCACATACATCACATCATAAAAAGTGCTACAGTAATTATTCAAAATAATATTTCAAATAATACATTATCCAAACATAAGCCTAGGATTTGTTTGGATAGAGTATTATTTGAAATATATTTAAAATAATTATTATAATATTTTTTATGATGTGATGTATGTGAAATAAAAAGATAGTTAAAAATATAAAAAAATAAATTAAAAAATTTATTTATGATGCAAGCGAAACAGTTCTAGTATGCTACTTTCTCATCTCAATTTATTTGTTATGTCTCTCAAAAATTAAAATTTTCAAAAATAATGATTTGATTGTGATGTATCGGAATGGAGGATATTTATAGTCCCAAATAAATGTTACATCTGTAGGGGAGCCATGGGCCGACTCCTAGGCGTTTGGCATTTGTCACGTGTCAGAGGTTTGAAGCCAAATCCGTGCGTTAGATCAGCAAGCGATGGCTTGACAAGGCCGAGATCTAGCTATTATATTGCAATTCCAAGCTGGCTCCAAATAGTAGGTGGCGTCTTTCTCATGGTCATTCATCGTTACTTTTGGGAGATATCCCGTTTGGTGAAAACATCTACCTTGTATATAAGAAAAGAGCAAGGTTTAGTGTTTGCCTTTATTCTTGCCACGTGGCTTTTTCATTGTCTGACAAGTGGCAAGGTAAAATATTTTCTACAAGTTGTCTGAAGCCTTGTCTGAAGCATTCTCTTGCTTCTGGCATTGGACCGTTTCTTTTCTTTCTCATTAGTACACTAGCCAGTAGTCACTCAGAGCAGTTGCGTGACCCATGAAAACAATACCAAAAGCCGCAGCCCGCATTTTACCATGAAAATAATTTTTTTTTATCATAAATTTTTAAGTTTTCTGTGAACATGTTTTTTAATTATCTTTTTATCGCACATGTCTATCTTGTATATAAAAAGAAATCCAAGATACTGTAGCTAACCATTTTTTTGACACATATATTGCATGTATTTTTGACAAGTGGACTTTTGATTATTTTACCTAAATTTTTCCTTCCCTTTTTTGATTCAATTGGGTTAAAGGATTAAAATATTTTTTCTCATTGAGAAAATTAACTCCATCTCTTCTTTTACTTCTTGCAGTAACTACTGTCATCTCTCACCTTTTTTATTTTTTATTTTTTTAAACTAATCTAACTAAGATTGTTGCCATGTTCTTTTTTTTTTTTTTTTTGGCAAGATGATAGCTACTTAGCAAAAAGAATTCTTTATTATTTTTATCCCATTTTACATTTTCTTTTCTTCCTTTTTTCTTCATCTCTAATGTCTCATGTTTGCTCTATTTTTTTATCATAATATTATAGCCAACTGGCATTTGTTTGTTAAATTTATAGGATGATGTTTTTATTTTAGAGTTCTTCATGGATAAAAGGTGAATTATTAAAATATCTTAGAATTCATTTTATACCAATGATCATTTTCTAAGAATAATAGAACAAAAATTCATTCTTTTATTTTCTCCTCCCATGATTTGATTTCTGACTTCACATTTTGTTTCCTTTTCTTTGTTTTTTTGGTTCCATTTTGTAATTTTCTACAATTTTGTGTATTTTTTTAGGAGAAAGATATATCATATGATGTTTCCATCAAGATAAATCTAGTTAGGCATTCTTGTATCTCCATTTTTCTCCATTTCTTTCTTTTTGCAATTATTTTATGGCCTATTCAATTTAATTGAAGGATCCAATAAAATTTTGTATATATTTAATCTAAAGTTAATTTTTGTTTGTTTTTTAAGTACTCTAAGTGTTGTAGTATCAATTGGGTTGGTATTCAAGGATTGCAGTCGGTGGTGGAAGTCACAATTGAGGCTTTCAGCCTAGAGTGTGACTTGACAAAAAATTGTTAGAAAATTCAAATTTGATTAGGAAGATGGTTTTGCAATAAAAAATAGTTCAATTCTAATTTGTATATGTAGATCAAGAAACATAGCAATTCATATTTTTATCTAATCTTGTTATTTATATTCTGGAGCTGCAGGATAATGTTGTCACCTTTAGACGGAATTTAAATAGATGAACTGGATTCTTCTATCAAAAGAAAGAAAAATATGAAAGTTTATAGTAAACTATATTGATGTTGAAGATTGTGCTATGTTTTAGCAGCTTCCTAAACTTTTTCTCATTATTAAAGTACTAAAAGTATTACGACTGCTTTTGATTTAATTTTAACTAAAACTATACTACTATTAATACATCAATGCACTTATAGTGTATTAATTTTCTCTCCATTTTGGGTATTATATAATGGTGGTTCAAAAATATTTATTCAAATGATAATAAATAGGGAGGTTGAATTGAGGCTTTCGGCCTAGAGTGTGATTTGACAAAAAATTGTTAGAAAATTCAATTTTGATTAGGAAGATGATTTTGCAATAAAAAATAGTTCAATTCGAATTTGAATGTGTAGATCAAGAAACACAGCAATTCATATTTTTATCTAATCTTGCTATTTATATTTTGGAGCTGCAGGATAATGTTGTCACCTTTAAACGGAATTTAAATAGATGAACTGGATTCTTCTATCAAAAGAAAGAAAATATATGAAAGTTTATAATAAGCTATATTGATGTTGAAGATTGTGCCATGTTTTAGCAGTTTCCTAAACTTTTTCTCATTATTAAAGTACTAAAAGTATTACGACTGCTTTTGATTTAATTTTAACTAAAACTATACTGTTATTAATACATCAATGCATTTATAGTGTATTAATTTTCTCTCCATTTTGGGTATCATATAATGGTGGTTCAAAAATCTTTATTCAAATGACAATAAATAGGGAGGTTGAATTCATAGATGGGATTTCTCTTTACAACAAATTTTGAGAGAAATTTTATTTATTCTCCATATTTTGTTAATTGTATCCCTACAATAAACAAAAGCTATATGATAAAAATAATAGCGGAAGTATGATTAATAAAAATGAGAGTTCAAATAATATTTGTCAATTTTAATTGCTTTGATGCTCAATTTTTCTCCTATATTTCTATTCATTCATCATGTGACAAAATAATTTGATGCCATACATTCGACTAAACTTCTAGGGAATCCAAACTGTGCTTTACACAGTTCAAGTACCTCTAGTATGAAGTATAAAACGTCAAGAAATTACCCGACGTTCAGCGCCTATTCGTATCGTATCCTACTCCTGCCACTTTATCAATGGCCTCTAGATATTTTTCGATTTTCGATTTTTAATTAAGCTAAGCCTGTGCTGCAGCTGAGTCCTAGTGTTTGTTGCTGATATTTTTCGATTTTCGATTTTCAATTAAGCTAAGCCTGTGCTGCAACTGAGTCCTAGTGTTTGGATTGTGATTTATTTGCCAAAATATATTTGCTTACATCATTATTACAATTTCCAACACACCTTTTTATCTTCCCAATTACCTTTTTATCTCACATACATCACATCACAAAAAGTGATACAGTAAAAATATCTCTTATAATTCACAATCCAAACAAAGCCACGCGTGGAAGACTAGTCTTGCATTTTATGACGTACAAGTATGCAATGAGGTGTTGAAGGGAATGGAAAGGGCAGATTGCAAATCCTAGAAGAAAATATATGTTCCTTTTGAAGGCCAATTGCAAAGATGCAAATAGATGTAACTGATAATAGGATGTGTAATTATTCGAATTTTCATTTTTTGAATTTATTTCTTACATATGTTTTTCAATTATTTCTTTATCTTTTCAATCACTTTTATATATATATCACTTTATCTCATAACGTTGTCTTTTAGTCACTTCACTCCCATAAATAATTCAAGTCAATATATTAAGAAATTTTGAACAAAAATATCAATTTATTCTATAGCATTATCACATTGTTATTATCACTTCATGTGACGACCCCACTTCTCCCAAGGGCGAACCCAAGGGTATCGGCGGGCCGCCTGCCTAACTCGCGCCAGGACTCAAAACTTAAAACAATCAAAGCCAGAAAATTCAAAAGAGTACTATATACAATCCCAAAAGAGTTATAATTACATTCTCCAAAAGTATCGAGTCAAACCACTCTAATATACTACAATCACAACTAGCAGAAGATAGACCCTAAGAAGGGTCCTTATACAAACCACCAAAATAAAAAAACAACATCCTAACTGTTCAGCTATTACAAGCCAATCTAACTATACTAGTATACGAGCCAAAAGTCCCCGCGTCGGCCCCTGCTAAGGAAAACAAAAGAAATGGGGTAAGCTATATGCTTAGTAAGTAAACAGGGGCGAAAGCATAAATTTCACGTAACAGTTACACAATAAGAGTAAAGCAAAAGCAGAAAAGTAACATCACATAATAAGGATACAGGTGGCTCCAAAGCCAACTCATATGCCATGCGTGATCTCCTGCCGACACTCCGTCGACTGCAAATAATAGTCCGTAGAACTTCACTTGTACACCCACCGACACCTTATCACCCTCACTGGCCAGTCACCTCACAAACTTGCCCGGACGAACGAAATCACAAACTTGAGCTTGAGTCACAAGCTCGGGTCACAAACTTGGTCACCTTCTCGGTGAACCGGATTCACAAAATTGGTTCATAACATGAACCTACAAACTTGGTGACCTCAGACTAAGTTGGACTGACTTCGACCAAGCCCTAACCGGCTCGAATAGTCCAACCAGGTCAAGAGTTCGCCCCAAACTCACAAACTTCACAAAATTATTCAAAATCACAAACTTTACAAATTTCACAAACTTTATTCGAAAGTCGCCCCGAGCCACAAGTTCAAGGGTTTTGGTTCCAAAAGGTTCATATACATATGCCAAGTACAATTATACATTCAAATTAGGGTTTAGGTCGAGTGTGATAAAGTACACCCTCGCCTAAGTGCCCTTTTCACATATCTCAAACACATAGCAAAGAAAACACACCAAACTGGCCTGAATACTTACTCAAAATACCAAAAGCAGTACAAGAACAAAATCGCTTCGCGCGTTTTCGCTAGTAGTGGGCCCCACTGGCTCCGCCTAACTCACCATGGTCTGAAATAGAAGATTTTATCACATAATATCACAAACGACTATTAACAGATCCAAAACAAGCAAAACAGCAAAATTGGCACACGAAATTGCGGAAACGGCAAAAAGGGCGCACGCGCTCACGTAAACATGACGAACGGAAACGGCAGATTTGACACTCGTTTCTAGTTTACTCATAAGTTGAGCTACGAATATCGGATTAAGGCGTATGAGACGCCATATCGAAGCTTAAAGGATGAACAACAACTGTTATGAAGACATCCAGAACTGAAACTGGAGGCTTTAGTCCCAAATGAACCAAACACAATCACTTACGAAATCTGGCCAATGCACAAATGGTCAGTTTTGAGTGCAAACTGTTTTCTATGCTACACATGGTCAAAAGAGCTGAAAATTGGCAGTTAGATAGTTCATTCCAAATGGAACAACTTTCATGAAGGTCGGAAATCCAAATTCGGAACGAAAATTGGTCATCAGGACCAAAACAGATCTGACCAGAAAATGGTCATTTTCACGGGCAAGCCTTGTTTGCTCGGCTATATCTCAGGTTTTATAAATCCGATTCATGAAATTCCAAGGGCGTTAGAAAGCTCTGATATAGGGCTATAAGTTTGGTGTTTTGGTCGCAAGCCCAAACAGTTTGTAACTCAGTCAAATGTAAAGCTAAAGTTCCAGCCATAAACTTTCCAAAAACGTACCAGAATCACAAACCGTATTTGATCTCAATATGCGGTAATGGCACCAAATTCACTACGGTTATCGGATGGGGGTGTAAGACCCACCGTTTCAAAGCTAAGAAACAGGGGTACAATAATGTAGAAGGCCACTCAGTCCAAATCCTAGTACAACTAGGTCAAATATGCAAAATACAAATCCAGAATTACCAAAACAGGTTTGCAAATCACATAAAACTGTAATGACTATAACTCAGTCTATACAAGTCCAAATGCCGAAATTCCAAAGGCATATGGTAGCTAAGACGTCCAGCTACATTTCATCAGAAGACACCAACATCCAAATCCAAACCAATTCCAGTCAAAATGGCCAATTACCAGTACAGTTTTCGCATTCTGTCCAAAGCAGAACAGCTACAGTAATTCCGACATAACTCACACTACACTAATCCAAATGACCTGAAATTTTACAGGCACTTCAAACACATCAATACCTACAACTTTCATGTTTTAAGCCAAGGCCAATTCGGCTTCTAACCCAGAGATACAAAACCGGACAGAATTGAAGGGTATGAAACCCTAACTTGCTAATTTATCTTCCAAACCAGAAATTTGCTGCAATTAACTACCATTCACACCAACTAGCTTCATTCCCAATCATTTCCAATCATCATACATAGCCACATCATAGTAATCATATGCAACCAGCAAAAATCCCAAATAAATAGAAAACTTCATCAATCTTGACTAAAATCAAGAAATAGTCCACAAAATCACAGTTATAACAACCACAAGTCATTTATGAAGCATCTTTAGGTAGAAGAGAGGGGTTCCATAGTCACTTACCTTAGAACCAAAGAAGAGAGACCACTTAACACCTTAAGTTTCCAACCAACTTCACCACACAACTCACTATCACTCACTTAAGGGATTTTATGGAGAGGTTTCAAGTTTAATCGGTTAGTTTGTTGATTTGTGCAAGATTGGAGCATGAAATTTGGAGAGCTTTTCCTTTCCTTTTGCTTGATGTTGGTCGGCCACAAGAAGGAGAAGAAATGGTGAATTTTGGTCAATTTTTGAGATATTTATCTTTTGGTCAAAAAAAGTCAAGAAAGTGAATAGTAATTCTTAAGTCTTTTCCAATGAAATGGTGACACTTGTCACCACCATTAATGCATTCCTATCCTTTCTTTTCTCTCTCACATCAATCATTTCACACACTCTACTTATCTCTTAACACCCGATAAATTTTACACAGTATCCGAAATTTAACCTAATTGGCCGAATTTTTCCGAACTTTTCGCACTAGTGGGTCCCACGTCCAATATACGTTCTTAATTTCTCAAAAACTAACTAATACTAGAAACAACATCTAAAAACTCTATTTACTCAATAAAATTATCTGGGGAATTTTCTAATAAAGAAAATGTAGAAAAAACGGGTTTTCAATCTTAACCGGAACTTAGGGTTTAAATCTTAATCCCTACTTAGGGTTTTCGAAATACTTCCAAAACCAAACGTTACCGCCCAATTAATGAATATATCAACGTAGAACGAATTGGGGCCTCACAATCTCCCCCACTTAGGACAATTTCGTCCTCGAAATTTCTATGAACGGAATCTATCAAATCTAAAGTAACCAGTAGCCTGTACCTTCCACGTTCTTAAAAGAAACGAGACTCTTCATTCCAGTCCTGACTCTCGGCCTCGTTTTATTCCACAGTTATGACCATGTCCGCGACTATGTCTTCCTTCCACATATATACACACATATATATATATAGTTTTCCCTTCTCTCTCTTTTCTTTCCAAAAAGGTACTTTAATGAATGAATGCAGTAAATTGACTACAATAACAAAATCCAACATACCAATTACACAAATAACATATCACACATAACACGCCATATCAAAAGACGGACAAGCAAGTATACAAATACATATCAAGTTGGACAGATAAGCATGTACACAAACACATATACTAACTTTAGGTGGTCGTAATATACGGGCGAACCAAAAGGAAAAGGTGAAGTCGTCCCAGTATCAGACCGTCTGATCTCTCACGTCCCTTACTATCCAAACTAGATATCCGTTGACCTTTTGTACGCATTCTAGTCAGGCAAAGCCTGTTCATGTTTCCAAAATAAAGTCTCAAGTACCTAGTAGCTTGCATCGCCTCAATTCTGGAGTATTCGGGCACAAGAATCCGAAATAAGATAGTTCACATCTCGAGCTGGCCAGTCCCAAGAGTAAACCATCTACAAATCGAACTTCCTACCCGACATACCTATCTATGGTTCTTAGATACCATGAGAAAGATTGAAAACCTATAACACTTCAGGGTTCATAGCTTATGCTCGAACGAGCACTTAATCCTTCATACCTATTCACCACTCAACCCAAGCTCACTTCGCGCGGAGACCACGCGAAGCAGGCTCTAGGTTTTATCCCTCAATTGCTTGACTTTCAAATCAAATCAAATCCCACAGTCCGGCATCCTAAAATTCAAGCCTAGGATACACTACAGGAATCTGAAGCCTAAGCTCTGATACCAACTGTGACGACCCCACTTCTCCCAAGGGCGAACCCAAGGGTATCGGCGGGCCGCCTGCCTAGCTCGCGCCAGGACTCAAAACTTAAAACAATCAAAGCCAGAAAATTCAAAAGAGTACTATATACAATCCCAAAAGAGTTATAATTACATTCTCCAAAAGTATCGAGTCAAACCACTCTAATATACTACAATCACAACTAGCAGAAGATAGACCCTAAGAAGGGTTCTTATACAAACCACCAAAATAAAAAAACAACATCCTAACTGTTCAACTATTACAAGCCAATCTAACTATACTAGTATACGAGCCAAAAGTCCCCGCGTCGGCCCCTGCTAAGGAAAACAAAAGAAATGGGGTAAGCTATATGCTTAGTAAGTAAACAGGGGCGAAAGCATAAATTTCACGTAACAGTTACACAATAAGAGTAAAGCAAAAGCAGAAAAGTAACATCACATAATAAGGATACAGGTGGCTCCAAAGCCAACTCATATGCCATGCGTGATCTTCTGCCGACACTCCGTCGACTGCAAATAATAGTCCGTAGAACTTCACTTGTACACCCACCGACACCTTATCACCCTCACTGGCCAGTCACCTCACAAACTTGCCCGGGCGAACGAAATCACAAACTTGAGCTTGAGTCACAAGCTCGGGTCACAAATTTGGTCACCTTCTCGGTGAACCGGATTCACAAAATTGGTTCATAACATGAACCTACAAACTTGGTGACCTCAGACTAAGTTGGACTGACTTCGACCAAGCCCTAACCGGCTCGAATAGTCCAACCAGGTCAAGAGTTCGCCCCAAACTCACAAACTTCACAAAATTATTCAAAATCACAAACTTTACAAACTTCACAAACTTTATTCGAAAGTCGCCCCGAGCCACAAGTTCAAGGGTTTTGGTTCCAAAAGGTTCATATACATATGCCAAGTACAATTATACATTCAAATTAGGGTTTAGGTCGAGTGTGATAAAGTACACCCTCGCCTAAGTGCCCTTTTCACATATCTCAAACACATAGCAAAGAAAACACACCAAACTGGCCTGAATACTTACTCAAAATACCAAAAGCAGTACAAGAACAAAATCGCTTCGCGCGTTTTCGCTAGTAGTGGGCCCCACCGGCTCCGCCTAGCTCACCACGGTCTGAAATAGAAGATTTTATCACATAATATCACAAACGACTATTAACAGATCCAAAACAAGCAAAACGGCAAAATTGGCACACGAAATTGCGGAAACGGCAAAAAGGGCGCACGCGCTCACGTAAACATGACGAACGGAAACGGCAGATTTGACACTCGTTTCTAGTTTACTCATAAGTTGAGCTACGAATATCGGATTAAGGCGTATGAGACGCCATATCGAAGCTTAAAGGATGAACAACAACTGTTATGAAGACATCCAGAACTGAAACTGGAGGCTTTAGTCCCAAATGAACCAAACACAATCACTTACGAAATCTGGCCAATGCACAAATGGTCAGTTTTGAGTGCAAACTGTTTTCTATGCTACACATGGTCAAAAGAGCTGAAAATTGGCAGTTAGATAGTTCATTCCAAATGGAACAACTTTCATGAAGGTCGGAAATCCAAATTCGGAACGGAAATTGGACATCAGGACCAAAACAGATCTGACCAGAAAATGGTCATTTTCACGGGCAAGCCTTGTTTGCTCGGCTATATCTCAGGTTTTATAAATCCGATTCATGAAATTCCAAGGGCGTTAGAAAGCTCTGATATAGGGCTATAAGTTTGATGTTTTGGTCGCAAGCCCAAACAGTTTGTAACTCAGTCAAATGTAAAGCTAAAGTTCCAGCCATAAACTTTCCAAAAACGTACCAGAATCACAAACCGTATTTGACCTCAATATGCGGTAATGGCACCAAATTCACTACGGTTATCGGATGGGGGTGTAAGACCCACCGTTTCAAAGCTAAGAAACAGGGGTACAATAATGTAGAAGGCCACTCAGTCCAAATCCTAGTACAACTAGGTCAAATATGCAAAATACAAATCCAGAATTACCAAAACAGGTTTGCAAATCACATAAAACTGTAATGACTATAACTCAGTCTATACAAGTCCAAATGCCGAAATTCCAAAGGCATATGGTAGCTAAGACGTCCAGCTACATTTCATCAGAAGACACCAACATCCAAATCCAAACCAATTCCAGTCAAAATGGCCAATTACCAGTACAGTTTTCGCATTCTGTCCAAAGCAGAACAGCTACAGTAATTCCGACATAACTCACACTACACTAATCCAAATGACCTGAAATTTTACAGGCACTTCAAACACATCAATACCTACAACTTTCATGTTTTAAGCCAAGGCCAATTCGGCTTCTAACCCAGAGATACAAAACCGGACAGAATTGAAGGGTATGAAACCCTAACTTGCTAATTTATCTTCCAAACCAGAAATTTGCTGCAATTAACTACCATTCACACCAACTAGCTTCATTCCCAATCATTTCCAATCATCATACATAGCCACATCATAGTAATCATATGCAACCAGCAAAAATCCCAAATAAATAGAAAACTTCATCAATCTTGACTAAAATCAAGAAATAGTCCACAAAATCACACTTATAACAACCACAAGTCATTTATGAAGCATCTTTAGGTAGAAGAGAGGGGTTCCATAGTCACTTACCTTAGAACCAAAGAAGAGAGACCACTTAGCACCTTAAGCTTCCAACCAACTTCACCACACAACTCACTATCACTCACTTAAGGGATTTTATGGAGAGGTTTCAAGTTTAATCGGTTAGTTTGTTGATTTGTGCAAGATTGGAGCATGAAATTTGGAGAGCTTTTCCTTTCCTTTTGCTTGATGTTGGTCGGCCACAAGAAGGAGACGAAATGGTGAATTTTGGTCAATTTTTGAGATATTTATCTTTTGGTCAAAAAAAGTCAAGAAAATGAATAGTAATTCTTAAGTCTTTTCCAATGAAATGGTGACACTTGTCACCACCATTAATGCATTCCTATCCTTTCTTTTCTCTCTCACATCAATCATTTCACACACTCTACTTATCTCTTAACACCCGATAAATTTTACACAGTATCCGGAATTTAACCTAATTGGCCGAATTTTTTCGAACTTTTCGCACTAGTGGGTCCCACGTCCAATATACGTTCTTAATTTCTCAAAAACTAACTAATACTAGAAACAACATCTAAAAACTCTATTTACTCAATAAAATTATCTGGGGAATTTTCTAATAAAGAAAATGTAGAAAAAACGGGTTTTCAATCTTAACCGGAACTTAGGGTTTAAATCTTAATCCCTACTTAGGGTTTTCGAAATACTCCCAAAACCAAACGTTACCGCCCAATTAATGAATATATCAACGTAGAACGAACTGGGGCCTCACACTTCATCCCTTGAAAATATAGTGATATAATATCGCTTTAATTTCTAACATTATTTTGTAGGCATTTTATTATTGTTAATCTAACTAGTATGGTCCAAATTTTTAAAATATATTTATCCTTTTTTTATATATACTTAAAAATAAAAAGTTGGGATGATTATTCATCCTTTTTCCACTTTAAGAGATCTAAAAGTATAAAACTAAAAAAAAATTCTCAAATTTCTTTTTTCATACTTATTAATACTAGAAAAGAAAAAGGGAATATGAAAGAAGGAGACAGTAAATTGATTTTGTAAAGAAAGAAAATAATGAAGAGTCTAACATTATCGTATTACTTTAAGGTTTTCGGGATTATGACTGGTAAATAGAAAGGTGAAATAATTTTAAAATAATAAAAGTATTTAATTCTTTCTTATTTGTATTTTTAAGAAAAAATAATTGAACTCTTTCTCTCTCTCTCTCTCCTCCTTCCCATCTTTTTATTTATTTTTTCAATATTAACAACATTACCAAGAAGAAAGAGATTAACACTTTAACTTTTTTTTTGTTGATACTAAAAAGGAGAAGAATTATTCTATTTTTTTTATTATTTTTATTATACAAAGAGGAATGTACTTTTTTTCTAAAACTCTTTAAATTACTAAGTTGATTTAATGGTGGAATAAATTGTCTAAAAAATAATTCTAGAGAGTAAATTGATAATGAGGCTATAGTTTATGGGATGGAGTGATAATAATTTTAATGGATAAATATGTTTTTTCACTTTAATTAATAAACTCCGTTAAATTTGACTATTAGTCTTGAGATAAAGTGACTAAAAGATAACGTTAATAGGGAAATTGATAGTGACACCAAACGTTAAGGAGGTAAAGTGATAATAATCTTATATATCCCGCCTAAAAGGTGCCACCAAAATTAGCATAATTATTTTTTTTCCCTCTACGCGTGCCAAGGTTACTACGTATACATCTTTTTTTTATATAAAAATTATTGTATTTGTTGCGTCTATTTTTCTGTTTTTTTTTTTTTTGAATACCATATTTGTTGTGATGATGCTTATACTGTATAATAATATAATTGACAGGAACGATTGCAAAAGTCCACATGAGATACCTTCCTCTCTCAAACAATGGGATTCGTGGCAGATAATTTGTCATGGTCACATTGTTTTTTTTTTTTTTCCTTCTTTATTTTAACTTTTAAGACATTATTCGGTGTACATCGGACATTTGTTGCTCGAGTCACGTATTGCCTTGGCATGTTACTCCAGCAATATCATTTCTAACCGCCATATATGCCTCCTGTCAGTGTCTCAATAGAAACGAATATACGGCCATGGATCAAATATTGCCAAAAAAAAAAAAAAATTCCTGAGCAACGGCATTGGTTTTTTTTTTTTTTTTTTTCTTCAAAAAAGGGCTGTCATAAGTTAGCACGATAGCCCATCATTTTTTTTAATAATTGTTGGGATTGTCATGCTGACTTAACACACGGCAATCTAGGAAATTTTTTTTAAAAAAATAAAATCAGACATATAGTTTTAAACATCAATTCTTTCAAAGTCACATTTGTTGAAATTTTTTATTTTTATTTTTGACAATTTTTTGAGGAATTAGCTAGATTAAATTGAAAATGACACGTAGATCCACGTCTCAAGGCAAATGACCATATGTCCGTAAATCAATCGAAAATGACGCGACGAGCATAACCTCACACTTCACCATGGCAAAAATAGAATAGGGAAGACGACAAGGAAATACAGCAATAATGCCTTAGTATAATCATTAATCACGACTCTCCTTCTTGCTACATGCTGGCCAATAATATGCCTTACCAAACCACCTTATTTGTTTTTTTTTTTTTTATTATCAAGGAATCTTTTGAATAAATACCTCGTACGATGAATGAGTCTATGAATTATGAAATCTCCCGTGCAATAATTTCGTTTTTTCCCCTTCTCCCACACTCTGCTCTTTGTAGTTGGTTCACCATGGCTACTAACTCAAATGAGATTCTTCATGATTTTTCTCCCTTAATCCGCATCTATAAAGATGGTCGAGTCGAAAGATTGGAGGGGGAAGACACTGTCGCTGCATCAATCGATCCAGAAACCCGAGTTGAAAGTAAAGATATCGCGATGGCACCAGAATTCAATAGTGTCTCTGCCAGGCTTTACCTACCCCAAAACGCCAAACCGGGTCATAGAATTCCACTTCTAGTCTATTTTCATGGCGGTGGATTTGTCGTGGGATCTGCCTTTTCTCCTGTTTATCAAGAACATCTTAATTCACTAGTAGCGGAAGCTAATGTTATTGTTGTATCCGTCAATTATCGACTAGCCCCAGAACACCCTCTCCCTATTGCATATGAAGATTCATGGCTGGCCCTCAAGTGGATCGCTTCTCATTCAAAATCAGGCGATGGCCCGGAGGAGTGGCTCAAGAATTATGCTGATTTTGATCGCGTGTACTTCGGTGGGGACAGCGCTGGCGGTAACATCGCGCACAACATGGCCTTCAGGTTTGGCATAGAGGAATTGCATGGCGTCAATCTTAATGGGATTTTTCTAAATTGTCCTTACTTCTGGGGAAATGATCCTATAGCTAATGAAGCAGGGAGGAAAGGTGAGAAGAACTTTCTCGACAACCTCTGGTTTTGCATATGTCCCAGTACGACAGGGCTGGATGATCCACGGCTAAATCCCGCGGCGAATCCTATGATTTCCAGGCTAGGCTGCAAAAGGGTGCTGGTTTATGTTGGCGGCAAAGATGTGCTGAAGGACAGAGGCTGGTACTACAAAGAAGCATTGGAGAAGAGTGGATGGGCTGGAGAAGTAACGGCTGTAGAGGTTGAAGGGGAAGAACATGTCTTCAATTTGTCTTCCCCCAGGGGAGCGAACTCTCTGTCGATGATAAAAGATTTGGCTCGTTTCCTAAACCGCAATTGAGTGTAAAGGATACCAATCTGAAGCAACATCCTAGCAAGACTATTACTGTATCTTTCAAGCAGGAAGAAGCAAGTGGAAATGTCTCTTAAAAGGGGGAAAAAACACGAAAAAAAACTCTAATCTTCTGAAAGATACTAAAGTTTTTGTTTCTATCTATGGTTTGGAAGTTGCACTTGGGGTAACGAATAAGAATCCTTCTTCTTCTTTACCAAACTTGAGGGAATTCAGTAAAGCAAGTCTTAATATATAGTTAACATCGAACTTGCCTTTTACCTTGTCATCATTACAATAAATCAATCAGCGCAGTTCCCACCAAGGAGATGAGCAAAATATGAGGTAGAGCGCTTAATTAGAAAAAATTTGTCATTGCTTTTGGTTTGGATGAATTACACGCTTCGAAATCATACGTAAATAACCAGTGTTAAAAGAGGAGGGAAAAAGAAGGAAATTCCAATGTAACTAAAAGAAAGGGAAATATATATTATTGTTTCAAAAAACGAAAGAAGGGATAAACTAACTAAAAATTAATTAGGGGAGGCAAAATGTGACTGTTTCTGTAGTTTACAGAAAAAAATTGCAATTTAACATATAAAATCATGCTTTTGTTTCCAGCTACCATTATTGACTTTTGTCATTATTAAGGTGTTTTTAACTGAACTTGACTAGTAGCACATGAACAGGCCCTAAAATTGTTATAATCTTTTTTTTTTTAAATAAAAACTAAATTGCTACAATCTAAACATAAGAAATTGCGTGAATGTCTACAAAAAAAAAAAAAAACACTTAAATTAGGGTGATAAAAAAACTTTACTTGTATTGAAATACATAACCTTTGCAATTTTTCAAGGGATAATTTCTGAAATCTTCCCTAACATTTCTCTTAATATCACTTAAAACTCCTTAGATTTTGAAAATTTCATTTACCATTCTTAGATTGACATTTTCTTTGTAACATTTTGGCCTTTTTGGAGGAAATGCAAGAAGGATAAAATTTTTGTTCCAATAATACCCTTATGTTATTCTACTTATGACGCTTACAACAATAATGAAAAAAATAAAAATATGTGTAGTTATCGATGCAATGACGGGTCATTGTGGCGATATACAATAACTATTACCTAGTATAATGAATGATATTTTAACCAAAAAAATGGTATTCTCCTAGATATTTTGATCATATTTTGATGAATTTTTTTATTCCTAACTTATTTATAAAATTCTTTATATGTAGAATTTATGTCGCAAATGACACATATGAAGAGATTATTGTAATTTCAATATAATTTAAATTACATCATGTATTACAATATATTTCCTATAAAAATTTGTTGACTTCTTTATAAGTATCCCGCAAAAAGTATCAAGGTATTAATTACTTAGAAAAATTTATTTAAATGCTTGACTTTGACTAAATTTATTTTGCCTACGTTACTACCTGCTTGATATAAAGAAACATAGATTAATATTATTGTATAGCAATTTGATTAATTTGTACCTATATTTTTTGGTTTAAATTTTTTTTGTTTTTTTTTTTGGTTAAATAGTTAATAAGGGTGCAAGGGTATTGTTATCAATTTATAACATTTAATTGGGATATTTGATTTTATTAAATTGGTAAGAGAGGCAAGTGATATTTCAAAACCTCGGAGAAGTTGAGTGATATCACTAGAAATAAATGTGAGAGGTTTCTAAAATTATCCCATTTTCCATTCTAAAATATGCTTGTCGGAACTATGTACAACTCTTGTTTAGCATCGAAATGCAAATCCGGTATAATCCAGAAAAGTCAAATAATTATTGTCGACCCCACCACACCACCTTGATCTTTCAGTCTCTCTATACTTGCGGATACGATTGCAAGTTTCTTACCTGCAAATATTTGCTTGTCTTTATTCTGCTTCCTGACTCCTCCGTATTGCTCTCTCCGTTGTTCAACAATGGCTGCAAACTCACCTGAGATACTCCATGACTTCTCTCCCATGATCCGTGTATACAAGGACGGCCGAGTCGAAAGATTATTAGGCAAAGATATTGTAGCTGCATCGGTGGATCCAGAAACCGGAACTGAATCAAAAGATGTCCAAATATCACCAGAACTAAACATATCTGCTAGGCTTTACCTGCCCAAAACACCTCGACAGGATAAAAAACTTCCTCTTCTAGTTTACTTCCACGGTGGAGGCTTTGTGGTCGAATCTGCCTTCTCTCCTCCATATCACACGCACCTCAACGCAGTAGTTGCAGAGGCTGGTGTTGTCGCAGTTTCAATTAACTATAGGCTCGCCCCCGAGCACCCTCTACCTACTGCTTATGAAGATTCTTGGATTGCAGTCAAATGGGTTGCCTCTCATTCGAATGGCCAGGGTCCTGAGGTATGGCTCAGGGATTATGTTGACTTTGATAGCGTGTTTTTTGGCGGGGATAGTGCTGGTGGCAACTTAGCACATAACATGGCGTTAAGGGTTGGACTGGAGAAACTGGACGGCTTCAATCTTGATGGGATTTTTCTCAACTGTCCTTATTTTTGGGGAAAAGAGGCAATCGGTGTTGAGCTAAAGAACTTAGAGATGAAGGCCTATGTTGAGGTCCTCTGGCATTATATTCACCCAAAATCTGCAGGGGCTGATGATCCATTGGTGAATCCTGTGATGGAACCCAACCTTTCGAGGCTAGGCTGCAAAAGGGTGCTGGTTTATGTTGCGGAAAAGGATATCCTGAAAGAGAGGGGGTGGATTTATAAAGAAGCTTTGGAGAAGAGTGAGTGGGGCGGAGATGTGGAGGTTGTGGAAGTTGCAGGGGAAAATCACGTCTTCAATTTGTTCTTTCCCAAGGGAGAGAATGCTTTGTCGCTGCTGAAGAAGTTGGCTGCTTTCATCAATAATAAGAATGATGTGTAGATGCATCACTTAAAGAAGTGGATGATCACTTTGATTATTGTCATTCCCCAAATCTTTCCAAGTACTTATTTGAAGTTCATATGCAAGTGTTTGTTTCAAAATACGTATTTTGTGGAATAATCACCGGTAATGGTGAGAGATAAATGATGTGATTCGGTACAGGAAATGCGTTCACATTCACCCCGCTGGACCTGTTAACCATTATCAATCAGGGTGTTTCTATTGACCAATCTTGCTTTAGCTTCTCAAGCCATTATTTGCGAGTTGAGACTTGACTTCTGCTTGCTTTTCTTTTGGACCTTAGTGGCTTACCCGTTGCAGGTGTGAATGTTTCTGCATTAACTGCTACTGGCTTTTGCCATGATGAATGAGCTAAGCAGTGACGAATGAACAAGATAGATTATTGATTATGTTAGGGGGAGACTAACTATTCTATTATTATGTTCTATATTACTATGTTAGAGGGAGAGGACGGACATGAACAGGCGCAACTGTAACTCGCACGAGATCTCATCATTCATCAAATTAAATTGTAAATTAGTGCTACTGGGAAATACTCTCTTTTTCCACATTGTCGGAGCTACAAAAATTTTTCATGTGGGGGTGCACAAATTTATAATGACAGCCCGTGCATTTGATGAATGGTAGTATAATAAATGGATATGATCAAATTTATATATTAATAAATACTTTTTTCCCATAATTTGCTCAGGACAGATTTTTCACAACCTTCTTTTTACTTTAATTTTAAAATATTTTCTTCTCAACATGAAAAGAATTGCCTGCAACTAGCACTATTGATTATACTGCTTACTAGAGACTAGAAATTGATTTTTTTGTGCTTGAGTTGCAGTCGTCTGTTTGATTTGGGAAGAGCGAGACGCATACACAAGGAGCACAA
Organism: Coffea arabica; assembly: GCF_036785885.1. Taxonomy (NCBI): domain Eukaryota; kingdom Viridiplantae; phylum Streptophyta; class Magnoliopsida; order Gentianales; family Rubiaceae; genus Coffea; species Coffea arabica. Next base: position 17,198,120 of record NC_092312.1, read on the forward strand.
AAAAAAAAAAAAAAAAGAACGTTGTACAAGTAGAAAGCCCCGAAGATGGAGAAGGGAGAAGGGGGCGAAGATTGGTGGGACAGGAAATTAATTGTTAAAATTTATTTGTTTGTATTATTAACATATTTTTTTATTTATTTTTTTATCTCATTTATATTAAATAAAAAAATTGTTATGGTATTTAAAAAAAAAAATATTTCAAGTAGCCTATTATCAAAACACACCCCTCAATAGTACTTGTGCCCCTTGTTTTTCTTCTTATTGCCCAAGTCACCACTCACCACACATCTATCCTCTCTCCGGTTCGCCCTCGTTTGTTTCCTTGATATTTTATTTATTTTCCCTCCCTTTCACAGAAACCCCTAAACTGATTTTCATTCTCCTCCGCTCTTCCCTAACTCCTGTCTTCCGACTCCTCTATCTCCTCACACAGTGTTATCTTCTTTCCTTCTCATGGAGAGAGCGGCTCTTTTACGCTCTCTTTCTTCTACTTCTCAGCTCGCTGGCTCCAGAATATTCTGCCGTTCTTTACACCGATTACCACGCTTCTCTCCTAAACGACACCGTCCACTTGCAAAAACTCAGCAACGATCGATTCTCCCGTGCCGTCATCACCTTCCCTTGCTCACCGCTGTCTCACATCCTTCACTTCATTTCCGAAGAGACTTCTCCCCTTACTCCATCAGAGCTATTGCCACATCAGCACCACAGTCCTCTCCAGGCATTTAATTTAATTTTATTGTTTTTTTTTTGTTTTTAAACTCAATCCCCGTTTTGTTAATTGGTATGTTTTGCTGCTGGAATTTAGTTTTATCCTTTTAATCTGTGGATGCTACTGTAGAGATGCTTGGCGCGGATGATGATGTGGCTGACAAGCTTGGTTTTGATAAGGTGTCGGAGCAGTTTATTGAGGAGTGTAAATCGCGAGCTATTTTGTATAAGCACAGGAAGACGGGAGCTGAAATTATGTCGATTTCAAATGACGATGAGAACAAATGCTTTGGCATTGTCTTCCGGACACCTCCGTAAGGATGAGTAAATGCTATTTAGCTCGTATTTTTTTTTCATCTACCTATGTATCGCATCACCCAATGCGCTTTTTATTATCTGGCTTATCTACGCAATTTTCCATCTGTACTTTGGACTGGTTGGGCCTGTCATGATTTATGATGATTCGTAGTATTTATGTAGTGATGAGTTATGAGGGTGAATTAATTGAGGCATATATATTTTGTAGTTTGTGGTTTTGCTGAGGAAGCAAGTAGGAGCATATTTTCCTACTATCATGCATGACACGGATTGATTGAATGTTTGCATGAAATTAGAGCTAAAGATGTCAAGAGAGGTCAAATTGGCGATCCTTGTTGAGGAATTTTACAAACTAGAGCATGTGGAAGCAAGCTTTCAGTAAAAGGTTATTTGTGAAACACATCGTTTTGCATCTGCTAATGCAAGATATCTGTTGGTTGGACAGTCCCTTGTACAATTGCATTCTGTTTTCATGTTCATTTTTGTCACTTGGAGATGGAAGAAGATAGTGTTTTGTCAATCTGCACAGTGCTGCAACTTCTTTGGCTGTACTCCTTGAACATGTCCATGCTTTTGTTCAGCATCAGATAGTGCATCACAGTTCTAATCTATAATAAGTAGCAGCACTATATGTTGAGTGATGAATAATGTCAATGGTTCTTTATTGGAATCAAGAAATTACCCTTATTCATGTCTTGAAAATTTTGATGCAGGAAGGATTCTACAGGAATTCCTCACATCTTGGAGCACAGTGTCCTGTGTGGTTCAAGAAAGTATCCCTTGAAAGAACCATTTGTTGAGTTATTAAAAGGGAGTTTGCATACGTTTTTAAATGCATTTACCTACCCAGATAGGACTTGCTATCCAGTAGCTTCAACAAATACAAAGGTCTGAAAATTTCATCAAGTTTCTTTGAGAACTTATATTTGTTTTTTGTTGTTCTTATTCCCAACTGATGGTAAATGGTTTCACTGTCAAAACAGGACTTTTATAATTTGGTTGATGTATATTTAGATGCTGTCTTTTTTCCTCAATGTGCGGACAATCTCCAGATATTTCAACAAGAGGGGTGGCATTATGAGCTGAATGACCCTTCGGACGATATAACATTTAAAGGTTCATAGAACACTATTTGAATCATGTCAAATTGTTTTAGTTATTGATCCTTTCAGAAGTTAATTTTCAGATTGGAATATGAAATGCATTCTTTTTCATGTCCTTATAATGTTACTTAAAAAAGCATGAAGCTACAGCTTCAAATGACAACCGACAAACTTATGGCATTGTCAAACTCAGGTGTTGTCTTCAATGAAATGAAAGGTGTTTATTCCCAGCCTGATAACATCCTAGGCAGGACTTCCCAGCAGGTGAGCTACATCACTCTTCTCCTCATTCTATTTTCTTGCTTTTCTGGAAGGAATGCTTTTGTGCTTGGACTTTTGAGTATTCTGTCATGATACTATTTGCTTGAATAGTTCTGCTGAATTGCTAACTGTATTCTGTACCGTAAATGCAATAATTATTGTCTTGAGCATTTGTAATGTTAATCTTTCACTTTGGTGGTTGCAGGCTCTTTTCCCAGACAATACATATGGTGTTGATAGTGGTGGTGACCCTCAAGTTATTCCCAAGCTAACATTTGAGGAGTTTAAGGTTTTCTCAGCGTCCTGCTCCTATTTCCCGCGTTAAATATTTCTTTTCAAGTGACTTTTTTGCTTATGAGATGTATTTTACTGGGTGCCACTACATTTTTGTTTTTTTCTTAATGAAAGCATGTAATAGTTTATAAAGCATAAAGAAGCAAATGAATTATCATATTGACAGCATTCTTTGGCTGTTTGAAGCTCTATCTTATGACATAAGTATCTTACACGATATCAATTGTACTTAGTAGATTGTACGATATAATAATTTTGATGCCTGTTTCTTAATCAGTTGAATGAAAACCACCGTCTCCTTTTCTTGTGCGCCTGAGATAATTACCTTAAATAACTGCTGCTAGCGGTCCATTATTTGGAAAAGTATTTTGAACTTTTGAACATTGGTATGCCATGAGAATTATTTTCATTTCTACATTTCTAAAGAGAATGTGATAATTAAGTTCCAGGAGAATGCTGAGTTGGATGGCTTAATTTGGACCAACAGTGTTAACTTCGATTTGTTGCAAGCTTCAAAAAAGCTTAGTTATACCAATCAGATGATTAATTGAACGGCTTAGTTCATGATTTTCACACATGCTTTATAAAGAGGGGACCTTCGAACATGAATGATCCTTTACCCTTGCAGAAACTAGAATGTTTCTAGTTTCTGGCTTACTTTTAGTGGATAAAAGTATCAATTAGCAGACAGAACATATTTTTTGCTGGCAAAGTGCTGCAAAGCTCACACTGAGGGCAGAAAAATTAGCGCTTAAAAAGTTAGTATCTTATCCATATATGTGTACATATTCACATGGAAACAAACATGAGTAGCCTCATGCCAGGTGAAGATTCCCCATAAATGACTCATTTGTGATCAACATGTTGGTTTTGGTAGATGGAATGTCTAAGGCCTCAAACTTCCTTTTTGCATAGATGCCTGGCTGGATGTGAATATGTATACTAATTTGTCCATGTGTATACCTATTATGTTACTTTCATGCCTGTGCATTTACTGCATGGAGTTAAGATGAGTAGTGAAAACAATAACTTCATGTCTGTTGCATATTGATCTATAAGTTTCTTATGCAGGAGTTTCATCGCAAATATTACCATCCCAGCAATGCCAAGATATGGTTCTATGGAGATGATGACCCAAACGAACGCCTACGTATTTTAAGTGGTGCTGTTTTTACTTCTTATTCATTAGTTTTTCTGGATCTGGTTTGTGAAATGTTGTTTTTGTGGTGTTCATTTTCTAGCTACCTTGAGAGAATATATTCTTATTGCTTTTGCCAAATTTGGACCAACAGGAAAATCTGATGGGTCCTAGTTTATGCTGGTCAAATAACAAGATAATTTCCTTGTACTTTATACCCATCGTGGGAAGCGCACATATTATAGAGAAGGACTTGAATTTGTGTTATGCTAATTTCTTCGATTCATTAAACTTAGTATCTAAATTCTTAAATTCATGAGAAAAGAGTTAGCTGTGGTGTACCTGGATGAACAATACATCTTGATTCGTTTAACGCTATCAATCCTTTTGAGTCATTTGTATGTAAAAGCCTCTGACCACATTTTGATGTGTGTTTGCTCCAAATAGGAAATATCAAGTCACTCTTTGACATGTTTGGAAATTTGTTGATTACTTAGCAGACACTTTTTGAGCCAAATGGGATTATAATTCTCACCATGCAATCTTTTATTTTTTCCTCAAGGAAAAAAGCACTGGACACCTTATTGGATCAGTTTTACAATTTTATAAACGCAACTTTGGTAGTCTACGACTAACTATTGGACAAAATGAACTTGTTGGTGCCCTTGAGATATTTTCTTTTATTGTTAAAAGATTTACTCCATCTACAGTAGGATCATGTATAATGTTCCTCAAAAAAATTGACATAAACTCCCTCCAATATCCGAAAATGGGCTCAGCTCGCTGTTTTGAGGTATTATATGCATATAAATACTTTTTTTACTCATGCAGAATGAATATGGTGGTGCATATTTTTGTTTATTTAATTACCCAAGATGTCTTGATGACGCTGTATCCTATTTTTGCGAGCCCTTGTTATGCATTTCCTGTTTTTCATATTTAACACCAGGTAATTTGCTAATTATATGTCTAACTCTGGCCTTTTGGGAGGTGGCAAGTTGAATTGATGGTTTTGATGTGCATGAGAATATGACTTTATCTCCTTAAAATGCTTTAACTTACAACCTTCAAATTTTATTCCTCCAATGAAGTTATTCTTCCTTGTTAGCACATCCCATATTAATTTACGGTGAAAATTCACCTTAAATACCAAGATAGTAATGCTAAATTTCTCTGCAAGTTAGCTAAGGGGGTGTTATCATGTGCTTAATCTTCTTTGAAAGTAGCACTTCTCTTCAGTAACACTTAAATATCTGATGTTCCATTTTCTGGATGCAGAATACCTAGACATGTTTGATGCAAGTTCAGCTCCTAATGAATCAATAATTCAACCACAGAAATTATTTTCAGAGCCAGTTAGGATTGTTGAGAAATATCCTGTTGCAGAAGGCGATGATTTGAAGAAGAAGCACATGGTTTGCCTTAATTGGCTACTCTCTGAGAAGCCACTAGACTTGGAAACTGAGCTTGCCATGGCTTTTTTGGACCATCTACTAATTGGCACCCCTGCTTCTCCTTTGAGAAAAATTCTGCTGGAAAGTGGTTTAGGGGAGGCTCTTGTTGGGGGTGGGATTGAAGATGAGCTCCTTCAGCCCCAGTTTAGTATTGGACTGAAGGGTGTCCAGGAAGATAACATTCAAAAGGTAGAAGAACTAATCATGAAGTGTTTAAAACAATTAGAAGAGGATGGTTTCGATTCAGATGCTGTGGAAGCATCATTGAACACGATTGAGTTCTCTCTTAGAGAAAATAACACTGGCTCATTCCCGCGTGGCTTAGCCCTGATGCTTCGTGCCATTGTAAGGATGCACTTCTTGAATAATCCAACTTGGGTTTTACCATTCTGTGTTTTTCTTGACCTCTAATTTATTGTTTATTTTCTGTTTTGGGATCCCCTTTTTGCAGGGAAAATGGATTTATGATATGGATCCTTTTGAACCATTACAATATCAGAAGCCTCTAATGAACTTGAAAGCAAGATTAGCAGAGGAAGGCTCCAAAGCTGTTTTTTCTCCACTAATAGAAAGGTTTATGTTGAAGAATCCACACCGGGTAACTGTTGAAATGCAGGTGACCTCTCACTAACAAAAAGGTTATAGGCTTTGGATAATATACTTTTAAAGTTTGTATGACGGAAATAAAGAACAATTTGGGTTGTGACAGCCCGATCCTGAGAAAGCTTTTCATGATGAAGAAGCAGAGAAGCAGATCTTAAACAAAGTCAAAGCAAGCATGACACAGGAGGATCTTGCTGAGCTGGCACGTGCAACAGAGGAGTTGCGGTTGAAGCAGGAAACCCCTGATCCACCAGAAGCTCTAAAAAGCGTACCAAGCCTCTCTCTCGAAGATATCCCTAAAAAACCTACATATGTGCCCACTGAGGTGATGATAACCCAGTTGATGGTGAAGTTGATAATATTTATATGCATTACTTTCTTAACCCATTACTAAACTTACAAATTGCAGGTTGGGGATATTAATGGCGTAAAAGTTTTGCAGCATGACCTCTTCACAAATGATGTTCTGTATGCAGAAGTTGTCTTTAACATGAGCTCATTGAAGCAAGAGCTGCTTCCTTTGGTTCCACTTTTCTGGTTAGTTGCCAGTTTGGATGGTTAATTGATGCTTTTCTATGCCATGTGTTTTTGTACATTTGATACCCATCATCCTATTGTAGGTTACGCCGGTTTTGAGGTTAAAAAATCTAGTTTCCTGAAGTTTTTTGCCATTTTTTTGGGCTATCTGAACGTCTTGAGATGGCCATTTAAATTTAGTAGAGAAGAAAGAAGAAAAACAAAGTTCAATAAAAAATAAATAAATAAAAGAGAAGAACAAAATAGATAGAGAAGAAAGTACAAGAAAGGAACTGAAACAATGTAGGCTGTGAAAAATCATCTGGAGATGGTGCATGGACTTACTGCTCATTATTTGTTATATTGAATATCTAATGCTGCTTCAATAATCATGATATTGGTAACATGTCACTGTTGAGTTGTAAGGGAAACCCTTAAGCTAAAGTATGGTCTCTTCAATTTGACTTATTTATCACTAGCATGGCAGACCAATTAGATGCTCTTTATGCAGGGTCAGTAATGTCCATGACTATACATTTGCAAATCCTGTAGCTTTACAGGATTTGTCTATTGGGCTACACTTATACTTTCTCCCATTTTAATAAGGCTTCACTTTATTGTAACCTACAAAAGTCATGGAGTTAATGAATGAAGCCTTCTATTTGTCAAAGAAAGGCTGTGCACAACTAGGCTTTCTGAGACTTTCCACGTTGGCCTTGACTGGGTTGCCTTTGTGGCTGCACTTTTCTGTGTCAAGCAACCAGTTTTTCGTGTCTCTTTTATAGCTGGAGTGAGTTGCAGGTAACCCTTTTTTTTGGGGTTTAAGGGCAACTAATCCCCTAGCATAGTGAAAGAGGCAATTTAGACTTTGCGATCTAAACCTTGGTGAGATTTTTAAGCGTGAAATAGGCAACTTACAGGTCAAAAATGGTATTTAAGTTTAACAGAAAGGTCAACTTTTTAGGATTTATACTTGGTAGGTAATCTTGAAACTGGTTTCTGGATTTCTCAGTCTCTGTACTGGTTGCTCTAATCTTCCATGTAATGTGTTAAACAGTCAGGCACTAAAGGAGATGGGCACAAAGGATATGGACTTTGTACAACTAAACCAATTGATTGGAAGAAAAACTGGAGGCATATCAATCTACCCATTCACATCATCAGTGCAGGGCAAGGAGCATCCATGTACTCACATGGTAGTTCGAGGGAAAGCCATGTCCTCACGAACTGAGGACCTTTTTAACTTGGTAAAATCCTTTTCTCATGTTGGCAACTGGAGAGTAATTTCTGTTCATTGTTGTAAACTGTGTCTGAGAATGAAAGAGTGCCTAACATTTGGTAGTGTTCATTCATCTTTCATTGTCAGGCACTTCCTTTTCACAAAAAATGATCAATGGACCTGTTTCTACTAAGTTTCTAAATATGACAATGGCTAATTGGGGTTTTTATTTAACATTCTTTTTTTCATCACGGGTGCTTTTGAAATTTGAGGGAGAAGACAAAGGAGTCTATTTGTGATTTCAAAATCATCAGGAGTCAAGATGTCATAATCAAAATCTTTTTAATAATCATAAACTTGTTGTAAAGCAAATTCACTTTTGAGCAACCAGTGGCCTTTGGACAATCAACTGACAAAGATCATGAATTGGTTATTTGTAGATGAACCGCCTTCTTCAAGATGTCCAACTCACAGACCAAAAGCGTTTTAAGCAATTTGTCACTCAAAGCAAAGCAAGAATGGAGGTATCTATCAAGGTCATTGCACAATATATGATTTCTGTTCTACTTGTTAACCTTGCAAGTTGTTTGCTGTAGAATCGGTTGAGAGGAAGTGGTCATGGTATTGCGGCTTCTAGGATGGATGCGAAGCTTAATGCTGCTGGATGGATCGCGGAACAAATGGGTGGTGTCAGGTGATACAATTGAATGTCTTCATTTATTTTGCATTTCTACTTCTATAATTGTCAACTTTGTGCCTTGTAAATATTTAGTACCATTACTCATTTAAGAATTGTTGTAGCATGTTACATCCCTTTTTAAGCTTTGCTCCTCCTGTTCTGCATTTCTAAGTTCTGTGAACTTAGTACTTTAAACAACTCTTTGCTGGATTAGCTCATTACTGTAGCTTCTTTTGGTATGGATGTGGTGAAATGTCACATGCTTTTGTTTATCTTGTTGAGCATTGTAGGTTTTTGATTTGTTGAGGTTTTAAATTTTAACTTGTAGAGGGAGAAAGTGGTTCTCTATGAAAAATGGATTTAATGAGTCTGTTATCTGTAATGATTGCAGCTACCTTGAATTTCTGCGAGGTCTTGAAGAGAAGGTTGACAATGAATGGCCTGAAATTGCCTCCTCACTTGAGGAGATCAGGAATTCCCTGTTTTCAAAAGACAGATGCCTAATAAATCTCACTGCAGATGGAAAAAATCTTGCAAGTGCAGAAAAATATATCAGCAACTTCCTCGATTTGCTTCCTCGCTCTTCCTCAGTTGAATCATTTGCTTGGAGTGCGCGACTTCCTTCAACAAATGAAGCCATTGTGATACCTACTCAGGTTAGATGTACTAGTCATGTTAAATTCAGCTATTGGGTTTATGCTTTTATTGGAATATTTATTTTTTAGCTTTTATGATACTATGTATCTAGGTAAATTATGTTGGAAAAGCAGCAAATCTGTACGATGCTGGATATCAGCTTAAAGGGAGTTCATACGTGATATCTAGGTACATCAGTAATACATGGTTGTGGGACCGTGTACGAGTTAGTGGAGGAGCTTATGGTGGATTTTGTGATTTTGACACACACTCAGGTACAGACATAGGCGTTCATGTGTAGCTGCATCCTATTGTTAGCTTCATAAATCTAATGTTTAACTATGAAATTCTTTATTCAGGAGTCTTCTCATTTCTATCTTATCGCGACCCTAATTTGTTAAAGACGCTTGAAGTGTATGATGGAACAAGTGATTTTTTAAGACAATTAGAGATGGATGATGATAGTTTGACCAAGGCAATAATTGGGACCATAGGAGATGTAGATTCATACCAGCTACCTGATGCCAAAGGATATAGTAGGTACGTGCTTTGCCAACTCTCTATGTGGTTGTAAAAACACCAGTGATGGGCAGAATTTCTATCTTGTCCAAGATATTCTCCTCAAGACAATAAAGTATACAGGAAATACATGTCTTTCAATGACATAATGGACTATGATCACATCTTTGTTTACTAGCTTTGCGAGAAATGTTGTGACATGATATTTGACCTCATAAATAGAATTGAATTTTCTTCTGCAGGCCTCATTGTTCCTTTTAACTTTATCTTATCCTTCCTTTGAATCTCATATTGATTGGCATTATTGTTAACTATTTTGCTTCTTTTAGTTTACTACGGCATCTACTGGGAATAACAGAAGAAGAAAGGCAAAGGAGAAGAGAAGAGATCCTATCTACCAGGTAAAGTCTCCATAATTGAGACAGACATTAATGGGAAGGTCTGTTTATGCACCACCATAGAAGAACTTGAAGCATCTAGCTATAGATTTCTGTAGCAATTTAGCCAAGGGCTACATCTTTAGATTTTTTCTGTATGCTCCATCTCATTAGCTAATTCATCTAATATGGTATCCTTTTGCAAAGGTTGAGTGATTTTAGAGAATTTGCTGCTGTAATTGAGGCTGTTAAAGATAAAGGGGTGGTGGTTGCTGTGGCATCTCCAGATGATGTTGGAGCTGCACACAAGGAGCGTCCTGCCTTCTTCGAAGTCAAGAAAGCCCTCTAATATGTAAGAATTCCCATATTGTTTACCAATTTTTTCATAGAAAAGGAATTAGTTTAGGGGTTTCAGTAATTTGAAAGATTACAAAATTGAAATGCATACCTCTGAACAAATGAAGAAACAATTATACATGATGGCGACACATTAAAATGCCTACAGAAGTTTGTCTTTATTTTGCTTGCCTCATGTATAAAACTGTTAAATATCGGGTGGAATATTGTTGGAGAGCCCTGATCTGTCGTAATTGGCAGTACTCCTTTGTGGAGCGATTCACGTTTTGATGGCAGAATGCATTTTTAGACTTTAGTCTTGATGGTGATACAATTATGGAAGTAAAATGGGAGCGCGATTGTCAGAGATCATTCATCCTTAAATCCCCATCTTTCTGTTGAGTTTGGTTGCATTGTAGAAATTAAGCTTGAAAAGATGCTAAACGCCGTACCAGCCAATTCAGAGAGAACTTTTCTGCTTGGCTTGACCTCCCATGAAAGTTAACTCAAATTGTACAAAAGGTTAATGATTTTTATAATGGATTACCTTGCTATCTTGCCCTGCTGGGTGGAGGGGGAGTTTAGAGCTAGACAAGAAGCATTGCGTTTCCAAAATTGTGAGGTTCAAATGACAAGTTAGGAAATTTTATCATTGGTTATTTGGGCACAGATTTAGAGTCTGGATAGCTAAACTGTATTCAGGTCTTGGTCATAGTCTAAAGTCACAGGTTTGCCATTGGCTTCTGAGTTGGTTTGAGGATAATGAAGGGTAGGGTAGAAGATTGTAGTTTGGTCATCCATTCTCTCCTGTATTTCTACGAAGACAGCGAGCAACAGATTGTGATTCAAATTACAAACAGGATAAGATAGATGCGTCGCCACATTGGGAAATTGGCTCCTTGTGATTCGACATGTGCTAACAGGAGATAGACAGTACCCTCATTTTGAGGGAGTTGAAAGACGTAACTGCTAGTTTTGTAAGTACATTGCGTCCATCCCAGACCCCACCAAATAATACTCTCTTTGGTCGCTACGAACCAATGCTGCCAAGCCATTCCACTCTCAGCCCGACACGCTGCCGAGGGAATCCAAGGTCATTAATACATACCCTTCTCCCCACCCCCCCCCCTTCCTTTTCTACACCTTTCTGCTCACTGTGTGTGCGGAAGATTCTCCTTGGGATTCAGAAATCAGAGACGACTCCATTTGTATACTCGATCTCTTGTTTCTTCATTACTTTTCTTTTAAGTCCGGAAAGAAAAAAAAAAAAAAAACCTTTTTGTCTCGCCTTAGAATGGGTAATCTTCCTTTCCTCCTCAACTTTTTAAGTTACCCAAAACGGGAAACCAAAATTTTTTTGAAATGTCAATAATGTCTTTTATTTAAAATTATATATAAAATATTAATTTTTATTACTTGAGCTTGATTAGGCTTAATTGAACTCGAATAAGCTCGATTGAGCTTGATTTGAATTAATTACATTTAATTAAACTCAAGCTCGAGTTCCATAAATTGAGGTCGAGCTCGAATTTTAAAAGCTTGACGAGCTCGAGCTCGAGCTTAGTTATTTTGCCTCGAGCCAAGCTTGAGTAGTGCACTACTCGAGCTCGACTTGACTCGACAGCACCCCTAGTGTAGAGATGAGTTCTGAGTTCTTCCTTTCCTGATCTTCAAGAACTGGTGATTGTGATTCTAAACTTGATGATGGAGATGAGTTAAGTCTTACATGACGAAAATTGTGTTACTCTCCTTTGCACCACCCTACGCTCTAGCTTAAAAAGGATGAGCTAATTTTTCAATTCGTGGCTCTACAACAAAAAGGATATTTCTACTACTAGTTTTCATGGGTTCATTTTTATTTTGTCTGTAGGCACTCTCCTTGGAAAAGGACGCACATCTTTACAGTTTACTGGATGGAGATGCACATGGCAGCACTAATATTTGGCTGAAATTAATGAGCCCACTAACATTAGCATTAAAATGGAACAGCTTTTCGCATCCACTACGTTAAAAGAGTATTAACATCCACCATGTAAACTAGTACAAGCTTGGCTACTGTTTCAAAAAGAAAACATTTGGGGTTGCTGTCAAATTTTTGTCATCCAAATGGAATACCTAATAAACAATTGACCATAATACAGGATAGCCTGAATAAGAAGCAGTTGGTAGAATTTTTCTACAGAGCCCCGATTTTTGGAAGTTGGCCATCGCCTAAATTAAGTGATTCTGCGGAGCATGGCTCGCCCTTCATCGATATAAAATCTCCCCTTTCTCTTCTTTCCGCGAGGAAAACTATACCGACTTTTGCCGATTCTAAACACATGTATACATGAAATTGAAATACTTTACTTGCATTGCAAAAGAGTTTGATGCTGGGTTTCATATTACTGTCCAGACGTTGGAAATTGGACCACGTGACTTCCCGAGCATTCAAAACAAAATACGTATGAAAATGGAACTCAGGACCACTGTGGTCCGATTTCGAATTTAAGGTCTACCCGGAATTTGTCCCAACCTTCGTATCCATTAACAGCTTAAAAAACGAAAGAGAAGCATGGTGTCATTTATCATTTTGCAGGTTGCTCCGGGTTGAGGGTGGTGGGGTGGGGTTAACTATAGCATTAAAAGCTTTAAGGTTGGAATTTGCCCCAACCTTCGTACCCATAAAAAAAGCTTATAAACGAAAGAGAAGCATGGTGTCATTTATCATTCGCAAAAGCAATGCTAGCAGAATTCGAAGACGTCAAGGCAGTGTCCTGAGTTATATTCATCTACCCTCTCTTTAGTCATCTCATCATAACATAACATTGAATTTTGCCACAAGCGGTCCAGTTTGATTTCTATCGACGCAGACTTTTTCGAGAGAGAGAGAGAGAGGCAAACTTCAAAGTACAATTGAGAAGTCATTCATCTGCATGCCAAATTGGTAATGTTTCCAGTCGACAGTGGCTGAGTTGTTATGGACCTTCATGACAATTTAATACACAACTCTACCTAATTTGTTGAGCTCTCAGAAACACGGATATACATACATACATATATATATATATATATACACACACATCCATGCGTGTAAAATGGACGTACGTACGTACGTACCATCGATACAACTACCGTGATGGATACGACTTCAATTTATTAACCGAAGATGTCCGTCGCGTTATATGATGACAGTGACGCTGTATTTCTTCATTGAAGACTATGGTTCAAAGTCACGGTCGCGGTCGCGGTCGCGGCCCGGAACGTTTCACATCGGTTTCGGCAGATCAGTCGCGGTCTCGGTGAGACGCAAATTTTAAAGTATTTAATATTCTAAAAATTGTTAATAATGTAAAAATGTATGCTAAATAAAAATAATTAAAAAATAGCAAAAGAAACTGCTAAGTCAATCCGTCGCGGTGTGACTCGGTTGATTTCTCGTCTTGACTCGGGATAACTCGGAGTGACTCGGTGTAACTCGGCCGAGTCAATCCGTCGCGGTGACGACTCGGCCGATTTCTCGGCGAGTCAAGTATTTCGGTATCGTTTCGTCACGGTATCGTATCGGTAGAGGCCGAGACGGTGACGACTTGGCCGAGTCATCTCGGTCTCGGCCGAGACTTTGAACCATGTTGAAGACGGCTTGATTCAACATACATATAAAACAGGCAGATAAGAATTAACGCTGCGCAGACGATGTCACACAGGATCACGGTTGCCAGAGATTTGTATAACACGAAACCCCAAAAAATATATATATATATATATTATTTTTACACAAGTACACACACACAGGCACAACTTCGAGGGAATTGATCAGAATGCAGAAAGATCACTAGAAAGAAACGTATGAAGATTGAACTGGAGGGATGTATCATGTATGTATGAAGATTGAAAATTTTTGCCGGTCATCTGGATAATTTTAGGCATTTAGATTAGAAGCCTTGCTAGGTAGGTTGAAATAATTAACGCCATTACTTAAATCGTAATTAAGGCCACTGAATCCATGGATCGGTTCTTTTCTTTTAGCCGTTCCTCTACTCTTTTAAGGGTACTACAGCTTCCAGTTCGCGGCTCCGACAGTACTCTGTTTGTCTATTTTAAGTTTCCATTCATTCATTCTTGTTGTTAGATATTATTATTAAGTACTGCTGTTGAGTTCTTACTGCTTTTTATTGCCTGCCTGCCTATTTGAACTCCGTAACAATGTAGAGACCTACCCTTCTTTATTATTATTATTATTTTTTCTTTTTTTTTTTGGTTGTGGGGGGGGGGGGGGGGGGGGGGGGGGGGGGGGGAGAGAACTACCCATGGAGTACTTCTTTTTTCTAGCCTTTTCATCCCTTAAATGCTAAAAGAAGATCAGAAAGTACACAAAACAGAAATAAATCCCTCGCTGTGTTTAGTTAGATTATAAAAGATTTTGGAATTGCGTCAAATATTATACGCCGGCGAACTCTACCATTTGCAAATTAAGATTCACTGCAGCTTTAAGTTGCAGACACATAACTTTTATATATACATCTGTTGAATGGATTTTTTGCTATAAGACAGACAACAAAAACTAAATGTATTTGCTACTGAAAATTACATGTCCACAAGATTAATCCTCCTGGAACATAGTAGTTCTACTTCTGTATAGACCCTTTGCTGTTCTCTTTTTTTTTTTTTCTTTTTTTGTCGACACAGGGATGTCCGGATCAATTCTTACGGGGCCCGACTAATCTCCTGCGGCCCGGACCCGGCGCCCTAACTCGGCCCGAACACGTTAAGTGTGCAAAGAAATTCAGCAGAGCGGAGACTCGAACTTGTGACCTCAAGGTTCACTGGTGAGAGTTCACGCGGGGCTCCTTTGCTGTTCTCCAGGTTCAACAGTTTTAGAGAACGAAACAAGGTCGTCTGCAATCACAATGGCCTGAATATACAGAGAACAACCTAGCGCCCTGGGCTTCTATATAGGGTTTAGGTAGGAGTGTGCAATTTCCAAAAAAAAAAAAGATTTACCGACTATTTCGATTTGAAATCGGAACTTCGAAATTGGAAAAAATGAATTACAAGTCAAACAGGCCGAATTCATCGAATTTGGTAAACTACCTAATTCCGAAATAAAATTGAAATCGGAATTTATGAATTTGAAATTAAAATCGGTCGAAACTTCCAATATCCAATTTTTTGAAAATTTTGAATTCATAGTTCTGATTTATTGAAATCCAATTCAATGCTCACCCCTACTTTTAGGCTAGTCTCACTTTTTTTTTTTTATTATGTCAATGATGCATTACGTCTCTTCCTTCTCTGGATTTGTTACTGAATTAACTTGTTACTCTATTTGATAGAACATGGGAACATACTTTGAAAGAACGGTGCGTTAGACAAAAATAAGTTAGTACACGTTCCTCTTTTTTTTTTTTTTTTAAAAAAAACAAACTAAAATATGTTTGTCTTGTCTAGTCAGAATGCCATTTATTAAAAATTACAGTAAATGCCCTATCCAATTGGTCATATCATCATCCAATATACTTCAATTGTAGATTTCAATGAACAGCATTGCCTTTTTTATTATATATATATATTAAAAAAAAAGTCAATTCACAAGTCTCGAGCCGAGCTCTCGCTTGCATTCTTTTCTAGTACCACCCAATTCATTACTTCCCGTCCTCCTCCCTCCCGCATTTCGTATGCTTCATGGAAGAACATAGTTGATTGACTAAATTCTTTAGCGATGGACAACTTTTTGGGAGCTAATAACTGCATTATGTTTTGCGATTGGTGATTGCTTTATTTTGAATTGTAATTAGTCTAAGATCAATTTACAATATATGTATGCTGTTCTACACGGTACAAAATGGCTTAATTTAGAGAAAGATGAACTATAAATCTATAATCAGTATGAGCCTTCATTTAAACTTCAAAATATTGCAGTAAATTTATTTTCTTTTTCTATTTTTCGTTACTAAAATCTCTTAGTTCCACTAGTAGTTAGTTACTGAGTTGGTTACCACTTGAAAATCATCATCAGTAAGATGCCCTGGGCATCTTCAACCACGTCATTTTGATTCCCGGTGACATTTACGGGCTATAACCGGTCACTCTCTCCTCGAATTACGTGTCACTCCGCCATTAGCCCAAATGGATCAATTTATCCTCTTTTGAGCTATAAAAGAAACGGCCCAGAGATCGCCTCCTGACGGCATCCCCATGTGCCTGTCGCCGTAACGGAGTCAGGACCACATGTTCTGTTCAACGCCTTCCATAACCGTCTCATCCAATCTCCACCGTCCGATCACATGACAATTCCACGTTTCCTCTCTCCCTGTCCCCATAATACCCCTGCTCTCCAACAAACCACTACTAACTAATTAACACCCCCCCCCCTTCTTTCCCCCAGGCCACCCAAGTTCCAGCGGCTCCTTTTCCTTCCTCGGCCGAGAGCGAGAGAGAGACTGTGGAGAGAGAGAGAGCAACTCTGCTTGTGTGTGCGTGTTGTGCGTGCGTTTCAAGTCGCTTTTAAGTAAATTTGATTGTGGAAGCTGGGACGGAATATCATTATACCGACGGGTGTACAAATTTAAAGATATTTATTGAGATATACGTATTTATATATATGCGGAAATATATGTATATGTAAAAGACTCAAGGAAGGAAAAAAAAAAAGAGGGAGAGAGAGACTAATTAAAAACAGATGGGAGATTACCTGAGGAAATGTGAGAGATCAATTGGAGAGATGGCAGCAGCAGCGGCTACGGAAATCGGCGGAGAAATTATCAAAATGAGAGCCGTGGAGGAGGAGGAGGAGGTTACCAGCTCCAGTAAGAGACGTAAAGTCGACGATTGTGATGAGGCGCCTGAGCCGCAGCTAAATTTGCCAGCCTATACAGTTTCGGCTTCTGCTGCAAATTCAACGACGACGTCCTCGGCGGCCAACGTCCATGAGGAGAAAATGAGATCCACCGATCTGAAGGTGAAGCTAAACTTCAAATTCAAACTCGTAAAGCATTTACTAATACTGCTACTTCTCTACGTAATAAATTTTTTTTTTTTTTTGGATAGGTTCTGAATTTTTTATTTACTTATCCACATGAAGTTAATTTTTGTGTTTATTGTTGAATTTACAGCACCAGGATTCCGAAACTGAAATTTCCACGCTCATAATCCGCCAATTCAGGTATATATGCACTGAATACAGTTCTTCTCTTCCTTTCTATCTCAAAATTTCGAAACTGAAACCAGCGATCATCTGCTTAAAAGTAACTTTAATTTCAAATTTTAAGTAGAGCTATAATTGTATCTGTATCTGACCTTATTAGTCATCATCCTCCATGTGCATGAGCGTTTCGCTATTCACTGCTTCACATTTAAAAAAAAAAAATTTCTAGCTTTTTTCCACTGATTTGATCATGCATATAATTTGGTAATAGAGAGACGAGTCCGTCAAGTGAGATTTGCGGAGGAGACTCGGGGATAGAGTTGATGGAGTCTATATCGTCAACGACAACAAAGAAGGAGGAGTCTTCTCGGAGAAATCGTCAGGAGTTGAAAACCAAAACTTGCATGCCTTCAGCAGCGGAGATCGAAGAGTTCTTCGCCGTGGCTGAAAAGCGACAGCAGAAACAATTCGCGGAAAAGTAAGTAGTGATTAATGGCAACGTTATAGGTTAGAATCCTAGCAGAGATCAAGGCCAGAAATAATCTCCAATTCTAATAAAAACCTTTCCCAGAGAAGAGCTGCTGCTAAATACGTGTAGTCCCAAAAGAGGAAACCCAACACTCTAAATTTGCTACGCAGTGATGAACACCGAACAATGATAGTCATGTATCATTGATCAGCTTTAACAGTAGCCTAGTAGTACTCGGCCTCTCTCATGAGTCGTTGTTTGTTGTGAATCAGGTACAACTATGATATAGTGAAGGACGTGCCATTGGAAGGCCGGTACGAGTGGGTACGTTTGAAGCCTTAAATTGATCATCAGCTTGCATGATCCAACTGAAATGGTGGAAAACGAGAGGACGCTGGGTTACTACTTACTAGGAGTAATATATCATATATGTTAACATCACACGAGGACGCGCAGGGCCATTGTCTGTCTTCTTTCTTCTTCCCTTTTGTTCTTTGGTTGGTATTATTATTGGGACTTTTATAACTGGTCTTTTAATTAATCAGCTAATTAGTAGATTAATCAATTGGCTATTGTATTGTAGGCCGGATTTGGGGTTCATAGAGTGGTGACATATATGTGTACAGTAGGTTTCTATCCTTATGTAAAGAAGCTGGACTCCTTGATCTTTCCTTTGCCTATTGGAATTGCACTGGTCCTCCTCTCTCAGACTGCTACTACTGAAACTATTACTGCCGCTTTTGAAGAAGCTTCTTTTCCAACCTCCTCCTGTCTAGGAACCATCCGTAATAAATCCACTCTCTTTTTAGAGATATTCATTTAATTTTTAGGCGTCTGTGCTCTGTCTGATCATATGATTTGATCTGATGAATGACCTTTAATTTATCCCCATCCATGGCCTAGTTTTTTTTTTTTTTTTTTTTTTTTTTTTTTTTTGGGGTGGGGTGTGGGGAGCCAGGGAGGGGAGAGACTGGTACCTCTATCACAGGTTTACAAATTAAATATTGTTTTTATCATTTTGTATATAATGATTTAATAGCTATTCTTCTTACTTTGTATGTGTGATGTGACATAGAGGGATCGGAGTGGAAATTGGATGAGGGATGGGTGGTGGGTTTCCAAAGTTTTTTAAAAAAATCTTTTGTAGTGGAGTAAAAAAAAAAAAAAAGGGGTCGTATTGTTGGGGCTTACTTTGGCTGTTTACAACTTTACTGATCACCAGTCACCACGCATGCAAAGTGAATCCCACCATTTTCTTCAGTATTCCTTTTTAACAATTATCATGAGATGATTGCATTGGAAGTACTGTACTGCCTTTGGAAGGCCGGCCACAGTTCCCCTGCAGATGTTGGTCATACACCTCCCGGAGGGGAGAGACTGTTTGTGGGGCAATGAGTATTTTGTGGGGGCCATGTGATCTCTTTCGAAGCTTTAATAAGGGAAAATTTTGTTCTTTTCTCTTGGAAATTCTGAAAACGGCCACGAGAAACTAAAGGATTTTACTGTGTAACCGGCGGAATATTTATACGCTCGGTCATCTTGAAAGCAAACATGCGCCATGCGTTCGGCGCTTTCCTATTTGGTAAATGGCTCAGGTTTCAGGTATATTGCCCATTTATGAATGTTACTGCAATTTATTCTTTTTATTTCTTTTTGGAGACCTTTTTGGGCCGAACACAAATTCTCGTGCATTCCTGCTACTATTTAAGTGCATCTGGATGCAATATATAATAGAGGACGGAAACTTCATCATGGAGGTGTTATAACCAGATCTCAGATGAAGGTTTCTGCTTACATTATTTTTTTTCTTTCTCCTAAGCCATAGTCGCTTTTGCACCTTGTCCTCTTACATTATTTTTTTTTCTCAGCTTATTCCCTAAATTGTTAGTCAATTCTAATATCGCGTGATGATGACGTCAAAAAGACATTTATACTCTTAAGAGTTAACTACTGTAAATCGCCTTAAAGTATAGCTTATTTTACACTTTATCCCATAACATCATTTTTCTTTCAATTTATTTGTTTGTTACTAAAATCATTAGTGAAATCCAATATTTGATAACATCCAGCACAATTAATATCTGAAAAACTAATATTCCTAACGAAATAATATCTTGCTTATTTGACTTAATAATGGAAAAAATTAAAAAATTGTTATTTTTTTCAGACTTTTGAAATTAGTTAATTAAACCTAATCCCAGATTTAACCCCAAAAGCCGGCAACTCTTGAGGCAAACCTGAGGACTTAACTACCCAACCCCCCCAACCCCGAAGAAATGATGTGGGACTATGAGAAAGTTAGTAGAGCAGCCTCTACTATGCCTTTAAAAAATTGTTATTAAAAAATTAAAAACATGAAAATATTTTAAAAATCTAAAAATGACCGAGATATTGTCAGTATCTCTTTGTGAATGTGCCTACAACTAAACTTTTCTCGTTTTTTCTAGAAAAATGGTGTTTGCACTCTTATTTTTCTTAATTATACATTCATACTCCCACTATTATTTTAATCATATAGTTTTCATTTACTATGCTATATCATAAAACAAATGGTGAGAGTGAAAATAACAAAAAATGGAGTGCAGATAACATTTTACTTTTTATATGAAAGTATGCATTTTCTTTTGTTGATGATACTAAAAAAAGATAAATATGGTTGATTTGGAGTTCAAAGTTTCTAGAGTTGTTCTTTTAACATACCATGCTTAGATGCTATTAAAATTTATTTGGATTGTTAATTTTTTTAAAAATTTTTACTGCATCTAAACACGTTTTTCAATCATCTTTTTATTTTTTTTCAACTGCTTTTTATCTCACAAATATCAAATTGAAAAAAGTGCTATTATTCTAAAAAATTTTCCAAATGATCTCCAATCCAAATAAACCTATCTATAAACTTTTAATAATATTTTCATAATTTAGTTTTGCACTAATATTTTTGCCCTTAGCACGTGAGATGAGCGAGATATTTTTCTGTATTTAAAAAACTTGTAATTATGGGGATAAAATTTAACAAGACCTATATCCATATATATATATATATATATATATATATATATATAATAGTTTTATAATTATGTTAGGGATATTAATTTGTTTAAACATTATTTTTATTGAGCGGTATAAAATATTAAAGTTGACTAATGGTTTCAGGGATAAATAGACAAATTAATAGAAAATTCATATTAGAGGATAAAGTACAAAATGGCTATGCCTTAAGGGATTTATTGTAATTAACCCTTAGGGGTATCAATAATATTTTTTGACATTTTTGTATGCAATATTAGAGTTTACTAATGATTCGGGGGGTAAAGTAAAAAAAATAATGTTACGAAGTAAAGTGCAAAACTAGTTAAACTTTAACAGGAGTTTTTATGATTAACCCTTATGCTTAGGCACAAATAAATTTACACTACTGTCTTATGAGCACATTGGTACGCTTCAAATGGTCTAGGAAACCATAAACAAGACATGCATATTAATAAGCACAAAATTTAAGCGTCATATACTTAGGAATAGGTGACAAGTAGCTTATAAAAGCAAATACACCCCTTGTTTCTTCTTGGATTCATTTCATTTATCTTCCCTAAAGTTTGATCAAAATGCAAATAGAACCTTGAGGGTTGACCATATAACAGTCACCCCCTTGTCATTAACACTGCGTAAGCGTATGAAACAGAATCAATAAAATAACATAACTGCCCATGTATGAAATTCTAAACTAGCATTGCAAATGAGAGTCAAGTGGAATATTCCTAAGTACTAAAATTCAAAAAATAAGCAATCAATTGGTATCATCCAAATATTTTAGGGGAGATTAGCAAAACTTATACAAGAATAAGGAAAAAAAATAAGGAAACAAAATCAACAACTACAAGCCAAAGAATTAAATCTACAAGATGGCTCTAGAATAACCAATCAATAATTTTTGAAGAAAATTTTCCAAAATAACAAAAGACAGCATGTCTTGCCAGAAAAATGGAAAGAAATTTTCCACTAGACCACCATTAATGTTTTCGAAACAGGGCCTAAGACATAAATTGTTGAACATGTTATCTAAAGAAAGAATAAGATGAAGAAGGCCGATTTGGGCTCGTGGGTAATATAAGGCTTTTGAAATCGAAATAAAGGACCTTACTGTAATATGGTCAAACCTTGAGATTTAATATGTAATTTGGTCAAGCCGAAGGTAAATGCAATTAAAACCCCCCCCCCCTTCTTCTTTTTTTTTTTTTTCTGTTTTAGCTAAGTAGATTTAGTTGAACTGGACAATCAGCGGCAAGGATTTTGCTGTGGGAGTAGAACTATACCTCCTAGCTTGGGAGTTTAGGCAAGTTATGTGGAAAAATGAAAGGGTACAAAATATGGTAGTTTGTCTCTTTTTATTGAAGAGTTCGGCAAAGGAATATGGTGTGTTTTGGATTATTTGTGTGGACATCTTTCTCTTCAACATTAATGTATAGGTCAAATTGGCATTTTGATTTTTTTATTCTTTTTATAAATGAGAGGTTTTGAACCCAAAACCTCTTGCTTACAAGTTGCAACCTCTCTCCCTTACCATTCAATTCAATCATCCCTACATTTTGGAAGTTTAATACTCCCTCCGTCCCACTTTAATAGTCCGATTTTCCTTTTCGTCTGTTCCAAATTATAGTACACGTTCCAATTGAAAAATGTAGTTCTTTTTTTAATTTATCTAAATTACCCTTATTTAATGTAGGTTATTATTAGTATAAACTATTTTATTCAATATATATTTTTAACCTACTCCATTTAATATAGTTAGATTTTTCAAAACATATTGATATATGAAAAGCCAATTTTGTTATTCTTTCAAGCTTATATCAGTAGGGAAACAAATGATGTCATCATTGTCTACAAAGCTTGAGTGAAATTTTGAAAAACCATCAATTCTTTCTTTCTTGACCATCAATTCCAGTTTTCATAAATAATTAATATAAAGTTGTACTCTATTTAATGTAAGTGTATTTTAGAATTATAGCAATCTAAATTTATTTTTTTAACTACTTTTTTTTTTTAAAAATCGTGTGAAAAAAACTAGGACTATCAAAATTGGACGGAGGGAGTAACCTTTAATTTGATAACTTTTTATCTTTGTCCACAATTAGATAAAACATATTGCAACATTTTCAATTCTCTTATCTCTTTGTCTCCGCTCAAAACTCCCAATTTAAGAAAAGATCCACACTTTTTTTTTTAAAACTATCTATAAACATCTCCCTGCATAATAGATAGGCCAACCTGCGGATGAACAATGCAAAAGCACGAAGAGTGGCATTGGCCATGAAGGTTGATGCTGGAAAAGTAAGTCATATAAAGTTTCAATATTCAATACTACCACATTGTATGGAAATGCATGTGATGGTTACTTGCAGGGTCCCCTCCTTTTTTAGTGCTCCCCAAATAAAAAGATCCCATTTTTTTTTTTAACAGTTCAACAAGAAGTGCTAGTTTCAAAATGCAGAGATTTAGGTTCAAGCTGGAGGATGGACCGAGGCAGGAGGCCCATAGGTGGGAGGAGGCATGTTGGATGGTGCACGTGCCGTGTTGGAATATGGGAAGGCACTTATTCCCTCCCTCTAATTATTACTACTAATATACGCCTGACTTCCATGTGCTTTGGATCTGATGCCCAGAGTTTTATAAGCACGAGAGGAAGGAAGCGAGGAAGGGAAGAAAGAGTAATAACACTATGTTGGTAATGGAGGTAGTAGTTAATTCATTCATTGTACGGGCAGTTTATAGTCGTAACTCGTAAGGAAGGAAGGTTGGTCCGCTTTTCACAGTTTTTTTTTGGTGTGCTGCACTAAGCCCTCTGCTTTGCTCTTTTCACGAAACTGATTGTGATGGAAAGTAAGAAGAATTACAGTACTGCTATGCTCTGTGCATTTTTTTTTTGGTTTTACCAGCACAGCAGTCAGGAACGGGCTGACAACCGTTCATAGCAATTGACGGCCATGATTTGGTTAAAAAATTTTATGCGATTCAAATCACATCTTGTAACTCGATTTTGACGTTATGTGTAGGATCCATCAAAATTTGTTCTAAAGTTACGTCATGTGTAAAGAAAATTACACCGTGTGTAATCAAAGTTATACATAGTAAAAAATACACATATTCGACAGAAACGATTGCACCTGCAACCGATTGTGTCCCTTGTCCAACTCACCATATAGATGGTTGAGACTTGGGATCCGAGAGCATTTTTATTCTCTAACCCGTCCCTACCAAGAGTCAGAGATGGAAAAGACTCGGAACTCAGAAGAGTGGCAAACCTAAAAAGGCTTCAAAAATGTTCCACTCCAACTAACTGCCACATATGCGGCTCTCTAAATTCATAATATTTTGTAGTGCATTCGCTTGGTCCGATGATAGTTTAGTCTCTGTTAATCTTTCTATAGGTCAACAGATCTTTTTGGGTTAGATTTAAGATTATTTTGGTAAATATAATTGGAATTGAAATGAAATTTATTTGTTTTAACTTATAATTTAAAAAATTTATTTTTGAAAATCCAAATTATTCAAAAATAGTAAACTTTTCATCATATTAAGTTTTAAATTAGTCTATTGCATGTCTTATTTTGTACATATATATATATATAAATTATTATTTTTAAAATTTATTGAAACGATATTAAATCGGTCCGATCGATTGAATTTCGACCCTTTCACTTCACCGATTCAATTGACGGTCCGGATTTTAAAACATTGCCTTCAAGCTGGCCCTGTAAAGGAAATCATGATGCTACTCGCTGTTTGACTGGGATAAGGGGTCTTTGCACAAACGAACGGTTGAGATCGAGCGATTTTCCCTTCGGGAGAGTGAAGGAGCTACTACGTATTGTATTACTGCTAATAGTTCATATTAGATCCGGTGCTAAGCAGAATCCTACCACTAACTAGCGTACTGGCTAGTTGGGTCAAAATGACAAAAAAAAACATATAAGCAAATTATCAACTCATTATATAGAACAAATTTAAGTTGACTCCACTGGCTAGATCAAAAGCAGCATAGAAAATTTTGCTCTTTTTTTTTTTATAAAAAATTTAGCACAGGTGAAGTTAGGAATTCTAGATTGAATTCAAATGACTGCATTTAAATTTGAAAATTGGAAAATGAGAAAAAAAAAAAAAGGAGTTAGAGATCAACTTCGCTAAACGGTCAATTCACTACAAACAAGAATGCTATGGTGTTCAAATTAGAAACAAAGTGCAAGAATTTAGTCTGTTTTGGAATTGCAAAGGTTATACGAGGATTGAAGTTTTGGAAATTTGGAGATGTGGTTTTTCTTAATT
This sequence comes from Coffea arabica, assembly GCF_036785885.1. Taxonomy (NCBI): domain Eukaryota; kingdom Viridiplantae; phylum Streptophyta; class Magnoliopsida; order Gentianales; family Rubiaceae; genus Coffea; species Coffea arabica. The sequence goes on from NC_092312.1 coordinate 17,223,196, forward strand.
TTTTTAGCATAAAGAGAGATGATTTCTCCCATTAACTAAATTTAATGCATGTAATTGCTAACATAAGTGCGGATCTTTTTTGAAATCGATGAAATAATTCTTGTTATTTAAATTAATGAAATGATTCTTGCTGTTTTTTAAAAAGGTAATTAATTAGTTAAGCAGCAATATCTACATCAAAGTTAAGCAATAGCTATTCGATTGAGGAGAAGCCGTGTGTCTTATTTTTCTCCTTTTTGTTTTTTCTTTTCTATTTTCGGCTTTCCTTTTTTCATTTTGATTGAGGAGAAGCTTTTTGGCTTTTCGTTTTCTAAGACCCTGTTTGATAATTTAATTTTACACTTTAATGAATTCAGATATTAACATATTTAGAGTTATTTAATAATCAAAACTATAACATTTGAATTTATTAAGCAGTACTGAATTTTTTAAACAAAATTTATTCAAAAAAATAAGTGATAACTTATGATGTACATTCAAATGTATTAAATTTAGTGCTTAGCAATTCACTAACTTAATGGATTTTGATTTCAAATATCGGACTTTCGATTTTAGTTTTTGAACTTCAAACGCACCCTAAGTTTAATTATCCAATCGAGTTAATGGTTCTTTTAGGCAATTTGATCCACGGTCCTTGCGATCATGGGTTTAGCTAGGTTGAGCACTGCTCGTCTGACACATTCGAGCTGTTGCTGGGCCGCGTGTATAAAAAAGTGTCAAGGCTGACTCTGGACCCAATGCTTAGGCCTAGCATTTAAAGCTTCCCGGACACTAGCCATATCTTAGCTGAGCCCGTTTTTAAACTACTCTTTTTTTTTTTTTCGATAGGATAGAATTTCTATAACTTAAGTTAGCCTATTTTAGGGAGAAAGAGGAGGATATTTGATGTGAGTAGAGACTCTATTGAAGCTGATCAATGAAAATCGTCACATATTGTGACAAATTTTGTGGGAGACAAGGCCGTTTTTAAACTACTCAAGCTGAATGATTTCTCTGTAGGTTAATATGTGGTAAATAAGTTAAAAGAGTATACGTGCCTTTGTATATAATGCACAAGCATAAGCAAAGGGTTTGATGTTAAAAAATCGGGAAAATCGTCCAAAACGTCCCTCACATTTTATAAAATAATTTTTTTCGTTCCTCACTTTTAAAAGTGTAATTTTATATCCCTTACATATTCATATCGGTCAAATTTAGTCCCTAACTAGGTTTCCGATCATTTTTTGGCCAGAATCTATCATGTGCAAGGCATGTGATCATTTTTGAATGGTGAATTTGTCAAATTATATTTTACATAATCTGATCTATAGTCCTCCACATTTTATAAAATAAATTTTTTCGTCCCTCACATTTTATAAAATAATTTTGTTCATCTCTCACATTTCACAAAATGAATTTCTCCATCCCTCATATTTCAAAAAATGAATTTTTGATTTCTCACTAATTATGTGTGTGAATACATTTTTTTTTAAACACATGTATATGTCTATTTGATTTTACTTAATAATAATAGCATAAACACATATATGTAATTGGGCCCAACTTGTAGGCTATCTTCTCTTTTTGTATGATTATGATTAATATTTACGAATAGAATCTTAATTTGCATATTCTTATTGTATTTTGACCGAAAATAGCTTTATTGGCCAACTTGACAATGAATGCAAGGGTCCGTTTGGATTAGCTGTTTTTGGAGTTGTTTTTAAAAAACAGGACTGTAGCATTTCGTTTTTCAAATACAAGTCCGTTTGGATTAGTTGTTTTTTGGGTTGTTTTTCAAAAATTATATAAAAAACTTTTACTGTAGATGTTTTATGGATTATTTTTAGATGTATTTTTAAAACATATTTTCGAGTATTTTTATAATGTATAATTTTTAAATTTTTATAACAATATACAATTATACATTTATAAATATTTATAAATAAATATATTTATATAAAAAAATATAAATGTATTATATTATATATAATACATAATATAAATATATTTATAAATATATAAATGTATTAATTATAAATGAATATTGTATAAATTATAATTTATTATTTTTATATTTTTATATTTATATACATTTATGCATTAATAATACATTTATAAATATTTATAAATAAATATATTTATACTTTTAAAAATAAATATATTTATACTTTTAAAAATAAATATATTTATACTTTTATAAATAAATATATTCATATATTTATATATAAATGTTTAAATGTATATTACTATAAATATATAAATTATAAATGAATATTATAATTTATAATTTATATTTTTTATGTTTTTATATTTATATACGTTTATGCATTTATAATACAATTATAAATATTTATAAATAAATATATTTAGATATTTATGAATAAATATATTTATATATTATTATAAATAAGTAAGTGTATTATATATATAAATAAATTTATATATTATATATAAATAAATAAGTGTATTATATTTATGTATTTATTATATATTATATTTATAAATAAATATATAAATGTATTATAAGTGTATTATATTATATATAATACATAACATAAATATATTTATAAATGTATAAATGTATTATTATAAATGTGTATAAATTATAAATGAATATTATATATATATGTATATTATAATTTATAATTTATAATTTTTATGTTTTTATATTTATATACATTTATGCATTTATAATACAATTATAAATATTTATAAATAAATGTATTTATATATTATGTATAAATAAATAAGTGTATTATATTTATAAATAAATTTATATATTATATATAAATAAATAAGTGTATTATATTTATTTATCATATATTATATTTATAAATAAATATATAAATGTATTACAAGTGTATTATATTATATATAATACATAATATAAATATATTTATAAATGTATAAATGTATATTATTATAAATGTGTATAAATTATAAATGAATATTATATAAATGTATAAAATAATATATTATAAATATATATTAATACTATGCATAAATGTATTAATGTAATAAATATAAATGTATAAATTTATTAATATTATGTATAAAGTTATAATTAATATTATGTATATTAATATAAATGTATAAATGTATTATATTATATATAATACATAATATAAGTGTATATTATAAATATACATAAATATATATATTATGTTTAAATGTACATTTTTATAAATGTTCAATATATATATTATATATTATGTATATATTAAATATATATAATATATAACATTTATATAAATGTATAATAACACATTTATAATATATATAATATATAATATTTATATAAATATATAAAAATATATTTTATATAAAATAAAATATTTATAATATGTATAAATAAATATATTTAAATTAATACAATATATATATATATATCCTATACATAATTGAAATATATAAATTGAAATAAACATATTAAATATGTATTTGGAGTTATTTTTGATATATTGTTTGGATATGGTGTTTTTGGAGTTGTTTTTGAAATACACATTTACTGTAGCATTTGGATTGTGAAAAACAGTTTTTCAAAAACAAGTCCAAAAACAAGAATCCAAACGGACCGCAAGATTTTTTACTAGCTAATACCAAATGAAATCAAATGATCACATATAATATATGGTATTCATATTGTTGAGTGAAATCAAATAAACACATACATATATTTATGCTATTCGTATTATTAAGCAAAATTAAATAGACATATACATGTGTTTAAACAAAATGTAGTCACACACACACACACACACACAATATATATATAATTTTTTTTTAGGGTTTCCCTTACACACATAATTAGTGAGGGATGAAAATATTCATTTTTTAAAATGTGAGGAATGGAGAAATTCATTTTGTGAAATATGAGGGATGAAAAAATCATTTTATAAAATGTGAGGGACGAAAAAATTTGTTTTATAAAATGTGGAGGACTATAGATTAGATTATGCAAAATATAATTTAACAAATTTACCCTTTGAAAATGATCAGGTGCCTTGCACGTGATGGATTCCGGCTAAAAAATGATCGAAAACCTAATTAAGGACTAAATTTGACCGATGTGAATATGTAAGGGACATAAAATTACACTTTTAAAAGTGAGGGACGAAAAAAGTCATTTTACAAAATGTAAGGGACGTTTTGGACGATTTTCCCTAAAAAATCTATGGGTTTGTTTGGATTGTGAATTATTAGAGATATTTTTACTGTAGCGTTTTTTGTGATGTGATGTATGTGAGATAAAAAGGTAATTGAGAAGATAAAAAGGTGTGTTGGAAATTGTAATGATGATTTAAGCAAATATATTTTGACAAATAAACAGATGTGTTGGAAATTGTAATGATGTTATTTCCATTTTATCCTCGCATGATGGAGTAATATGTCTTTCTATATATAATGCATGAGTAGTAGATTTGGTGTTTAAAAAAATTTTGTCATTATTTGTTATTCTAATTTTATCCTTGCATAGTGAAATAATATATAACTATATTATGTTCCATGCTCTAATATTTACACAAGTGTTGCTTTCATACTTATTTGCTACTCATGCTCCATACTTCGACGTTTACGTAATTGCTGGTATAATATTTAAATACTATTACCCACCTTTACACAGCTACTGCGACTATTTTTATCCATATCACCATATTCATTTCAAGTCTATCTACCAATTTTAATAAAGAAATAGAAAATTCCATTACCATATAATTAATTTCTTTGCTATAACTAATTTGTTATTTTATATTTTGCAATTTTATTTTTTCCTAAAATAAGCATATAGATCGAGTGTTGTTATAAAACTAATCAAATAAGCTACTATAATATCAAGTGAAATATTGGAGAAAGAAGTAGAGAAATGGAGAGTAATATTCTTATATTCCAATAAGATACAAAAGTCATACCAAAGGGTTTCAATGTACCTCTATATATAGGCACTACAAGATTAAAGGTACATAAATCCTATTAAACATCCACTATTACAATAATATGAAAAAACCTATGAAACGGTTTCTCCACTACATGAATGGATTTATGAATTGTAACTTCTATACATAAGTAGCCATAAAATCATGAATTAATCCCCTTGGGAATACAAAGGGACATCCACATTTTTGTTATTTCATAACACTCCCCCTTGGATGTCCATTACACAAAGAATATGCCTCGTTAAAACCTTACTAGGGAAAAACCCAGTGGGACCAAAAACCCTAGTGAAGGAAAAAGAGTACACTATTCTTGTGTAATAATTTCTCCCCCTGATGCAAACGTCATTTGAGATCTTTTAATCGTTGCATTCCAATACTCTTCACCAATTTCTCAAATGTCGCAGTTGGTAATGCCTTGGTAAATAAATCGGCCAGATTATTATCTGATCGGATTTGTTGCACATCAATTTCACTATTCTTTTGCAAATCATGAGTAAAAAAGAATTTTGGTGAAATATGTTTCGTCCTATCTCCTTTAATATATCCTCCTTTCAATTGAGCTATACAAGCTGCATTATCTTCATATAATATAGTTGGAGGATTTTCTTTTCCGGAGGATAACCCACAATTCTTCCGGATATAGTGGGTCATTGATCTTAACCAAACACATTCTCGACTGGCTTCATGAATTGCTATTATTTCAGCATGATTCGATGAAGTGGCGGCTAGTGATTGCTTTGTAGATCGCCAAGAAATGGCTGTGCCTCCATATGTAAATAAATAACCAGTCTGAGACCTTGCTTTATGCGGGTCGGATAAATACCCAGCATCAGCATAACCAACCAATTCAGGTTTGGATTTATTTGAATAAAATAAACCAAGATCTATTGTTCCTTGGAGATAGCGAAAAATATGTTTAATACCATTCCAATGTCGTCTTGTGGGCGAGGAACTAAATCTTGCTAATAAATTTACTGCAAATGATATATCAGGCCTTGTACAATTAGCAAGATACATTAGTGCACCAATTGCACTAAGATATGGTACTTCAGGACCAAGTATCTCTTCATTTTCTTCTCGTGGTCTAAAAGGATCCTTATTAGGATCTAATGATCTGACAACCATTGGGGTACTCAATGTATGTGCTTTGTCCATATAAAATCGCTTTAATACCTTCCGGGTATAAGCAGTTTGGTGGACAAAAATGCCACCTTTCAAATGCTCAATTTGTAAACCAAGGCAGAATTTTGTCTTTCCAAAATCTTTGATCTCAAATTCTTTCTTCAAATATTCAACACTATTTTGAATCTCTTCAAGAGTTCCAATTAAATTTAGATCATCAACATATACCGCAATTATCACAAAATTTGATCCATTTTTCTTGATAAAAACACATGGACATATTGGATCATTGGTATAACCTTCTTTTGTCAGACATTCATTGAGACGGTTATACCACATACGTCCAGATTGTTTGAGCCCATACAGAGACTTTTGTAATTTAATAGAATAAATATTTTTAGGATTTGATTTGCATGCTTCAGGCATGTTGAATCCTTCGGAAATTCTCATATAAATATCATTTTCAAGATTCCCATATAAATATGCAGTAACGACGTCCATTAGACGCATATCTAATTTTTCATGTACTGCAAAACTCACAAGATATCTAAATGTGATAGCATCCACTACAGGTGAATACGTTTCATCATAATCAAATCCAGGCCTTTGTGAAAATCCTTGGGCTACAAGTCTTGCTTTATATCTCACAATTTCATTTTTCTCATTTCTTTTTCTCACAAATACCCATTTATATCCTACTGGCTTTACACCTTCAGGTGTTTGGACTACAGGTCCAAAAACTTTTCTTTTAGCCAGTGAGTCCAATTCAGATTGGATCGCATCTTTCCATTTTGGCCAATCATTTCTACCTCGACATTCATCAACCGATCTAAGCTCATGATCCTCGTCCTCTGCCATAATATCAAGTGCTATATTATATGCGAAAATATTATCAATAATTATTTCTTTTCGGTTCCAACTTTTTCTTGAAGTGATAAAATTTATTGAATTTTCTATAGTTTCATTCTCTTCAAGAATTGGCTCTTTAGGAGCAACCTCTTCAGGAGGTTGAATTTTGTCACTAATTGTTGATTCATCTATTTCTCTTTTCTTTCGAGGATTTTTATCTTTGGAACCAAGAGGTCTCCCACGCTTCAGGCGTGCTTTAGACTCATTAGCACTTGTGATTTGTTCTTCAGGGACATCAATTTTAATCGGAGCATTTTCAGCAGGAATATGTGATTTAGTAACTCTTTTGGAGTCATTAAATGCATCCGGTAATTGATTTGCAATTTTTTGCAAATGTATAATCCTTTGAACTTCTAATTCACATTCTTTAGTACGAGAATCAAGGAAATTCAATGATATTTTCCAAGTGATTTCCTTTTTCGGTTGATTTTTATCTCCCCCTAATGTCGAAAAATGTGACTCGTCAAAATGACAATCTGCAAATCTCGCAGTAAATAAATCACCTGTTAATGGTTCCATATACTTAATGATTGAAGGTGATTCATATCCGACATATATCCCCAATCTTCTTTGTAGGCCCAATTTACGACGTTGGGGCGGTGCAATTGGAACATACACCGCACAACCAAATATTCGTAAATGAGAAATATTTGGCTCATAACCAAAAGTTAATTGTAGGGGAGAATAAGTGTGATAACTTGTCGGACTAATTCTCACAAGTGTTGCTGCATGTAAAATAGCATGTCCCCAAGCAGATGAAGGAAGTTTAGACCTCATCAACAATGGTCTAGCAATTAATTGTAGCCGTTTAATAAGTGATTCGGCTAGACCATTTTGTGTGTGAACATAGGCTACAGGATGTTCAACAGTTATTCCAATAGACATACAATAATCGTCAAAAGCATGTGACGAATATTCACCAGCATTATCTAGACGAATTTTCTTTATTGGAAAATCTGGAAATTGTGCTCGCAATTTAATTATTTGACCAAGCAATCTCGCAAATGCCAAGTTGCGAGTAGATAATAAACATACATGTGACCATCTAGTTGATGCATCAATTAGCACCATAAAATATCGAAATGGTCCACATGGTGGATCTACAGGCCCACATATATCACCATGAATTCGTTCTAGAAATGCAGGGGATTCAGTCCCAACTTTAACTTGTGATGGTCTAATAATTAATTTCCCTTGAGAACAAGCAACACAAGAGAATTCATTGGCTTTTAATACTTTTTTATTTTTCAATGAGTGGCCATGTGAATTCTCAATTATTCGTCTCATCATTATAGATCCAAGATGTCCGAGACGATCATGCCAAATTATAAAATCATCGGGATGAGTAGACTTCTGGTCTACTAGGTGATAAATTTCAATTGCACTAATTTGTGCATAATATAACCCAGAAGAAAAAGAAGGTAATTTTTCTACTTCGCATTTTTTCCCATAAATGATACTTGTGATTAATAAAAATTCACCATTTGTCTCAGTCATTGTCTCGATATGATATCCATTTTCGCGGATATCTTTAAAACTCAATAAGTTTCTTCGAGACTTGGGAGAGAATAGTGCATTATTTACAATAATTTTAGTCCCTTCAGGGAGAAATATAGTGGCTCTTCCGGAGCTTTCAATCAATTTTGCACTACCACTAATGGTATTAACATTTGTCTCTCCCATTTTCAAACAAGAAAAATATTTTTTATTTTTCAATATGGTGTGCGTAGTAGCACTATCAATGAGACAAATATCATCATCACCATTATTTAATTCCAAATATTTGACATCCATTTCTTCTTCAGGAAGAAAATTTCAAACAAAAATAAATATTAATAAAGATGCGAAAAAAATATTCAATGGAAAGGAAATTACATGAAAGATATAAAGCATCATAAAAATATCTAAATAATCATGGGATATTTGTTGACATCTTCAGGATGTTCAAAAAAATCAGCAACATCGAGGTGTGTCATGTCAGCATCATCACCATCATCATAGTCATTCTTTTGATCAATGAAATTTGTCTCAACACCTTTGTCTTTCTTTTTCAATGATGCTTGATAGAGGTCAACAAGATGTTCGGCCGTACGACAGGTACGAGACCAATGACCTTCCATACCACACCGGTAGCATTTTTCTTCATAAACTTTCTTTTCTCCATTTTTCTGATCGTAGTTATTTTCCCTCATTTGGGAAACATTTTGTTGCTTGCCCCGGTTAAAATTTTCACGGGGCACACATTTACTACGATCACGTCCACGGTCACGCCCACGTCCGCGGCCTCCTCCACGGCCACCTCTACGGCCACGTCCACGACCTCGACCAGAATTTTGAAATTGGGTCGCATTCGCTTCAGGGAATGGACTTGCACCAGTTGGTCGGAACTCATGATTTTTCAGCAACAATTCATTGTTTTGTTCAGCTAAGAGAAGACATGCAATAAGTTCAGAATATTTTTTAAACCCCTTCTCTCGATATTGCTGCTGCAGGAGCATGTTAGAGACATGAAAAGTAGAAAATGTTTTTTCTAACATATCTTCATCAGTGACTTTTTCGCCACATAATGATAATTGAGAAGTGATTCTGAACATGGCTGAATTATATTCGTTGATAGATTTAAAATCTTGCAGCCGTAAGTGAAGCCAATCATATCGGGCTTTTGGAAGAACGACCAACTTCAGGTGGTCGAATCTTTCTTTCAAATCTCGCCAAAGGACAAGAGGATCTTTAACAGTAAGATATTCTGATTTTAATCCTTCATCTAAATGATGACGAAGAAAAATCATAGCTTTGGCACGGTCTTGGTTTGAGGATTCATTTTTTTCCACAATAGTATTACCAAGACCCATTGCCTCAAGATGGATTTCAACATCCAATACCCATGATAAATAATTTTTTCCAGAAATATCAAGAGGTACAAACTCTTGTTTTGTAAGATTAGCCATAAGAAATTGAAATAAGATTTTGACTTAGAAATTTACCTCAAAAGTCACTTGAAGAAATACGGGCAGAATTTCGGCAAAATCTTGTACTTCACTTTTGCTCAAAGTAGCGCCTTCGTTTTCGCCTTTGCTCAAAAGAAGAGCTTTCGTGCTGATAACGTGTTATAAAACTAATCAAATAAGCTACTATAATATCAAGTGAAATATTGGAGAAAGAAGTAGAGAAATGGAGAGTAATATTCTTATATTCCAATAAGATACAAAAGTCATACCAAAGGGTTTCAATGTACCTCTATATATAGGCACTACAAGATTAAAGGTACATAAATCCTATTAAACATCCACTATTACAATAATATGAAGAAACCTATGAAACGGTTTCTCCACTACATGAATGGATTTATGAATTGTAACTTCTATACATAAGTAGCCATAAAATCATGAATTAATCCCCTTGGGAATACAAATGGACATCCACATTTTTGTTATTTCATAACAAGTGTGCCTTACCTACTAGTTTTTTTTTTTTTGTTGGTGCTTTTGTGCATCTTAACTTTGAGTGTCACAATTGTAAGTGTTTATTGTTTTCATTGGAAAGAGAATGACAAAAGTCGTCTAGTCCTTATTATTTAAGTACTCTTTTTTTATAGGACTATTTAAGTGTTTCAAGTCTTTTAGTTACAATGATGTGTATTACATATAGGAGACGGATGGGTTGGATGCTCAGAAGAGAAAGTATAAATGAAAGATATCAAGTTTGATTTTTCCAATTTACATTTAAAAAAACTAAAAAAAAAGATGTGTATCATACATAAGTCATGTAATTATACACGCCTGAACTTTTGGAGAAATAGCCTATTATAATTCATTTATTTTCTCATTCCAAGAATTTTCTTGCTAATTAATCAAAAAAAAGAGAATGGAATACACCATAGGTCTTAATTATAAGTCAAGTTTTTATAGTATTTTTCTTTCTTTCTTTCTTTTTTTTTTTTGTTGAGAAACACTCAATGGTCAAACGTAAATTGGTGTGTTTTTTTTTTTGCTTTCCTAGCGTCAATTGACCGCATTCCTCCTGCCAAGGATGGCACGTCATCAGATAAGACTAAACACGCGAACGGAATGACGAAACGACACCGTCAGAGTCAAAATTCTGAAATTTATCATCAGATAAAACTAAAGACGCGACGGTAATGACGATTACGACGCTGTGAAAGTCAAAATTCTGAAATTTATTTTTATTTTTTACTTTTTTGGGCACCGCGGGCCCGGGGGTTCCCAGTGCGTGGACGGCAGGATAATGGATTTGCTTAAAAGGAGCACGTGGTGGATATGGTCTGAGCTGGCAAATGGCCATCCTCCCCACACGGCCAATCCAATCCTCCGCCACCACCAACCACCAACTCAGAGACGGAGAAGAGGCCCTTAGGCGCCGCGTCCTGGCCTGCCAACAAATCCACCCAACAGTCTATTGTTCTCTCTCATCAACTTAATCATCTTATCATCTTATTTTGTTGATTTTCTGCGGGTTCGGATTTCGACTAGGACTTAGGGTTTGGGAAGCTCCGAAAGAAATGTTAAGCAAGCAGGGGGAAGAAGGAGGAGCAGGGGGAAGGTTTTACTGGGTAAAAGGTGAACAAGAGTCCGGCTGTGTTAAAAAGAGCAGAGGAATTGTGGTTGTGTTTGCGTGGTGGGGCTCAATTCAGGAAACCCAATTGAAGGATTTCACTGATCTCTACTCCTCTCTGGGTTGGAATTCTCTCGTTTGCCTCGCCCATTTTCTTAATCCGTAAGCTCAACCTTTTTTTTAACTCTCTTTCAACTTTACCATTTAGTTTTGAATTACTAGTTACTGCTACCGTACGATACATATCTATCGGAAAAAGTTACTACTGCAGTGTCAATATTACCACTATATCATCATTACTTTATGGGTCATCTCTATTAATTGTATTTTCTTCTCTCTCTGGTTTACAGATTCACCCCTGAGAGGGCCACATCGCTAGCATTTTGTATTGTTAGTCAGCTTGTTGAGGTCAGCTTCTCGTCCCTTCTTTTAACTTAGTTCATCTTTGTTCCTCCACTTGGATTGTATGCCATCAATTGGGTTATTTGTGGTTTGTTTGATGTGTGAAACATGTGTGTACTGAATGATTAGATGAGATTCATGCTGTTGTTTAATCATTTAAAATAAGGTTTCATGTTATCTAAATTCAGTAGTTTGTATGAATTTGGTGGAGCACTCTTTTTTTCAGGTGAAACCTGATGCTTTCCATAAGTATTTTTGCTCAACCTGTTCTTCTTCTTGTTGTTACTAACTCAATATATGGTGCTATTATGGAAACTGATAATTTAAGTTTGTTTTGAATGCAAGATAGTGTGAACTTGTTTCATTTCTGCATACTTTGTTCACCGGGAGAATATATTTCTGCACAAATGTAGGAGCTAAGGTCAAAGCCATGTCCTATAGTCCTTGCTTCTCTTTCTGGTGGTTCACAAGCTTGCTTGTATAAGGTCTTTCAGGTATACATACTGAGGTTAACTATGCTGTATAATGCGGTCCTGGTGCTAAGATTTTCTCCTCTACTTTTGCCACTTCTGTATAACTTATTTAAACATTACGCAGATTATTGATGGAGGATGTGAAGTCCAGCTCAATTTGGTATAGTTCTTATCTGTATCTGCTTTATACTGTACATCATGGATTTTGTGTATCTTGAAAGGTCAGCGTCTGTTCGGCTTACTGAGTAATTGCTTATAATCTGAAGAATGACAGTAGATTGGTTAGAAGTTGCATCTCGGGTTAAATCTACGACTCTGGTCCTGTTGATGTTACCAGTGACTTAGGTGCAAGATTTTCTGTACACCCCACTGTCCTGAAGATGCCTGGTTCTGCTAAGCTTGTGTCCTTTGTTGCAAAAGGTGTCACTTCTGGACTGGATGCTCTATTCATCACAAAATTTGGATCCCAGCAGACAGATTACTGGCAGAGTCTTTATTCCTCAGTTGTATGTTTCTTGTTTAACTTTGATGTCTGCAAGTTGTGAATTCATGGGTTTTTACCTGACATTGTTAATGGGTTATTGTTCACAGAGCTTGGGTGCCCCTTTTCTCGTGCTATGCTCAGACTGTGATGATCTTGCTCCATACCCCATTATATGCAACTTTTCTCAGCGTTTACGAGATGCTGGAGGTGCTGTAGAAATCGTGAAGTGGAAAAATTCCCCTCATGTTGGTTGGTCTTAAACTATCTACTGAGATGTAATTTTTTAGTTTCAGATTTGAGCACTTAATATGTTTATTTCCATTGTTTTGCACTAGCTTCCTGCCTTCATCAAGCTTGTTACTATAAAAAGTATAGATTTTATGTGCTGTATGCTGTATTGCAGTTACACATGTTTGACATTTTTGCTTATCATTGACATGCACCGTGTTTGCTGGCAAATATTACCTTGTAGAGTTTCTTTACCTGCTCCTAGTTCCAGTTAACCTCTAGATTTGAGCGCTTTTAATGGTAGTTTATTTAAACTGTGCTGACCCTGTTAATCTCATTACAGGTCATTACAGTAGCTATCCAATTCAGTACAGAGCTGCTGTAGCAGAGTTGCTTGAGAGATCAAATTCCATATTCTTTCATAAAATCCAGAGACTTGGAGAGCAAATTGGCACTGACTTGGGCGGTATGCCTGGTGAAATATCTGATTTGATATGTGATCTCCAAAATGCAGCTGTTAATTCAAATCAAAGCCTTAGAAGAGTTGCAGTTGGACCAGAAGACCACTTCTTCTTACCAAGTTCAATGGAACATGACAATTTTAGAGACTCGCGCTCTTCTCAAGAGGATAGGAAGGAAAAATTACCATCTGATACAAACCCTAGGATGGATGCACATGGTGTTCTTGGCCAAATCCTCTTTGATGCGTGTGTCCCGAAAAACATTGAAGGTTGGGATATCAAATTTTCTGGTGCCTTGAACGGCCAGCCATTTGCTTCTGCTTCTAGGCGTTCACCCTTGAAGGCTATCAAATTTATAGGTCGTTCAAGATTGTGACCAGGTCTGATATGAGTTGACGTATTTGAGGTAAATTTTCTAATTATGTTTAGTAAACTGCATTCTTTAGATAAGAATGGCATGTCTCTGAGAAATAAAGTTGCATAAGAGGTGATTTTGCCAAGGATTGAGCGACAAATCCGTTTGTCGGGTACTTTGTAGTGTGAGGGGTATATATGCCTGTGATACTGTCAACTATGTATATTGGTGATTAAAAATGACAAATCTTTTAGTAGCTGCTGAAAGCATATGGCTCTGAGCGAAGGAAGGGTAGAAGGGGGTGTCCTTTCATCTTTCTGTGACACGCTTAAAAAGCCATTGTAACCTGTATTGCTATGGCATGTTCAATAGGAGTTCGAAGCTATGGGTGCCTGCAGAGCACGTGATGGAAGATAACGAGCCTACTTTTGTAAATAGTGTTAATATATGAGGTTTTTTTTGGAAGGAGTGTTAATATGTGAGTTGAAAGACGGAATTACTTAACTGTTACAAGCGTATTAACCCTGGTTTTTTGTTTAATTTGTTATTAGCATGTTATTAAGTCCTGCTTTTCCTTTTTTATTCCTTCTTGTCCAACATGTAACACAAGAAAGAAAGCGGAGGGAAGTGACCTTTTCACATTGTTCGACTTTGTGGTCCATGTTTTCTGCATTTGGAAATTGTGTTCGATTTCATAGTCAATGTCTTTTGCAGAACTATTGTCAAGGAAAATAATGTGCTTGGAAAAAATGTAAATACTTATCGGTAGTAATAATCATTTCCTTGTATTTTCCGTTGGAAAAAAAAAAAAAAAAAAAACAGATGACCTTTGGTCATTAATTCACTCACTCAATAGAATGCAATACAACCTTGACATTTAGATTAGGAATATCCCTTGATCTTCTACGAAATTGTAGCCCTGGGCCATCAATTTAAACATTACCTTGTAGTATCTCTCTTCTTTTCGTGTGTAAAAATATATTTGAAGTCATAGTTTTTTCTTTTTTCATTTTAAACAGCTATTCCATTCGAATAATAAGAACCGTACAAAGGACCAGGTTGTTTGGAGAGTTTTTTTTTTTTTTTTTTGTCTTTAAAATTATTGTAGCATTTTTTAGAATGTGACGTATGTGGGGTAAAGAAGTGACTGAGAACTGTGTAAGAAAGATATTCATGAAAAATGAAAAAATTTTCCCTTAAAACTAGCAATTCAAACAAAAAACTTCTAATGCAATTGTGGGGCATAGAACATTAAATAACTTTGTGGGGGAAATTCCAAAATTACCATGGCTTATTATTTTGAGAAAAAGCGATTTACAGCTACAATTCTTATTGAAAATTGAATTTTGACAGGTAGATTGTCAATCATTAGGTTTTCTTTTTCTTTTTCTTTTCTGAAAAATCTTAATAATTAGTTGGATAGGCCTCGAACGCCTAATGAGGTCATTATTCAAGTGATCATTAACTCGACATGGATCATTTACTACAACTGACATGACTAAATTATTCTCGCTTAATTCGCAGACCATGGTAAGTTATTTTCAATAATAGATATCTCGCAGCTTTGGTTTGCCTAATTAAGTTAGTAAGAAATAGTGTATTTCTAAACTCATCTGTTGATTACAAAGTAGACTTTTTAACCAAGCGTCCAGTGTATTTCAAAGTACATCACCAAATTTACCATATGAATGTAGAGACTCACACTTATTGCACCCGTGAATTTAGACACTTTCCCAACTTAATATTACTCTTATAAAAAAAAAAAAAAAAAACTAACTTTTAAAGCCCATCATAATGATGTCTTGTTACAAATTTTATTTTGGTTCAGACTAGTGAATAAGATTGTGTCGCTTACTAAATATATATTTAGTGCAATCCAAATAATTTCTCGTGGTCCTTATTTGGTCCATTTGGCAGTATTATATTGGTCAAAAATCAATTATTTAGCTTTCCAAGTAATTAGTCGTGATTGATATATATATATATATATATATATATTAAAAAAATCGTTTAAAAGGTCTCTCACATTTCATTAAAATGAAAATTTTTATCTTTATTTTTAAATATTAACATTACATCTCCTATAAATTAAAGTTGACAAACTTTGGTCTCAACATAATTTTTCAACAACTTTTTAGTCTGATATTATCACGTAACCCACATGCAATAATTTTTATACATAGAAATATCATATCCCAGTTATTTAGTGGCAAAAATGAATATGAATTTGGTCAGATCTCAATTTTTTTGAAGGGAAAAATGAATATGATTCAGATCAAATCTAACTTTTCTAAGGACAAAAATGAATATGAATCTAGTTATTTATTTAATTGCAAATAGGATATACTCTTTTTATCCCTCAAAAAATTAGTCATGTATGATTTCAAGATAAAAAGTGATCGAAAACCTAAATTGATATCAAATTTTACTGATTTAATTCTGTAAAAAATGTAAAGTTATTATTTGAAAATTGAAAGGATGAAAAAAAATTCAATTGACAAAATGTAAGAGATGTTTTGAATGATGTTTCCAAATTTTTACACGTAACCAATAAATAAATAAACAAACTCTTGATCTGCCCAAAAACAAACTCAAGGCAAAAGGCAAAAGAACTGAACGCATTAATTGGAGAAATAAAGGTTCAGAAGAACGTTTGGGAGGTGAGAATCTTTCATGTCCTAAAATTTGCGAGATGTCCACATCCAGACCTTACAATTTCTTCATGAAGTGGTTTGTCCCAAATAAGTAGTGCACCAGTAGTTTCCTTTTACAGCAAACGCAACGCTTTGTTGGTTACGTGATTGTTTTTGCGCGGACCTGTCTTGCCACTCCGCCAGAGACCGCGTCCTTGTTGCTTGGTTTTCGTCTGGGATAATCTCAAAAAGTTCCCCTCGGATTTTTGACAGTAGTATTATTGAATTTTCAAAAATTTACTTACCTCCCTCCCTTGACTCCAACCTTTTTTTGGGTAAACAAACCAGCCCATGTTAGGAGAAGTAATATATACAAATGTAGGCGAGGGTTCAAACTTCACCTGCAGCGAAAAAAATTTAAGGGTTGTGCCATAGCATTTCATAGGTCTAGTTTGGTTTGTATATCTACTAGCCCCTTACCACAACCTCTTTAGGCTCCTCCTAGAATTGTAATCGAGTCGATTCGAGTCTGAGTATCGCCATACTCGAGCTCGACTCGACATGCAAGAAGGCTACTCTTGCTCGAGCTCGAGCGAGTACTATTATTGGAACTTGAGCTCGAGTTCAATGCTTGCTCGCAATACTCGAACTCGACTCGCATGGGCTCGAATCCATGCTAGCCTTATCGAGCTTAGTCGAGCTCGAGTTATTAAAATTCATTTTCTTGATAATTTTTTAGTGAAAAAATATTATTGTCCTTTTAAAATAATTACATGATTTGAAATATTTTGTAAATTCGATAATTCTTTTGGGTATAAGAGTAATTTTATAATAATATATTAAATAATTAAAATTAAAATGCTCGATAAGGCTCGTCGAGCCTTCGAGCATTGCTTCTGGATGCTCGAACTCGACTCGATAACCTTATCGAGTTGCTCGAATTCGATATGACCGAGTTCGAGTCAAGCTTTTGACCGAATAGCTCGCGAGCAGCTAGGTTCGATTATATCCCTACCCCTTAGATTAGGATAGAATAGGTTATACAAATGTATCGTTGCTGATAAAAAAAAAGGAGAAATAATATATAAATAAATGATTTCAAAAAGAGAGTAGAGAGAACTTCATATCAAAAATGCAATTTTATGGTCTTAGTTATTAACTTATTATAAAACTGCATACAAATAAAAGTTTATTACGAAGGCAAAAAAAAATGTAGGAGTGCATCACAAATAGTTTTGAAAACATTTTTTAGTAGTGTACCAAATTGCAGATTTATTCTATTTCATCGGGTTCATTTTTCATCTATGTCACATAAATGCTACAAAATACCTCAAATTTATTATTTCTAATTCTATGGAAAAAAATTAATGATTTGAAGGAAAAATAATTTCCCAAAAATTTTCACTCTTTCAACTACACAATCTTTTTAAAGAAATAACGAAAATTCTCAAGAACTCCGGATTGGAAGTCATAACATTACAAGGAGAACATAAAGTTCATTGCATATTTAAATGCACAATAAACACAAAAGCGTGCCTAAAATGGCTCCAAATTTGTGATGATAATATTTTTAATAGTGATTCTAAACTTATTTGTTTTATTTCTAATTGTAAAAATAAATGCCATTTCTTTTTTAGTCAAAGTACTTTAATAATAATAATAATAATAACAATAATGAGGGAAGCTAGCGATGTTGCTATTACTGGATCCTACTTGGTCGAAAAGGAAAGTAAGTGATATTTATGAAAGTGTCAGGTGAGCTCAATAATATGTACAGTAGAAATATGAAATTACACCCCCTTGCTCTCCAGACTCCACGGTTATATATAATATAAGAACCAAGGAGATATTTTCGCGGGCAACCTTTCAGCAATCAGATCCAATTTTTCCCTTCAATTAAATCAACTATCCACAAACAACAAAATCAAGAAAACTTGGGATCTTTTTTCGTGCATGCAGAAGAACGTTAGTTTCATCAATCGCCATGTGAATCTCTTCGCCCCTTTTGTTTATCAGTGTTTAACATATATATTGTAACGTACGTATTTGTATGCGTGTCCTTTGGTGAAGACTGCGGTAGTTTTTTTTTTTCCCCTCTTCTGATTGGATTTTCTGAAATGAACAGATGATGAAAAGGAAGAAAAGATTTGAGACCATGAGAAAGTTGTTGGAGATTGATGAAATGCCATGGGGCATCCGATTCAAGCCAAAGCAACAAGAAGTACGATATATTTTTTTTTCTTTTTCTTTTCGTATAGAATTTTCTTTTGTTATGCTTTCTTTTAAGAGAGCCTAAAATCATCTAAAACCCCCCACTATCAAAATCTTATGGTACTTTTTTTGTGAGCTCTGGAAGATTTCTACCTCAAAAATTTGCTTTTGCTGCATCTAAAGTCTAAAGACTCTAAACCTCGTTCTTTGCAATTTTGGGTATAAAACTTTGATATCTAAGTTCCTCATACTTTACAAAGGTGGCAAGATGGGCTTGCAAATGAAATTAGGAATTAAGTTTCATTGTATCTAAGTACATCCTAATATGTCCCCCGTTATTCCTTAGACAAGTACAATGGGATATTTTATAGTGGATTTATGTACTGAATTTAATGATTTTTCTGAAAGGAAATTTGCTTGGAGGAACAAAGATATGAAGAAGAGCAACAGGCGCCTTCTCCTAGCTCAAAATTCTCCGAGCACAAACCGTTTCATCCAACCCTCAGGGTCTGATCTCTCACTTCTCCCTCACATAATTATTCGCATCACTGTCGCAGTCTAACGGGATCGTGGGTGCTTGAATTGTTTTCTTCCACAAAGTGCAAGAGTTTCAATGATTCTGTCCCTGTAGTTCTGATGTTAGATGACTTGATTATTCCAAGCACTGGCTTAGAGTGCTTGAGTGTTCAAGTTTGCTCGAGTTTGCTGCCATGCATGATTTTTTTTTTCTTTATAATCTGAAAAGAAAGATGCCATTTTTTTGATGTACTTATGCTGCAGAAAATTTTGTTTTTCCCTCCTCATCTTTCAGTGCAGTTCTTCATTCTCTTTTCTCAATTAATCTCATTTAATATTTGAAACAGGTGGGTGCAAAGAAGCCCAGTCAATCACGAAGGTCGGTTTTGAATGGCTTATAGTTGTTTCACAGTTTCCTCTCAGTTTTTTTTTTTTAAGCGTTACTTTAAGCATCCAAGTTTTGGAGATTCACTATTCCTGCAAGATTTGTTTCTTTTTTTTTGTTTTTAAAGCTGTAAACGAAGAATGGTAGGGATGCATGATCTTTGTGGTCAAATTAAGGTTACATCATCAGTTATGCAGCGAGCTGAAGCAGTCCAAGAAACTCTTGATGCCAAGTTTCCTAGTTTTGTGAAGCCAATGATCCGATCTAATGTTAAAAAAGGTTTCTGGCTGGTAAATTTCATATCCGTTCAAATAAAATTTTATGTATCAGACATGACAACGTTTGGCAAGATTGGGGAATTTTTATGGTAAATTGTTCCCTTTTACAGTCTCTTCCAAGGCTATTCTGCAAGCTTCATTTGCCTGATCATGACACAACAATTGTTTTGGAGGATGAGAATCGTAAAGAGTACATCACGAAATATCTTGCTCAAAGAAGGGGCCTTAGTGCTGGGTGGATGGGATTTGCAATTGCACACAAGTTAGTTGAGGGAGATGTTCTGGTATTTCATATGGTTATTGCCAACAAACTAAAGGTAGTCATTTCATTTATTGTTAGACATAGGTTGTCTATGGACATCTTAACATGTTCTCATTGAGGTGAATTCCTGTTTGAGAGCTTAGCAATTTTTTTTCTCCAGATGAGGCCTTCTAGTTGCAAGCTGCAATTTCTCAAATCAAGTATAAAAAAACGCATGTAAATACAGAGATATTTTGCACTGTGTTTTCACTGGTTAGACCAAAACCGGGAAAAAAAAATTGCATGCTGTTTGTGTTAATAGTTGGATTCTGGTGTGATTATATTACAGAAAACTCAGACATGCATGATAATCATGCAACATTTCTGTTTTGTCCTGCCACCTTTTCTGGACCTCTAAACAATTATTGGATGCTCTTGACTAGTGAATTACTGGAGGCAATCATTTTTTTCCCCTTCGCTTTTTAAGGTATACATAATAAGATCCAGTCGTTTGGCCGAAGTTGATGCAGCTCTTTGTCTTTTGCAATTAGAGGGCCCTGCAACGGGAAACGAATCTGGTCAGCTGGTTTTTTCCCCTGTATAGCTCTTCAAAGAAGTAAAAGTTCCAGAATGCATGCCGCCTTCATCATTCTTTTGATCCCAATTTCTGGTAAACAGGACATAGAGGCGATGATTGCAGAGATCCCCAACCTACTGGAGAAAAGAGTAAAAGTTCTTCACAACCAGAGAGCGAGAACATTTCTGACAAGGATATGCTAGATAACAATTTGGGGCTGGTGATGGGTCGTCCTGAGAGCATTGACGAGCACCTTCAGCTAGCTCTGGAAGGAAGAAGAGGCTCCTTTTCTGGTCTTCACAATCGAGATTGAATTCAACATCCAAGCGGTGCATCTACATTGAAAATAGATCATAAAGTAAGTCAGCAAATACCAGTTGAAGGAAGTCAATTATAATTTCAACCCATATTTTGCTGACTGTTCCTCGCCCAATATACAGCATGCATCATGATTCTCAGGAGTCATGATTTCTTGAGTCTTATCCCTCTTGAGTCCAGATAAAAAGATATTAAGGGACGAGGAATAAGAGGAGCTGCAGCTCACTATTGCTCCCTTTTGCTTCTGTTTGCTTTACCTGATCGGACACTTCGGAAACTGTACCAAGTCTCCCATAATTACTGACTCAGACTTTCCAAGCATTTACCAACCTTATGAGGTGTGGATTTGGTGCAGGTTTGATCGCTGAAACTTACATCATTGCCACAATGCTGTTAAAGCTACCAAGCACAACGCCCATCCAAAGGATTTTGCAATACGGAGCAAACGCATGACGCTGTATGAGCAGATGGGGTACCATCTTGGTCACGTACTTTGCTGGACCAGCTTGGATACCTTGTTCTTGAATCCAAAGTACCTTTTTACTGTTAGAGACATAGAGGAATAGCAATCATGCAAAATCAAGGTAGAGATGCTAACCCAGTTGAACTAAACATGTTAGAGCTGAAGGAGGCAATGGAGAGGTTGTATGCTGAAATTGAGGTTCCCAAGACAAATAAATAATAGCTCAAGGATTTCTAAGGAGCTGCCGCTGCACAGGATGGCGTGATGATGACTGATAGGCAGCTTATAAGCTTTTGCTGCTATAACTTTTTTTTGTAAAATATATTACTTTACTATTCTAGATACAAAGTAACTCAATACAATCTTTAGCCTGGCAGTGGCAGGGCAAGGATTTTAATACACTTAGGAAAATGGAGTGAACTGTAGACATAAGAAGAAGATAGTATTTATATTTTTGGGGTGTTTTTGAAAAATTGTATTCAGAAAATTTCTACTGTAAATGGGTCCATATGTATTAAGTATTTCTGGCATGTTTTAAAAGTTAAAATTTTATTGAGATATTTTTAAAAATTTGTTAATTTTTCACCATCATTTCAATATTAAGAAAATATTGATATATTTAAGCATAAAATAGAATTGTTAATAAGAACAAACAAGGACAAAATGAAAGTGAAATATTTTTTATGAGTATTAGTTTCCATTTTTTGTGACAAGAAATTATTGCCATGTTAATAGAAAAAAAAAAAAAAGCACCACTTTACAGAGAGTGTGTTAACCTTATCCAGTCTTTGAAAAGTTTATCGAATATATACGTGCAAGGATGTATGTATGCGTATTCACACTGCAAGGAAACCTATATCGAATATATAGGTTTTCAGTCTTTTATGTCTTGTGTGAGTTTAGGATAACTAACCTATGAACTTATGCTCTTTCTCATTGTTGTCCTTTTTGTGAGATTGTTTCATGGTTTATTCCATCTGACCCATACGCCTAGTTTGGATATGAAAATTAAAGAACAGAAAGAAAGGAAAGGATGAGATTCTCTTCATATTTGAAAAAGAAAGGAAGAAAAGCTTCCAAACTTTTTAAAGTGCCCCTATTTTTTTTTATCATTACTTTATTTGTACCTTATTTCTATCCTAATCTATTTAGGGGAGGTCCAATCGAACTTACGGGGGTCGATAGAAATTGAACCATCACCGGATTAGACGGGTACACACCGTACACTGTGCACCCATATGGATTTTTTTTAGAAGAACCACTTATTATGGCAATTGGTGTGAGATAAGATTTGAAACTATGACCTTCCACCTTGACTCAGGGTTGGTGGTTTTAAAAGTGCCTCTATTGATTTGCACTTTTTATGAGTTTTTATCTAATAGGATTTAAATAAGATAAAAAGTAATTAAAAATATATTAAAAATAATTTTCAAAAACTCATGAAATTAGTAATACAAGCAAATATATTATTTTACTTGCATCAAAAAATAATTTTAATTATATTATTTTATTCTCATACACATCACATTATAAAATAACTCGTATGTTTATCCATAGAGCAAATGATGGATAAATTATTGGTATCCAACATGTACAAATGTCGTTCCATTTAATTTTTAAGCTCCTAGACATTCGAAAATTCTCATCTTATTTCTCTTGTTTTCTTTTATCACAACTCAAAATCTCCATCTTTTTTTTTTTTTCTCTCCAAAACTTCCAAACCAAGCCTACGATGCTCTTTATTTGCTGGTAGTATTTTGCGAGTAAAAATTGAAACCGCCCGGCGCCCGAGTTGATTGTCCCATACCGCAGCGAAATCACAAAATACAAAACCAATGCAATACAAAGTGCGGAAGTGCTGGTACTTAGCAGAGTACACTGGATAACATTTTCCTTTTGAAGGAAGGGATTGGACAACCAGAAACACGAATGAAAATGGAAACCGGAAACCCGCGTACTTTGTCTTGGAAAAAGGAAAGAAACCATTTATTATGCTTCATAGTACTCTTGTAAATGCCTTTATTCTGCAAAGAAATTTGAAATTTGGCTCCATTTCGGTGTTCCCTTCTCCGAGAATGTAGTCTGACAAGTCTTGTCAAATCGCACTTCATGCTGGCAACCCACTCAAACAAAAAAAGAAAAATCTTGTATTAGCAGGCATTTATTTGAACCAACGGTAAAAATCTCCCCCCATCCCAAAATCCTTCCTCTAGAAGTTTTACCCCACCAAACGGTTGATTCATCTCTTTCTTTCTGTAAGAGAAAGAGTTTGATCAAAGGAAATACGGTAGAAGTACGAAAAATGGCCATCTCTCAGTTTTCTCCTTCTAAGAGAAGCCAATACGATCCGTCCACCAAGGTTCTATCTGTTTTTACCATCTGTTATTCGAATACTGAATCATGGTTTCTTTTTGGTCAACTGAAGGCTCTAAGTCTGTTATCTTGTTCACTTTGACAGCTGAAACAGAGGAAGGCCTCGGAGTTCAAGAAGAAGCCGGTGAAGAAAAACCCTTGTGGCACTCAACATGACAAAATCAACAAAGTACGAGATGAGAACCCAATATGATGAATGATGAGTGTCTGTAGTGTTTATTCATTAGTTTATTCTTTACTTTTATTGCATTTCTTTGTAGTCAGCTTTTTCAGATCCATGTCAGTTGGTGGACTCTGGGGGCTTCATCTCGTTGCTCTGCGTCTCTTAGAAAGAAATAAGTACTGTTTAACAAATTGACTCGTGTGCAGGGGGAAACTCACAACATCGAGAAGTCGTTGATAAGGTCAGCGGAGGATGTTTGATCATGTCGGCGCATGCATATTATTTATTAGTACTGTCATTATCATTACTATGATTGAACGATAAATTACTTGCTTTTTATTTAGAAGTGATGAAGGTTTGTTTGAAATATTTCTGAAACATGCTTGTTGTAAATATACTTTCCAGCTATGAAAAGATCGGGGACAAAACCGGTGATCATTCGGCTTATGGAAAACCCAAATCCTCTGTCCTTCACAGAGCACACGAGGTTCAAGCTAAGCTGCCATCTAATTTTCCTTGTTGTGTGAAGCACATGCTCCGATCTCATGTTACCGGTGGATTTTGGTTGGTAAAGCTCTAAAGGCCCCTATTCTAATCGCCCTTTTGAGGTGTGAATAATGTCCTTAATATATTCTGTCATTCAATTTCAGAGTTTGCCTAAGCAATTCTGCAATATCCATTTGCCCAAGAAAGATGGTATTGTTGTTTTGGTGGACGAAAATGGAGAAGAATACAAAACAAAATACCTGGTGGAGAAGAACGGATTGAGTGGTGGATGGAGAGGTTTCTCTATTGCGCACAACTTGCTTGAGGGGGATGTCCTAGTTTTCCAATTGATTAAACCTTGTGTACTTAAGGTAACTCTATGAGCTTGATTCAGAAAGTATGGCTTCAGTGGATTTGATTATTAAAGCAAAGGTAGTTAATCACAAGCCTGTTTGGACTTGATTTATGAATTTATTGTTGCAATTGCTCTCCTACACCAAACAAACAAGCATGCTATGCCCCTTTTAATACGCTATCAAAGCGTACAGAATTCTGTCCAGCTATGTCAACCACCCAGTGTAAGGTCATGCACAGTTTGGGTTTATTCCACCAACATGCCAAGGTGCATGTTTTAACTTTTAAGCGTACAAGTGTATTGATTGCTCTTATCTCTGAGAATTTCAGTTTTCAGATGATGTGGTTAATAGGAAAACATGCATGTTGGCGAGTACTCTGAAACTGCGTGTAAATTCATGAATATATCAACTACAAACAATGGTGGTGCCTACCACTATTTTAGAAGGGAAGTACTCGTATTTCCAGTCGAACAAACAATTCATTTAGATGTTTTTAACTACATTACAGCATTTGCCAGTAAATCTTACCTGAATCACCAGCATCAACAAAGAAATGGGAGGTCATTTGTGATCTTGCAGGCGGTTTTTAGCATATCATTTGACATTTCCACTACAGACATCTTTGGATTTTATTCATCAATTTCTGGTACTGAATTTTTTGTTTCTTTGAATAGGTTTACATTGTTAGAGCAAATGGCTTGACAGAACTCGACGGAGCCATCTGCCTTCTGAATTTGGATTTTCAAGATAAATCAATTGATAGTGGTATTGTTGTATTGGCCCAACCCTCGTTGTTTTCTCAAAAATGTTGGCTGCTATCCTCTTTTCACTTGTACAATCAACAAATTACTACAGACTCATGTTTTATTTTTGTCATTGATAACTTAAGCGAACCTTAAAGAAGAAAATGAAGATGTGAAGAACTGTAAGACAGCAGAGCCAGACTACTCGGGACCTCTCGCTAATGTTCTTGAGAGAGGCATAGTTGCAGTAAGTTCAGGCCATATGCCGGAATCAGCCCGACGATCAGCTAGCGATAACAACGAATTAAGTCTGGAGGTTTTGGATGGCGTTAGATTTTCAGAATCGGATGTGCAGTTCAAAGATGTGAAGGGTTTCAATGGTTTCAGCATTCTTGTGGACGGCCTAGTCATAGACTCAGAGATACCTCTGCACCTACGAGCCAAGTATTATCAGCTCTGCTGCAGTCAAAATTCATTCCTTCATGATCATCTCATCAAGGGGCTGAACTGCAAGCTGGCTGCTGGAATAATTTCTGAAACAGTTAACATTGCAGATGCGATTAGAGCAGCCAAGCTGACGACTTCTTGCGAATACCTCCAAACATGGGACAAAACTCTCAAGGCTTTTGAGGATATGGGCATGGCGGTTGAATTTTTGCGTGCACGAATAAAGGCACTTATTTCTCTTCCAACCGAACAAGAAGAGAGCATGAAATCAAGGACAGCTGAGAGAGCTCAATTACAAGAGGAGATGAGAAATCTTGAAACCAAGCTTTTGAACGTGAAAGAGGTAATCGGGACTGTTGATGCTGATATAAAGGCTCTCGAGGTCCAAGAGGAAAATCTCGAGGAAATATTCAAGGAAAAAGCAACTGCACCTTGGTAATGCTCCTTATGTCTGTGGTCAATCATTCATTACTACCTGCCGGTGATATTTTGAAGGCAATTGAATCACCTGCCTGCTGGTGATATTTTGAAGGCAATATGTATTACCTCTTTGTTTCATCCTGGAGATGTCTATAAATAGTTAAAAAAATTGTGGTAGTGCAAAACGCCACTTCTCTCTTCCAGTTTGTGGTGCATCTTACCGCGTATTAGACATTTATTCACGACTCCAACTTAAGTTGCTCGTCTTATCCAAAGTTTAAACTTTAATGTTAGCCATTTTATCTGCAAGTCTTGCCTGCTTGGTTTTTCGGGATTCTGCAAGGTGTTAGTTAACCTCTGAACTTAACAGGCTACAAACGTGCTGTAGTCTGAGGTCCATGGACAAGTACTAAAGGGAGATTCTCAGTGATGGTGAAAGTGCGAGCGTTGTGAAGCAAATGATAAGGCAAAGCTGGCTTTTGACGCAAGATTAACGAGTGGACGGCTGGGATTCTCCTGTTTTCCCTCCCTTTGTATTCAGTTTTCGCGCGCACACGCAGTACGGGGGACTTGACGTCCACCGGATACCGCCAGCACTATTGACTTGGGCTGCATTCTTTTTTTTTTTTTTAAATGATAATAATTGTATAATTTATTTTATTTTAAATTACAAGAGAAGGGAATTTAAAAAAACTTCTATTAAGGGATTGCAAGTGTACAGATTTTAATAGACCGAATAGATATTGTGACACACTATCTTTGAATTTTTTTCGTTGTGGATAGGAGTTGAATTCCCCACCCACGGCTCAGGCCGAGCCAAGCTCAGTGGTTTAATTACTTGGGCTGCTCAAAAATGATAAAATGGGCACACCCCATTCGTGATGTTTTATACCGTACTTTCTAGGACATTTATGCAATCCAGTTGTGCTCTGCATATCCAGAGTTGTTAATTTATACGTTTGATCCGCTTGTATGGTGTTGATGTCGGCTGAATACATTTTTTTATTATATATATATTAAATCGCTATGATAATTTATTTATAAAAAATTCAAAAAAATACAATCCAAATAAAGGTGTTGATTTCGTATTTGTAATTTATATTGTGTTTGGATTGCATTTTTCGTCATTTTTCATGGAAAAAATATTGTAGCGATTTGATATATGTGAGGGAAAAAGGTGATAGAGAAATGTGATCACGGAAAACGACAATATTTTTCGATAGAAACAAGCAATCCAAACAATGCCTTACTGTCTCCCCAAAAAAAAAAAAAAAAAAAAGACAGAACTGCTTGTGTAGTTTAGGTTTTTCTCGCCAACGATCATATTCTTTTTTCTATACGTAAATGGCCACATCTTTTTTTTTCTGTATATAAAGCAAGAAGCAGGCGTTTGGTGTCAAAACTTTTTTTTTTTTTTGTCATTTTCTCTATTATCCCATTTTGACTACTAGTATCCTTATATTATATAAGAACGAATTTAGAATTAGATTTCAACCGCAGGGGTGAGACTATTTTGAAAATGTGATAATGTTTAAAGAGTAATTGGAACGTTGAGTACAATGTCATTATAGTTTTAATTTCACTGTAATTACTTATATAACCTTTCAGACATTTAAGGTTAGGGGTAGGTTTGGTATGTTACAATGTTTGATGCCAAGTTGAATATCAAGTACAACTGAATAAAGCTTGTATTTTGATAGAATTACATATGGGTTTGTTTGTATACACATATTATTCCAAATAATATTTCACTTGTATTATAAACACATTTTTCAACCCAATTTTTTATATTTTCAATCAACTTTTTATCTCACATACATCAAATCACAAAAAGTGTTACAGTAATTATTCCAAATAATATTTCAAATAATACTCTATCCAAACAAACCCATCATTTTAATCATTTATTATACTAACATCCAAGTTTTCCAATTTCTTGAAACCTTTATCATCCGTTAAGGAATTAATTTGATGTTTATCCTTATACTATATAAGAACGAGTTTAAAACTAGATTTCAACCACAGGAGTGAGACTATTTTAGAAATGTAAGAGTGTTTGAAAAGTAATTGGAACATTGATTACAAGTCATTATAGCTTTAATTTCACTATACTTACTTATATAACCTTTCAGACATTTAAGGTTAGGGGCAAGTTTGGTATGTTACAATATTTGGTGCCAAATTGAGTATCAAGTACAATTAAATAAAGCTTGTATTTTGATAGAATTACATAAATTCCTTTTAATCATTTATTATACTAACATCCAAGCCTTCTAATTTCTTAAAACCTTTCTCATCCGTTAAGGACTTAATTGGATGTTTACATAATTGGATTTTAATTACAATTAATTAACTTAATTATTATCTGAACAATCATTATCATATTTATGTCCCCATGTTTAGCCGATACCCTTTCTTCTTTTTCGGTTTTACCTCTTTGATTTTATTATGGCTATTAAATTTTTGGTGGAATGCATAGCTTTCTCTTTAAATTGAGATGAATTTTTTGGATTTGTCTTCTTCGATTGTAGTTTTTTTTTCTGATAATTGGTTTATTCAATAACTCCATATAGTTTGCCTTTTAATACTTCTAATTCCAAAAACTGACTAATTGTATTATTTTTCTTAGTAGATCTCAGAGATTCTGTCTCTGGTCAAAGTACAATTTGAGATAATATTGTCACTTTCTAAAATAATCAGAAAATCAATTTTATCATCTTCTTCTCTTCAGCCAAGGTATTATCTCTTTATTTAAGTCAAATAACCTTATTTCTCATGAACTTTCTCCTATTATTCTTGACTCCAGGGATCTGTTGACTACATTCCAGCAGTTATAGTTCAAGTAGTTATTTTTTCATGTAATATGATTTGGAATTCAACTTGTGTTTATTTTAATTGGGAATTTTATGATTGTAAAATTTATTAACTTAGAATTTTGTACTTCATTGAAACTAAAAAAGAAAATTAATCATGCTACATAATACTAAGATGTCATTTGCACTTTATTTGCTTTCCATGTTATGATCTCGTTCTTGTATTATACTGTTTATATAGTTTCAAATACCAAAAATGTACTTTTTTATACTATGTAAAAGAATTTGTAGTGGAATTTGATTAGTTTAAATGCTTTAACTACAGCACCATTTTGATTGCATTGTATTAATTCATTTACTCATAATTGTATGTTGTACAATGATAAATAATGTTTCTTGATTTGATTGAAGCAACTATTATCCATAGTTCAAACGAGTCAATTAAGTAGAGATGTTATGTTTGATACTTATACAAGTAAACATTGGAAAATATCATTAAGCAGTTTCTACCTATAGTTTGCAATTCGAATTCACATGAGGAATTTCTTCTAATTTTACTTACCATTTTCTACAATTTTAAATTTAGAAAATATTATTTATACCAATTTTTTATGATCAAGATAGTTTCAATTCAGATCAGTAACAATTATGCAGATTTAAATTTATTTATGAGATTATAAAGAAATGCTTCTAGCAAAAAACACCAAATCTAAATAGTTTTTACAAAACTTTGAAAAAAATCACTTAAGTTTCTTATCTATCTATCATTTTCGGGCATTATTATCTCTGTAAGAAACATGTGATTAAGTTGTATTATACCCACCAAATTATATAAATAGTTAGTAAAAAAAATAAAATTATTTTAGATTAGATTGGACGCAAAGTGATTGATGGATAAATTTGACTTGATAATTCAGGTTGATCTTAAGTCGAGAGAGAATCAGAAGCATTGCTTGAGGGATCTTTCACGAACATATATAGATTCGAGAGATGAAGGGTCCAATTGATACTTTAAAATATTTTATCATATTGGATAAGTTTTAGAAGAAACCTTTGAATACTTTTCAATTGCACTTCAAACATTCTTACATTTTCAAACTACCATTATCTTTGCAGTTGAAATTCAAACATAACATTTGATCACAACGGATTCTTATATAGTATAACGATAAGGATGTTTTATTGCACATTATTTTTATTAACTCACTATGTAACTTATGATTTTTCTATTAAAATCACATGATAAAATCATCATACTTCAGTTCATATACTACAAAATATTAAACAATAATTATTAATTATCTTGAATCACAAGCACCAAATTCCTGTGCGTCGCGGGGGCTGTTCCTCCCTAGCCTTCTAAACAAGCATTTGTATTGCACAACAGCAAACAAACTGTAAACTATAGATAATTATTGAATTTTAATAACTTTCTAATAACTTATGCTATATTATCTTCTGATAAATTTTCTTTTTTTTTTATATTTTAATTGACTTCTGCTTATATATATATATATATATATAATATTTCTTTCTTAATTTACACATTCACAGTGTGTGCTTATTCCTTTAGTTAGATTAAATTGCAAACGTGAATGCTCTAAGATTAAGCTATGAAATAATTTTAATAGGATCAATATTCTATACACTGACAGTGTATAGATTTTCATTATTGAATGCATGATACATAATTCGAATTTGAATTTAAAATTCAAATTTTACAAATATTTCATGTATTCGATCGTAATAATATATATATGTACGGTCGGTATATATATAATACACTTATTTTTATAATCCAATACAGTACCTCTTGCCTTTAACAACTACATTCCTATGTCACTTGAATTAAGTATGCATCATACATTCCTGTACTTCCTTATGCAGAGCACATGACTTGATTTGAGAAATTGGATTAACCTGAAAATACTTTTGCAGTGCAGAGGCAGTGAACCATTGCTCGTATTGAAAATAGATAAATTCGAAATGCGCGTAAATTTACTCGAAAGCCACTTGATTGACTACATTAAAATAAATAAATATATACATGTATATAAACAAAAGTAATGCTAGTAGTATAAAAAAGCTGGCTCCGGCCTGGAAGCCACCTAAAGCAAAACCATGCACAAAAAGTAAAATCAGCAGTAAATATTTGACAAGTGACGACGTTAATACAGCAGAGCGAAGCGCAGGGTCTTGTGTCTGACTCCTTAGTTGCACCTGTCCTTGTCTGCTCCTCTGGGTTGCTTCTCCAAACGGACCAAACCCCAACCCCCCGCTCTCTCTCTCTCTCTCTCTCCGGCATTTTTACTTTTATTTTTATCTGGTCCGTTCTCAAATCTCTGTACGTCCCTGCTACTAGATTTTTTGGAGTAGAAGGATACTGAAGCATTAAGATTTAGTGCAATGGAGGCTGAGAAATTGATTGGCGAATAACAAAATCAGAAAGAGCATAGGACCCAAAACTGTATTGAAAATGAGCAAACATCTGTTAAACGAAGGGTAAGTTTGACGAAGTTCTCAGTTTTATCTTGATTAATGGGACTCCATACCAAGTTCTTCTTTCACATTTCTTTCATTTTTTGCTTTTTTTTTTAATGTGCTCCTATTTGACTTGTTTTTGAAAAAAATTTGGTTTCTTCTTCTTGTTGCATTATTTTTTCCCGGTTGAGCAACAGAAGAGGAAGAAGAAGGACGAGATGCCCATGGAAAAGAAGAAAAAGGTGATTGCAGGAAACCCAAAAGCTCCTAAATCGAAATCGAAGAAAGTACGAAAGCTTATTTCAGTTTCACCCTACCTTTTTAGTTTATTCGGTCGCTATAGCTCATGGATCTGTGCCATCTCTTTCTACCATGTCTTTAAGATTGCCTCGATGTTTCTTCTTTCACTTTTGTTTGCTGTGGATGCATGTTTTAACGGGTTGGATTTCAGGGTTTTCCCCTTTACTATTAGCTAGTTTGTTATTGGGAGATTTTAAGAGAATTTCAAAACTTCAAACCCTAGTCTTGTTTCCGCATCATGCTGTGCTCGTTTGCTTATGAATGATGTAATTGTCGTGCTAATTATGCTTCTTCAATGTGGATTTTTACTTTATGTTGTTGTCTTTTACTGTCTTCATTCTTCTTGGTTCAGTTAGATCTAATCTCAATATATAGGGTCACCCCCAGCAAATTTGGGTACAAGTGTCTACTTGATTAACTTTTTTAGTGGTGAAATATATTTATATACGAAAAGCTGCATGATCCATCAAAGACCAAGTGGAAGGAAACATCCCTGTTACAAGCATTGATAAACTAATATGGTGCACATTATTTGTTTCAAGAAAAAGAAAGGAGAACACTTACAATTTGTAAAACGATTGATCTGCTCATGGGGAATCAAAATGTGTCTTGGGATTCATTTGACAAAAATCTAGAGAAGACTATGAGGAGTTTGGGATGGTGAGCAATGGGAAGACTTAGTTTAAGGGAACGCAGGCTCACTTACAGATTGCAGGTTTTCTTGTTCTTTTGCAGTCGCCATTTTGATATGTTTATTAACAGTTACTAACACTTGGTGAGTTTTATTATATGCCAACTGTTGCTTGAATTTGTAACATAAGCTATGTACGTACCACAGTTATATGTTTTACTTAAGCTATGTATGCACTGTGGTTTGATGTTTTTGCCTGCAAGTATGCTAGTAGATTGAGGTCTTAGGATGAAGAGAATCCCCCTTCTCCCCTCCTTGTTTCTTAAATCCCACCGCGTTCTGCTGGAAAAAGAACTAAAAAAAAAGGTATTATGCAAGTGATTGACTTATTTCAACTTTGGGACATCTAGAACACACAATGCTGGGAGCCAGCTGTTCCTTTCAAATCAATTAGCGGGGTATCCATGCTAGTAGCAAGCTTTGTGTTGCATCTTCTTGGGCCTCTACATTGTGTATTTCGTCTTTTATTAGGTCTATCGCATACATACTTGATCAGATGGATCTTTCATATTACTTGTACTAAATGTTTGTGCCTATGTGCTTTCAATCATGATTTGGTTGCCTTCTGATGAAGAGATTCTAAGAAGATCATTGTGTCCAAGCTCTTGGTCTCATTTTGAACTCTGCCAAGAGGATTGCATTTGTTATATAGCCTCAGTGACGGGAAAGGCTCACTTATTTCATTCTGTGCAATTGTGAAACGTCCATTACTGTGTAGCTTTCTACCATATTCTCTCGTTATCCTCTTGATATTGGAACAACAGAAAAAGGAAAAAGAAATAGTTGATAAAATCTGCATTTAGTTGTGATCAACGGAGCAAGTGTTGCCTGCCATTACCTAATACTTTAATGGCCTTATTTATATTGGTGAACATGCTCTTCTTGTAATAAATTGATAATTTAGCAAGTTCACCAGTATGTATGTGATGCTTGAAGTCATACAAGTTGATTGCTGTATTATCTTTATTTACCAACTTATGATGTGGCACTTTGCATTTTGATCAGGTTGCCTCAGATACTGGAAAGAACTCACGATGGTTGGCATCTGTACTGTGATGGCTTTTGATATGTTCCCTTTTATCTTTGAATTTGTTGTCTTTTTCCCTTTTTAAACCTTGGAATGCAAATCTTGTGAAGAATCTTAGATTGTGTTCTAAGAGTATGAATTGTTTGTAGCATTAAACGAAAGCGAACTGGGATGAACGAAATATATGATGATGTTGAATCTAAGTTTACCGTTATGGAGCGAGCAGCAAAAGTTCTGGCAAGTATGGAGGATGGAGCCCCTTACTTTTTAAAGTGTATGCTCCCTTCAAATGTCACTTACAGCTTTTGGTTGGTAAGGCTCCAAGTTTGCCCTGTATTAAGATTCAAGCGATTGATTAGTTAAAAGTGAACCTTTTCTATTTCTTGCTTCGTTGTTTTTTCTTTTTGTCCTTTTTCATTTCTATATTTATCTTTCACAGATTATTCCTAGGAAATTCGGCAGCTTACATCTGCCAAGTCGGGATTCCACTGTTATTTTGGTCGATGAATGGGGAAAAGAATATAAGACAACATATCTTATTGATAGAAATGGACTAAGTGCTGGTTGGAGGGGGTTCTCCATGTCTCACAGATTACTGAAGGGAGACATCCTGATCTTCCGTTTGATTGGACATTGCAAGTTGAAGGTAACTGTTTGAAACTTGCTGATTCTTATAGCAATTGGAGATGAGCAGCAATGCTTGCACTTCTAACTTTGTGATGATTCACAGCTGACAACCTACGGAAATCACTTTAAGGAAAGTCATCAACAGTTGGTGTGAGAAAATATGTGTTGCTGCTTTTTAGTTGTTGCTAAGATAAGGGACATGAAATTATAGCAGAGATATTAGCGTGATGCATCAAAGATTGTGGGCTTTAATCTGTTAGATCTGATAGAAGTTCAGAATTCAGATTTGACTTGCCTTTAGGAATACTGGACTAGATCTGTATGGCGAAGGTTTCAAATATCCAGATAGGAGAGAACATAGCTTATGCAATTAAATAAGCTTTTGAAACCAGAATACCTCATTAAAACAAAGAGCACAAGTATACTCTTCCATTTCTGGAAACTCAAGCCCTAATTTGGCACTAAGTTAATAATGAAGTTTAGGATATTTATGTTAGTGGTTTACTTTTTCACAGGACTAATTAGGTAAACTGTCTTTTGCCTTTTGAACTGCTTGGTGGTTGTATTTCTAATCAAGCTATCTATTAACGAGATTCAAACCTTTTGATTGTTTGTCTTTGTGCCTATAGGTGCACATAGTAAGAGTACATGGTTTGGATGTAGTAAATGCAGCTGCTTGCCTCATGAACTTGGATGCTTTTGGAACAATGGATTCTGGTACATCTTTGCCCTTGCATTACCCGCCTGGTTTGATCAATAAATGTTCCAGCTATGGGCTCATTAACCTTTTGTTTCATCAATTTTTGAACTGGATAAGATCCTGTGAAGCAGGATTATAGGAAGCGTAAAAGAACAAAGAAGTATGCAGACTGTTCTGTGTTTGATGCCCCTAGAATACCAGACAAAGTTCAAGAAAAGGGCAAGATGGTGCTCAAATCTGACCTTGTGCCTGTGGAAGATCAATCTGAAAACACCAGTGATGGTTTTGGGTCTGAAGTACTAGAAGGTATGAGATTTCAAATCTTGTTGCTTGACAATTATGATCTATAGAATGTTGTTCATTCCTGTTAGAATTTGATCTCTTAGGTTCTGGAATGACTGACCACCTTTTATCCGGTGACCACCATCACACTGAAGCATCATTTTTGCATGAGCATCCCTGTGAAGGTGTCGTGTGTCGGTAATCTGCGGAAGTAGTGTTGCTTACATGGAAAAAGATGGAACTTCTGAGTTCAGCATGTTGCAACTTATTTTGAACATATTCGCTTGGTACAAAAGTTATTAATCTGAGAGGAAATATAGAAGAATTTAGATACAAGTGGGAATACCTGGTCAAAGCAATGATAAAGCTTTTGTTTGAATCATAAACAACTCCACATATGCATTTATGACCGTTCATAGTTACCTCCTGTGACAAAGAAGAAGAAACCTGGAAGAAAGCCTCAAGCAGTTGAAAAGTGCTATATTGAGGGAACGTGGCTTCATTGATGCTGATTCTGACCCTCCAAGGATCTGCTGACAGAGCATGAGCTTTTGTTACATGGACTTGTGCTCTGTGCGTTATGTGCGCATGTAGATGTACTAACTCTATATTCCCTACATTTCATAGGTGATGTACTAAAAGAAATAGTTATGTCGACCCATAGCTGTAAACAGGTACACCACATCTCTTGTGATTAAAAAAAAGTTAATTACTATTTTTGAGGATTTGAAGTACTTGATTTGTATATGATGCAGTAAATGTACACAATTAACACATGTAAACCTGATTGAAAATTGGAGAATTTTTGTTCTATGAGCAAAGGTTCAACCACATGTACCATACTTTTCCTCAATGGTTTTGTCAGTTAGCAAAATTGACCTCTTTGCTGTTCTTTTCAACAAACCTATTATGCTTCTTGCGTGCACTGTATGGGCCCGTGGCTTGGTGCAATTGCTCGCTAGGAGAATCCTGAGTTGCTCGGATTGGCCCGTGAATTGGAAGTTCAATCCAATTGACTGGCTAAATTGAGTCAATTTTCATCTTAGATATACTTTTTTTTTGGGTTAAGTTCAAAAGAGACTCTGAAGCATGCATGGAAAGAAAGGGAAAAGATTAAGATTCAAAGACTCAAATTAGGAATTTTAACGATCACTTATCTAAAATTAGCTGAATTGGATCTTTTCATGCTGGATCCTTTTCGACTACCAGAATCCGGCACTGATGTTGAATTGGGAAAAGACTCGGTTAAACTTGATCTTCCCCTTTCATAACTCACAGTTTTTTGTATGAGTGTTTCGATAAATGGACTCTGCGAAGACACTTCAAAAGCCGGCAACTTTTGAAGTGCTCCGCAGCACTTAACTACTAAACCCCCCAAACCCCCCCAAGCGATGTGGCAAACTTGATCTTCCAGATCACATGCTTTAAGGCAATCGTACAATTGGCATCATTATTCGTACTTTTTAGAAAAGTGTAAACATTTAAAGTATGTTAATTAATGTACTTAAGCATTTGCCTTTAAATTGAACTGATTTGAGCTCGATTTTGAAATTAGTTGAGCTATAAATCTCGTTCGGCTGGCCGGATTTGTTGCTTTAGAATCGACTCCAGCGTTTGGACAGATCAAGTCGGACTTCAATTCTGAAACAAATTTACGAATGTGGGTGCAATCAAAAACTGGTTCATGCATTTATCATTCATGGATGCCTTAGCGGTGGCACTCCGCCCACCGCCCCCCTCCGGGGGTCTGAAAACTACTCGCTTGGTAGCATAAGAGTAAGGGTTCATTTGATAAAATTGAAGTCTGGAACCAAAATATGAAATCTGAATATATTAAGTTATTGAATTGTTAAGTACTAAATTTGATATATTTTGAATATATATCACATTAAGTGATAAGTGAATAGTTTATCAC
Organism: Coffea arabica; assembly: GCF_036785885.1. Taxonomy (NCBI): domain Eukaryota; kingdom Viridiplantae; phylum Streptophyta; class Magnoliopsida; order Gentianales; family Rubiaceae; genus Coffea; species Coffea arabica. The sequence continues at coordinate 17,260,564 of NC_092312.1, forward strand.
TTATTTTCTTGAGCAAGTCTTACCTACGAATTCAGTGCTATTTTATTAATTCAGATGCCCAATTTTTCGTTATTAAACGTGTTTAAATATATTAAAATCTGAATCTATTAAATTTAAGTGCTAAAATTAGGTTATAAATAAGGTCTAAACAAAAATTTTTAGATCCTACGTGCATCGTAGATAGGCGATCTGGGCAAAGCTTGTTGTGCTTGTGTTGTTTATTTGTTTTGGTTAATGTACTTATTTGCCTTTTCATTGCTCCAAAAAGCAAGTCCTATAACAGGCACGCACGCACACGCGCACACACACACGCCCACACCCAGGCACACAGACATATATATTTTAAGTGAGAGATCTTAAATTCAACATCTCATACTTATAATTTCTTTCATTTTACCACCCAACTCAACCCTACTCAGGTCCTAATATTGAGATATGAAAAGGTCTTTATTTTTAGGGATAATTTCAAAAACTTCCCCTTAAATTTTTGATAGTTTCATTTGACACACTCGAATTTTAAAAAATCTCTTTTGCCTCCCTTACTTTAGATCTTTTGTATTATTTACAACCCATTTTAAAATATAATATTAAAAAATTCATTTTTGGAGAGTAAATATAATTTCATTCCAAATTTTCCCTAGTGTTGTCTTACTTTTTATTACCAAAATGGTGAGTATATTAATAGTAAATGAAAAACAAAAACAAAAAGTATGAATGTTTATTCTAACGAGGCAAAATATAGTGTTTTTTTAAATATCAAAAGTTAATATTTGAAAATTTATTTGAAATTTTTTCAAGTTACAAAGATAATGTTATCTTTACTATAAAGTGTTTTGAGTTAATTTAAAAAGTTTTATAAATCTTTTACATATTTTTGAGTTTTCTAATATTTTTTTCCAAATTGATGGCTTGAAAAGTAAAAAGATACAACATGCTAAAAATTATATATAAACTTGTTTGTATTGTTTTTAAGCTCGCGCAAAGAGGTATTCTCATGGTTGTAAATTATTACAAGTTATTTGTAAGAAGCACTGTAAGTCATTCATAATTTTAAGTAATTTAACATTTCTTGTTTGAACCAATGATACAAAAACTATTAAAAATATTTCAATCTTGTCATCAACTTTTAAATTTTCATTAAAAACTATATTGATCAATTAAAAAAATTAAGAAATAATTTTAGGGTGTTATGATAATTGAACAAGAAAAGGGCAAATTTGGAATGAAACTATAATCTCTCTCTCAAAATGAATTTTTTCAATATTATATTGTGAAAGATGTTTCAAATGTTACAAAAAGTTTAAAGTAGGAGAGCCAAGCGAGATTTTTCAAACTTTGAGAGTGCCAAGTGAAATTATTAAAAATTTTAGGGGAGGCTTCTAAAATTACCCCTTATTTTTATTAGTATACGTTTTGCAATTCAAATAGTGGAGAAAGCAATAGGGCGTTCCCCAAGGGAAGGGGGAAAAACCCACAAAATCGCATTTATGTCCAACTCCAACATGAACTAAGATACCTGGACCTCTAAAACGGGCTAATTTCTTAGAATATATGTAAAAAAAAAAAAAAAAACGTCGCACAAATGTATGTCTGACATATTTATTTCTCAATCTATACCTGTCGTGCTGACTCAATACGGTAGCAAGATCAATTGTCAGCAACCGCAGAACCTCTGCAACAATTTCAGTACACTAAGCGGCCCACAAATTTTGTTTTTAAATCACCCTGTCCCCAACCGTGTTCAATTAGCACGGCTAGGGACAGGCGGTAAAAAAAAAAAAAGAAGGCTTTGTCAGCCTTTGCCAAAGGCTGACAAAGCCCATGTGACGGAAGGAAATTTAGGCTAATTAGACTACCAAAGTGATTTACAAATCTACAAACAAAAGAGTATTCATACTAGTTTCATAAGTAGACTTAAATTAAATCGGATCCTAAACTTAATAAATTTACTTAAACCCCTAATTATACCTTAAAAGTTAGAATTAATTCACCAAAATACACATTAACATCATAAAGAAAGGCCAGGACTCCAAAAATGAGAAATTATATCCATTTTTTGCAAATATTGAGACCCTGGCATAATTATGCAAAAGTTAGGGGACAAATTATAAATATAATTTATGGACTTAGATGAAAATCAGTAAGCATAAGAACATAATAAAATTTTTACAAATTTAAAGAATGCCTAAAACACATAAAATATCTAAAACTACACATTAAAAGAAAAACAAAGGAAAGATAAAAACAAAAAAGAGCTCTATATTCTTTAACCCAACCGAGTTCCATAGTAAATTTGGACATTTGGCTGAGGCGTCTGATCGAAACAGAAATTACTTATGTGATTCTAATACAATGAATATAAGCCCAAATGAAATATACGAGTAAGTCCAACTCAAAACTAAAGTAATTAAATTTAAAACCTAAACACGACTATACTCTACCCACTTATGAAGGCCAAATCTTAGTCCATGAATAAATCCCAAATGTAAGTCCAGTAGAATTTTTTTTTATTTTCTATTAAAGTAGCCCCTAAGTCAGAGTATTTTTAAAAATAAATACATTGATTAGCTTAAGTATATACAAAAAAACAAAAAAAAAAAGGAAAAACCCTTGTCATAATTTGATAATGTTTTACTGATTTACAGATAAAACTAGATAAAAATTAGCGTTGACTTTGTTATTAATTTGAAATACTACAATTAGTCATTTTTTACTATAAACTTGCAAAACGAACTTCGTATGCCTTGAAAGCAAAAGCCCTAAACCCTAAAGCCTAAAACCCCAACTCTAAAACATTAAAGCAAAAACCCTAACCCAAAAATCCTAAACCCTAAATTTTAAAAACCAAAATAACGTTTAAAAGCCTTTTTTTTTTTTACGCCCAAAGTCATCCGCCAGGGGCTGCAGCCGTTAGGGTGTGTCAGCCGCAGCCGTGCACAGTCAGCACGGCTACGGCTGACACCAGAAATTCAGCAAGTGTCAGAGAGCCCTGCGAAATTCATTCTTGCTGCCGTGCTGACTCAGCACGACAGCTCTAGTATTAGAAAACTTCCCTATCAGACATACATTTGTGCGATACTTTTTCAACATAAGTAGATAAAGAGCGAAGGGCTATGGTGACCTGGAAGTATTTCGTCGTCCTCTCACGTGCCAAGCATGTGAGTTACCAGCCTTTTTTTTTCTGCGCAATGCGCCAGCCGTCTGCATATACTTCCTCTCTAGGGTTTTCGTAAATTTCCTCCGCTGCCGCCGGCTCTCTTATCTTCTTCCTTTTCTCTTCTCTTTTTTTTTCCCGTTGCTTCCTCTTCCTCTCTCCTGTCTGTATTTTTTCCTCAGACTCTCTCCGTTCCCTCATCCTTCGCCGCCACATCATCTCCCTCTCCGACACCCAACATCACAAGCACCCCATCTCCCACCAGCCCTGGGATTCTATGACTTCCAATCCCTCCGCTAAATCCTCGCCATCATCAGCATCTTTCACTGCCTTCCTTCCTAGATCTCCACTCCCTCGCCCTTCATCTCCTCAGACTCTTCGTTCCCTCCTCTGCCACCATATCATCTCCCTATCCTCTATTAGCTACCTAAAGGATGCCCGTAAGGTGTTGGATGGAATGCTTCACAGAGGCGTCGCTTTGACTATAGTTGGTTTTGGTGTGTTCGTAAGCCCACTTTTACCCTTTCCTCTAAAAAGAGGTTGTCAGTTCCTTCTCTCTCATTCTCCGATCAACTGCAAAGCTAATGTTTCCCCGATTCTCCCTTCAATTTTAGAAAATTTTTGGGCTCTCCGGGACTGCAAAATCTATGGCTCTTTTATCTGCCCACGGATTTGCTTGCAGTTGCCGAAAAGCCTTACATTCAATAGATCGATATAATTTCACAGTGTTCTGTATATATCTCTAAGTTTTTTAGTAATTTTAGTTTCAGAGAATCAATGACTGTTACTGCAGCCATGGATTAGAGGTATCGTTTATTTTTTGTAATTTTAAAAAATTTTATGATCTTTGAGTCTTCTTACTATTTTTATGTATTTTTGTGTTTCGTTTTTTCCTCTTTGTATTTCTTCTTGTTATATATATATTTTTAAATTTTTATGTTCTTTGATTTTTGTTACTATTTTTATGCATTTTTTTGATTAGTTTTTTTTCCTCTTTGTATTTCTTCCTGTTAAAGGTGAATAAACTGAAAGTTGATTTTTTGAAATTTTGATATTGCAGATTTAAAATGCTCGATTTGCCTAGAGTTCAGGTGGCAAGGAAGCTTTGATTTTGATGCCCAGAGTTAGAAAGCCTAATTATACCTTTGTGTAAGGTCCAGCTCATAGTTATACATTTATTCATTTCTTATTTCTTTCATCCGAAAAAGTTTGGGTTTGAATGAACAAGCTGACCATCCATTTTCTTTTCTTTGACTAAAGTTCCTTCATAATACTTGTTGGCTATGATAATCTCATTGATCAGATAGCCTAGATCATAACTTACCCATTGCTTCAGTATAGTATTGTGCAAAAGTATATGTAATGTGCTTCAGTATGTTAACTGAAATTGAGTTGCCAAGGGTTTCATCTTGCTTCAAACATATAGTAAAATTCGCACTCAATAAACATAAAATACTTAATTGATAAGTGGTCCTAGAAGGATGATTACAAGTATAAACTTTCAAAAGTACTACACCATGACAGCAAGATTAGAGAGGGTAGGACTGAGGGAGTTTGCCGGGTGGGGGAAGAGGAAATGTTGTTGTAACTCTTCTTCCTAGGCTTTCCCATTTAATGTGGAATAGCTTTGCAACTCAATTGCTTGGTTAGCCTCTCTCTTTGCCTGGCACAAGAAATTAATAATCTTCCCTTAAAGCTCATCCATAATTTTGCCATCATCTTTATTAGCACTGGAAGAACTAAAACTTCAAAATCCTAACTGTCAAAATGGTAGCTACTTTTTACATAATTTTTGGGTCTAGCTGAATCCTATTCCCCTGTCTTGATGTTTTATATAGATAATTTCAGATTTTTTGTATTCTCATTTTCTGTTTTGGTGTATTTTTAGCAGTTAGAAATGAAGAGATCAGAAGTAAACATAATAGGTTTTTCTCCTCCTAGAAAAAAGAAACCCTCCTCTTGTTTGGCCAAGCACTGTTCTGATAATGATATTTCTCTCCCTGTGTCCATAATTTTTCGAAACAAAGGAACCAAAAGGAACAGACATTTTCTTTTTTTCCCATCCTTGAGTTTTTGGCTTTTCAAATAATATGCCTAATAAATATGTTATGATTTTGTTGCTGTAGAGAGATACTGCTCTTCGTTTCCTGTTGCAATACTTACCAGAATATGCAAATCCAAGGTATGTTCTTGTGCATTCTCAAAATGCAGCATTCATTTGAGCTAATGAATCCTTTGCTCATAGCTAATGAATTCTTTATGGTATGTACATCAAGGGATGAATGATGATTACAATTGGTATAAATGATGTAGAACTACCTGTTTTGGTCATCCTTTAATTGTGTTTGTTTTCTTTTCCTAAATTTTTGTGCCATTTCTTTTGTTTTGTTTATTTTTTGGCTTATTCTGCGATTGTTTTGTGCCACAGAGTTCAGTAATTGTTATACTCATCTTTCTGTTGATTATGTAGGTTATTCTTCTGTGCTCAACAGAGGTTGTGCTGCAGCGAAGTTTAGCCCTTTTATGTTATGGGATTTGCTTGCCTGAAGTGTAGTGAATTTGGGCAATCCCTGATAAGTCACCAAAGACTGATTCAATGAACATGTTAGTATCATCTGTTAGGTCAATATCAAAGCAGCACCTGTATTAACATAGATTTGCAATTGAGTAATTAGAGCCCCTCTATCACCTGTTCTATTTGTTTTTTACTATTTTTCTTCTATAATGTAGCTTGAACGTCATGATAGAACTGTTATAGGAGGGTATTATATCAATATACAACTATTGGTCTCATTAGGGAGTGGAAAATATTGTAGTACATGCTATGATTTGTGTACAGATTTTTCCCCATCATATTCATTACTCTTATGATGTATATTTGCAGGCAATCACTCTGCCAAACTGCCAGAGAATAGTTACTCATGATTGCTGAGGTTAGTTTCCACCATGAAATGTGAATGGAATGCCAAAAAGTTAATGACTTTTGTTCTTTTTTATATATTATGGACCAATCGCAAGATTAAAATTACAGTCAGTTTTCTTTGTTTTGGTTGCTTGTTGAGTCATTCCAAATGGAATGCCAAAAAGTTTGACTTACTTTTGTTCTTTTTATATATAATGGACTGATCGCAAGAGAGAAATTACAGTCAGTTTTGTGTTGGCTGCATGTTGAGTCATTCCTAATGTCTATTTTTTTGCTTTGTTTTAGATGTTTGGTGTGTTGCGATTATTACTAGTGAAGTTGCACTTGCTGACAGCCTCAAATCTTCTGTTTTCTCATGAATTTTAGTTTAATTTGGTTGGTCTTGTGGAAACTGATAGAATATATATATTGCCAACAAAAATGCAATTTTTTCCCTAGATTCAAAGAAGGTTAACTGTCAAAGGTTAATGGTTGTGTTTTCATATGGCTATAAATAATGAAATTTTTTCTAAAATCACGGTCAATGTTTTGAGTATGTTTGAACTTCGTCCTTGAGAAAAAAACCAGATTTTCAATAAAATAAGTTCTGGTTGATAAGAATCCAATTTTCAATGCAGTTTTGAATTTTGTTTGAGTTTGTACCTCAGATATTTGAGTTGAATTGCTTTTGGTATTTGACATTGTGACATATGGAGGAAATTTTGTGCTTGTTGTCTATTGATTTTGTATGAGACTGAAATTCTTTGTGTGTCTATTTTTCTATTGAAGGAATAGAATTTGGATCGTTAAAAATGACGTTCTTAATGGTTGTCATGGTCTTATGCATACCTTACATTGTGGGGCTGATATTTTGCAATGGAGTCGAGAGACAAATTTACATTGTGGGGTATATTGGCTATTTATTCTTATGCTGTTTATGATTATCCTTGTGATTTTTTGCTTCAGAATGTTGAAGTGCAGGATCATGTGGTAGAGCAGCTAAGAAGGAGGAATCTGTTGTGCTGTGTTAGGCATTCATGTAGTCTGATTAGGAGTGTGACTCAATGTTAAATTGATTATTGTAATTTTTTAATCTGTTTAGTCTTTTTCTAGAGAACAGTTTAGGAGATGCTTTTAGTTAATGTGTAGATATCATTCTTATAAAGAATTCAACCACAAATATTTTGTAGTAGTTAGGTTGTTGATTAATATGGCTCAAATGCCATTTTAGTTTGTACGTGGCTTAATTTTTTATAAGTATTTATGTACAATTTTTTTTTTTTTTTTTTTGCATTCTATGTTAATCTGTTTTGTGGGTGATCATTTGTAACAGCCAAAATCTTGACTTGCAATTAGTGGTTTATGTGTTAAACTACAGCCAAATAATGATTTCTAGATAAATTACTATTTTTAATACCTCATATATTATGCTTTTTGGTCAATATAAAATTGGATAGGGCATTTTCGATTTCCATCGCGCGAAGCGCGTTTGTGCCTCCTAGTTTACATATAATCTAAGAAATTAGCCTTTAAAACGAGTTAGACGACCACTCGTTGAGAATGTCTAAATGCACAAGGATACAAGGCCACCACCTTTTTATGCAAACCTCTTATGCATTGTAAAGCGGTCCATTCTCTTCCGGTTCTGTGAACAAGGCATGTATTGCCATTCTTCTGTCCCCGTCCCTGTCTCTGAATCTGGGATATCCATAACCATAAGCTTAAAGCAATCATCGATTTGGCCCGCAGAACAGACTCAAATGCTATATCTTCTTTGCAAACTCAGTTAGTATCTCGTAACATAATAATGCCAAGCACGCCGTAAAATTGCATTGTATATTGCAAATTGACGAGGTTGTACAGGCTCTTTCTAGGACGGTGTACCTACACCCAAAAAAATTTGTCCCAAATTGGTTGCTCTATGTCCCCGCAAGCAAGAAATCATGTCCCTTGACAATTTTGCAGGGCTACCTGCAGGTCTCGGGACGTGCTTTAGAATGCCTAACTAATTCACGAAGCTTCCCAAATATGCCACTCAACGCGCATGCGTAATTTTCCATTTCTACAGCCATGGGTTGCACTTGCACGCAAATAATAATAATGACAACAGACTGTTAATGACTGCTATTTTGATACGAAGCAAATAACTTGTAACTATTTCTGTGAACTAGGCCTGTCAATGGGCCGGGCTCGGCCGAATTCATTATTCTGAACTCGGATCCGGCATGCTATATCAGATCCAGATTTGACCCGTTTACCTTGCGGGTTTTCTACACTATGTTTTGGATCCGGATCCAACGGGTCTTGGTTCCAGATCGGGTTTATCTGAAAAAAATCTATCAAAACTTACAATTTCTAATAAAAATGAGAAAAAAATATATTTGTAAAATAATTTCTAACTAATACAAAAAAAAACCAAATAAGAAAAGAAATCAAACTGATCTTATTCAAATATATCACCCTAATCAAATTATATTGATAAATATGTAAATTTTAAATTATTAATCCATTTATATCCGGATCCGGGTCGGAATACTATATTCCGTATTCGACCAGTTTTTTATTTGGTAAAACGGATTCGGGTTCAGATAACGGAATTAAATCCCTACTCATACCCGAAATAATTTGACGGATCGGATCCGAGTCATTGACAGGCCTACTTTGAACCATTGGTTACACAAAGTCGTAGTACTTGCCATATAAGTTGTACTCATCAAAACAAAGAAAGAGAATTGCACATGATATCTATTTAAATTTAAGAGTTGAGTGATATTTTTTGTCAAAACAAAAGTTTAATGACATAAACACGTAAACGGCAATAGTTTGTGGCCATTTCTTTTTCATTTGCTCTTTATATTATGTAAAAGTAACATGATCGAAATATATTAGTATAAAAAAAATATCATATATACACTGATAATGTAGAAAAAAAATTATCCAAAATGTATATATGACAAAAAAATGGCATGCAGGTAACAATTTTTGATTTGTTGGTAGTCTAAAAGGTTTCATTTTGTATTTAAGAGTAATAAATTAACAATGGTAATGGAAGATTGGGTGATTCGAAGTAATAGGCTAATGCTACTTAATTCAATTTCCAAACCATACTAGGTAGAGCAATCTATGCAAGACCAGTAAATGTCTTACGCAGTTGTACTTGTACCACGTAAAATACAACGCACGCCTCCTCAAAAGGTACAAGCAGTTAAGCTATTGCCTACCTCTTGGTTGAAGTAAAAATTTCCCGAATTCCCTTGGATGAGTCGCGGATCCAATTTTCTTTCCTTCCCAATTTCCCATGCCGTACGAGAAATTCACCCTCTTCTCTCATTTCCATTCCATGCCTTTGATTTTCCCCGCTCGGCCAGCAGGTGTCATCATCTCCGCCGAAGCAACTCCCACAGCTGATACCTTATAAGCCCACACCCCCACAAACCATTTTTTCAATCGAAACGGTCGACTTTCTCTGTTTCTCTCCCTTATGATTACTGCACCATTACAGCTTGTTGGGTCACTCCCAAACTCCTCCTTCCATGCACTAGTAGAAATTTCCAGTATGCATAGTCTCATCTTGTTGTCTTGTTTTACTCCTCAAGAGCTAGAAAAAAATGTAGGAAAATATTGGATGAGAAAACTCATATTCTGCAACCCAAGATGGAACGAGAACAACCAGAAGAACCCACTTCAGAATCTAATCATGAAGATCACATGACCCTGCACTAGTACTTGCTCTCAAAAGGAAAACCCATTATTCATCACTGCTCTCCTTCTGAGGTCTCCTTCTTCCAACAATAAAATTCATTCATTGATGAGTGGATTATATGCATGCACGGGCTTTTAAGGCTTATACTATATTGTGTGCTTTTTGTGCCAGGTTCTGAGAAGGTCCAAAAGAAACCGACAATGCCCTGAAATTTCTGAAATTAACAAAGTGAGGAATTTTTACTCTTGCCCTTTTTTCCCTCCTTAAAAGGTGATTTTTTTTTTAATCTGTATTTTCATTTCGTGGGTTTGGAGTTTTAAAGTATGAAGTCTGGAAATGTTCTCATGCAAGTCTGACTGTTATTAGTATCAGTTTTACTTGTTCTTCAAATGCCCTTTTGACGCTGTGCGATAGTCAAAATTTCTCATTTCTACCTTTATTAATTTTAATTAGCTGGCCAACAAAATAGACGTTTCTGCCTCAGCTGATTTAGAAAGAGAAGGTTAATTATGACATATGACTCCAGTTAGGCTTCAAATTCGGACTTGCAAATGATCTGTGGCATTAGTCCTTTAGCCAATCTGGTATAATTCAAGAAAATGCATTGATGAAAAGGATTTATGTGAAACAGACAATTTTGTCTCATGCATGCTGCTCGTGAGCTGAACAATATTGGGAAGGATTTTTGTTGGTTTATTTCTCTTTTTTTCAACTTCCCCAAGCGGATCAAGGTACCGTGTGCAACGTCCAAAATATGAATTTCGTAATCTTCCCTAAATCCAAATGTCAATGCTCTGAAAATGTTCATCTTCTCCCCTTTAGTTGTTAGGTGATCAGTTTCAATGGATGTTCCTTTTGAGACTATTTGGACTAGGGTGTTAACTGGTTTGTTTTCTTGCCGTCCTTCTACTTTAAGCCGTGATATCACTTGTTAGTATTGGTTTGATTATGGATAATTCCTTAAAAAGTTGAAATCCACGAATTTTTGAAAACTGAAACCCCAAGCATGATGAACGTTGTACTTGTAAGACTTCAGAAGTAATGTTAATTTACAAGTAAAACCATTTCTGCAGATTGTATGTTCGTGTTATTGTGTGGTTCAAAATTTCTCTTCGACTTTGCATCTACTGCATTTAAAGGAAGGCGTTGGATGGCGTAACATAAGCAATTCATGCATACTCATATGTACTTAAGTTTTATTGAGCACGATATGCTGCAGTTATCCAGATGATTTGGGACATTTAACTATGTGCCATATTGATAGTTCGTGCATCCCTGTTTCATATTATACTGTTAATAACTTGGATCCGATCTATATTTTTAATTTATCAAACAATAGCTTATTGGGGGCTGGAAACGTTTTTCCATTGCGCAAAAATTGGTCGAGGGCGATGTTGTCGTTTACCATTTGGTTGGGGATTGTAGATCCAAGGTAACCATTTTAAGTAGGTAGATCTATGGATCACATTTTCTTCAATGCTTGGAACCAATCCTGATTTATCATGTAGTAGTTTAACTACCTTTTGAACTTCAAAAGGAACCAAATATTATCTTAGAAGGCAATCCAGCGTTTATTGCATAGAAGTTTTCTGGTGCAAGTCATACAGCTCTATCATGGAGCAGAAGGACAACATGTTGATGCTTTAGAAACAAATTTCCTGGATCTCTTCAACTTGCTGTTTTCATAGATTCCATGCATTAGCAATACACCAACTACTAGGCCTGAAGGTCCAGTAGAGGTCTCTCATATACAAGCTTATTATGTTGTAAATTCAGGCAAAAGAAAATCTAGTTAAGACAAAAGGATCCCAGGCACATTTTTGTTGGGAGATGGATTGATAAACAGCAGTTGGGTATCTTAGTTCCAAGTTTGATGTTCGTTAAAATACATCTCCTGGAGAGAAGTATACTAGAGCTCTAGCGACTATTAAGGTCTTTTCATGAATGACACCATATTTATGAGATGGTCTGTAAACTGGAACCGCATTATCCTTGTACTTGCAGGGATTTGCCCAATTATGATGACAATGTGAAGTTTAATACATGTACTTTGGCAGGCAAAAAGAGGGCTCTTGGAACCGTACTGATGCTCCGACGCAGAGGCTACTTTTTGGCGCACAAAATGAAACTTTTTTTTTTTTTTTTTTTTTCATATTTTGTACATAAACCCTGAATCTGAATGTAACAAAAATAGTTCAACCGTTATGCTCTCAGAAGAGAAATATATATACGTTGAGCCCTCTAAATGGTGCTTTTCTTGTGAACCTTGATGCTGCACTTTGTAGCCTCTCTTTTATAATTCACTTTGAAGATGTCCTTTACTTGAAACGTCATTCACTTGTGTGCATGAAATGCTCGAGAACGCATCTCTCCCTCACTAATATATATACATATTCTTCGTCATTGAGAAAAACAAAGAAACGCTTCTTTGTACAACCCAGATATATATATATATATATATATATATGTGATACAATATCAATAGGACGGAAGAGAGGACGGAGTATAAAAATGATTAACAAAGGCACGTGGTGCTTGTTTAACAGATAACTGCGGGCAAGAGTCGATCACACTTGACCATTATAGGGGCACTTACTAGTTGAATCGCATCCAATTATTTAATTTATTTTCACAAAGGTCTACAAGACTTGCTCCCTCTGGATGCTTGCCCTCATAATTTCGACACTTGTTCACAGTATTTCGGGTCGACGCAAACCACCACCTGCAAGTTTTTTCAGATTTGAAACTTCTGATATCGCGCGCGCGCGCACACACACATATATATAGATAGATAAGACTAAGAGAAATTGGTTGATGAGAGTCGTACCTTGCCAGTACTTTTGCCAGAATGGAGATACTCCACAGCATCAGCAACTGATTGAAGGCCTAGGAATCTTTTTGGGTCTATAGCAACCTGTCATGAAAATGAAGAAAGGAATCATTTAAAACACAGTGCATAAAGACCCTTGGAACTAAGATCGTTCCTCCCAAGTAAACTCAGGTAAAATACCCGTTGGTTATTGGCTTCAGGTCTAGGAAGTTTGAAGACGTTTCGCTCCAGAATAAGGGCAGAGCAATACACGTATTTTATGTTTCAGTAATGGGTCAGATGAAAGTAACTTACCTTGAGCTTTCCCACAGAGAAGAGGTGGAATAGCCTGTCGAGATGCTCTTGCCAAAAATGAGCATATTGTACCAAGAAAAATCCAGCCTGAAAACATCATATGAGCAAATCGAAGCACAACAAAACCGGGCTCTTAAGCTCCATTCAGAAACCCAATACAGTAAATTCAAAAAATTTAGAAAAAAAAAAAGGTCAAAAAATTGATGGCATGAAAAAATTAACAAAAAGCATCACAGGTATCAAACAATTACTAGCTTACTTACCACAGTTTGACTTTTTGCTAGAAGCTTTTCGCATAACCCAGTGTAATTTAATGGCTTCCATCCATCTTCCCCTTGATACTGGAATCACAAGTCATCAGTTAATGTTAGGAGTGCGCGTACTGTTGAGGGAGAGAATGGTAGCACCCCTAAGGAGCAGAAACGTTAAAGCAAGTCCCATTATAGGTCCAAACCTGGGAGATCATTCCAATCACTACAAGTTTTCCGTAGATTGCCAATGCATTCAAGCATAGATCGAACATTTGACCACCAACAGACTCGTATACAATGTCAACACCTTTAGGGAATTCATTCTTCAAGACCTGCATAAAGCATTCCAACAGTAAGCACTAAAAACTGCTAAACTGGAGAATACTAGTTTTTCATCCAGTGAATCAGTTCTGAAGAATTTAGATTAGAAAGAATGTAGTTGATATGGAACGCAGAACTAAAAAAACTCCCCATTTTTCATAACTTGCACGGATGTAACTGCTCCAGAACACCTTTACTATGGTATTAAGGTACTTTAGGAAAGCCCAACTAGGACAGAACAGGATTAAAATACTTCATAAATTGATTTCCAATCTGAGAAAACATACTGTTTTTATATCTTCTTTTTTGTAGTCGATGACTCGATCAACTCCCAATTCCCTCAAAAGTGTAGCCTTTTCTTTACCTCCACAAGTTGCAACAACAGTATTTCCAGCTAATTTTGCAAGCTGCATTAATAAGTGATTCAGTATTAATTACCTAAATTCAGACTTGGAAAAGACAGTTAAGAAGAAGATAAAAGTTGATGCTAACATGCATTGATACAAGTTAAGAAGGCATTTTATCACAGAAAAAAATAAACATAGTAAAAACATTAAAGTATCATGTGATCCTTTATAGGCTCCACACTAGTCGACCAACAAAACTATAGCAAAAGAGAATGGAAAAGCAACTACAGTACTTCAAATTGTTTTGTTAAATAATAGTTTGGGGTCCAAATGTACTGCCCATGAAAAATCAACCTAAAAGAAATAGAAACTATCTAGTTTGACAGTGCACCTGAACTGCAAACTGCCCAGTCCCTCCAGCAGCAGCACTCACGAGAACTACTTTTCCCGAGTCCATTTGTGCAGCCTTCACATCCAAGGAAAAACAGTGGAGAAGCTAGTTTAAACATCTGTCTAGTGCTTTTCATGTGGTCTAAAATAAATAAAGAATTACAGAAGATCAGAAGCTAGATTGCGGGATAATGAGTGATAAAATCTTGCAAGGGCAGTCTGTTACAGGATATTGAGGGAAATAAATAATTGAAAATGATTGCCACAGAAACCTTCTCCAAAGCAATCGAGGCTGTCAGTCCTGATGTAAGCATGGCAACAACTTCAGGATCTGGTCTTGGGACAGGAAGAATGTGCTTCGAATGTACCTATATTGTTGATGTGAAAATTCATAAAGGTCATAACCATGATCTAAAGCAGAGATCATTTCAGCCATAGAAGAATAGTATGACCTATATATTAAAGTAGTTACCATTGTATATTCAGCATAGCTTCCGAAAGTCATAATAGCAGCAGGAGTTCCAACTTTCAGATTTTTCACAGAGTCACCAACTGCAGCAACTATCCCAACAGCCTTCAATGTAATGATATTAAATTTTAGACGTGAGCCCATCCACGAGAACAATCTATACCAAATGGGTAGACTGATCCTCCCATAGCAAAGTCTTTAAATAGAATCATAAATCAAGAAGCTTTGAAACTTCTCATCTGTTGTCAAAGATGCACATATAGACAATGGAAAACTTATGCACTTTTTTAACTTCAACGGCAACGAGGACAATGAAAGGTGGTCCTAATCTTTGACCAATACAAACAATTTAAGCTCCAATAGTTCATAATTAACTACTGCAGCAAAGTAACACATGCACGTCTTGCATATATATATATATATAGTGTATGTAGAAATACGTGTGTGTGTGTGTAGAGAGAGAGAGAGGAATGAAACTAATATAAAAATTCTAGAACCCTGAAAACTGCAATTCTGCATAAAGTCAGAATCCAGCATATAATGGATTTAAAACAAAAAGTAAATTAAATGCGGCCAAGGTTCTAAATTGTAGAGTAATAAAGCCATTAAAGTCACGGACAGCAAGAATCAGATCATTGCTCATCTCATCAAAACTACTAAATGGTTGATCTATCTGATTTTTCATTGAGATTAAACAAACTTCAATTATAAACTTATAGAATTGCTAGTACACCTCAAATCCAGCATCAAATGGGAGACGAGAGGCAATGTCCTTCTTGCTGCCGCTGAAATAACTACCTGAACTAAAATTCACCTGTAACAAAACATATTGTTAAAGAAAATATGCCAAGCCAGGAGGAGTTCAGATATATATATATATGACCCCACATGTACTAACACACTGATTTATAGGAACACCTAACAGGGAACAACAGTAAGTAGCACTGCAGATTTACAAGCAAACTTCCATCCAAAAAGTTCTTTCAAATTATGTAGAAGGCTTATACCACTTTGTTCAATTGCCAATTCTTCATCAATACTTGTTTAAGCAAGAAAGGCATTGTGAGAGGATGCATTAAGAAAGTAGTCGTCAATTCCATGAATGGATCGATGATAAAGAGATAGAACCACATTTACAAGTCCTGGTATCTAAAGGCAGAAGCAATACAAAGGCAACAGTAAATTCCCATATCAGCCTATAATTTATCCAACAAGCTTACAGACTTATTGACACAGAAAATGGTATGCGAACAGCGTAACAATAAGTTCCAAATAGAAGAGAAGAAAACTTCCTAATACATATTTCATTATTCAGGAAGAACATCCAATTATATGATACATACTTTGCATTTTAACTGAAACTGGACAATTTCAAAATGAAACTACAGAGAAAGGAACTTACATCACTAGCATTAACGCCAGCATAAATGACTTTTAAAAGCACATGGTCCGATTTGATTGGTAAAGACAGCGAGGTCCGCACTATACTTGTTGCAGTACGAAATTTGTGACTGAGTGCGTGAACCACTCTAGAAACCAAGGACCAGAAGGAAAATTGTCAAAAGAAAGTCAAACGAGCAAACACTGTTGAGAGAAATGTAAATATGCTTACATACATTCATGATAAGAACACCATGGAATGAAGAATAGTAAAAATATAAAACTATAAAAGTTTCATAGAGAAATGACAGAAATATCAACCAAATCCACTCAAATCTACAGCTTAACAAGAGCAATGAAAAAATCAGATCTAGCAATGACTAGCATACCACAAAAGATGAGCTTTTACCACCCATAACTACCAAGTGGTAATAACGCACTGCATTATCCAAGCCAAGAAGAAACTGGTGCCTGACTTTTTTATTACAACGTATTAGCGTCTGAATAAGAGGTAAAAGGTTTAACAGTCATCAATCAGCAAATTCTCAGATCTTAAGGAATTTGCAGAACTATCATTTTTTCCATAAAGAGATGTAACTGAGTAGCCGAGCAAGAGAGGAGTAAATGCTTAGGCAAAACTCAAAAGTCCCATATCAAACTGAAATAGCTAAATGGATGATGATACCCGCTTTGTTAATTGTTTGATGATCAAAGATAGAAACAGGATAAATTAACTTTTATTCCTAAGCCCAATAGCATCTGATGGTCTCATTCCTGTAATTAATGCCAAGAGGGCTCAACCCTTTGTACTCACATATAAATTTGTTTTCATAATATCAACACCGTCCAGCCTGAGAAAAACAAAAAAGTACGCTGATACAGATTGACAGAATTTGAGCACCAAGACTTACATCTTCTCAAAATTTTGTGGAACTTGAACATTTGATAGTACCACAGATGAAGATGATCTTCTTGATTTTGAAGAAGACACAAGGAACTTTGCTTCCTCTTGAGGAGATGGCCAGTACTCCATTCCTCTTCGATTAGTGATCCATAAACATGCCCCAGATTTACTCTCATCATTAATAAGCTCAAAAACACCTGCCGAATTCATAATTTTGGTTTGAAGAACATTGTTTATCATAGCAGAAGAACAAATTATGAACCCTATCCACCATACTGCTTAACAGGATTAGCAGAACTCGGAATTTGTACTGAAGGAAGTAATTCCTACTTCCATTGCTTGGGAATAAAACTGAATCTTTTTTTTTTCAAAACTAAAAAAGTTAATCCTAGCTCTTCATTTAACTTTTGAAAATGATAAGGAAAAAGAAAAAGGAAAAAGAAAAAACTTGATTCCAGGCTGCAGCAAATAATCGAGAGTTTCATTGTTTAAAGGATAACAGACTATAAAAATAACTAGATGAAATGCACAGGTCAGCATTTTGAGTGAATATGTCTATAATTGCTGCAGCAGGGATAATTAATCACTTGATCTAAGACCCTACTATTGCCACACATTGAGATACATGTCTATGTCTGTATACTTGAAGATAAACTATCACACCCGATTGCAACCAATCAGATTCACCTTGTAATGAAATTCAATCACCATATCGTTGAGACAGTCTTGCCATATACAGACATATAATTTACATGTTAACACCAAAGCGGATAATCGTATATAATCAACTACATACCTTTGACTACCATTTGCATTGGCACATAGCCTCCCACTAGATCAATAAATTTAGGATCCACCTTGGCAGCCAAGTCAGTTAGCACAAACTGTCAGCAAGGCAAGATTAACATCAGAGATAACAGAAATAATTAAATGATTCAATGTTTTATCCGGCCATAGTGTTCCAAATAGGATGCAGGAGTAACCACTTTAAAATGCTTATCAGCTTTGCACTATTCAGCAGATCATTATCTCTTGTTCCTAATAAAGAAGCCAACTGTAATAAGTAGATTGAAATAACTTTTTGGCACATATAATGATAATTAGGAACATCGGTTGGTAATTTATATTCCAGAGATTAGCAAAATATTAGGCAAAAATTAAGTATCAGAACACAATTGGCTCCAACCATTGAGGAATATAGTTGGCAAATGTTAATGGTTTTAACACCTGGCCATAAGCATAACCCATTGGTTTCCCTTGTTCTGTGGTAACCACCATTGCAATAAAGGAAGAAAATGCTAAACTGGGTCCAAGTCTCATATGGAACAGCTCTTTCTACTAAAGGAGTACTAACTCAATTCATCAATTCAAACCTGATGTCCTTTTGAAATTTGCAAAATATTTAAGGTGAAAAATAGAAATGTAGTTAGTTGTACAATTTAATATAAAAGTCAAAAACATGTTGGAATGAAGAAACTTGTTGAATATTAGTGCTGAGCTTGTGGAGTCCACTAAGCTTGTTTGTGTCCTTTTCTTAAGAAAACTTTTCATTGAATGAGAGTGGATATTTCAGGACAAATCAAGAAGGGACAAGCTACATTCAAATGTTCAATTTTGTAGAAAGGAAGTACAGTGATATCATAACCAGGCCAAAGACAACTTGAATCCAATAGGAGTTACCTCAGGGCAAAGCACATTAACACGGATTCCTTCACGCTTATATGGAGCCAGTGATCTACTAAATAGAACCACACCACCTACAAAATTATCTCAGTCAGACAAAAATAATGGTTGGGAGACTCTAAAATCTTCCTATCCAAGCAAGTGTACAAATCAAACATCCATAACAATTACATAGTCGAAAAAAGCGTACAGATGCTTCAGAATATATCATTTTGGAAGCAGAACAACAATGTAGAAACCACATACCTTTTGAGGCAGAGTAGATAGGGTCATGGTACGCTGGATAAAGCCCTGAAGCAGAGCCTATATTTATGATGACACCCGGCTTTCGTGCAGCTCGCATAGTTTTAATCTAAGAATCACATGTAAATCATCATACCACTATCACCAAATTGAATTTCCTCATTTGAAGAAAGTGCAGGATTCTGGAATAAGAAAAGGTAGAAAATTCTAGCAAATGGTCAATAACAACACACAGCTGATAAGTATGGAGGGAAACAAGAAACAAAGCTATATTAAACTCCTCCACATTTACGGCAAAATTTAGACAAAACACTGATACTCTCAGGTCACTGCTTGCATAAGATTATGAATGCCACTACATCTCTATCATTGAAGAATAAGAAATATATTGAATAAGAAGCTAGCCTTACTTCTTGTTAAATTTTGAGTGCTTACAGGCATAACTGTGTTATTATCCTCTTCGAGACTTAGCCTTTGGATAAGTTTGGGGAGGGTCACTTGGAGTATAAGATCTCTCCTCCATTTCCCTAGGCGGACCCCTTACTAAACACTACAACCGTATGCAAGCACACAAAATGTACATTCAGAAAGGAGAACAAGATGCATTGTTCTTTTTTGATCTCTCCCATATACCCTTTGTGAAAAAACTAGAGTTCCCAAGTAGTTCCTTTCAGTATAAAATATTGTGCTATTGGCTACATAGAAGGTTCCATGGGGAAAAAAAGAAGAAGTGAAATTCACAAAATTCTAAAATTCAATCAATTGACTAGCAGTGAATAGTAATGCATCCAAACCTACCGCAAAGTGGGTGCAGTCAATGACAGCAGCAAGGTTGACGTTAATAGTCAGCTTCCAAGATTTGGAACCATCAGTTTGGTCCTTATTGAATGGCACAGGATTAGCTATACCGGCACTATTTATGCAGACATCCAATCCTCCATAAGTTGTCACATGCTTCTCAAATGCAGCAGCCAAATCCCCTTATAAACATTGGCAACCATAGTTAGATCAGAAAATCCTATTTTCATGAAAGATAAATATCGACGCATGCTATGCTCCCACCCCTCCACCCCACCCCACCCCACCCCATACAAAAGTAAATGAATAAACACTTATCTGCAGCAAAAACCGAACCCAAAAGGTGAAACCAAATTCTTTACCTCTTCCATTTATTTGTAGTCTTACGGGTAATATTTACCATTTGCCGGGGAAACTCTCATTTTCATAATTAAGGTCTTATGCTGCTAACTATTCAAAAAGAAGAACTTTTATTTTGCTTCCCAATTTAATTCTAAAGTCTGAGCTACAAACAAAGTTAGAGGTACAATTTAACACACACTTGTACTCACCGGAATTAGTGACGTCGCATTTGATAAACGTGGCTAATGGAAAATCCAAATTGGCGTGAAACTTGGCAGACTCTTTTTCAGCCAGGGATGCAACCTCTTTTCCCTTGTCTTCGGAAAAGTCAATGATCGTGACGAACATTCCTTTCTGAGCCAGTGCCAAGCTCAGAGCTTTACCTATTTGATTGGGCCAAAAAGTTATACCAGTTATCATCGCGGTTCAAGAATTAACCAAAAAGGGACTCAAAATATTCATAGAGAGAGACTCACCAATTCCAGAGGCGCCGCCAGTGATGATGGCAGAAAGTCGCGGCTTGAGCTCCATGTTTGCTTTGTTTCTCCCAAGGACTGATTGATGGTTGGGCGGTGGCGGAGAGATAAATGAAGCGAGGGGAAATGGGCAATACCCGATGACTATTGACTAGTATAACGATGGAATAAATATACTACACCAAACCGAAGTTTCAAAAATGTTATCAACGTGTTTCTTGATTCTGTTTATCAAACGTTTTCGATAAGAGCAACCAAAAGCAAATCAAACAAAAGATAAGGCAGTGGATCGTATTGATGTCTATGTCTGAACACGAAACACAGAAACCGGCCGACCTTTTTTGGTTTTTGTTTTTGTTTTGTGCTTTTCCCCCCTTCTCCTTCTCCGGCGGAGACACTCCAACTAATTTGGAGGCAAATAATGGCACTTGTTTGGATAAGAGTTTATTTGGATAATTTATTTGAGATAATTACTGTAACACTTTTTGTGATGTGATGTATGTGAGATAAAAAGGTGATTAGGAAGATAAAAAGGTGGTTAAAATTTGTGAAGTAAATTTTTTATTTGAAATCAAAGTTGTCCAATGTATAGTTAGTGGTGTTTGGACAAAAGATTATTTGAAATAATTATTTGGAATAATTACCGTAACAGATGTAATGTATATAAGATAAAATATATAAAATAAAATGGTGATTAAAAAAAATTAAAAGACACATTAAAAATTATATTTATGATATAAATAAATAATTTTAAACTAAATAATGGCTGTCCAAATAATTTATTAGGGTGTGCTTGGTTGGAGGGTATAGGAATCAAGAATTGGATTGAGCTCCAAAATTGTTGTTTGGCTAATGAGTATAGGTTTTGAAATCTTGGAATGATTCATGAAAAATCAGCAACTCTTCGTACCCAAGTAGATTGGAGGGTTTTGATGAATCCCACATTTGATTCCAAAATCTTAAAAAAAAATTTATTTTTGGGATTTTTTAAAAATATATACTACTGGCTCTGTTTCTATATATTAATATTTATTTATTTATATATATAATATTTTTTATTTCAATTTTGTTTTATAATATGTATATTATTATATTTAGTTTCTTCTTTTCGTTTGCTGTCTGCGTTTTATGTATTTTTCTTATTTCTGTTGTAAATTTGTCATATTACCAGTGTGTTCTTTATTGTTCTTGGCCCCTCACAGATCGTAATAATAGGCTTTCATAATATAGGGCCTATTTGGAATCTAAGGCTGCGTTTGGATTGAGTGTTTTTGTACCTGTTTTTGAAAAACTGTTTTTCACATTTCAAATGTTACAGTAAATGTAGATTTCAAAAACAACTTCAAAAACACCATATCCAAACCATATATCAAAAACAACTCCAAATATATTTCAATTATGTATATTTAATATGTATATTTTAATAAGTATATTTCAATTTGTATATTTTAATTATGTATTTTAATATGTATATTTCAATTATATTTTAATATGTATATTTCAATTATGTATTTTAATATGCATATTTCAATTATATATTATATATATTATATTAATATAAATATATTTATTTCAATTATGTATAATATTATATATATTATATCAATTGAAATAAATATTATATATTTATATAAATACATTTATTTATATATAAATTTATAAATATATTTATTCAATTTTGTTTTATAATATATATTAATATGCATATTTCAATTATGTATATTATACATAAATTATATTAATAATAATGTATATTATATATATTATACATTTCTAATATTATATATTTATACATACATATTATAAATATTTTATTTTATTTATAATATATTTTTATATATTTATAATATATTTATATAAATATTATATGTTATATAAATTATATATAATATATAATATATTGTACATTTATATAAATGTACATTTATACATATTATATAAATATTTATGCATATTTATAATATACATTTATATTATGTATAATATATAATATAATACATTTATAATACATTTATACATTTATATTAATATACATAATATTAATTTTACATTTATACATAATATTAATACATGTATACATTTATATTAATTATATTAATACATTTCTACATAATATTAATATATATTTATAATATATTAATTTATACATTTATATAATATTCATTTATAATTTATACATTTTTAATAATATACACTTATACATTTAAATATACATTTATATTATGTATTATATATAATATAATACATTTATACATTTATATTAATATACATAATATTAATTTTACATTTATACATAATATCAATACATATATACATTTATATTAGTTATATAAATACATTTCTACATAATATTAATATATATTTATAATATATTAATTTATACATTTATAATATTCATTTATAATAATATACACTTATAATTTATAATATATTTACAATATTCATTTATAATTTATACATTTATAATAATATACACTTATACATTTATAAATATATTTATATTATGTATTATATATAATATAATACATTTATATATTTTTATATGAATATATAAATATATTTATTTATAAATATCTATAAATGTATTATAAATGTATAAATGCATAAATGCATATTTATATAAAAATATAAAATTATAATTTATAATTTATACATTTATATAATATTCATTTATAATTTATACATTTATAATAATATACATCTATACATTTGTAAATATAAATGTATATTTATATAAAAATATAAAAATTATATATTCTAAAAATACTCAAAAATATGTTTCAAAAGTACCTCTAAAAATAATCCAAAAAAATCTACAGTAAAAGTTTTTCATATAGTTTTTGAAAAACAACTAATCCAAACGAACTTGTTTTTCAGATTCAAAATGTTACAGTGGTGTTTTTGAAAAACAAACCCAAAAACAGCTAATCCAAACGGAGCCTAAGTTTTTTGGGAGTTTGTCTAAAACTTTACTGTAGTGCACTGTAGAAGTTTTTGAAAAAATTTTATAGAAGTTTTTGTATGGTGAAAAATTTTATAGAAGTTTTTGTAAGGTGAAAAACTTTTTTTTCATTTTCTTTTTTTTTTCTTTCTTTTTCTTTTTCTCTTTCTCTTTCTTTTTCTTTCTTTTCTTTTTCTTTTCTTCTTCTTCTTCTTCTTCTTCCCCGTTACCTCCGCCACCCCCAGCAGTAACTCCACCGATGCCACCTCCCGCCACCCCTCTCCTCCCTTTCCCCTTCTCTTCCCCTCCCCCCCCACCTCCCTCTGCGCCTTATCCTTCTACCCCGCCACCCCCTTCCCCTTCCCGCTTCTCACCATGCCTGATTTCTTTCTTTTTTTTTCACATTTTCCCTCTCCCTCTCCTCCCCTCTCCTCTCCTTGCTTTTGCCGACAGATAAAGCAGCGAAATGATTTTTTTTTTTGGCAATTTTCCTTCTCCCCCTAACTCCTTGCAAGGTTCTTATATACTTGCATGATTGATGCTAAATGCTAATTACCCCGTTGCGAGGTTTTAGTGTGTCGCCTGAACATTCAAGATGGGGAAAGAGCTGCGTGGTGGTGGTGCACCACAGCCACTGTGGTTGATTGAGACGAGCAGAAGGAGGATTCGATGAAGATTTCCCAAGTGCAAGGACGACCAATTTTTCTGCAAAGTTTTAAGTGCAAACTACTTAAGAGGACCTCTGCCGTATCTTCTTGGTCAGATTTTTTAAGTTGGTAGGTGGCAGAGAAACAAACACAGCGGCCTGCAAGTGTGATTTTCTGGGGCAAAAACCAATGAAATGATTCTCTCGCGACCAGATCCGCCAGAGGGGAAGGGGAAGGTTGGTGGGGGAGACGCAGGGAGAAAAAAAAAAGACAAAGGGGAGGATGGCTGGGGAGGAAGAGGGGGAGAGGGGAAAAGCAAAAAAAAAAAAAAAAAAAAAAAAAAGAAGACCGGCACCGGAAGAGGTGATCGGTGCCGGAATCGGTGGCGAAGGTTGTGGCCGGCGACGAAGGTGGTGGTGGGGGAGGAAGAAGAAGCTTTTGTGGGAATGGAAATTTTTTTTTTTTTTTTTTGTGTTTTTGGATATTTTAAGTGTGTAGTTTAAAAACTTTGATAAGTTTTTGGGGTTCCTGTAGCAAAAGTTATTAAAAAATTAGTATAATATAAACTTGCTAAAAAACTAGACTTCCAAACAGGCCCATAATTTGTTAATTTGGTGTTTGCAACTGTTTGATCTAACAATAAGACAGGAAGGCCAAGGTGAAATTCAGAACAAGACAACAACGGGTTTTCTGACTTTTGAGTTTTTGTTCTGCTTTCGTATTCCCTTTTGCTAATCGCTGGTTGCTGTCCCATCATCCACAGCTAAGCTACTAAATTCCAGCTTCACCACTCAAGCAAAGCAAAAGCAAGATCAACCCAGCGGCAACTTAGCGGGCGACTCCTGTCTGAAATGAAGCAAGTTGCTTCAGCAATCAATATGAGATTCCGCCCAATCACGCGATCCAATTACTACTAGATACAAGTATCATGCAAATATATATATATATATATATATATATATTAAGGATAATTTCAGAAACCTCCCTGAGGTTTCTAATAATTTCACTGAGCTCTCTTAAAATTCAAAAAATTACATATACCTCCCTTGTCATTTAAAATGACAATACTATCCTTAAATATTTTAATAAAATTCTTTTGTTTGGTATGCTTAGATTTAGAATGATTTTAAAATTATTTTTTTTTCATTTTGTTTCCTTCTTATTCCTTTTTTTTTTTTATAAAAATTTGTTGCCACTTAAATTGTAAAATTACCACTATTATTTCTAGTTTCTATTGTGACCAAATATCAAACTAATGATTTTTTTGATGAGTTAACTTTATACGTAACCCGATATTTTTTGCTAATCTTTATTTTCTATATTTTTGGTATTAAAATTAATGATAAATCAAAAAGAAATTGTCCAAAATCACAACTAAATTATGATAATCCCACTACTTAAAAAATTCATAAACTTTGAATCAATTATTTCAATATTTTATTTTCCATCTTATAAATCTAAATCTATAATAAAATACCATAAAAAATATCATATTTTAGTGATAAAATTATTATTATAGTTGTTTATCACATAGTATGTATGGACATGAAAATTAAGCACCTTTTCCTCATAATTACGGCCCCTGTTTGGCACTTGAGTTTTTTTTTTTTTTACCAAATTTGTCTGCTACAAGTTTTTAAAAAATTTTAACTACAGTAAACTCAAATAACTTCTTAAAGTTTTTAAAGTATGCATTTCAAAATATTCAACAATTTACACGCTTCAAAAATTTTTTTAAAAAGACTTCTACAGTAAGTTACAGTAATTTTTTTAGACAAACATCTAAAAAACTCACTTACTAAACAGGGCCTACATTAGATAATCTTATAATTCTATAGGAAAATAAATTAAAACTCATTACACAAGGATATTTTTGGATATTCATTTAAAATTTTGACCAAATCAATATTATTTTAAGGTTTTATTACTAAAACTATCAAATCAGGGAGGCATATATAATTTTTTAAACTTTAGAGGAGCTCAGTGAAATTGTCAAAAACCTTAGGGGGCGTTTCTGAAATTATCCCTATATATTAATATATTGCCCGCCAGACCAAACCTTAATAAAAAGCATAGAACCGTTTTTCTGAGATTTCAAGAACCAGACACCGATGGCCCTGTTCTCGATTGCTTTACTGCAGATTATATAAAATATGGTTATAGAAATTAATTATAATGAATAATTAAAAACAGTAGTATATGTTATTCTTTAGGCGGTGATTATAGATGTTAATTTTTTTAATCATTAAAAAAATGTGTAATCAGAATATATAAGACAATTGAAGACGCACCACAGAAACCGATTATTTACAAATCAAGTTAAAATATAACTAATTTCGAACAATCCCGATATATCATTAATACGTAATAATAATCGCTTGAGCCCGATCGAACGCCCAACTAATCTCCCATGGTACAAATCCTCAGGCTAAGGGTACAACATATAATAGCTCAGCCGCCAAGCTATATTAAATTACTCCTATTTAATCGTTAAAAACTAACTAAAGAAACACATAAATCCCAGCAGAAGGATTCCGATATTGAGTACTGGTGCTTAATCCAATGCAGTTGCATTTTCGTTATTCCATTCCCCAGCAGGACACACAAACGCAGAAAGCATACGAAATCACTTGTACCCAAACACGACTCTTCCTCCTCCGACCCCCAGCCCAAACAAATTTATCACATCCTTCTTCATTACTGATTTCTAACCTCCCCAGTCTCTCCCTCCTTACTTTTTCTTCTTCTTCTTGTGTTTTTTTTTTGTTGCCCTTTGAGATTTTGTACCTCTAATGGATGGAGGTGGGTGATGAGCCTCCATCAGAATTTATGTAAAATAAGAAAAGTTTTTTTTCCTTGCTGTAGATACCTCCTGCTAGTCAATTAAGCGGGAAAAATAAAAAGAAAAACTAAAAATTCAAGCAAAATTTAGCCTAATTTTTGAGAATTAAGAGGGGAAGAAGATGTTTTCGTGGAACATCGCCAAGTCGGCGGAGGCGATGTTCTCGCGGTGGGCGATAAAGAGATTATGCAAGTTTTTGTTGAAGAAGAAGTTGGGGAAAATCATACTTGGTGACGTTGATCTTAAGCAGCTCGATGTTCAGCTCTCCGCCGGCACTGTTAAGCTCACTGATCTTGCTCTTAACGTTGATTATCTCAATCACAAGGTACTTAAGCAGTTCTATGTTCATTATTTCTGCCTGCTGCGGCTTCTCTAGTCATTCTTGTAAAAATTCCAGCTTTTTTTTTTCAATTATCCTTTTTAGCTATATGGATGGCTATTCTATTTGTTTTAAAAGTTAAAGCTTGTTGATTTTGCGGAGAAAATGGGTAGGGCTTATTTAATTGCTTGCGTACTGGTAGAATTTTGGCTAGGGATATTAGTTTTTGAATGTTGAAAAGTTTCACTAAGCAGTAGGATATAAAACCGGAGTTATAACTATCATATTTTGCTCTCCCGGGGTTTAGTTGAGTGCCAACAAACTGAATAACAATAAAGCAGCAGTAGAGACGAGCTAAAAAAGAAAGTTGCAGTTGAGAGTGGAAGTGACTATGCGGTGATTATCCTTCAAAATGGTGACGTGACATCTCCTACCCCACCCCCCCTCTCCCCCAAAAAAAACTGAAAACCAAAGGGAAAGAAAAAGGGAAATGCTTTTTGTTATAGATGTTACCAATTTTAATCGCTCCATGATTGGCTGTAAAGCAATCTTTTCCTGTTTAAGTTTTCTACTTATACAACTTTTGAGTTGATGGCATTGAATTGCTTGTACTTTCCAACTCGTGACTTTCTTGTTCATAACGAAAAAAAATCAGACTAGAAAGGGAATAAAAAGAATATTTTGATCATCATGTGTTTCTTGTTCTTTCAGTTTGGTGCTGCTGCAGCAGTTATGGTGAAAGAAGGTTCAATCGGTTCTCTGTTATTAACATTACCTTGGAGCGGCGATGGCTGTCGAATTGAGGTTGATGAACTTGAGCTCATCATTGCTCCTGGTGGAGCAAGTGTTTTGCATGATGGTTTGGAAACTCGCAATTTTGGTCAAAACAACAATCATCCTGCCAATCATGACTCGAGAAAGCTGGAGAATGATTCAGGATCAAGTGGTGGTGTTACGCATACCTCAGTAGATGTTCACGAAGGAGTTAAAACCATTGCCAAGATGGTAAAATGGTTGCTTAGTAGCTTTCATGTGAAAATAAAAAGATTGATTGTGGCATTTGATCCCTGTATAGTGGAGGAAACGAATAAAAGATTTAGTCGAAGTTTGGTACTTCGAATTTCTGAAGCAGAATGTGGAACATGTATATCTGAAGATCCAGATCCTCATTTGATGGAAGAAGCCAAAGATAATTTTCTTGGTTTAAGTCGACTGACCAATTCCTTTGAATTTCAGGGAGCAGTTCTTGAATTGCTACAAATAGATGATGTGGAACACCAGAGTACATGTGCATGTGCTTCAGGAATCAATTTTGGAGAATGGTTTTCAGACCGCTGCCAATCAACTGCTATGACTCCAATTATTACTGGACAAAACGGTGGTTTTTCTGGGCACCTAAAATTGAGTATACCTTGGAAGAATGGTTCCTTAGACATACGCAAGGTGGATGTAGATGCTTACATTGAACCTCTGGAATTAAGATTTCAGCCAAGTACTGTTGCATGGTTTATATGTTTGTGGGACATGTTTAAAGACATGGGTTCGACAAGTGGGAGTGAGATGCTTTGCAAAGCAACAGATACTGTTTATGATAATGCTGCATTAAATTATACGTCTTCAATGCCAGATGTTCGTTCACTTAATGCAGATAAGGTGCTAGAAGAAAATGATAATTCGTTGGTTAACTGCAACTCTTTGCTTGAGGAAGAATGCCGACTGGAAGCCCTATTATCAGAATTTCATCTTATATCAGATTGGGTAGGTAGAAGCCAGAAAGACGAACCTGATTTTGGGGAGAGGTTGGTATCATGTTGGTTCTGTTTTGCTCATCTTAAATGTGCTCAAGATGTATACTTTCAGCTCTTGCATCAAACATGCCTAAGTTTAGTTGTGTTAGAATTATTTTCTACAGGCTAATGCTAAACAAACCCGGAAAATCTACTTGTGGAACCGACTAAGTGAATGCAGAATTGTTGTACAGGATATGTAGAAATTTAAACAAAAAGATGATCAAAATTTAACTGAACTCTATGTCTCCAACAAAAGGTGCCTAATCAGTTAGCTGAATTATCATTCCATTTTGGATATGATGCATTAGATCTGATGCTCATATTCTCAGACATTCTTTTTCGAGCAAACTATTAGAGCTTTCATTATTCAGAAAAGAATCAGCTTGAAACAGATGTTTGGACCTCAGTCCTCAGACATGGTTGTTTGCCTGTTCCATTTTGGTTCTCCATTCCCCTTGCTATGCTTTATGAGTTATGTGATTTGTTGTTTGCAGTGTGTACCAGTTTTTTGAATGTTTTGATGAGTTGAGAAGTTCACAATCAGCTTTGGGCCAAAGTGGGATGTGGAACTGGACCTGTTCTGTTTTCAGTGCTATAACTGCCGTATCCAATCTTGCTTCCGGATCTTCACCTATTCCACCTGGTATGTGATTGACTCTGCGCGCATAGTATGTGTAAGAAATGCCATAAAAGAATAATGGCCCACCACAGATCTGAGCACAACTTTGTAGTTGTAGGCTTATGCATTTCACAGTTGTACTACTCATCTGCCCCTTTTCTATGCAAATTGGGTTGATTTTCTCACACAACAAATACTTATGTTCCTTATGCCATATCATTGAGGTGTGCAACATCTGGTTGCCCTATAGCAATTTTTTCGTAATATTTTTTAGCGGCATGCTTGCATGCTTGTCATTTTCTTCTTCTTTTCATTATTTGGTGGGGTTTTCTCTCCACAAGGGAGTTGGGGTAGGGATTTATTTGAAATGACTGTGGTGTGGTATAGTTAATTTTTATGATATTTTTTGTTACCAATTAGCATGGGTGGAACGGGGAACTATGGAATATGGCATACTTGTTCCAATTTGTAAAATGTTGTGAATTTTGCAATAGTTCTGCTGGTAATACCAATTAGTTTTGTTGCTATCAAGATATGCTTGCAAGAGAGACGTTGTTTATCAGTTATTGATAGTCTTTTATGCCCTTGTGCAGTACAGCAGCATGTCGAAACTAATCTCAAGGTGACTGTTGCAAGAATATCTATCCTTTTTTCCTTCTTTGACAAAAAGCCTGAATATTCCTGTTACGAGAGGGAAAATCAAGCCAAGGCTGCTCAGTATGTTCATTATCTGGATATGAAGTTCCTAGACCTGCTACTTGTCTTGCAGGTAACTTTACAGTCGCCAACCCACAACCAGAAGGAAAAATTTTCTTGTTGAGCTTTAGTTTTTACAAACATTTTATGTCTTCCTTTCATTACTTTATATTAACAGTCGGAATTTGATAAGCTCAACAGGTATGTCCTGAAGAGATTAATTTTGAGGCAACAGTCCAGCATATAGAACTGGATGATCATTTTTCTTCTGAGAATGACAAAATAGATCCTAAGTTGCAAAATGAAAGTGTAACAGCGAGCAGTCTGACTGATTTAATTCAAGTAATGCAAGATGCTGTTCAAGATGCTCTAATTCCCTTTAGCTCATCAGGTGAATATGCTGGAATGGTTAGTAGGAGAGGTTTTGATGTGGATGTTCAACCTAGTATGGTTGCATCGAATGCTTGTAGCTGTATTACCAGTTGTGAGTGCATTGACATGGATAATGTTGTGAAGGTGGCTTTATTTAAAACTTCGGGCATCAGCCGGTGCCAAGTCACTGTCAGTACTGGTACATCTGCTAATTTTGTTTTGGGGCCAGTCTCTTTTACATTAAGTTTGCCACCATGTGTTTTATGGGCAAACTTTGGTCTGGTTGATAAGGTGTCAGATCTTCTAAAAGAAGTTGGAGCTTGTAAAATGAGTCATGGAAGGAATAATTTTGCATCTAAGACGATTTTTAGTGAGAAAGAATTATATTCTCAGGAGAATGAAGAAAAGAATTCCCATGGTCGTGTCTCGTCTATTCCATCAGATGAAAGTCTAAGGGGTAATATATGCCTTTCAAATGCAAGGATAATACTCATGGCAGGTTACTATTCCTTCAATCAGTTTCTAGCTCTTGATTTCTCTTATCCCCAAAAGTTTGGGGACAAAAATCCCAAGGCCTCTGAGCCTGCATCTGGCACTAGTTTGAGTGAAGGAGGCTTGCTAGAGAATTCTAAATCCTTGCAATTGAGTTGGAAGGATCTTGCTGTCTACCTGATTACCTCTGATCCTGGTGAGAATGGTGGAATTGAGTTATCCAATGTGTTGAAGTGGAAGTTTTCTGCTCACATGATTATGTCCATTGCCAATGAAACTAGCCAATTATCCGCCATTAGTATGTTCTGGCAGGATGGTTCGACTGGTCCATGGATAACTAGGAGAGCTAAGCTTCTGGCTACTTCAGGGAACTTGAATAACAGACAGAGATTCACGGGAAAAGATTATGAGTTTGCTTCTGTAACTTCTGCCAAGGACATGGAAGAATCTGACAATCACGCTAAACAGGAGATGGTTTTGAGCTCTGGATCTTTCATACACGTGCTGCTGTCTCCTGTTATGGTCAATCTTGGTAAGGCTCACTACGATAGCCTAATATGTCTGCTGCATCAGCTGGTTAATTGTTTGTCATGTATGGCCTCTGATACACTGAAGGAAGAATCTAGTATATCTCAGACATCTATCTTGGTTGATTGTGATTCAGTTGGAATTGCTGTCTGTATGGAAGAAAAAGTAGATACTAAAAGTTCAACCCAGAGTGAGCTTCCTGGTTCTTGGCATGGTTTTAGACTCAAAATTCAGAAATTTGAGTTGCTTTCTGTTTCAAATATTGGTCGAGTGAGGGGTGCTAAATTTGTTTGGATGTCGCACGGGGAAGGCAATTTGTCTGGTTTTGTTACTGGAGTTCCTCATGAAGAGCTGCTTCTCATCTCATGCAGCAACTCAACCATGGGGCGTGGCGATGGAGAAGGTTCAAATGTTTTAACCCCAAGGTTTGCTGGGTCTGATATTGTACACTTGTGGAATCCAGATGAGCTTCATAGCTATATGTCCATTGCTGTGAGATGCAGTACTATTGTTGCAATTGGTGGTCGTGTGGATTGGTGGGAAGCAATATCTTCCTTTTTCAGTGTGCCCTGTCGAGAAATTGAACAAACGGGTGAAAATAGTGTGCAGGAGGGGGGTTCTGAGAGCAGTGCACCTTTTCAAACATCCTTTATTCTTAATCTGGTAGATATTGGTGTGAATTATGAACCAAACATGTATCCGTGTGCCAGCACGGATGGTTTAGACGTTGAATCTTCTTCTGGCATGGTCAGCAAAGCTGCTGATGATCAATATATTGCTTGTTTATTAGCAGCATCTTCTTTCACACTTTCTAGTAATAGCATATCTGATTCCTCTGTTGGTGTATATAATATTAGGCTGCAAGATCTGGGTCTGCTTCTTTGTCCTGTATCTGGACCTAAAACTTCTGGCAGTAATTACAGCGTAGAGCATCTCAGCAGGGCTGGCTATGTTAAAGTTGCTCATGTGGCACATGTTAAAGCTCTTTTGAAAACTTATTCTAAAGGGGACCCCAGGTGGGAAGTAGAATCATCAGATCTACGTATTGTTGTAGGTACCTGTTCTGACACTGCATGTGGTTTGATTCGTCTGGGAGCCCAACTCCAGCAGCTGTTCGCACCTAACTTGGAGGATACACTTGTGCACTTGCAGACTAGGTGGAATGATGTTCAAGGGACAACTGAGGATGCTCAGATTGGGACACACCTTGGTGGTGCTGCTCTATCAGATATTGAGGGGCAAAATTTAGGGGCAAATAGTAGCTCATGTAGAAGCAATCTGATGGATGAAATTTGTGAAGATGCATTTCAGCTGGTTGGAAATGCTGATGGCCAGAGAGATTATGATGATAGAGAGTTTAATATGTCAATCAATGATAATGTTCTTGGTGAACCAAGTGAACTGAGTGCCAGCAATGGTGAACATTTTGCTGGTTGTTTCCCCTTTTCTGAATCAAATCCAGTTGTTGGACTGGAAAATAATGGGGCATCATTTCAACATGAAAATGTTCCAGAGTTTATTGAAGAATATTTCTTGTCAGATCTACGCCCTCTGTCAGGAGTTTCCTTTACTTCCCAGTTACCAAACGAACTTCACTGTAAAGCTGGTATCACAGGCAGTGGGGAACTGCCATACAGAAACAATGGTTGGTATGGGAACACTTCTTTAAGAATTGTAGAAAACCATGTTTCAGAGGTCAATGATCAAGCTAATCCCGGGCAACTAGAGAATAGTGAGTCTTCCAGTGGTTGCACTGAACTTGATGATCATGGCAGAATAAAGGGGTGCATACTTCTCAAGAACATGAATATAGTTTGGAGATTATATGCTGGTTCTGACTGGAGTAATATTCAGAAAAGTCAGGAGCATTCTACTTCTGGACGGGATGCAACAGTTTGTTTAGAGATCTCACTGTCAAGGATGCAGATCCAGTATGATATTTTCCCTGATGGTGGATTACGTGCATCTCAGCTGTCTCTTGCCATTCAGTATATCCGCGTGAATGATAACAGCAAAAATGCACCATGGAAACTGGTCAGTCTTCGATGTGATTTAACTTTTACCTGGTTCAAGTTTGCTGTTTTATCATGCGGCCCAGTGTCTGACTCCTTATTTTATTCTTTTGAAGGTGCTTGGATATTATCAATCAAAAGATCATCCTAGAAAATCTTCTTCAAAAGCTCTTAAGATGGATTTAGAATCTGTCAGACCAGACCCTTCAACTCCTTTGGAGGAATATCGGTATGCATTTTGTTTCTCTGAAGCTTTTTGCTTCACTGTTTCATAAAAAGGCATTATTACTCACTTGTTTCAGCTGAATTTAGGATCTGGCAGACCCTTGTTTGCTTTTGGGGGGACATTAATATGCATTTTCTTTCTATAATTATTTTTCTTCATCTTTCTAATATGAAGGAAATAGTAGTTAGTTCATTTGTTTTTTCTCCGTAACATAATTACTTGCTCTTTTCATGTTGTGCTTCTGTATGTTCCTGATGGAGTTGCAGTATAGTAACTCATATATCACACCACTTTTATATCTATGCTTATGGCAAACATATATTGAGGAAATTAGATAATCATTCACGCCATCCACATATGTGCTAGAAACTGCTTGAAGGTTTTCTGTTTTTCTTTAACGTAATCTTTCTGTGGTGCTATTTTTTTCTTTAATCTAATATATGACCATTAATCCAGCTCTGTGCTTTTCCATCTTTTTTAGGATAACTAGGGACTAGGGAGAAAATTCTTAAGTTTGTATTTGCCTCTCCCTTTTGCTCATGCAGCGTACAGTCTTTGAATATAAGCAACCCCACAGCGAAAACTTGAGTTGTGAGGGTCTCCCCACCTCAAAATTTAAAGTATTGAATATGTCGCTGGGAAAAAGGACAGGAATTGTTGAGGATATGAGAGTGGATTGATCTTAGACTGTTTCCTAATAAATGCATGTTTCTCTTATAGGTTGCGTGTTGCTTTTCTTCCAATGCGTTTGCATCTTCATCAAAGTCAGCTCAATTTTCTCATCAACTTCTTTGGTGGGCAAAGAACATCTATTAACTCACCCAAGAATGGCACTCATGATATGCTTGAAGCAGGAAAGGGATCACACAAGGCTGCAAGTCTCAGTGGACATACAATTGTTCAGGAGGCATTGCTTCCCTTTTTTCAGGTGAGTATTTTGAAATTGCTCTATTCTCAGGATATAATAAATTGTTTCATTCTGGTTAATGATTAGCATGTTAGATCTTAAATGCAAATTATAAACATTCAAATGCTCACGGGGTAAGCAGGAAATCTGGAAAACACTAAACTTTGCTGTAATTATATGTCCTTCAGCTATTTGGTTTTTATAGGAAAGAACTGAAACTCTCCATATCATGGATTTGTATTTGGTAACTTCTGTAAGCGTTTGTGATTTTTCAGAATTGGACTTGTTCATTTTTCAGGCATTCACTGAATTTTTTCCTTCTCTTGCAGAAATTTGACATTTGGCCTGTCCTTATACGAGTTGATTATGTTCCATCTCGCGTTGATTTAGCTGCACTAAGGAGTGGGAAGTACGTGGAACTGGTGAACCTATTAACTTGGAAGGTAAAATTTTCATCTTTCTTGCTTTTACCCTTCCTTGCTGTGATTACTGAATTAAATGGCACACCTGAGTAAAAATAGTAATTGAATAACAGCCAGCATTTCATGTTAGTGTGTGTTTAGATCTCAGGTTTTCTGATGGAAAAAGTTTGAATTTGTAGTGTCCTTCACCTGCCTGTGGAGAAAACGCTTGATGCATAACTAGCTACATCATTTACTTGTTGAAACTAGAGTCCATTATTCGAATTCCTTATTCCAACACATCTTACTGACAGTTGGACACACTGACATGCAAATTTTTCTTTACACCATACTGACTTCACATCATTCAAATTCCTTGTTTCAACAAATCTTACTCATGATCGGACACATTGATATGCAAATTTTGCTTTTCCACTGGCCTTTTAAGAGAGGACCATCTAGGCATGTAAATGCTTGATCTTTTGTCAGAATAGTTTAGGTTCCAATTGTAATTTTAATACCTCAAATTGAAAAGTTGTCATTTTTATGGTAAAGTGCTTCAAAGGGTCAACTTCCTAACAACAAAGTAAAATAATGTAGATTATATGAGTAGTGGGATATGTTGTCGTGGTAGTACCATTTTTCACTAATTCTTTCCCTTATCTGCTGGGATTGCTAATACGGATTACCATATGGACGATCAGAGTTAAGCTTTAGCTTTTGGTGCTTTACATGTTCTATTTGGTGGAATGCAATTGGATTCTTTGGTACATTTGGTACTTATATCCCGAACTTTTCACTTTGCACCAGCATTCAGAGTTATGGTGCATCTGTCAAGCGAAGATTTCATAAACCATTGGTGTATTTATTAGATGCATTTGTAACCGCCATTCAAGTTGTCTTCTCCCAGTGTCTGTGTTCTACATTTTTTCCTTCTCTTAATTGCTCTTTTAGGCTGATTACAGCATTCGTATGCCCTTTTTGGTATTCTTTGAATGAGGATAATTTATATAGCCCAAGGTGAATGTAATTCTCTTGTTCAACAATTTACTATTTCTCCATCTTTGGTTATTACC
Source organism: Coffea arabica (assembly GCF_036785885.1). Taxonomy (NCBI): domain Eukaryota; kingdom Viridiplantae; phylum Streptophyta; class Magnoliopsida; order Gentianales; family Rubiaceae; genus Coffea; species Coffea arabica. Next base: position 17,296,919 of record NC_092312.1, read on the forward strand.
AGGTAGGAACACTTAACTTGCGAGAATCTTAGTTCTCTTTTGGAACCATTTTGGCTTGAAAACTGAGTGTTCAACTTTCAAATGATTTCTAATGCCAGGGGGTGGAGCTACAACTTAAGCATGTTCATTCAGTTGGAGTCTATGGCTGGAGCTCTGTGGGTGAAATGGTACTTGGGGAGTGGTTAGAAGACATCTCTCAAAACCAGGTTACTGCCATAGCTTAAAAGTGAACAAGCTTTTATACAACTTGTGGCCTCATTGTGCTTCCATAATAATGATTATATTTTTGTAGGTTCATAAATTGTTGAAAGGCCTACCTCCTATTCGATCACTGGTTGCCGTTGGTTCTGGTGCTACAAAGCTGGTGACTTTGCCCGTAAATGGCTACAGGAAGGATAGGAGATTGCTCAAGGGTGTTCAGAGGGGTAAATAGTTCCTGGAAACAGATCTTATATATTTGAATCTTCCCTTTTAAATGGAGTAATATATGCATTGGATTGAGTTACCTTGCCTCAACTTCCCCCTGGCCTATGCAAAATACTATCTGCATTTTGAGCTTACTTGGTTATGCATCGGTCAGGAATCATTTCAGTTATGCATGGGTCTAATATAGCTACCCTGGAAAATTAGATTCTGGTATTGTTAAGGCTAGTTTTTAGGAATTTCTCTCCGCTATCTGACTACTGCACTTGTGACATTTTCTGCATTGCCTTTTCTGCTATTTACTAGATGATGGAAATAAACAGTAAGCTTTGTGTTTGTACCAGGTACAATAGCATTTCTTCGGAGTATTTCACTTGAAGCAATTGGTCTAGGAGTACATTTAGCAGCAGGAGCTCATGACATCCTCCTCCAGGCAGAATACATACTTACAACCATTCCACCCTGCGTATCATGTCCTTTGCAAAGCAGAGCGAGTACTTCTGTTAGGTCAAATCAACCAGAGGATGCCCGGCAAGGAATCAAACAGGTGAATCTAGAACCATTTTGAACTGTACTAAGGTATCCTATTTGTTTGTTTGAGATATGATTTTGGGTTGAAAGATGTATCCATTTTTATAAACACTAGTAAGCACGTGGATATATTTTTTTCAAAATATAAAACTTTTAATATATTAAATTTTGTACAAAACTTTGATTATTGGCATAATATAAACTAAGAAACTATATAATGAACAAAATTAAGCAATTGGTAATTGTACAAAATGTTTATTGTGTACAAAATAATTAAAAGTTTATTGTGCATTTTACAGTTATAAAAACTCTGAAGATGGAAGATTATCATATTTAAACTAAGTTGTTGGTATAATATTGACTAAGAAACCATATAATAAACAAAATTAAGCAGTTGCTAGTTGTAGAAAACGTTTTTAATATACACAGCAATTAAAAGTTTATTGAACTCTAAAGATGAAAGATTATCATATCTAAACTAAGTTGTTGCATATCTTACTTGGATTGTGACAGTAAGAAGAGGAAATATTCTATGTTCTGTCAAACCTGTGTATACAACAAAACCTGAGCAAAATACATACTAAAACGTTATGATTTGGATACAACAAGTTTTTATCAATTTTAGTAGTTGTAAACCTTTTCTGTTATATTTTTATAATTATCGATAATTTTTTTGAAGTTTTCTTAGTCAATTTGTCCTAATATAGTGAATTTAATCATCAATTTAACCTTTTGTTTTCTCATTAAGTGTTTATAACCTTTTGTCTTCTTATTAATTGTGATTTTCTTCTGAACCAATATGTGTATAAAATATAGTTAGCTTTAGGCCTTGTTTGGCGAGTTTTTGGGTGTTTATCTAAAACTTTACTGTAACTTACTGTGAAAGTTGTAGAAAAAAATTTTGGAGTATGTAAATTTTTGGATATTTTGAAGTATATAATTTAAAATTTTTGAGAAGTTTTTTGATATTACTGTAGTTAAAGTTGTTAAAAAACTTGTAGCAGACAAACTTGGCAAAAAACTTGCTTGCCAAACAAGGCCTTAATTATCATGTATAAGAATATAATAATTGGAGATAATTTTAACACACAATAATTGGAGATGAAGAAAATGATTGGTGAATATAATTGTAAGTGGGCAGTTTTTAATTTTAATTACCAACATTTTTGAGATGTAATCTATTGAAACTTTTCATTTTTCTTATTAGTTTCATGATTGAAACGCAATAAAAGTCATGAGGTTAATTTAGGCATAACAAAAACTAAGATCAAATTATGCTTACACTCCTATTGCTGAAACTCATCATACTTTTTATATAGTAATGATGATAGGAAATGATAGCTCCCGTTGCAAATGTGAGTTATAACGTGCTCTCTATCATTAGAGGCAAGTTTATTATCCACTTAAAGTTGACCATGCTGCAAGGCTGTTTCTGTTTGATATAACTGAAATTGGTATAAGCATGAAAGTAACTTTTCCCGTGACTGTAAGACCACTTGAAAGACTGTATGTTCAGGCTCTCTTATAGTGAGGACTTCATCTCTAATAGCGGGAGGGCTCAAACCCGGGACCTCTCACTTGCACACCCCCCCCCCTTCAAAAAAAAAAACTACCCAACCCATCCCTCCCCCCTCTTTGTTTTATCCCTTATTGACTCATTCTTTTCCTGATTAATCCACGGTTTGGGTACTTCAAAGGCTAAAGATATAAAGCGGATGTTTATACTTATTGTATACTCTATTGCAATTAATTAACCTAATTGTGATGTGCATTGCAGTTGACATTTAGTGAATTTAAAATTTATTTTGCCTCTTGAAGCAATATGTGATAATAACTCTCCTAAATAAATCTATCTTGGATTCTGATGTTTGTAATTTTTTAGGCTTATCATAGTATCAGTGATGGCCTTGGTAAATCTGCTTCTGCTTTAGTACGAACTCCATTGAAAAAATATCAACGGGGAGATGGCGTGGGTTCTGCTTTGGCAGCTGTTGTTCAAGCTACTCCTGTGGCAGCGGTAGCTCCAGCTTCTGCTGCTGCAGGAGCTATGCATTATGCTCTTCTTGGTGTGAGGAACAGGTAATCCCTACCTGATCCCAGCTGTAAAATGCATAATCTGTTTGTCGTCCAGAATTAGTAATGAGCTGTGCCTTTAAGTGATTAGAACTAATGTCGTTTTCATATGTTCTCCTGCAGCCTTGATCCAGAGCACAAGAAAGAGTCTTTGGATAAATACTTGGGATCATCTCAGCAAAGGGAATTCATGTAATAGGTATACACTGTATATAAGACAAACACATGATCTGTTAGTGATTGATACATTCACACTGTTTGAGGTGTCCTATTCTTGAAGTAAATTTCATGCTATGTGTCTAACGTCAATGAGTGATAGACGTGAACCAAATAGACCATACAGCAGAAGACGAGAAATATTGCTAGAATGTGCTTTGGAGAAAACATCACATGTGATTAGATATCAGAAATAACAAAGATGTCATTGTACATTATTCCTTTGAAGAAAAGTTTACAGAGAAAGGAATAATGTGTAAGTTTCCAGAAGTCTGTTAATAGTTGTGTATGATGTTTACAGACATAATAATAAAAATGTATGGCATACGCTTGGGACCTCTTTCTGGGAATGTACTTGGGACCTTAATATGCTTAATCTCACTATTCATAATGTCTGTTTTCATTTTACTCTCTATTCTTTGCTCTGTTATCGTATCTGTTGACTCATAGAACTGATTTCCTTTTTACCATATGCAGGTGTACAGATAGTGAAACTGCAGAAATTCTTTACTGTCAGAAGACAGAACCTGTAAATAAATGTAAATACCTGGTGATTTGTAGTAGTTTTGCCAACAAGCCAAGCCTTGCAATTGAGGTCATTGGTAATTGATGTTTGTTGTACCATAGTCCTTTTTGTATTTGGTTAAACTTACCTAGTGTTTCACACGACATAGTTTTCCTTGTAAATAGCTCATCGGTTTTTTGAAGCAATTTATTGGATTTTCATTTTCTCTTATCCATTTTGTCAGTGTAATTGAATTTTATGAAGATATAACCAGGTGGATGATTTAATGATCAAGGGTGCACACGTGAGCCTGAACTGAAGTTCACGAGATGATCACCCCTGCCGCACAATCCCTTGCGGAATTACAATGTCATTAACTGGATTATGTGAGAATTAGCAGCAGGGAGATTAGGCTGCCTTTGTGTTTCCCTCTCTTGGCAAGTGATTTGGTGCTTGTGAACTTCTATTGGCAAGGCCGACTTGCCGTTGCAGGTTATATTTTTAGTTCTTATGACCAGTTCATAGCTGGCACCTTAAACTGGGACATCAGTTAACTGGCATCGGATGCGCTAATGTAAGAGGGAGGGAGGTACTCCCAAAACCAAAGGTGGGTCTTCGTTGGGAAATTGGAACTCTAGCGCCTTATGCCTCTGGATTAACATTTCAATTCTGTAGCTAGCCTTGGTCAATGCTGCTCTGTCACTGGGGACGCATGCTGCAAGTTGCGTAGTGCTTTTCTAGCCTTTCACAGCTGAAAAGGCAGCATCGTCTGGACTGGCGAGGAATTTTTCTTATCAACCCTTCTCGTCCGTTTAACAAGGAATTTTTGTCCAAAAGTGAATGCCATCTCCCGCTCCATTAAGCTGCATATGAAAGCATTGACAACAAAATGCTGCAAAATCTTCTTCAGGTTCTAAAGCCGTCTCGAGCAGTATCTGGTAATAATTGTAAATCCCCGCGGCTGGATTTCAAAATTTCCGATTTTTGGCAGGCATGTCACAAAATTTGAAAATCCTGCTCGTTGAAATGGCAGGGTGAACTTTGGACGCCATTTCAAATTCTCGCCTGAAAGATTTCTAATATACTAACCTCCGAGGCATTTTAATTATTCTGTTGTATTGTCGATTGCTTGAAAGAAAAATCTTCCAGTTCTTACCTGTCCCCAGCCTGCCTATTCTACGATTGCTGTTTCAATTTTGGTTCTTTCTTTAGCCTTCACCGTCATTTAGGATTATAAGGCAATGCCGAGGTTGAATCCAACCATGATGTTATTATATCGGCGTGCTCTCAAGGCTGTTTTGGACCCAATTTCACACTTAAAACCTCTGGAGATTTCGCTCTCTCTCTTGACTATAGCCTTCGTGTATCGAATTTCATATCCACCATAGTTTCTGATTTCCTAAACCATTTTAAAAATCTGGCTGAAAAGAAGATGAGGATGGGGATGGGAAGTGTTAGTACAGTGTCATTCAAAGATGATAGATAGTACATATATAACTAGCCGACCTGGATTATGAACTTACTCCCTGTTGAAATGTGGGTTGGGAGGTTTCTGGTCAGTCCGGCGCTTTTGCATGCATGGCATTAAAGTGAAATGAATAAAAATAAAAATCACGTCCTATTGGTACAACTGCAAGCAGTCACACAAACGTGATCTAATCTTTATAGCAGAGAAATAAGCCCAGCAGGGGAGCATTATGGAATCAGAGGCATGAACGATCTACATGAAATGAAACTGAAAAGCCCTGACAGCAAAGATATTTGTACAATAACGTGAAGAATGGAAGAGCGGATCTATGCACGCTGCACATGTAGTAATTCATACGGGAAAAGTTGACTGACAGAAACAAAAATTCTTGACCATCCCAGTTCTCTTCTCCACACGGGTCAGCGACAGAGAGGAAACTTTAGCAAGCTCTGCGAATAATTCCTTTGCCACCTTCCTTTAAAGTATTCCATCCAAGATCTGCCAGTAAGCACCTGTGACCAGAAAATCAATTCAGAATTATTTTGAAAAGACTTATCATTTTCTGGGTCTGGGTCTCAAGTAGCGCATCTAGTTTTCACCCTTGAGGTTAGCAGCAAACATATTCTCATGGAATGCCAAAGTTGTGGAGGTCGTCTCATCAATTCTTTCAAGGACTTGATCAGAAACAGTCCTATCAGCAGATTTCCTACGCAGATGATGGATGTTAGATCTCTTGAGGCCTAAACGCTCTTTCCATCGGCTCATACCCTTGTGTAGTCGCGGTGACGACACATCCATGTCGTCATCCTCCACAAGGAGTTCATCTCTGAGAGTGGTCTTCGTGGGTACAATTTTGCCCTTGAAGAAGACCTCATCCGCAGAAATCATGTTGTAACCAGACACCGAAAACTCGAAATCTGAGGAAACTGGTGCTTCTCTATAGCCGTGATCGTGCTTGGTGGGTTGTTGGGTGTCGGCAAAGTCATTAGAGAAGGAGATTCTTGGGCCCATTGCAGCGTGGATACCTTGTTGGTCATTGTTGAACATGTTTAAGCATGCCATGGACACTGAGACTAAGTGATCACTTTCGAGGTTTCTTCTCACTACTTACCATGTAACTTGCAACAACCCCGCTATTTATACAGGGGGTTTCTTGCTTCCTCATTTTATGTAGATTGGATTTTTCGTTTTCCTCGTTAGTCTAAGTTCCTATTATTGACTTTTGGTTAAAAAAATTGCATGAAAGTTGTGCAGAATCCATATCCATTGAAGTAACTTTGCTACTCCCATGACAATTATATCACGAAGAGGACAAGATGACCGCAATTACTGCAAAAAAAGTTTATAATTATGGAGTAGTTTAAGTTACTCCAGCAAGTGCGTGGGGTGGTGGAACCGTGGAAGGGGTTGGCATCTAGACTTTCTAGTTGTATTAGTGGGCTACATTTTCATTTCTAGTTTTTTCTATATTTGGTGAGCCAATTTAATGACTTGATTGCATCTGCATGCATGAGAACCCACTTTCAGCAATGGATTATGCCACATCTAAAATCATGGGCTAGCTCAAGAGATGACTCCTCCTTTTCTTGTCGTTCATCTTTGAAGAAGATGGAATGGCATTGTCAACTAGTCGTTTGTACCCGGTCATTATTTTCACATACCGCCACATCTGGAAATATGATAAGTCGATTTGTCGAACTAAAAATCGACTATTACTGAGTATCATTGAATCCTCTTTGTTCACCCTTCACATCATCCTTTTTTTTGGGCTTTTCATCCTTTATGCTGGGTTGGATTAGTAAATATTTATCAGGACGGAGAGTCAACAATGGCTGCTGTTTGCTTAAAGTAACAGATATATACTTTGTTGTACCATGCAATAGTTGCCTCGCCCTCAACTGGAATCAGATTTTTCTCCTTCAATTTAATAACTACGTAGGCCCTTCCCCGGCCGGATACTTCAGTCTCTCTTACAGCTTGCTTGTTTTGTTCAGCTCTGAAATGGATCCAGTTCTAGCCAATCAAATTACGGCCTAGACTTGCAGATTACTCCAATTTAGTCCTGCTCGCTAAAGCGGTCAAACAAAGTCGGTAATGCAGAACATGGGAAGCAAAAGGGATAAATTCTTTTTGCATATTCTAAGGCCTAACACATGCTATTAGACTTTTGCGTTCTTTTTGAAGTGATCATTCATTGAACAGCTGTCCTAATTGTTTCCACTGTAGAATACGCCTTGAATTTCAGACGCATTGCAGTATCTTGTTGAAGCAGCTATAGTTTCTCAGCTCCCACTGAAGAGCATCGGGCTCACTTGATTAGGGGGGAAAATATTAAGCTCGCACTTCATGCACATAATGGGAATAAGCTCTAACTCCAGTCCTACTCCCACTCCTTTCTGCTGTCACATTATATCACTTCTTTGAGATCTGATCACTGCTTAAAGTTTAAACCCAAGTGCCTTCATATTTAAGTTGGAATCTGGTGACTTCAATTTTAGGAGGTTACAGTTTTCCTTTTAGGTTTTGAAGTATTCTTGGAGGTTACTCAGGGGCCACCTGGAGACGTCCTAACTCGAGATCAGTTGCCTGATTATCATCACAATCAGCGAGATTGATTCGAACATCAGTCTAGTTTTCCTGCCTTAATGATGAAAAATTAAGATCAAACGAGAGCGTAGTAATATGCTAGTAACTCCATGCCATTGAGTAAACTGCATGATTCGTTTTTGAGCCCTTATGATATTAAGTAAGTTTTAGGAGATAAGCCACTCATTCTAGATGGTGGTCTTTTTTCTTGGACTTGCCTGCATGGCTCAAAGTCACGGTCGCGGTCCCAACCGTTTCATATCGATCTCAACATATCAGTCACAGTCTTGATGAAACGCAAATTTAGGAGCATTTAATATTCTAAAAATTATGAATAATATTAAAATATATGCTAAACAAAAATAATAAAAAATTAGCAAAAGAAAATCTGTAAAACATAAATTTGTAATTTGATTCGAGATGTCTCGATCCGACTTGACTGAGACTATTCATATCAAAGACTTCTCTCGATCGATTTATCAGTGATCTATATGTCTCAAAGTCGTCTAATTCCGGTATCGAAATGGAGAGATCTATTCTAATCCCGGTATCAAAACAGAGAAATCTATTCCGATGATGGATCCGGTCGAGTCGTCTTGGTTTTGGGAGACTTTGAACCATGGTTACCTGGCAAAGCTGACATACGCACTATTCCCCAGTACATGTGCGTTTGAACCACTTCGAAGTCTTTCAACCGACAAATCCAAAAACCAAGACTAGTTTAGGCTTTGGAGTCAGGCTTTTTACTAATAACCATTACATGGTGAAAGAGATTCCAGTTCACATGTTATCCATTGCTCAGTAGGAACTCACAGAAGACCATCCAATAACTATGCAACAGATTGCCGATTCCCGTTGCTAAAGCTATTAATACTTTTAAAAAGGTCCCAAAAAACAACTGGATAAACCTCAAGAAGAAGTGGAGGAACGCTTGGCCCGTGGGTAACCTGTCTCTTCTGGTCTCCCTTATGGTGAACAGACTTTGTTTCTTGCCTATTATAAATTTAAAAAAAAAAAAAAAATGCCTCCATTTTCTCCTATACCTCGTGTATGTTGGTTTTTCAGGCCCATTTTGCAGCGTCAGATCGAGAGACAGATCCAACATTTTCTTAATTTGGTGCTTTGCATGTTGCCCCTATTCTGAGAAGTACAATCACCAATCGATCTGAAGTTTAAAAACCGATAATCTTCCCAACATTCTGCGTAGTTAGAGATTAAGGATGACTCTCTGCGTAGTCAGAACTGGAGAATTGATACAAGATCACAAAATCAGTCCTATCCTCAATTACAGGCAAAAAGATGGGGTACTCTAGCTATTGCCCCAAGCTCTTAACCTAAGTTAGCTCTTTCATGAGTGAAAATAAAGCTTGGTAGTTTTCGTAACAACATAAAGATTCTCTTTCGGTCAAGCAAGTAAGACAGTGGGTCAAAAGAAGAGGGGGCTCAAAATTGACACGTGCTCTTCACCATAGAGATGCAAGTGAAGAGTAAATGCAAAGTCATAATCCAAAACCATAGCAAATACGAGATGCTCTCAGTTTTTCCTTATTCTTGGAACCTGGAGCAAGATCATAATCCAAAAGGAAGATTTCTGAATTCAGTCAAGTCTAATTACTGCTTGACTTGACAATCTTGTTCTACATTCTCTAAGTTACTTCTGCAAAACTGAGTGAATCATGGCTGGAGCATTATGCAATGCACAACAACTTGCTTTTTCTTCTGCTGGAGAAATAAATAAATAAACCAGAGAGTAGCATATATATATATATATATATATATTAAGAACCCACGCTGAGAGAGAGAAAGAGAGAGAGAGAGAGAGAGAGCATCTTCATAGGATTTTAAAAGCAGCCAATTAGATGTGACAACTGCTATTTTACCCAAGTAGAAATTGTAAAACGATGTGCAGGATCTTAAGAACAGATGGCCAAGTCACACATCAGAACTTCACATACGGGAATGATAACTACAAATTAATGTGGAAACTATGCTGGGAGCGCTAACTGCTGCTTCTCTCTAGTAGGCTAGTATCAACATGCATCAGATAGATACAAAGGATCATCAGTTATTCTACCAACTTAGTGGAGTCAGAGAAATTGCTCAAGGAATTCTATCAAAAAATTGAATTAACATAATTGACGCATTCATATTAGAAAAAACAGATCCAGTTGTTTCTGCTTCTTACTCTTAATAAACAAGTAAGCAAGTGCTACATGCTATTTCAAATGTTTCTGAAAACACATATTCATTCTCCACACATAGAACAATGAGATATCTGCAAAATAAAACTGTCTACGTTAATGGGATTGCACTGGTTAAACTTGAACAGATTTTTTCCTCTTTAAATGACATGATCGGTTGATCACAAATACAACTTCGCAAGTTCTGCTCATCTTGAACCATGCCAGTCTCACTTGATTACAGCAAAGATGAAAAGAGGGGGAGGGGGGGGGGAGAACAAAAATGAAACAAAAATCATTCATGTGGCTGATCTGCATCAAGAAAAAACTGAGGAAGTTTCTGCATTTAACCAAAGGAGATGTTGAGATATAAATGGCAGCAAGAGTTGGATACGGATCAGTGCAACTGTTAATGAGTATATGAACCAGTCAAAGAAAAGTTCGAATCAGAATCTTATGAAATGATAGTGATGAGAATTTGCATTGTTCAGTAGATGACTGGGAAATTTTTCAGGAATTAATAAAAACGGAAACTGCCAAAGAGAACATGCCAAGAAGCTAAATTTTAGTCAAAATCATTGTCAATTTTATCATCAGTAAATATTCTCTTTTGAGGTAATTGATTTCGAGGGCTGATTTTGTGCTCCAATGCTACAACTGTCACGCCTTCAGAAGTTCTTACTACTTTTGCCGGGGGCTTCTGCAGACGCTTGAAAGGATTAGATAATCTGCTCCTGTACTGAACCACATTGGTAGAAAGTAAAGGAAATGGTGCTTGATTTTGAGATGACAAGGTTGATTTGTGAAAAAATTTTTCTTTTGAGTTCAGCAGGTTCTTGGGGTGTCCTTCTTCTGTGTTTGACCTTACTGCTGATTCAAGTGGAACAAGTTTCCCGCCTACTTGGTTACTGAAAACAAATGAAACCTGCAAAAGCAAACCACACGAATTTATGGGCTTCTATCTCATGTGCTACATACAGGGAAAGAAAAAACAGGACCTCCAATGACAAATTGATATCATTCGTGTTTCATGATCAGGGTAAAATTTCCATTTTTTCCACTTGGGTTAATAGTCACACAAGGCATTTGTACCTGTACAGATTCAAAAAGCAGACTTAATAGGATTTTGAAATATAAAGCACTAGACGTCTTCATTCAAAGAAAGCAGAAATTGAACCGGGAACTAGAAGAATATTGCTTTCTCATAGAGTTAGAAAGCCTTCTTATATCTGTTTAAGTGAAAAATACCCCCTTTTGTAACATTAGGGCCTGAGATGCTGAGATGCATAGGTTAATAGTTTTTTTTTTGTTTTATCAAGCCATATTAGTTGACCAATGTATATGCCTAACCCTTATAGATGAGAAAAACAAAGGTATGGTACCTGAAGACCAATAGTTAAATAGAACATAATCTATAATAGGGTAAACAATGCGAAAAAGGAGCAAAAGGCAAGAGAAAGTTATTAGTTAACCGAGTCTTCTTGTTTTTCACCAATCTGCAAAACTAGGCCATGCTTTTTCAATATCTACATAGAAGTTACCGTAAGAAAGAGGAAAAGCCATGAATTAGGAAATTAGCACTCTTCACTGACCTCATCCCCTGCTGAAGACTGAAGAATAGTATCAGGTATTGACTGTGGAAATAGATGATGACCCCAATTAGCTAAATCTTCTTCTTTGGGCGTCCCCACCTTGAAAAAGGTTTCAAATTTTTGAGTCCTCAAAATATATCATGTTAATACAGATTCTCATTGAAGAATTTTCCAACCTGTTTCTCCGAGCTTTTTAATCTATGTAAGCACCCAGAAACACTAGCAAATCCCCCTATATCTTCTTCATCAGATTGAGATGATGGACTTCCATAGCTTGTTTCAAGTTTGGCATCCACTTGCATCACATAGTTTTGGCAACGATTGCAGCTCATCTTCTCATGAATTTCAGATCTGCATTGGTATTACAACTGGGAAAAATAAACCGCAATGAAACTTAAGATCAAATGTCCAAATAAAACAAAACCACCACATTTAAGAAGCAAGGAAGAATTTATTTGGTGATACATAGCTCATCTCACTATTGTCAATTAAGTCGAATAGATCACGCACTTAGACAACTAAATCTGATAAGGTATAATTTTCCTACTTCAGATAATGGTTAAGCGTGTACTTTTTGGTTCCAAAAATTAATAAAGCAGTATCTTTTAGGTGGAGCTTCTAAAAGAAGCACATCATGAACAGATAATCTGACATTAATGGGCAAGGAATTTTCCATGCCTTATAACTTTCCTTTTCTGTTTTTCTCAGGACCATTGGCAAAGAATAAATGAACTGCTGTTGACTTTTCAGGAAACAAGCCTCATCCAAACCACAATTATCTGTCCATCTTTTTATCCAAGGATGTACATGATTTCTCCGTAAAACATTCATGTGAAAGTTTCGTGATAAGTACACACCTCACATTCTCATGAAAAGTGAACAGGTCTCTTAGATCTTCAGTAGAAAGAAGGTTCCCCTGCAATTACAGATTTTTCATGAGAAACTGGGACTAAGATGAACAGAGAGAGCAGCTAAATGAGAATCTGAACCTCAGACTCCGATTGCTCCTGCTGAATAACTTTCTGAAGCCCTTCCTTTGACATCTGACGCTGGTATACCTGTAGAAATATTAAGGATAGCTTTCAACCCTGCTTTAAAAACCAATTCATATTCAATAAGCAACCAAGGAAAGAGGTAAATACTTTTTCTTCAATGGTTCCTGTACTCAAAAACCTATAGATGTAAACTCTCTTCTTTTGTCCATCCCTCCAGACTCTTGCTGCAGCCTGCAAATGGCTTGAAAATGGAAAACTTAATGACATGCTACAGATTCCTGAATATAGTCAACTTCCGATTATTTTATTTGCATGCAGTCTGGCATATAAATCAATGCTGGTGCAGCTGAAGAAGTTTACTTGTTTGTCATTGGCAGGGTTCCAATCAGGATCAAACAACACAAGTCGATTTCCACCTATCAAATTTAGGCCACAACCCCCAGCCTTGCTACTCAAGAGAAATGCAAACTCATCCTACATTTAAATATAAGAATAAAAACAAATTTATCTGTAATAAAGGTAGTCTTCTAGAGCAGAAACCAGAAGTCCAGGGATAAACAGTTACCTTAGATGGATCATTAAAACGATTAACCAATTTTTGTCTTTTACTGATAGATGTAGTTCCATCAAGCCTTAAGAAGGGATATCTTCGTTCACGACACAATTGCGCAAAAAGGTCCAATGTCTGATAAACCACAGAGACAATTATCACAAGAGAAATAAAAGAGGAAGAAAAACTGCAGTGTGCTACGGGATAAGTGCCTAGTAATTTCTTGAAATGGGTTCAGTTACAATTAGAACCAAATACTCATCATCAACCAAGACTGTATAGAAACCTGCAAGCTCTAATCTACTTACAATAACTAATTGAAGTGATACATGAACATAAGGTTTTGATAAAAGGTGATACCCATATATATGTGAACAAAAAGAAGAAACAGGTGATACCACCAAACATATGTTCATCTACACTTAAAAGGGAATAATGAGACATTAACTGATTATCATGTAGATTATTGTGACAGGTTCTCAAGGATTTGTTATTAATAGCAAATCTAAATCTAGTTTCGAAACCAAGCTATGCAGACGAGGACGCCATTCAAATTTGAGATATTTAATGATGCAACCAACAAATAGAAGAATTAAACCTTGTGGTTCTTTTGACTGATTAAATCAACTGTCTGCTCTTTGTTAAGTTCTTTCCCTGTTTACTTATCTACCCTTAGATTTTAATTTATCATAGAAAGAGTTGAAGACAGCATGCATAACAATACCTACCACAAATAGAAGTCCTGTAGCTCATAAAGAACCCAATGAAAAGGAGTCTGATATACTCATTTATATCCTGCTGGTATGACCAAATGGTAATTATAAGAACTTGACAATCTACTGCAGTACAAGTTCAGGCATGATATGCAATCAATTACAGCAAAAACATAGTAAGTAATCACAGTTCCCTCAGCAACATGATGACACGAGATTAAATTGAAAGCTAAGTAGAACAACAACCAATGACACAGAATAATTGAGTGAACCAAGTGATATCATGCAAGATATCAACCACAAGATCTTAATCAACAGAACAAGTACATACTTTATCCACCAACTTCATAAGCCAGTTATCCCAACTTTTGATACCTGTGTGTAGTTTGAGACTAGAACAATTCGGTCGTTAGTTCTCTGATGGAGATGAGCCAGTAAACGAGCAAGCACATGCATTTTTCCTGACAGTTCAATCCATGTGCCATCACCACCGGTCCATGATCCAGATCTAACAATAAGGCAGAAGATGCCCTTAGGACTCAGATCAACATGAAAGTATTCAAGTGAACAAAAAATAAATAAATACACTTACCTTCCTGAAAACATCTCTGGAGGGAAAAAGCGCAAGCAGTCCTCAAATCCAGATGTTCCCGGACTCCCACTTCTTATTGTATCGTATATCAACTAAATAGAGAAATAGTCATTTTAGCCAAACATAAAGATTACATAATGGAGTTATCATTTGACAAAACTAATATGTAAAAAGAGAAACTATGTATATCAAGAGCACCACATGTACTTTACAGTTGATGCTCTTTGGTCAAACAGGATAATTTGGACAAACATCCTAAACTATAAGAGATAAACTTTTCTTTTATGATAAAATGTTGTACCTTTGGATGATTACAGAGCTTCTTAAGAGCTGTTATGTAAGCTAAGATTTTTGATTGTTTTGTATCTTCAGTAATTGCTCGTTTGACCTGCACTTTACAGTTATAGAAAGAGAATGGATTTGTGTTACAATGAAGAAAAGAACTCATTATGTGCATGTCAACTTGTATCAAAAAGAAACGTGAACTTGTACATTTTTGGAATGTATGAAGTGATTATAGAGCTCTGATTGGAGAGATGTCAACTTGCAACAAACAACTTCAATTATCTGCAAAAGCAATTAGTAGGACCAATAAGAAAGAATCAAATCAGAAATAACAAAAAGTATATAAGAATCTCTTTCAACTTTATTATAAGTAGTACAGTCATACCAGCAGGATATAGCTTTATTATAACTATAACTTTATCATACCCTTTGACTATACTACTTATCCTGAAAAACAATTTGCACTATACTTATAAGTTTATTATAAAGGGTCTTTAGGGTTATAGCTTTATCAGAAAATAGGAAATAGAACAGGGACTAGTTATGGGGTTTATGAAGTTAACTTTCAATTGTTATAATTTCTCTGGTAAAGAACGGCCACTATCAGCTTTCTGGTTTCACTGCTATAGAAAATTGACTCATGGTTTGTAGTTTACTATTCTCATTGGAATTCCTATATAGCATGATCAATACCAAAGGCAAACTTAACAAGATTAGCCATACCTTTGGCGGCAGATGATTCGACAACAATGCATTAGTCCTCCTCAATATAAACTGGAACAAGAAACCACTATTGTGTCAGAGAATACCGAGGTCAATTTGCTTCTTCTATGTTTTCAGGAAAGTATTCAAAGATATAATCAGTATTTAATGGCACAAACATGTATTGTCTTCCTTTTGAAGGAAAGTCCTGTTGGGAGATCTGTATCTGAAGAACCAATTAAAAAAGGCCAGATTTACGATATTTGCATCAGCAATGAAATTTTACCTGGTTTACTCTGGCACTCAACTCAGCAGAGCGCTCAGAACCTAGCTTCTTCTCTTCTTCGGTAGCCGTGGGTTCTCTACCACAAATGATTGGCATCTTCAAATAGACATGGTACAACAAATTGAAATATTTGCTTGAGACAGCACAGAAACAATTTTAATACAACTATGAATATCATGTATCCATGTACAGGATCTCTATGATTTCTTCATTTCTGTCACAAGCAAAAGCACAGTCAGTGCATCAGTCAATTTGTTTACACTGTTAGCAACCATATGAGGCTAATCTAGTACATAAGCTCCAAATAGTTGGAACTCAGCAAGGAACCTTTTTACTCAAAGTTGGCCAGGATATGTCAATGTCCATAAGTTTCTAGCAATCAACTCACCTCATAGTAACGACGAAAATATGCAGCATCACCCAAGACTCCTGGATTAGTAAAATTGACCATGGCATAGAACTCCTCCAAATCATTCTGATGGTTAAATAGCATCAACAAAGTGAAGAATAAATGTGATTTAAATGAAGAAAAAATTTAAAATATATATATAGGTAAATATCTGAAGGTCAATTTGTGCTGACTTGCATTGGAGTCCCAGACAACAGAATGCGCCGCCTGCATGATAAAGCTGCCAATGCCTGAAGCGGAAATTCAGATCAGTAACTAAGAGTTATTCATCATAACAGCTTCCTCAGAAATGCATCAACACAAATAGGAGGACATATTCACTATGACTCACTCTATTAGTCAGTGTTTGGTCATTTTTCAGCCTGTGGGCTTCATCACATATGAGGAGGTCACAGGATTCACTCTGACTAAACTTTGAAGAATGCATCCGAAAGGTCTCGTATGAAACAATTAATACCTGCGAGAACACCATATATACATAAACATAATCCGATTTCAGATAACTCAGATTGTTTGAGAAATTCTACCTGTAAAGTGCTTTGCAGACTGACAAAACTGTCAATGCCAGAGACAACGTCATCACGAGTGCTTTCACATAGGGCAACAAGCTTAACTCTCTCGCCGACCCACTTCTTAATTTCAGCCTCCCAATTACTCACAAGACTGGTCGGTGTCACAATAATTGCCTTCTTTACCATTGGTTTCCCATCAAACCCCTGACGAAGGAGAGTATACAGCAGCGTGATTGACTGCAATGTTTTCCCCAAACTGCAGGAAAACAGCTAGGTGAGATAGCCATCCTTAAAGGGTTTGTGGAAAGTGCTAAATATATTAGCGGAAATTTTTAAATAGGCATGCATTAGTATTTACCCCATATCATCTGCCAAAATGCATCCATTGATGTTCGCAGAACTTAATGATCCTGAAACACATTCGAACATGAATTGGACCCCTTCCCTGCATTATGGAATTAAGCAAGTTCCCAAAATGATTTCAGAATTTCAAACCTTCCCATACGTATACATGTTACTGTGATTTGGGTTTTTGCTGTATAAGAATCTTGAAACAGAGATGCTCTAGAATAACAGTGGTATTCACCAGTAACCCTACAACAATTACATACACCTGAACGTTTTTATCATTTCCAGTACCTTTGATGGGGCCGAAGGAACTTTACAAGCAAGGGATCCACTATAATTGTTGTCGAGTTACAGTCCACCTCCTCAGGCTGCCATAACACCAAAGGTTCAATTCCGGGTGGTAATTCCACACTCTCTTCCACCACATCTGTCTCAGTAGTCTCAGAGACGTTTAGCCTATTTGTAATACCAAGCAAAGCCGGTCTAGAGGAACCCCAGGGCACAAACCTTTTCCGAGCCCACAGGCGTCGTGCTAGCTGTTCATTGTTATCACAGTAGCCATTTGAGCAAGGAGGTTTAAATGGCTTCCTAACGCTAGCTGCTGCATCCGTCACAGAATAAACTCGTGGAAGTAATGACTGCCTTTTCACTACTAGATTTCCCCTGGTAATTACACATTTCGAGCTAAGTCGAGGTGTACATTCAACTGCTATATGTAACAATATATACATAGCAAATACTGAACAAAGGAATCCTAACCCTAATTATTAATTTATGTAATATAGTATAGAACTAAAATAATCAAGTGTTCCTACCAGGAAAAAAAAAGGTAATTAAGTCCCAACACGTGAATCAGAATAGTGAAGTGGATGAGATATTTAATCGAACGACTAACCTGACAAGAGCGTCGACGTTTTGCAACTTTCTGTCTTGGTTTGCCGGAGCTGGATAAATGTTGGATGTCTCGGCGTCGATATCGTGACCATCGTTGTCGCTAGTGGATGATTTGTAGTCTGGATCGTCTTCGGATTCACAGGTGAAGTCGTCGCCGGTATCGCTGGGGTCTGGATCGGTCAGCGCATCGTCTTCGTCTTCCATTTCTTATCTGTGGCTTCTCTCGGACGCTGCCGTACTCGGTCCGTCCTAGTTGCACTGCTTCTTTTAAACCTGCTACAACTGTTTTGGCGCTAAAAATGGATCATGGGGAGCCGGCTACAGAACATATGTATATTATATAAGTTTTTGTTTTTTGTTTTTGGGCCCAAAAGAAAATGTTTAGAAGTATGAATCACACTTGGATAGATCCGATCTTTAAAAATTCAATAGTTCAGATTTTGTCACATCATTATCCAATTTTTTCAAGTTTTGATTTGAAAATTTTATACTAAAACAAGTTTTAAAAGTACATCTTGTCATAATTCATTACACGTTAAAATTATCGTATCCATTAGTATATATATTTTTCCTTTTTCTTTTTTTCTTTTTTTTTTCTAGGAGAGGAATGTTCCTAGCATTTCAAAGCCATATGAGTACTAGCTTGTTACTGCAAGGATGGAGCACTATTACGGTTTCTCATGGTAAAAGAGCGAACTTCTCTCATAACTACTCCTATTTCTTTCTCTTTGATACTAGACTCTCTCAATCAATTACGTGAATTAATTATGGAGTAGTATCTAATGAATTTACTAAGAGTAGTACATGATTTGATGAGAAAGCTATAACAAAAGACCTTCATGATTGAAACTTTGATAGAATGATCTGTCTGCAATGATGGAGCCAAGGGGAGCAGAGGGGGCCATGGCCCCCCTTAAGTTTTGAGAATTTTAATTCATAATATGTAAATATGTGTGTAAAATAAAATTGGCCCCCTCTAAATTTTTACAATTTTAGTTTATATTATGAGAGTTGATATATATATATATATATATATATATATATATATATATATATGAATTAGTCATCTTTGAATGGAATGGCTTGCAAGCTTTAATTTGCCATGAATGTTCATATGCCTGTTACATTCATTGTTTGGCTCATAGGCTTCAATTTGCTTTAGTTGCAGCTTCTAGAGAAGTAGGTTCTGTTCACCAATTCTTCTCCAATTTAGTTTCCATTTTCAACATTGTTACTACATCTAACAAACGTAATGATGAATTAAAGGAGGCTCAAGCAATTGAAGTTGCTACTAAGATTGCTAATGGTGAACTTGAAACTGGAAGGGGACATAATCAAATTGGTACTTTCAAACGAGCTGGAGATACTCGTTGGAGTTCTCATTTGGATTCGATTTCTAGTTTACTGAAAATGTTCAATGCTACTTGTGTGGTTTTAAGTAACATTGCAGTAGATGGAGGTTCATACACTCAACGTGGAAATGCAAATTTTGTTTTGAATCAGTTGTTATCTTTTAAGTTTGTTTTCACTTTGCATCTTGTGAAAGACATTGTGGAAATTACTCATTTTTTTTGTATAGCATTGCAACGTAAATCTCAAGATATTTTGAATGCAATGTATCTTGTCTCAAGCATAACAAAGCTACTGAAGAATTTTCGAGATTCGGGATGGGATGATTTCTTGGTGAAAGTTAAATTATTTTTTGAGCAACATCAAATTGATATCCCATATATGAATGCTCAATATATTGCAAGACCTAGTAGATCTCGTAGTCATCATGATGAGATTAGTGTGGAGCATTATTATCAAATGGATATATTTCTTGCAACAATTGATTATCAATTGCAAGAGTTACATAGCAGGTTTAATGATCATACCGTGGAATTGCTTGTTTTGAGCACTGCTTTAGATCCTAGAAATGGATTTATGTTGTTCAGGATTGATGATATTTGTAAACTTGCAGAGAAGTTCTATCCGAATGATTTTATGGAGCAAGAACTAGTACGTCTAAGAGTAGAACTTCAACATTTTGAACTCGACATTCCAAATCATCATGAATTCCAAGAATTATCTGGTATTCATGAGTTATGTCAAGGCTTGGTGAAGACAAGAAAATCAGTGATATATCCTCTTATTGACAGATTGATTAGACTTGTTCTTACTCTTCTTGTATCAACTGCAATTATAGAGTGGGCATTTTCAATTATGAAAATAATCAAAACAAAACTCCAAAACAAGATGAAAGATAATTTCGTGAATGATTGTCTAACTGTGTATATAGAAAAAGAAGTTGCTGAAAAATTTAGTAGTGATTCAATCATAGATGAATTTAGTTCTATGAAAGAGCGTAGAGCTCAATTTACTTCTAAGAAAAGATGTTGAAATTTTCAAAGTATGTTAACATAACTTTTATCTTTTTTCAATTGAAAATAATTACATTTATATTACATGGTTATATATATACATATTGCATAGCTGAATATTGGAGAGCATATTCTCATAATGTACAAATTGGATGATTTGTGATGTTATAAGATATTTAATCAAATGTTATCTTTTTTGTTAATTTTTGTTATGACTGTACCGCATATTTATGAATAGACGTACCTTTATAATTAAATTTAATATTTGATATTTTTAGATGTCATATATTTAAATAGAAGAAAATTATTTTGAACATAATATATTAAGATAATTTTATTAGGAAAAAATTTTGGCCCCCCCCAAAAAAAATTCTTGGCTCCATCACTGTCTGTCTGCATATTTTGTTTACACAACTACTGAACGCTAATTAATCAACATATTTTCTTCGGCATAATACTCCAACTTCATGCACGATATTTCAAAGTACATGACATTTTTTCGCAGTTGGTATTATTATGTCATGCAATTGTCTAAATTGCCAGACACAGCATATATCTTTTCCCCACCCAAATTTGAGCAGAAGCAGGATTAGAACAACCACAGGAACTAGCTGGAGTGGAACCTTTTATTGCGGTCCTGCGACCAAACTTGTGTTTGTTCTGAATAATGCTGAAGGAGGAGAAACATTGAGAAAACGAGTTTCAGATAAAACATAAGATCTATATGTTTGGATTGCAGATACACTGACTGGGGAATTTCCAGATAGAATAGTAAAATGTGGTACAGGAAGATGTACAGACAATACATCCAGGCAGCTCCCTGTTCGTCTAGTAACTAGTAAGTTTGAGGGTGCGAGTCATCATGGTCATGAATTCATCCATGTCAATCACACCGTCCCCATTGGCATCAACAGCTCGGACCATTCTTCTACAATCCTTCATGCTGCACCTCTCTCCAAGTTTCTGCAACAACTCGAAAACTTCCTCCACAGTTATCTTTCCATCGCCATCCATGTCGAATGTCCGAAAAGCGTTCTGTAAGTCCGCCGTCTTTAACCCGCCTTCTTTCTTCTGCACTTCCACGAACTCTTTGAAATCAATGAATCCATCACCATCCAAATCTGCCACCTCGAATATCTTTTTCACTTCTACTGTAAGCGGATTTCCCTTTCCCAGGGCTTTCAATATGGCCTTGTACTCCTCAGGTGAAATCTTGCCATCTTTGTTTGCGTCATATTTGTCGAAAACCTGCTTCGTCTCCTCTAAGCTTTGCTGATAAGCGGGTAACTTACTAGAATTATGCCCATCTTTGGAAAACAGACGAGATGGCTTCCGCAAAAAATTTCTTTTCGGGAGGCCATACTGGAAACCCAGAAAACTAACTTTTGGCATATTTCAGCTGCTGTTAGGAGCCGACCGCAACAACGGGCTTCTCAAATTCCAAGCACTATGAGGTCTCGAGTCTTCACATCGAATATTATAACGAAACAGTTATGCGAATTTGATATCACCAAGCAAAAAGGCATATATACCTATGCTTCTTAAGTAGGGAGGAGATAAGGCAGAATAACTTTATTCCTCACCAACTTGCCCGTGACGGCCGGATTCTCAAGTAAATGGACATGAAGAGAGGAATACAGATGGTAATTTTATGTTAATAGGGAAAGAATAAATCCTTGATTTCTTCTGACGCTGGAAAAAAGAATCCCAAAAAGAGCACTTTTCTGGACAAGGCATCCTTATCTATGGGCCATCGAATCTCTCATTTGAATATCTACACAACGCCAAATGACTATCAAA
This sequence comes from Coffea arabica, assembly GCF_036785885.1. NCBI lineage: Eukaryota > Viridiplantae > Streptophyta > Magnoliopsida > Gentianales > Rubiaceae > Coffea > Coffea arabica. The sequence goes on from NC_092312.1 coordinate 17,318,942, forward strand.
AGCTTGGAATACATAAAACTTTCTAAGAATCCTGAAGTAATGAGGAATTGAACTCCTTTAAATAATGAGCAATGCAATATGGGTCTAGACTATATTGATGCGCCATGTCAGAGGGCTCCATTGTCCAAGTCCTCCATCACATCAATGTCCTTGCGTGCAGTTATCTTTCGTACATATCCTGCAGTTATCAAGGAGTTAGGCTTGTGTTTGAGGACCAAAACATAAAAGATCATCCGCCTACAACTGATAGCCTAAACTCAGCAGGTTTGTTAGGGATAGAATTAGCTAAAGTAGGCTACTCCACAACCAGAAAGAGTTGTTTGACATTCTGTTTCTGGACGACAACATTTCAAGCATCCACCCAACAAAAAAAAAACTTAACAAGAATGCACATTTACTTGGACTTGAAAGGTTACAATTGGCTCTGAAGCACATCACTAACTTCCTGCTTCAACATGTTTAATGTAATAAGCTCATTAAGAATACGTTGAGAGACTATATTCTCAAGCAACTTCTCGTAAGACAGCAGAAGTTTTTGGCTAATTAAACCAGTCAAAGAGATTGGGGCAAATTAAAATCAAAAGCACGAATTTGGAGATATATGCAGCTTCAAGCTGGTTGAAATAGAGGATTCCCCCAAATTAACCTTGCAATTGAAAATGCTAGTTTAAAGTTCAAAGGATAATGCATATCATTGATATCATGGATACAAATAAAGGAGGTTTGAGTTCACAACTGAACCAGAAAGAAGCATATATAGAACAAATAATTATTGGACTGATGCTTTGCCACAAAAAGTGGAAGACTAAATAAACAATAACCTATCTGCTCGCTGGATAATAAATTTAGAACAACCAATTGATAAAGACTGATTTTGGACCAAACACTAAATGCAATATATCTATGAAAAAAGTTAAGTAAGAGGGGACTAAATAAACTGATGCTGACAATAGAGCAAAAAGAAGATGTTGAGCAACAGCAGGATGATCTGGAGACAGTGTAAAACTGTAAAACACAAAAACAAACACACCTACACAGAGATGTGAAAGGAGGAAGAGGATGGGTTGCATAATCTTTAAAAGAGGTGAGGCAAGGTTGATCCACGATCTGTTTTGAGGCTTTACCAAGGGTCCAACAGGGACTAAAAAGTGAAGTCCAAAGGCTCGGAAGGTAACAAGTCAACAAAATGTTTGATTAAAACAGATGGACAAACGCATAGGTTGTCTGAAGTTGGAAATATAGCATGTCCTGATCCTAAGCACTTCGTGCAATGGAGGTAAAGTGGTAAAGGCACACACTTAACTAAAAGCAATTAATTCCACACAGTTGAAAAGTTTAAATTCTTGCCCTCTGAGCTTCAGATTTGAAATGAAATGGGAGAAATAATAAAAAGAATGAGATTGCTAAAGCATGCTATCCATGTTGCAATCATGGCATAAGTGCAAAACCACTAGCATTGTGAAATGAAGGATTTCTCATTCAGTAAATGTTCTAGAAGCAAAGAAGCAAAAGAAACGTAAATGAATTTGCAGCATAAGATGGAGAAGGCCAATAAAATCCCTTGCATAAATGACAAGATATTGTATTGGCACGTTTTTTCGGGGTCATGCAAAACTCCATTTGCATTTTATCAAATAATAATAGCAATAAAGAAACCATCTAAAGTACATACAAGACAGGATACTTTCTGACAATGAAAAAATGATATACAGTGCTAGAGCAATACCAATTCCAATGCAGGGTATGCATTTGCAAAGAGTCTCCTTCCCTCTCTTGTTATAGTAGCTAACATATCCGGTTCCTTGGCAATTTCGACACTTTCCAGTCCATTCATAAACAACTTCTTTACAATCCTACAACTCCATTGCATCAAAGTTGGAAACAAATCAAAAGAACATTTAGGAATAACCAGACGGTTATCTAACAGAATTTCTTACGCGTACATAACATGAAGATAAAACTCTAAGAGAAAATTCAGCACATTAGGATAGTTTTTGCACAAGATATTATGACCCACACAGTTATACTCGAAGATTTCGGACACCAAATTCAGAACATTGCTGAATGGTTGATAATATGCTAACCTTAGCAACAAAGGTTCCACCACCAACTAATAAGCCCAGAAAAGTGCCTCAATTGATGTAAAACGCCAAAAAATGAAAATCATTTAAATGAGTCATCCCAAAGTCAAAACACAAGCCACAAAGATTTACCTTTTGTAAGATTCACTAGAAACCAAAATAGAACTAAAATAAAGACAAAAACCTGAACTTCGGGGTCGCATCGGAGTCGGCGGTCAATTTCTTCCGGCGTAACGGGAGTACTGTCAGGATAGGTCATTGGAAGAGGAAGAGCATCGTCATCATCAGCTAAGTAACTATCTCGGTTGCCCGACCAACGCTTCTCCTTGGCATTCACCTTGGGGCTCTTGTTGCCGTTAGCTGCACTTCCCACTCCGCCAACGGCGCCGCCGCCGGTGTTGCCATTGGAGCTGCGTCCAAAGCCAGGGACAGCTGCGTCGGCTGCAGCAAGGACATTCAACCACCAAGGCGGAAACGAAGGGCCAGGAGCGGGGTGGTCGGCGATGGCCCGAAACCGGAAATTGGTGGTGGAAGACGGTGGATAAGAAAGTGTAGGGGGGGCTGAAATGCAATTTAAGGGTGGCTTTGCAAAGGTGAAGAATGAACTGGGATTTGATGTTGGCAACATTCGAAAAATATGAGCCCAAAGAAACAAAAAAGAAAAGATTATCACATAATTATAGTCTCCTTTGTGCGTTGGCAGATGAGGAGAGAGCTATGGAGATTTTTGAGAGAGAGTGACGGAGAGCTGTGCCAGTCCAACAACAGTCGATTGGTTGGTCGGTGCCTATTTATAACGCACGCCCTGATGATGCCAAGTTCATGGGCAGATTACGAATTAGGCGCTTTTTTCTTCTTCTTTTTTTAATTCTTTGTGAGAGAGAAGCAAATAGTCAAGTCAGTTACTCAAGTAGCAGTGCAGCGTATTTTCTACATCTATTCGTCTGCTGGATAAGAGCTACGCTTCTATTAGCGGCAGCAGGAATTTTTGAGACCTAAAATTAATATATTCCCGTGCAGTGTAAACTTCCTATATTTTGATTTTAATGAGATACACGTTTAACATTTTATTGGCAGCCCACCCAACACAAATGCCTGTACTGTTGGTGGTCAAGTCTCCACGAAGACTTTTTTTTTTTTTTTTTATTATTGTCAAAAGACTATCTTGGCGGTGTGATTGTTATACTTTTTCGTGTTTGATGTATACATTCACACGAGTAGTTGTGCTCGTGTATTAAATTGCTGTGCATGAACAAAATTGATTGATACCATATGGCTATGTGAGTGTATACTATATCTATCTATCTATCTATCTATTACTAGTATATTAATATTAAAACTATGATGGGTATGGTATTGTAAATTGTAAAGTGCTTTTTTATCATCGTTTTTGTTGTACCCATGTTATCCTCATTTTTCAATTAGGGTTATTACATTTTAATTATGGTAGTAATTAAAAATATGAAACATTCCACATGATTAATCGAAAGAGTGTGATCAATTGCATTATCCACAATTTTAAGATTACAAAAAATATTAGTATAAAAAAAATAGAAGCTCTTAGAACAAAAAAGAAAATTATATATATATATATATATATATATATATATAAGAACAAAAAAGCCCATATTCATTTGGATAAGTATCACAAGACAGATGTATAATTATGCGCTTTTTATCAAAATCAAGAAATACTAAAAGAAAAGCAAAAATAAAAGAATCCAACTATTTCTATCAATTGAATGTCAATTGACAACGAAATAGCCAATCTTACATAATTAAACAGTTTAAATCATTTATATTCTTTATTAACCTCAATAACAATATCAAAAAATGTAAATAATCCAAATTCAACAATGTACCTCACATTATTCAATTCAAATTCACAAAAAAAAATAAAAAAAAAAAGTTCAATTGGAAAGATGTAAAGTAGAATAATTAAATGTTCATATGAGGTTGGATATGAGCACGGTTCACATATTTTATTCTTAAATAATTAATTCATTCTAATTGTATAGTTGCATTTCATTTGTCTCAACAAGGAAAAAATAACATTCAAAATGTTATGGCAATTAACATTAAAAAACGTTGATACAATTTTTTTCGTCATTTGTTAAAATTTGTTGATTTCATCAGAAACTTAACCATGGGTTTTATTTAAAAAAAAAAAAGAAAAGAAAGCAGAAGCATATCTAGACTCTAGCCAATAAAAGAAACTTTCCAAGAGGTAAAGAAAGGGGTGAGTGTGGTCTAAATAATTAGAATTATAACATCTAACAAGCGAATTTATTTACTCTAATACTCCTTCAAAAATTGATTTTACAGTTGAAGCCTTTACTTTGCTATTAATTATGAATTCTATTTACTAGGCTCGCATTTGACATGAATTTCTTGTTTAACAACATCTTTTACTCCATATTAAAAAAACAATATTATGATTTAATGTTAAAAATATTGTGAGTATACAACAACTTTGATGAAAAATAATTGTATTAAGAATTGTTTATCAAAGTTGAATCCATAATTTATCAAAAAGTTCAAAATAAATTCAAAAAAAAAAAAGAAAGCTCAAAATAAATTAAAAATCAATAGATCAAAGAGTTGGTATTTCGATAGTTTTTGTAATAACAATTGATTAAAGAAACTAAAAATGTAAAATATTCTGTTATTAGGTAAATAATCAAATTTCACAAAAAAAAAAAAACTTTATATCAAAGAGATGTTATATTTAGGTTAACATAATCCCATGCAAAGTACGGGAACTATCACTGGTCATTAAAAAATACAACAATTGTGCAATTGTACGAAATTTCTAACTGTATTCGCCCCATATCTGTACTACATATTCTATTGCTCTAGAGTCTAGATGCAGCTTTAACTATTACAGAGGATAGGATATGTCACTTGGTGTACAATCACACTTATAGATTAGTATTCATGAAAAGAAATTGATATACATGAATAAAATAAAAATATCTCACATATATCCGGTACCACGGTGTAATGCCAGTAGCGTGCATCATAAATTTTGACCGGACACGACCCAATTGTCCCTACCCTTAGTCCCTGTTGGAGCACTTGGGATTTTCGGTGACATGTTTTCTATGTCAACCCAATGCCATCAATAGTATTGCGCCAAGTGTCATGTTATTATTTACACTTGTGTTAAACCAAGGCAAGTTGAATTATTAGAAAATTAATAAGAGCAAAATCGTAACAGGAAAAGTTTCACGTAGGAACGCCAAGAACTGGATATATACTCTTGTTCCTTTGTCTTTCCACAGAAAGTTTTTTGCGTTCTTGCCTAATTAATAAGAGATTAATCACGAGTTGCCGATAAATAGTTGACAATTTCATCATGCAGGAAAGGATGAATGCTTCTACTGCGATTCAAACTGTTCGGTGAAACTTCTTTTGGGCTTAAGCTTTTTTATCATAGCTAATTCACAACCTCAGACAACCATATAAAAGCTCAGGAAAAGTCGCATAAGCTGAAACTGAATGGAAGAGCAATATCCTTCTTCAAAAAAAAAAAAAAAAAAAAAATAGAAGAGCTATCGATATCATATGGATTAATTAGCTATATTTGGATTCTTTTTGGTCTAGATATGTTAATAGTACGTGCTACTTGCTTCCCTGCCCAAGCCACTCTCAATCCCTTGGCAAAAGATGCATTTGCCTGGCGAGCCACTCTCCTTTCTTGCTAGGCCATTCTGATGCGCATGTCGTTGCTCATTCACACCACCAAAATTACACAATGACGATGTACAAGGAGAAAGCAAAAGCCTATCCGAGTTTAATCTCTTCAACCTTATAATTACGGTATCACAACCTCATGTAAATATTTACTAATTACGGAAAGCAAAAGCCTTCTACGAGAGTGCTTGGAAAAAAAAATGCAAATCAACCTCTTTCCCGCAGGCAGTATTAGATCCCCATCCTGTCCTATAATTCTGTATATTTGCAGGATCCAGCACTCTTTATAAATTCTTCTGGCAGCTTCTTCATGGTATGCACCCATCATCTCCATCTTCTGATCTTTGTGTATCGTCTCATTCATGGTCCATAAGTTCTCCAAACTATGTCAGTTGAAAATTTGGTATCTTTGACAAATGAATTCCACGGGTTCAGAACCTAAGGCAGAAAAATCAGAGAATATATATATATATTATATAGTAGGGAACTATGGGTCAGTGCAGATGATCCCAATGGTGTTTCTGATCAAAACATTAAAGAATAAGATATCCTTTTGCATTGGAATGATCAATATGTTCAGTAACTTGAAATATTCAATTAATATACTGAAATGCTTCAAGAGAAGCAATTGGAAGTCTACATCACTTACTTCAGCAATATGTCGCGCCTGTTTTTCAGTGATGCAGGGATGTCACCAGTGAACTTGTTGTTTTGGAGGAATCTATTTATTAAAAGGAATCATTGAACAGATAATCAAAATTTTAGCAAAATTCATAAGCTTAGTTGCCTTGATGCTAGTACAGGATACATACACTTCTCTCAGCTTTGGGAGATGTCCAAGTGATTCAGGGATAGGACCCTCAAATTGGTTGTTTTCCAAGTGCCTTTTCTTGCCAGGAAGAGAAATAAAATAAGTCCAGTTATTCCTGTAACTAATTAACTGGTCATTCAAAAATCTGAACTAAAAAAAAAAAGGTGCAGGAGCTTACAAAGTTTCCAGGGCCATCAATGGGCTCAAATCAGGTATTGAACCTGTGAGTGAGTTACCCCCAAGCCAACTGCAGATGAGCAGTCGTATGATTGAAAGGTCACCAGTAGATGAAGAGACTGTGTGTTGCATCAAACAAAAATCGAGAAAAATACAAGAAGCCGAGAGCGTGATAGAGTGGAAGATTGACAGCACTTACAGATGATGAAGAGCAGATAAATTGGATAAACTCTTTGGTAGTGTTCCGGTTAATACTCCAAGACCAGTCAGGTTTCTTCATTCATACAAAGAATGTACAGCACAAGAATTAACATGGGTTAATATAAAAAGTTGGAGCTGTTTGCTCGGCCTAATATTGGATGTACTTACAACGAGACAATGTGAGTAGTTAGTCTGTGTCTGCAGGTGACTCCTGTCCAAGCATTTCCTCTAGGCACGCATGGATCACCTTCCCAGTCCAGGGGTAGGTGTTGAATGCTTCTTACGATGTCATCCATTACAATCACTGATACAATACCAAGAATCTGAGAGTAAGTTTTGGAAAAAAGTAAAAGTATCAAGAGTATTATTGGTAGGAATTATTCTACTAGTATTAACTAAATGAAAAAACAAAGAAAGTTTTTAAATTACCATCCCTAGCTGCAGTCCTTTCTTCAAGAGCTAAAAGCTGAAAAGCCTCGGCAGCATTGATCAGAGGCCCGACAGGAATGTCACTCCTGGGAGTCAGGGTAATTGTAGTTGTCCCGTTCAGGGGCCAAAATGTGCTGAATACCATTGCGCCACTAGTGGTGACATTCAGTTGGCGATAGAAAGTTTCGCCATTGATTTGAATATCAAAAACTCCCCAGCTATATGGACTAGGGGCCCTAGAGTCTTGAAGGTATAGTGCAATGTAATAGCGGCTGGCAGGAACTGAATATGGTGGCCACATGACTTGGAGACTCTTTCCTCTGTTGGTTGTGATTGCCGTTTCAAATATCTTCGCCGGTGGATTGTTGAAAAATACTGAAGGAGTCACGTTGGAGTGACTTGATGCAACAGGATTATTGTCGATAAATGGATACCAGTACCGACCAAATTTATCATCTGGAAAACTAGTTCGATATGTTCAATATTCATAATTAGAAGTGTAGAAAAATTCAATATCAGATATCAAGGTGGAAGAAAAGAAAAGAAAAGAACTCATGAGCATAGAATGATATCGCAATTCGCAAAGGACATTTGGTCAACACAACCTTCTCTCACTTTGCATTTTCAATTGGCTCACGATATCTTCTATTTTTGTCATCAAAAAATGTAGTTTGTGCTATGTTACAGATGGAAGTTTCATTCATTTATAGACCTGAAAAACTTGTGTGTACCATTTCGAAGGCAGAAATATCCACATATATACCACCATCATATATCAAAAAACGAAACTTAATTAGCTGCAAGAAACCAATCGACTTATGCCAAAGCTTCTTAATTACGTACCCAATTGTTTCTCCATGAGCTGCAAAGCTGTGTCGAGCAACAGTCATCAGTGCATACTTATCGAAATTAGTACCATCATACATCAAATCATTCAAGGAGTGCACTTGAAGAGCTGAGATAAACGGACTTGACACTGTGTGATCGTTCCATGCAAGACAGACACTCAATTTTTCATCACGAGCCGTGACAATGATCTCATAGAACGAAGCAAGCCCGTTTAGATAATCCTGCGTGGTATTCACAGTGCTCCATTTAGTGCCCTCAATGATCAGATCAAAGACTGGTGGATTAGTCCCTCCATCAAAATTTCCATAATAGAATATTGATTTCACCAGATACTTTCCTCCTTTTAACGCTTGAAACTTGTAACATTTCTTCTTGGTTGTCTTGTCTGGAATATACCTTAATGTAGATAATATAGGCAATACATCGGTTTGATTTATGGTTGCTGTTTTTGTGCCTTGAGGTGATATGAAGGCATCGTCCGCGAGGTATTTAAGCTCCCAACTATCCACATCTTCATTTGACCCACAGTTTACAAAGTAATCTGCATTAGAAAATAGAGGTCGATTAACTGCATAATTCACAAGCAAACTTTGTCTTATCTACAATGTCAAAACCTTTAAGCTGCAAAATTAAAGGGTAACCGAAAAAATAATAAAAACGGAGACCCAATAATAGGGAAAGAATTATGAATGGGGACAATGTCCTCCTTTACCTTTAACCTGAGGTTTGGGTTGTGCGTGTCTTCCAGCCACTGATCTAATGATGGCATTTCCCTGGACTAAGAGAGGGACGCTAACAAGCCAAAGGAGGAAGACGGAGATGGACATTGTGGAGCACTGGTGGATCGGATTGGAATCTCCGGGAACAGAACTCCCAGAGAATGAATTCCAAAGTCGGAAGGAAATGCTGGAAAGGGTCCGAAAATGGACATGCAGTATCAATGGCTCTGCATGAAAATAGACGGATCGGCTTTCTGTAATACTTACTTATGATTTTAATATACCACTTACGTACTTTGCATGTGATTATAATAGTATAAAATATAAAATATCTTATATATTAAATTTTATTTGTGAAATTTTTTAACAAATTTAATATTTACATTTTTTCTTTTTTCTTTTGTATTCAATATTTCATCTTCTTTAATTAATTGTTCTAAAATCCATTATTTTAAAAGCAAAAAAAAAAGGTTCACAAATTGTATCTATAAATTCATATAAAATCTTCAGAGAATTTTTAACAAATGAGAATACATTCAGTCTCTTTCAATTTAAAATAAAAGTTTTAAGAACAATTAATTAAAGAATTATTAAAAATTAACATTAAAAAAATAAAGATTTGACCAAATGTGCAATAATTTTATAAAAGTACCAAATATTTTGAATGGTATATACAATATCGGTACTTCTAATTACTTTTTTTTTCTTTTTTTCAAGACAAACAAATTATGATAATATCACTAGAATTGTTTGATTTTTAATTAGTTATATGAACAATTTTTTTATTTTTCTTTTGGAGTTAAATGACTTTTTTTTTATTATTTTTTTTTTAAAGTTTTTTTTTTTTTTGTGTAAGTGGGAGGACTCGAACCCGAGACCACTTGCTTACACTCCCTCCCCCCGTACCACCCAACCCAACCCAACCCTCCCTTGGAGTTAAATGACTTGAATATAGGGCTGCAAACGAATCGAGCCGCTCGCGAGCGGCTCGAGTCGAGCTCGACATTAATCGAGCTCGAACTCGAGCTCAGAATATTAAGCTCGTTAGCTCGCGAGTCGGCTCGCGAGCTTGAGTATATATATATATTATTTTTATTTTTATTTTTATTTAATAATAAAATTACGTATATTATATATATATTTTTTATTTTTTATTTTCATAGTGAAATTACGGATATATCCTTAATATTTTATTATTTATTCAGAAAAAAATATATATTTTATTTATTTTTTTTAAAAATAAAATAATTTTTTTTTATTTTTTTCGAGCTCGAGCTCGAGCTCGGCTCGACTTGATTCGAGTCGAGCTCGAGCTCGAAAATTGCCAGCTCGTCGAGCTCGAGCTCGAGCTCGAGCTTGATAAAATTTAACCAAGGCTCGGCTCGATTAGCTCAAAGCTCAACTCGACTCGGCTCGTTTGCAACCCTACTTGAATACACATTAAGCAAAATTTAAGTGTTTGCTAACTTTGGAGTTGATCCGGTAGTTAGAAGAGGGCTCTTAGAGTTCTCTCTCATATCAAATTCAGAATTCAAATCCTATGTCTAATGGTCTTTTGTAGGAAGGATAGGAAGGTAAAAATAAACAAATAAATAATAATTGTTCACATAAACATTGGTTACATGCTTTACCATTATTAATTTTCATGTTACGTAAGTTGACTTCGTCAATTGCTTGATGAAATTCATCAATATGAAATTAAATTCACCGTCTTTTGAAAAATGAAGAATAAATATTCTTTGAACTGAACTCTTTGGATTATTTTGTGTGTTATTTCTGATAATAATGGAGTACTCATGATACTTTTCACGACGAGATTGCTCGACACTTGGACCCCAAGGAGTGAGTAACATATCCTTAAATTACAATAGGGACGGTACTCTCCTTATTATTTCTTAGCATATTTCCAACGTACAAGTGAATGTGATTTCCAAATTGATTCCTAAAGTAACTAATATCAAATATGAATTCCATTGGAGCATTACTTAATTTCTCAAATTCATGCAGAAGGTTATGCACAAAAGTTGAAAATAGGAGTATCAAATTAGTCGAGCCCTGCCCCTCGGGGTCAGCTCAGCTGATAAATCCTTGAGATATTCCTCGTGGGGCGCCGTTCAAGTCTGACTTCACATATCGTCTGGGTGTTCTTGGGGGGCGAGGTACTCTAGATTCAGGGAGATTAGTCTGACAAAGTTGAGATACTCCTGAATTGACAAAAAAAAAAAAAAAAAAATTAGCCGAGCCCTGCCTCAATTCAACTCAATAAGCCAATTAAACTGGTCGAGAGAACATTTCATGTTAGTCAACGCTGTGACTCAACCCAATAGCATGTCGAGAGAGCTTTTTAATTGAACCAAGGTGATAAAATAAAACCATTTCGGGCAGGAACCATTTGGGAATTTGACAAACTAATAATTAAAGAAAGAAGTTCCTCCCATAGCCAACAAGCGCCTGTAGCTCAGTGGATAGAGCGTCTGTTTCCTAAGCAGAAAGTCGTAGGTTCGACCCCTACCTGGCGCGCGACTGTTTACTGTTCGTCTTAACCCTTTTTGTCGTCTTCCTTCCAAGCCAAAGTCTAAACTCTAAAGCCCTTACCCTTCTTCTCTTTCCTATCCTAAACTCCCTAACTTCCTTTCTGCCAAATCCCAGAAAACTTAAACCTAACCTTTTCTCCTTTAAGAAACCTACAATTCTGCTCTTTATTTTAGCCAACGATGAAGGTGTTCGAGGTTAATGGATCCACCCTCTGTCTTGCCCTCTTCGTCGACGTCACCAACTCCAAGTAATTACTATTTCTCTGCTTCTCCCTTTTAGGGAATGAATTGAATTTATTTCTGGGAGATTTCCCGAGTCTCTCCTTTTACTTTTTCCTTTTGTTTGGGAAGAAAAAAATACTACTAAAAGTTGTTTCTTTTCAACAATTAAAAGTGAATAGAACTAGCCCTTGGATATGAAAGTTATGGCAATTTCAAATTCTGTGCAGCTATCATTGTTGAAGGCCAACTAGGTTAGAAGCTAATTTACCACACAAAATTCGTTATCTATAATAGGTTTCTGATCATAGTGTGAAGAGTCAAAATGCATGTATACTGTGAAAATTCGAGGACGTTTATTTAAGAGAGAGAGTGAGATAGAGAGAGACTTGGACTGAATCTAGATGAAGAAGTATTATGTTTACATTTTCCGGGTAATTGGCAATGCCGTGTAAAAGTTTAATTGGAAAACAAATTGCTTCTGAACGAAGTAAAATGATTTTATAAAATGCACTATCGACCCTAAAGTGGTTCTACATCTCCCTGGTAAAGGTCTTATGGATCTTTCTGTTTTCCTGGAATTGCTTTTATCAATTGTGCTGCTCTAGTTATTTCTTTAGTGCGTGTGCATTGTATTTTACGGTGTACCACGAGCTAAGTTTTGTTAAGGGAGTTCCGCTGTCTAGAAACCGGAACACTTACAAAAGGTTTCATTGTGCAATTATGGGCTATAGCTGCTATGGGGTGAGACGAGGAAGTTAAAGGTGCATTATCTGATTGTCAAAGTATTCCACATGTTGCGGGAAAGAAAAAGATTAGCCTTATTCAGATGAAGAGCAATGTCAGTTATTTCTAGAATATTGTCCTCAAGTCCTGTTATGTTTCCTTGTTATGTTTCCCATTTATCAGTTATTTTACTGTTGTCGATATTGCTATATCTAGAATATTGTCCTCATGTCCTGGTTGTGTATTTGATGAATCTAGTTACTTAGATACCTAACGCGTGGTGAAATTTACTGAGGAGGTATTTGATTTGAATATTCACATTGGCAGTGGAATCCCAGGCCAGCAGCTATCCTGCCCTGTGCTAGTGTGTGTTTGTGTGTGCGGGTGTGTGTACTTCTAACTCGTACAGTCCTGGTTATCTTCTTTCATCAACACAATAAACTTCTAAATATTACTTTCCATCTTGAAAAGTTCAAAATAACATATAGTCATTGAGGATATAAGTGCATTAACATGCTTTATTTGTTTTACAGGGAACTCCTGGATTCAATGCAAGGTGGAACTTTGGAACCAGAAGTAGCATTGCTGAATGCATTACTTGTCAGCATCTGCTACCTACCTTATTAATTAGTACCTTCCTATTTTCTTCTCTATTTTGAAGTGGTAATAATTTTTTCTTATTCGACTATGAAACAGATCCCAGATGTTTTCCCTGTTCTGGCTGCTGCACACAAGACGCTTGCAGCTAAATCAAGGCAGTCATTAACAACACGGACTCTGCATTCTGAGCTTGTCTATAATTATTCAGGTTCTAAGCATGTAAGAAGGTTTTTAGTTTAACCGATCCTTCCCTATATTTTGTTCCTTCTTTTCTGGTTGACAACATTCTACTCTGACCAGATCTCAGAATCCTTAAAAAGATGTGGCATCTCTGAAAGTTCAACCTATATCCTTGTGGCTCGGTTCAGTGCTTCTGCTGATGAGGTAAGCGGTGTGTGTTGTGAATGATTGGAAAAGGCTGCATTGCATGACCCTTTGGTATGTTTTTACTCTTCGGGGGGTGGTGCTCGTAAAATAAACGTGAACTCTCATGTTGTCTACCAGATGACAGCCATAGAGAAACTGATAGAAGGAAGAGAAATCGATTTAGATGATTTGGAAGGAAATGCAAATCAATCCCAAATACAGAAGGTTTTTACTTTTTCTTTATTTTCTAATTGATTTACCAGTTGAATGGTCTGTTGAAGCATTTTATATCATCTGACTTTGTGCTACATCTTTGGCTTGATATGCCTTGCTCAGCACTACAAAATATCAAGCTTGGAGTTGGAGATATCTTCGCTTGCTGAAGCCATAACTTGCAGGATCGCTGCCCGAGACGCAATGTGAAGCAGGAATTTGCTGCCAACTTCAAAGGACTTCTCCTCTTCACTTTTTCGCTCCTTGTTGCCACACTTCAGAGGACTTCTGACTTTCCTTGACCATCACTCGTACAACTTTTTACAATATTAAGACGCAATTTCTGATTCAGTTCCTGATGGTGTAACTTGGCCTGAGTAGCGAATTCTCGGACGAGTTTGTCGCTGAAGATCCAAGACTGCCCCATATCATGTCTACTTATGCTGCTTTGTTTGATTGTGAAAACGGGGTACTATAAAGTGTAAATGGCGATAAATTGGCTTTTGATTACTGTGTCTAGTCTCTACTCGATATTTTTGACTGCTACCTGCTCAACATTTGATCTCAAGAAAGTGAATTCAAAAGCTGTAGGAAAGATGAGTCACCGCTGAAGACCAATATCAATAACCTGGTGTTTAAGATTTTCATTCCACTTCCATAACTAGTGCCTCAAAGACTTGCACCGAAGACAAGCATTGCTTAAAAATAAAAAATAAACAGGTAATTAACCTGGCTTCAAAGCACTACAATGGCAACATAGCCAAAAAGTTTCACCTGCCACTAATATTCACAAGAAAAAAAAAAAAAGGAAAAACCTCTACACGAGGAAAAAAAAAAACGGTGACTTCAAATAAAAATAACGCACTGAAAAAATCAGTGTTACAAGAATAAACAGAAATTGAGCTAGCAGATCTTCATTTACACAGGACTCTCCAAATCCATGAGGTCACCGCTTGCCAGACATGCTGAAGGAAGTAACCTTCATTGGAGTTGCCACAACAAGTGGAGCCTCTGGAGAGTTGCTAACAGCAAATTTGTCATGCATAAATCGGCTTTCGACAATGGATTCATCCTTCAGTACTATCTTGTAGCAGTAACAGCTCTTAAGCCCTTGCTGATTCTGGTAGCAGTGATGTGCACTATTCTTCACCTGCTGGAAATTCCATATGACACTGAATTTTCCAACTGTAGCAACCAAATGGCGTTCCTGCTTGCCACTTTCAGTTACCTGATAGGAAAATAATCAACATAAGGTTATCTATAATTATATCAATAAAAATATTTCAATATATTAATGCCTCCGTCAGATTCAAATAAATGTAAAACCTAATTAACAATCAACTAAACTTGTATCTTTATGTCCAACTCCTACTATCAAATAATGTGCTTCAACTAATCATGCTTGTATATTAATACACAACTGGGTAAGTCTACAACGCTGATCACATTCCAAGCAGGAAGTGGAAAAGCTACAAAAAGGAACAATTTAAGCATGTATTGCAAAAGATGTTCAAGACCAAAAATTCTAATTAAAGTTAATAATGACAAATGATATCTCCAACGAAATCTGTTATTAGAGTGACAACAGGACAAGAAAAGGGAAACAGGAGCTGGAAATCTGCATAATGTGCAGATGAGTCTTGATAATCACATCACAATTCATGAGTAGCCTATTAGAAAAGAAACAGCTTGCATGGAAGAAAGCCTACATTTACAGCTGTAAAGAAACAATGAGAGACTGAATGCCAAAGTAACCCCCTGATTACATCAGAAGGATTATTTCAGCAGCCAATTAGAAAACAAGCAAGCTGCAAATCACTAATTTCAGCTCTCAATCAATCACAGCACTTTAGTCCGGAAGAACTTATGATAGTAGTGTTGGTTTCAATGAAATCACATACCTAAAAATATCATCATCTTCCTCAATTGAGCTTGAACATCAAGAATTATGCTATTCTCCAACAAAATAAAGGAAAAGAAGAAGTTCAAAAATCCACTATGACAGCTATAAGAGACAAGGCCGCCTTAGAAAAAAGTGATGTACCTCCAATTCTAACCATTATTCTGATCTCCGTCCACAACAGCTCAACCATTTTCTGTTAAGAAACTAGTTTATATTTCCTCAAGTATTTTCCACGTCAATGTTAAGACAGAGAACATTCCAGTGAACATTCAGCAAGCTATCTACCAACAAGCCATATTTACAAAAGCTAGCTGACCAATACACCAGGTATATAAAAGCTTGAGTAAGAAGTCATGAGCTGGCGGCATTCAAACAAACCCAAAAACATAGGCCATAGAAGATCATTAGGTTGTGGTAAGCCTGTCTAGGCAAGACTTCCCCTCCTGGCAAGCTAGATTTGGAGTGGCTACAGTTTCTGCCATCTCAATACCTAATATAACTAAATTCAGATTTCTGCATCCACCAATTAAATACTTGAGATAACTGAATTTACATTTTTGCATAAAGAAAACATGATGATTCAATATAAAAAAGAGGTACAAAAGCTGATTAAACTCCTTCATACAACAGAAGATTCATTTGTCCGACACCAGTGAAGTAAAGAAGCAATTCATATCAATCAGTTAAACCTACAAAAGTACATAAGTAGCAAAACTGGACCACCATATCAACAAAGTAAGTCAACAAATAAAATGACCTAAGCAACATTAACAAAACATGAAGAACAGCCAAGTAGCATACCCATGAGAAATGGCCACCATGAAACTTATTATCTGCTCCAGCCATATGCGAATCCACAGGAGTCAGCTTCAATAATCTTGGCGCAGGGATTTTATTTCCAGCTCGACCACTAAAAGCTGTTTTGGTCTTGCCATCCTTATCCGTAAACAAAGTGCATATCAAAATCAAATAGGTATCAGTTGTGCCCAATATCCACTTTCCATCATAAGTGACATCAACATGGGTTATAGGTGAACCAAGCCCAGGGAAGGCAGTCTTCGCCTGCCTCATTGATGTTCTAGAATATAAACGAATCTTCCCATCAAGTGAACCAACTACAATTGAACCATCACCAGCAGTTGCAAAGCACTGAAAGTTTGTCCCTCTAGAAAACTGATGCCCCTGAGACCAATTCAAGACTGGTGAATCAGCACTGGCTATGTTCTGAACCATCCCCCTCCTATCACGCATATCCCATTGACACAACCTATTATCGTCCAATCCCAAGAATGTTGACTCAGAAGGATCCAACTGTGAGCCTTTTGTATCATTAGTAATGTCCCTCATGGTAATATCAGCACCATCCTTTGCAAACTTCCACTCTGTAACAATTTTTCCAGTCTCAATATCCAATTGATGAAGCCCGGTCGAACGAGGCTTCCCATCCTTCAAGGGACTCATGAGCAACATATTTGTCTCACCTCTCATTAAAAGTGATTTTTTAGGAGTTGAATGCCCCATACTCAAACTCCCCCTCTTTCCACCGTTATCAAACTTGACATAAACACCTTTACCATGAATCCCATGGCTAAAATTTTTAACCACCTGAACACCCGAATCACCCACCAGAAAACTATTATCAAGAGCCCCCAAGGACAAGCTCTGTATCCCACCATCGGAAGCAGCCTCCTCAAATTCCTCCAGCAAGTCCTGACTCTCCCTAACCACTGCAGGGCTGTCCTTTGGACTCTTCCAGACGCCCTCATCAGCATCCTCCCACATTGCATCGTCCGATTCTTCTGGCTTAACCCACCCAATGAACTCCTTTCCATACACCTTCAGTTTATTGTCTTCCGTCGCCCTCAATCCATACACATTTTCAAACAGGCAGTCCTGAAACTTAGTGACAAAAGCTCTATACTCCTCATCAGCCAAAAATTTCAAAGCCCAAACCCCATGATCCACAAAATCAACCCTCCTCTGCTCGCCGAAAAACTTCAATTGCATATCGGTAGAAACCCTAGCCCTCACTTTCTTCCCCACCTTCAAAACCCAAAACCCCTCGCCCTCAGATTCCTCCTCCCAATCCTCCTCATGGTCACCACCACTCTTGTCAATTTTCGATGTCTTAATAAACTTATAGAAAGTAAGCTTATCAGAGACTACCCATTTGGCTTTGGGCGTGTTTCCTCCGATGTGGAGGTAAAGCTTTACGGCGTTTTCAGAAACCGGGGAAGGGGCTGAAGCTGGGTACTTGAGTTTCAGGGACTTAAGCCTCGAATCAACTTCGTCTAGTGTTATTGATCCGCTGCGGGACGATGAGGTCTTAGACGGAGTTCGATCCGCTGCAGCAGCGTCTTCGTATTGGTCTTCGCTTTCTTCTTCCCCCTTATCATCGTCGTCGTACTCCGACTCGGAGTCGGAGAGTTCGAGACCTTCTCTGCTCTGCGAAGCGCCCATTGCTAAAATGTAAAAACTCGAACGAAATGAAGAGAAATTTTACAGCTGAGCGTTCTTCCAAAGAATTGATGCGGAGAAAGCGAGAGGATTATGAATTGTTATGTTACGTCAAATGAACAATTTGGAAGGAAGCAAATGAGATCCGGCAATTCGAAATTTGAAATTGGGGATGGGAAGATCGGGGCCCAGGCGTGGGCTGATGGGGTTTATATATGGGCAGCCGGCGCCGGGGAATGGGTTAATTATGGGCGGTTACCAGGTGGCGTAGATCCAAGTACAGTGGGATGCGCTGTGGGGGCCGCGTGGATGAAGCAGCGTCTCAAGGAACTTCTTCTTCAACTGGTTGCTTATGAAGTAAGCAGACTAGAACGCTTTTGACCCAATAGAAGCAGGCAGCAGGCTAGCGCCCAATCTGGGTTGGCCTAAAGCTGTTAGGAGACGCAAAAGAATGGGCCTAACTTGGGCCATGAAAAGTTTCCAATTTTGGACTCCATGTTTTCTTTCTTCTCGCCGTAGCCTCTACCCTGTCATTGTCTAGCTATAATTATTTTAGAATTCATTTTGTATATAATTATTTTAGAAGTCTCCATATCATAGGTACTTAAAAATTTAAAAGAGTTTGTGATGAATGTTTCATACTGACGGAAAAATTGGTGTGTCAATGCAATATGACTTGATATCTTTTCGTTAAAATCTCATGCGTTCTTTCTCAAAGAAAATATTTTTCAGGCCACTTTGAATGTGACCTGGGACAAATATAGGAAAAATTCATAGTTTGCTGGAACATGGGCCAGGTTGGGCTTAGTCGGGCTAGCTCAGCCCCACACTGTTCTGAGAAATACCGGGATTTGTTCAAAGTTTGAATTCTTTGATTTCCTAAACCCGCGAGAGGACATTAACACCCTTCCAAACATTGCAAACGGAATGAAGTATGGTGTAAAATGTGCCACAAGTGATGGGTCTTAATTTCAAAATAATAATATACTATTAAATTGCTAAATATGCTTGAATAGCCTTCGAGCCTAACTAAATTGGATTTGAACTCGACTCGATAATCCTATTGAGTAGTTCAATTTCAATTCCAAACTTGGCCAACCAAGTTGTCGACCGTAATTCATGAGTAGTTCGATTCGATTACACTTCCAATACTTGTAACGAGGATTTGAGAGCGAAATCAAGGATCTCGTGGTCACCTGGATAGAGTTTATTAGTTGATGGTTGTGACTTGTGAGTTTTAAAGTTGATTTTAAACAATACTCTACGGAGTTGAAAACAATAAAAGAATTTTGTGTAACAGGCGTGTCAGACTTAGAGTACTCGTTAGTATATTTAAAATATACCTAATTTTTACTATGCGAGTTATTCTAAACCATACATTCACATTGATTGCACCTTGCATTTCGACACTTTTCAAAATTATTTTTATTTTTATCAAAAAAATATTAGGAACACCTAAGGGTCCCCAAAAAGAAAATAAAAAAAGAAGAATTATAGCATACATAATGGGGTGGGTAGAAAAGAAACATATGGAGTAACGATTAGAGATATCCACTGTAGGCGCCTTTTTGGTATTTGGCATCTGTTACAGGACGGACGTTCTATCAACGAATCATAGGCCGTACTGCGCGTTTCCTGATAAGTAGTGATGCGGGTATCAGGTGATTCTTTCTTAAAAAAAAAAAAAACAAAAAAGAGACAAATCATTAACTTATAACCGCACGTGATCAATCTAGGGAAAGTAAACAACACTTTGAGAGAAGACAGACGGCCCTTCCGCCACACAACAAACGTGATTAAGCACAAACTATAATATTGAGCCATAAAAGCATTTATACCAATGCCGCTTTTGGTGTTTGTCTATGATATATACGGAGCCATAAATCTTGGCAAAATGTGCACGACAGCATGCACGCACCATAGTTGCGGTGTGCACGTCAAATGTCAGGTGCTGCTGGATAAACAGGGAAATTTTCACGTTTATCCTTTAAAAAAAAAAAAAAAAAAAAGGAAATTGGTTTAAGTTAAACTCCGCATTTTACATTAAATCGGCATGGCACAATGAATAATGGTGGTGGTGCAAAGAGAACTGACCAGAGAGTTGTCACAATACGTTTGGAAAAGTCTAAACCCCATCCACGCTACGCATTTTTGAATGCAAGAGAAGAGAGGGAAATAAACTGTACTAAAAGAAATGAATTAGTTTGATGTGTAATAAATTAGCAGCAGGGCACAAGAGTGTGAGAGAATTTAGCAGGAATGAATCAAACAACTCAACAATAGCATTTAATTTCAGAAAGAAGGTTGAGAGGATTGATTGTTTACTTCTTTAAAGGGAGTGAAACAGGAGGGTTCAGATGATGCGAAGAAAGACTGTACTAGCAGTGATTAGCAAAGGTACAGCTTGACCAATTATCCTTTGATTGCATTTATTAGAGGAAAAATGGATATTGTCTTTTTTTTCAAGGAAAAATTGCTACGTTACATTTTTATTTAAATTTAATATTTTTCCTCTCTTTTTTTTTTTTAATATCATTCCTCAAGTCCCATAGGTTTGATCCTGTAGAATTTGACCCATTTCTCATTGAACAAGGGGTACGAAATAAATCAAATTGATTTTTCGATCAAAAATACTATGCGAAATCTTCGGTTTTTCCTCTTCTTCTATCCCTATCCCATAGGTACAGTGTTTGAATCAATAGAGAATATTTTCTTCTGTATGAATCCCTATTATTTCATTCCAATTCGCGAATACATTTTTCAATCATCTTTCTATCTTGCATGTATCAAATTGTTACATTAATTTTTTTACAAAAAAATTCAAAAAAAAAATGCAATCCAAACACAGGTTTTCTGCAATAATAGCAGCCTTTAAATACATACATACCATCATACTATATGCGCAAAATTTAAAGTTTAAATTTAATTTTTTATAAGTCATTTGACCTTCTAGTATACATAGTAATTAGTTTTATAAGTCATTAATTTTTTCATTTCACCTTCTGGTATATATTAACTATTTTTTTTTAAACGGTGTGAAAAAAGAAACAGAACTATCACTTTGGAACGGAGGAAGTAGCATCACTATCTATTAGTGCAAGACATATTAATATTAAAATAATAATTAAAAAAAGGGACCAGAAGAAATTTTATTTTAAAAGCGGAGATCAGAGCACTGAACAGGAGGAGACAGCTGTATTACTCAGTAGCGCTACTTAAGTAATCGTGGACCGCGTTAGGAAGGGTGTCAACGGTACCGAGTAAAGAATAGTCAGTCAGAATTGGCCCAAATCCAGTCCCTTCAGGGGGCCCCATACGTTATTCTTAATCACGTTGCACTGCTGCTGCCTGCCAGGGAGGCCCCCTCACTCTGTCCACTTTTCTTCTTCAGGTGTTTTTCCAAATAAGAAAAAGTGAATGACGACAACATCCAATTCCCCTCGTGCCCCATTTCCTCCAAGTTTCTTACTCTTTTCAGCACATGCTAAATGTGACTCATGCTTCCCAGTTCTTTCCAGCCACATGCCATATTCTTCTATTTAACTACTAATTTTTATTCTGATTGATCCAGTTTAGTACCATGAGATGGTACTTTTATTTACTATTAATACACACTAATAATCAAGGAACCTGTCTCCAGTGCTGTCCTAACTATCAAAATCACAAACCTCACCTGCCCAACTGTTCTCCAAAAAAAAAAAAAGGGAAAAAATTTTTACTATGACAATAACTCGATAGTAGTAAAACCTTTTTTTAATTGGATCAATTGAAACAAATAATTATTCACCATTTTAAACAATTTCGATTTCTGGAATGAACCTTGCGTCGGGCGCAAAGTACAGGGCAGAGATCTAGGAACATTCTCTCATTGTAAGTCCGTTGTAGCCAGGGACATAAAAGGGCCGACATCAAGAAACTGTTAAGGTGACCAATCCATGGCTAGGAATGGACAAAAACTGAACGAAGTTACAAAAAAGAAGTTCTAACTTTTGCTGTAATTGAAGAATGCACAACAGAACAGATTATGGTTTATGAATCATAAAATGGCAAAAAAAAAAGTAACTACTGTACTTCTTCTTCATATATATATATATATATATTTTTTTTGGGTGTCCCTCTCCGTCCAACAGAAACCCAAAAGTAGTAAAAATTATATGGGCATCCGCAACAGTGATTGATCGATCAAAGGCCGCGACTTCATCTTATTTGAAAATTTGAAAGTTTGTGTTTAAGCGCTATGAACGTTTCCACTCCCAGATGATGAAGAATGGCCCTGGAAATCCATCATCATCATCCATTGTTGAATCTCATCTTCTCCGATCGCTTCCCAGAATTCCATACCGTTGCTGGTCCCAAGTTCCATGCCAGAACTATCAACAATCTCATTTTTAGCTTTAATTTCAGGCTGCAATTGCTTGTGAGGCAGATGATGATGATGTTGTTGATCGCGTTCTGGAACCTGTTGGGATGAGCTCGAACTCTGATGGCCGTCCAACGTATAATCAGAGAATGGGAAATTCAGCTTTGCTCTGGGACCCCTGAACTCAATGGCCGCGCGGTCATAAGCCCGGGCAGCATCCTCCGCAGTCTCAAAAGTTCCAAGCCAAACCCGAGCTGCCTTGCGAGGATCCCTTATCTCTGCAGCCCATTTCCCCCACGGCCTCTGTCTCACTCCTCTGTAGTTCTTCTTCTTTCTCTTGACCCCATTTTTCTTGTTATTATCCTCGACTGGGGCGGCTGAGGGCGAGAAGTAGTTGCATCCCAAGCAGCCTTCGTATCCGCACAACTGACAAGTCTGGACTGCAGCAGCAGGCACGACTAGATTATTTGCATTGAAAAAAGCAGAGGAGGAGGAGGAGGAGGAGGAGGCCGTGGCGCATTCGAAAAATGATGGCGGAAAGAGTCTAAAGTCGTGGAGTGTATTTGCGTCTGCATAAGGGGTGGCGGTAGTAGTGGTGGTGGCGGTGGAGGAGCCAGCAATGACATTCTTCAGAGCGGCCACCATGACGGAGACTTCTTGCTCGCTGGTGATCATACGCGGAGGAGGAGGAGGAGGAGGCAGTGGCGGCGGGAGGATGGAGGTGGCATGGGAGCTGGTCAAAGGGATTCCCTCTTGTTTGAGCCTCTTGGTTGACCTCTGCATGCTGAAGAAGTAGCAGTAACAACTAAGTAATAATCAGTAGGGAGCAGCAGGCAGCAGTTTTCTTGAAACTGGGAACTTGGGGGGTGGGGCGTCTGTTATTCGTCCTGAGATAATTGCTTTGTGATTGTTGGGTAAGATTTGAGACAAGAAGGGAGGAGGTCAAAGTGGTCGGGGTGGTTATATACGGAGAGAGTGCCAGCTCATACGCCGTTCACACACGGGGTTATTTGAGGAGCTTTGTTTTGATGGGCTGGCACGTGGGGCAATTTTGAGATGGTCTTAGGATATCCTGCTGAGTGCTGATGTTGGGGATGATGGGGGCTACTTGCCTTGCGACGCTGGGGTGGGATCTACTGAAACTTCATTCTTGGAGGGTGAACTGAGCTGGCAGGACCACGTCAACATTGGACAAAGGTGAATGTACACTTCAAACCTTGAAAGCTACTGACGTGTCAGCTGCATCTTATCTTAGTATCGTCTACTCACGGAACTACCACTACTACGGACGTTTTGGTACCCATCGGGAAGTCCGTATCATAGTTGTCCTTTTTTTTTTTTTTTTTTTTTTTTTTTTTTTTGGGTTCCAGTTATCCTCTCAGTTCGAGTACCTCCATATTTTTGGAGTTAATTATACTCAAACCCCTGAGGTTCGACCATCTTGTGAGTTAAACCTACATGATTGACAATATTATGAAAAGCTCCTCCATCATGATAAACTTATAATTGACACCTCCTACCGTTGCCTTGCTAATGCTTCCAGTTAATTTTCTGGTAATGGCAACTGCCGTGTTTTATGAAAGTCCCATATCACCCCCCGTCATGCCCAAGTTCTCATTCTTTCCTTTCCAGTCAAAATCAATAAATCACTTACGACTATCGTTAAAATTTTCATTTTCGTTTAAAGACAACAATTTAAACTCATATTCTATCAATACTTTCTATTTGTTGGGCTAAGAAATGCTTACTCGTAAGAGTATGATTGTAATACGACCAAACCTCACAGTTGGTTCTATATTTTAGTTAAACTCAATGGATGTAATTATAATTAACTCATATTTCTAAGATAAGGTTAATTAAAAAATAATTAATTCATATTTCTCATATTTTTTTAGCAATACATAGTCATGCACCACTACTCTTGAATACTAAAAAATTACTCAGCCTTAATTCTAAATTTTTGTAAAACCCTAAACCCAAGTCAAAAGATAAGTTTAATAAATTCAGTTGAAAAAAGAATATAATTTCATTCTAAAATTATTTTCTTTTTGTGGCCCATTAATTGCCATAGCAAATCAATTTAATAAGGCTTTTCTTCTCCAGTATTTCTTTTAACTTTAACTTATCTAAATGGTGCAAGAGCTACCATAATAACTAAAAGGAAGAAAATAAAAAAGGCATTAGCCTTTCCTTTAACTTTTAGAAATTTTGGCTAATTTTGTTTTTAATAAAAAATTTAATAATTGTTAATTAGGCTAAGAGATCCTTTAGTAGTTTTATGTACATTGGTCCAAACAATAAATGTTAAAATTTTAAAATTATAAATAATTCCTAAAACTCGTAAAAATTACCTGAAAAAACTTTACGATGGAGAAAATCACTTTTTGTCAAATAAGTGTTTTAAGTCATAATTTTGAGGCTAACAGTTAGAAAATTAAAAATTTTATTAAAAAAATTATTAAGCATCTTAAACTTACCTAAAACACTATGTAATAAAGATTTTTCTTTTGTTTTGTATTTTGAATGCACCTCAAATAAATTTTTTAACATATAGTGATTGTACCTTTAATACACTTGCTACTACTGATTTTGGCACATCAAATTTACATCTTTAGGTACTTATTTCGCCTTTTGTTAATAATCTTTTACTAATATATTTGCCAAATTGTACAAAAATTAAGATAACATAAGGTAATTTTGAAATGAAATTATCTTCTTTCTCCTAAAATGAGTTTTTTTTTTAATGTTATATTTTAAAAATTCTGACAATGTTATAAAAAGTCAAAATTAAGAGAGATTTGTGATATTTTTGAAAGTTTAAGCATGAGAAGTAAAACTATGAGAAACTTAAGGGGTGGTTTTAGAAATTATCCCAAAATGAAAACCATGTCAGCGTGTTCTTAGCTTTTGGTCTGGACGGTTAAGGACCGTGACATAATCGCTGACGAAGGCAACGTACATGATGTAAGAATATTGGGGACATTGACACTGTCCGCTCGAGTATTGACCTTTTCTGGTGACAGAAGTTTCCTGCGCTTCTAGACTCGTTAACGCGAAACAAGTAGATTAGCATCTAAGTCATTTACATCCAGCTGAACTGCATTAAGTAAAATTTGTTTTTTTGGGGGATAAAAATTAACCCTTGTTTGGAAAGTTATTTTTACCAAAAATTTTGTACGTTTTTTGTAAACACGTTTTTTTTTTCAATTACCTTCTTATTTTAAATATATCAAATTGGTATATATATATATATATATATATATATATATATATATATATAACAAAAATTTCAAAAAATTGCAATTCAAAACAAAGCCTAAATTTTTTAGAGATACAAAGTAATGCTTGTCAATTTTCCTCTATAACGTGGATTTAGTAAAATAACAAAATTAATTGGGAAAAAAAAACTGAAAAGTCCTTTTTACACTACTATGTCATTATCTGTTTGTTGTATTTGAGACATTCATTGTTCTCATCAATAAATGATCACAGGAATGCTGACTCGAAATGTATATCTTGAAATCCGGAATCCCATTCTTATTCTTTAACATTTTTTTTTTGTTTCTTTTTTCTTTGTTGAGGGTTTCAATGTTGGTTAATAGTAAGCAAGTAGGACACTTGGATGCGATTCTGTACTACTATTTCAAACCAAACGAACAATGACCTTACCAAAGAAGTAGCCATGAACCTCAGCAATCACAGAGAGTTTGTTTGGATAAGAGTTTATTTGGATGATTTATTTGAGATATTTACTGTAGCACTTTTTGTGATGTGATGTATGAGAGATAAAAAAGTGATTGTGAAGATAAAAAGGTGATTGTGAGAATAAATTTTGCAAACCAAATTCTCTCTATCCAAACAAACTCAGAGTATTTATGGTGGTGGGTGGAATGATTTAGAAATCGGATAATTTGAAATTGAATATGTGGACATAAATTTTAACAAGTGATAAAAGTATTATTATGTTTTTGCATGTCGTTGTCTTTGTGTCAACATTAATTAATTTAATATATATATTTATTGTATTAAGATCTATGAATCTCTGGATAGACATTCTACCATAAATTATAATAATTTTTGACTTAGCAGCTAAAAATGAATAAAAGGCGCGCCAGGTACGTTCCAAAATCCAAGACCCTGATGATCCAGAGTTTGGGCAAACGGGCATGACAATTGTGAGGTTTGAGTGCCAAGAACTACAAATAGTAGTATAGCCACACGTGCCAATGATGGCTACTGTTGAAGTTTCAAGAGCTAGAGTCCCGAGTTTTTTTTATTTTATTTTTTTATACCGTTTTTCAAATTCCATCCATCTCATGCTATAAAAAAAAAAAAAAACCCAACTAATTATCAGTGAAAAGTTATCTTGAATCTGTTCATAGCTTCCAAGACGAAGAATTACATTGGCCCATAATCATGACATATGAATCTAGAAATCCAAAATAATCTCTGCCAGACAGATAATGGTAATGGTGCTAATGGGACGTCAAAATTTTGAACCCCATCAAGCTGTTGAAATGTGCAAAAGGCGTTGGAAGAGCTTGGGGATTCCGGTGAAGTGAAAGAAGAAAATTTATTTCTAAAGCTCAATTATCGGTGCCGTCAATGGCGTACTTAACGTGGTAAAAATTCCATCGATAACATCAAAAATTTAGGAGAGCTAATGACTTGGTTCATAAGGGAAAGGAAAATGCACAAGAGCTTCAAACTTAGCACAAAACGCTAATGATAGGCGAGGAGGAGGTAAACCGTTGCTCAGTCATTTTCAACACTAACTGTGGAAAGAAAAAACGTACAACCGGGGAAGATCCTGCTATCTATGCTTTTATACAACCAAAAATGCGGTTCTGAATCTAAACCGCGCGGCACTACATCTTTCTTTGCTGTTCTTTCTTTAATCACAAGAAAGAGTACACTCGAGTCCCTGCAAGCTGGAGAACCAACAGTCAGTGGATTTAGAGCAAGGAAACAGATGATTCTACCAACCAGATGCAGCCCTATGCTCATATGGCAGTCTGCTCAAAACGGATTCTTCATACAGCAAATTTGAGCAAATTCTTCCAGTTAGTCATCATCCTCTGAGTCTGCGTTGAGATGGATATATGTTAGCAACTCCTTCATGTATTATACATTCTAGTGGGAAAGTCACAAGGTATGTGTGGATTTTCAAAAGATTGATAAGCAAAAACTTCTGAAACGTTATAGGTCTGTATTAGTAGTAAATTGATATTGTATTAAATCAGTAATTTTAACATTATTAATGCATGATGAGGGTAGAAAATAGAAATTCAAAATGTTAAGACTACAGCAATTGTTCCCGGTAACACAATATATCAAATTGAAGCAGGTCATCACTTTATGAAGACGCAAAAGATAATCCAAATGAAATTATTAAGGCATCTTAATCACTGTGGATAAATTATCCTATACTGTAATCACAAAGGAAAAGTCAACGCCTAGGAACGGAAAAATTAAGACTGGCACTTCCCATAATTTGGAAAGTGTGGGAACTTCAATATAACCATGTACCTCCAAGTATAAGATTATTATGTGGAAAAAAAATTCAGTCATACTTCAAATCGAAATCCAACTTCAACTCTTCTGATGTATGTTTCTCATGCAGATCTTAATTATTCCATATGCTGCCAGATTTTTACCTAAAATGCCCATTGATCCACCAAGGCCTGAGAAAAGGATGCTAAAAAAACTGAGCAGCATCAAAAGACTCGCGCAAAGTGTAGGTCACTAAAGTGGTAAAGGTCGAAAAGCTAACTTTCCCTTTTTTCCTAATGTCGAAGGAAAAAGAAAAGAAAAAGGTATTAATACTTCATCCCCTAGTTTAGATTGTATTTTCTTTACTATCTTCTTAAATGATTAACCAAAAAAAAAAAACTTCTCCTGATAACTTGCATGTAAACG
This sequence comes from Coffea arabica, assembly GCF_036785885.1. Taxonomy (NCBI): domain Eukaryota; kingdom Viridiplantae; phylum Streptophyta; class Magnoliopsida; order Gentianales; family Rubiaceae; genus Coffea; species Coffea arabica. Next base: position 17,347,202 of record NC_092312.1, read on the forward strand.
ATCATAAACAAGTAAAAAACAGAAACACAACAAGGTGAGAGCACAAGAGTTCAGTTCCAGAAAAACATTTTCTTCCTGTCAAATAAAACATATTTGGCAATTTCAACAATACTTACCAGAACGTATATCTTCTCCAACTTTTCCCCTGTTTTTTAGCTGTCTCATGATCATTGCACATATGAGAAACCACCAGTAAATGTGGAAAACAAGCAGCGTCAATAGCATTGTGTTGAACACATAGTACAAGGAGGCATGATAAGTGTCTGATAAATTGAGGCACAAAAGTATGTAATAGCTGGGGGAATGACAATGACAAATTATTAGCAGAAAACAATCAGAATATGAGAATGAAAACTAAAACAAAATACCTGTTTGAGAAGCAAACCTTGAAGATCTTATGACCCAAAATGGAAAGTATATAAGCCTCAGTACAAGCCATGAGAGAGCAAATAACCCAAAGCATACACTAGCTCCAAATTCCTTCTCAGAATATTTAAAAACTTTAGCAGCTTCCATGAAGACATCGCTTGCATCATGCAAAGCAAGAATAATAGAGCCAATTCGGAAAAACCTACATGGATCAAAAGTTAAATATTTCAAATTAACATATCCATGGCTTAACATGATATCTATAACCACCAACTGAAGTGAAAATAATGCAAATATGATCCTTTTTTTTTACTTTGAAGTGATTAATAAAGTTCTGCAGCCTTTTCGAGTAAAGAGGATATGCTCTCTGTTGTCATGTTCAAAGGACATACTCCAAAGTGTCAGATGAAAAAAACATTGCTAGAGGCACAAATGTACCTTGTAATATATGAATAGCTAATCAAGATAACAGTGACAACATGATGGGACATCATCACCGCAAAATCTTTCCTGCGTGTTTCCCAAGTAAGTAGAGCAGAAATGCTGTAGATGTAGAAGCCACATTGACACATGTAGATGAGCTTTATAGAGGGCCTGCAATGTGAGACACAATCAAGTGATTTGAGATAGCAAGATTACGAACAAGTAAGAACCCAGGCTAAGAGCAAACAACAAGAAATTTCTTAAATCACAGAATTACTATTCCTCAGATAGAAATGAAGCATAAACCAGAGACTGTTCCCAACAAACTAGTGTTAGAAAATATTTAAGTATAAAATAAAATTATCCCAAAAAATTTAATGTCACTTCCAAGAATCAGGTTTCTGTTTCAAAGTTGCAGTGATCTGTGGTAGAGTCTCCCAGGACATTGGCAAGGTCTTGTTGGTAACCTCCCACAAGACGAGAAAAAGAAAAACCCAAACTACAACAGTAAAGCTATTCCATGAGATAAGAACAAAATATACTTGGAAATTGTGCTAGAAAACATATGTAGCCATTTGAATTTTAAACGTACCAAGTATGTTAGGATCTTCTATTAAACTTAACTTTAGAATAGCAGTTAGACCTTCTCAGCTGGTTTAATTTGAAGTAACTACATTAGAAATTGCAGCCAAGAACAAGAAGCTTCATTAAAGGAGATTAAAGTAAAACCAAAAACGTTTCTTAGTATTAGAAGGTCAATTTTAACAACATCTATTCCACACTACTTCACAGACAAGTTAGCAACATATTAACTGACAAGCATGGACCCACCTGAAATAAAAGATACTCTCTCTGTTCCATTGTTAATGTCCTGTTTCTATTTTTTTGATATCCCAAAATATTAGTTGCTTTCCAATTTTGCCATTTGAAAAACTTTTCAAATCTCAATGAGTTTGTTTGGATGATTTATTTGAGATATTTACTGTAGCACTTTTTGTGATGTGATGTGTGTGAGATAAAAAGGTGATTGGGATTTGTGAGGCAAAATTTTTTTTCCCAAATTCTCTCTATCCAAACAAACTCAATACACATTTACCAAGCAGATATTTAGAATTTAAAGGTTACATATGTAAATTGATGCAATGCCACCCAGTCTAGACACAACAATTACATGTCTCCATAAAAAGTTGGGTTCCACCAAAAAATGACTCTAATTATGGGTCTGAGAGAATATATTATACTAACAAAACATTTAATACATTTCAGTTAAAGTAAATTTACCTTTTGGACCTCATGTAAAGAGCTATAGAAAATTGTTACACCAGAAGTATGCATGCCCAACAATGAGTTAAAATTTCAGTGAGACCCTACAATATTTGTATTTATTGATCCAACAGATATAAAGCACAGCATCATTTATTTCCCCAAAAAATAGAGGAGATTTTTATCAAAAAATATACGAAAATAGAAGGTAAAAGAATCTGAGGTAGTTGAGCATAATTTAATCAGGCCAACCATGCAAGAAGAAGCAAACTTTGCTTGTGAATTAACTCTCCTGTTAACTGCTATAGCATTGAGCATAATATGTCACTTCAATTACTCTAAAAATCCAAAATCAGCCCCGCATGTTTAGTGCTTGAACAATATCAATCAATGACTTACTTGAGGTGTTGGTTTGGCCACCCTCTGAAGTACTCCTGTATATCTGTGAACCACGGCTCACCATAGATGACCAATAGGACAGACAATTCAACAGTGGCATAATATGTTAGCTTCCACAAAGACTCAGAACATTTTGCAATCTTCATCCTTCTAGCCTTGTTAATTTTCAGTGGAATAGATCCATTGCTCAATAACCATGTTGCTACCCTCTGTAGACAGAAAATTAAGAAAATGATGTATCTGGATATGCTCAATAGGTTCACAAGTTCAACCACTAGCCAAAGAAAGATAAAAGTGATTATTCTGTTGATATTGCAATGCATTCTTTATACTATTGGAACTGTTCTTGGGAGGAAAACTCTGACATCTAATTATTCAGGATGTTCTAAAATGTCAAACTAGCAAGCCAAGAGAAAGGGGAAAAACACTCTAAAACAAACAAACTCCGTGTCTGCTTGAGGGATTTATAGAAGGCTTTCATTTCTTCTATGAGACATTAAAGTGCTTATGAATGGCTCTCGCTAGGCTGAGCATAAAGACTGCAGTGAACTCTGGTCAACCCGTATAATGCTCAATCTCACGAGGAATAAAATACACTGGTACCATCTAAAATTAGCTGCTTCAGAAGGAAGGGAAACTCTCAAACAAGGCTAAAAATATATGCGGTGGACAAAGATAGCATCGTCTTTTTATATTTTGTGAATGTAATGATCATGTATTTTTCTAGTTCCTAGCAAACTAAAAACATTTTAAAACCTGGGCCAAGCAACAATAAGAAATCATTCACCTGCACAGTAATCTCCTCTCCCACTTCCTGCAATCCGTAAAAGAGGACTTAAAATGGCCAATGAAAAGAACTACAGTGCCGAATGTTCCAGCAGCAATAAATGAGATGATAAAAAGTAAAAGAAGATTCAGGTTCAACGCGTCAATGATATAACTGCTGCTGCAGACAAGGTGGAAAAAGTTTTCTTTTGTTTGTTATATGGAACTTACTTTAGAAAACTGTAATTCCATCAGAAGAGGTAAGTTTAGTTGGACTGCTTGCTGCAGTAAAATTCATAATTTGCAGCACCTACGCAATCTTTGGAAGCAACTTGACTCCAATCTTACAGCTCTTGATAGACTTAAATGTGAAAAGACAATTTCACGGTAAATGGAAAAAGTGATACCCAATTTTCCCCCGAAAGGTAGAAAACCCAAACTCCCAAGCAATACTTTTTCATCTTTACCTGTACCATTATTAAACATTGATTACTTAGAGACTCCCATTTCAGTATCTTCCAAACAAGCCAAACAATGCATCAAGCTAATCAGGACTTTCTCTTAAGAGGTCACTTAATCTACCAGACAACTACAGTAGGATACGTCTAGAGCATAAAGTTCGTGAACCATACAATAAGGCGGTGCAAAAGGGAATCAATCATATTGACAAACTAGAGATATGCAAATTTCCACAATATGCCAAGTCTTCAATAAAGGTGCTACTTTCACCCAGACAAACAAGTGCGCCATCTTGCAGGCAGATGTATGCACAAAATAAGAATTTCAAACTTCTCCAACATATATAGATTAATTTGACCTTTCTCAGTTTGAATTAGTTTGGGTTCCTTTGTTTATACCCTCTACTTTATCAGTATCTCCATGTGCTTGGTTTCTCATTTACAAAACTCTAATGCATCCGGACAACCAGATTACATTAGATTGAAAAATCACACTGTCTTTTGCTGTAAATTTTGCAAAATGCTAATTAATCAGAATTGGACAAAGCTACTCTTGGGCAGATTCTTGATTATAGCTTCATAGCCCCGTAATCGCTTCTTATTGGTTCCCTGCCCCCTATCAATATAAATGAATCCATAGACTAATTGGCTACTGAAAAATCTAAATTTTAGATGCAAAATCAAACGATAAAATCAAAGAACTGATTTTGTCACAATCCAAATCTATAATCAGGTGAAGCAATCAAACGCAAACACCCCCAAGATATACATTACGATAATGCATGTTTCCAATGTCCATGACCAAATGTATTTGCACTGTTGGAAAACTGATAGTTAAGAACAATAGGCCGAAATTCAACAACTCTTACACTACCAACCGTTGTCAATCCGTCCATCCTAATTAACTTACTGCTTCGCATCAAGTGCATCAGAAATTTCAATCAAATTATCATAAAGAAAGGAATAATTTTGCTATCCGCAGAGCGCTCGTCTTGGTTTCCTGGAAAAGGATGGAGTCGATAAGGTGCAAACGTTTAATATGGTTGAACTTTAACACTTGGAGTATCAATAGAAACAAATGGGGAGAAGTATACCCCAATTCTACCGTTTCAAGATCCAATATAAAACATTAGTGCAGAATTCAGGCTGAAGAAGTCCAATTCCAGTCAAGATGCAAGAACATCAAAAAAAATCTTCAAACAATAAACACAAATGAGACAAAAACCAATCATTGACAAATTCGCAAATTAAGATAGCGCGAGCATATTTACATACAGAACAACAAGAACGGGAAGCTTACCTGAAAGAGGTGCTTATCAAACAAAAACCTGGCGACGGCAAAACCGACTGCGAAATATACCGCCAACAGAAAATGCCAGGCGCTGGGGACGACATCGGCTTTCCACATCGAATCCAGAGCAGCAGATTGGATCATCTTCAACTTCACATCCACTCCACCCCTAGTTAATCCTCATACCTACTTTAGAAAAAAGAAATCCCTAATTATACCCGAACTTGCAATCTTTTTATAGACAAATCTACCATCGCTGCAGAGGCGGTTGGAGTGGTGTGGGCGGTGAGTTGTATTAATTGTGTATTGAAGCAATGGAAAGTAAGGGAAGGGCGCAGGGAGGAGGGAAAAAGGAGGCGGTTAAAGGTTAACAGACTTTAAGGCTGGAAGGAATGGTAATGAGCAAAGATGTGAATGAAGGAAGGAAAGGGAAGGGGGGAGGGAGATCTTGCGAGTTGCGAGGAGAGAGGCGACTGGGTTCATGCGGGTTCACTACACTACATAACTGCTAATGAGTGGGCCCTCACCCCTCTCAGTACTTTACAACTTTCTTAAATATATTATTAGCAATCTCTCATTTTTATTAATAATCACATTGTCACTATTATTTTAATTATATAATATGTTTTCATTTATTGAACTATATAATAAAATAAATGATCGAAATGTAAATCGAGTGCAAAATATATTTCCTTTACTAAAATAGATCAAAAATAGAAAAATATATTAGCATTTTATTTTGGTCTCTGCCACACAATAAATGTATCATTGGTATGGTAGAACTTGATTGTTTTAAAAAAAAAAAAAAAACTCTATTGTTTAAAATATATCGTGCTAATGTTTACATTTGTTATGTTAATACTTAATTAGTACATTGATTCAGTCGTCGCATAGATTGTTGTACATGCGAACATCATTGTTTTCCATTTTGGTTGATCCAACAAATAAAATTGAAACAAAACTTTTTAGTGAATCCAGTTTTTTTTTTTTTTTTTGGGAGCATATTTAGTTGGCATTCATAACACATTTAAATTTGGGAAAAAAGCAAAAAATTAACATAGGTCTGGTTTAATAAATATGTTGAAGTCAAACATATCATTAATGGACGTTCAAATGAATATGTGTATAACTATATCATAAAGATTAATTAAATGTTCCTAGATAAGTCAGGTCCACTAAATTTAGAGTGATATGGACACTTCGGTTGATTAAAAAAAAAATAAAATTAGGATTTGAACCTTTAGTATGAGTAGCATGTTTGGCCCGCCCCTAAAAAAAAGGATACGAGTAGATTAAATTAGATGACAAAATAGAAAGGATTGCGAGTAATAGATTTGGACGGTAGTATAACCACATCCGCTTCCCTCCAAATCAACATAAAAACATGTGTGTACGTGTACCCTGCCCCCCATCCTTTGCTGTTTCGAAACCACTGAAGAGTCGCGAATTCAATGATTTTGTCTGCTGACGTTTGTCAGCTTCTCATCTTTGATTAAGAGAAATGCCCATGGAGACATATACCTAAGTTACTCATTGGGCCTTGGTCCCGTGTACCCGGTCGGAGGTTCAAAACCTGTCTAGACAGTGCTTCGTAATATGCTTCCTTGTTCTTCAAAAATTTAGAAAGTACAGTAGTGTACTTGTTTAGATTGAAAATATAACGTAAGAAGATAGTGTAATTAATGTTCATCTTCTAGGAGCATATAGGGTACAAATTGATAATATAATGTAAGAGGATAGCGTAGTTAATGTTCATCTTCTGAGACGATACATGGTGCCAACATTTTCTTCAATTTTATCGTAGGATTGAGTTGGACGGTAAAATAGAAGAAATTGAGTTGGCAGTGATAAAGAGGTTTGATGTCTAAACAAAAACATATTGTCCCTTGAAAATATGATTGGGTTGATCAGCACTTAGGTTCTCTGAAGATTGGGCTCGAAAGCTTTTTGAGAGGCGGATTGTACCGCACATAATGGACTTTCCATCTGAGGCTTTGTGACAACAACAAATCCACTTCACATGGCTAGGCCCATTGATGCAATACGCCCACACACACTCTCACGCAGAAACAGAAAGAAAGTGAATTCCTTGTTAGCTTTCGGGTCCAATTCTGTTACCTGCACGTTCATATACCGCAATTTTCACTTCTAGTGCTCGATTCAAACTGCGCTCAAAGGAGTTCCTTGACATGCCTTCAAGCACATAGCTCGCCATTTCATCATTTCCACTGTTGTCGTACCAGTCTTCCATTAGAGTATTTTGAATTGGTTTTCACTACTTAGCAAAAGGCTTTTACCAAAATAATGAGAATGAGAAAAAAATAAATTTTTTTTTTGGGTTTCTAAATCTAAAAATGACTGTGGATACATTATAGCTAGAATAATCTCTTTTACCCTACTGAAGTGCTTCAAACCTTATTCGTAGGATTGTTGCTCTTGCTGTCTTTATGCCTGTTTGCTTCCCTAGGTTCCATAGGTTGGTGACACAGATTACTGTTGTTAGGCAGAAAATAAGATGAGATCGAGTTCTTCCCAGTTCCATCATATACACACAAGCTACGAAAGAGAGGGGCAGAAAACATGGCGATTGCTGAGCTTGTGAGCAACTATAGTCAGGTGTTCAGATCATCAAGGGTTTATAGCACCCCATGTTTTTGACGCGCATCCCCTGAAGTTTGGAGGTGTGATGGAGAACTTGTACGAATGAGAAAATATCGTCAATGACCTTGGCATATTATCTCGGTCTTCAATGTATTACTCTTGCAAAGAAAGTAGTGACTTTGACAGCTACGGAAAAGCAAATGTTTTGGCAATGGAAGGAAATAATGACGCTAACGGATTAAAAGTTGGTTGAGAAGAGATGTCTGTCATAGAAGTCAGAAGAAAAGGTTTAAATGCATCAAATGGAAGTCTCTGTAATATTGATCAGGATGGTTCAGCCCAAACTGACCTGCAGGTGAAGTGTGAGATTTCTGACTTTGATTGTTCATGAAATTATACACCAATAGGGGCTGGAGTATTTCCTTTAATCACTTCCACTACGAACCACGCCTTGTTATCATCGCAGATGTTAGTTTTCACCATAAATTGGGCATGAAATTCGACTTCACAGTTGACATATCTGTGCCATGCATTGTCGCATCAGTTATTTATTATTGCGCATTACCGACCTTAAATGACGCTACAATTATTTGAAACTGGTTGTTATGGGCCTATTTATTGCCCTTGGGAGATTTTTATTTTTCCAAAATCTGTATTGCAGAATTGCTTTAGAACAATGAATCCTGATGAATTCACTTCACAGGTAGAGGGAGGGGTATATTGGTCGAAGTATATAGTTCATCGATTCAGCTGGCATGGATTTCTTTTTGATGGTGGAATCTGGAAACCTTTTTAAACGGAGAATCTATATATGTTTTATAATTTTCAATAGTTAATCTTGCTACGAAGGGCTGGTGTTGGTTTTGCTGTTCGGAAGAACAATTGGTGTAATGATGATCAATCCATTTTAAATGGAGCATCTAAGTCAAAATTTTAACCTTGCAAAACAAGCTGATCTTGGTGGCCTAAAGAATGTATCTGTTACTCTGCGATCTTTACCGACTAAACAAGCAGCAGCATAAAACTTATATGAGTTCTGGATGATGCCAAAATCCTTGAATTCTAGCTGTAGATAACTAATTCCAGAACTCCTATCTTCATATATATGTTTGTTCCCGCAATTAAAGTTTGCAAGATTAAAAAATCTCAGAAAAAGTTGTATATTTAGTTGAGGTTACATGCTCTGGAAGCTATTTATTTCATATTTGTAGTTTGCCCGCCATTGTTGACAAACTTCGTACTTTCCTGGTGGGATTTTCCTTCCGAACCCCACCTCCTCTTTCCCTGTCCTTTCTATTCTTTTGCGTTTTGGCGCCTGCCATTTATATATTAGGTGGAGGCTGGCCAATAATTGAGTTGGGAGGAAGGACGAGATTTTCTCCATGCATGAGACATAACATTGGTGCCACCGGCCAAACTATACTAGCTTCAGAATAGAAAATTGGGATTATATTTATAGAATGGCATGTGTGCCTGCTCTCCATTTGAATGCCCTGCAGTTGAGGGCAGTCTCTTCCTTTCGCAGCCAGTAAGGTGAACATGTGGATCATCTTTGCGCCGCTGATGCAAGAAACCAAGCCGTCTTCTTCTTGGCTCCAACAGTTTAGCAGCAGCATTCATTGAGAATTTGATTTGTTGGTCCCTGCTCAGCATGGTTTAAAGTCGCGGTCGCGGCCTGGACCGTTCCACATCGGTCTCGGCATATTGGTCGCGGTCTCGGCGAGACGCGAATTTTTGAAATATTTAATATTCTAAAAATTATAAAAAATATGATAAACAAAAATAATTAAAAAATTTGTAAAAATAATAAAAATTCGAGTTGATTCGGGATGACTCGGTGAGACTCGGCTGTTTCAACCCTTCACGGTAACGTCTCGACGAGTCACGTATCTCGGTATCATTTTGTCGCGATCTCGTCTCGGACTACGCTGAAACGGGGACGACTCGGCCGAGTCGTCTCGGTCTCGGTCTCGGACGAGTCTTTGAACCAGTGGTTTGTTTGAAGACTTGGCGCGTTTACCATCTTCTGCTACATTGGCGGCACTGCTTTAAGCATTATCGACTTTTTAACATTTATTCATTTTGGTTTGAGTATGGTGACTTGAACCCAACATATTGATATTATGCCAAGAAGATAATGATACTGCATCTTTGAGATTAATTGAATAGGGAGAATGTTCCCCTTTAGTACTCTCACTTTTGGTTGTTACATTTGTGCAAACATAATGATATTGCAACTTGTTTAGCAGAACCGGACAAAAGAAGCCAATACCACCCTGACCTCCAAGGTAAAAAATTTCAGGGTGGTTATTTGCTGGAAAAGTTGAGCCATATTTTCAGGCCATCTTTTTTCTTTTGTTGGGGTGGCCGGGGGGGGGGGGGGGGTTGTGTGCGTGTGTGGATAATTTGATTTTTCTTTTTCTTTTTCTTCGCTAAATAATTTGTAAAGAAACTCCATCTGTAAATGCAGTCCTACTGATTGGTCGTGGGCTCTTTGTAGAATTTAGCAGGGAGTCCATTCAGAGGAACTGGAAATGGACTATACTGTACTTTGCCGCCCTTGGATCCCACTAGTTCCCATCTGCGAAGGACAATGATAAAATTAAAATTAAGAGCTAAATCCCAAAATATAACATTAAAAAGATTAACAAAAGGGTGCCGTATTAATTAATATCTACTACTATTTCATATTGATTGATAGCATAGATGAGCATATTTTTGGTACTGGGATCGCAACCTTGGTGAAGCAAATTGTAGAACCACGAAAAGATGAGTCTAGAGCCTAGACTCGCAAAATGGGAAAAAAAAAACCCATTACTTTTTTCAAGTTTGTAAATTCAAATACCTTAGAAATTAGTACCATAAATATTATCAAAAAAAAAGAAATTAGTTCCACAATTTAAATGAAAACAAAAATTGATCCGTATATCTTTTTTTTTTTTTTTGTTTAAGGGTATGTTTGATAACATAAAAAAGTGCTGAATCTGAATTTTTTCAGACATTCAGATGTTTTGAGTGTTTGATAAATGAAAATCTATTTGCTGAACTTGTTAAGTAGTGCTGAACTTGTGTGTATTTTTTTCAGCACAAGAATCTTAACTGAATGTTTAATTTTGATAAGAATCAATAGAATTACTTCAACTACCTTATCTTATCTACCAAATCTACACTTGTTTATTAATTATGTTCAAAATTCTTATATAATTAAACAACCTAATATTCTATATCTAATGATTTTTTATTTCTCTTTTCTCCCTTTTGAATGACTTTTACTTCTTCTCCATACTCCTCATATAATATAATTCATCTTTTATATTAATTTGATTTAAAAATAAATATTGTCATTTTCATACGTAACATTTTTACCTAATTAAATCATAGGTTCGATATCTTTTTTGGATGAAAAGATATAAGGGCAAAATTGTGAAATTTAACTTATTAAGCATTCAGTTATAAATATTTATCAAACAGTATAAATAGATTTAAAATTAAAATTCAGATATTTATATATTTTTTTTCCGTGTTTAAAATTTAACAAATTATAATTATTTCAGTATTCAGATTATATTTTATTAAAGGGAACCTAAGTGTACGAGGTCGCCATCGTACCTATACTTGGTCACCACATGGTGGATCAAAATCAACATCTCCAGTTTGGCGAGGTCATTTCCGGGACAGGCGTGGGCTCCACTGCCAAATGGCATGAAGGTGTTGGGCTTAGGGGCCACCTGAATCAAAGGCCACCACAAATACAATAAACAAAGTACTGTAGAAGAACAATAATAATAATCTCAAAAAAACGAGAACCATCAGTAAAATTTGGTACTTATTAGAAAGAAGAAACAAAAGTAGTGATATCTCCAAAATCGGATACCTCAAATCTTGCAGGATCAAAACTTTTGGGGTCCACGAAATGGTCGGGATTGTGATGAATATTTCTGAATAGCGGCATCACCTTCCACCCTTTTGGTATAAGAAATCCTGTTTCAATATGAATCATGCGCGAGTTAAGATTTACTATACGTACATCAATATACATGAAAAATTGAAAATACTAGTACTATAACATGATCATTGAGACGAGGAAATAAATCGAGAAGTTTGTATATAACTATATATATATATATATATATATATATATATATATAATCACATGGTAAAAAGGTCCGAGTTTGGAACCTCACCATCATATTCTACGTCAGTCACAGCTTCCCTGAAGGTGAATGATATGATGCTAGCCATCCTTAAGCTTTCTAATATTACCTGCCATTCCAATTAGGAGGGTGAATTTTGCTTATCTGAGGATCAGTCCATTAATCTTTCTCTCGAATTGTCACCATGGAGGATAAAGTAATGGAGTAGTAATTACCTTGTGTGTCAGCGGCATATTTCTCGTTTGAGCCCATGTCAAGGGTTGCTCTCCTTCTTGATTTAAGGTCCAGACAGCCCTTTGCTCTATCTGCAGCAAGATTTTGGACGAAAAATGAGACCACTGGTATAAAAATAATTGGTCCGCAGCTTTACTGTTTTATTTTACCACTAGAGTACTTCTTTTCTTGCCTCGAAGAGAAGATCCAAAATGGTCAAGCATTAATTCACCTTGACAGCTTCTAAAAGTTTCTGGTTATCGTGGAGGTACTTGAGAATCCAGGTTAGGACACTAGCGGTTGTGTCTTGAGCAGCAAACAGCACTCCTATGATGTTGTCAGCGATTTGATCCTCTGTCAAAGTTTGCCCTCTCTCATCTTTGAAGTTGAGCAGGTACCCCAGCAGATCTTTATCCAATAGCTTTTTCTGCTTCCTCTCACTGATTATTTCCCTTATGATCTGATTCAACCTTTCCCTTGCCTTGCCATAATTCACCGTGAAAAAGACAAGACGAGTCAGCAAGAAAGCTCCTTTCCAATTAATGCAGCAACCTGATCTCGAAGAGCTTATCACCACTTACCAATAGAGATTTATGATACGCTGTTCCTGGCAAGTTTGTGGGAAAAGAATTGTACCCTTTATCTACAATGGAATAGTTCTCCTTTAGTGCGTTCTTATACTTGATTTCTAGGTGACCGAAGATAGCAAGGATGCCGACCTCAAAAGATAACTGCGCAAGTTAGATCCACGAAATCGTCATGTCATGTGCGAGGAAAATAATGAAACATATGACAAATTGGAGGTCCCGGAAACCTTAAGGTTAGAAGGACCCATCAAGGAAAAACAAATTTCTAAGAGACCCCGTATGAAAATAGTCAAATACTAGCTATACTACAATGAACAAGACAACAAAGTCGTCAGGGCACTCTCCAAAAATACCTTCTTCATCTCATGGAATGTGTTGGTGATCAGACCGGACTCCCAAGTTTGCATGCAAGAAATGATTATAGCTTCAATATCGGGAACCAGCTTTCGAAGGGCCTCTGGAGATAACGAGTTATGAACCAGCTTCTTCAAGTGAGTGTGGTAGTTTCCTTCGTGGAAAAACAATGCCCAGGGGCCGATCATCGTCTCTTTACTCCTGGGATAAGTTGGTTTGAACAAGTGAGAATGAGTAACCAACACGAACCGAGAGGCTTCAGGGCTAGCCAACATGATACAAGGGCAGCCAAGTATCTTGGTCTTGAACATATCTCCATATCTGTGCGTAAGAACAAGAAAATCATCAGCTCGTGATCTCTGCAGTTTCTGGCAGCGGGACATAAATTTAAAGGAGGATGTGAAAATCAACTAGTGTTAATAGCTAGCTGAGTCATGAGTTGTCATGCAAACCTTTTTTGCTTCTGAGCAAAGAAAACATTCGGATCTTGGGAGTACAATTGAAGAGTCTCTCCTATGTAAGGCCATCCCATAGAGCCAGGAGGCAACTTTGCTCTTCCTTTGTTTGTTCTCTCCTTGTTCTTCGATAGGCAATAATAAAGAGCAGTAGAGAAAAGGATGAGGATGTATATAATCGTAGAAACAATATTATCCATACGAGTTCTTTCTCCCTTCCTCTCCCTTCTGTTCCTCTCCCGTTCTCCAAGCTGCAGTATTCTATGACCAAGCTTTGTTAATTGTGTTTTTCTATCGGAGCTTTAGGGGGTAGATAATGGATATACTGAGCAACGAAGGTAGTTGCCAAATGATAGCCTAGTCAATGAGAAGGATAGCGAAGGTTTATGGTTTATATAGAAATTGAGGGGCAAGGAGCAGGGGGAAAAGGACGGAGATGGATCTGAATTTAAATAAAGGGGCTTTGCCAAATTTGGGTGAAAAGTCCTCCTAGCTGTTAATATGGCACTGTTGCATTCACAAATAACCCAATGATAAAGAAAGTTTTGGACCACTTTTAAGTTTTACCCTGAGATAAACATGAGCTAACTTCGGAGTTCGGATAGAAAATTTGAGGATGAAAAGCGATCGAGAAAGGAAAGCATATTTCTACCTTGTTTTTGTTTTGTTTGCTTGTTTGTTTGTTTCCTTTTTTTTTTTTTTTTTTGACCTCCTTTTCTAGCTAAACGGATTTTACATTTTTACTTCAGATTCCTTGCAACTATGGTATGTTATTGGATTTTACATATAGAACCATGTAGATAGTATCATTTTAACAGAAATTACACGGTGTTAGCTTTCATTGAAATTTTGCTAAATACTCTCTTCCAGCAATTAAATGATAAGCTCACGAGTAACCGAAAAGTCTAGAACCACCGGCTCTTGGACTAGCGGCCACCACCAAGCCCTTAATGCTTTGCCTCCCGCCAAAATGCCACTCTTGTGGCTCTGCTTCAAATCCAGACGGGTGCGTAGTGCACCCGTCTGGTCCGGTGGTAGTTCTATCCCCTTCGGTTCCCCCGTAGATTTAATTGAACCTCATCGTAGTTAGAGTTGTAGTAGGAGTAAAGATGACAATTGAAAAAAAAAAAAAAAAGTAACCGAAAAGTCTACCACTGGCGGGAGTGGTATTGCCATTGTGGGGGATGCTGTACCATTTACGCCAACGACAATGTTGTAACCTAGAGCGTGTTTGAATTGAGTAATATTTAAAATAATTATTATAGCCCTTTTTATATTTGATATATACGAAATAAAATGTGATTGAAAATATACAAATATATGTTGAAAAAACGTGTTTATGATACAAGCAAAATAATATTTTGACAAAAAAAAATTTTGTATCAAAGAGCACCCATGTTTGGATGAAAGACTATTTGAAAGGTCTTTTGAAATAACATCCTATCATTGTTTAATTAAAAAAAATGTGAGATAACAACTTAATTAGACAACAAGTTAAAGATGCAAGCAAAAAAAATTTATAGATGCTAAGACGTATTATCAATTTAAATGTCTCTCTTCAAATCAGAATTAACTTTCCCATTCCCAAAGGGATATGAATAAGGTCATTTGGATTGTGAGTTTTTGAAAATTTTGTAGAAAAATGCACTGTAATGATATTATATATGTGAGATAAAAAAGAAATTGAAAAATGCGCAGAGAGAATTTTTTTTATGAAAACTCGCAACCCAAACAAGGTCGTTTATATTTTTCCTCTCATTTATATATCTTATTTGATTGATGATACCAACCGTGGTGAATAAGCTAATAATGTATACTCTTTTATAAGTTGTAACAGCATTAAATTGTTGATACGAAAAATTACTTGATTTGTGAAGTAAATTTGAAGTCGTCTGACAGTAATTTGGGTACGCTGATGGCAGAAGTGATCCAAAAGATGAGTGTAATTTTAAATCAGAGCCAACACATTTAGAAGTTTAAGTGTTTGAATGCTCAATCCTAACATTAATTTGTTGCTAAAACTAACGTTGATGAATATATAGGGTTTACGCCAAATTGTAGAATTCGGAGAGAAGTAAAATGTGAGGTTCCAGCTGATGGGTATTTTGTCTTTTGGCCCTACGATTATCAGCAGGAAGTAGGAAAGCTGAGACAAGACAAAAGGAACTCCCACATTCTCAATGCTCCAGAGTCGGACGAGTACTGGATTTGGTTGATACATATATGATACTGGTTAATTAGCACAATGCTCGTTTGTGGATCGGGGAAATTAAGTTGCGTCTTCGATATGTTGATTTGAAGTTTCAATGAAACGGTTTAGACCCAAACTGCCTCAATTTCACCATGTCGGTCCTAAGTAATAAAGGTCTGATTTTCACCAATTAAGCATATTTTGCTCAAAACAAATGCTTGACAAGCTGTGACCAAAAGAAGTTAGGGGCTAACATCACGAAAAAATAGGTTTTACTAAAGGCTTATTATGAACTTATTTAGGTAGAAAAATAGTTAACATGACTATAGTTAAACAATGAATCGAGCTTTCTAGCAAATGAATAACCATTCGAGCTTTAAGCAAAATCGTAGATTAGCTGTAATACTTGTTTGAAATGTGATAAATGTAAAATAAAAATGATAATTAAATACAAAGTGAAATATTTTTACAAAAAAAAAAAAAATACAATACAATCGAGGTCTAAACTTACTGTCAGTTAGAGTTTTAGTGATAATAGAAGAAATTGTAAATAGAAGATTTTGGATTTAAAACCTCTTACTAGAAAAAATACTTACAGTAACTGAAACATTCAGTTAAACTGATTGTTATTAGGTTTAAATTAATTATGAAGATAGATTGAGAATGGCACGCGTACTTCAAACTATATCACTAAAACCATGATATGGGTAAGCTGAATTAATGTTAAGCCTGTAAAAATAAGTGGTCTGGAGTTTCAATCTCAATCCTACCAACAATATTGTTTGGATAGAGTATTATTTAAAATATTATTTGGAGTAATTACTGTAGCACTTTTTGTGATGTGATGTATGTGAGATCAAAAGGTGGTTGGAAATATAAAAAGATGGATTGAAAAATGTGTTTATGATACAATCGAAATATTATTTGAGATAATTTACTACCCAATTATAATTGATAGTTTATATCTCGTGAAATTTAGATTCTTGCATTTTCTACCTCCATCTTGTTAACAAAAATAAAGGGATAATATCAGATACCTCCCTAAATGGTTTCTTAAAATATCATACAGTACCTCTTAGGTTTTGGATTGACATTTTTTTATAACATTTTAACCCATTTTGGGGGAAATGCAAGAAAGTTAAATTTTTTGTTTCAACACTACCCTTATATTATCCTACTTGTGAAGCTTACAACAACAACAAAAAATAAAATAAGAAAAAAGATGAAAATGTGAGAAGTTATAAATGCAATAATGAGTAATTTTGTACATATACAACAACTATTGCTTAATATAATGCACAATGTTTAACCAAAAAAAGGGATATTCCTAGATATATATTTGGTCATTAGATCAATTTTTATTTTTTAAAATTTTGACTTGCTTATAAAGTTTTTTTCTATAAGTAGAATTTATATTACGAATCCTATGCATATAGAGATTATTTTAGTTTTTAGCACAACTCAAACTATATCATGTATTTTGACATATTTTCAAAAAAAAATTTATTGACTTCCTTATAACTATCCACGAAATTTTTAAAGGTGATTAATTACTCACCAAATCCTCCTAAGTAGCTAACTTTGACTAGATTTAATTTATCTGCGTCATTTGCGATCCTCCCACAATTTTGATATAGATAAATATGGACTATTATTAGATAACAATTTGCAATCTACATATTTTTGTTTAAAGTTTTATTTTATTTGGCTTTTTGGCTAATCAGTTATTAAGGACAAGGGTAATATTGTCAATTTATGACATTTGATATGAATATTTAGTCTTGTCAAATTGACAGAGAAGGTATGTGAGATTTTAAAAATTTCAAGAGAACTGAGTGATATTATGAAAAACCTTAGATAATGTTTTTGAAATTATCTCAAAAATAAAACTACAGCAAAAGGTGAACAAGAGGAAACGTGTTTACTGCATTTTAAAAATAAAATAAAATTTTTGTTCTACCCGATGAGAATGATTCAATTTTACTAATGAAATATGGAGTTAGCATGACGTATATAATTGAATAGTGAGTTTCTAATTTAATCTTGTACTATAATTTTGGAGGGAAAAAAATATCAAGTTTGATAAAATACTAGATGAAACTTGATAATATTGTGAACAGTTAATATCTTTCCCACCGGGTCAGGTAATGGTGATTGGCAATGTTATCATTTTAAAATTAAAATTATATGTTATAAATCTATCAGTATTAATGTATACTACAAAATTAATCCAATTTTCAAAAGGCTCTATGTTTTGAATAAGCTCCTTAATTGCATCTGGTATTACACACGCATATTAATAACTATGACTGTCTCTCACATTTATATATTTTTCTTAAAATTTAACAAATTTTTTTTTCCCTAACGATAACAATTATTAGGCAAATTTTTTTTTTATCGAAACGATAGGATTATATTGATTGAAAAAATATACACAAGCGAGACTTGCTCGATGCTTTACAACGTGCATTTAACACAATAGATTGGGGTTAACCCATTCTACATCAAAATAATTGCTCAAAGCTTGAGCGCTAAACAAACAATTTAGATCATTTCTTTTATATTTTCCTATGCAAAAGGAGCATTTGTGAAACATCTTACTTAGCTCGCGGATGTCCTCTATTAGGGTAGCTAGCCACATGCCTGCTGTTCAATTATTGGGCAATTGAACTACACATTATTGGGCAAGACAACAGGCTGGAGTGTCGCAACGCCTTTAATGCCGTATCAGAAAGACGGCGCTGTGGCGTGGTCATTCACGTGGGAGTGATGGGGACCAGATTGCATCGGCGGTGTAGGAGTAGAGCCCGTAGGATCTCATGCGTTCTAGATCAGATGGCGATTACGTGACGTCCTAACTCCTAACTCCCCGGGGACACGAACCTTCGGGAGAATGGGACCGGAGCGGAGAAGCTCTAATAAGCGAGGAGTGGTAATGTGAAGTCCGCTTCAGGTATCAGGTGGTGGTAGGTAGTCCCAATCAGAGAAAGCTGAACACGACACGTGTTGAAATCTCTGTGGTTGATTGCCGCCTCACCGGAATGCACTGGTACTATCGATCCTGTGCGGGCGGGTCTTGACTCTTGACTCTTGACTCGTACATTTAATTTTAAGGCACAGGCGTGATGGCACAGGAGTCTTCTGTTTTGGCAAGTCGTCGGCTCCTCGTTTCACTATTCTTGCCCTGTCCAAAGGGCGCCAAAACATCCCTCTGCCTGCATTTGTCTAAATCTTTTTGCTACTTCAAGTAGTTTTTTTTCTTTTTCTTTTCTGGTCGGCTTTCTCTTTTCTCTTTCTTTCTTCCAATTTTGGGTCGATGTCGGTGTTTCAGGTAAATAAAGGGAGATTTTCCGATTGTGTTTTTTTTACGCAAATGAGAGAATATCATAACAAGTACAGGATTATTGAATTATCAAATCAGGATGACGCTGGATTGTGTCAAATGTAGTATCTGCGGAAGATCACACAATTATTTGTTTAGTCATAAAATGCATTACTTGCAATCAATCTACGATTATTAATAACATTACAATTGGGCTTGTTCTCAGTTGTTCTAGATTTTGCAAAAAATTGATTATAGAAAATAATCAGAATCAGCAAATTCTGTTTTTTGAATGATTATACGAATGCTAACTTTTTTGGCCGTAAAAAATCTGTAATGTGAATGTAAGAGCAATCGAGAACATCTCAATTTCTAATTATTCATAACCAAAATCTATATGCAGTTAAAACAATCAACTGGGAACAAGCCTGTAAAGAATAATCAAAATCAATAAGAGTTACTCTTTGATTGATTATGAATTTTAGTTTTTTTAGTTATTAAAAAACTATAATCCGAACAACAAAAGTAAAAGAGATGTGGGGTTGCACCTTACAAGCTGACTTGCTAATAAATGAATTCACCACTGCCGTTGGCTTTTTCATGGGATGTTTGTGGGGTTGCAGGCCATCAGACGCGGTGCCTTAGAAACCACTAACGTACGAAGGCAAACAAAATCTTTCGCCCATGATTAGAAGCGGTATTGCATCTAAAACTCAGTTTTATTTGTGAATGTCTGTTACTACATGAGATAAGAATTACATGTTTCAGTTTTAATGCAATTGAGAAAGTGTAACGGGAAAAAAAAAAAAAAAACCAAAATCAACCTGGCGCCTCTAGGAAATATTTTGTAGATTCTTTTCTTTATAACTCAACTACTGAAACTGAAAGGGTAGTTGAAACAATGTGCTTAGTTATTAATAAGCAAATTAATTATTTTGACTGACTGTTTTTACGTAAATTATAAGTAGAAAGGCCGTAGGAACTGGAATGAATAGTGCAGTAGCAATAAATGCAAGAATATTTACTTCCATAATCTAATCTTTTTTTTTATTTCGCAATAACTCGGGATTTAATCCCATAGAGATGTTAAACCTTTCGCCTGTAAATTCAATGAATGAATTACCTCTCGATGGTTTTGAATCGGATCAATATCATGAATAATAATATCTGAGCTATCAAATAAATTCGTCGTGGGAAAGTCCAACTCGATCTTTGAGCCATTTTTTACTAACATCAAGTAGTCTAAAATCTTATTACTAACATCACGAACCGATCGACTGATGGTGGTGATACATTTTTTTGCACTTCTACTTCTTTTCAAGTTAACAAGAGGTTCTTTTGTTTATCCCACTCAGAATTCTTCAAACGATTTCTTCTTTCTTGTTTCAAAGTTGGAATCACTAATGTGTGGAGGTGATCGATATACGACAGGATTTTCATCACAAATTTGAACTATTTTTAAATTTTGATATGATAAATCAATGTAATAATACTCCAAATATGAAAGATAGAACTCGAGTTGAAGCCTACATTGGAGATTGAAACCATGAAAGCTCGACTTGGAATTAATGTCCATCCATATGGAGCCAAGCTTGAAGAAAACTGGAAGTCTATATATGATATGTATGCTCAGTTCAGGCAACAAACCTTAGCCAACAAACCAATGTCTTACTCATCGAGGGTCTTACTCGATCATGTCATTCAACCCCAATGTCTTGTAAGACACAGGAGCTGGAAAAGAAACAGGAAAAATGTAAAGGTCCAGATAAGGTCAATCAACTTATCACTAGCTTTATAAGCATCAAATTGATATAGTCCAACTGGGCTCTTGTGATGGGAACACCTGCATAACGAGTCCTTCTGGTGGGAAATTCTCAACCATCTCGCGGTGACGAGGCATATCCAAAATCTGTTGTCATTATTGTCTCGCTTGAACTGCTTTGTTGCTTGATGGACATGACCACTAAAAGAAAACAAAAATGTACACGTAACTTGCTTCCCAATATTCTGCAATGCAACTTTTCAAAGAAAAACTGAAAAAGCTAGTTTAGTCCATC
The DNA here is from genome assembly GCF_036785885.1 of Coffea arabica. Lineage (NCBI taxonomy): Eukaryota > Viridiplantae > Streptophyta > Magnoliopsida > Gentianales > Rubiaceae > Coffea > Coffea arabica. Next base: position 17,368,104 of record NC_092312.1, read on the forward strand.
ATAGAGAAGATGATACCCACTTTAATTTGTAGTTCTTGGCACTATAGCCGCTGTCAATTCTAGGCGACTGTGTTCTTCACGTTGCTGCGTTGCACCAATCTTCCGCGGTTTTCCGAATCTTGTTTTCGCTTTCTCTTGCTTGCAGCTATATGTACTTTTCATGTTTATTTATTTATAAAAAATCATAATTTCATTCATGAGATCAGCAATAATGGTAGGAAACACATCATCAGACATGTTAGAAAAACAACAACAACAAAATTTCTATGACTTACATACATACACACCAGATTTGAGAAAATAACGAATATTATTTACATAATGAAATCTCCAATCCATTTCAAATGATATCAATCTCTTTGAACCCAATAAAGAAACATCTGTGCATGTCTTCTCTTACTTGATTTACTGTTCAACTGTTTGAAATCCGTACGTCAAGTTGTGATCTCAGAAATTTCAAATCTAGTAAACAACTTTGAAACTTGGCAAAGAAAAAAAAACGTAAACTACAAGAAAATTCTCACTAAAAATCCTAAAAGAGAAGATTCTCCGATCACTTTAAAAAAATTACCCTTAAAAAACTCTAGGAGTAAGAAGTCTCTTATTAAGAAACCCTAAATACAAGAAACTCTCATTAGAAAAGCTTTAGCAGATTCTTTCACTAGAAAGTCCTAGAAAAGTATACGAGAAATCTTAGAAGACAAGGATTTGGTGCTTTAGAATATTGAATGGCTAGAACGTTGCGTAACACTTTTCATGGAGAGAAGGATTTGCTGTTTTAGAATATTGAATGGCTAGAAAGGGATGAGAGGCAGAAGGACAGCTCCCGAGCTGTTCACGGCCAGATTTTGGTCAAAAAAAATGTGCGGTTCATATCACTTCTTGTATCTCGATATTCACAATACGTGTGGAATCCACAAAATTTTATATTAAAGTTACACGTTGTGCAAATAAAATTACGTCGTGTGTAAATAAAATTATATAGTATGTAAAATGCACAAAATCGCCTGCAAAACCGTTCCTACCCCTTGTCAGCTAGAAAGTCATGAATCCTGCTTTTGTGGGAGCAACACTCTTCCTGTTCTTAAGGTGTCAGGATTTTGTCGTCCGTTCCTAAATTCAGTTTCGGAGTTTTATCCTTATCCAAAATGAGCAATTAAATGTCAATTTGTTGGTAGGAAGCTACGTGTGCACATTTTTTACGGTTAAAAATTAAAAAAAAAAGGGAAAATCCTACTCTGAGCCACAATTTATAAAATAGAAATAAATTAAATGAAAGTCCAACTCTCCTTGATTTTTAGACATCTCATATTTGTGTCTATGGCATAGGCATATCATATTTTAAAATCATTTTTCCTGAGTAGACTCTAAAATCAAGCGTGACACAAAGTTAAAAACTAGTGCTGCAACATGAATAATGATATCGGGTTTGTTTGGGTAGGGTATTGTTTGAAATATTATTTGGAATAATTACTGTAGCACTTTTTGTGATGTGATGTATGTGAGATAAAAAGATAATTGGGAAGATAAAAAGCTGTATTGGAAATTATAATGGTGATGTCAGCAAATATAGTTGACCAAATAATCTACTGCCCAAACAAACCCGATATTTCTATATATACCACATCTATTTAGTTGCCACCAAAATTTAATTTTCCAGTTCGCTAAAACTCTTTTTTAATTTAACACAAAATGTACCAAGCACGTGAGTAAATTAAACAAGTGTTCGTGGGCAAAGTCGCAGCAATGATGATCCGGAATGTTTTCCCACGAAACAAAAAGTACAGCGCTGGAAAAAGGTCGTGTTGCTCCCAGTTCCTGATACCCAGAATTGCACTCGTAACCCTATCGGCCTATATTAGCCAAGCAAAAGTGGAGTGAGTATAAAATAAAATAAACTTTGAGACTCCTTAGGATTCCCGAAAATACGGCAGACAGTTTGGGGCTCTGACTCCCTCCAATCATGCTGTACACCCTGCAGCTTTTTTTGAGGCTTTGGCAATCATTGAGATGGACAGCGTTTGTGAAGTGAAAAAATGTCCATTACGTAGACAAATTCATCGGGACATCCATTCTAGAAAAGATTTAGACAAAAAAGAATCCAGTTGGAAACGTACAAACACTAAACTCTTTTGTCTTGCAAGAAGCCGACGACGTTAGAAATCATGCAAATCAATTTTGATTGCACTGAACCACTCAGCTTAGATTCCTCTGCGGATTAAGATTCTTCTTTGGACAGTAGATTAGAGGTTCGAAGTCTACCACTGCAGTGAAAAAAAAATTCATTCAAAGTAGGTGTCAAAACACCCCTTTGATCTAATACGTTCTTATACCTATTAGTCCCTTATGCACAGTATTTTTAGCCTCCTCTCTTCCCTGGATTAGGATTAAACTATTAAGTTATAAAAATGTTATCAGTACCGTTAAAAAAAAAAAAAAAAAACTTTAATTGCGCTGCACCAACGTAAAGTAGCCAGCAATTTGGATTAAAGAATTCTAATTTGGCTTCGTAACGTCTCATTTCCTACTCATGTCAATGAATTACAGCAGCCCCCTTTTTTTTAAAAAAAAAAAAAGAAAAAGAAAAAGCTGCTTCTGCTCAAGAAGTGTAAACATGGAGTATCGTAACCAAAAATAGTATGTGCAAGTATATCATGTGGTGTATGTGTACTGTATTTTGAGCTCTTTTCCCCCCCCCCCCCCCCGCCCCCCTTTTAAGGAGGGGGAGAATTGAGTTTAAGAAGCTGGTAATGAAAATAGAAATCGGAATCCAGGGCCTCTGAGTGTTAGTAACTTAACCTCAACTGCAAGAGCTGGAAATGCATAATGTATCCATTTCCGGGTAGAAAAAGGCTGCGAGTCTCTAAATTTTGGTAGTCCTTTTGGGGCTGAAAAAGAAAAGTTTGTCGGCCGTCGACGAATTGTACGCACAACCGTTATCGAACTGCACAACGGTTCATTAGCAGTTCAGCAATTAATGTCATTTTATGTATGTACTCCTCGTACGGACTCCTACCATCCAAACAGCTAGCTGTTACTCTAAACCAGCTTCATATTATAGTTTCATTTAATATAACCCCTTGAGAACCCCCTGGTGGGTACACACATTTCTGGTAGATTCAGGATCATATTCTGTTTAAATGAAGCTTCAACATTTTCATTAAACCTGGCCTCTTCTTGTACATAAATTATAAAGTGAGGTGCTCCACCTTCCATTGTAAGAGCAACCCTGCTTTGCGACAATAAATAGTCGACATGTTCTATCAAACTAATGAAAAAGACTACAAATAGTAGTGTCTCGGCTACTACTCCGCTTGTTTCTCCAACTAAGAATAAACATGACATATATCATCATCAGTCAAATACATTGAATTGCTATATTAAAATGTGGAGACCAAGCAGCCCAATACAAAATAGCTGCTGGAGATCTTAATATCTTAAACATACTTGCCTCTATATTTTGGCTTTGATTCCTTGCTCAATTTTGTGCCCCCTGCAGCATTAAGCTGCAAGTCAAGCGGACTAAAGACGGCTGAATGAAGATTGCCATCTTCCAACCACTTGAGATGGTTTTCCCTGAACTCCAAATGTTTGATTCTAGCGGCCTCTGCAATATCATCTGTATATGGCGCAATCTTCACCATGGTTAACAACACACGACTGTACCTGAAGCTTAGGATCTGCTCACAGCTTGCAACCATTTTCAAACATGGGTGCTCGGGAAAACTGGTATCAATTGTGTCTTCCTCTCTCAGTACAGGATAGAAGTACACAAGCCTTCCACCCATTACAAGCATCCTAGCAGCAAGGTCAAGCAAGTCGTGTACACACTCCACTAAGCTGTAAGGAGCAGTGGAAGGTATGTGGTCATTCCTTTTGTCATCAGGAACTGTATACGGGCCCACTACCCCTTTCAAAAGCTTTCTGCCACCAGATTTACGGCCCCCAGCACGAACTCCATAAGGAGGATCACATATTATACAATCAAACACCTAAAAGAAGCATAACGAAATTCATAAACCATGCAGGCAAAGAACATGCCCAAACACAATCACGGGCATACAAGTCTAACGAATGAAAAATGCTGTGCATAAACGTACAGGCAGGAGCTTCTTTGTTTTTTCTTTTTTAATGCCAAACTCCAAGGCGACCAGCTACTAGGTTCTATTACTAGGACCACCCTACTACACAGGGAAACCCTATTCCATTTAGCTCAGACATAGGATATATAATACAATTCCATTGTCCCTGCCAAATAAAGCTATCTTACTTCTTGTATTCATAAATCTTGACTAAAAGCAAGAGAATGCATTCACAAGTTAATACAACTCCTCTGCTTCAAAACAGCAGTGGATGGCAGATATTTTAACTCTACATCTGAGACTTTACCACCAAGAGAAATATGTTTTGTTCATTGTCTGCTATCCAGGTAATGATGGAAGAGAATTTAGTCTTCTCTATAATGCTGGAGGGATAGAAGGACATGCGAAGTTTAGCCATGACAAAGACTACCAGCCTTAGCATTTTCTTAGGACTTGTGGGTCAAGAGGAAAACAAAAGATTTTAAGGATAAAATGTCACATGAAAGTCCTTGCTTAATCTATTCCAGGAGTAAGTAGTTCATCCCACACAGTTATTGATATGCTGGTGGACTACAGTGGTACATTTTAAGCTAATCCTTGTACCAGATTTGTTTCAAGCTCTTTTAACTGGAGAAGGGGGAAAAACTGTCATTTATTGTCCTTGACCAGGATTACTTACCTCCTTTAGTCCAGGACGCCAAGGCGGGAGGTTGTTGTCTGCCCTCAACAGAGAAATTGGCATGGGCAATCCATACTGCTACGAAAGCCATATAGATGAGCACTACTTTGTAAGTATTCACAAAAAAAATGTTGAAGTACAAAGTTTGACTGCATAAAACAAGATAAAAATAATAATCATAATAATAGAAAGTCAATTTCCGTATCTTAACCTGTTTGAAATTGGTCCAGACATTACAATCAGGACCACGACCATCACGAACTACGCGAATATCGATATCTGCACCCTGAGAAATTCACATTAATGGCACGCAAAAGCAAAAGAAATCTTAATTTTTTCAACCAAATGTAAGGTATTCAACCAGAAATGTTATGCGAAACAAAGCCTAGTAACAGAAGTTTTAGTGCACATAAAATTACACACCATTGTCATTGCTCCAAAATGAGCTGCAGCAATCAGGATGCTTCCAGTACCAACAAAAGGATCATAGACAAGTTTCCCAGTTTTGGCCTGTGCTTGATTGGCCATCAGGAAAGCCATCTCTGCATCCATGGCTGTGGGACCAAGGTAAGTGCGGCTTTTTAATTGGTAAGTTGGCAGAAGCTTCCTATCTGCAGCCCCAATCTCTCGACCAAAAAAAATTCTTCTGCGGAAAATGGGAGGAAGCCCATTGTTAGATCCGTAATTATCAGTTTCCATGAGCCAGAACTTGTGATCAGGGTGGCTTAGATTGACCTGACCCTGTAAGAACCAAGGTCACTTAGCATCTGCTAACAACAGGAACTATCACCCCAAAAAAAAAAAAAAGAGGAAGAAAGTTGGCAACTTCTATGAACAATGATCCTTTCACCACATTAAGAGGGACTATGCAAAGATCTGTACGTATGTCCAAAGATGACAGTAACCTTTACAGGTCTCACAATTACCACCATAGCTTAATGCAGAAAAAGAAACACAAAAGTAATGCTAGACCAAGAAAATTTTATGTACTTGCTGGTACCCACTATCATACCCTTCTTTCCCAAAACATTAGAGAAACGAGATAGGAAAGTTATCAGTACATCGAGATTCTTAAAGGCAAAACAGAGCAATTTATCCAAGATTGGTGTATCAACGAAACAGAAGAGAAAGTAAGACCATGGAGCAGATGAAACACCTGAAACTCAATTTCAGACACAAGACTGCATGAGACTTTTCCTTTTAACCGGAAACTGCAATAGTCAAAAAGTAGCACCCAGCACCACTTTGCAAGATATTAGAACACCTACCCACTTTTAAATACTAAAATTTACTTTGCAATTCCAATCAATCAGGAATACACTTTGTGAAACCAAAATTCCTAAAATAACTTTGACATCATACTCATGATGGGGGGAAATGCACTATGTTGTGCCCCTAATAATGAGACAATCAGAAAGGGATACACAGATACAGCTTCACAACTGTTTGGCATATGGGGAGGCAACCTTGCGGACTTATCAATGTTGGAGATTTCATAATGTCTGAGTTCCTTTCACATTGTTCTTACAAGTTACGATTTTCAGAAAAGGAAGGCAAAAAGGAAAAAGGAATTTTAAGAAAACAAAAAAGATATCATAAATAGCTACAATCTTATCTTCCAACAGGAAGCATGCAGAAGTAAGGCTAGTTCAAAGAACCAAAAAAAATTCGTAGCATAGTCTACCATCTATCAAAATAATCCAAATTAAAAGCCATGCAAGGTATCATCTGACATGAACAACAGATAATCTAAGCAACAGAAAAAGGAGAGGATCAGATCCTTATACAAATAGAAAAGGAGATAACCAAACCTTAAATGGAATGTAAGAGAGCTGTTGAATACGATCATTCTGCTCTTGAAAGCTAACAACTTTCCCAAAACTGTCCACAGTAATCTTGAATGTGCTTTCAGATGTAAGGTATGGCAACTTCTGCTCATCTGGACAACTTTTTATAGCCTCTTCCAGCTCCTCAAAGCTACTTCCTTCACCCCAGAGCTCATAAATCCCCTTTACAAGAATGCCTAAACATCCAAGACTTCAATTCGTCATATACTCATTCACGCTTCAAGGTGACTATTGACAATAAGGAAATGATTGTGTTGAATCACAGGAAAATCTAAATTGAGCTCCAACCAAAAGGAAAAATGGATATTTATGGAAAATTCTGATCTGAGTCAATGTCTAGTTAAACAATCCCAAGATATAACATGATTTTCAACTTCCTTAACAATCACGGTTAACTCCTTCAAATGGAGTAAATATTCTCTGCTTTTATGCAAGAAATGAGAAGCATGCAAGGATACGGATATTAAATTGCATATATGACAAGAATGATGAGGCGCATATAACAATCCAGAACAAAGATTATCAACGAATTAGCTGTAGGGGCTGTTGTCAACTAGCATATTAACATTTGTCTGGACACCGTGCTTCTCTACAACCTAAATGAAGATCTATAAAAACTCGGCAGTACCCATAACCAATTGAAAAGAAAAATTTTAGTCTAATTTTCTTTAGCTATAAAACTTACTCTTCTTCTTAAAAGCAAGCTAACAAAAACATACCATCCACTGCAAACAACATATTATGAGGAGAATATATTCAAGCGCAACAGCTATTACAGCCACTTCAGTTTAAGCAGCAAGATTCCAGTATTCTTTTCCCCTTCTACTACGAGAAGGCCCCAAAGAAAAAACACAATAAATTATCAAACTAACAAAAATAATTGGAGGTAAATATAGTAAATAATAAACAAAAGAATGTATTAGACGAACAAAAGGAGATGCCTTGTTGCTTACTTCTATTGGCTATATTGCAGGCGATTTGTTCAGATGGGAGATTAACAAAATGGAAGGGAGAATCAGGGTGGTGGTCCTCTGGAAGCCTCCACTCAAGCGACTTCGATTGTGGGTCGGTTTCTTTATCAAAGGCCCCAAAGAGGTCTGCTAGAGATTCCACCTCCGGCCTTCTGTAGTCCAGCAACCTGTGGTAAAATACGCATAGATACCACATTATTTTGTGCTTCCTTATCTTTTGCTAACTTTTATTTTTCGCAGAGATAGTAGGACAGAGTGGTGGTCGCCCAAGTTGTTAACAGCGGACGGCGGCTGCCGGATGGCGGCGGAGGAGCTGTACTACTCCTCCAGGAGTGAGGTGTTCCGATACCAATATCCAAAACCCAAAACGCCAAAGCCCTGCCACCGCGCAAGGATGTTCCGCTAATAAGTTTAGTCACGCGTTCTTTTCTAAGTTAAATTAAAAATATGTGGGTTACTCCAATTTTTGGCATCAAAATACAACTAGCAACATTTATTGGTTTTTATTAATCGAAAGTGTTGCGGCATCAAAAATTCCACCTAAATATTTTTTTTTATTGAATTTGACCTTCAAAATATCAATTCAGTTGGAATTAAGAGTTTATATTGAATGCAGCAACGTTCAAGAAATCTCATTAAAATTAAGAACTTGTACCGACTGTGAATCTCAAAAAATTAAATTCAGTTAAATTTGAAATTTTGTGTTTGAATGCAAATTCAAAAAATTAAATTAAATCACACGCAAAAACTTTTTACTGAATGTGATATTCAAAATAACTACGTTGGTTAAGTTAAGATTTTGTAATCAGTGTGGTGCCCAAGAAATCATATTCAGTTAATAAAAAATTTTGTCGTAAACATGACTTTTAACGGATCAAATTAAGTTAAATTCAAAATTTTGTATTGAATTCAAAGTTTAAGGATCAGGTTAAACCTAAAAATTTTTGTCGAATGTGACCTTCACAATATCAAATTTATTTAAAATCAAGAATTCATACTGAATGTGATGTTCAGTAAGTCACATTCAGTTTACTTACATCCAAACTTCGTAGCAAGTGTGACTTTCAACAAATCAAATTTAATTAAATTCAAAGTTTTGTACTAAATCTCTTTTGCATTTTGCAGGTGTTTGCATCCATATGCTTATTATTGTATACACACATTGAAAAATCTGTACGTAGTAGTATGCAATTTAAATATTTGACTGATTATATATAGTAGTAACTCTTTAAGTTAATTGGATATTAAGTACCACTCATTCCAACAGTTGGCTATATTTTGAATCGAAATAATTGTCAATCAATTATGTTTTGATAATACTTTGATGAATTGGCAATCATTAAGCCTTCATCATCCTGTTTAAAAACTGGCAAAACCTTCGTGCAAAATATCCTTTTTGAAGTCGTGTGATTTTGTCCGCCCAATCGACGGTTAATAAGGCAGAAGATAAGCAACAACTGCCTATTTCTTTTATATCACATATATATATATATATGTCCTAATATGCAGTAGTACATCTAAGTCGCGAAAGCCTTTCAAATACACATGCTGATATGCAACTAGGCAAGTAAATCTGAAGCTGTTGATTTCTTCTTGCCCCCTTTTTTCTCCCCACTCTCTCCCTTCCCACTTTACGTCTGGGGAATAAAAATTTGCAGCACAGATGCAGAGTCAAACATGCCTTTTTCCCCTCCTTCCAAGTTAATTTGTGCGGAACAATCTTAACAGTTGAGCAGAATTCTCGAATTGCCATCTACACGAATATGACTTCAAATTTAGCACAAGGATTGCTTTCTATGTGATTTCTAAACTCACTGTCCCCCTTAAATGTAAAGGCATACAATGCCTGTCTCTGTGTCATGCCAAGAGGATATATTCTGTGAACTTTTAGCCCATCATCTCCTCTTATCTTTTCTGGTCTTTCTTGTTTCCAAACTGGCACATGTTTCGCAGACTTGAACTTTGACAGCACCGCGGACCGCAATGCCTTCAAGGTTAAATTGGATGACCTGCCCAAAAAGGTCCAAGAATGAGAATGCAGGAAGGGTTGGATTGGTGTCAAACGACAAAATAAACATGCATTTGGGGTAAAGTAAGAAAGAAAATCCAAATTCATCGACTTGTTCATCTAAGACGACAAACACATTCCTGATCCACCCACAAAGTCAGGTACAGTGGACTGACAATCTTCAGTCTCTACGACGAAAACTCAATAGGTCAAAAAGAATACCTTAGAAAAATCGACACCATCTCAAACCTCCCTCTTTCGCGAACATATACATGATAGACAGTTTCTATGCCTCTGGTGCATTTGCATGGCCGTTTTTTAAACTCTACTTTTTTCTCTTCTCTCTCCTGAACTTTTGTTGCCAAGAAAATGCATAGACGACAAGAAGAATGAACTGCAGCCATATCAACAAGGGCCTTGAAAGAATCTGATGGGCCCTCAAGCTTCCACCTACAAAGTAGACTCAAATTTTCCTCAAACTGCGGAGTGGGTAGAAAATTAAATTTCCACATGTAATACAAGCAGCAAAAGAGTAAATTTTGATATCAATCGACAATGACATGAGCAGAAAAAAGTAATAGAGGAAACTGACTGCGAGCCCATTAGAGAAGTTGTACCATAATCTTTAACTAGAACAGGCAACATAATACTAACCAAGATGATGTATACGAAAGTCTACTAAAAGACTGGCCTATATACAAATGATACTCACCTTAATGATTCATTATATGCACCAGGATTTTCAGCAAGATATGTCATATGCTTGGCAACCGAATCAACATCATTTAGCTCTTTAATGTGTAACACAGAGCTAGGAGAAGGAGCAAAATCTTGGATATTTGGTGCACCCACAACGACAGGAACAGTTCCTACAAGTTCATGTTAAAGCTCCTTCATTAGCAAAACAATGAGATATGAAATCCATTCCCAACATATAGGCTCTTTTCACACATCCACAGCAATTACTTGGACTACATTGTTCTTTAAAAGCTATAACAAATGAGACACAAGACATTACTTCAGATTTCCATCTGAAATCATCCGAGAAATAACATTTCTCAATGCCACAAAAGTATAAGAAAACCTAGTTAATTTCCATCAGAAAGTGCTATCTCGAAGCTTGAAAAGGAAGAATTTTGAAGGAAGGAATCGAAAAACAACATATTTCATACCGGCCACAAGAGATTGGAAGAACTTCTCAGTAACATAATCCTCCTCATTTGAATTCTCAAAAGCCAAGCTGAACTTGTAACGCATCAGCGTTTTTACCTTGTCCACTGCACAAAATTATAACTGAAGTTTAAACAATAAGATGTGCCAGCCAGCAGCATATTTCCACAAAAACACTACCTTATCAAATACGAAACAATTTAGCATCAACATTTATACAATCTATTCAAATGAAAGCATTAACATCCACTACAAAGATTTTCTGCAAACTTCTTAGATGCAAAATAGTAACCAGATATCAATTGAAAGCAATGGCTCTTCTCCTGTATTTCTAAAGAGCAGAAATAACTCCAACAAGGAAATTTTAATAGCTTAAATAATTAGAAGGCCATTAATCCCACAGTATCTAAGAACCAGACTTCAGCTTAAAGACAATAAGAAGACAAAAACATTAACAGTGCAATATGCTCACCATTTCCACCACGATTTCGATGACAACTTCCATAAGAATCAATTTTGATGTTAGCCCTCTCAAGTGCTTCAAGAGCTTGAAGTCGGAAGTTTCGAGCACCACAATTAGAAATAAAAGCTGCTGCCAAAGCACTCTCAGTTTTTGGTTGCAAAGGTGCCATTATATCATACTCAGCCCAAGAGAAATACCCAACCGGAACATCTGAAGAGAGACTTGTTGTCATAACAATATCATATCCCCTCCTGATGCATGATGACAAAACCACATATTATCAGTCCGTGAATAATTGAAACTAGAAAAGTTCACAAGAAATGGAGGGAATTTATATCATAATCAATACAAACTAAAGTTGTATACCAGGATAAGCCACGCGTCAGTAAGGTACAACTTTTCCAAGTATATATCATTAGTTCCATTATTTGTTTCTTTCACAGATTTCTACCGCAAATACAAGAAAGAGCCTTAGAATAGTAGCAGTATTTCTATATTATGATGCATGGCAGCTCTAGGCTAATAGCACAATAGCATTTCCAATGTCTTCTCAAATAGTTTGTGCCGTGCATTTACCTCAGTTGCCATATTCCAGAATGGCAAAAATAAAAAAATGAGGGGGGGGGGGGGGGGGGGGGGGCCAGCAGAGGGGACGGTGAAATAATTAGCAGCTACAAACTGTCAATTCCACCAAGCTCCCAATCCAAAATAGAAAGAAAAGAGTTAACAAGATATTTCATGACACATTAAAAAACTACAGATGGGGAAAGAATATACCCTTGCATTCCATCTTTCTCATGCAATCAAGCAACAAGAATGTGCCATTCTTTTACAAAAGACCACTTTTAATGATCCTACCAGCAAGAACAAGCATGTGTTTATATTCTCGTCAAGTATCAAGACAGTCACATTCTTAGTTGCTCTATGATGTTGGGTGACAAGTCCTTTGACAAATTACAACTAAAAAGGTATATTTAATTAACAATTCGCTCCAGCCTTCAGCATCTTATTCTACAAGCATGATAATCAAGAAAGTCAATTTGTTCTTGCATTTTCCCATAGCAAAAGCCTGCTAATGCATTGAGTTCATCAGGACCATAAATACGAAACCGAGAGAGAGAAAGAGAGCAACAACATCAAGTGAGAGACACCTAGTAGTTTTATGTGCGAATCTAAATATGCAAAGCAACTTGTTCAAATTAAACAATGGATACAACTTACAGCAAAGATACTTTAGTGCGAAAACTGTTTCAACTCGAGGCAACGTTTAACAAGAATTAGGTTTTCAACAACATGAAAGAGACAAGGTCAATGAAATGTGAACATGCTATAGTCAGTTCTTACCCACCGTCGTGCCATAGCAACATTGTTCTCTGCATAATATTGAGCTGACTCCATTGATCGAAGCACGCTCGCAGCACCATCTTGTTGAGGTAAACCAAATGCAGCATCAGGCTTTCTATTGCTATCAAATCCAAATTTACATCCCACAGAACAGGACTTCCACTCCTAAATTGAAGCAAGTAACATTAATAAATACATGACCCACATAATAAATTATTACCCAACAAGCAAAACCAAAAGGAAAGATATTTTTACTGTATTAGGATGCTAGAATCCACATAACCCAATACAAATTTCAGAATTTATGTTCCATCAAGTAAAGAAAATTGTCATTTCTTCAAATTATTAATAAGCTTTAAAAACAGGATAGCGATTAAAGGCACGTGTGATGGTGCAAAACACAACATCACCCACCTTTACATTAATACGGTTTGTTTACATTTTTCTAAAATCAATTTGGACATTATCATAATAGGACACCTACCAGGAAAACTACTCAGTGCTCTAAATAAAATCAACAACTAACGAATTATTGAAATTAATCTACTGTAACTTTAATTTAGCAAAAATTATGGTATAGCACATCTGTTAAACCTACTTCACAATTACTCTTCTTTAAATTTCTCATCATAGAATAGGTTGTGTCACTACCCTATCCGACCCTACCCTACCCTATAAACAAACAAAAATTTGGACTTTATACAAAGATTATCCACCAGTTCATCAATACTATTAAGCAGCAGCCTTGCAATTCTGAACATAAAATAGAAATTTCCAGATTAACTACTAGTATCAAATAACAAAATTTTAATGAAAGAAAGGGAAAAAATGGAAAACCTGTTCAGCACCAGTTACAAAGATGGGATCTTTCTGAAAATCCCTAGAGTAAGCCACCGAGTCCTCTTTCTCCAACCACTCCTCACAGGTATTTTCCACTTCGGAGCCGCTCTTCCGATCAAAATCGTGGCCGGTCACACTGGTCAACCCGGCGTCTGCCTCATCTTCACCGTCGCCCATATGAATATGCGTTGTGGTGGTGGTGGATGAGGTAGACAACCAAGACGACGACGTCGTATACTGGTAAAAGGAGTCAGCCCAGGAGTTGACTAAGTCAACGTTCTTGTCCACGTCCAGTCGGCCCAGAAAGGCGATCTCTGCAATCACCACTAAACTCACAATCAGAGGCATCAGATTCCACCATTTCTTCTTGGAGGTATTACTGTTACTGGTGGAGGAGTAGGATGGCCCGCTTGACTCTTCGAATCTGGGATGCCTCTGATTCGGAATTGTTGAACCCATTCGGATAATGGTAGAATTTTTCTGAATTTTGGAAAAGCATGCACCGTCTTAGGATGAAAGGGTCCTTTGTGACGAATAAGAATCCGCCGCCTTCATCCTCAGGGGATTTCAACACATTCGAGTACGAGGGAATGGGTTGACCAAATGGAACCTTTGGTGTAGAGTCTAAAAAATGCTACTACTAGGAGTCTAGGACTAATGATCTATATATCTATATGATATGAATTGCAGAGTGGTTTTCAGGAGATAGCCCTCAATGACTTCCAAACTTTTCATTTTTTGTTTTAAGATTTTTTGTATTTATTTTGATACATAAAATGTAGTGGATTATAACCAATTATATTACCAGTTAAATTTAAAATTTAAAATTTTCTCACTATCTACTTCATAAACCGTTTATAGTTTATTATTTATATTTTAAATCTTTTTTACTTCTTAATTAAAGACAAATGCTCATTCGTATACTATTTGAATACAATTTTACATTTTTATAAATAAGAAATATTTATCACTAAACTAATCCCATAACCACTCCTACAAATAAACTTTGCAAATTACAATTACATTTCAAAAAAATCACAAATGTGCAACTAAATGTAAAGTGAAGGGGCTTACTATATTTAACCCTAAAAAAAAATCGCAAGAATGGAACAATTGTTTTTCTTCCCCTTTAGAATGGGCGGACATCCATGTGCAGTGACAAAAAAATTTTCCCTTTTTTAATGAACGTAAGATGGCCAATTTATTTATTTTTAAAAAATGAATAGAGTTGTTTCATATCCCAAAAAAAAAAAAGAAACAAACCCAAGTTCCTCCATTGTTATATTTTTTCACCATTATTCTAAGAAATTTGCTAAATTGAGTTCCTTAGAGCAAAGAATGAGATATGTGACCAATCCCTTTGTTTTTATTTGCGTGACCAGCCTATTGTTGACAAAAGTTTAAATTTTTAAAAAAGTATTCAAAAATTATGGGAGATAATATTAGGAGTCTATAGTAAAATTATCACACTTCTGGTGTGATTTTCGCCTGTCAATACCATGAAAGAATAGAATAAATCATTATCAATTATTACACGCTAAATAGAATTCGAAAACATACAACATGATCAAGAAACAACAGAATGCTAATTAGGACTATTTAGAGCTTTTTTTTTTTTGCAAGAAATTCAGACACTGTAAAACTTATTTAGGCAAACTTTACCTCAGTGATGATTTAAGTATACTACAAATCATATGATCATGCTCGCATTTTTTCCACATTTTCTTTACGTTTCCTACTCTAATTAAGAGTTCTCCAATTTAAGAAATGTTTATCTCTTAACTAATCCTATAACTGTTTCTAAAAATCCTATAATCATGCTTACGTTTTTCCTACATTTCTTCCACTTTTCCACTCCAATTAAGAGTTTTCCAATTTAAGAATTTTACTCCAATTAAAAGTTCTCCAAAACATAGCATCCTCATTCAACTTGCTTGCATGTTCACTCAAATTAAGAGAACTTTCTTGCATTTTTCCCAATAACTTATTATTTCCTTCAACTTTTTTAAGGTATCCATCTTAACTCTTAACCTAATTGCACTATGAAACATGCTCGCTTACAAGCATTTCAACGACAGCTAAATTTCAAACTCGCAAGATTGCAAAAGGAGGAAATATTTGTTTAGAAAATGAAACGTACACCGCAATGATTATACACAGCAGTTCGAAAAGTTTCAACAACTTTGCTTTGACGAAAGATAAATCTCACATCAAATTCGAAGGACAAAATCCCAACTACACCAATTAAAACGTCGTTTGCATCAAATTAGAAATTTCGATACTGTTTATTCTTTAAACATTTGCATTTTCATTGTTTTTTTAAATATTATTTTCAATAATGTAATATTTTCGATTGATTATTGCTGTTATTGTCTTTCGTCTTTAAATAGAAGTGAAATGTTAGGTAATAGGTCATCGTTTTAGACGTTTTTTTTCATGATTCAATAACAACTTATTACGCAACAGTAAGTATAAAATTTTATTTTATGATCAAAATAATAGATGTCCATTACTATTTTTATATCATCTTTTTCCCTATGGCACAAGTGTTGGTATTTGATTTTTTATGTAACCAAGTTCCCTCCAGATACAAAAATGATAGAATTTGATATGAGAAATTTCTTACGATAGAAAATTTACATCTTCAAATTGTTTGCGACTTAGTTTAAATTCTTGGAATTCGATAACTATGTATAGTGTTTGATATTGTCATAATGACAGTTTCGTACCTTTAGGTCAAAAGAATTAATGTTTCTTATCACAAAAAAATTGTCATTATCTAATTCTTTGTCACTCTGGTCTAAATTGTAATAACGTGGTCGACACTGTTGTTAGGTAATAAATTTCATGTACTTTTAATTTTAACATATTTTTCTGTATTGTATATAACATTTTATTTGTCAAACAGGTACAATGTAAATATACAAATTAGAGATTTCAGGGGTAACATGCATCTTAATCTACAAGACGGACATGCACGATTCGTATTTAGTTGTGATGTTTTTATCTTAGAGAATTACAAAGGAAGGTATAATTTCTTGATATATATTTATTTTTTTAATACTATTTATAGACTATGTAAAAAAATACACTAATTTTGAATTTCGTATGTACTTAATTCTCAGAAAAATGGTGATAGGTTATTCAACCAACGAATCAATTCATGCAAAAATCGTGTATTTTTATTTATAATATGCACTCCACAAAATTCAACAGAATTAATTAAATCACCAATTTTGGCTTTCGTACTAAAAGTTGAATGGTATGAAGAGTGTTCGCACTTTCATGTAAGATTATCAAATCAAATATATAATATTTGTAAGTATTCCATTTTAACAATATGCAATTACATTCATTTTTATTCATATATCATTCATTTTCTAATATAAATTTATATTATTTTTTCAGAATCTATCTTTCGAAGAAAAGGCAGTTCTTGAATGATATACACGTTCTATCATATTTCAAATTATTATTAGACAGATGTTACATTTTAATTGTGTTAGTGCAATTTTTTTAACATTTTTTTATTCACCATTTTATTTTTTTTTAATAATGTTAGCACCGTGCGTAGCACAGGTATTCACTCTAGTTTTCAGAGTAAAAGTACTAGATAACTATTGAGTGCGCCAAAATTAACTTACACTCGACATGATAATAGATGACTTGCACAACTCATTAATCTTCTTTCAATTAAGTACGAGTATTATTTAATATTCTGTGTTCGGTGTTTGTGGTTAAATAATTGACTGTAACTGTATTTTGAAAATTTTTAAAATTTAAAATTTTATTATAACAATCTATATCTATATACATTTTGAGAAGGAATTTTTAGTAACAAGTCTCCACGCATTTTTTCATTACTAATTTCATTTTTCTAGCATTTCACATTTAATTTAATTTATAAAATATTTTTCTTTCAACTTCCACATCTATTCTTCACATTTGAAATTATTGATTATTTTTTAAAATCATTTCATTTCAAATTATTGGTTAATGTACATCCTATATATATATATAAAAAGGAGTTGGTATTTGACTGTTGGGTGATTTTCATCTGACATTTTGAGGGGCAAGTTAGTCAATACATCAGGAGTTTACAACTAAGTAAGGGTTCAGTACCAGCATGATATGCAGATTGATGCGCACTTTGCCTATCTTACCCTTAGTGGGCTGATGTTCCAGCTTTTACTCTTGAAAGTGGCCGTTAGTGTTGCAGTTAAGACAAAGAGGTCTTTTAATGGAGCTTGCAAAAAGAGTTGGAGGGATTACGTTGCATGCATTTACACAAAACCAATTGAGCTTGCAAAAATAGTTGAATGCAGTTACACAAAACCAATTGAGCAAGTCATGATTAGTCTAACATGAATGCATTTACAACACGATTAATTATCTATTTGATAGTGGAAGTTTAACTGCAGACTTTGTCTCTTCTAAAGTTTCACAAAACCGATTGATTGAGCGGTAAAGAGTTGGATGATTATAGTAAGCAATTATAGGTTATTTAATGAAATAGTAATGGACGGAAGATGAGAGACCTATTGGAAAGCATGTCTGAACTAAAACGGAAATCCTCTTGATTTTTTGAAGCATTTGCTGAGCAGTTTTTTTTTTTTTTTGGAACCTACAACAATAATAGGGGTTGTTAACAAAAAGTGTGGTTGTATGAGGTGCTTAACTAAATGGGCAAGGTTTTTGCTCTGTGTTTTTCCATGTACATACCAGATGTGTGCATATCAAATATCTAAATGAACTAGTGAATTCATCGTTCCATTTAGAAAGGCCAACTATATTTGTAACTTTATTATGTAATTTCCCTGTTTTGCAGATTAAGAAGCAAGAGAACTGTACTACAGAAACTTGGTCATCAAGGTACTTTCCAACAGCATTTCTGTCCTTGACATATTATATCAAATAATAGTTACAATTAACTCATTATTTTGGTGTGCATGACTTGCTATTATTTTAACTGCCTTTTAATTTGTGTGTTCTTCTCTTTTGTGTGTTAATGACCATGGCAAATTGCATCTGACCACTGCAATTTGGACTTTGGAATTAGCCTTATTTCCTCTCTTCCAAATTATGTGCATGGCTATGTGTTTATTGAATTGCAGTAGCTATGGTCACAGTTTAAAGGCTTATTCTATTTGTGTTAGCACTTAGGATGGATATCAAAAACTACTGATAAACTTAATTGTAAAAGACAAGCTCACAATCAAAAGGCTAGAGAAAAGTACGCTGCCTTATCAGTGGAAGATAAAGAAAAAGTTCGACAGAAGCAACGAGATGCTTACAATAAACGCAAAGCATCAAAACAAAATAGACTTACCTCTTCCATTAAATCTGCATCAATGAGGAATGATAAGTTGCAGATATTAAAAAGTATTACAGTTGATAGACATCTTTGTTACCTTACTAAAATCCACTAACAAAAACTGTGTAATCCAATTATTGTTGGATGTCGAAAAGGAGATTATATACTGAATACTACAAACTGTGGTGATTAATGCAAACACAATACACAGTGAACAAGTAAAAATATCTGAAGGAAAGGATGATATGTAGAAACATAAGGAACATGCTACTACATTTTCCACCTATGAAAGAGGTTAACATATCTGTCAAAATTCAAATACAATTAGCAGAAAATATAAATTCATGTATAGGATTATGTTACAGCAAAATGTTACTTTTACATATAGGCTCTACATCTAAACTTTGCTACCAAAGAACCTCAGAAGAAGCAACAGGAACAAAGCAAATAGGTTTTCTCATTAGTACATTTGCTGTTCAAGATAGCAGTGTTATAAGTAGACTTATAGCAATAACCACAACTTATTTATGTTATAGATATCCATCCAATCTGCAATAGTTGCTATAATGATTAACCTTTCTTTTTTTATTACAATAACCTTTCTTTTTTTCTTTCTTTTCATCTATATGACGATTAATTTGCTATGCAATAATAAGTCCACAATTTCAATTGCATAATCACCTACATGGTTGACTTAATTGAGTAGGCAAACTATACAATAGCAATTCTTACAATTACATTACTATTGATTGCAATTTCCGTTTACAAGCTACATCCCCCGCACAAGTTACAACTCCCGCGCCAAGCGCGGGTGCCACCCCTAGTGTTATCCTATTGGAACTTCAACCCATCATGTTTTCGATTGCGTTGCGTTATTTATGATTTTATAACAATTAAAACTTTTATAAGACCATACGAAAAGATAACAAATATAATATCCTTTCATGCTTTCTTATTAATTTAAATAAATAGGATTATTTGTACTCCATTTTTGTTATTCACACTTCAATAATCATTTTGGTCATATAATTTTAATTAATTAGACTATATAATAAAACAAATGGTGGAATTGCAAATAATAAAAAAAAAAGGTGCAAATAACATTTTCTTAAGTAAGAAGTGGCTTCCATGCCTTTTTAATTTAAAAAAGTAGTGACTCCACTTATATAGGATTTTGGTTTGAAGTTTATTAGTGGAAGATAAATTAAAAAAAAAACATTGCCAAACTTAGTAAAAGTAAAAAAGTAAATGACAATATTTTATTTTTTATCTTTGTAATACTAAGTAAAAAGGCAAAATTAAATAGAAAACAAAAAGAAAATAATGTCGTGGATTTAAAAAATCAAGAATGGTATCATTCATGAAATCCAAATTATGAAATCACTAAATAAAAAACAAAGTACTACTAGCCTTTTAACGTGGACTTTTTTTTTGAAATATTCATTTTTGATAAAAAAAAATAATCATAATAACAACATCAATTCTACAAAAAAAAAATTTAAAAAAATAACATTATAGTTTAAGAGAAAGATATAGAACCTTCAACTCTAAAATACTACTTAATTTGTATATATTTGGCCCAAATTTGACATTAGATTTGAATAAGAGTGCAAAACCCAAACACTAAGGATAACTTTTAGTATCATTAATTATTTTATATATTCTTATTGCTGTCTTCATATGTAAATATGTATTTGCTATGTTAAATATATATATATATATATATATATATATATTGATGGTAGTACTTGAGAATATTATATTATAGATATTATTAGTTTTTCATTTTCATTTTTAAATACTAATAATTGCAACCATTGTAATCAATTTTCAATTTTATATTTTTATTATGATAAGTAAAGTTAAATATATTGGGTCGCAGAGATATGAATTTAGAGGTTAGCTATAGGAGGAGGAGGGAGGGAAAAAAATGATGAGGAGTTGAAAAGTGGTAGGAAAGATTGAAGAATATGAGTTACAAGAATGGACGGAGAAGGAAGATAAAAAGAAAAGAGATTGCAGGAAAGAAGGTTGTACGAGGCATCACTTTTTTGACCCATCACAAAAAGTTAAGTCATAAGGTATTAGATTTAACACCAAGGTTAGTTAACAGTCGATATCTCAAAGGGTTATTATTACGCATTCTAACAATAAAAAATTATAAATTAACACAATAGATCTCTAAATTTTTTCAATTTATCTATGTGGCAATTCATCATATATATGGCAAAAAAAAAATTAGTTGCTATGACAATATAAGAAATTTCCAAATGTATTAAGAATTTCCTCAAGGTAGACAACGAACAATATATAGAGAAGAAGTAGCAAATTTTGAGCTATTGAAAAATAATGAAGTATTCGTTTAATGTGAATTTTAATTAAACTCTTAAGAATAATTATTGACATTATAATGGAATTTGCCTTTCAAGATGAAAGAAGATTAGAGCGAAAGCTTAAGGGTAATTAGTTTTATGGATGACAATGGGGTCAAGTTGGGGCGGGACACCCCTCCTCGCCCCGACCCACCCCCCGCATCTCTTGTGGGGTTAATAAAAATTTGTCATATAATTTTATTATAGTTAAATTTTAACAAATAATCAAGTAGTAAAATATCAATATATCATCAAATTATTATCTATTGTGATTTCACAATTGAAATTTATAAAAATAATCAAACAAAAGTTATTTAGATACAATCCAACATGATCCAAGAACAATTAAAGTAATCAATTATTAATTGCTTGTGTTTGGATTGTAAATTGTTTGAAATACTTTTACTGTAGTACTTTTTATGATGTGATATATGTGAGATAAAAAGATAATTGAGAAGATAAAAATGTGTATTACAAATTGTAATGATGATGTAAACAAATAAATTTGGACAAATAATCTCCATTCCAAACACACAAATTTTCACTTTTGACACAAATACAATTACTAAGTCATTATTGTATTTTTTTTTAAAAAGTGTTGTTGTGCTCGATATAATTAGAAATTTAGTATAACTAATCAATAATTCCTATTAGTAGACATATATAATTATTAATATAATTAATAATATTAATTCTATTACATATATTAATATCCATTATATAACATATATAACTAAAAACATCATTATTACAAGTTCGTAACTAATTAAATTAAATATTATATATATATATATATAAATTTTGAAACTGCATGAGCTTGGAAGTAATTTTTAAGAGGAAGATTATTGTGACAATAAACTCTGATTTCCCGTCGAAGCATCTTAAGCATAAGACCCGTGGTTATATCTCCAGAAACGATTCAAGAACTTCTCACCTAATACACACACACACACACATTTGCTCAAGTTGGTGATCCACAAACTTTCACAAAACTTCCACCCTGAGATAGAGAGATGCATCAACATTTTATCTACAACCTCATAGCTACACCGACGTGCAAGGAGGTTACATGGATCTAAAATCTACTTTTGACGATCAACAAACCTGTTGAAAAATTTCAAAACCTTCTTCCTAGTCCGTAAAACATTACCGTCATATAAAGTATTCAATGAAATAGCATCCTTTACTCCAGCAAATGGGGTGGAAACTAAATGCTTGTCATCTTTCTTGTTGGTGGTCATAATTCAAACATCAAGCCATGCCTCAGATTTCACGTCAAATTGAGAAGGGACCAGTTCTCAAAATCTTTTGATGAATCTTCATTAATCGCTTGTCCTCCCAACGTCTTATTATTGATGATTGACTTTCCTAATGCAAATAATTTCCCAGATGGCACAATCTGAAACATGTGGCAGAAATAACGTTAAGATATCTATGATACCGGTCATATATTAAATGAAAGCAGCCAAGGAACTAAATTCAGGTATTACTTGATCTTCACTCGAAGTATCATCTGCAACTGTTTTCAACCTTTTTGCCAGAGAAACAGTGTGCGGATCATGTTCACAGTCTTCATCAGCAAAATTCTGGCCCGAACCTTCTGCAGAATCTAACGTTGAATAATTGACATTAAAAACAAAAAAAACTAGGATAAGACCATCAAAGTGATGCTCAACATTATCTATAGAACCATGGCATCTAAAGTTTCACTAATATCTAGTGTACTTCAGAGCTAAACAAACAACATATTGTAACTACAAAAATGCTAATTATTCCCTGAGCTCAAATTATTGGTCTCAGCTGCTACATTAACAACACAAGAAAATGCATGCTGAACAAATGCAACCAGCCTGTTAATCCATCATTTCAGAGAATACATGGTACTTGCCTCAAGTTCTTTTGTTCAACAGAGATGGGTTGGATGTACAATGGGAGGAGGGAGGTATATATTTCAGCGCAATGTTAAGCTTAAGATGTAACCATGATACTTGACCAAATAAGTTGCTAACTTGAAGAACCATTAAACCAAGAGTGTATTCATGACAGAGGAAAAGAACAAATTACTAGTATTAACTCCTAAATGGACTTTTAACAATGACCTAAACAAGAAACTGGGTCAACATGTACACCTAAACCTATGGTAATGGAAAACTTTGGAAAGGCCCGTCTCACTATCCTCCATGTTCATAAGTCGCGGAACAACCACATTGAAGTGGTACTAGAGGTATCAAAAATTGAAAACTCCTTGTTATGTACATCTTTTCCTACCTTGATTTGGACCACCCAGTACCAGGTGGTTCTGGAATGACATGAACAACAACAAAAAAGAGGAATGTCAATCAAGTAAAATGCAATAAATAACCTATAAACATCCCTAAATAATAACCATCATATCTGTCAAGGAACCACAAGTGCCAAAACTGCAAAGAACGTAAAGCAGAAGAAGATGCATAGATGCTTCGATCAGCAAAGTCAAAGAAAAATTTTGAAACTTGAGCATTGTCGTGGCTAAAGTATACAAATTTTGACAAGTATATGGAAAATCAACTATCACAATGGCAAATAAAAGCACATATTCAAGCAAACTGACCAGCTAGTAAAGGTAATTAAAGTAATCAAGAATCCCACAGTATACGATGAGGTGAAAAATGGCCTAAAGGCTACAAAGGAAATGGAAAGCACTGCCCTAGCTGCCAGAAAATATTCAATTAGCGAGCTTTCAAAATATTCCCTACAAGCTTCCTTGAATGAAGGCAGTGTGTGTTCAAGATTTGCTTATAGCGTTTATGATCATATCTTGCAAAGACTACTTTATGCACAGTTTTACATATTCTTAATGAAATAACTAAATCTTATTTTCAAAGAACATGTTGCCTGAGTTAATCATGAACCACACTTTCATGCCCCATGTTGCACATTCTCAACCCCATAACAGGGAATTTCAAAGTCCAAGTTGTAAGGCAAGAAATGATATTGATGCATATACACAACGCATCTATTATTAAATTTTAAGAATTGACAGATTGTCTTGCATTCCTTAGCCAAACTATGCAGGAAAAAGCAAACCAAGGTTGTCCATATGTATCCCTAGATATCTCTAACAGTTACCCCAAATCAAATAGGAATACTCACAGAATAGAAATATAGGTCTAAATGTACATATATACATTTACTATACATGTATGTCAGCATTCAGGTAAAAAGGAAGGGAATGAAGTCATATGTTACACAGGAATAAGTGCATAGGTCAGATCGAAGATTACCTTTAATAAATGAATTACTGTAGCATGTCTTTATATGGTTTTGTTCTGAATTTGATGCTGATCCACTAGAAAAAGGTCTCTTGCCTTCCAAATGCTCCTCCTCATAGCGTAACTTAATGTAGTCTTTAGGATCGGACGATACATGGGAAGAGTCCTTACCTGCACATCTTTCACAATGTATTCTTGGAATCTTAACAGTAGAAATATAAGAAAGAGGCTGGTCCATATCAAAGATTATCTTCTGCCATTGGCCATCTTGTAAAACTGAGAACTGGAGGGATACCCCAAAAAAAAAAAGGAAGAAGAAGAAGAATTCAAAACTACAACCATCTTTTTGGCCAGATGGGAAACCAAACAAAAGGAAGCCCATGTAATGAGAAAAATACTATGTACAGACACCAAAGAATATTGAGAGTTACCTGCTCAGAAGTTTTGCTGACACAGACAGGCAGCCTTTTAGATGAATCTTTACCACTTCTGTTTTGTTCAGTGCACCATGCTGTGAATCCTCTTGATCGTTGTAGTTGTTGAGCGAATGATGCTTCCAAATAATCAAGATATTTGTTGTGCTGCTCATTTGTCCATGCCTCACACTTATCCTGGGGTAACATGTGAATGGTTAATGAGAAAAGCATTTAATGCAATCAGCATAATACAGTTTTGCATTGATCCCTAGAAACAAATTTAACATCCTCAAAACTCCAATTTTAAGTGTCCCTCATCCCAAGGTTGTGCCATACAGTAGGATAAAGTGAAATCATTTTGGCCACCAGTAGTATTATACTGTCTAATGCAACTAGACAGTCTGCCAAAACATTGCATCTCATTGTACCTCAAACAAAAACATCCCTAAAAGTATGGATGAAGCATAAAAGACAATAAACCAAAAGAAAATTCTGTAGAATTCAATAAACAAAAGAACTGTAAAACAACTGCATTTCCACCTTTCCCCATCTAAAACATGGTGACTGCATCTCTCATTGTTAACTAGGACATGAACTCATCATTTTGTCAGATTCATATCCACATAAATGTCATGCTAACACTTTGACATATTTTATCTCATCAGAGCAAATTGTAATGTCACAATAGCATGTATCAGAAGATGGTAGCACAAGAGCAACAAGTGCTTCCATAAGAACTTTAACCATTATGCATTCAACATCCTCCAAATAATGGAGACAGCACTTTTCCATGAATGCAAAGTTCATATTAAGCTGTTCTCCCAAAATGAGTCCCACATGCTAATCAAAAAATTCATATGCCTGTCTCTTTTGGTTTTCCTCAAGTCAGGTCCATAGAGATGAGGAAAAGAAAAAAATCTCACTTGAGTTACAATAAATGGTCAACATACTTAATGGATGCAAAAGTTTTGGATTCCTTAAATGTCATGAAAAACTTAATAATGAGTTGTTAGAGGTGATAAGTGGATTCAACTTTGAAGAGGAGCAAGTACATTTAACGAACGAACTACTATTTCTCCAATCATCAGACCCAAGACAAGCTTGTTCAACCACTCATTTCTGTCACTTGAACGAGAAAGCAAGATCCCATTAAGTCTGTCTTCTTTAAGACCTCACAGTCGTCATCCATTTAAGATGCATTATACTTAAAAGTTTTCCAAAAATGCCTTTTCCAACACAGCGTCACGGTTAACGACTCTCTGTCTTATAGCAACAACTTACTACTTGATTGTCAAGTTTTTAAAACTCAAACCACCCTGATATCAAATCAAAATGAGTCAAGAATCAACTAAATTGTATATGCTCCGGTCCCAAAAATGCAGTGCTGAAATTTCTAAAAAAGCAATAGCTCTGTTGTTGTGTCCTGGTGGACAAGTTACCCCGCCATGCCCATTTTCAAGTCCTGCTATGGTATTACAAAAAAAAAAAATTAACTTTTAGTACAACTAAGCAGATATCTAACTAACACCGCCCCCCCCCCCCCCTTTTTTCTCAATCCAAAAGAAAAAGAAAAAGAAAAGGAATGGTATAATCACCTATGAAACTAGTGAAACCAACAGTTTTAACTATCTTGTTGCCTTCAAGAACTTTGCTTGTCTTCCTTTCTCACTCTTTCATCCGGCACTGATCATACTAAATCTATTCATTCTCTTAAACTACAACAATAATTACGATATTCAAAAAAAAAAATAATTTGCTTATGGAATTCACACAGCAATAATAAACATCAAATTCCAAAAGCAAACCGTGCCATTGTAACTTTTAGGATCCGGACCAGATTTCGTCAGACAACCAAATTTCCACATAATACAAAGGAGGAAGGTAGAAAGAAAGAAGACACGTATACATTTCGGGAAAAAGCAGTTGAAAAAATGCCAGAATTACCGGTCTTGCATTAGCAGAAGGAAACAAGATATCTCCGGAACTTTCAACAGTCAAAGAAGAAGCAGCCTCGGAGTTCGATCGAGTCAACTCACAGCTGCAAAACTCTTCCATCACCAGATTCGCCGACGCCGGCGCAGTCTCCGACCGGTTACTCTCTACCATTCTCCGACCCTAACAATGCAGATTTGCACCAAAATACCTCCCTGATTTATCGGATAAAACGAATGCGAAAGGAAAAGGACAGACGAAACCCTCTCGAGAGAGATTGAGGAGAAAAGTGCGGGGGTTGGGGGATGGGGGGGGGGGGGGAGGGTGAAGCGGTGGAGGTGAAGGAAGAAATGCAATGCTGGGTGCCAATAAAGGCTCCACATGGCGACGCTTTTTACACGTGTCAATAACATCAGACTGCTGCCACGTAGGCAAAGGGCTGATAATATCTTCGGCCAATGTCAGCCAGATATTTTCTTCGGGGGTGCAGCATCAGACGGATCGTTTTCGTAGCAGATCAGATGATGACTTTGGCACAGAGGTTGTTCTCACGCACCTTGTTAGTTAAAGTCGTCACCTTCTAGCTGTGCCGGAGGATTGGTGTGAGACGATATTTTGCACTTTACTCTTTCTCTGTTTATTACCAGTATTACCCCGAGGATATTTTTGTGTTACACACAAAAACCAGCCGGATGCTATATCATTTTTAATCAAGCATTGAAACAGAATCCACAAGGGCAGGGATGGAATATCCCAAATACCAGGCATGCAGATGTTTCACTGTCAAGAAGAAAGATGGCCCGTTGTCTTAAAAAACTGGGTACTATAATGGTAGCTTATTTCGTCATCCTTTTTTTTTTTGATAGGCATGAGCTTGGTCCGCCTTGTCAAACCTTTTTATTAATTTACAATTTTATATCTAAGATTTTTTCTTCCCTCTTCGAGAAACTGCGTGGCTAGATATTTTTGTTGGAGTCTTGTGATGTATAACCAACCCTGGTTTATGGCTGATCTGGTTTTCTTTCCCTCAAGGAAGCAAGGACCTTGAGGGAAAATAGAGGAACGAATAACACTTAGAGTGGTGTAAGGAAATAGGAAATGAATTGTTGAGACAGGTATTAAGTGGGATTTTGCTAACATGGCAAAACTGGATGTATTCAAGGGGTAATCTGGATCATCCTCGTATATTTTTTATGCAACGATGAGAATAAGTTTAAATTCAAGAAGTAAATTTTATATTTAAATAAAGATTATGCGACATTCATTTAAATCTGTTAGTATAAAAATATTCTTACGCTGACAATAAATGTATAAAATATTATCCTTACACCAACAGAATTGAAAGTTCATAAATTCCTCTTAACAATTGGCTCTAAGTATACTGTCTACAACAAAGAAAATCCTTCATTTCCTTTAATATAAGCATCCTTCATTTCTCAAGCATTCACCTCTGTATTTATTCTGACTTGTCACTAAAGCTCGTCGTCACCCATCCATCTCTATTGTCACTGTGCTTCAGCCCATTGTGCCCAAGAAAGTCGAACGGTCCATTTTATGTTTATTCTTTTTTTTTTATTCATTCAAGAGTAAATGAAAAATGTTAGGAACAGCAATGGAAGACTTCTAATCGTGATTAACTTTTGTACTGTAGAAAAAGTGCTTCGATTTTGAACTTTCTATGTAAACAAAACGATGAATCTGACCAAAAAAAAAAGGCCGATCGAGTAGACACTTTTCTTCTCTTTTTCTTTTTTTTTTTGACGTCAAAAAAAGGAAGAATTTCCTTTACACCCCATCATAGTATTATGATAATACTGGTAATGTTCTTGTCTTCTCCCGTAGGTTCGTATTGTACTTCAAAAATGTATGCAACACATACAATTCTCAATTATCTTGGGCCGGCATTGAGGGTCTAAAAGTATAACAATTAATGACTCAAGTCTCGAAGTGGAATTTCTGTTTTTCATTCTACCATTAAGACAACAACTGATAGCATCATTACACGGGTGGCATTACTATTAAGATGAATAACTAGTTAGACAGTAACGAACATTTAAGAATGTTCTCGTTTATGTTAGAATAATTATCAAATTTTTAAGGACTACCTACATTTTTTAATGTACTATCACGACGAGCATATCACTAGTTTATCGTGTTTAATAACGCTATCATTAAAAAACATACTATCATTATAACGGTAAATAACTAATTTGTTAATAACTAATAGCATCATTAATAATATAATACGGGTATAACGGTAAATAACTAATTCATTAATAACTATCGCTCTCATTAAAAACATTCTACCATTAAAAGATACGCTACTATTATCTTCGTTATTAACTAACATGATCATTAAATAATATACTACCGCTATAATCGTAAATGACCAATTCGTTATTAACTATCGCCATCATTAAAAATATAATTATGTAAATAATATTTCACTTGTATCATAAACACATTTCCCAACTCACCTTTTTATATTTCTAATTACCTTTTTATCTCACATACATCACATCACAAAAAGTGCTACAGTATCAAATAATACTCTATCCAAACAAACCCAAAATTATTACCTCTATAACACTAAATAACTAATGCCGCCAAAATAAATATACTATCATTATATCGATAATTAACTAGGCCCTTAGCAATTAATGTTGCCATCATTAAAAAAAACGACCAATTTAGAAGCAATGAAGTATGTCATTTATGTAAAAATTAGAAAAAAAAAAAGCTTTTCATTAGTTTAAAAAAATTGGACATTGCTAATTTGAAATTAGCGAGGATTAGCTAATAATGCCGACTTATATAGTTCTATTTGTCAATAATTTATCCATTAACCTTGGTCACGTTTTGTGGTGGCATTGATTCACGTCCCTTGTTGAGAATTAACACGGCAGCAGTGCTCATCAATTGAGGCCTCTTTTTTTTTTTTTTAACAAAAAAAATTTTTGATTTGGAAAATATAGCTGTAGTTGTTTATTAGCAAGGTTCTAATCTCAAGAAGCAAATTAAGGAAAATCAAATATTGGAGTAGAAGAAATTGGAATCAATGACTGCTGTCGCAAACATTTAACAGTTGGATCATTGTCTATTGGAATCAACCAACCTAAACCATTTCTTTCTTCTAAATCTATGACAGCAAGATTACTTGACGTTGCCAATTATTTCATTCTTTCTTAGTCTCCAGTTAACCATGGATAAAACAACATTCATCTGGGCGAACATTGTCGAACTGTGCATGCCACCACCTGCACCCACTGCCTCAATCTCGTTTTCTTCACCTCCGGATCATCACCTAGGGAAACCATGAACAAGGAAAAAAAAGTTTTATATATATATCAATCAATAATTAATTTCAAGAACAACCCTTAAAAATTAATTTGAACAAAAGGAAGAGGGGAGTCAAAAACTTTTTGTTGCTGTGTAGATTTTAAATCTCAGTTTTTACCAGGCTCGAAAAGAGAACTGGAGGAACTTCCAGCAGACGACCGCGACGTGTCAGAGTCAGAGCTAGCAACAGTCACCGACGAAGAAGACCTGGACAAGCTATCACTCCTGGAGTGGAACTGTTTATTCACGGCACAGTAAAAGTCCAAAGCTGGAAAAGCACTCGACAACTTGGGGTCCAAATCGGCGGAATCAAATTCGAACCCGAATCCGAGTTCAATGCAAGCTCGGAGTTCATCCAAGTCGGAGTCCGTAAAACTCTTGCAGCGGCGGCGTTGCCAACGACGAAATTCCTTTTTGCGCTTCAGCCACGCCGCTTCGCGTTGCATGTCCGGGGGCCCCGACTTGGTTTCGGAGAGCGGTTTTGCTGAAAGTGCGCTGACATGGTCCATGCAGCAGCAGCCGCCGTTTGTTGGCTTGTCGGCGTGCTTTTCCCCCTTTTTTTTTTTTTCTGGCGGAGAGATTAAGGATGTGTTTGGGACGGGCAGGGACTCAGGAGGGAGGTCTTTTATAGAAGAGACTACGAAAAAGTGGGGGTTTTCAAAGATGTGTTTGCCATATGATGTCATGTGGGACCGAATTCAAATGATTCATTCCAGACTAGCTCTTGTTCTCGCGGCGGATCATGTGAACTGCTGAGAAGGAAACGGTGACTGCTGTTCCCACTGGGAAATCATTGAATTACTACAAAGTGGAAGAAATTCATGCCAAGTCCTCAGACGGTTCCTACTTTACCACAAATCGAAATCAAGTCCCCCTTCCAAGTGCTACTGGTTTGTTAGGCTGAGGCCTAAATGCTGATTTAAACTTGTATGGTTTCACTTTGGTAATGCGGACTGTGCGGGGCAAGAAGAAAACGGAGGCGAGCTTCTTACTTGCAAATTCAACAGACAAAAAATGGCACGGAGTCGAGGCTTAGTACCCCAAAAAAATGACTCCGATACCTAAATCAGACTGAGTTTAAGGAGCTACCTTAGTGCGTTAGAATCCCAGACATGTAGCGTCTGTCAAATGTCAGATGCGCGCATAAGTTACAGTATCAGTATCAGCATCAGCAGGCAAGGCTCGACAAGGCCTTGATCCAGGCAGGTTTCGGCAATAGGCTCAAAAAGCTTAGACACCGACAAATTCTATTATACAACCGTATAATAGTTTCAATTCTTTCATTTATTACGAAAGATGGATGCGCGAGGTAGTCTCGAGACATGGTTGTGCACGACCTCATTGCTACGTGCATATCACGAGATGAATTTCACGACAGGGTTAACCCTATTGAATCCAGCTTCCAAAACATCGAGTTCTTTCGCCGTTTGCTTTTCCGTGTCGAAGTACATGAACATAGCCTAAGTTGCATGCAAGGGGTTTTAATCTCTGCGTTGCATTTTGTTGGAGCCTATAACCGCAGGAGGCCACTACTCAGAAATGAAATATCGCGTTCTTATTTTCTCTGCATGTTACAGAAGGATTCGCTTATTGAAAGCACATCTATCATTTGTTAAGACTTAAGAGACACCATCATGCCTCTGATTCTATCAGTTTTGTCAAGTATAATCATGGAAAAGTCAGGCTGTTAAAACTCACGTTCTATAATCACTGCAACGTCAGGAAAGTAAAAAAGTAGCCCCTTTGTCGAGTAGGTGGACAGGACTTATTTATGTTTACTGTTGATTCATATATCAATTGGTTAAAATAATGTTTTGGGAGGAGGGATAGGTTGGGTGGTAGGAAGAGAAAATATAAGTGATAGGTTCCAGATTAATGATCTCTCACTTACACTAAAAAAGAAAAAGAGTTAAAAATAATGCATTTACTCATTTATTGCCAAGTCATTCGGATTAACTACCATGGTTTACGTTTTTATTAATTAACTTTCTATGTGCTTGATGCTCGTTTAATCTGAAATAGAACAATTTGGCCTTTTGAGTGGTGTTGTGAGACATTAGATTTGTGCTACTATTTGTTTAATGGTTTTTCTAACAAATTTTCGATGGGCACTTGTTAATATATCTAAATACCATATATATACACACATATTAATGATTATTACCCAATTTTGCATTAATATACTTTCCATGATCTAACCTACCCTCCCTTATTTATTTACTTTTCCTAATTAATCTTACATTTTTAAAAAAAATGACATTTAAAGTATATTTTAGCAAGTGCCTAATGAGAACCCGTCAGATAGCCCCTTGTTTATTAGTTTGGTCAATGGGTGTCACCAATCATTAATTAAGATGATTTCACGTATTAATTTTGCTAATAAGAGTCAAACTAAATTAAAAAAATGTATAAATGAAGGGGTATAATGAACGATTTTGTATATTAAGTGTAATTTAAATGTCTTAATGTTTGCTTCCATAACACTTCCATTAAAATAATTCCTTTTTTTTTTGTTTACATTGACAACTATCTAATTTAGTCCTATTCCTTGCAATGCCAACTATCTAGCTTACTTCTACTCTTTCTATCTAGAGTTTTTTAAGAATAAAAAATACTAAAATTCTTGTATGATGTGTTAGGCGAGATTTGAATCCCACTGACTTAATGCATAGGAGAGCTTTAAAGAGGCTTTTCCTGGCCATTGGACCAAGGCCCAATGGTCATAGCTTGAATTATGGATTTTTGAACTGCAAGTTTTCCTTCAACATCTGCAGCGTTCAATGGAGGTTCATTAAGCCCATTGAGTCATTCTCATTCACAGCATTGTAGTCTGTCTTCCTCACGAGTTATGGGCCAACGGACTTGTTTCAGCCATTGCGCCAATCTCCCAGACAATTAGCCCAACAACTCTGCTCTCGAACACGTGAAAATGTAATCGTGATGGGCCTTGTTCACCATTATCTGCTTACATGAAAGGACCGTCATGTGTCTAAGGATTACGGGGTTAACGTTTGGCACTGCTAGTCTGCTCTCAATTTCCCCTTTAACATTATCTTTTAGTCACTTTACCCTCCAAAACAAATGATCAAACTTAACAGAGTTTGTTAATTAAACTGAAAAGACATATTTAACCCTTAAAATTATTATCACTTTATCCCCATAACAAATAGTCTCATTATCAATTTACCCCATATAATTATTTTTTAGACAATTTATCCTATTATTAAACCAATTTAACAAGTTAAAAAACTTTAGAAGAAAATGCCCTCTTCTTTACATAATAAAAATAATAAAAAATTTAAAGTGACTCTTCTCCTTTTTAGTATTAAGAAAAAAGTCAAAATATTAATTTCTTTTTCTTGGCAATTTTATTAATATTGAAAAATAAATAAAAAGATGGAGAGGGTGAGGGAGAGAGAGAGCTCAATTATCTTTTTAAAAAATTATAAATAAAAAAGAATTAAATACTTTTATTATTTTAAAATTATTTCACTTTTTTGTTTACCATCAAATTTCAATCCTAATCTCGACAACCTTAAAGTAATATGATAGTGTTAGACTTTTCTTTATTTTCTTTTTTTGCAAAATCTAATTTTTTGTCTCCTTCTTTCCTATCTCTTTTTCTTTTCCCAGTATTAATAAATGTGAAAAAAGAATTTTGAGAAAATCCTTTATTTTTATATTTTTCGATCTCTTAAAGTAAAAAATAAAAAAAGAATAACCATTCCAACATTTTTATTTTTGATTATATATAAAAAAAAAGGGTAATATAAATTTTTTGACTATACTAGTTAGATTAACGATGAGGTAAAATGCCTAGAAAATAATGTTAGAAACTAAAGTGTTTGTATCACTATAATCTAAATGAATAAAGTGATAATAACAATGTAGTAATACTATACAATAAAAGAGTATTTTTGTCCAAAATTTCTTAACATGTTGAATTGAATTACTTATGAGAGTAAAGTGATTAAAAGATAACGTTAGGGGATAAACTGATAGTAGTGATATAGTTAAAGAAGGTAAAATGATAATAACCCTAATATTTATGATCACATGAAATTTCTTTAAAAATTAATTTTACTTTAACCACCTGTAACTATTCATGACTATTTTTACTTTTAACTATTTAAGTATAAGTTTTCAACATAATTACTTCTAAACATTATAACTACCAGTTATTTTTTGATTGCATACATATTGAGTGAATATTGAGCACTAGTAAAGGAAATAAGGGTCATCGATATCCTATGCGATCAGGGGTTTGGTATTAAAAGGAATGTTAACATCTATCTTTTTAAAAATGGATTAATCTGACAGTATATATAGTATCAACATTAGATACATGATAACTCATCTAAATTTAAATTTAAAATTCAAAATTTGCTCATGAAAAATACACTTTCAATATTTACCATAATCTATTCACATATTATTTAAAAATCCTCCCACTCCTACATAATTACCATTACATAACTATTTCTATGCTCCCCAATTAACTAATTAACTAATGAATCCCAAAAATCTCTCAAACTAATTTTTTATTTTATATATCTTTTTTATTTTTGGAAACAAATTTACATTACAATTTTCTAAAAATAATGAGTGTGTTTGGATAGCCAAATAATGGCCAAAAAATATTTGCTTACATTACAAATATAATTTCCAACACACAATTTATCTTTTCAATTACCTTTTTATTTCATAGACATCACAAAAAGTACTACAGTAATTATTTCAAATATACTTACTATTTGTTTGGATTCTCATTTTTTTTCAAAATTTTTTTTTATTTTTTTGATGAACACATTTTTAAATCACATACATTAAATCGTAACAGTGTATATATATATATATACAAAAATTTTAGAAAGTAGCAATTCAAACGGATCAAGACAAGAAAAAATGTACTGCTCAAAATAGTCTAGTTTAATCGTCAGACAGGGAAAGACGCAGTGTTCAAAAATAGTACTACTACAATAATCAATTAAAAACGAAAAAACACAAAAAGGGTAGACTACTCATAATTGATAACACTGCTCGGGAAATTAAAAAAAGGGAAAACCCGAAGGTGGCAATGTATCTCCGCTCTCCGGCATATGCGTTTGGAAACAGAAGCCGACAAAACAATCAATCGCCATCCGCCATCTATTAACTGTGTCGGGAAAGCATCAATCGACGGCTCAGGCCTTCCCACTTTCCCTTCTGCCATTGGTGAAGAATCACATCGAAGGTCCCGCCGGGAGCTATTGGGCCACGTTGCGATATCTGGAGAGATCCACGTAATTAAATAAGCAAACAAAAAGCAATTAAGAAAATGGGGGACAGGGTTGGGCTTTAAATGAAGGACTGGTGCGGAAGGAGTAGTAAGAAGACACTTGTCGACTGCAGCAAGGCTTAACCCATCCGGCGAAGAAGAAGGAATCGACACGCCTCCTCACGCCTCCTCTTCCCAACGCCCTTTCTTCTCTCTTTCTTTCCCAGTAAGGGTAAAATCGTCTTAATATGTCAGCTTTCCCTGTAATAGCACGCTAATTTGTCTCCTGATTTCCACTGCTGCAATGCTCCCAGTAAATAATCTCAACAGCAATGAAAATTATGAAAATGATTAATGATTTCCAGTCTGATTCTTCTTCTCATATCCGTTGATTGATGGTGTTTGCTTAATTTTTTTCTTCAGTGATGAAATGTGTGTTTTTGGTTTTTATTTTTTATTTTTAATTTTGGCATTTGTTAGTAGAATTTCCTCCTGCTCGAGAGTATTG
The DNA here is from genome assembly GCF_036785885.1 of Coffea arabica. Classification (NCBI taxonomy): domain Eukaryota; kingdom Viridiplantae; phylum Streptophyta; class Magnoliopsida; order Gentianales; family Rubiaceae; genus Coffea; species Coffea arabica. The sequence continues at coordinate 17,403,897 of NC_092312.1, forward strand.
TTATGGTGCATACTATTTTTTTTTTAAAAAAATCTTTTTGGTAGTAAATCTGTTATTCTTTTATGGGAATTGGATTGAATAAGGATCTGAATTTAGTGGAACTAGATTTGTAGTAAGTGGGGTCAGTTTTTGATCTGCATAATCCAATTCAGCGGGACAAGATTTCGTTCTTTCTAATCTGATCTCTTTCCTCCTTTGATCGTGTTATTTTCCCTTTAGGTGATGGTTATAGTGTTCATTTGCATACGTTGTACTGAGTTGATGCTAATTTAGTACATCAACAGACTCTTAATATTGTATGTTGGCAGTAGATAATCCTGTTATATTTTAGTATTGTTTGAAGGCTAGATAAGTTTATACAATCTGACACACGGTTTCGAAATCTTCATTACAGTGATTCAGATGGGGTTTGGTAGCATTTATTGGTGATTTCTAGAGAGTATATACTGATTTATGTTCGTCGAAATTGAGAGGATGTATAGCAGTACTTACGTATACTTGAGCTCTGAAGTATGATTTGTATGGCTTTATGCATTTGCTATTTTGGTTTGATAGAGTAGGTTGACAAGAAAAGAAAAGAAAAGACGTGAAGCATTTTAGCAAGTTAACTTGCATGGAAGTATCGATAGATTAGAGGTACTGGGTTCTTAGATCTACTTAATTTGCTTTCGCTGCTAACTAGTTACAACCATTCTTCTTTGACCAGCTCTTGGCAGTGGCACTTCTTAGTGTTCTTATGACATGGGGTCTTGTTTGAACTTCGACAACACGGGGAACATAACACAGCCGGAAGGTAATGTTGGGAGGCCTGGTGGAAACTTTCCGTTAGCACGGCAATCTTCTATTTATTCAATGACCTTTGGTGAGCTTCAGACTTTTGGCAGCTTGGGAAAGGACTTTGGTTCTATGAATATGGAGGACCTGTTAAAGAATATCTGGACAGCCGAAGAGACTCAAGTTAATGCTACTGTTGAGAGAAATGGGACCACCCCGGCCGGAAACTTGCAGAGGCAAGGCTCTTTAACATTGCCACGCACCCTAAGCCAGAGGACCGTTGATGAGGTCTGGAAAGATTTGTTTAGTGGAGGTGCAAAAGATGGAAGTGGCGGTGGGTCTTCAAACTTGGTGCCAAGAGAACCCACTTTGGGTGAGATGACGCTGGAGGAGTTTTTAGTCAGGGCAGGTGTTGTTAGAGAAGATGCTCAACCTACTGGAAAGGCAAGCAATGGTGGTTTTTATGCTGGTTTGGTTCAATCTGGTGGTATTGACAATGGTTTGAATATTGGGTTTCAGCAACTTGCTCGAGATCAAGGAGTTTTGGGTAACCAAATGGCAAAGAGTAAGAATGCACTTTCTAACCCGTCTAATCTGATTCTGAATGGAGATGGGGTTAGATCTTCCCAGCAACAACAGAATCAGCAGCCGCCGCTGCAGCCTCTATTTCCCAAGCAAGCAACTGTGGCTTTTGCCTCTTCTTTGCCATTAGGAAACAGTGTTCAGCAGATAGGGAACAACGCTCAGCTGGCTAGCCCGGGGCCGAATGCTTCTGTCGTTGGAATGACAACTGCAGCTTCTACTGTAGCTCAAGGTGGTGTCGCACCAACTGGAGTGATGGGTATTGCAGGGTTACGTGGTGTGACAACAGCAGCTGCAGGAGGGTCTCCAGGAAATCATTTGCATTCTGATGTGATTTCTAAAAGTAGTTTGGATTCTCCATCATTATCACCATCTCCTTATGCTTTCAATGAAGCGGGTCGAGGAAGGAGATCATCTAGTACTCTAGAGAAACAAGTTGAGCGCAGGCGTAGGAGAATGATTAAAAACAGAGAGTCTGCTGCACGGTCACGAGCCCGGAAGCAGGTGAATTTATTAGAAAAACCATTGTGCCTTTTTAGGTCAACGTTGCTGTTTTTTTGAGCGATTTGATTGAATCTCCTTTAATTTTTATGTTTTTATTTGTGGATCTGAAACATGTTCATTCGTTTCCATGTCTAATGCAGCACTTTTGGGTGTGAGGATATGATAAACATGTCACATTTGGATTACCATGATACTGGAATACCGAGCTCTACCAGTTTTGCATCTTTGTCCTTTTCCAGTTTCTACTGGAACGTAGATTGTTATAGTGTGTTAGTGGTTGTGACTAAGAGATTCTATTGATAAGCGAATTACTCGTTATATCTAAGATAAACAATATGCTGACTGTAACGAGACTGTTATGAGAAGAATGAAAAATTGGTGGCATGTGTCTAGATAATTTGCTTGCTGACATACAACAAACTCAGGTGTCATCTTGAAGTTTTAGACGTTCTTACATCTTACTTTACATTTGATTGATTTATCTTACAGTAACTTCTTGTAATTTAATGACTTTCCTTTTTAGATCGGTAGTTGACACTTGGTATAGTAATACCTTTCTCAATTTCTGACATTGGGTTATGCAGGCGTATACTTTAGAATTGGAAGCAGAAGTGGCAAAGCTCAAGGAACTGAATGAAGAGTTGCAGAAAAAACAGGTAATGTAGTTGGAAGTTAAAATGATAATCTTTTTAAAATACTCTAAAAATATGTGGAGAGTGATGGAGCTTTTTAATGTTTCGAATTTCGTTGCAGGTTGAACTCATGGAGATGCAGAAAAATCAGGTACAGCCTCTTCTATTTCTGGTATCTTTTAGGTCCGGCAGTGGTAACTCCCGCACTGAATGAAACGCTTAAAAGAGGAGGAAGTGATAAGGAATAAGACAATGACTGTTTAATTGAAGGACAATTGTTGGAGTTGCAAGGCAGTAGTATTGTCGCTGAATAATATCTGGCGCTGAAATTTCACAGCATACAATTTTTGAATACCGTGCTTCTGTTTTACTATTGAAAGTAATTTGCAGTTTCTTAGTAGTGATTTGAGTAGCCAAGCTTAGTTGTTGACAATCTTAATTATTTTTTCCCAGATGTTGGAGACAATGAAGATGCCGTGGGGAGGTAAAAGAAGATGCTTGAGAAGAACGCTGACAGGGCCTTGGTAGAACGGGAAGATAAAATCCTTGACAAGAAGTACTAATTCTAGGGCAGTACGAACTCGAGCATTGTTTAGATAAGTGGATTGGAGTAGCTAGCTTGTTATGATCTTTTTTCTGTCTCCGCCTGTAAACATGTTAGGTAGCTTTGTGAACAGAAGCAGGGAGTGTGGTGCAGTGAATAAGGGAACCTATTTGTAGCATAAGATTTTCCTGTTTGGGGTTCTGTTTGCTTCTCCCTTGACACAATAGTAATAGCTAGCAGGATCTTAAATCTTGTTGTTCTTGCTGACATTTTGTAGCTTAATCTGTCATCTAAACAAGAAAAAAATGTAGGGGATACGTCACCTGTATCTGAATAATCCTCTTCCTCTTAGTAGGAAAAGGATAAAGCTTAGTTTGACGCTACATATTTGACTAGCAGTCCTTCGGCCGTCATTTTTTCACATAACTTCTGTTGGGACAGATAAATCAAGTCAAATTTGAGTTCTGGTTTGTGTCGGAAAACTTTATTAAATTGGGCCCAATTGGATTTTGGTTTGATTAATATAAGATTGAAATTTATTAGTAACAAAATTCAAATTATTCGTACTTAGACTTGATATATATCAAAAATCTAACTGATAAGGGTACTTTTTTAACTGCAAGTAAGGTTGGAATTCCGACCTACCGTCCGGAGAGGAAGTCAAGCATGCAGTATTTTGCATGCTAGCATGTGATGCACAGACACGTGAAAAGGCGCAGACACTTCTAGCATTTTGACCAGGCCAGTTTAATGTCGAACCGTCCTTGGTCGTCATGGATCACAATTCACAGCAATAGCGCGTCACATTTGGGTGTCGACATCTCGCATCATGATATTGATAGGTATCTGTGATCATAACGAGTTGGACTGACTCCACATATTGTTCCCAAAAACAAAAGAAAAAAGAAAGGACTGTGTGCATCAAACAGAGTATATATCCAGATTCATGAGCCAAAAGAAACTCCCCAGTTATCTGATGGACTTTCTGTTACATCACAGCACTTCTCTCACACAAAATTGTCCGTGTCAGCAGAGACTCATTCTGGTGGCGTTGGTAAAGGATGAAAGGAACTCTCTGTTTTGTGTCAATGTTTTAACGGTCTGTTGAGGCAGAGGAATGCAGATTATGTCTTTGCAGCTCTTATCACATGTCAGACATTATGATCTCTAGGCAGTAGGCCGGATTCAGGAAATTCCCAAAATTTATCCACCACTGCAGCTGCAAAAGTGCATCCTGCAGAAGCCCATATGAGGACAGCAGCAAAGTGGTTTACGGCATTTGATTACTTGCAAAGGCATAAAAAAATAACTTCTCAATAAAAAACTGACAATATTTAAATTCGGAATGAAAATGTGTACCTCATGGTTTTCGCCACTTAATATTTCATGGAACCACTACAAATTTGCCAGAAACACCTCGTTGCCGAGCAAAAGATATCAGCTCATCCCAACCACTTTTTCCACATGAACAAACTTGTTAATACTTCTTAAAGCTAAGTCCCAAGCGTCGCTTGTTTCCAATTGGGGTGGGTAGGCCACCCATTTCAGGATGAACCTAGAGAGGCAGTAGTCCCTTTTTTAGGCCCTTGGGTACTCAAAGACAAGACCTTCTGCAACACTCCTTGCCCTTGAATGCCCAAACAGCTTACCCACAATAGCCAGTCCAAAATCTGTTGCACTAGCAAGGCCCTTGTTTGCGATCACCTTACCATCAATGACTACTTGTGCACCATCAACCACATTACTTTCCTTGCTTAGAACTGATTCAGGTACTGCAGTGGCTTTCTTATCCTGTTAGACAGGGGAAGCATATGAGTTCGATATCATAATGTCAAAAAGCCCAGACTATGGCAATATTAGAATGCTGATTTCTACCTTGAGTAACCCCTGTCTTTCAAGTATTGCACTTGAAGAGCACATTGCACCAAAAATTCTTCCACCAATTTGCTGTTCTTTCAGTAACTTCCTGAGAACCCTGGATTTGTGCAACCTTTCGGCTCCACCAACTCCTCCCTAAAGTTCAGTACCAGCCAACTACTCAAAAAATGAAAAAGTATCATGCTATTACAAATTAACTTTGTATTGAAGTACTTCTATCATTCACTCTAGTTGACAACGAGAAACAGGAGTTTCTAATATCTGAAGTAGGGCTTGATGTACAAGCACAAAATCCAGCAAGTTCATTCAGCAGGATAAGAGGTTAAAACCACCAATTCTGTGCATGAATATACATGCAAGAACAACCATGTTTAATGTGGATTGCTGCAGGTATTCCTGCCACACTAGCTCCTGATTATAATTTGACTAAACCAAGACCAAATTCTGAAGCAAACTAGCCCAACTCTAGGGGAAAGACAGATGCAATTGAAAGATGAGAAGAAACAGAATCTCACTGGCAAAATTATCAGATCATAAGTGATCTCGGCAGCTGCATTAATCAGTTTGTCTGCAACAAGTATTATCCCTTGTGATGCCAAAATCTGGGTAGATTTTTCCACTGAAGCAACCACAACACTGGCCTTTGCTCTCCTTAGGATATCTATAGTGGTAACTATGTCAATTCCTTCACAACCATTTGCAACTGGAAGGAGGACCTACAATGTTACAAGTGAAAAAAAGTTGTTACATCTGTAACCCATCTAAATAGTTCAAAAATTTCTTATGAATAGATTAAATTCCAAGATAACTCCTCAAGATAAACACTAGTTCTACACACGTCTCAGTATCACTCCTCCAGATATAGATGCTACTGGAAAATTGCGCTCATTCAAGACAACCGTACAGAGGATGATAATTTTATCACTAGCATGCTGATGGTAAGAATGAAAATAAAGAAAACTGGACATTTCTATTTGTAAAGAAATGAAGAAAGCAAAAATATTTCATGACCAAGTAAATTTAAGATGCTATCCATTTTACAAAATAATGCAGAACCAATCAAAATAAAGTTCAAAAAGAAACAATTCTAAGAACCTTAGGCCAACTTAAAAAATGTAGAATGACACCTTGGGAAAGATAAACAGTGCTGACTTACTTGAGGGGTATGATCAAGAGACCAATGGGCTTCATTGAATTCTTCTTTCTTATGACTGCCACTGTCATTCACTAGCTATACAGAAAGAAGTAGGAAACGTTACTTAAAGCCAATAAAACAGAAAATAAGTTGCCCAGAGCTAATTGCAATTAAATTTATGCCTTGAGACAGGCTAAATGGAATAGAAAAACAAGGTTTGTTATAAATTTAGAAACTCTTAACTTCAAAAGGAGGCACATCTGCTTGGTTCAGATATTTCTTGGCTAAGGTGTTCATTATGAAAAAGAAAGGAGTTTACTTAGAAATATGTTTCTCTATCTAATCAAAAATTTTGATACACAGAACATTCAATTGAGTAAGAGTTGCAACTCAAGTAGTTAGCCAAAAATGGAAATTGAGGAAAAATACTGCCAGTCATGACGTAGAAGGAAAGGACCTTTTACATTTCTAACAAAGAACAACATGCAAATTGATTTTCCAGCTAAATCTTGGTGTTAGAATAAGGTAAGAAACGATATAGTTCAACAATATTCCTTTAACTTAATTCTATTTTCGTAAGTGAAAATTTAGCCTAGGAAAAATTGTCATACTAACCAATGAATCCTTGATTTCCTTGGCAGCAGTCTCACCATACAGCTGGCTCACTAATGATATAGCAAATTCAAAAGAAGTGCCAGGGCCACGACTTGTTGTCAGCTCTCCAGAGACCTGGTTATTAGACTTAACAGCCCAGAAGGTAGGGAGCTTGTCTATAAATGCAGGGTGGCAAGTCGTCTTGCAGGACAAAGCAACATGTTAACTAGATAAACAAAAGTGCAAGTACAAAGAGTACATACATTTATCAAGCATTAATAAACTTGTTGAAAGTTACCTTCTTCTTCCTAAGAAGGCCCCAAGGCAAAAGTGTGACAGCTGGAGCAGCACATATTGCACCATACAACCGTTTCTCCTCAGCTTGTTTGCTAGTCATCTTCTGGAGAATTTCACAGTCTCTTAAACGTGCAGACCCTGGCATTCCACCCTAAACAGTAATCCACAACCAGTCTCTCACAATTCACGAATCTATAATTGCTAGCTTCAACGCTAAAAGAAACGGGAAAAAAGTTCAGTGGTCAAAGCGGTACTTGGTCAAAACGTGATGAAATATTGGCGTAGCTAACCACACAAAAAGCAGCTGAATACTGAATTATGGAGCAGAAAGAAAAACCAACCGGAAGGGCAATTAGATCAAAGATTTGATCGGAACAAGCAGAGACAAATGCATCAGCAACCAGCCTAGTGCCTCCAGAAAATTCCACCTCTAGTCGTTGCTCCACAGAAGCCAGAGTCACCTCCGCGCCCGCCCGCCGCAGAACATCAACTAATATCACAGCCTCCATTTCTTCTGAGCCAAACCCAATTGGCACCAAAACCTATCAGCCGTACAAGAAGAGGAGCAAAAGCTTAAAATGAGTTCCCCAATAATCGCACCAATTCCAACGTTAACTAAACACGGCACGAAGAACCCAGCCCCAAAAGAGTAAATAAATAATCAATAAATTCCAAAATTAAGAGAAAAAAAAAAGAGAATAAACCTTCTTGGTCTTAGGAGGGTTTTCATTTGCTGCAGGAGAAGGGGTGGGTATGGAAGCCGTTGGGCTTGGAAAAGGGGTTTTAGGAGGTTTTGAAATGCTTGGGGTTTTACGCTGTTCGGAGACTGCAGCAGCAAACACACGAAAGCCTAAGGCCCGGAATGATCTTGTGGAGAGGGACGCCAAACAATGGTGGTCGGACTTGGGAAGAGTTGTAGGGATGAAATACAGAGGAGTTATTGAAGTCCTCATTTTTTTCCCCTTTTTAATTCTCCAAATTTTAAGTTAGCTGAGAATCAAAGGAATTATTTGCTGTTGCTGGGGGGAATGCTGGAGTTCGTCTTCCCCGATGGAATCTGTGTAATAATCCGGACACTTGAATCCGGGATGCCTCAATCGCTAGGCAAGCTAAAGAGTTTCAGGGTCCTTTCTTATCCTCTGCAAGTTTATTTGGCCAACGAGTTGACTAGGCAGTAGTGAGTAAACTGTTCATTTCTCATACTTATTTTGTGACTTCTTTTCTTCCTTATCGTAATTTTGGCCCCTGTTGTCCCTTCAATTGCAATACAGCATCATCAAATCAAACTTCTAACTATTACAAGTTTCCGAGTCAGTTTCCCAATTTGATTTACTAGCACAAGTGACCGATTTTTCTACAATGCAAAAAAGTTCTATTTCTATGAGTGATTGGGAGTGAAATTTGTTATTTAAAGCATCCTTCAAACCATAGCTTGGTCATTTATGAGTGTGTTTGGATTGCTAAATTATTTTAAATAATATTTTACTTGTATTATAAATATATTTTTCAATTCACATCTTTATATTTTTAATTAACCTTTTAATTCATATATATCACATCACAAAAAGTTTTAAATTAATTATTCTACATAATATTTTAAATAATATTCAATCCAAACACTTTTCACATTCTCATTTAAAAATGTAGTCAAATAAAAGGTCTTTGTTTCCATAACGAGACACGTTCCATTCTATTTTACTATTTGATTTTTTCCAATATTTTCTTTTTTCTCACAAAAAAAATACACTGCTTGAAAGTTAAAATAGTACAAGATCATAATGTTTTGATAATAATGTATTTTGGCAATCAAGAATTCATTATACTATATAAGATTGAGTTTTTGTCAAAAAATAAGTTGAATTTCAACCGCATAGATGGAGATTTTTTTGAAAATGTGAAATATTGTGTATTAATTTAAAATTTTTAAGTACAATTTAACGAGGCATGTATTTGGATATGTTTACTGAAATGACCTCATTTTAATATATTTAAAGTTGTCATTGCTGAGTCATCTGAATATTGATGGAACGTGTAATGAGTGTGCAACCGTTTTTGCATTTTGTACAACCCATATATGCTTGTGTGTTAGTGTAATTACCAGAATATCTCTTAACTACCAATAATTCCCCATTTTAATACATTTAAGGTTGTCATTGATGAGTCATGTGGGTATTGATAAAATGTGTAATTAGTGTGCACCTGTTTTTGCATGTTATATAACCCATATATGTTTATATATTTATGTAATTACTGGAATATCTGTTAATTATCAATTATTCCTCTTTTCAGCCGCGGGTAACCATTTGAGATGTTGTTTTGTCTAAAACGTTTCAATGGTTGCCGAACTGTTATGAATGTTAATGGTTTGGTCGGCACCTATTTCTCTATCATTTATAATCTGTATTTATGAGTCACAAACGTTGATTAGTTTATCCCTTTTCAACTTCGGGAATTAAGTTTTCCCTTTTTGCCTTTGTCTACGACAATCTGGCTCATCATTTTCTCTTCCATCCGAGTTTAACTCTGAAATTATCTATTATTTCATAATTAATTACACCCCAATTTAATTGCTGAACCGTTTGTATGTTTATGCCCAGACGGTTGATTATCAGTTTCTCCCTGTTAGCATTTTGGAATTGGGATAATTCTTCCTGTTTTCATACTAATCAACTCATAATGCTCTTCAGTCGCAGCTACTCCTGATGGTTCAACTTGAGGTCCACCCCCTCCCCAATTTTTCAATTTCTCCCTTAATTTTGTCGGTATATTTTTAGTACCTGCAATTAGCAATTTTATTGCATTGCTAACTGCAAGATATCATTTTTTTTTTATAGATTCGGTTGCCCTCTATGATTTGACTTGGTTGGTTATAATCTTATAGATTTGGAACAACAGCAAAAAAGAGCTTTCAGTGGAGATTCTGGAATAAGGTTAACTTTCTGTGTTGCTCTACCTTTCTGTATTATCACCGACCTTCAATTTGATACCGTTTTATTGTAACGCTATGTGAATTGATTGGTTATATCGTTTATCATTGATTTGAGTGTGATGTGTTCACTTTACTTACTGCTAAATGTGTTCTTTATTTTATATTGTATGAGAACAAATTTTTATGCTGTATTCCATGCCCGAAATTGCTATAAAGTTAATAACAACTTAATCTATAATGAGAAGAAGCAATATGAGACTTGCATTCACTAATCTGTCAAATGCAAGTTCGTCAAAGGTACCGGTTAAACATAGGATCACATCAAAATGGATTAGTAGTGCTACAAGTGTACACAATAGCGGAGCACTTGAGAGATCTCTAGGAACTCAACTCTCGAAGAGCTTGTTGTCATATCAAAAGTACACAACCAACTATGCAACCACATCAACATCCTAGAGTTCTGGCAGTGCAATAAACGTAACTGAAGTAGCAAAAAAATCCGATTTTATCTCTCAAGGAACGGCAATAGATGTCGCAATGACAGAAATGGAGACAAGGAAAAGAGTCGGCCCAACCAATTTGGACACCTCATCTTCTACAAAGTACAGTGAAGGAACCAGTGGTGCAATACCTACACAACAAAATGACGGAACCACCAAAAAGCAACACAGCTGAGTACTTAAGGCTGCCTATTAAAGTATCTAGATTAGTCTACTACTATTACTATCACTAAATAAGGGACTGCATGGTGCCAAGATTATAGCTATTACTTTCTTTGTTTTCAACAATTTTTGCTTTATGGACTATTACTATTGTTTTCGTTCGATTACTTTATGGACTAATTTTTTTTGTAATAGTAATTGCTTCTCATTATTTGATGGCTATTTCTTTTCATAATGTACTATTGTTTGTTAAAAAAAAAAACCTCCTTTCCCACAAGCACCAAACACCCGCGCGATGCACGGGCATTTCTGCTAATTTATTCTTATTATGTCCACATATTGCAATATCAGCAGATCATGACCATTTGAATAATCAATATATAAAACAAAGGCTCAGACCTAAAGCCATCTAACTTATATCTTACAGCTCTAAATAATGAAAGATCACTACTTGACATACATTGTGCAACAACATTAGTACTATTATCTTTCATAAGCACATTATGCACTAACAAATAGTAAATACAAACACGCACACGTGAACGCACGTGCACATATATGTATATATGCATGTACATATTAAAAAAAGATAATGTTATTGGACAAAGTAATTGTAAAATTAAGTTAATATAGTCACTATAAAATTGAATGTGACAATAGGATGAGGGGAGGAACATAATTACCCTTTTATAAAAGAAAATAATAAAATAAGGAAGCGAGTGCAATGATTGACACCTATTCCATATAATTTAAAGTTGTTGAAATCCTAGCAAGTAGGTAACAATTGCTCGATTTCAAGGTTCATTTTGAAGAAGATTTTAGTAAATTATTTAGGATTTTTTTAATTTCTGAAAATTGTGTATTTAATTTGATAGTTTTTTTTTAAAAAAATTGTTTTGTATTATTGTTTGATCATATTTTTACATAAACAGAAGTTAGGTAAATAATAAAACAATTCTTTTACATATAATCTTCAATTGAAACGCAAACATTAACATTTGTAGGCGAAGAAAAAAGAAAACTTTACCTATTTAAACCCTTTTGAAATTGGAAGCAATTCAAAAGCAAACAAAAACATAAAAACAAAAAGACAAGGAGGGGAATTGAAAGGTAGAGCTGCAAATTTTATTTTATTTAAAAAAAAAGGGGGCAAATCTTTGAATAATGCACTATATCTCAAGAGTGATGCTACCACGGCGGAGAGAAATCCTTGGAAGAGTGGATATGTATTGATGACATTGTGGACAATCCTTGCAAGCAATAATAGAACAACCCCAACCGCAATATAACAAGTGGAAACTCCAACCCGGGACAAAGCCCCACCGCCACCGCCACCGCCACCGCGTCAGTAAAAGCACGAGAGTAAAAAATGGCTGGAATCTTAGCCAGACGAATTAGTACTGGTAGATTTAGTTCGTTATTGGGGGTGCGATGCAGTCCAGTTCAGCGGCAGTTAAACAACCCGGGCACCTACATTTTCCCCCGGAGCTTCTGCTGCTTAGGGGTCTTACCCGACACCATTAATCGGAGCTCCGAATCATTCCTCAAGAACTCCCAGGTCATGGAAGGCATTATATCCCAACTTCACTCCAATATTCAGAGGGTCCGAGCTAACAACTTTGTTTCTGTTGGGTTGATTTGTCGATTGAACAATATTGTCCTTGGGTTTCACTCAATACTTGCTTGTCATGATTGATTACAGGTTATGGAGGGAGGAGGAGCGGAAGCCGTGAAGAGGAACCAGAGTAGAAATAAGCTTCTTCCTAGAGACAGAATTGATCGCCTCATCGATCCTGGTTCTTCGTTTCTTGAGCTTTCTCAGGTACAAAAAGCCAATTTGTTACAAACTAGAGCGAATGCTGTGTTCTCGATCTTGTGAGAAATACCGGTAATTATACTGCTAAATTAGCTCGAGTAGTTCAGAGTTTACCAATTGGAGGTTGTATTTGATGATGCTCTGTCACACAAGTTGAATTAGCGTTGATCTTATGTTACTATTAAAAACAAGAATGTAGGAGCTGAGAATAAGTTCTATATTTTCATTGGATAGTTGCAAAGTCTGAGATGTCCTTATTTTTCTTGCTGGCCTTAAATTGTTTCCTTAGCATGTAATGCTTTGTTTCCTATGCCCTGCAAAATATTCGAAATGCTGAAAGTTGCAATCTAGAGATTTGTTTCCATTTCTCGCTCTTGGGAGGTTCATTTGAAAAATAAATTGCAAGTTATAGTTTCTCTCACATATTTTCTTACCTTTCATCCTGGATGTCATGTTCAATAATTTCAGCTTGCTGGCCATGAATTGTATGATGAGCCATTACCTTCTGGTGGGATAATTACCGGAATTGGTGCAGTACATGGTAAACTATGCTTGTTTGTGGCAAATGACCCCACTGTGAAGGGTGGAACTTATTATCCCATCACAGTCAAGAAACATCTCAGGGCACAAGAAATTGCCTCACAATGTAAACTACCATGCATATATCTTGTTGATAGTGGAGGTGCTTTCCTTCCGAAGCAGGCTGAGGTTTTTCCTGACAAGGAAAACTTTGGTAGGATATTCTACAATCAAGCTTTGATGTCTGCAGAAGGTATTCCCCAGATCGCTTTGGTGTTGGGTTCTTGCACTGCCGGTGGGGCCTATATTCCTGCAATGGCAGATGAAAGTGTAATGGTTAAAGGAAATGGTACCATATTTCTGGCTGGACCACCTCTTGTAAAGGTTAGTAAGACTACTTTGTTGGGTAATGCCTCTTGGTCTTTGATGATTAATTTGGCTAAGCAGTGGTAATGAAGATTGAGGAGCTTGACTGAAAATTTTTATGCCGTTTTATGTAGATTTATATGAGTTAGCATCTTATCCATGCACTATGTATGTCTCTATTAGCACAAAGACAGATTGATTAGTATTATTTCTAAAATAGAAATTTTTATAGGCTGCCACTGGAGAGGAAGTGTCGGCGGAGGACCTGGGAGGTGCTACTGTACACTGTAAGACATCTGGCGTTTCAGACTACTTTGCCCAAGGTGAATAATCACTGCTTCTGGTCTCTTTCTTGTTTTTGTTTTTTAGAAAAGTAATTTGGCCATTAAATAATTACAGGATTCCTCTATGCTCCAAAAAAATGTGTCCAGTCTTGTTGTTTCCTATTATACATGATGTCATATGAATTCTGCATCTATTTTGCAGACGAACTGCATGCTCTTGCTATAGGAAGGAATATCGTAAGGAACTTGCACATGGCTGGAAACCATAATGTATCTCAACACAGGACATTTGATTACAAAGAGCCACTGTATGATATAAAGGAACTTCGGTCTGTTGCACCAGCAGACTTTAAGCAGTCCTTAGACATTCGATCTATTATTGCCCGTATATGTGATGGAAGCGAATTTGATGAATTCAAGAAACTGTATGGCCCTGTGAGGCTTTTCTCTTCCTGAAACTCATTATTCTTTATTTTGAAATGTTGATTTTGTTTTTCTTTTAAATCTTGTGGTTTGATAATTCTCTATTGTTTATAAAGACACTTGTAACAGGTTTTGCAAGAATATATGGGCAGCCTGTGGGAATAATTGGGAACAATGGTATATTATTCAATGAATCTGCCTTAAAGGGGGCCCATTTCATTGAATTGTGTACTCAGCGTAACATTCCATTGGTCTTCCTTCAGAATATTACAGGATTCATGGTATGTCTGGACTGATGTGTTATACTGTTTTAAGTACTCATAAATTGTGTTTTCAATCTAATAGTGAAGTTTGGAAAGGAATCATATCTACCGAGGCATTCTTGTGTTGTATAGCAAATCAGTTCCACAAAAAGAGTTGGTAGGATTAAAAGCCTGTTTCTTGATGGTACCACAAGTTTGAACCAAGAAGTTAAAATTCACAAGTCCAACTGCACAAATTCAATGTTTACACTTAAGTTTTAGATAAGGGAGGTGATGTTCCAAGTCCTTGAGTTGTAATATTGAAACTATTGCTTGTTTATTTCTTCAGTTATCCACTGAATGCTTGCAGTTATTATGGTAGTCTTGTAACTCCCTTCTGTGAAATTCCCCACAGTTCCTTTATTTTCAACTCTCTCTGTTTTGCCTGTGAAACCTGTCATCCTGTTTTCGGGGACCTTTCCTTGTATCCCAGCATAATTTTGGAGAGTATATTTGTGGCAAGAGAAAGCAGTTGACAATATGCTGGCTGACGTAAAGTTCAATCATTGTCTCTAGTGTGTAGCCTTAAAGTCTCAATTTTGCTTCAAGTAATCTTAATGTCTAATTGTAGCTGATATTTGTAAGTCTGGTATTTGGCTGGAGTTAACTCTAGGAAATTTAGGTGGTTGTTGGGCATTGACATCTTGGATGGCATTCCTTGTTGACTTTCATTGTCTATCTAAAGTGTGGACATATCTTACTGGAGTTTCTGTAATGGATCTTTTTGCACATAAGAATTGTTTCTATTTCATATTGCAGGTTGGGTCTAAATCTGAGGCAAATGGTATAGCTAAATCTGGAGCCAAAATGGTGATGGCAGTTTCTTGTGCAAAGGTTAGCCATTTATTCTTATGTGACAGTTTTTAGTTTCGTATTGTGTCTTGGCCTTCTGATTTCAAAGTCCAGGACCTAACATGCTTTTCAATGTGTTGCAGCATTAAGAGTTTCTGAAACAACAATTTCCTGTAATAGATTTTGATCATAAAATCCTTTTTAAATTGCTTCAATAGGATCAGTTATTGTTGTGTTTGAAGTTTTTCCCCTTGGTAATTACATTACTAAAAAGAAGGAATGTGTGAAAAGAAATGATATTTTCTACTCTCTCATCTTGGAATTGTATGTCATGTAGGTTCCCAAAATCACTGTTGTTGTGGGTGGAAGCTTTGGAGCTGGAAACTATGCTATGTGTGGACGAGCATATAACCCTAACTTCATGTTCTTCTGGCCAAATGCTAGAATATCTGTGATGGGAGGTGCTCAGGTAGTTTCCTTCCATCATTATTGGATATGACTTTGTCATAATCCTGCTCTACTGTTAACATTGTGGAAATATCTGGGATTGTCAAAAATGTTTTTCACTCAGTTGCCTAAAATGCTGCAATATTACAGGTTCTTTAAGAACTTTATTTATAAAGAGAGTTGTGTTTTTTGTATTTCAACTGTTGATGTGACTCGTTTCATCTCTCCAGTAGCCTTCTAAACTCAACCTTCTCAAGTTGTTTTCAACCTGCGGAATATTTTGTAGGTCTAGTATGTTTTTGTGTGTGCCCACCTGTGCTCTGTGTGTGTGTGTTTTTTTGTGCGGGGGGGGGGGGGGGGGGTGGGTGGGTGGGTGTAGTATAGTTCAGTCCGAATTATAACCTAAAGGTACGCAAATCGTTGCCATAAACTCAGATATGATGAATTGGATCCCCAATTTGACCACTCCTAGGAAAAACACAAACTCATTTTTCTCATGCTTGCTATAAGTAGTTGATTTCAGTTGAAAATTGGGAGACAGTGTAAATTCAGTGCTCCTTGGTTTTTGTTTCTCAATTTTATTGCATAATGATCTTCTTCCTTGGCATCACAATGGTGAATTTCCTTCTTAAAACCAAGATAACATTGCTCCATTTCTACTTTTTTTTTTTTTGGTGTTGTTTTTTAGGCTGCTGGGGTTCTGACGCAGATAGAAAAGGCCAACAAGAAAAAAGCTGGGGTTCAGGTAGGAATGTGGTTTCGAAATCTTGCAATGATTTTTCCCAGAGCACCTACTGGCATGTTTTATGTTTTACAGTGGACAAAGGAGGAAGAGGAAAAGTTCAAGGCTGATGTTGTGGAGGCGTATGAAAGAGAAGGCAGTGCTTACTATTCAACTGCTAGACTTTGGGATGATGGGATTATTGATCCAGCTGACACAAGAAAAGTCGTAGGCCTTTGTCTCTCTGCCTCCATGAACCGTGGCCGAGAAAATACCAAATATGGTGTATTTAGAATGTAAAATTAAGGCTCTTGTTTTTCCCAACAAAAAAAAAAAGAAAAAGAAAATAAAAAGAACATGCTATCCCAGGAGAGGACGTTTTTACCTCCAAGGATGCTGGTTTAGAGCTTTGAACCTGGATAAACCATACCGGACAGGATGCAAGATTACTTGATGAGATGGATGATTCTTTTGACAATTTGCCAAAAAATGAGCCTTTCTGAGTGTCCGTTTGGCGGAATCCTGACTGTCAATATGCGACTAATGATCCATTCATCTTCTTGATCAGAACAAGTCCAGATGATCTGGGACGGTGATGACAGTGTCAGCTATAAAAAAAAAAAAAAAAAAAAAAAATTGAGCCAAACAGTGTGCACATGGGAATGCTTGCTTCATCTCTGGTTTAAAGCTGGCCTTTTGTAGTTGAAACCTCATGTGTCATCTTAAGGACCTTTACTTGTATTTTGATCCGCGTCGGAAGGTGTTGTCTTTTTTTGTATACAAGTAAATTTCTGGTACAATCACAAGGTGGCGTCTGAAATCCCTGTATTCCAATCCGGGTTAGTTCAAAGGACGCTGGAGTGTCACTGAACAGAGCATCCACGTGGTAGTTCCCCGCGCCCCAAAAAAAAATGTGAACAGCTCCTGGAAACGCGCCCGTGGCCTAATGGATAAGGCGTCTGACTTCTACTCAGGCGACTGTGGGTTCGAGTCCCATTGGGCGTGTGTTTGTGCCAAACGATATATGGAGTAAATTGTCTCATCCTTTCCCCGTAAAGGATTGGAGAAATGATTAATGTAAACAAAATGGGAAATTCTCACCTGCTGCATAAAGCTCTCTACGACCCATCTCGTTTTGGTCGGTGATCTCGTCTGTGTGTTTATTCTCCTCCGCCACGGACACACAGCCATTCAACTCATTGGAGGACAACCTTCTGTCCCTAACTACAACACCTGAAAATCCCCTAAATACTACCCCATTTACCCACGTGATTTACCTATACATGCTAAGCCTGAGCCTGAGCCTGAGCCTGATTCGTTTCCCTCGGCAGCATCACCCTGTTTCTCTGCTACCGCTGCATCATTCATTTCCACTCTTCTAGTTCTAATTTCCTTCAAAGCTTTTGCATCTGCTCAAAAGCAGAATAATTGGAATCATACAAAAGTATGGCTTGGACGTGTGCTGGCTACCATTCAACTGCGACGTTCTCGTCCCTTTACCCTCCGGTTCTCCAAGACTGCGGCTTTTCTTCACTGAGACCGCAGACTCTACGGCTGCTCAATCACCCAACTCGGTTCTCATTTTCCCACCAAAAGGGCTATAGGCTTCCACAATCCCCTTCGCCTTTCACGATTCTCTGTCTCCGTGAGCCCAAAGGTAAGGTTCCCAAGTCCCTCATTTTGATGCTCTGCGTAGTACGCCTACGATACTAGTATTAGTTATCGTATCATTTTGGCTTCTGGGACCGCTCCTCCCCCACTTTTTTGGGTGGGGTTGGGGGAGTTCAGTGGAGTAATTGATTGGATGGAAGGACTTCTTGAATAGTTTTTATACTCCCTTTAGCAGATGGGTATGAAGGGTTGTTAGTGAATAGCTGATCAAATTTTTTCCCTGGTGTGGATCTATCTGAATACCCTTTCGTATACTTTATGGTTTGGTTTTGGGATTTAATTAGCAGGAGACTGATGAAAACGAAGAGAAGAGAGGGAAATGGGCAGTTTGAATTCAAAGTAATCTATAGACCATTTGTAATTACTATGCCTGATCCCTAATTCTGAGACAGATAGATTCATTTTCATGTCCGTGCTACCCATCCACTAATCAGTAGGATCTTCAGTAGTTTCAAAGTTTCGATTTAGACTGCAAAATGGACCTGTAACAGCAAAATTTGCTTTTGCTTGTCAAGTTTTGGACCTTCTTGTTGCTAATACGCGTAGTTATTAGTTATAGCATCATTTTTCAATGTCCATCACGGGCAAATCAATACATCGCATCCATTTATTATACAATATAAGCCTGGTTGATATCGTCCAGAATGCCTTTACGTGGCAATGTTCCAAATCTCTACGAATTTGTTGTTACTTCATGCTGGGCTCAGGAAAACCTTGCAAACAACTCTGGCCATGTATTTCGAATCTTCTTTATACACGGTTAGGATCCTCAGCCCCCTTACCCAGCCTCCCTATTGAGCCTCACAGACATTTTTTTGCCACATATCCAAATTTATCATCTAAACCTCACGTGAGATCTTACCTCCTATCGCCTGCAACTCCATCACAGAAGCAACTTTTGCAAGATGCTGAAATGAATAAGACTCGTGCTTTTGCTTAGTTTCATTGAGTGTGTTTGGACAGCCAATTATTTGGCCAAATATATTTGCTGACATCACCATTACAATTTCCAATACACCTTTTTATCTTCCCAATTACCTTTTTATCTCACATACATCACATCACAAAAAGTGCTACAGTAAAAATATTTCAAATAACTTACAATCCAAACACACTCATTGTTCACGTAAGTCTCCTTTCTTCGCAATGTCATAAAAGATTCCATCTTTTCAGAAAAAAAAAATAAAGCAAAAATTTGATAAAACACAGTAAAAAGGAGCATATTCCGAGAAATTAGAAATCAGATCTGTTCCCTACCTCCCCCAAGATTTCATGAAGTTCTTAAAGCCTTCACCCATTTGAAAAGATTGAGATCCAAGTAATTTTTGTTGGAAGTATTTGTCCTCGCCCATTAATTTCACGATCTCAATATGTTGGGTATACTTCATTCTTCATTCTCGTTGTTTTAAATCTATTATTTTTTTAATCTGATTTTGGTGTCATAGAATACAAAGTAGATTCAGTTCCCATGAAGAAAAGTTCTTTGTTTCAAACTCTGGAATAGAAAAGAGCGTTGGGATGTCTAATTTATAGAAAGAGCAAAAATGCAAAATCACTTAATGCTTAGGTGACAAACTGGGACACATGGCAAAAATACGTCAGTGAGGCTCAATAGTGGGCTGGGTAAGGGGGTTGAGGATCTTAACCACTTTATACAAAGTATTGTAGTTCTATTTTTTCTTGGGAAGTTTTTATTCTATTTATTTTACTTGGGGAAGGGTGGAATTTAAGAAACAGAGGGGGAAGGGCGTTTTGAACCCAATACCTCTAACTCCTTTGTCTCAACCTCTTTATTGAAAGGTTGTAATTCTATGTTCAATCAATTCTTCCTTGCACCTTCCTTTTCTCATTTTAAAGTTAGTCCATACCAATAGGTGTTGTATGTGAAACAGCCTCTTTCCCACCATTCAGCAATCATACTACCAATAAGGTTTTTTGCATAATTTCTGCAGCCGTGTATGCCAGTGTCTTCCTTGTGACTCTAGCTTACTTGATGGGTGTAAAGCTAGTTGGAAACACATTTTGAGGGGGCAAATGCATTTTACCTTTTTTTGTAAATGATTTTATGTAACCCAAATTTTGCTTTGATAAAAGAGAATTTTGTATGGCTTAACCAATTCATTAGCTCCACTAGAGCAGTGTGTTTTTGTGGATGTCAAATCCTTTAGTTCTGACTGGGATTTCCCCATCTCCTATGTATGCCTTGTTCAGGTATCTGAAAATAGGTAGATAAGCAAAGAAAACCAGGCCTTCCAATTTCTGGTATGTGGTTGTTTTGGCAACTTATGAAATTGTATTCTAGGACTCCAAAGAAGTATAGATAGTTAATTATGCAGATTTAAAACTGAACATGTTTAAAAGGCTGGGTATTATGAAATAGCTCTTCTCCTGTTCTGAATTGAAGATATTGGGTAAGAATGCAATTTTTTAACATCCAGCAAAGTTAAAGACCTAAACATGCATTTCTTCCCTACAGGAGGCCGTTGAGATGACTGTTGGGCCTTCGAAAGGTCTCAGTACTAGGAATGATATGCAGTTGTTAATGGAATGGCAACTAACAAATGAATTGTAAGCTGTGTTTAACAGTTATGGTTCTTTTGCTTTTTAGAATAGGTCGTGCTTCCTGTCATGTACTCACTTCAGGGGTATGGCACGCCTGTGTGGGAAATAGTTGGTTGTTCATGACCTTTACCTATAAGAATGCAATTCCAAGGTTGATTTATTGTTGGCCTTCAATACGCATTCTACGATTGTTGGACGGTTGTCATGTAAATATAGAAATGGATGCTTAAACTTGCTCTTTTCTTTTGTAACTTGCAGCTATGGCGGTCACTGGTAGGTCGTGGGACAAACTGATCTTAAACAGTGATGTACCAGTTCTTGTTGAGTTCTATGCCAGTTGGTGCGGGCCTTGTCGGATGGTGCACCGGGTGATTGATGAGATTGCAATGGACTATACTGGCAGATTGAAATGCTTTGTGCTCAATGCGGATGATGACTTGGAAATTGCTGAGGACTATGAGATTAAGGCTGTGCCAGTGGTCTTGTTGTTTAAGAATGGTGAGAAACGTGAATCTGTCATCGGTACCATGCCCAAGGAGTTCTATGTGGCTGCAATTGAAAGGGTGCTAGCTACATAGTTGTAGATGTAGTCATGTTCAAAGCTTCCAGGATTATTGGTCAAATTTTATGTACCATTGGCTCAGCATCTTTTGTTTTATTGATTTACTCTCTCCAAAGGATCTGTAAATTATTGGTAGATTTGGTTCTCAGTTTCCTGGGGAACGCTGGCAGTCAGAGGACTGCTTTTTTTTTTTTGGTCCAGCCTTTTCAAGAAATACAGGAATACGTGTAATGTTAGTCATCAAGATTATGAACTTGCTTTTTAGTATGTTCCCTTGATGCGATTCATTTGTGAGAAAGTTTTGTGGACATCATTTCTTTTTGTTTTGCTTTCTATAAATATATAGATGGATTGAGATTCTTTTTGGCTGCCAAACTGGATGGCTTGCACGGAAGGTTAGCTGAAAGTTCTGAATATGATAAAGGAAAACAATCTGATACATGTGTCACACATGTATAAGTTTCTTGACAATGCCTTGCAAATGCTGTCTTTGGATATTAAAGAGGAAGGAGAAATGGACAAACTCCCAGTTGTTGAGTAAATCATTAGAACTCAACACATGCTGCTTTTTTCTTTTTCTTTTTTTTTTTTTGGCAGGATAAAACCGAAGAAGTTACCCGGTGTGCACCTTGATGTAGCATCTTAATTCTTAACTACGAATACGGTACAAGAACATGACCAGCCAGGATTCTAACCTCCATCTAGCTCTCGTCCGACTAAAACTACAATTAAAACCACTAACACCTCTATAAATATCACATTAACGCGAATTAAACTCCAATGCAATTTAAAAAATCTACAAGGTATGTCAATTAGAAACCACTATTGTACTGCACAACTTGGACAAAATTTGAATGATGGTTCATCACAGAAAAAAAAATATTTTTTTTAAAACAAGTATTCAATATTTATTAATAACTTCTCATCATGATAAATGGAAATTAAATATTCTTATATTTTTCTTTGTTGTCCTTCTTAATAATTCCTATTAATGTTCAAATATATGGTGATATTTTCTTATGAAAACTTTTAACTATCATGATTTATCAGAGGAAACTAAAACATTTATTTAGTAAAAATAATTTACATAATTTCTATCAAAAATGGTTTATCCATAGCTATGCCATCATTTTCTACAAACTAAAAAATGTTTTTCAATAGACAATTATTATGGCACCATTTTAAGGGATAAGGATGTCTATCTCAGGGCATGAATGACCTTTCATGCAGGGAAAAGCAATCCACACGTTTGTGTGCAGGGCGTCATTTGCTGGGTTACTAGAACATCCACAGTGGATTACACTCTTATAATTTTCGTGCCACGTCAGGATTTCACTGTCTCCTATTCTATTATATTCTCACTCACAACGAATTATACTCTACACGGTATAATAATATAGATCTACAATCAAATCAAACATTTAGTTTAATAATGCACGACTCATATCCCCTAAATAAATAAAGTGATTTTTTAAAAATAATTTCGTTATTTTTAAAAAAGATATTATTAACTTTCATTAAATTTTTTACATTTTAAATTTTTTATTTTTAAAAAATAATATTATTAATTTTTGAATTTGAACAATATATCTTTTTTTATCTCTCAAAATATAATATATTATTATTTTCTAAAAAATAATTATGTAATTAATAAACAAACAAATGTGAAAATATCTCAAATGTGAAAATATCATATGTGATACCAAATTTATCTGTTGTCAAAAAAAAGGATCCACTATCTCCTTTTTTTTTTTTTTAACAGTATTTACACGTATCAATAATGCATGCAATGCTCATTACACGGCCGTGAGTCAGTGTGATTGTACCTTCATGACACGCCATTGGAGTTGCTCTTATATTACACAAGAGCACTTCGCCACTCATCCCACATTGCATGGGACAACCTGCAATTAAGACTTTAGTTTTTGACTAAAATAACCCTATAACATTCGTAAGTACTACTCCACATTAATTGTTTCCCAAAAATGTCAAGGTCGGTGGACAAACTTCCGTTCGTAGATTATTTTAATCGGCCGGCGTCTGGCGAGACTGACATATAAAAAAAAAAAAAGCTTCTCCGCGTAAAAGCCCTTTGCACCATCTTATTGATCTAGTTTGCTTGGGCTCGGGGCAAAAGGAGGAAGAAGCCCATTAAAGTTATTGTAATACTTCTCCAGAGTGTGATCGGTTGGCTCTACAGTTGTTCAGTTGAAGTAGTAACTTAAGAAGTAAAATCAGGATCTTCCTTTCTTCAACCTTTCCTGCTACTTCGGGAAATCCTCAGTCGTCACTAATCAAATTCAACGACTTTTCTTCATCATCCAGGTTATCTCTATTTTCCTTCCTTTTAGATGAATTTAGGGTTTCAATTCGGGAGACTTTATATGTTGCAATCCTTGTTTGTGTTTTTTTTTTTTTCGTTTAATGGATAAGCGGAATGAAGTTATCTTTTTTTTTTTGGTGCTTAATTTTTTGTTCAAGAGCAGAAAAGTGACTGTCTTGGTGCTTATTTGTTTCTTGATCGTTTCTTTCATTCTTCAGTTTTCTCAGGCCAACAGTTTCTTTACTCTATAATTTTTTATTTTTGGGCCTGAATGCATTTATAGACTGGATAATTGTTTGAAATTTCTTAAAGAAAAAGATAATTGATTGGAATTATTTAAAGAAAGGGGGGATGCAAATTGTGTGTGTGGAATCTTTCGTCTTTTACTGAATTAGATTGCTCTGGTTTAGAATCCAATTATTTTTTGATCTGCTGTTGGTTTCTAGTTTCAGCGCTTGTCTCAAAGTTGTTTCTTGATGATTTTTTACTAAAAAAAATGGTTTTCCTGGATATGAACTTTATTTCCAATGAAACGCGTTGGAGAAATTTGCTTGATGTTGGGTAGTTAACTGCAGAAATCCTGTAAAGCAATTACATTGCAATTAAGTGCTTTATGGATGGGCACGCTGAATTTGTCTCCTTGAAAGATTGGTGTCTGGCAATTTCATGCGTCAGAGATCGAAGAAATGTATTGGTATTTACACAATTGGTCGACATAAGGAGGCAGGTATAGGTGGGAGTTGGAGTATTTTAGTTTTTAAACAGAGAGTTTATCTTTATGGATAATAACATGGTGAATATCTTATGTTTGAACTACAATGGCATTGATTCTGAAGATGTATTTGAGATAAGTAATGCTGATTGAGGAACGCGTACTTGGCATAATTTTGTCAATCTGGAAGCTGTATTGCTATAAATATTCTTCTTCTTCCTACCAATTTAAACTGCATTCTTTTCTAGTTAAGGGCTTTACAGAGCAGGGGCATACAAAACGTTATGATTAGTCTGCACCAGTCTACCCAGAGCCTCTGGACGTTGAGGTACTTGGGTCTGTCTTCCAAGTTTGGGATATATTTTCTGGGGGAAGGGGGGAGATGGAGCAATTTCTTAGTGCAATTGTTAATTTTCTAGAATTATTGAAATGCCTATGAGGGATTGGAGCTTTGAGTGAATAGATGGGCTTGCTGTCTATCTCTTTATATGGACAACTTTTCACTACTTCTCAACATTCCTGTTATCCTTTTTTAGCCGATTAAGAGGGAATTTAGGGGTTTATATTGAAGTTGGCATCATTCCACTGCTTCTTTCGATCAAAGTATTCGGTATTCTCAAGGAGATTTGTATAAACTATTTACATGTGTATTTTTTTTGTGTTTACTTATTGCTTTAGTGTTTGAATTCTGACTTTGAGCACTAAACGCTTCTCCTCATCATTTTCTTAACCTGTTGCAGGGTTCTGTGAACCTCATAATTTCATGATTGAGTGATGGAAAATCCAAGTACGTCTACCATGGTAATATCTTCAGAATCCTTAGAGCAAACTGGGAAATTAGTTGCAAATGCATACACGAGCGTGCCACAGCTTCCTCTGCAGCAAAGCCGGAACTCATCTCAGGGTGCTGTGGCTATACTTTGGGATATTGAGAACTGTCCCGTTCCTAGTGATGTACGCCCAGAAGATGTAGCTATCAACATAAGAATGGCGCTGCGAGTCCATCCTGTAATTAGGGGAGCTGTGACACTGTTCTCTGCATATGGAGATTTTA
The DNA here is from genome assembly GCF_036785885.1 of Coffea arabica. Lineage (NCBI taxonomy): Eukaryota > Viridiplantae > Streptophyta > Magnoliopsida > Gentianales > Rubiaceae > Coffea > Coffea arabica. Next base: position 17,428,982 of record NC_092312.1, read on the forward strand.
ATGCCTTTCCCAGGAGGTTAAGGGAAGGGTGCCAGAGAACTGGTGTAAAACTCACAGATGTCCCTAACGGGAGGAAGGATGCAGCAGACAAAGCCATCTTAGTTGACATGTTTCTTTTTGCTCTTGATAACCCTCCACCGTCTTACATCATGTTGATCTCAGGAGATGTTGACTTTGCTCCTGCACTTCACATTCTTGGGCAACGTGGCTACACAGTGATTCTTGTCATTCCTTCTGGGGTAGGCGTTTCGTCTGCTCTATCTAATGCAGGTAGCTTTGTTTGGGACTGGCCTAGTGTTGCTCGAGGGGAAGGGTTTTTGCCTTCTGCTAAGATTTTTACTCCTCCTCGTGGGAATCCCGCAGATATTGCTGCATTTCTGGTGGGATGTCATTTAAATGACAATGCAGATTGTCAAAATGAAGAAGAAGCTATAGTATATAGAGGAATTTCACAAAGGTTTTATAATACTTGGGATTTCTCAATGGTATCACAGTCTTTAGGTGAATATAACAGTAATTCAATTTCCATTCCTGGTTTTCCCGCAACATTGAGGTCACACAGTCTGCCATCTGGTTTCAATGAAGTTTTGGCTGGAAATCTTGCTCCTTGTAACCAAAATGACTTGGTTTGGGTACAGCCCGGAGATTTAAATGGTTTAAAGGGACAGTTGGTGAAGTTGCTTCAATTGTCTGGAGGCTGTTTACCTCTTACTCGTGTTCCTGCAGAATACCAAAAGATTTATGGAAGGCCTCTTTATGTTTCACAGTATGGGTCGTGCAAGCTTGTGAATCTTCTCAAGAAAATGGCTGATACACTTGTTGTTGAGGGGAAAGGGCAAAAGAAACTTGTCTGTCTCCGTAACTCAAGAGGTGGACAATGTGCACCTCCGGTGGTTTTGGCAAAGAAGGAAAGAAACGGAAAAGGTGCTCAGGAGGATAATGCTGATGTAGTAGCTGTAGCTGGATCTTCAGATGAGTGTTCAGAAGAGGAAAGGGTTGTCATAGAACAAGATGAAAGGACAGGAGGTAAGTGCGGTTCAGGAATGGCAGCTCATTCTCAAATGAATAATCAAAGCCTTGAAAAATTCAAATATGAGCTTCAAGAAATTCTTGTGAGCTATTCTTGTAGGGTTTTCCTGGGTTGTTTTGAGGCAATATATGAGCAAAGATACAAGAGACAACTGGAATATCAGAACTTTGGTGTGAGTGAGCTGGGGGAGCTTCTAGAGAAGGTGCAAGATGTAGTTGTGCTGCAAGAGGAACCAGTAAGCAAAAGAAAGTTTCTGGTTGCTATTGGTGGCTAAAATGGTTCTGCCTTCCTGCAGTTGATGTTTTGCTGTCATTTATTTAACTATAATTCACGTCTAAGGTGGTATGCATTTTTCCAAATCTTTTTTTTTTCCATTCTTACTGCGCTGCATAAAATAGAAAGAGGGAGGAAGCGGTGTTATTTTCTAATGGACTTGGTCTTCATAGAATATTCCGAATTGTTTGATGTGATTCTCAGGCCTGAGATCGATTAGTTTAAAAACTTAACATTTTCCTGTATCAACTAATTATGCAACTCGTAATTTTGATTTTCATTCCCTATTTTTTTGGTGGGGGGAGGTGTAGACATTTTGTACACTTCACAGCATGCACAATTAAGAAATAGAAAATTATTATTTTATTCACTTTGTTCATAAAGCCTGGAACTCTAAGTTGGACCATTGTTGTCTTTGATTAATTTTGCTTCTTCTTGTAAAAGCTAGTGCCCTATGCTATCTGTTCTAAATCTATTTAGTTAGTTGAGCTTTTGGATTTTGAGTTTTTAAATGTTCATTTCTTAGAAATTTGTTGATGTACCAGTTTTATTCCTTCAAAACTTTGAACTAAAGTTACCTCCATCTTCTGAATGTGATCAATGAATTACTGGGTCACAATGATATTTTGGTTCCTGTGAGTGTCATTGATTTTCCTCCATTTGCTTGCTTAAATCATTGGATTGGGTGTTTGAATTCCTAATCAAGGCATTCTGCTTTCAGATAATGTTGCTTTTGAAGAGGTCCTGTTCCTGGAGATAGCTGCAGTAAGCAAATGTTTGAGATGCAATTGCTTTCCCGTTGACGTAGTTGATAATTCCACAATCAAGATTCTGTTGCAATGGTTAAAATCCAATGAAGATTTGCATTCTTTCATATTAATAATCCAATCTGAGTGAAGGAAAAGGAAGAAGCCAGTAACTTATCCTAGCAGGTTGCGTTGAAAAGGACACTCTTTTAAGTGAACCTTCAGCATTCACGTCAGATAAGTCAAAAATGCAAGGATTTTTGTCTAGATCTCTATCTGTTTCTCTTCAGCCAAATATTGGAGAAGTGCTAGAACGGCTATAAAGTCTACGGCTATAAAGTCTGGTTAAGTGGTGCAGCTCTCAGAATCAGTCTCCAATTTTGAGTTTCCACTTCGAGGTCCATCCCGGTGGGGCCAGTATACAGGGAGGTGCTGGATAGAGATCTGAGGCTGATAGTTTTGGCTTTGAAACAACGGCTACAAGCAACTTTTTCCTTTCCAGCTGTATTCCAGGTGAACTGCCACATGCACTTGGAAATCTTATAATCTGGTTCATGTCTAGGCCATGTATACTGGAGAACAGCCAGTCATCTGTCATCAGGATATGCAGTCGCTGCATATTTTGTAGCATTATGTGCTTTTGCTGATCATGTGGAGATATATGTGTACTGGTTTTGCCAAGAATGTGTCGTTTCTTGAGTATCCACTGATATACCGGTACATGCTGGCCCTTTGAGAAGTTAGTCGAGGCAGTTTCAGTGAGCATTGAGTGGAGCAGTTTGTAGTGCTTTGGTTCTTCTTCATTAACCCCCCTCCTTCAGCCTTTGTTCCTTTTTGCATCTGTCTGCCTTTTCCCATGTTTGGTGTGTTTTTTCTTTGTTTCCCATGTGATTGGTCACATGCATAATTATACTTTTTTATTAGTTGCTGTAGATAGATGTGATCGTCTCACTTGTCCTGTTCAATTCTGGATGAAGCATGGACTCTTTGCTGAACATCCTGTTTTATTCGATCGGATTTTTGGAGCTTTATCAAAATGGCAGACTGTAATCTTTGCTCTTTGATCTAATTCTTCTGTTGGTTACAATAGCTCAAGGTGCAAAAGCAGATACTATAGGACTCCTTACAACATGTGTTCCTTTGTCCTCATACCAGGTTAAGAAGCCATAGTTACCAGTGTAATAGATAGTTGGGTAAAGTCCCAAATCGATCTCTACAGTCAAGTTGAACGTTGACGTGCTGTATTTTCGTGGGAAATAGATTGTTGTTGGTTGCACAAAGACCTTTATACCTGACGGGGCTTCAACTGTTGCATGATATGCGCATTTTGCATCAACCACATTAGTTGACACCCTCTTGAAGGTGTAACTGGTAGAATTTGTATTGTTTAATATGACAATGAAAGAAGGGTATTGAGATCAAGGCTTGCTTCAAAGGAGACATTGGATCTTCTTGTGATGGTCCGGAGCTGTTTTGTCGTGTAATTCAGTGCGCGCACGCAGTTGATGTAGTCTTGAACCCCTATATCATATACAAGGCCAGGATCCATGGTCTTGTTAGGATTAACATGTCCTCCACCGAAGTCCAGAGGGGTGCCAGCAACTCCAGTGATGATGTCCATGATTGGATTATTTGCATTGTCAAGAATATCAGCAGTTGCCATCATTGCGGAGCGGATTGCAGCAGGACTCCAGTCCTTGTGTGCAGCTTTCGGCGATTCAGCTATGCCTACTATGTGAGGGGATGTGCCGGAAACAAGTGCATAATCTGTAAGCAAAAAGTCATCTCCAATTGATGCACTAGCCCTGTTGGGCGCCCATGCCCCCCATGCATCAACACCAGGAGACAAGATATCAGGTTTTAGGATCCATGGTGCATGGAGAACAGGCCCTCGTGAAGAAAAATCTGCTACCTGAGGAGCTGCTTTTGTTCCAAGCAAGGTTACCTGGAACTTAATGCTGACGGTTTTATGATGTAATTTTTCACCAAATCTCCATCCCTCGGGTTTACTGTTACAAATGGCTTGTCAAAGTCTTTGTAACTCGTAGAAACTGCCCAGAATCAGAACTGAAGACGCCTCCGGCAGCTCCAGTCCTATACATCTCGAACAATTGTTGGAACACTGATATTTCATCATTGAAGTCACAGAAGATGTATTTTCCTTTAACATCATCTGGATTGAGGGTATAGAGTCGCAAATTTCCTTGCTTATATTACCGTGACAATAATAAATAGGAACCCTGTCTGCTAGCAGATTTTGTGGATGGACTGATTTTCCAACTACTAGAATTTTTCCATCACCAAGAGTGACTCAAGCAGACAAATTGCGGTCTATGGTGCTTGCTCTCACCGTGTTGATCCAAGGAGCTCCATTGAGGATAGTGTAGGCATGCGGGCCTCTGTTTCCTGCAGAACATGCTACAAATATGCCTCTCTCAATTTCGAGGAATTTCTGATACAAGTATTCAATTAGTTCGGACTTGTTTAGTATTGAATTGGGACCAAGACAAACAAAGTTCTTCTAGCGAAGAAGCCCATGCTTCTTTTGTTGAAATAAGGACAAATGGTTAGATTCGACATTTCTTAAGAATTGACTTGGTGAAATCTTCCATTTCATATATCATAAAAAGGAATGATCCATCGGGTTTGGGATTGCTCTCTGATAATGGATCAGATTGCACCAATATCAATCCGTTTTCTTCCATTTATGCAAAAGTTCCCATCGCAATTGGGTCTTCATAAAAGGGAGTACTGAAGAATCCTAGAGACAATGACAAAAGATCAACTCCATCTTCAATGGCTTGATTTATGCCAGCAAGGATGTCTATGGCTGCTGCATCACTGGTGTCGTTCAGAAACTGGACTTTATACATGGCCAGTCTGGCCTTGGGGACCATGCCTGTTGCTGTTCCATTGGCAAATGGCGCTGCACTGCCAGCAGCCAGGGATGACGTCTGGGTTCCATGGCCTAAGAAATCCCTGGGAGAATTGTAGTCATAAATTGTAGATATGTGAGCCCTGCTTGTCTTATCCCCTTGCTAAGTGAACGAGCTCCAATGAGTTTCTTGTTGCAGTTTGAGGAGTTTAAATGAAGTTCCAGTTTCACAAGTACCTCCCCAGCAGCCTGGCACTGGGGGCATCCCATCATCACGGAAACTAGCACTTTCTGGCCATATACCGGTGACCACAATGCCAATTATCAAATCATCGCCAAAGTCAGAAACAGGCCACTGTCCCGTTTGTAGGCTGAGTCCTAGAAGCTTAGGTGTGGGTTGTGTGAAGGTGCCCGAATGTTTCTTCATAGGTGGCAAGATGACCTGGCATTTTCTCCAGCTGTTCTAAATGGTACCGGGATAGAAATGCACTGAATCCATCCATCGCATTTTCACAAGTGCAAAGATGGATGGTGGGGGATGCCATCTGGAGATGACAGGGAGGTGATGGTTGACGTGTACCAGCTGTGGCGAGTTGAGAATGGTGCTGGCATTTTTGACTTGCCCTTGTGGATGATGCAAGACTAGTTCTGCGATCATCAGGAAGGGAGAACGACATGGCAATGAGGGAGAAAGTTATGCAGATGGGCAGTGAAGTACGGAAGTGCTGCCCCGTCTTGGATCCTTGAGATTGGGTGGCTAAAGGGATCTGAAGTATCTTCTATAAATATCTCTGGCAAATTCACTGAATCCTGGATACATGAGAGGATGGATCAATGTGTAATCGGCAAGATCAATGGCTACATTGGAACCTTGGAAGTTCGCGCATCATTGTAAACACATATAATGCAGACGTAGACAGATTCTTCATTTCAATCGCCAACAGATTGGATCAATCGTCGCACTAACATTACTGCTTGTCCTTTGCATGCTTACCGTCCATCTTTAGATACGAACTAGTAATTTGGACATGGCACTAGCAGATGAGATGCCTTGGATACACGTATAAAGTACGACAACAATTAATGATGTTGATTAGGATAAACGCCTTGCAAGACGATCGAACCCAGGCATTTTCATGGTAATACAAGTTTGAGCGTTATGGATAATGACGGAATTGGCAACATAGATTTGCCAAAAGTTAAAGCCCATTCCAAAGAAATAGTGCAAAAAATATATTAATTTTGGGGTGGGGTGGGGAGGGGAGTGGGATTGGAAACTGGGTGCGTTTTCTGTCATGGTTCCGGGCAGATTAGTGCTGCTCAGAGGGGTTTATCTCTTTGATCTATGATGTTAGAACTCGGAAGATGACATGCTCATACAACATTTCGCTGCTGGTCAGAATTGCTGCATTTTGCAGGATGATGTGTTATTCAAATTCATTGATAGAGAAACTGTTTAAATATGATCGAGGATGTTTGTTGCTCAAGCGTCAAAGTAGGAAAAAGGAGTTCATTACGACTTTACTAGTGACGGCGGAAGCATTATGCTTCCATATCACAAGAGAGAAAGGTGCATTCTACCTCCCAAAAGAATCACATATAATGATGCTTCTTTTTAACCTACAAGTACCATGCCATTGCCATTTGACATACCAAGAAGGAAAACTCAAACAAAGCTTCTCAACAATCTCATTGTTCCCCAAAATTGCAAGGGCGTAGCATTCTGAATTACCATTTGCATCAGAGGTAGCCCTAGAAATCAATATAGCAATAGGGAATAAAAAAAAAAAAACAATTGCAAGCTTCTCCATTGTCCCCGACGTCGCTAGCTGGTTTAGAACAGGATAATGCTCGCACTCGTATGAAACCAAGATGTCCTTCCAGCTAAATGAATCACTGCATTTACCACCAGCTCACAACTTTGTGAATACACAGTGCTGTCTCTTGCCAAGGAGCTGAATAAAAAGTCTCAAATAGATGGTAAGTTGGAAGGAGACTGTGGAGAGTTGAGTAGAAAGCTTCTGCTACAATGAGACCTAGATGTGCTTGAAGAAGAAGCCAGGCACCTTCCATCCCCACTATGAAAGATTCCCTCACCCCTATGCAGTTTACTGCTGCTCATCCTTCCGCTTCCATTATACTCTCCATCTTCAACTGCTTCAACAAAGCTGCTGTGCAATGGATCTGCACACTCATATAAAACCCTCAGGACCTGCTTGATTGAAGGCCTTGCTTGCCCTTCCCTCCGAGTGCACCATCTAACAATTCCTACGACAGTTTGAAGTTGATCAAAGTCGAAAGCATCCCCAATTCTGGGGTCAACAAGCTCAGTTATCGGTGACTCTGATGTCATATATGCTTGAGACCATTCTACCAAATTTTTGTTGTCCTGTATTGCTCGTCTTGCAGTCAGCAACTCTAGTAATACAACCCCATAACTATATACATCACTTTTTTCTGTAAGCTCTTGGGACACTACATACTCAGGATCCATATAACCTATAAATTGTGCATTATTTATGCACATTAGAAGTCACATAATTCATTGCTTAATGAGGGAAAACAGCATCCTTCCATTTTTTTTGTCTTTTTCAAAAACTTTGTAGACAGAGAGTGCTTTCTGACCTGGAGTCCCCCTAATATCTGTATTTACAGGTTCAAAGCAAATGGAACCATCTTTCGAAGCATGCGCAAGACCAAAATCTGCAACCTGAAAGACAATGATAATTAGCCTTAAGGTCAGAGATGTTTTTCTGAAAAGATAATTGCAAGGATTGTATACGCATATTCCTTCAGTTGAATATATTCATATAGTAAAACTCTATGGAAGAGAAACCTGAGAATAAAGAAAAAAATTATAAATTACATCTAAGCAACATAAAGAGATCAATTTTGTATTTGTAGTTGACAAAATACCAAAAAAAGAAAATATTAGTCATTGCGTCTTTCAGTTTTTTCTTCCTACTCTTTTTTCTTTTGGTTTGTAGGTCTGGCATTGCGTTGCACAATAAAAGATGTAAATCTGAAGGAAAAGATTTTGGGCCCAAAGAACAACGACTTGAGAGAGACAGACAGCAGAAAGGATAATTTCTTTTCTGAAAATGAAAAATTCGGCATTGAACTTCTGCAGCCTTTAAAACGTAACAAACTAAACATAGAACCAGAGACTGAGCTCACATATTTACCTTTGCCACAAAGTTCTCGTCAAGTAATATATTGCTTGACTTGATGTCCCTGTGGCACAGAGGGGGATCACAATAGAAGTGAAGGTAATCCTGCAAGCAGAGATGGAACCATAAGCTTTGAACAGAAAATATGTCAAAAATAAACGCTCTTAAAACTTCTAGTAACTTAATTGACTTGTTCACTATATCGGCACTTGATAGAAATTACCAAAGCATTTGCAACATCAATGGCAATCTGAATTCTTGAACGCCAGCTAAGGGGACTTTTATCAGGACCTGAACACAACAAATTCAGAATGGACAACAAATGAGGAATAGCTCAATTAGGTTTAAGTTTTCAGTTAACATTGATCAAACTCTCAAGATGGCGTTTCCTTTCTCGCTTAACGATTAAACTTCAGCAAAATACATTTTCAGGAAATAAGGCCATACAGTGAAGATGATCTTTCAAGCTTCCGTTTGCCATATATTCATATACAAGAAACCTGCATAAAGTTCATGGACTTCCAGGTAAGCTGGCACATCTGACTCAACTACAGCCTAAAAACTAAAACCATAAACATGTCCTTATGACCATAAAATTCAAGAGACAAAAGGGAAAGATAGGGAACACGTATACATATTTACGTGAATGAGTAAACCTCTCTTGTTTCTCAATGCAGAAGCCTTTCAAAGCAACAAGATGACGATGATGTAGCCGAGCAAGGAGCTCTATTTCTCTGCAGAACTCGTCCTCTGCTTGTTCTGAGATTTTATTCATCCTTTTCACTGCTGCCACAAGACCACCCTCAAACTCAGCTTTGTACACTGTGCCAAATCCTCCTTCCCCAATTTTGGTGCTAAAATAATTTGTTGCCTTCTTTGTATCCTTGTAGCTGAATTTTCTGAATGTACACGGAGGACCTGCATATAGTTCAGCCCATCCAACAAAAGAGGCAAAAACCCGGGAAGCTGAAATTACACCTTCTTATGCCACATTTTGGAGAGTATGCAAAGGAAAAAATGATAAATGTACCTTCCTGAAGCTTCCTTGTAGGATGGTGAAAAACTTTTGGACAGGTCCTATCAAATGTATCAGAAGAGTCTAGCTCTTCGTTTTTTGTACGGATAAGAAAGATTAAGACAGCTAGCATCACCAAGGCCATTACGGTAATGGCAATGCCAATACCTGGGACCAATGTCAGGTGGTAGGGGTGGCCTTTGTCCTTAAGGGGTGCACTCAAGGAAAGCTGACTTGGGCTGCTAGCAGGAACGGGTGGACTTGGTGAGGTTTGCGGAGACAGCAAAGGAGACAACACTGAAAATCCAAAATGCAATAGAAACCAAATTTGATTTTGCATCGAATGTAAATTGAAGGTACAATATGTGATCTTCAAATGAATATGCGATGTAAATGATAGGAATAGATATCCAGCATTTAGAAAGTATTTCAGTGATTAAGAATAACTTAATCCAGCATTTAGAAAGTATTTCAGTGATTAAGAATCAACTTAGTGAATTAATGGAATCACAGATGATGAAGCAACACAAATCTCAGACAAATAATTCAGACTACAAAATTCACATTCAACTGGCAACTTATACATCTGAGATTAACAAGTCTAGATTAATTATATGCCACAATGATCCAGGTGGAGGTTATTTTCAACTATCTGAAGAATATTCTAAAAAATGAAAGCAAATTTGAAGAAATAGACTGGACATGGTGGCGAAAATGGAAGCATGGTGAATTGCATCATCTCATGACAAATTTCCAAAGGTAAAAGTGGGGAAGGAAAGGTTTAGCTGCTGAAAGGAGGATTAGCATACAGTTGGATTTTCGCAATACCAAACATGCTCTTAATGAGAAAAAACAAATATTGTCCTTTGCATAGAAATCCTACTGTCAAGAAATGTGGCTTTAACTCCATTTGCTCTTCCGTATTCCAAGAAAGGGCAATCTGTCTGGAGTAAAATCACCTCAGATACACCTCCAAACAAAAACGATGTTTAAACATTGCACACCATCTGCCACTGCTATAAGTAAATTAGACACCAAAAAGCCTTACAGGTTGAACATTAGAAACCATTATTGAAACGAGATGCAGATATTGAAATATAGGTTATGCCAATAGCACCATCAGCAACCCAAAAACCATCAGATATGGAAACTCTCCATTCAACTCATTGTTACAGAATTCTTGACACAAAGAGACAGTTTTGAAAATCAATAATAAGAAAATAAGATGGAATAAGTTTTCATTAGATACAGTATAGAAAACTACATAATTTATAATTGGCCCATACCTGGAGGGATAAGAATTCCTTGGACCCCAAAAAAACAGCTTGCAATATTAATACTTGTCACATTATCAACTTGGCTTGCAAGAGCCACAAAGGTTGCATCCCTGCAAGTGCTCAAGGTCATATTATCTGCTGCCAGACCAATAAGATTTCGAAGATACAGAATGCCAGAATTTAAACACTTCCTGCAGTCACTTTCCAATCTCAATGGCACTCTGCAATTTTCTTCAACATCTGTAAACTTTGGAGATTGTAGCATCTGATTAACAGTTGTTCGACCTTGGCAATCATAATTAACAGGAATTTTAGTCCCAAAGCCACAAAAGACAGTTGCATTTCTTGTTACTCCATACAAATCCAATGTTGCTGATATTGTACGGAGGCAGATCTCAACTGAGTCCAGACTAACCCCTAGATTACTTGTCAGATTTGCATATCGAGCAACAGAAACAGCAATTAAGGCATTAATGTAGCGGCAACAGTTCCCTCTTTCTTCCTTGGTGGAGCAAATTGAGGCTGCCGGTGTAAAGTTAGACTGACTTAGATCTAATGGGCAATCTGCAAAAATATCAGGACAAAGGACTATATGAATTCTTGCAAATCAAAATTTTTGTCAGAAGTTGTCTCAACTTTTAAGATTCAGGTTCCTGATTGTATTGACTGGGGAACATAATTAGAGCAACAACCAGAACCAATTTTGAGAATCAGATGAGGTCTAGAAGAAGTATAGCAAGTCAAAATAAAATCCCAAAAATATTATATCTTTAACATAATTCTTAACTGTCAAAAAGGTCATTGATGCAGAGTGCTTCCATCAGAAACTCCTACCTTCCTCTGTCCTAGAGGATTGAAAATGCCCTGACCTTCTCCTAATCAACTAGGGAGCTACCTTTTGATGTTCCTAAACTGCTCATTTTTCTTGAAGATGTTTGTTTGGTAGGCTCCAGCCAAAGAGATTTATCAGGATCCAGTAATGGAAAATCCAATGTCCTTTATCCAAGGCCATCTTTTTCCAAGTTGGAAACATAGTATGTTAAAGAAAATTTTGAAGGCTTCTTTCTTACCAAAATGGCATTTTAAGAAGAAAAATTCATCTCAAATACCAGGCTTTCCAGGAATTAAGCATCAGCATAATGTTTTTAGTTCACAGCATTGCAAAGTCGATCAAATATACAACCACAGTGCTAATCCAAATAAAAATCCGCCACAGTTTCAGCTTACTCTTAGTATTAGAGCTATAAATTCACCCAAAAACCCTCCAGCTAACTACCTGACCAAACATGCAGAACACCATTACTGTTTCACCTTTGACAAGGACAAACAGATTTTTTTTTTTTGGAAACACGGCCAAGTTCAAGCCACCCTCTTCAATGTATTGAGGGACTGTGGCTTACCATAAACGAATGAGAACAGCAACAGAAAACACTAATTACCACAAATTCCAAAACACAAATTCGCAAGATATAAAATTGACAGCTTGCTATAATTTAAAGTTCACAGTAGCTCCCAAATAGAAAGTCTGTCAATCTAACCCATAAATAAGACCAAAGAAGGCCCAGCTAAGCAGCATACAAGAGCAAAGCAGAGAGAAACAGAGGAACAAACTACTAACAAAATTTTGCCCACAAGACCAAAACACTAGTACAGAAAACGCTCTTTTGAGTAAAAATAAACCGAAGAAAGTTCTCCAAGGAAAGGAGATCAGTGACATACCCACAAAGGGAAAGAGTGAAGATTGGAGAAATGGATTAGCACTTAACACTTACCAGAATTGACCATTGTTAAAGAACACGGCATTTCAAGAAAAAGCAGCAGACCGAGAAAGATGACCAGCCCGTGTAATTCCATAGTGTAGAAAACTGGAAACTGGGAGTGGACCCAAAAGACTTGGGAGGATGAAGAATGATGCTCCTGAGGAAGAGTGATTGAATGCGATGTGAGCAGTGACGTGGTTTAGCACATAGTTGGACAAATACAACACCACTCCTTGGATTGCTCCAAAAATATTGCAATGCAAATTGGCAAAGGCACTCAAGTCTTCAGAACCCTGAGACGTGTCAATACCAGTGTGTGCAACTTTTGACTAGTTTTAGACTTGGTTAAGACTGAGCTGAGCAGCAACCCCACCAACGTCTCTCGAGTCCCTGAGCGTTACTGGCATGTTTTCCCCTAGTTCTGGTTGTTTAAGCATAAAAACCACACCAACAATTTATAAGACATTTGGTTGGAATCCATGTTTGGATTGCTGTTTTCTAAGTAAAAATTTTCTTCGTAAACACATTTTTCAATCTTCTTTTCATCTTACGTATATCAGATCGATACAATAGATTTTTCTATAAATATTTCAAGAAAAAAATAATCCAATGCAATAAATGAAAGGATTTAATTTTTGATAATCCCACCCGCCATTATTATAAAGAAGAATAGGAGTAATATAGTACTAATAATAATGAAATGTACGTGGATAGGTTTAGGTTATATTATTCCTTCTCATGGCCAAAAACTATTATAGAACTAATTTTGTGGTGGTACCACCCTATCTTTTTTTTTCACATGCTTGGAAAGCGAACGCCCTAATACCATCCATGAATTTCTTCGATTGCATGAACTTTGATATCAAACTGAAATTATTACTATCAATTGCTCAAGAAAAATCAGCCAGAATCTCTTAAGAATACGACACGAGGCCAACTTGGGGTATGGAAAATGGGCTATATGACCATTACGATTTTTTTTTTCTGCGTTTAATTTAAGAGAAGGCATCAAACTTTACAAAAAAAAAAGTGAATCTATCGTGGTGGCCAATTAATTCATGTCCCTGCTAACAATACGGAATCTTGGACACCTTTATCAAATAGCCGCTTTATATACTCCCTCCGTCCCGTTTTGTCTTAATTTTTTTTTTCCACAGATTAAGAAAGTATAATTAATTTGGTTGAAAACATAAATTTAGATTAATAATTTCCTAAAATACCCTTATGCTAATCAATGTAGTCAATGTATTCAATGTATTGGAAAAGCTCAATGTATTCAATGTACTCCCTCCGTTCCTTATTAGATGTCCTAATCCATTGTTTCTTTTTATCTGTCATTTTATGATATCAAGAAAGCATTTATGAACTTTTTTCCAAATTTACCCTTGCTTACCCTTTCAACTTTCTTGAATTGGAACTCTAAATAATTAAATGCAGTATTTGTAGCATTAACAATAAAAGTAGTTGAAGAGATGAAGAGAGATAAAGGGTAATTTTGAGAAGTAAAGTTAAACTTTTGTTGACTTTTAGAAAATAACCAACTTTCTTAATCTAAGAGAATTAGTTATTCAGGCCATCTAATAAGGAACGGAGGGAGTAGTGGGTTAGTATTTAATAACAATGTATTAATAACAAGATATTTAATAAGGGTATTTTAGACAATTTGAAAGATTACTACATTTCTTAATGGGAAAGTGGACTACAATTTGGGACGGACGAAAAAGAAAAACAAGACTAACAAAGTGGGACGGATGGAGTATATCATAATAAATAATAACGAACAGTTTGTAGGAACAGTTTGCAACATATTTTTAAATTGGAGCCTATTAGAATTCCTGGTAATTCGTTCGATTACGCAAGGCTAAATAGTAAATACATGATGAGGAGAACCCTCGAAGGGGATAAAGGGCGCGGGGTCCACACAAAGGAAGCAGCAGCAGATGCTTTGGGCCGCAAGGATCCAAATGAGGTTGTTGGAGCGTGTCTCTTTAGGCACGGTCTTTTGGACCTTCTGTCCGCGACAGTTCACAAACAGCACGGAAACACACACACAAACAAGATTGAAAGGCCCACCGCAGTCCCCACATTGACTATTAATAAGTAGGGATAATCATCCTGTAACCAATGTTCCATTCTCAATCTTAAGTGCAATTATCCAATGTGGATGCTCTGTCTCCGAAGTGTAGTACCAAATGTGTTTTTGGATAGTAGCTTGTTTGAGATAATCTTTTGAAATGGGTACTGCGACAGTTTTTTGATATGATGTATTTGAGATAATTAATAATGTCTCAATTATGACAAACACTTCACGATTCAAATGCATTAGATTGCATGGCTTATTTGTACTGCGAATAGATTGGGATTTTGGATTGTGATGCATATGCTGTAATTACAAGAGATAAGAAACATCATTTTCATGATGGATGCGCTATCACCAGAAAAAGCACAAAAGGTCCGAACAATTCTACCATGAATACGTAAAAATCTATTCTACTACCATGAGCTTATTTCTGAACTCCGAATGCGCGGCTGTAACGTAGTCATCCAACGAATTCAGTTCTAAAGTGGCCAGCCCAGAAATACAGATGAGAAGGGGATTATAGCCCGTGAGAAATGGACAGCATCAGCCCAGATTCCTGAATCAAAAGCCTTATCGCGCATTGTTCATCCGCTTCCCATAACAAGCGCCAACCGGGCTGATTGAACTACTAGTTTGGAGTCCAGCATTGTGCATCCATTTAAAAACGATCTATTTCCTGTCTAATACAAAACTACGTAATTTCACTTACTAATATTGCTGATGTGGCACATAACAAAACTTCAGACGGTTCAGCTGCCATACACTTCTTCTTCTTCTTTGTTTTTTTTTTTGTCCACAAATGCCATTTAACTTAGATTACTACGACGACAGTTTTCTACTTTCATCTCTATCAATCCATTATCAATTGTATTAACTCAAAGAGAGACTAGCATATCTGCATGAAAAATCATGCTTTGGTCTATATATTTTTTTCTGTAGGATATATCCCATTCATCTACAATTATATGGTTGTGTGATTGGATTCATACTGTGGGTCAATTTCAATATTTTATGAAAAAAAATTCAATGTTCATGCAAAAGAATTCTAAGTATTGGTGGACTCCAATGCAAAACAAGTACTTGGTAATTATTTTTTAGGGAAATCGTTTAAAACATCCCTCATCTTTTACAAGATGACTTTTTTCGTCCCTCACTTTTAAAAATATAATTTTACGTCCCTTATAAATTCATATTGACTAAATTCGGTCCCTATCTAGATTTCTGACTAGTTTTTTACCGGAATCCACCACGTGGCTTGCATGTGATCATTTTTTAAGGGTAAAATTGTCAAATCAAATTTTTTACATAATCTGATTCATAGTCCCTCACATTTCACAAAATGAATTTTTTTGTCCCTAACATTTTACAAAATAAATTGTTTCATCTCTCACATTTCAAAAAATGAAATTTTTCATCCCTCACATTTTTCGAAATAATTTTTTCATCCCTCATTAATCATGTGTGCGAATAGCTTTTTTTTATAAATTCACGTATATGTCTATTTGATTTTTCCTGAACAGTACAAATAACATGTAGTTTTTCTCTATTGGATTTAATCTAAACATACTAATTGTAGTTATACACATACTATTCAATAGATATATATATATATATATATATGGGTTTAAAACTAATAATTTTGTTTGAAACCCATGTATATATTTATATGATTTCATCATTTGAACCTATTCAATATTTGT
Source organism: Coffea arabica (assembly GCF_036785885.1). NCBI lineage: Eukaryota > Viridiplantae > Streptophyta > Magnoliopsida > Gentianales > Rubiaceae > Coffea > Coffea arabica. The sequence continues at coordinate 17,444,908 of NC_092312.1, forward strand.
GACCTTTCTCTTTTGGTAATAATTTATTTATTGAGTTATAAAAAATTTCATCTAATTAATGGGTCTTAACTCGAATTCTATAATTGTACTAACAAATTTCAGTTTAAATCTGGAATTTCTACTCGATACTTTTAAGATCAACAGTTGAATTACTTGCCTTGTGATTGTCTTGAAATTTGAAAGTGCCAATCACGTATTTCTTTTTGTCATACTTTTCTTTTGTTTATTTTTCTGTCCAAATTTAATTCGATATAACACATTCGATAATATTTATGATTAAATGTCTTCTTTATTTTCAAATTTTGAGTAAAAGAAAATGAATATAAGTGAAAAACTAACAATTTTTTTAAACCCATGTATATATTTATTTGATTTCACTTGAGCAGTATGAATAGTATGTAATATATCTCTATTTGGTTTCACATACTATTCGTACTGTTCAGATGAAATCAAATAGATATATACATGGATTTAAAAAAATTATTCACACACATAATCAATAAAAGATGAAAAAATTCATTTTAAAAAAATGTGAATGATGAAAAAATTCATTTTGTAAAATGTAAGGGACGAAAAAATTTATTTTCTAAGATGTGAGGGATTATGAATTGAATTATATAAAATTTGATTTGATAATTTTATCCTTAAAATATGATTACACGCAAGGCACGTGATAAATTTCGATCAAAAACTAGTTTGAAATCTAAGTAGGGACCAAATTTGACCAATGTGAATTTGTAAGGAACGTGAAATTATATTTTTAAAAGTGAGGGACGAAAAAAGTTATTTTACAAAATGTGAGGAACGTTTTGAACGATCTATCCTATTTTTTAAGCCTTATCCATGCCTATACGTGGAATCATTTCATTAGGGATAGATGAGTGGATTTTATTCAAGTCCTTAACAAAGTTGAGCCAAATCATCTCCTCAGTGTCATGTTTGTTGCCTTCATTAACAATGTCAAAGTCCTCCTCTTGCTCTTTAAATTCTTCAAAGTGTAATTGACGTCAAGGTGAATGTTTGCTTCCCATATAACTTGAGTTTAGAGCCTAATATATATATATATATATATATATTTTGTTAATATTTAAAAGTGCAAGAAAAATTTACATATCATTAAAATTTAATAGGCTAATGCTAATAAATAATTAATCTTATTTTATATTAAACAAGATATTATTTACAATAGAAGGTCATGGTCCAATTCAAGTAATTAAATGTTCTTTAAGAACCATATTAAACCATTGAACTATTAGATGCGCTAAAATTTCCAAACTATGTATCTAATGTCAAAAAAATGTTTAATGAATTTTCTTCGATCCTATATTTGATAGGCTATAATGGCTAGTATCTCATGCATGAAAATCCATATTCAGAACCAAAAGAGGTAAATTACGTATTCACTGACATGCATGACACCATTTGATATTTAGAACAAGTACTCGAATCATTTTGTCTAAATTCTAGTACCACTGTTAACAAAAACCATGCATTATAACTTCTGACAAAATTGTACGCTGGTTTTCTGAACATACTCATAAAAAAAATATTCAATCTCAAGACAAAATAAAGACAATTGATATATTATCAAATCCCAGTTTATAGCTATGTTTTCAGAACCGGACCGGATAGCGACTCGACCAAGGTCAGGGGTCGGGGGTCGATAGGGGTCGAACCGGATGACGTCATAAATAAAAATTATTTAAAAATTAAAATATTATATTTATAATATCTAATAATATATTGATATTAATAAAGGTATATTCATATATATTTGATGTTTCAAATATATGTAACAAGAAAATATAAAGAAATTAGAACAATTAAGTAGCAATTTATATTATTTAATAAATATTAACAAGTTTAGAATTAAAATTATGAGTTTAATTGAAAAATAACATCAAATTTTAGGACAATATTTATAAAGTATCAAATATTTGAGGTATATCGATAAGTTTTAACAATTTAGGGGGTTAAAACATAATATTATAAAGTTTGAATTTTTTTTTTTAAAAAATTACTGTTGAACCGGAAAAACCGATTTTTTTCCGGTCAAATCCGGTTTTTGACCGATTTTGACCGGATTTTAAATTTCCGGTTTTTTAATAAGACTCGGACCGGCTACCTGGCCGGTTCCCGGTTCGACCGGTTCGACCAGTCTGAGTTTCAAAACAGAGGTTTATAGCCCATAATATAACAACTAATTTGACAAGTCAGATTTAATATGAGCATTTGTTCAAGCGCTTATTATAAACAATACAAAGAAAAATATTTGAGCATTTGTTTGCTTTCACTTACACTAGGAAGAAAAAGAATTGTTTTGTTGAAAGACTTCCTTCATCTTCTAGGCAGAAAACGGCAGCAACAGGTTTTGGGAATTGTAACAGTAGCAATAGGGTTTTGGAAATTGTAACTAAACAGAGGATTCCGTCTAATTTAAAAAGGGTAGATGCATTACTTGGATCTTAAAGAGGACATAGTAGCAGTAGTTGTTGTAAATTGGTAAATTGAGAGCAAATTCCTTCATTTATTGCTAACAAAAAAATCGTGCAAGTATTGATCGATAGCGAGAAGGCATTGGACTATGACTGCAGGGCTTAAGAAACTTTTTTTTTTTTTTTTTTTAACTACTGGACTGTCGGCCGTCGGGCTGACAACCAACTACATTTAAAAAAAAAAAAAAAATTGTAGCTGGGCATAGTTCAATACCTTCTCCTTGTCAAATCAATACTTGCACGTTTTTGTTTTTTTAGCAATAAATGAAGGAATTAGCCTATGTTGAGGGATTTGACGAGCAAGTCATAAAAAGCTCTCTAGAGCTGCTGCTTGCTCCAAAAGGTTTCCCAACCAACCAACCAACCACTTGATACACAACCAACCTTTGATTGCAAGCAAGGATCAACGTTCCATTCTACGACAGACGGCATTGAGTCGTGCAAATATTGGATAATTCATATTTGTTGGATCTATCTCAGTTCATAAAGAAATAAATTTATTGAAGCGGAGAAAGACAGATTCCACAGAATATGCATTTTTTATTGGGTCCGTCCATTCAACTAACTCATCAATACTTCAGTAAATTTTTTTTCAAAAAAATTTCCCCCCTTGGTTTGATTTTTCAGTTGACTCGAGGATTTGAGGCTAACGACTTCGCCATTTTAGACGTGATGCGATCAATAGCATCGAAGAGAAGCACGTGAAAAACGATTGTGGAAGATTTCTCCTTTATCATCATTATTATTATTACTTTTTCGGTAAGTAATAGTAGTAATATATGCCGATGACGTTTTCCATTTTCATTTTCTTTTTTTTTTTTTTTCTCGGAGAAAACTAGCAAACAAAACCATTTCCATTAGTAACAAACAAGCGAAGCATGCCACCAGTGAGCTATTAATTAATGGTACAGAACGTGTGACACAGGGGGAAAGAAAGAGAGAGAGCGGCCGTCGCCTCCACACACACCACAATCTTCTGCAGCAGCAGCAGCAGCAGCAACAACGGCATGACTGATAGTAACTTGGACTCCTCAACTTACGTGTGATGGCATTTCTATGTATAAATATCTATATCTATTGTAGTAGCATTTAGTATGATTGATTTCTCCTTCTATGATATCCTACCTCTCTCCTAACTCACAACTCCCCCCCAACCCAATCTCATCATCATCATCATCATCTCTCAATCCCATCCATCTGTCATACTGTTATTATGCATTCAATCTAGAGGTATTAGAGACTCTGATATTCAAATGGTTTTTCATTTTTTCATAAATACTGCCACTATTCACTAGTTCCTTTCGCTTTTGGTTACTCCGTTTAGTAATCAGCAATAGAAGTACAGAGCATCCTTTCGTCGGTTTTTTTTTTTTTTGGGGTGGTATTTTTGTCCTTTGGAAATCTTGAATATGAACTACATATAATATAACTGCAGAAACTCGAGCTGACGATGAATTTCTGTGCGGCGGCTCCGTTGCTGTTCTTCGCCACTCTTCTAGTAGTATTCAGCAACTCTTGCACGGCGCTCAAGGTCAGTACTCTGCTTCTTTTTACTACTCTTTTTTTTTCCCCCTATTTTCAGGATTCGTCCGCTGCTTGATTTGTGTTCTTATCGGTGTTTGAAAAATGCGAAGACAGTAGGCGTAAGTGTTGTTTACTCTGTTGCAAGTTTAGGTAGGGGAAACATGCCTTCTTTCCAAGAACTGCGACGATGCAGGTCTCCATTGCGAGACTTGTCTCGCTGAAGGCCAAGGTCGGCCTCGCTGCACTCGGATCCAACCTATTAATCCTTTTTCAAAGGTATGGAACTATGGATTGGCTCTCAATTCTCTATTTATGTACGTGCTTTCTTTTTTTTTTAAATGTGCTGATATACTGCTATTCAAATGTGTCCTTTGCGAAAATTAAATACAGGTGAAAGGACTGCCGTTTAATCGGTATTCGTGGCTAACCACCCACAACGCCTTTGCTAGATTGGGGGAGAAATCCTCAACCGGAGCTGTTATTCTATCCCCCACCAATCAGCAGGACTCTATTACTAGCCAGCTCAACGTAATTTTGTTGCCTCCTTCTCCTCTTGTCTCTCGCAAACACTGAAACGCATGCACTGCCGAACGCACACGGCATATATTATATGTAGAGGTGCAGAAACGATTATACATGTGTCTCTGTTGTTTAATGGAGAATTATGAGGATTCAAATGCAATTAGTAGTATGTCTTTCTTATTACTTAATGCTAGGTTTGGTTTGGTGGTGTGGCAATTTGGGTTAGCGGAAAATCATTGAATGTGACAAATATTAGTATACAAAACTTGTGTGACATTTACTTGATTAAAGAATTAATTAAGCTTTGGCATAACTAAGTTGACAAAGTATCGTTAAAGCTACTTTATGAGGCTGCTATTTCTCACTTTATATATTGTTTTGCCCCAAGGCCGATGCAAACAGTTGATAAAATTATATAGTACTAACTAGTATCAAAACTTCTGCAGGATGTGAATCTAATTCAAAAGATAATTTTCTAACTCACCTGTTCCAAGCAGAACCAAACTAGTCCTAACAGTCTCAATCTAACTGTCCTTGTGCTCTTATGCTTTGTCAAGGTAGTTGTTAGTTGCGGATTGAACATGGCTTCCATGTACACTGCATAAGCATAATATAATATGTTAGCCATAACGTCCCCTCGTTGATTCTTGTTGCTTGTATGCTTTTGGAGTTGTTCGTGTGTTTGGATATTCATAGACTTGTTGCGGGGTATTTTGGCATGTTAGGTATGTTTTCTTTATATATTTGGCCTGCATACCATAAAAGAATCAATTCTGTTCGTTAGGAAAACATGAAATGTTTTTGACTGCTGCAAATTTGAAAAGCCAAGCATCTTCAACTAGGTGCTTAAGAGAGTTTCCCATAGTATACCTAACAAATCTCACAAGTTAACTACTAAGATTTTAGTTGACCCTCAGGTGTTTCTGTAAGTAACTGAACATGAATGCCAAGTTTCTGGTGCATTTAGAAGTTTTCTTAAGCAACAACTGATTAGCAACCTATGAGGGACGACCAGCTTACATCTTTTATACAATAAATTTCTATACTACATTAAGTATATATACAGTCATCAAGCCTACACTTTTTATTTCTGGCTATCCATTGTTTTTCTGTAGACTTTCTGCCTATCCATTGATAAATTCCAGTAACTGTAGTTTAAGCCTGTTTCCTTTTTTTCTTTTGTTCTTCTCTCGCTGGCAGAATGGTGTTCGGGGACTGATGCTTGATATGTACGACTTCGAGAATGACATTTGGTTGTGCCACTCCTTTGGAGGCAAATGCTACAATTTCACCGCCTTTGTAAGTGCATATGCTACATCGTGACTTGTCATGATAAAATCATCTCTTAAACCAATTGCTTTTATAAAAATTTGGAGGTTTTGACTGTCTTTCTTAGCGTGTTACTTCCAATCCTTTCTCGTAAATGTCCTTTGGAGAAGCCAAATCTGATCTGTCTTTTGATGTATCCTTCCTTCAAGGCTGTTCTACATAAAACTTGTATAGAGACACCCGAAAGAATTATCTTTTCCAAGTTACTTTCTCCTGGAACCATAGTTTATCACATCACTGTTTACATGGATTACTATATAAGTTGACTCTAGCCTATAAAAATCTTATTTCCAGCAACCAGCCATTAATGTCTTGAAGGAGATTCAAGTGTTTCTGGAAGCAAATCCATCTGAAATTGTCACCATCATAATTGAGGACTATGTTACATCTCCTAATGGTCTAACTAAAGTATTCGATGCGGCTGGTCTGAGAAAATACTGGTTTCCAGTTTCACAAATGCCAAAAACTGGTGGGGAGTGGCCAACAGTTGATGATATGATCCAGCATAATCAGCGTTTGGTAGTTTTCACGTCCAAATCTTCTAAAGAATCTTCAGAAGGCATTGCTTATGAGTGGAGATACTTGGTAGAAAACCAATGTATGTACTAAACTCTGTTCATCTCAGGTTGTGGGTGATTTGTTAAACATGCCTAGTGTTTTAATACGGTGTACTAGGAAAATTTTGAATGTCCAATTTAGTGCTGTATATTTGCAGATGGTAATGGTGGGATGAAGCCTGGATTATGTCCCAACCGTGCAGAATCACCTGCCATGAACACAACAACAAGATCATTGGTGCTAATGAACTATTTTCCAGATACACCAGATCTTACCCAAGCCTGCAAGCACAATTCTGCCCCACTGATTAGCATGATGAATACCTGTTATGCAGCAGCTGGCAAAAGGTGGCCCAATTTCATTGCTGTTGATTTTTATAAGGTACCAGGTTATTAATGAATAGCATTTTATAAATCAATTCACAAAGAAACCTCTTGACAAACATGCTTGAGTTCTGTCTAACATTCCTATGCTGAGGACTTTGTAGAGAAGTGATGGAGGGGGTGCACCTCAAGCTGTTGACACTGCTAACAGTCAATTGATGTGTGGGTGTCCAGATATCTCATCTTGCAAGGTTTACCCAAGTGCCAAGATATTGAAATTTCCTTCTTCCATTGCAATTTTGACATTGTAAAAGGCAGGAACTTTTGTGGTCTTTGAATGCCTATTCTCACTGTGTGCAGGAGAACGTGACTTTTGGCTCATGTGATGTACCTGAAGCTGGTGCTACTACACCCAGTGCAACAATTGGAAACGGAACCAACTTTGCAATTCTAGGGACAAGACCAATTCAAGCCCACTGGTGGATTGGGGCATCTCTTGTGGCCATCCTTTTGTCATTTTAACCGTGAAATCCCAGCTTGCACTTGGTCCCTTTTCGGGCTAACCATGGGTAATAAAGACATCTAACTGACTGACAGCCCGTGTTGAGTTGTTGATACCATGTGATTCTTGACAAGAAGTTAGCATTAGCAGAGTTATCTCTCTTAAGCTCGTCCATTGCGCTTGGCTAGCAAAGAGGTTGGCGTATGCTTGTTAATTTGGATGGCTGCTTCTTGAGAGGTTTGCAGAATTCAGGAATTGGATGTAGTGTTTTAGTGGCTTTGCGAGTTCGCCTTCCCACAATGATTCAGAAAACCAATGTATAATTTTTTTTTGGTTGACTGATTTGTTCAGAAGTAGTTCCAGCTTGTTGGGAATAATCCAATTAACTTTGGCAAAATCTTTCCCTTGTCTACCTTTTGTTGCAGAAATATTTCAATGTTTGTGGTAGAAGTATTCTGCTAGGTTTCAATGTGAAGATGGGTATTATGTGTTTCAATACCCACTTAGGACAGCCTCTACGTGTGTATCATCTATCAAGAAGCCTGGAAGCTAGAGATGATCATAGTTCATTTCCGACCAAAGGCACCACGCAAATGATTATGCAAAATAAGAAACCATAGGTATGGTGAAAAATTACCATGTTCACTTTGAAATACGACTGAAAACACACTGAGAGCAACAGAAATTGGAAGATGCATTTTAGATCCTGTTGGCGTCAAAGGTCCAGTTTCGGGAGAATGAAAAATGTCTGAACGAACGATCTGCTGCCTAAATCGAGCCGGATTTGAAATTTGGGCCGATAGTATGGGAGATCTGCTCTCTGAAGGAAACGTGAAAACCGTAATTAGGCTGGATATTGGTGAAACTCAACAGTCTGGGCCAACATTGGGCCCCATATTCTTGATTGAGACCATTCCAGTTAAAACAGCCCAATCCCATTTTGAGTTTGCGTCTTAACCGCTAAATTTGCTGTTGGTTCCCCAGTTGGGATCATCGGTGACATGTTTTCTGTGCCAATCTAATGTCACCTATAATATTGCGCCAAGTGTCTTGTTATTATTTACACTTTAATTTTCTAATAATTTACACCTTGCGCCCAAAACATAAAAGTGGGGAGAGAGAGAGAGTATATACTATCGATCGATATTTAGCTCAAATTAACTTAAGACTGATGTCAATCGTCTTCATATCTGAACTCTAATACCGAAAGTCAATATAGTTAACTGGAATGCGCAAGGCTCAAGACACCGTCAGTTTCTTGGATTAGGTAGCTCGAGGCAAATTATTATTTTAAGTGGACTGAAGATAACCTTTGTAAATCTGCTCGCCCATTGGCTTAACCTTTTTAATTAAGTAACCGAGCTCATTGATTAAGACATTAAGCAAGTCAGAGTCAGACTCTTCACTTTGTAGGTTGGTAGGAAGAAACCGGCGGGGAGAATATGCTCTAGGTAAAGGACGCTATTAAGTAGAAAAAGAATGGAATTAAAAATAGAAAAAGGGTTCAAAGATGGAATATTCTTCTTTCTTGTCCTAATTTTATCCATTTTGGCATCGCTGATCACTTTGTCACGGATCCAGACAGCTAATCACAAATTCACAATTACTTCCTCTTTTTGCCCCGTCAGTTCAAGTCCCAAACCAATCTGTCCGCTCCATGATCCATCCTCTCTGATCAGAGCCGTAAGTTTTGGATTCAAATCTCGTCTCCCACGCTTTATATCAGTCAATTTATAATGGTATTAAGACGTAATTTTCACCATTTTATAGTTTAATATGAGTTATAATCATCTATTTGTATTACTGTCACTATTGTTAACTTCTATAATCTTCTTATACCACTAAAAATATAATATTGCAATTCTTATTTGATTATGGCGCATTTGCTGATTTTTTGCCTGGAAGTGGCTACTGAGTCAACAACAACTTCATTGCTAATTGCCAATTGCTAAACCGATTTGAATGGTTCACGTGACGCATATATCCTTAATCATTACGCACAATAACGTAACAAAATCACCTTAATTGCAGTGATCTAGAGCTCCACGGAGAAACAAGTGATGTTTATTTATACGTTAGATTCTGATTATCTGGTGGGTCAGGACGAGACCTGCTTCACTTGTGTGTGCATGCAATCTTCACATTGGTTTTTTTTTTTTTTTTGTTCTCTCCCTTGCCTTGGAGACAGTCTTCTAATTTAATGGAGTATATTTTAATAATTCACGCTTGAGGCCCTACTTAATTAGCGTGCTAAAAGCATTCGCTTGTGCTTCAAAAATTTTAGTAAATTTGTTAAAAAAATTATAAAATAAAAAAAAAATCACTCGTGATTTAGTGGGAACTTAGAAGAATATCTTTAAAGAAGAATATCTCGAGAAATTGCTTAAATGGGATATTATAGAAACAGTAAGTAGTATATGGTACGCATATACAAGCAAGGAAAACTAAGATGAATTTGTGAGGCTTGAAATGCTGCGCGTAACCCGTAAGGACCACCACCAAATAACACCCCCACACCAGATCCTTCTTCAAATTAATTTCTTGAAATTGATTCAAAAGCATTATTGGTACTTTAGGAAACGTCGCGAGGCTAGAGCACAACATTGGAGAGATTGCTTTGTTTTTTCGAATTTGGGACGTCACAAATTTATACAATGGACCACCACCTAAGGCGGGGATATAGATATGGTACCAAATTTTATTTTATTTTATACATATAGCACCAGTTTATATATCATATCACACCTTACAATTAAGGGAGGGACATCAGAGAGTTGCATGTCACGACTTCCCACGTCGAAAGTGGACTCAATTATGACCTTATTGGACCACAAAAGAAGAAGCTTAAAAACCACACACCCCGAAAGAATCACAAAGCCAACAAGCATATTTGCCTTTCTTTACACTCTGACATCGCAATATCAGTTCAAAAAATCACTTCTGGAACTCTTCAGAATTCTTTATACCCTGCAAAAGTAATTATTATTAGTATACGAAAAGGCAGAGAACGCAAGGCATCCATAGTCGGATCGGACATACATATGTAGGATTACCACAACTGCGTCCTGTATTTAATACTATATCAAAAGTACCGGACGGTGATAGAAAAGGGACTGGACTGCCTGCAAAATTAATCAAATGGTTTCCTAGCTAATCGTCCGTTTCTTTTTTCCCAAACTCAACAAGTATCTAGTAAGTACTATCTTTTTTTGTTTCTTTTCCCATCTCCAATCAGCTTCTCTGATTTCGCTGGCTTGATGGGGTTTGTTTTAAAAGAGGCTTTGCATGATGCTCGAAATGTTCCGAAAAGCGGCTGATGAACCTTTTTTTGATAGGAAAAGTGGGATCGCTCAAGCGAGCATGACATGGTAGTGATGATACTAAGAAGTGACATTAGCAGCAGCAGCACATCTTTTTACCAAAAAAGGAAGCTTTAAGATGCAAAACCCTTCAGAATAGTAAATCCTTCTGAATTTGTTTGATCATGCAGCGATTCATTCATGATCATTTCAACAACATTCATTCCTGTGGCCTGTGGGGAACAAATTGTAGCAAACGCGGGATCTGTTAATGACAGACACAGACAGAATTTGTTCATTTGAAATTTAATATAGCAAGTGTTAAAATCTCCTAGGTATCGAAGCTCGCACGCCATGATTAGATGAACACTAGTACTCCTATCTGAGTCATGAATCAGTGTAGTATATGGAATTTACCTGCAGGCCCAACAAAAATGGTAGTACGTGATTAAGAAAGATGGAGGGAAAAGTTGCAGTGAAAAAGTGTGGAAGTGAAGTGCATGGTGTCTGGTCGTCTTGTCTTGTTTTAACTTTTAAAGGCAGATAGAGCAGAGAGATGCTATGCTAACTTGCTAAGCCTGGGACATCTATATATGTTGTTGGGAGCCACGTCAAAAATTTAGATTCATAATTTACTGCTCCCACGGAACATTCCTGCCTTTTTACCCACTTTATATATATATATATTTGACCTATCAAAAGTGGTTATTCCCTGTTGTATATTCGAGAGGAACCGTCAGAAAAGAAAAGAAAAGAAAATTCCTTATTAATTGTGGGAAACAGAAGGTTTTTGTGGAAGATCACGCCCCATTAGCAATTTGATGAAGCCATAGTGATGTGAATAAAAACGAGCTAATATAGCAGTCGCGGGCGGAACCCATGGCTTGTTTAATTCTCTTGGTTAGCAGAAGACAATTAATACGATAAAGTCCTTTTCATCCAAATTATTGCTTAAAAGCTTCATCCTTATAATTACCAGTTCTACAAATTACTCTAAGCGTCGTCGTCTTCTTCTCCTTCTTCTTAATGAAAAATTGCATGAAAATAGAAGCAAGTTTTTGATATTTTATAATTAAGCTGCAGCCTTAGTGTACATACTCCAATATGACGGCTTTCTTGATGCTTAATTCTCTATTTGTTTAAAAACACATTTTACATTGGAGCAAAAGATACTGGCAATAATGATGGTTAGCATCTCGATTTGTCTAACACCTCCTTTTCTCCGTGTTTCACAATTAAGAGCTGTAAAGAGTAAAAACACAACCGAGAAGCGGGGAGGTGGGGGAGGGGTTTAACTACTTTTATCAAATGCATGTTTTCCAAATTATTATTTTTTTTCTGAAAACGATAATTGATTATATTAGTTTGTGTAAGAAATATACACTTAATGAGCGAAGGTTCAAATTGAACTGTACAAGTGTCCGCGACACTCAGAATTTAACCATTCCTCGTCAAAAGATATATGCTTAGCGCGTAAAAGACTGAGCATGTTTTCCAGATTACAATATGATTAAAAAATGGCAAACGAAACTTTGATCTTATAAGCACCATCATACGAGAATCACATGGCTAACATTTCATTGGCAAGTACGTTCAGAGAGTTGAGGAGCAGCAAGTCCCGTGTGCTTCGCATTATTTAATTCCTTGGTGGGAATTCATTAGACATAGCACGTCACCACATAATGCTGTAAAAGAAAAAAAAAACAAAATGCTATATAAATTTAAGCTATAAAAAACATAGGGTACAATACAACACCCCCTCCAAAGAATTTATTTGTATTGCATGTAATGTTGAAAACCATCGGAAGTTTCTAAAATTTTAAGGATAGAAAAATATTTTTAAAAAATATATATATAAATAAAGGGATGAGATAGGATGAGTAATAGATTTCAAAATGTTAATGATTAAAAATATACACTACTCCACTATGTAATCTCATTTCACTAAAAATAAATAAAACTACCGCTACTTACCATAATAAAAAAATTCTGAAGAGGAATTCCGTACTCGGTCAAGCAAGCAGCTCAGGGACCACGGGCAGGATCCCGACAGTTACGTGCATTTTGCACGGCACGTAATTTTATTTGCACATGATATAATTTAATTTAATAGCGTGTAATTTTAAAATAAAATTTTATGAATTTTACATATATTGTTAACAATTGAGATTTGAATCGTATAATTTTTTTTTGATCAAATCTTGACTTCAGAGCAGAGCTGCAGAAGCAGAACCAGCTGGGTAGCGTGGAGGCATGGGGTTATTTCCCTTGTGAGTTAGGTCAATCGGAAAAACCTTTTAAGCAGTCAAAAGGTGTGGTGAAAAGAGGGGGGCTTAGTTAACCGGGAGCACGTGCGTGGGGGAAGCGATGCTGATGCTGATGCAAATTGCAAAGGCCACGGGGTGGGGACTGACCCGGGGGGGGGGTGGGGTTTGAAGCTGTACCGGCAAAATTGCCCGGTTGACTACAGACAAAGCAGGCAGGGTCCTCTTCCTCTTGGGCCCCGTGGACCAAACAAATGTCTTGCTCACTTACTCTTACCTTATATTTTACAGCAAAACATGTGAAGGATAAAATAGATTCTTTGTTGAGTGATGCAAAAATGAGATCCAAAGGAGGGCTCTGTGGGGCTTGGGGAACGTGTGCCTGTAGTAGGACCCATTTAATCAACATCGTTTCTTGCATGGGCCCCAATATTTTAGTCCAGAAAATCCCACCCCCATCTCCTCCCCGGCCTCCGTGGGCGTTGTGGTGTGTCCCGGGGGGTGGGGGGGGGGGGGTCCCTGATTGGTCTTGGTGTTATCCACTAGATTAAAGAGGACGACTAATGAAAGCCAGCAAAGATGCACATACAGATACAGTACAGGTAGAAAAATATTTGAAAAAATCGTCCAAAACGTCTGTTATATTTTATAAAATAAATTTTTTTATTTTTCACTTTTAAAAATATAATTTTACATCCCTTATATATTCATATCGATCAAATTTAGTCCCTAATTAGATTTTCGATCTTTTTTTTGTTAGATTCCATCACGTGCAAGGCACGTGATCATTTTTTATGAGTAACATTGTCAAATTATATTTTGTATAATCTAATCTATAGTCCCCTATATTTCATAAAATAATTTTTTTGTCTCTCATATTTTATAAAATGACTTTTTTCATCCCTCATATTTCACAATATGAATTTCTCTATCCCTCACATTTCAAAAAATAAATTTATCATTCTTCACTAATTATGTGTGTAAATACATTTTTTTAAACACATGCATATATTTATTTGATTTTGCTTAATAATACGAATAGTATAAACACATATATGTGTCTATTTGATTTCACTTAACAATACGAATAACATGTATTATATGCAATCATATGATTTCATTTGGTATTAGTTAGTAAAAAATTTTGCATTCATTGTCCAGTTGGCCAATAAAGCTATTTTCTGTCAAAATACAATAAGAATATGCAAATTAAGGTTCTATTGGTAAATATTAGTCAGAATCATACAAAAAGAGAAGATAGCCAACAAATCGAGCCCAATTACATAAATAATTGTTAATGTCCTACCTATAATAAGCTATAGCCATATTAACAATTATTCATTTTTTAAAATGTGAGAGATGGAGAAATTCATATTATGAAATATGAGGGATGAAAAAAATCATTTTATAAAATGTAAGGGACGAAAAAATTTATTTTATGAAATGTGAGGGACAATAAATTAGATTATGCAAAATATAATTTAACAAATTTACCTCTAAAAAATGATCACGTGCAATCCGGTAAAAAATGATCGGAAATCTAGTTAGGGACTAAATTTGATCGATGTGAATATGTAAGGGATATAAAATTATATTTTTAAAAATAAGGGATAAAAAAATTATTTTATAAAATATGAGGGATGTTTTGGATAATTTTTCCAAAATATTTTTGGAAAGGAGGAGGAGGAGGAGAAAGGAGTTTTCAGTATTGGAATAAAGAGGTTTGGAGAGACAACCCAGCATCCGCACATTCCTCTGCTTTATCTTTGACCTTTGACCTTTGACCACACCCCCACACACACTTCCAGCGTCCAGACTCCAGACACACACCTCCAGGCTCCAGCCACCAATCCACAAATTGCATAGCAACAAAGCAGCAGCAGCAGCAGCAGCGGCAGTCCCGCTCAGTGCTGACTGCTGAGTCGGGAAACATATTTTTAAGTAGCAGTAGTACTAGACTGTATTACTTGCTTTTACTCTGTTTTTCCTTCTGAACACAGGAGAGAAGTGAAGAGAAGAGAAGAGAAAGCTGCTGCCGCTGCTTGCTGCTGCCATATTATTCCTTTGACGTACGTACGCATACAACAATTTTGGCCACCCATTCCTACTTCCGTCAGACAATTTTTCTCTTTACAGTAAACTTATAATAGTAGCAGTAGCAGTACTTGTTTGGTTGGGGAGGGTGCAGTTGCTGGGAATGAGTTGTTGGTCTCACCACCAAACTTCCAAGGTTAAGGAGTTATTAGGACCACTAATGCCTCTCGTCAACTACATTTTATTGCTCTCCTCATGCCCAAAAAAAAAAAAAACACTAAAAAAAAAAAGATAATATAATATTCTTAGCGGTGAATATTGACTAATATACCGTATTTTCTTTTTTTTTTTATTTAAAAAGAGATTTCAAGCTTAACGAAAAAGAAGGGAGTAGAAGAGAGGATTTAAGAGTCAAACTCAACATCTTAGCAATTATGAAATTAACTAAGAAATCATTTTATTTAAGACTTATCACTAAGAGAAAGAGAGATAGGAAAAGAACAAAGAATAAAAGGATACAAGAATATCACAATGTGCAAGGCCAATTTGCAAAAAATCTAAAAACGTGCACTGTATCTTCATAATACAAAAATCTATACGGAATCTGATGGCATATTTCAAGTTATATTACTCATGTAAGCCCCCTATATATATTGGATTTACAACTCAACTAAGGGTGCATTTGATAAAATTGAAATCTAAAAATTGAAGCTTGAAATCTAAAATCTGAATTCATTAAGTTATTAAATTATTAAGTATTAAATCTAATATATTTGAATGCATATCACATTCAGTGATAAGTGAATAACTTATCACTTAAGTTTGAAAGCAAGTTTTATCTAAAAAATTCAGTACTACTTAATTAATTCAGATATTTAATTTTTTATTATTAAATGGTCTGAATATACTAAAATCTAAATTTATTAAATTTAATTACTAAATCGAATTATCAAATAAGGTCTAAGATAGCAAAAGAATGATACAAATTGAAAAAGAAAAAAAAAAAGGGAATTAAAGTAAAAGAAGGAGAGAGGTTGAAGCCTAGAAGCAAAGGGGATAGGGGACCCCAGAATCAAATCAATACAAGGCGGTTAAGGAGCACGATTGGACCATTGAGAAGCCAACGGATGTAAACAGGAGCTAGATATGAGCATAATTCATGGCCCCACTCGGTCTTCGATGTCTCTTTGACCAGCCAAAACCCCCCAAAGGCCCAAACCGCAACCATCCCCATCAACTCAACCCTGATCAAACCCCTCACCCTTCCCTAGTCCTTCCCCTGCCCTTGTTGGTTAGCTAACTTGGAGCAATCCAGTCAAGTCAGTAGTATTATTAAGTAGTAGTAGTAGAGCATTAACCCAAACAAAACAAAAACAAAAAAAACCAAGCAGCAGTACCAGCATTATTAGCATCATACTACTACCACTACCAGGCCAGCAGCGGTAAAATCAAAAAAAGAATAAAAATAAACCACACGTGTGGGGCTGCAGGCTGCCTGCCACCTTAGTCAGAATAAAACCCACCAAAACACAGGCACAACAAGAGACACAAACAAACCCATAGCAGAGACCAGAGAGAGAGAGAGCGAGAGAGCAGAGCAGCCTCCTGTTGTGTTCCTTCCAAGAAGAAAGAAGGAAGTGCAAAGAAGCTGGCCCTCATTTCCTTGCCCGCCCGCCCGCCCCCTCCCCTGCGGCCCTAGCCCGTCCTCACAGCATTATCTTTAAGTCATGGTAACATTAACATTCCCTAAAGAGAATTTGCAGTGACCCCCCCGGGGCTTTATTTCTTGCCTTCCTCCTCATTCTTTCCTGCATCGCTGTCCACAATCCACATACATAAAATTGACAAAATATTTATGCGAGAGATACTCCACGAAGACAAAGACAAGGACAAAGTAGGAACAGGAGGAACAGAAGGAATGCGGGGAAGCTTAGAGCCATTGGACGTGGGAGTTCAGATCCCTTACTACTTTCGATGTCCCATTTCTCTGGAGCTGATGCGGGACCCTGTCACTGTTTGTACTGGCCAAACCTACGATCGTGCCAGCATCGAGTCTTGGGTCGCCACCGGCAACACTACCTGCCCTGTTACCCGTGTCCCACTCACCGACTTCACCCTCATCCCCAACCACACCCTCCGCCGCCTCATCCAGGACTGGTGCGTCGCCAACCGCTCCTTCGGCATCGAGCGAATCCCCACTCCTAAACAACCCGCCGACCCCGCCCTCGTTCGCTCCTTGCTCCACCAGGCTTCCTCTGCTTCCGCCCTTCCCGCCTCCCGCCTCTCTGCTTTGAGGAGGCTCCGAGCGCTCGCCCGCGACTCCGATAAGAACCGCGCCTTGATTTCCGCCAACAACGTCTCTGAGCTCCTCCTCTCCGTCGTTTTCCATTCCGACTCCGCCGACCTCAGTCACGAGGCGCTCGCGCTTTTGGCTTTATTCCAGCTCTCCGAGCCTCAGTGCGCCCTCGTCGCCTCCGATCCCGACCGAGTCTCATATCTCGTCTCCCTGCTCAGTCATTCTTCAGTTGACGTCCGAGTCAACTCGGCCGCAGTAATCGAGATGGCCGTCTCCGGGACCAGATCGCCGGAGCTCCGCTCTCAAGTCAGCAATGCCGAGGGAATATTCGAGGGGGTTATCGGAATCCTCAACTATCCCTTGGCATATCCGAGGGCGTCGAAGATCGGAGTCAAGGCTCTGTTCGCCCTGTGCTTGGTGAAGCAACACCGGCAGAGGGCGGTGACCGCCGGAGCGGTGGACGCGCTGGTTGACAGGCTGGCGGACTTCGAGAAGTGCGATGCCGAGAGAGCGCTGGCTACGGTGGAGCTGCTCTGCCGAATTCCGTCGGGGTGCGAGGCGTTCTCGGCGCACGCGCTGACGGTGCCGCTGCTGGTGAAAATTATTCTAAAAATATCGGACCGCGCCACGGAGTACGCGGCCGGGGCATTACTGTCGCTGTGCTCGGCTTCCGATCAGGCACAGCGGGACGCGGTGGTCGCCGGGGTGTTGACTCAGCTGTTGTTGCTGGTCCAGAGCGATTGCACGGATCGAGCGAAGAGAAAAGCGCAAATGCTGTTGAAGTTGCTACGGGATTCTTGGCCGGAGGACTCAATTGGAAATTCGGACGATTTTGGTTGCAGCGACGTCGTTGCGTTTTGACTCTCGCATGATGGATGATTTCAACCTTCTCATTCTTTCCGTTTTTTTGGGGAGCTGTAGTAGAGTGTAATTTCCAGTAGTAGCGGTATTTTCTAGTGCTTGTAGTAGTGTATTTTTTGGGAAAGCCAAAAAAAAAAAGCCCCAAAAAGAAAGGAAGAAGAGCATAGAGACGAGCGAGTAAAAATTGAGTGAGAGAGAGAGAGAGAGAGAGAGAGAGAGAGTTCTATGTTGGGCACACGGTGGGGGAGGTGTTTTGCTTCTGTGTGTACTTTTTCCTTTCCTCTGTAAGTAATTTTTTTTTTGGCTGAAAATGTTTAAAGAAGTTAAAAAAGGAAAATTGGTCCAAGCAAATCATGGCGTTAATTCTAAAATGGGCCACAATTTCAATTTGTTTTCTCAAACAGTTGATGAATTGTGCACTCATTATTATTATTATTAACCACTTGACTTGAACTCTTTGCTTGTAAGTTGTGTCAATGTTATAATTGAAATCGGGCTCACGTGTGTGTTTGGATTGCCAATTTTTTAAAGAAAAATTATTACGTGAACATATTTTTCAATCATTTTTTTACCTCGTATATATCAAATCGCTGTCCATTCTCATTAATTTGAAGTCAGAACTTGTTAATTTAGCAACCCAGTCACTACTAGCAGTTGTTGATAAACAATTGTTTGACTCTATGATTTAGAGTTAAAGGGAGCATTAGTAGCAAATTGTCAAAAAGAGTACCTGTGTGGAATACCTTATTCTGCCCGCAAGCAACTTCTTGCACAGAAAATTTCTTTCAAATCGTCAAAAGATGCTTGCTATCAAACTTTAAACAGAACAAAAAGGGGACTGGAAGAAGAACATGATGGCCTGGCCCATGGATTAGTCCTTGACATGTTTAGGAGTGTGATGTGAAAGGCACGCAATCAAAATGTTGCCTTGTTTCGAAAGCATAATAACTTTTTTTAACTGCTTCACTTGCAGATTCATTCATTCATTAGCTGTGATTTTCGGCAACTTCTTCTGGGAGCATCACCTCATTAGCTATCTCCACACCTCACACCTATGCGGCTACACCCAAAAAAGAGCAGTGACATCTACTGCGCCTACAGTTTTTAATCAAATTAAAAGATTGAGCTGAAAAGTTTCAAAAGAAAAAAAAAAAAAAGACGAACCGTGATGCATACGATATTGAATACGGACGAAAAAAGGGACATCCGATCCGATATATATAGCGGTGCAAAAGGGGCAATGGATTGCTAAATAAATAAAAGAAGAATAACGCTGGAGACTTATTATTAGAGAGTGGATTTTATCAGAAATGATTTTAAGGCCCCGAAAAAGTGCTCAACGTACGTATGGGAAGGTCCACAGAAGCTTTCCAACCAAAGTACCCATCATCGCGTCGCTTCCATGCCAATCATGACTTGTATGTTCTTTTTCCCATACCAACGGATCTAGATTAAAGACCAAAAAAATCGTTTTTTAATCGTCCCATACCAAAGCCATTTCGATGGAAATATTTGGCACCTGGCATCATATGATATACCATACCACCCCCCTTAGTCTAATAGTCCAAGGGAGGATTAGAAACTTTTTTTTTTTATCGATACAGAGGTGTCCGAATCAATCCTTATGAGACCCGACTGGAGGATTAGAAACTTCGCTTGCTGAAAGTTTGATGAATAGACTAGAACTTAAATCTGTCGCCAGAATTACATGTCAACCACCCCCGGCTTTGCACTGATCTAATGGGCTCTCGTGTCCATTAACGAACGCAAAGTCCAAACTGGAGCCCCAACAATCACTGATGCCACGGCGTAGCCGTTGGGCCGGGCCCCTGCGGCTTCTCTCGACTCACGGGTACAATCAGAAAAGATACTTATCTCGGATTTAAATGCATTTCTTGAAGGTCAGGTCAGGTGGGCTCAACACACTAGAAAAATATATAGCCATTACAGTACCATGTTTGCTTGCTGCAATGTGGAACAAACTTTTTCTGGACAACCGGTGGCTGATCATGAAGAAGTTTCCTTCTTTATCATCATGATTACCAATTCAAGCGCATAATTAATTATGGCTAAATGGAAACAAAACTCATATGCAAGAGATTAAAGATGACATGGAAGACGAAACGCTGAAAATAAAAATAAACAAAAGAGCGATAATATCATATGCAACTTTTGCTGCTGTTTTTCCTCCAGATCAGAGATAGACGGCACCCAAAATAAATAAATAAATAAACATTTCGGTCTAAGAAATTATAAAGAGACTTGGCAGCAATTAATCTCATATCTTATTGCTTGAACTTGCGCTGGCGCTGGCGCTGGCGCTGGAGCTGTTACAAGGAAGACATGTACATCATCATCTCCCCCGTAGCTAAATGGAAAATATCATCAAATGAGAACGCCTCCGGGTACTGATGATCCACAGCTCCACTTGCCTGAAACGCAAAATCATCATGTACCCAAAAAAAATGTGTTGTTATCATCAAGAAAGGTAATTAAGACTAATTAATTACCAACATTTGCAGCAACGATCGACTAAAAGATACTAGATGGAATGAAACGAGAATCCATACCCTACGTGTGTCTTCTCTTTAGAAAGGCATACCCAAGTATCAGAAAAGAAACAAGGAATAATTTTTTTCTTGATCTTGATTGATATTATTATTAATCCAAATGGCAATTGCATCTACTACGTCACAGCGACAGTGGGTGGCATGCAACAATCGCAGCCGGCTAACTATCCTGTGGAGTGGCAATCATGGTAAGTAATGCAAAATTGAATGAGTAATCGAACAAGTTTCTTGAACTCATGAATTTGTGGTTAAAGGGAAAAACAAAACGCCCACACACACACACACACACGGTCTAGCATTTTCCTTTTACCTCTGTAAGATGTACTCCTATATATATATATGGTGCACCATCCAGGTCACTCACAAGCTTAATTCCTAATTTCGACAAGAACAATTTCTCGCGTAACTATTTATTCTTCTCCTGAGGTAGTGTTGAATTAAGTTCTATTGAATAAAATAAAGACTGACATTTGTTGGCAATCGAATTTTTTTTTTTTTTTTTGGAAACAAACAGAAGGAAGATTACTTACTTGGGCTTGAATCATGTACAAGCTCCTATAATTGTCAGATGAAACATGAGCAGATACAACCTCTAGCTTATGCTTTTCCAAGAAGTAGCAAATGGCACTGAAGAGTCCGAGCTTCTTGGGACAGCAAATATTGATGTGTGCTTTGTCACCGCATACATTGAGGACCATGTTTGGAGTAGCCCATGTTCGAAAACTAGTAGGAAATCTAGCAACCCCGAGTGGGTTCGGGTTGGAACTCAGTTGGCTCGAAGATCCCTGATCAGCTAAAAATGCCTCCCTCGAATCCATGGCTAATCTGTGTGGTGTAATCATAGAAGGGTCATAATTGATCGTTGTCAGGCCACGAATCATTTCCAGCTTTTGCTTCTGAAGCCGCTGAAGTGTTTGTTGCAGTGACCTGATGTAGTTTACTGCCTCATCAACAATAGTTGACTTGTCAGCCTGAAAAAAAAAAATCAGTGACAATTACCACCCCAAGAAAAACATCATATACATGATGAACAATTCTTTGATTTCTAGTAATTTTTTAATCGCTAGAGGAGGATAAACGTCAAGATTGATTTCATGGACTCAGAGAGAAGGCATCCAAGGAGATTTATGGCACTCCTAGGTAAAGATTAGTGCCTTTCAACAGAGGCTGCTAGTTTCTCAAGCCGTCTATCCATGCAAAGCCATCCTGTGAGCTTCGGTTCCTTGTACAACCGTGACAAAAATGACTTGATCGAGATGAAGCGAGTCATGAATTTTCCTATATGTTTCCAAAATTCGTTAATAGATAATCAATTTCTTCTTCAATTTATTATTATTATTTTTTTTTGGTTTGTTGGCTTCGCAGAAAGAACTGAACTTGAAAAGCCGAACAAACTGCTCATATAGTAGTATGTCACGAAAGGTGCCTTTTGATATATCCTTCTTTCTTTTGAGAACATAACTGATTACAACTTTGTCCGATCAAAACTCGAAGAGAGAGGGTTATCCAAAAAGGAGGGAAATAGAGGACTCTAGTGTCGAAGGGAGAAAATTGATGGTTTAATCAAATTAAACATTTTTACATACATCGATGCATGAGTTACCTACCTTAGGAGGAAGTTGAGGAAGCAAAGACTGGAGATTAGAAAACATGCTTCTCATCTTCTTCCTCCTTTCTCGTTCTGTCCATATATGCAACTCATGATCTGCTCCAGCACCGCCTTTCCCTTCAGCAGCCTGATCATTCCCTTCAACACTAGGCTGCTTTCCATTTTTTCTCTTCCTCTTCCCCAAGGATGGCCCAACCCTGGGCTCAGCTTCCCTCGGAGTGGGACAGTTTGAATTATTGGATTCGCTAAACTTCTTAGCAGGTTGGTTTTCATCACTTCTTCCCGAGTTATCCGAGTTTGATAACGCCCATACCTCATTATCCCAAAGGAAGTTATCCTGGCTACCCCCGTCAGACATGGATGAGAAGGAAGTTTTTAACAAAGAAAGAACAGAAGTTACAGAAATATAGACAATAGAGACTATATATATATTCTTGCTTCTGATACGTGTGCAGATTGTAAAAGAGAACAAGGAAGAAAGGAGAAGCGGGACAAAATAAGAAGGAAAAGGGTGCAAGGGAAGAGGAAGAAAGAGTTATGGTGAAGATAGAGGGCGCAGGCCTTTAAAGGGTTGGCCGGGGTGGCAGTGGCAATCCAAGCAAATATATATATTCACAAGGTCGTAGAAAAATAAAATGCTGATTCGCTTGGCCGGTGCCTCAATTAGGAACAGACCAAAAAACAATCATAAGCCAAAATGCCGTTACCGGCTTCAATATATATATATAAAAAAAAAACGGCTGCTAGCTCAAGAAAGCAGTAAGCAGCAAGTACCCAAAATAAATTAATTAAAAATGAAAAGAGTGTTCTTCCTTCTCTATCTCTCAAGGGGGCCCCACTTTCCTACTCGGATACTCATGATGGACCCTACGCATTATTTGCCTTGTAATTACACTGGGGGCTGGGATGCCATTGCCAGTAAGAAACCTATTTAACCCATCTCATGCACCACTCATCTCTGCATCAGAAACCAGGTTACCTCCGATCAGTTCAAGTGTGAACTAAAAAGATGCTAATTGAATTTGCTCCCTTTACTGACCTTTTTATAACCCTTTCTCTTTTGTGAAGAGAGTAGGATAAGTTTTGTGCTTTGTTTGTTGTAATCTTGTGACTAGATATAATCATTATTAAGGGCCAAAATCACACGAGAGTTACATGTAAATCTCATGTTTTCACACTTACAGCAGCTGTCTTCAGCCTTTACCTCCTCACTTTCCATAAAAAAAAAGTGCGTGTTGTTTAACATGAGTTACCACTCCTCTCACCCTCCAAATCTGCATGAATTACCACTCCCATATCTCATTCTTCTCCTGATGTTTGGCCTAAATCATTTATAATTGGTTGGATGAATTTACTTTTACATGTTTTACTTCTTATAACGTACGATTACAAGAGTTGCGACCTTTTTCCCCCATTAGGTGATTTTAAGTGTGTTGTATATTGGAAAAAGCTCGCCTGCATTGGGAAATATAATCGGCGAACAGGAGGTGGCATTGTGCATCTGAATATGGCTTGCATGCTTTAATTAAAGCCTTCAATTCTTGCAGCCATTCACCGGTTGGGCGTATTAATCCTGTTCTACCTCATCCCCTTCCAGGATTATGAGCCGATGTCTACATTCATGGCAAAACAAATGCAACCAGGATCATTACTGGTGAGGCTGTGCCTGTGAATCCCGCTCATTTGCACTGAATTATGTATCGTTTTTACTATGACTCGAATCATTGTATATGCAGAAAATTGGAACCGTAGAAAAATGGTGGCATGGAACCAGAAGTGGCAAAATGGCTGCATAGGGGAAAAGGGGAAAAAAAAAAAAAGGCGCAAACAAACAAACGAATGCTTCGCTTATATATTAAACAACGGATAAGAACGATGGTATATGCCTTTCTAGCATCCCTATTGCAGTTCAGACTAAATAGAATAAATAGCTTCCTTTTCCTGTTTAGTTTATGGGTCCATATTACGAATTTTGTAGCAATTGTACTGCATTAATTCACTCGTAGTTTACGTATGCAAGAAGTCATTGCATCCGAATAAGGGTTTGCTCTTTTTTCTTTTTCATTTCTTTTTTTTTTTCTCCTCTCTTGTAGAACTGGTTAAGGGGGGAAAAAATTTGCAGCGAAGGTACTGTAATTTTCGTGTAAACTATTCATATTTGGTCTTCTCAGAGGCAAAGAAATACTACTGTTGGCTGGGTGACATCAGTATCACTGATCACGCTCACAGAATACAGCAATCCAAGAAAAAGAATTGAAGGTATTAGAAGGTGCATTAGGAGGATTAATTTTGTGGTGGGAACAAATACACACGCATACATAGAATATTGTCAATTTGGCAATGAATTTTTGGCATAATTTTATTGGTTTTCTGCAGCGAAGAGCCGCAAGCTGCCATCCTGACGATAACGAACCGAAAAAGCAGTTGCAGCCCTTTTGGTCCAAGTTCCACTTGGGCTTTGGTTGATTCTTTCGTTCTTCATTTTTTTTTTAAGGATGGCGGATGTTCTTGTCCCTGATGTGATGTGCTGAATGAAGAACATCTCAAGCTGATCTACTTGCGCTGCCAAAAGAAATAAGGAGTGCTTTCCTCATTTTTTCCTGGGAATACGATTTTCTTGGCACTCTTTCAGAGATGATTATGTGTATGGTTTAACCACGATCTTAAGCGGAAGCTTTATAAAGTGATCCAACTCCCTCAAACTCAATTTATTAAGAACTGGAGTTGAAGATTAATTGTGGAGCATGGTATTACTGGCATTCAACCTGGCAAATTTACACTGACACACACACACACATATGTATATATATATATAGCATATGAAGATAATATTCCAAAAGAATGAAGAGCTATTTTGAGGCAGAACTAACGTTGGTTCTAAAATAAAATCATCGAACAACTCGAAGTGTAATGAAGACATTAAATCCAATTTATTGTTCGACATCGTTTATGCCCTTAAGTTCATAGATCTCCTTTCAACTGAAAGTCTAAAAACATCTCAGGTTTCAAGTACGAGGAGGCAATCAAATGCCAAAAAGCCACAAGAACTTCAGCCCTGGACGAACGTTTTCGTTGTCGGGAGCCTCCCGCGCAGCCCCTCACAGTCCTAAAACCGGAAACAAAACTTAATACAGAGTTTCCCGTCGATCTCCACGAAACCCCCCATAGCGTTTGATACTCTTGGCTCTGTCAAGGATGCCCAGATCGCACCTTTTCCCCTTTCTTTAACAGTTAAAATGCCACATGGGGAACCATGTTTTTTTTTTTTTTTTCATCTTCATTTTACTGTAAACTGTAGAGGCGTTACAAAAGTGAGTTAATGATTGAAAAAGTTAAAGAAAGTAGAAAAAAATGATTGGAGATAGGGTTGTCTGTGACGTGACGTATGGGATGGTTGTTAGAAGAATCTGAGGGGGGTTTGGTTCCAAGTTTGAGTGTTTCCTGGGGAATGAATTATGAAACTACACAAAAAGGTCTGAGAATGCTTGCGTTTCTGGTAATCATGAAAATTCGTCCTCGTCCTCATTCCTCCATCCATATGCGGTATTGCTAGGTATCTCTTCTCTCACCAGGTCACCACCCACAACAAAACCTCTGGCCCACTTTCTAGTAGACAAGAGGTTCTAGTTTGGAATTTCAGAAATATATATATTTATTTCTTACTACTGCTTCCTACGTGGCGTACATGCAACCAACGTGACCACCGTTCTGGACCCACTCGCTTATTTGTCACCGCCACATCAAATTGGTTTCAGACACAACTGGCAAACCTCCGCACTATATTAACAATGATGAAGATTGAAGGGCCGATCCATCCATCGATGTTATGCACCTTGTCAATCCGCAGAAGACGCGAATGCTGAGGCTTGGCTTTAAGACTGGCAATACAAAAAAGCTCGAGGGAAAGGACGGAACAAAGTAATCTTTCTATCTATATTGCAAGTGTTCGAATCTTATCATCCATCTAAGAATTGTGTTGACGAGCGATTTGTAAAACTTTATATAAACGGGCTTAATAGTTCTAGAGATCATGTTCTGACTTAGGCTCCGTTTGATAACACTGAATCTGAATTCTGAATTCTGAACTCTGAATTCTGAATACTGAAATAATTAATTTGCTGAATTTTAAGCACTGAAAAGAGATATATGAATGTCTGAATCTTAATGCTGAATCTATTTATACTGTTTGATAAATATTCATAACTTAATGCTTAAGAAGCTAAATTGTACAATTTTGCCCTTCTATCTTTTAATCCAAAAAGGAAATAGAACCTATGATTTAATTAATTTAAAATTGTTAGGTATGAAAATGACAATGATTGTGAAGAGCAATGCATACAATGACAATATTTCTTTGTGTGGGAAAAGGGTATGGTTTCATCGTTTTGAAAATAGGAAAACGAGCTTTTAATACTCCAAAAGCATGTTCAATTACATTTCTCAATCTTGCATGTGCTTGGTTAAAGCGTTATACTTTTGATCTTGGACGAGAAGCATTTCGAAAATCAAATAACCAATATCTAATATTTCGATATGGTGTCATAAAGCCACGTGTGTGTGGATAAGTTGTATCACATAAATAATATTTATCTGTACAAAAAATATATATATATATCAAAATATAAATGTTTGTGGATGAAAATTACTGCAAAAAAATACTATTGTTAAAAAAAAATTTTGAATAGAGAATATCAGGTTGTTTTGTTTAATTAGATAAGGATTTTAAATAGGAAATATTAGGTTGTTTAATTAGATAAGGATTTTGAATGTAATTAACAAACAGGGATATATTTGATAGATAAGATAAAGTAGTTGAAATAAATTTCTTGATTCTTATCAAATTAAGCATTCAGCTACGATTCTTGTGCTGAAAAAAATACATACAAATTCAGTACCACTTAATAAGTTCAGCAGGTGAATTTTTATTTATCAAACACCCACAACATCTGAATGTCTGAATGAATTCAGTTTCAGCACTTTTTTATGTTATCAAACAGGCACTTACAGTGGTGGCCAATACATCCAAACTTTTTTTTATAAAAAATGAATTTTTAAAAACAAAAAGAAAAAGAAAAAAGGATGGCAAGCAGCTGGCGGACAGAATCAATTCAAGGTATGTATAGATGGCAGTTATCTGAATGTATTCTTAGAGGGCATAGTTAAATTGAAGAATGGTTACCGTGCCTACAGTTTTTAGTCATTCAATGGCAAAACTTGATTCCTTGAGTCTGTCCCTCTCTCCTAAGGTAGAATAGATTAAATTATACAAAAGTTATTATTTCTAAAAAAAAAAATAAAAAGGCAAAATTTGCCTCAAGATGACGTAAGGTGGAAACAGAGAGTTTCCCCCACTTGGCTTGACACACAAGCCAGGGCTGAGATCCTGGTACTAACCCGATAATTGTACACCTCTTGTATACCTTTTGTTATGGATATATACAAAACCGACGCTTCTGGGGCAACCAAAAAAAAAAAAAAAAAAATCCAGAGAAGATATATACAAGAAACAAGCCAACAGAAAGTGCAGAAACCATCTGAGAAGACAATGAATTGAATAATTCATAATAAACATATAGTTGTTGTCTCAAAAAACGCTTCCTTGGATTATGTTATGCTATTAGCTAATCCCACCGCCCTACGTTTCCGTTCTGGTTCCGCTAATCAACAATAAAGAAACCAATAGAAAACGCAAATTCTTGGCACAGGTTTCAATGCCTACAATTACAGACGCGACTAATCGCCCGACATTTATCAGAGGACCCAGCAAAGAATTCCAACTAAACCGTTGTTCAATTTTAACAATCAACACAACACAAATTCGATCTTCCTGCCCCAAGGTAAAAGCCGAAAAATAGAGAGAAATCCATATTACTGTTCCCATACCCTCGGATAAAAACTGAGAGAGAGAGAGAGAGAGAGAGATCCTTATTACTAATTACCGTGAGGAAGTGGCACTACAAGGCTAGCATAATACACACTAAAATTTAAAAACTGTCCCAAGAATTTTATGTTAGAATGATACTCATCAAGAATAGATGAAGTTTATCACATAAATGCAGCAAGACTTCTTTTATAATATAACAATCTCCTTTCCCCCTTTGAACCACCCGGTACAGTATTACACAGGTAACACAAAAAGGGATTTCTTATGGTATGACAACAAAATGTATCTTCAAGTTGAAGAACCAATAAATATCCAAGGGGGAAGCAGGGGCGAATTTGTGTTTCAAGTTTCCAAGGCCGTTGTTTTACAAATGGGACAGAGATTCTTCATTGTCAACCACTGTTTAATGCAGTTTGTGTGAAACTCGTGCCCGCAATTCAGTGTCCCAGTATCGTCTCCAGCGATGTAGTCCTCCTGATAAAGATTAAACCAAACATACAATTTATTTATATTGCTAACTGTAACCTTCCAGCTCCCTGCTCTCATAATATTTCAAAGATGGATCTTACCTGACATATGCAGCATGGCTCAAGGTTTGGCGATTCATCTGTGATGAACTGATGTCTCCGATGTTTCAGTGCATGAAATATGGCATTATCACTCAATCCCGTACTCACATTTCCGATGCGTTCCTCCAAGGCAAGCAACTCCTGGAAAATCGCTCAGGTGTGATGTGAACTAACCAACCAGGAGGGAGTAAACCCAAGTACAGCAAAAGTTCAACCACATTACCTCATAGGACATATTATCAACATCCAGCCTCATGTCTCTGTGCCTATCATGCAACTCAGCAGCCCCATTGACAAATGGATCTAACATCATATAATCCTAAAATATAAACCAGGGAACAATGTGAGGCACGATTACAGTTCTGTGCAGCAATAAAAAGTGCCCAGCTATGGCAAATCAAGACACACCTAGAAAGCAGCATATGAATTTTTAAGTTGCACTTCCTCAAATTTTTTCTGACTCTTCACAGCTCAATTTCAATCGAGCAAACATCGAAGAAAGGGGTCGCAGATGTTTCAGTTTTATATGGAACATGTTTAGATCCTTTTAGTGGATTTCCAATTAAAATTCAAATTACAATGTACACAAAACTTATGCTTGATTACCATGAAGGCACAAAACATGAGTACTGCATATGTTGCAGTCTATGTGCTTAAAATTCAGGTAGAAAACATGAGCTACCGGCAAAGAGGGCTTTACTTATTCACTCCTATTGTAAATTGTTAGGACCAACAGCCATTCTTGTTTTAAAAAAAATGAAAATTTTCACGCTAGCTAGATAATTGCAAAGATGGTTCCCTGCAGCAGGAAGCTTGATGCAACAAGGTAAGGGGAGTGGCCAAACAAGTTTCAAGAGGTCTTTACGTATAATCTTCTTTCTGCATTATGTTCCAGTTGACTAAGCAGAAAGCTACACATATCAGTTGCAGTTATTCTTGTACATTCCGATAGGCGCAAGAAGTACATCAATCAGCATATGTTATAATGTAAAGCACATGAAGAAAGCGCCATTGGTCGAGTCTCTGCAAGTTAAGCTGCAAAAACGCTACAGACTATTCATGATTGTATAAAAGATTAATTTCAAACCTCAGCTCGCAAGTACTCTGCCCGTCGCATCGCAGTCAGCACTTGACGAATCTGTTGCACATGTTACAAAACAAAAAGATGAAAGAAATTTCAGGCAACAGATACAAGGAAAATAATCAGCTGAATCAATTATACAAAAAGCATCACAAGTGCAGAATGAAATTTTAAACATGTAATTTTCAGTCATAGCTACCATACCAATTCAAACTTATGACCAGTAATTTTGGACTTGTATAAAAGAAACAAGAAGTTAGGGTGGGTAGTTTGGGGAGCCACCCCAATGTGTCTGTGATCATATGAGAAAACAGGGACATCAAAATGCATGGGAAAAAGTTTTTACACAATGACCAACTCGAATAGACACCAACTGCACATAGCTATCAGCTCACTGAAATGTTGAATAAGTATGCCTCATTATCACAAAAGCTTCAAATTTCTCCTAATTGCCTTGTAGACTCAAATTCCTAAAAGAATATATTTTCCACTCGCTTTAACAAACATGGTAGAAGAAGCATGAGGATGAGCCAAAAAACTTACTCTACCAGGCAAAGATTAACATGAATCAAGGACCTACTTTGCCCAATTTTAAGCTCATTTGGAAAGAATGCGGCACTACAATTGAATGCAAATATCTCATGCCGAACTTTCTTCACTCACTCATGTCCAAAGTTAAGAGGAATGTTAAAAAATTTACTAAAAAGAGTTACACTGTAAAACAACTGAAATCATCATGTTTTTCATTTCTTGGTTGTGAGTTAATAAATATTTCTCCCTTTTTCCGGCTTTCCCATGCCCTCGAACTCCTAAGAGATGTATTCTCCACTAATTTCAATCAATATAGAAATAGAAGCAAGCGGAAGAAAAAAAATTGCTATGCTAAGGTAAACATAAATCCAGGTCCTCCTTTTACCAATTTAAGCACATTCAAGGGGTATAATGCATCAAAATCAAATGCAAATAAAAGATCTACAAATATGAAAAAAAATTATTAAATCTACAGAAGTTAAAAATGGGAAGTCACGATCATCAACCTTGTGATCCACAAGATGCACAATGTGCCACAATCTCTATGTGCTAGAGAGATAATACACTGTTAATGGAGAATTTGTAGGGTTCTCCAATCTAACCATCACCCAATAGAAAGACAAGAATAAGAAATCAAAAAGAAGAATGTAGCGATTTATACCCAACCCAATCATGGAACACTATGATCTCATGCAACAAATGAGTCACTTAAACAATTTTCCCAACCATGGAACACCATTACATCATGCTACAGAATGAGTCGCTTGATAATAATTTTCCTTAAGTCTGAAAAATATCAAGCTAAATATCCATCACAAAATCCAGCGAAAGTATCAATATAGATTACCCCTAAAAAACAGTACCAGACTACTGGCAGAAGGCTATGACTTAAAAAAATGTGAGACCAACCTAAATGAACTGCTTAATATTCCTTCAAAACTTTTTTTAAAAAAAAAATAGTTTTACCAACTCTTTTATCTACTGTGTACCTCATCGGACCAACATGAACAGCTACCACATTTTTCAAGCAAGACAAGTATAAAGAACAGTGGAAAATTGCAACGTAGGTCATGAATTGATAAAATAAGAATGCTAAGAGCTCCTAAGCACAAGTAGGGGCATTCTTTTCTTGCTTGTGGGATGTATCTTTCACAGATTAAACCGGGCCTGAAGAATGCTATCTTGTATAACCCATTTCTTTTAAGGCTTTCCCCTCTCCCCAAACCCCGGTTTGCCAGAGTGATCGTGTTTGATTTGGTTGCAGCTAGGAGGATCAATGTCAGCCAATACACTTTATCCTTTGGCAAAGCTTACTCATAACTCTATCAAACTACGTGTAGCACCTTCTATTAGGCTCCCTCTACCGTCCTCAATTAAAAAAAAAAAAAGGAATGACATCAAAAACATTCAAACTGTTTGCATATAAATCCATACACAGGAGCATAAACAAGAAGCGCTTAGGTGTAAAACTATAAAAGAACAAATACTCTAAATGTACTTTACAACATAAAATAAGACCCTCCAATATTCAATCACACATACTCAATTCACAATGAAATGATAATGCAATGCACAGATCTTGGATGTGCCAAACATGAATAGAAGAATAAAAGAAGGCAAACCTCAGACACGATCCTGTGCCTCCCCTCAATGCCAGCAGCTAAAGCACGCCAACCATTAATGTCCTCGCTGGAAACCTCCATCAACAATGACCTAGAATATGGCTGATTATGGTCCCCACTACTAGATCCAGATGCCATCACAGCCTCCTCTGAGGAAGAAGAGGCTGAAGGCAAGAATGAAAAATTGCCTCTCTGGCCTCCAGGATCAGGTTCAACAGATGGGAAGAGGGTCCATGGAGGGAATTCGGACAACCTCTGCTGATTATGTGCTGCTACATTTTGATGAGGCATCCAGACAGTTGGGAGAGGTCCTGTACCAGAATTAGGAGTATATCGAGAACTAGAAGGAACATTTCTTGAAGAGCCAGTATTTCCAGGTGAAAAACTCCAAGCTGTTGGTTCTTGTACCATGTGCCTGCTCTCACGAGCAGCAACAAAACTAGGATGCTCTGGGTTGTTGCTTAGCGAGCCTCTGAAATTGGCTTCATCCCTTACTGCAGCACCTCTTTCCCCTGAAAACAAAATAGGACTGGATGAAGCACCACCTCTTGAGTTAAGAGATCCACTCCAAGAAATCGGAAGCATATTTCTTGCCAAACCATGCACATGCATGAAAGGAGACTGACTTGGGTTACTGTTTAAATTCAGTGGACGAGAAAACGGAGTTCTCAGTTCAGGCGATTCAGTTGCTGAGATAAGTCTTGATTGGTGGTTTGTAGAGTGAGCATTAGAATGCCTAACATCAGACGCTGCAGCAGATAAGTCAAATGGGGCTGGTTCCTGATGTCCAAGATCCGCTCCGAAACTGAAATTTCTTTGTGAGCTTTCTGCAACCTCAGTAACCCTTGGAGGAAATCTATCGTAAGTCATTCCTCTCATGCCAGACACAATTCTTGCATTTACCTGTCCCTGATTGTTAGAGCTAGGTGAGTTTGTAGATGTTGCAGACACAGCTAAGCTGCTAGAAGCATTATGATGAGCAGGAATGTTGTGCCTTCCAATAGTTTCATCTTGTGGCTCCATGCTCAAACTTCCACTTGAACCAGATTGACCAGGATTACCTTCAAGGACCTTTCGCTTGCAGGACAAACCCCAGGAACTAGAAGAAGAACCCGAGCCATCATCATGCCGAACTAGATAACCAGAATTACCAGAAGAAGTCCCAACATCATTAGAACCAGCATCAAAAGTAGCAAACTGGTCTATCTCAGACATGCCAGACCTGTAGAAACTTGGAGATATGCCTGATCCTCTACCTTGCCAGCTATCATGATAGCCCCCACTTACAGTAGCATTCGGAGAAGTACGAGTAGAAACAGAGTTGTTTATACTCAGAGGTCTGTGAAAATAATTGCCACGATAGCTATTTATACTACTTTCATGAAGAACATTAGGTTGTTCAAATTTCCAGTCTGCTGATCTTCCATCAGGCCCCACACAAGTATTTATTGAAGGAGACCAACCTTGTCCTACCTTTAAATCATGACCATTCAACTGGCTTTGCATATTAGCACTGGAACTCGACTCACCAGGATCCCAGCCACCAAATGTCCGACCATTGTGGCTTGCAGGATTTAAAAAATTAGGGCTCCCATGCCCTGAAGAAAGAACATAACTGGACAACCGGCTTTCCGCTGGATTTAGAACATTATTCCAAGCAACTGGCCTATCTGTAGAAGCATTATTGGAACCAGATACCTGGTTAAGATCAATGGTTTCAGGAAAGGGTTCCAAGATACTCCTTTCCCCCTGCATATCAGAAACTTCTCAAAAGAACAATGGCTCCAGAATATAACAAAGCCAAGCTGCAACAGAATTCAGGCAGCTCTAAGTTTCACACACCTATACATGGAAAAAATCAAATAAGGATAATCTGATTGCAGAAAACCAGAGAGGTAACTTTCAAATTAAGAAAGAAACGGTTTTCTTCTAAAAAAGAGAAAGCCAAAATAGCACTGCTAGTTTTATATGAGTTTAAGGTACAAAAGGCAGGAAGCAGGCAAAGATATTAAGACAAAAGGCATTTTCAAGTTAAGAATTCAGAAGTGTTCTAGCACCAGGTGCTAACGAACTTTGCAGCTTTACGACACAAACATTAACAACTTCACCAGAAACGTGACATGAACATACATCTCAACAGATCTTGACTCATCGTGATATGGAGCATATGGAAACAAATGAATATCATATGAGATTTTGGAACCAGGCCATGCTTAATGACACATAGCTTCAAACCACTTTTTTTTTTTAATTTCAGAGTACATTCCAAAACAATTTCATGCTTTCTGTGCGTAGTGCTCAATTTAGAAAGTCCAACACAAAATAGCTACAACAAGACCTAAATGAACTGACAAATAAAGCAAGAAAAGGGAACCAAGACAGCAGCTTTTTTCCCAGACATACTAAGACCATCAAATTCACATAGACAACGGGATTTTGGCAAGAAATTCAGACCAAATCGTAGATAGAAAACCAGAAAACTAACTCACCGTTGTCAGCTGTTTCTACCTTCTTTTTATTGGTTTTTCGTTCGAGTGCAATGTTAATGGAATTAGAAAAGTGTGCATCGATCTTTCACTTACATTTTTTTTTTACTTCAATTTAAAAACTTCAGTGTTTTTTTCACCTTGAATGACCAATGCAAGAAGACATAAATGCATGCACATCAAGCATTTTTCCCCCTATATAGCTCATAAAAAAAGATAAGCAAGCTCTATTTACTCAAAAAATACATCAACAGAGATAATCTTTGGTAATATCTCACCAACAGCCATTTTCTTTGACCACTTGATTTTCGAGACGACCCAGAAAAGTCAAGCCATAGATATCCCGCAAGCACAGCCACGAAAATACACAAACTATACATCAATTAACGGGAAAAAGTAAAATAAAATCCAAGAGAAGTGAGATTGTAAAAATAAGCAGAATTTCGAAATTTCAATATCTGGCAAATAAAATCCCACTATGAATCCAGCAATTATTCACAACTGAACCTGGAAAAAGATCTAAAGGAAATAACAATTAAAACGATACTAAAATAGAAAAGTGCAACAAAAACAAAAAGAACATATGCGTTACGAGAAAAAACCTGCGAGAAAAAGGATCCGCGATCTTAAATTTGGTGTGGGAATCGGAAAGAAAAAAAAATTCAGTGGGTAGAGAGACTGAAGAGGCGCTTTATCATGGGTTCTACTCAAAGCTCCATTTTATATTATTTTATTTTATTTTTCCTCCACATCTTTATCTATGATATTTGCATATATGCAGATGACGGTTTCAAATACGAGAGAACCAAGAAAGAGAGAAGAGGACAGAGGAGACAATCAGCCGAACCTTGGGGTGAGAACTCGTGAGAGAGATGTGGATGTAGGAGAGAGACTACGATTATTATGTGTCCGCAAGAGGAGAAGGGGGCCTTTTTGTCTGTGTGATGACAGATTAAGCGGTGATAAACTCGTTTCTGCTAAGGACATGTTTGGCTTATCAGCTTCTGGTTTCTCTTTCCTTTTCTTTTTCTTTTTTCTTTTCCGTCTCTAATTTGGAAATAGGATTTTAAGGAAACTTCGTCAACGTAATTAGTGAAATTTGGCCCATTATAATTAGTTTATGTTTTAAAACGAAAAATTTTGATAAATTGGAAACAATATTAACAATTAGATCCATTCTTTATTTTTTTAGTGTCTAAATTTTTGCTCAAAGTGTATGACAAATACATCTTGCAAAAAAAAAATTATAAAATGACTTGTGGAATGATAAATATCTAAATTTGTGCCCTATTGATAAAACTTATATGTCTAACCATTCAATTTTTAGAAATTTTAGCTTACAATAATGTCTTTTTTTTCTATGGAAGACTATAATGTCTTAGTCGAGCCCCGTAAGGATTGACCCGAACACCCCTGTGTCGATAAAAAAATAATAATAATAATAATAAAATATATCACACATATACCCCTTAGGAATTGCTTACATTTTATTTTTTTTGATAAAAAATAATAATTATGTAGTATTGTTCAATGTTTAATTCTTGAAAACAAATTAAATTACGATAGTAGAAATTAATCCAAACCTAAAATAGAAATAAAACCACTAGAAAGTTTTATCTATAATGTTTGTTGTTTTAAAATTCATAGAAAGAATATTGCAAGTAATGATGTATTTCGTACCAGTTTAGTGTGCACATTCATAGGATAGCGTGAGTATATTGTCTCCTAATATATTAGTGATATTAACATGTGCGCTTCTATGTCCACGCACAATACATTCTCTCATCAAGATGAGAGTTAAAATAAAATGTGACACTACACTACACTACACTACACTAGAGGGCTAGCATCGACTGAATTTGGAACAATTGCTCGGTAATTCTTTAACAGGATTAAATCTAAAACAAACCGATCGAAACATATAATAAAGTGGCAAGAAAGAATTGAGCCCCCCAAACCCGGTTTGGGTTTTTTTAAAATTTTTTCTATTAGAGGGTAACAGTTAACCTAGTTCACTTCTACTCTTATATCAGCCTACACTAGGGAGGAGGTGAGAGGACATAACTGACTCGTATGGATTTTTTAAAAATCACATATAGTGATACATTAATTGGAGATAAGATTTGAATTCTTGACCTTCTTTCATCCCATTAATTTTTAAAATCTTTAGTCGTGGCCAACAACGTAAAGGACATTGTTCTAGTCTGGGTTTTTTTTTTTCTTCCCCCCTGCAACGATAGATCCTACATTTATCCTATTTTATTCTATATTATATGCGAGAGGGAATCTGAAGAGACTCGTAGGGACTGAACCACCAAGCCTTGGTGTTAGTGGGCAAAATAGAGAGACTTGTCCCAGATTAAGGCACATTGTCCTGCTGGACGCTGGTGAGAAAGTGAATGGACTAAGCAATAGCCAATAAGCACATCCCTACCCAACACCCTAATAAGTTATCCGTAGAGTTAACTCGATCTGTTCGACGGGGACGACTTTAATTAATGGAGCAGAAGAAATGTATCTGTACTGCACTCCTACTACTGTTGATTTTGTGTAGTCCTCAGAACCATAGACGTTGCCGATTCCAAGTGATACAGGCTACGGACAGGTCAACCATTGTGCAGGATGACCAAATCTAATCTAATGCGTTTTTAGCAACTCTTTTTAACTTTTCCTGGATTTGGTACATTCTAACTCATCACTCGTTATCTATTGAGCTTGTATTTAAAGTAGTTTTAAAAAAAAAATTTTAAAGGAAAAAGAAAAGTGGCCTGACCTCCTTGAGGTTTATCATATTTGCATTCACCTCCTCTTTATAAAATAATTAAGGGATGGCCCTTAATTTTGTCCATATTATGACATTATGGCCTTAAACTTTTCTATACAAGTCCATTTGCTTCTTTCTTTGTTTTGTCTATACCTCAAGTTTTTTTTTTTATCAGACTTTTGAAGTTAGTTAATTAAACATAATCCCAAATTTAACCCCAACTTTTGAGGCAAACTCGGGGACTTAACTACCCAACCCTCAAACCCCTTAGAATCGATGTGGGACTACGGGAAAATTAGTAGGAAAGTCTCTACTAGGCCTTAACTAAGAACCCACTTACCCCAGATACCTCCCCTACGTCTTTGTCTTTTTTTATCAGACTTTTGAAATTAATTAATTAAATCTAATCCCAAATTTAACCCCAAGTTCACACCAGGTTTTTTTTTTTTTCCGTTCATAACTTATAGTAGTACGTCATATATAGTTTGGGATGGGAAATCAGTGGGGATTTGAATAATTTTGAAAAGAAGCCATGTGGGCCTGGGAATATATGGGCTGATGCCCAAGTACACGCAGTCCACCATGGGATTAAATAGGACGGTTTGTACGCGTGCATGGTTGATGATAGAGCGGCTCCTCCAAAACGACGAAGGTAGACCCTTTCCACCATGTGCTCGGCTTAAGTGGATCTTTAAATAATATGGGTCAAGTCCAGATAATCACCCAAATTCCTACCTGAGACCATTCAAGCCCAACTTTTGTTAAACTTGTTTCTTCTTTTTCAATTACCACTGAATTTTATTCAATTAATTAAACCAGTTTCAGTTCTACGAAACGGTTGCTGGCTGGAATTCAAAGGCAATCGGTCAGTCAGTCAATCGTGGGATTTTGGCCAATCGTTTGAGCAATTACCAAACTATGCTAACTTGCGAAGTTGGGAAGTTGGGAAGCCGCCTTTTTATGCTCAAGTAACTGTTCTATTTTTTTTTTTATCAATTATCGTCATTTACACTTATTTTTATTCATATTCTAACTTATTTTAGGGAATGATCCAACAGAATCCGTTGAATTATATGAATGCATTATACATCCATATGAATTTAAAAGAAGCCATACTAAGTAACAATTTCAATAGGAGATAAGTTTTGAATTATTGACCTTTTTTATGTTCTATTTTCTTTTTTTATCAATTATCGTTATTTACACATATTTTTATTCCTACTCTAACTTATTTTAGGGAATAATCCAAAAGAATCCGTCGAATGATATGGATGCATTACGCACCCATATAAATCTAAAAAAAGTTACACTAAGTGACAATATTAATAAAAGATAAAATTTAAACTCTTGACATTTCACCCAGAAGGTAGTTAACCTAATAATTGCGTTTGACCATTCCCAGATAAAATGAAAATCATTTGATGTCTTGTTCATTTTCCAGTGGATTTCGATATTACTGTCAACTTCCTTCTCGATTTCCATTACACAAATCTATCAACCAATTCAAATTATTAGATGCATTTCTCTACCAAACCCACATATAAGCTCCCTGTTGTTTTGTTTCTTGTTAATGATATTCACATACCAACATCGTCCTTATATTTTTTGCAGCGGAGAATATTGCAATAAAAGTGCCGTCTTTATTTAGATGCTCGATTTGGCATACCGCCATATACGATTTTCATGATTGAGATATTAGAAAATTCAAAAGCATGATTTATGACTGATATAGTGTTCTATATTTTCCAATCAATTTAAGGAAAATAAACTACATTAACATAAAACTTAGCAAGAGTTGTTTTAAACATTTTATTCTATAAATTGCTCTAAAAAGTAAAAACTTGATTTTTTCTAATAGATTAGGGAGAGTGCCCGCACATCGCGCGGGTATTTAATACTTGTGGAGAAGGAGTTTTTTTTGTTGAACAAATAATAGTACATTGTGAGAAGAAATAAAATTTAGTATGAAAAGATAAACAATATAATCAATTAATTCACGCAGCATTACAATAAAACTGTGTCAAATTGAAAGTCGTTGATAATGTAGAAAACAGAGCAACACAGAAAGCTAACCTTATTCCAGAATCCCCACCGAGAGCTCTTTCTTATTATTGCTCCAAACCTATAAGATTATAACTAATCCAGACCAATTGGGGTTAGGCAACGCGAAATATGCTATCTTGCAGCTAGGCAACGCAATAAGAGTCGTTAATTGTAGGTACTAATAATACACCGACAAAATTAAAGGAGGAACTAAAAAATTGGGAATGTGAAATCTAATCTCACGCTGAACCACCAGGAGTAGTTGGGATTGAAGAATATTTTGAGCTAATTAGTATGAAACCGGGTAGAATTATCCCAATCCTGAAATGCGAACAAGGGGAAACTGATAATTAACCGTTTAGGCATTAACATACCAACGGTTCGGCAATTGAATTGGGTGTAATTAATGACAAAATAATAGTTAATTTCAAATTTGAGTTCGGATGAAAGAGAAAACAATGAGGCAAATCTGTTGTAAACAAAGACAAAAGGGAAAAATTTAATTCCTGAAACTGAAAGGGTATAAACTGACCAATGTTTGTGACTCATAAATGCATATTATAAATGATAGATAAATAGGTTCCTACAATTGATAGAGAAATCGTTGGTTCATTTCCTAAATCCGATTATCATTCAAACGTTTCAGACAAAGCAACATCTCAAACGGTTATCTGTTGTTGAAAATGGGGAATTATTGGTAGTTAAAAAATATTTCGGTAATTACACCAACATATAAGTATATATAGGTTGTACAAAATGTAAAAATAGTTGCACACTAATTACACATTTCATCAACACCCAGATGACTCGTCAATAACAACTTTAAATGTATTAAAATAGGGTCATTTCAGTAAACATACCCAAATACATGCTTCCTTAACTTGTATTTAAAGTTTTTAAATTAATACACAATATTTCACATTCCTAGAAAGCCCCCACCTATGTAGTTGAAATTCAACATATTTTTTGACCAAAACTCAATCTTGTATAGTATAATGATACTTAATAAGCAATGGTTGTTGATGTGACGGCCGAGTGGACAATCCGAACTGAGCACCAGGATGTGCTCGAACTGAGGAGAAACTAATTGGAACCAGCGAAGCGGTCTGAACTAACTTGTAAGGAGATGGACAACGGGACTAGCTCTCCGTTGTGACTCCGACGGTCAAGTTAGTTATGGTTACAAATAAAGCAATAGTTTTGACTACTGTAGATGACGTACCTTGTTTTGTTTCGTTGTGTTGTATTTATAGGATCCTTGGTAATTGTTTCCTTGTAGGATCACGAGCCCTACTAGAGATGGACTCCTTGAATTTTGCCTCCAACCTAGCCCCGAAAGACTATGGAGCCTTTCCCCACTCGGCCCACCAAGGGAGGGGCGCGCGGTCTTGTTCGAACTGGTATTTCACCAGTTCGAACTGATTTGTTCAATCTGACATCTCATTTGTTCGAATTGACACGTGGCCTTAGCGGATTAGCTCCTCCACAATTGACACTCAAATCACATCCAATCAAATGGGAGGAATAGGTTAGGTAGTATTCCCCGTCGAGAGGGGGATGGAGTGTAAGTGTTTCCCCTAATTAGTTTTTTTTCCCTTAAAATGTATTACATAAAATACATCTCAACGGTTGCCCAATTAGATAAACCTTAAAAAATTTATACTTCTTCTAAAATTGTTGAAACATATCAATGCATTCTATATAACTGCTAAACTATTAATAATTGACAAATAAAGCACAAATGTAATTGTCTACGTGATTTTGATACTCCAAAACCATTTGGATTGGGATCCCAAAACAATTCAAAAACACTCCAAATACAATTTCAAATAACATCTAACAAAAATACTAAAAGAAAACTTGCCACTTATTTTTTTATCCATCATCGTCTCGACCCTCCTCTTGCCTAAGTTCGCACCACCACTCTTCGCCTCCTTTCCTATTATGAACTACTGCCAATGCATCCACTAGCCCCACCTCCATTGCCTATGCTACCGCCTATAATTTTCTCTCTCATCCTCTTTACCTTTCCCTCTGTAGCACTCATTCCTTTGCTACTTGCAACTGGATTTGATCGCAATGACAAAGATTTTGTTATGACCGGTCCAAGAAAAAGAGGGAGGAAAGAGGTTGAGGGAAGCGGACGTGAGGATTGGTGCTAGTGCTTGCTGGTTGTGACTAGGGA
This sequence comes from Coffea arabica, assembly GCF_036785885.1. Classification (NCBI taxonomy): domain Eukaryota; kingdom Viridiplantae; phylum Streptophyta; class Magnoliopsida; order Gentianales; family Rubiaceae; genus Coffea; species Coffea arabica. The sequence continues at coordinate 17,486,259 of NC_092312.1, forward strand.
AGGGAGTGAAAAGAATAAGAAAAAATTAAACAATATACATCTACAATGAATTTTTTTTTTGAAAATAAATTATAGTATTAATACATATACAATGAAAGATTTTGATAAACAAACTTATAGTAATGCTTCCCAAATATTTAATCCATATGAATCAAAAAATTTTTTAAAGTATTTTTGCTGTAACGATTGGATTTATTCACGTGAAGAGAAGGTGGTAGGAAATAAAAAATTAAAATATTTTAATAAAATTTTAAAACACCCCCAATATACATCTACAATGAAAGATTTTTTTTTGAAAAAAATTATAGTATTAATACATATACAATGAAAGATTTTAATACACAAACTTATAGTAACGTTTAAATATTTAATCCATACGGATCAAAAAAAGGAAAATTTTTTTTAATATTTTTGTTGTAAAGATTGGATTTATTCACGTGTCGAAATAGAAACTTCCAAATGAGTAGAAACATGACCTGGCGATGGGGTACTTGAAAGGTGTTGACCACTATTAGTTTTCAACCGTCTCGCTGACACAGAGGCGGAGAGAGCTCAGAGGAGCACAGAAATCGAAAAAACCCATTTCCCGACAAAAAGCCAAAAAAAAGAAAGAAACCCGAAAAAGATCCATGCCGCCCCCGCCCAACAACCTCAACCGTTCTCGTGCTTTGGCTGCTTTACTTTCTTCTCTGGTTTCCCAGCTCCTCTTGCTTCTTCTCCTCTTTTGCCCTTCCTCAACCCCTTTCTCTCTTCTCAATTCCTTTTCCTCCACCCACCAATTCTTTTTCCCTCTCCTCCACCATTTTCTCTCCACCTCGGAAACTTCCGCCACTTTTTCCCTTTTGTCCTCTTTTTCCAGAAAACGCAAGCGGACCCATTCTCCAAACTCCGATGACCCGACCCATGCCAACGCGGTGTCAGGATCCGCACCCGACTCTGTCATCCCGAAGAACCCAGATTCCTACAAGCAAACTTTCAAGATGAATTGCTCAACTTTCGAGTGGCTGTGTGGCCTCCTCGAACCCCTTCTCGAATGCCGGGACCCGGTTCAGTCCCCACTTAATCTTCCCGTTGAGACCCGACTGGGAATCGGACTTTTCCGACTCGCCACCGGATCGAGTTACCAGGAAATTTCCCGGCGGTTCCGCGTCTCGGAATTGATAGCCAAATTCTGCGTCAAACACTTGTGCCGCGTTCTCTGCACCAATTACCGATTCTGGGTCGGGTTTCCAGCTGAGAACGAGCTTTATTCCGTGTCAACTCAGTTTGAAAAGCTCGGTGGATTGCGCAACTGCTGCGGAATTATTAATTGCGCGAGGTTCAAGGTCAAAGGCTCTGATTCAGTTTTAAAGTATTCCCATCTGGAAGACACAGTAGCTGCTCAATTAGTGGTTGATGCATCATCCAGAATTCTGAGCATTACAGCCGGTTTTCGCGGTAACAAGAGTAATTTAGCCGTCCTAAATTCATCAAGCTTGTATAAAGATGCCGAAACAGGAGCTCTACTGCACACGCGGACGCTGTACATAAATAATGTAGCTGTACCCCAGTATTTGATCGGGGGTGGTGGTTACCCTTTACTTCCTTGGTTGTTAGTCCCCTTTGCTGACCCTTTAGGAGGGTCTAGTGAAGAAAATTTTAACAATGTGGTAAAGATCATGTGTGTTCCGATGCTTAAAACTATAGCGAGTTTGAGGGGATGGGGTGTTTTAAGCGGGCCAATTGATGCAGAGTTTAAGACAGCAGTAGCTAACATTGGTGCTTGCTCTATTCTTCACAATATGTTGCTTGCTAGGGAGGATTATTCAGCTTTTTGTGATGAAGTTAGTGAATTTAGGGTGGATGATCAGAGCTTTGATTATACTTTGGATGAAAATTTGAATGAGAAGGGGTCTGCTATAAGAACTGCACTCTCCACTATATCGAAGAGAGTTTAATCTTATTGGACTATGTAGGAAGACTGAAAGATTGATCACATTAAGGCAGCAACGAAGGGAGATCATATAGAAAAGGGCTGTTAATTGGACTGCGGTCAACAATTTTGTGGGACGTAGCTAAGCACAGTTTTTTGTTCCTTCTTCCTTTCTTATTAGAAAGTAGGGGGTACGCATAGTCTGTATAAAATGATCACATTTTTTGTCGCTCAACTCGGTTTAATTCAACAGATACTTTTTTTTTTTAATGTAAATAAAATCTAATTTTTTCTGAATGTTATTTTTCTAAATATTGTTTTCATACCTAGGTCTCTAGCTGTTAAGGCTGTAATGATTTTTTTTTTTTTTTTCTTATCATCTCTGAATGTGAGTATCACCTATTAGGTTTTATTAATTACCAAGTTCAATTAGTTTACCTCCATGACCTTGACTATTATGAGAAGCATTGCGTATTCTTAGTTGCTTTTGGTGCTAATAAAATCCCCTTTCTTACCCTTGGTATGCATGAACAATGTTACCTTAGTAGGAGTAATCTGGGTGAATATGTGGCTGACTTTACTACAGTTCATATTCATTGCTAATTGAGGTGTATTAGAACACTGCTGTTCACTACTCCTTCCAGTCAGGAAACTATATGCGTCTTTATCCTTCCAAGCAGTTGCTTTAACCGTGATGTTTGGATTGAAATTAAATGAATGAGCGAGATGTTGTGAAGCTCAAGATTCAAGTGATGCATTTGTTTGGCTATTCCTTTTTGTTATAGTTGAGCTGCAAGTCTTCGTGTGGCCAATCTCCATACAAATTTTTATCATCGAGCACTGACATCTAATTGAATTTTTTTTTTTAATGAAGTTAACGTGCTGTGCTAAAACTTGAGGAAGTGTAGTTTTGCAACTTTTCAAAGTGAAAGTTCCAACTTTTAGCTGAAATTAACTGCAATTGAAGGCAGATTCACTTGAGTGCCATCCGACTGATTGCATTTGAGAACTGGTTGTATAATTTCCTGCAATTTCAAGCTGAAGTGACGTAGCCCTGGGGAGGAATGAAACCTTTTTGCTATATCTGGATTACTTGCATTTGAACTGGCGCAAAATGGTTGAGCATGAGACATGTTGCAATGTTACTTGCATAGTTTACAGATTGGACAGCATAGAATTCTCAGATCTCAGAGTTAACTTGCGTTGATATTTAAGCCTATTACTTCATTATGTGGAAATCTGAGTGGTAAATGAAAAAAAAAAAGGGGCAAATTCTCAGATTGTTGCATCTACCAAATATGCATTGTGTCTACTGTGCTTGTTATCTTTTAGGTACCGAGCGACTTACTTACTGCAACTACTGCAGCATCACCCACAACAGAAGTCGTCTATAGAGCCTTGGTGCTGAGCAGAATTATGGCCTGTTGATGGGGTGATCCTACTGTCTGAGAGGAGTTATGGTTACTCGTACCATTCTTGGTAAGCTTGCTGGAGATTTTTCATTCAACCATTTCTTACACGTTGGAAATTCTGTCTTCCAGAGTAAAGCGCCAGAATCACTCAAAGCATCTAACGTACAACAGATTTTGGATTCCAACTTTTCCAAGCATTTATTGTGCAATTGTTAGAATAAGACTTAGGGGAACCTGTTTTTGCGCCTGCTATTATTGTTGCCTAGCGTCGGTATGTAATTTACCACTGTAGTATTTGATTTTACTTCCAATTTCAAATGACAGCAAATCAGCTGCTTCAACTGCAGATTCTCTTTACTCATTATTCTCTTGAAAGGGAGAGAATCTTTAAATGATGGACCAGCTCCTTCAGCACTCTTTCTTCTTGTGCTCCCACATATGAAGAGAGATGTTTACTACGGCAGCTAAAAGGAAAGCTAGGTTTCTTGGTGTGTATCCACTCCTGTTTTGTGCAAGGAACTTAAATAAATCCTCAGATCAATGTTCTTAGTACAACCTTCTTGACCCAGATTGCTGCAAGAGTTTATCCGCTGCTTGGGTTACATCAGTTGATCCTGACCATTTGGTGGCAGGAGGAAAAGGGCAAGCAATGAACTATCTTTCAAAGGAAATTTGAGAAAATGAGATTAGACAAGTTAGAGAAGCTTGCATTTGGGTCTGTGAATAAGCTGGTATAACATCGATTGCCATGAAAATTGGCTAATATATGATGAGATAGTAAATTCATTCATAAGGGAATGATGAAATGTAAACATCTTGAGTAGAGAGTGAAGTTTTCGGAAATATCCCTGTGCTTCGCAAATGAAATGCGTGCAGTTCCAAAAATTAAATTTAAGAAAAGCGTTTATAGAAGCATTTTCCTTCAAAAAATTTTTAAATTTTCTGTGAACACATTTTTGAATTATTTTTTATCTCGGGTACAGTAGCTCACTACAGTACATTTTCCTCAAAAAAAGCGCCAAAAAATATCAATCCAAATGAGTTAAGTTGCTGACAGAGGGTTCTGCCTGTTACAATAGACCTAAGAAGTTAAAAGCACCTTTTATCATTTAACCATGTTGGGCAAACTCAAAAAGAACAGACCTCTTTTTTTACCCCCCTGGTTTTCCGATAGAATATCATTTTCTCCTGTAATTGATGGTAAAATGGAAAGAACAGAATTACAGCGAGACCAAGAGTAAACAGATTTCAGGACTCAAAACGTTTGCAAGATAACCATTTGTCATCAAAGAGCATAAACAAGTCAATTCACTGGCAGGTGATGTCCACTAATACCACCCTATTCGAACTGATGATTTTTGAGGTTGAAGTCGTTCTCGAATTTAGCCTGTAAACTCATAAAGCAGTTGACGACAAAAAGTCACCCCGGCCATCCAAACCAACGTCGCCACGTCTTTCTTCAAAGAAAAAAAAAAATGAATGAATGGCCCAATAAATTACTAAACTATTGACCATGACATTGATCAATTATCAAACCATTTTTATGATCACAATGGTCATTAAACGGGCAAATACGGACCAATGAGGTCATTTTACCAAATTTTTACTAATAAAACAATCGGTTATCAAAGGTCTTCTTGCCAAACAAGTCATCGAGTTTCAATGATTTATCGATTATTTTGTTGATAGAATTTGATAAAATGACTTTGATGACCCGTTTTTGTTAATTTAGTGATTTTTGTGGCCATTAAAAAAGTTTAATGACTACCAATACCATAATAATTTAGTGACCTTTTTGGTTATTCACTCAACAAAAAACCGTATCACATCTTTTCGATCTTTCTTGAGTTTTAATTTTGTTTTGTGCTTACTTGTAGGGGTTTTTTTTTTTTTGGGGGGGGGGGGGGGAGGGGGGAATGGGTGTTTCTAAACTTACTAAGAATTGCGGATGGGATAATTCATATTTCTTTCAATACAAGAGATGGCAAAATTTTACGACTCCGTTCCACTGTGAAGTAGCATAAAAGAGGAGAATTATAACCACGCCACTTCAATTTTAATTAGAATAGCTGATTTTCAAAAAGAAAAAGAAAAAGAGAAAAAATTGTGGTTGAATGATTAATCATGGACAAGGCTGCAAATAAATCTAATTGAATTGAATTTTATCCTAATCAAATTGAGTTTCAACTCAATTTTATCAAACTCAAACTTGAGTTTGACTTCGACGAGTTTTCAATGTAAAACTCGAATTCGAATTCAACCTAAAATTCGAGCCTACTCGAACTTAAGAAAATTTTAAAAAATATTTTAGTTTTTAAAACGCGAATAAAATGTTCATTTTTCCTTAATAACTAATAAAATATTATGAATACATATGTAATTTCACTATTAAAATAAAAATAAAAATACATGTATATAATCGAGTTGGTTTGCAAACTAATGAGTTGAGTTTTTCTATGTTCAACTCGAGTTCGATAGATCGAATTGATTGGTTCGACCTCGATGCTGATTGCTATTAAATTAAGTTTTGATTGAATCGACTTGTGAGTAGTTTGATTCGTTTGCAGTACTTATCAAAAGATTCATTTGTATCATAAGTCGTGTGACACTCACTGGTGCTTACATATTATTACAAAAAAAAAAAAAAAAAGGTGCCTATATATGTATTTTAATTTTTTTATTATTAATTTTGTCAGAGCACTGGACGTTCTTGCGTTGAATAATTCGGACTTCCAGATGATTTTTTTGGTATAGTTACCGTCATTGACCCATTCAACGGTACCCGATGAAGCAATTAGTCTGCGCTAATGCTTGATTTAGAGTTATACATGCTAAAGTTGTGGGAAAATAAGCAGGTTCTAATCAATCAAGTCATCATCAGTCTTAGCATCTCAAGACCAATTTATAAAATTTTTGAATGCAAATGATTAATGGACATTACCAGGTTCAGAATGGTGGTATTCATTTTCCTTTTTTCTTTCAAATAACTTTTCTCTTATTTTCTTAACGAATATTTTTCTTTTAGTTTACAAAAAAAAAAAAAAAGACTTTTTGGATTCTCGCTAATAAAAATATATGTTCTATTATTGTCGTAAGATAGAGAATGCTGTGTTGATCTAAACAAGGCTCTGTTAATATCGTACTACATTGCTTCAACACCACATAACAGTGGAAGAGTGGTTGAGCTGGAGAGACAGATTAAAGTTTGTTGGATCAAGTTTAAAGCCAATTATTATCTGTCACGAAGGATGTGAAAATGATTATTAATACTTAAAGGATGATTTTTACCTTATGCATCATCATAGTATGTGGTGGCGAGCCGGTGGCCACCAACTCCCACCCCTTTCGTGGAAGCAGTTTAGTTTCACCAACTTTTAAGAGAAAAAGAAGCAAAAAAAAAAAAAAAAAAAAAAAACCAGAAAGGGAGATTATTTTCAGTTTTCACCAACTCCTCACCAACCGTTGTTGTCCTCCAGCTGTCGCATTCTCCTACCACCTCCCATGCCCAAAGGCCCCAACCCTGAGCGTGGAATTTCTTAGCCGGTCCACCCACCTACCCCCAGCCTTTTCCAAGGGCGGGCTCGTTTGGATAGAGTATTATTTAAAAAATGTGATGTATGTAAGATAAAAAATAATTAAAAATATAAAATGATAAATTGAAAAATGTGTTTACGATGACTCGATAGTTTTATGATTGGCACCGCAACATCATCCAGTGAGGAATTAGAACAGTTAAAAAAGCGCCAAAGGAAAAAAAAAAAGAAACAAGAATTGAAACAAAACCTGGTAGAATTCCTTGTCCTTGGGACGGGAAAGATAAATTTGAAGCTGTCCGTCCAATTCATCTTAGGGTAGGAAGCGAATATGGATTGTCGCCACTTCGTCAAATGCAGGGCCCGCCCAACAACTTTCGCAGTGATTAATTATCCTCTTTTTTTACGAAAAATAAGAAATACTAAGAAAACCTGATCTCCTGCCCACCCCGTACAGAGAAAAGTCCAATAGTGGGTGTGGGGGTCCAGTCACACTCATTGGCCAACCTCACCAACCCCCGCGAGGCCCCGACTCGGTTTGGCGTGCGCTACCACTCCTGAACCGAAACATCACCCGTCTGAACCGGACTTCTGGAGTTGTATATATTCTGCACCTCCTCCCTTTCCATTCTCAGCTTCGCGGTTATCACCATTGTCTGTCCAAAGCTCCCTCAAACTAAAAGAGAAAGAAAGAACAAAAGCCCCAGAAATCTAATCTCCAAACAACAATTATGGCCCAGAATGGAGAAGGAAAGGATAGCCAAAATCTCAGGCATCAAGAAGTAGGCCATAAAAGCCTTCTGCAAAGTGATGCACTCTACCAGGTAATTATGCCTATCATTACTGCTCTATTGTTACATTTGCTCGCCGGAAGTTGAAGACCATTCATTTCTTTGAGTCAAAAGATGACATGCCCTGATTTGACTCGTTGGTTTTTTTATCCCCTCTTGCAGTACATCCTGGAAACCAGCGTGTATCCAAGAGAGCCAGAGCCCATGAAAGAGCTGAGAGAACTGACAGCAAAGCATCCATGGTGAGTCTTGACCGTTGATTCCTACAACCTCAATGCATATACCAGTCCTCGTGCATTTTCTTGATGTCATGCTAATGCATTCATATTGGTATCACGGAAACAGGAATATTATGACTACATCTGCTGATGAAGGGCAGTTCTTGAACATGATTATCAAGTTGATCAATGCCAAGAAAACCATGGAGATTGGAGTTTACACTGGTTACTCACTTCTGGCTACAGCTCTCGCTCTTCCAGAAGATGGGAAGGTAGTCTTGCTTGCTAGTCTTGTCTCAGTTGCAAGTTGAATCTATTAATTCAATCTGATGGGCAGACCTGTTCAGCCCGAGGCAAAGAATTTAAACATTCTCTTTTAGTCATCCAATTTTGTGCCAAATTTTGATAGGGCAGATGATCTTATCTCGAGCACCCTAATTTGAAAGGAATTTTAAAACATCTAATACTTTTAACGCTTCCATCGACTTTGAAGTACGATTTGGTATTCACCTGATTTACTTGATGTGATCCGAGAAATCTAATGAATGATTCGTTTTGACTTTTACTGCTGATTATTGCAGATATTGGCCATGGATATTAACAGAGAAAACTACGAATTGGGTCTGCCCGTGATCGAAAGGGCTGGTGTGTCCCATAAAATTGACTTCAGGGAAGGCCCTGCTTTGCCAGTGCTTGATGAGTTGATTGAAGATGTAAGGCCTATTCTATAACACCACCACCAACCACTTTTTTTTTTTTTTTTGTGTGCCCCGGGGAGTGGGGTTTAATGTTCAGAGTGCGGATCAATCAACTTTTCGTTTTTTAATTGATGCATTTTAACAAGCAACCTGACCTGACATTTGCCTTTTTTATTTTAACCTGTAATGCATGGGGGCAGGACAAGAACCATGGAAGTTTTGATTTCATCTTCGTGGATGCTGACAAGGACAACTATCTCAACTACCACAAGAGGATAATCGAGTTGGTCAAGGTTGGGGGAATGATTGGGTACGACAACACCCTATGGAACGGCTCCGTGGTGGCCCCACCAGATGCTCCAATGAGGAAGTACGTGAGGTACTACAGGGACTTCGTCTTGGAGCTCAACAAAGCCCTGGCCGCTGATCCCAGGATCGAGATCTGCATGCTCCCCGTTGGCGACGGTATCACCCTGTGCCGCCGCGTCAGCTAATTAATTTCCCTACTAAACCCCTGCGGAAAGTTGGGAATCAAATGCAAATGAAAAATAGCCCAACACCTACTTCTTTTGCTTCCTCCTCCTCTTTTTTGTTTTTGGGACCCTTTGTATTTTACTACTGCTATTTGTTTATTCTGTGGGACACGCTGTTATATTTGTAATTTTCTTTGTACTGAGAATAATTATTACTATATGAATCTCCCTGTTTACGGCAACTAGCAAGGACTAGTTGCTTTTTGGTGGTATGGAATCTGTAATGACCTTCTACCTTCTCTCAACCAACCCAACCGGGTAACAACTTGAAAACCTACCACACACAGTCAATTGTAGGTACAATTTAATTTGGGTTGTTGGATTGTTGCTTGTTGGTTGGTTGTTCACCGGAATATTTTTGGAACTCGTACAAGAGAGAGGCTAGCCGTGGACTACTAATAAAACTTTGTACCAGTACTGCATCGGCCGCCGGAAGCCAATAAGTACATACGTCTACTACAATTGCAAATCTCCAAAAATTTTGGTTGTGTTTGGATTGCATTTTCCGTCATTTTTCATGGAAAAATTACTGTAGCGATTTGATGTATGTGAGGGAAAAAGGTAATAGGGAAATGTGATCACGGAAAACGATAATATTTTCCGACGAAAACCTTCAATCCAAGCAAAGCCTTTACATGTGCAGATGAAAATTACCAACAGACCAAAAGCAAGCCATACAAACATAGCTCTCAATTGTTAAATGAAATATCAACGAGAATTATTCAATAAAAAAAAAAAAGATTCCCGGCTTTACCAAGAAGGAATCAGAAGGCTTCGATCGCAGAAGTAGGTCGACCAATGCAATTCGTGAAAAGGGGATCGCGGAATCAGGCCATTTGTTTCTCATATTGGCAAATCCATATTGAGGATGGAAAAAGTTGAAAAATTCGACTACAAGAGTTAGTGTTTGAAAATCAATTCCACGTAACGTTGCAAACGAATCAAGATGCTTGCTCGCGAGCTGGTTTGGTCACCATCAAAGTCGACTCGAATTCGAACCGACTCAATCGAGCTATTGAACTTGAGTCGAGCATTGAAAAGCTCGACGCATTAACTCGTGAGCGGGCTCAAATATTTATTTTTTATTTTAATAGTGAATATATATCACTAATTTTTATTATTTATTAAGGAAAAATGAATATTTTATTTATTTTTTAAAAAATAAAATAATTATTTTTTAGAGTTGAGTAGGCTCGAGTTCGATGCCAACATAGTTTGAATTTGAAGTCAGGATCGAGTTCGAATTTTATATTGAAAGCTTTCGAACTCGATAAAATTTAGTCGAGTGTTGGTTTGAGTAGGTCAAAACTCGACTTGATTCAATTTGTTTGCAGTTTTAGTTCAACCGGTCGAACCGCAAGCTATCATGGTGTCAATTTGATTTACTAGTAAGTCTAAAATGTCAATTGAACTAGTTAAATTCGATCAAGAACCAATCAAAATAATGGAGTTTAAATTGGTTCATACTAAATTTTCTTTTTTTCTTTTTCTTTTTTAAAATCGAAGTCATTCAAGTTACTTAATAATTAAAATAATTTAAAAGGGGAATGTGAATTGGGTGGTTTGAGAGATTTTGAATTCAAATCTTTCGAGCTACACTATTAAAAAAAAATAATAAAAAAACCTTTGAGCCATATATAATTGATTTATACTGGAAAATGAAAGCTCATTCGATTCATTTAACCGTCCGAGTTTGTAAACATTGAGGAGAGCCGAAAACGCTGAGCAACAAGGCAACGAAATCGCATTCAATCAAACGTGATACCGTACGACTCTTTGCGTGTTAAACTTTTTCATGCTATGGCAGGGAGAGGATGATTTGAACCGGATGTTCCAACTAGACAATTAATTTGGAACGCTCCTAACGTGCTAAAGTCCTTCAGCTAGTTTTATAGCCCAGCGGGCATTAAGGAGAATTGCTTAAACTTTTTCCCGTTTTACTAGAGATACATAATCTGACGTTGAGATCTGCATTGAAGAGAACAAGTACGAAAGTATTGGAGTGTATAACTTTCCTCCACGAATATCTTGCAATATGGGCTCAGTTTTCTTAACTCTCGCGATGTCGACCACTCGACTGTAGTTTATTTTGCAAATTTTATTTACTTACATTCTCAACACATATTTCAATTACCATTTTATTTTACATTTATCATATTAAAAAAATATTACGATATTTTTTTAAAAAAAACTATTCCAAATAATCTATGATCCAAACACACTCGCGTATAAAGCGTAAAAAATCATGCAATCTTATTCTCCAACCAAGAATTTAACTAATAGTATTGTCATAAAAGGAAAAAAAAAAAAATAGAACTCGTAGCAGAGTCAATAATGACAACTTATTTAGTACGTATGTTTACTACTAGGATACAATACCATCTCTTTTCCTTTTTTAATCATATCATCGATTAAATAAAAAAAAATTTTCCCTCTCCATTGTTGAGCATCCCTCTCAGACTCTCAGTCACTCAGAATCAGCACTGATATACACGTTTACTAGCTGTCTAAGTTGAGCAGAAAAAGAAAGGGAAACCAAAAAAAAAAAGAAGGGAGTTGGCATGGATTCGCTTTCAGAGATGTAAAATGTGGTGGTAATCTCATCTATCGATTTGATCAAGAAGAGTTGGCATGGATTCGCTTTCAGAAAGGGAGTTGGTCAATTGGCAACATCATTCTGTTTCTGTGAAATTTGCCAAATGGGGTTTATCCAGTGGTTGAGCTGGAATGATGGCTGGTGGGCTTTGCTAATTATTAATTCTAATCTTTTTTTGATTGTAGGCTTGAAGCCGGCCCGGGACTCTAGACTAATCCATTGAGGTAACAAGAAAACTAACGTTGCGATTTTATTTTTCAACCCAGTATTGAGCTATTCGTATCGTCGTAACACGAAAAGAAAAAAAATATATATCAAAGTCAATCCCAAGTCATTTAATAAATATCCTGTATGTTATATTAGGTGATCGTATTATCTCTTTTTCTTTTTCTTTTTTGTTTTTTTTTTTATCGCATACTGGATAAAGCAAGGTGTCAATGTCAATCAACTTTCTTTCAACATTATTTTTTGTAACAAAGGAATTCGCAGCCGCCATCGAGAGTGCACACTGAGTAAATTTCGTCCCGTGCAATAACCTGTCAACCACACAGTTAGTGTGGTGCTCTGTCAGCACCATTGTTGAGCTTTCATGTTAACTGTCTAATTAATTTCTTCACCACCACCGACGTCCTCACAATGAACGCTGATGTATACGTTTATCAACTAGCTTCCTGATTAGGTTGGGCACAATGCTGATGCTTTCATCATATGAACGGTCCATGAACTAATCTCCTGGAAAAAGGCAAAACCAGAGTTGGTATTTATGGACGGCTCGCACAAAAGAGAGTTGGTTAATTGGCATCAGCATGCTGTGACATTTGCCAACTGATGTTTCTTATTGGAATCGGTTTTTCAGTAATTGTATGATTTAGGAATTTGTATTTTATTTGGCAATTTCTTATGCAAATGGTTTCTTTTCCAACAAGTCTGATAGTTTATAAATTGGACATTAGTTTAGACTATTTTCTTGAGAGAGAGAGAGAGTCTATAAGAATTTGTCAAATTTTCTATTGTGGCGAGACTTTCTTTATTATTTGAGATTTTAATAATATTGTGAGTTGAGTTTATTATTTTCTTCTCTCCCATATTTATTTTCAATGTCTTTTTTATTCCTTCAATTCTGTAACCCCTGCACGCACTGATTATTATTAGAACCCTAAAATTTGGGTTCTACAATTTCTTATATATTAATGGATATGTCTAACGATTGACTGGTTAAGATGTGATTAAAGTGTTAAATTAAAAAAAAAAAAACAGAAAATGTATATAAATGTAAGGAAAGTTAATAATCATATGTGTGTGCATTCACATGGCAGATTGAGCGTGATTTGAGTGCATGAACAAATAGCTATTGAGCACCTATTAGAAAAATACTACATTGGGAAAGAATTGGATTGGATGATAAGGTGGGAGGAACTATAAGTAAGACGTCGTCAGTGGTGGATTTAAGGTGGGGCCCCCGCTGCCCCTTTAAATTCCTATAGTACCCATATAATTTAGATATAATCTCAAGTGTACCCCTGGAGTTTTCTTGTGAAGAAAGTAAAAGTATTACGCGGTTCTCTAAGTTGATTAATGAACCAATATTCTAAAAAAATACGTGGATCACAAAGTTTCATTTGAAGTAAAAGCTAAAAAAGAGTTTTTCATTTCAATTTGTTGGTGAATATTTTTTTGTTTAAAAAATCAGAAAAGAATAGGTAAAAAATTTTGGTATTGCTTTTGCCCATGCTGAGAATCTTTTTGGGCTGCGCCAGTGGACGTCATTATCAAAAAGAAGAAGAAGAAGAAGAAAGCTATGTTAATTACTTTCACTTGGCAACCTCAGGTCCGTAGTTGCTGGGCCAAGATTAACGCTCAAGTGGAAGAACAGAATCTCTAACACAAAATCAAACTCCGGAAATCTCGAGTTGGGCCAAAACAGAAATGCCGAAGAATAAATGAAACACTTATTGGGCCTCATTTCGTATGCTAAAATTGCAGAATACAGGCCGAAAATGGCAACATCGTAATAAACAATTGTGTATAGGGTATTCTAAGGAATCTCAC